>NC_069683.1:55182283-56432283 GCF_023699985.2 Odocoileus virginianus
CAGAACATTGGGATTTATCTACCTTTTAAGTTTTCATTAAGTCAAAAAAGATACATCCAACCCTTTCAACTAGAGGATAACAGAATGTAAACATGAAAACAAAAAGTGTGATATGTCAAAGTTTTATTTTAATCTCTAGCTTCTACCTTCTACTAATTGTTTCATCAGAACTACTACTTTTTGGTGACAGGAATGACAAGCAATGAAACGATGAGAAGACACAACAGTGGAGAAGAGAACTGAGGCTTTAGCAATGCCAAGAGAACAATTATCTCACAGTCACAACTACACTGGGAGGTGATAGGCACATCAGAGGTAGCCATCCCTTCAACTGAGTTATGGGAAATATATTAATACTATGTATTGAATTTCATTACCATTCAAAATAATTCCAGCCCAAAAAGATTACACTAAGGCTGATTCATGTTGATGTTTGCCAAAAACCAGTAACAATACTGTAAAGCAATTATCCTTCAAATAAAAATAATTTATAGAAAAAAGACTACAAAAAAATTAAAAATACAGAAATAGTATAAATTGATAAAAGAAAAGTAAATATTTATCACTGGAAGAATAACTGTAATTCCATTTTTTTCACAGAATTATGACCAATTTTATGTTTAAAAAGGAATCTTAAACAGTGATGTACAAATCTACGTCTATGTAGCTCTAAATATAAGTATAAACAGATCTTTCAATAAGCATAAAATGTTAAGTTATAAGATCATTTTACACCATATTTTAATTAGCAGAGCTTTTTCTTTCTTAATGGCACATAAAAATAAATACTGTATTTTTCTCATACTCCAACTGCCTTCAAAAAATTTGATGGAATGTGATATGCAGGTCTTGGTTTCATCAACATACTCATCAAGCACTTGTTGACCACCTAAAGGGACAGAACTAAATGTCAGTGGGTTTGCAAAGAAGAGTAATTCACCTCGATCCTTACTGAACACCTCTTACAGGCCAGGCACCAGGGACGCCACGAGGAGGCAGCATTGGGGTTAGAACCAAACAGACCAGTGGTCCAGACCCAGCACTGAATACGACAGTTCACAGGCAGCTTTCTTAATCCTGACAAATATTAGTTTCCTAATGTCATCCTAAGGATGGATAATAAGTGGGTTCCTCACAGGACTGCTGTAAGGATTGGTTGCTAATATCAGTATCAAGGCATGAACTTTAAATCAGAGAGAAGAGCTGAGACACATTTGCAGGTAATTAATGTGTGAGACTGTGACAAATGCCATGAGAGAGAAAGCTGAAAGGTCTGAGGAGAAAGCACTGACTTCTGGCTGGGGAGATGGTGTTTCTAATGGGTTCTGAAGACTGGGTAGGTTTTAATATTTAACAAAAGATAAAGGAGAAAGGCACTTGAGGCAAAGGTAAGAGAGGTTCAAGTCATGACTGAGTTAACATGGCTTCTGACCTGGCTGCTGTGCAGGCCAGACAAGGGCAGGACGAGTGATGGCCTGGAAAGGTAGTCAGGCCACGGACAGCTCCGAACACCAACGAAGGGGTGGTTCATGTTTTCACTAGTGAGCCATGAGGGACCCTGGGAGATTTCTGAAAGGGAGTAAGTACTACAGTCAAGGGCTTCCCTGCTGGCCCAGTAGTAAAGAACCCACCTGCCAAAGTAGGAGACACAGGTTTGATCCCTGGGTTGGGAAGATCTCTGGGAGAAAGAAACTGACTCTAGTTCATGGGGTCAAAAAAGAGTCAGACACAACATAGTGACTCAACAACAATGAAAAACTACAGTCATGGAAAATATTGACTGCTGACAGAAAAAATCCCTCTCTGCCAGTAGTTCCTATTTGTTGAATTAGAAACAGCCCTGACAATCTTGAGCAAAGAATGCTCAAACTACGACACAACTGCACTCATTTCACATGCTAGTAAAGTAATGCTCAAAATTCTCCAAGCCAGGCTTCAACAGTACATGAACCGTTAACTTCCAGATGTTCAAGCTGGTTTTAGAAAAGGCAGAGGAACCAGAGATTAAACTGCCAACATCCACTGGATCATCGAAAAAGCAAGAGAGTTCCAGAAAAATATCTACTTCTCCTTTATTGACTATGCCAAAGTCTTTGATTGTGTGGACCACAACAAACTCTGGAAAATTATTAAAGATGGGAATACCAGACCACCTTACCTGCCTCTTGAGAAATCTGTAGGCAGGTCAGGAAGCAACAGTTTGGGACATGGAACAACAGACTGGTTCCAAACAGGAAAAGGAGTACATCAAGGCTGTATATTATCACCCTGCTTATTTAAGTTATATGCAGAGTATATCATGAGAAACACTGGGCTGGATGAAGCACAAGCTGGAATCAAGATTGCCGGGAGAAATACCAATAACCTCAGATAAGCAGATGACATTACCCTTATGGCAGAAAGTGAAGAAGAACCAAAGAGCCTCTTGATGAAAGTGAAAGAGGAGGGTGGAAAAGTTGGCGTAAAACTCAACATTCAGAAAACTAAGATCATGGCATCTGGTCCCATCACTTCATGGCAAATAGATGGGGAAATGGTAGAAACAATGATAGACTTTGTTTTCTTGGGCTCCAAAATCACTGCATGTCGTGACCACAGCCACGAAATTAAGACGCTTGCTCTTTGGAAGGAAAGTTATGACCAGCCTAGACAGCATATTAAAGCAGAGGCATTACTTTGCCAACAAAGGTCCATCTAATCAAAGCTACCGTTTTTCCAGTAGTCATGTATGGATGTAAGAGCTGGGCTATAAAGAAAACTGAGCACCGAAGAATTGATGCTTTTGAAATGTGGCGTTGGAGAAGACTCTTCAGAGTCCCCTGGACTGCAAGGAGATCCAACCGGTCCATCCTATAGGAAATCAGTCCCGAATATTCATTGGAAGGACTGATGTTGAAGCTGAAACTCCCAACACTTTGGCCACCTGATGCGAAGAGCTGACTCACTGGAAAAGACCCTGATGCTGGGAAAGATTGAAGGCAGGAGGAGAAGAGGACGACAGGGGATGAGATGGTTGGATGGCATCACTGACTCAATGGA
Source organism: Odocoileus virginianus (assembly GCF_023699985.2). Taxonomy (NCBI): domain Eukaryota; kingdom Metazoa; phylum Chordata; class Mammalia; order Artiodactyla; family Cervidae; genus Odocoileus; species Odocoileus virginianus. Next base: position 55,185,323 of record NC_069683.1, read on the forward strand.
CATGAGTTTGAGTAAACTGCTGGAGTTGGTGATGGACAGGGAGGCCTGGCGTGCTGCAGTCCATGGGCTCGCAGAGTCAGACATGACTGAGCAACTGAACTGAACTGACAATCTCCAATTATGCATTAAGCTTTCTCAACAAGATAGAAAATGAGGCAAGCCAATTTCAAGCCAAGCCAAGCCAAGCGAAAATCAGACAAGACAAAGACTGGTGACCCAAGAGAGACTGTTGGTTATACTCTTGGTGTTCAAATAAAATTAAGTAGAGTAATGCTAGTCTTCAAGGAGCTTGGGGAAGAGGATGGAAAAAGCAATCAGTGATATTGGGCAGAATCAAGTAAGCACAGTAACATTAGAACCAGAACTATATAGGAGAACACAGGGAACCCCTCCTGGTTCTGTAACCCGAGAGGATATGGCAGTGGTGCTGGGACCGCTCTCACTCCCCTGCTTCCTCCTGGAAGGTCTCCAGCTCTAAGGTGGACCAGTGCAGAACCTCTAGAGGAGGAGCCAGACAGCAAGTCTTCCTCAATTTCATTGTTAACCCCACAAAATATCCCACTTGTGCAAACCTTGAAGACATTTTCTACAGCCACTTTGCCATATACACCTGACAGCAGAAATATACTAGGTGTGTTAACCTGACTTCTAAAGTTTGGTTTTCAAAGCAAAGAAGCAGCTTTAAACTGTAAGAAACCAAGGGCTGTGGGGTCCAATGTAACTGATTCAAACCGGGGCTCTGTCATTCTCCAACTACGTGGCCTTGAGCAAATCTCTGAAAACTAAGCCCTGTTCTATAAAGTGGTGTTAATACTGCAAACTCTGAAGGTTAGAAACAATCTTTGTTAAGATTGTAGGCATTATAGTAAATGTCTGGCATTTGAATTAATATTATTATAGTTAAAATGCCAACAACCACCATTGAGTGATTCAATGTGATTCAATTCACCAGACACTATTTAAGGAGCTGCACATGCATGTATTAGTTGACATGACACAACAATCTTATGAGGTAGGTACTATTTTACTATCCCCATTTTACAAATATGAAAATGAGGCCTCTGTGTAGGTTATCCATGGAACTGGTAGCACGGAGCAATGACAACTATCAAAAATAGATTCACAAGTAATTCCTGACTCTATTAACCATTAATTCCAAAAATAGCTGGTGGTGATGCCCTTTGTGAGTTAGGCACTAGAGATACAGTGATGAAATACTGGATCATCAATTTCAACGAAAGCAAAAAAAATTAACTGGAAGTATTAGAAGATAAGTTCTAGATCCTAATAAATCCTCTTTCATCTGTTTTTGTTCAAGGAATTAATATTTGCCACAATTTAATGAGTTGAGATGAAATTTGATGCTTTTTATGGTATTCTTGAAGGACAGATATGATAATTGAAAGAAATTATAATGAAAAGTTTTACCTACTTGAGAGAATACAGTTTTTAGAAAAACTTAATATATAATAATAATGTTAAAATGAATAGTTTTAATTGTACATTAAAAAAAATTAATCAGAACTTATTCTTGCTATTAATGGATCATCAGTCCATTATTAATCAAGGCTAAGTACACTCTATAATAACATTAAAATGCTCTTCAATCAAAAATTAAGGACACTTACATCAAACTTAATTTTAAAATAAACCTAGATCTAAAGACTGAGTTTCCTTGTATCTTTGGAAGTATATAGTACCCTAGAAATAGAAGTTTACATGCAGGTACCATTTTTGAACAAAATTATTTTCATTCCATTTTATCAGTGCTTTCTAAATCCTACCTGTTAAAAGCATTATACTCTTTCCCCACAGAGCATTTCTACTAAAATTCTGTGCACTTAAAAATACCAGCTATAAAATGTCATAAAAGCTATTTCTTGCTTTCCATTATTTTGTTCTAAAACTTCTGAATTTTACTATCAAAATTCTTGGCTAGCTTACATTTGCAGTAAGTCTTGTATCTTTCTCACAGTCATGTATCTCTCTTAAATATAGCTCTCCCTTTCCTCTCATTTTTTCTTTTCATTCAGAATATTATGTTACATGCACCTATAAATTTTATCTGAATAAAAGAGCAAGCAGTTAGCTACAGTTCAGCCCTCACATTGAGAGAAACAATTTTCAGAACCAAATCAACACAACCCCTGAGCGTGTTCCGTGTGTTATCCTTCAGAACAGAAAGGAGCTGCTGACAGAGGATGCGGCACCTGGAGATGTGAGGGGAGACTGGGAGGCGGCAGCCACAAAAAATGCCAATGAGCTAACAACTTCTGTGAGGACTACAGAGTTTACATCAAGGGTCTAACAAAATGGTGGTTACGTAACACACATGAAATAAAGCTTATTATTACTTTTTTATTGTTTTAAACTCTTCTTCATTAGGGCCACCAAACGAGTTAAAAGTCAAAGCCAACCTGAAGTAAACTCTGATTATCTTGCCCTTTCAAACATTAAATTAACTCCGTATCTTCCCTATCTCAAACCAAAAGACTAGATAATTTTTTTAAAAAAAGGTATCACTTGATATCACTTACTACTATAAATCTTACCACTTTTAAGAATAATTCTATTAATAACAAGAATAAGATCTGAGCTTCTTCAATGTACAATTAGAACTATTCATTTTAACGTAACTATTATATATTAAGTTTCTAAAAACTGTATTCTCTCAAGTAAGTAAAACTTTTCATTATAATTTCTTTCAATTATCAAATCTGTCCTTTAAGAATACCATAAAAAAGCATTACATTTCATCCCAACTCATTAAACTGTGACAAATATTAATTCCTTGAATAAAAACAGATGAAAGAAGATTTATTAGGATCCAGAACTTATCTTCTAATACTTCCAATTAACTATTTTTTACTTTTGTTAAAAGGAAAGTTTCATAAGGGTTAAACTGTAGAATACATGGAGAAATGTCACATATTAGATATTCAAAGTTTGCAACTTACCTGTCTGCCCGGGGAGAACACTGTAACACACGCAGACTGCATGTCTCTGGTTAGAGACAGACACGAGCAAACAAAGCTTTCACCCGCCCAGATGAGTCTTACAACAGAAACGGCCTGAAAACCTTACCTGTCTGTTAGTCCATATGCCAGATCAAGCATGTCATTCTCCTCATCAGTGATTGCTTCCAATTTCTCAAATATGTGCTGTTCAAAGATGAGGTGACAAGTAGAACAAGCCAGGGTTCCCTCACATGCACCTACAAAAGCAACAAACATTGAACACACCTCTCTCTACCTTCAACAAGATTCAAAATCGACTGGAATTCAGTAATTTCTAAATTTAAAAATCAGCATTAGCACACATCAATGGTACGACTTTATTTCTGAATAATAATGAGAATTAGGGACAACTTCCCATACCCAACACACACAGAGTTGGAAATCATTTTCAAATATTACTTTTAAGAGGTTATGGGTTAGATACTGTGAGGGAGACTCAAAAATTCAAATCCTAATATGAAAGAGTTTACAAGTTAATGAGACATGCATAGATACAAAAGTATATGCCTTTTAAATTTATATAGTTAATAATTTACATACAGCTGTGGAAGTTACTTACCTTTTCCTGGAGAACTCAACACAATTTATAGGAGCTTTCGTGGTATGTAAGAGGGATCAGAAAGTAATCAAACTGACATCTCAATAAAGTTAAATATTCTTCCCTCTCAGTCTTTCTTTATAATCAAGACAGAATCAAATAAGTCACTTTAAGAGTCACATTGGTTTAAAATAAAGAGAATCTTTCTCCTGCTCCATGTTTTTAAAAGTCATTAATTCGACAGTTATTTATTGAGTGCCTATTATACGCCAGGCACTATAAAAAGGGAACTGAAAAGTCTTCTAGTCCAACCAAACTATGACTGAATATGCTTTCCAACATAGTTTTCCCAGGGTTTACCCAGCTCCTGCTCGAAAATTTCTAACAAAGAAATCCTCCTGGTAAAGCCGGCCGATTTCACATTTGTCTACTTCTGTGTTCAAGTCTGTCACTCTGTAACTTTCCACCTACTGCTCCAACTCTACCCCATGGAGTCGAATCCTTTTTTCTTTCTGGATCTACTGAGGTAAAATTAACAAACTTGTAAGATACTGAAAGCACACATCATAATGATTTGATATATGAACATACTGTGAAAGGACTCCTCTCAGGACTCCAGTTAATACACCTGTAACCCCATATATGTCTACTTATTTATTTTCCATGAGAACATGTAAGGTCTACTCTCTCAGTAACAGAGTTATAGCCACCATGATTTACATTTGATCCTCAGTCCTTAATATTAGAGGTAAAATTTTAAACCCTTTTAACCTATTAACCTATTTCTGTGATCTCTGCCAAGTCCCTGGCAACCACTTTTCTACTCTGTGTCTATGAGCTTATTTAGTGAATCCTTCTAAACAACAGCTTTTCATATATTTAAAAATGTTCTTTCTTCTCCAGGCTGAGCATACCCAGGTCCTTCAGATTTTTCTTACATAGTAACATAGCTCGAAATCCCTTCTCTCAGTCTGGTTGGGTTTACACCTTAAAATACAGCATCCAAAAGATGACTTGATAAAAGAGAATCATTCATGAACATGTTCTCATTAAATTCTACCTAGTTTCATTCTTTTGCAAGTGGTTGACCAGTTTTCCCAGCACCACTTGTTAAAGAGGTTGTCTTTTTTCCATTGTATATTTTTGCCTCCTTTGTCAAAGATAAGGTGTCCATAGGTACGTGGATTTATCTCTGGGCTTTCTATTTTGTTCCATTGATCTATATTTCTGTCTTTGTGCCAGTACCATACTATCTTGATGACTGTGGCTTTGTTGTATAGCCTGAAGTCAGGCAGGTTGATTTCTCCAGTTCCATTCTTCTTTCTCAAGATTGTTTTGGCTATTTGAGGTTTTTTGTATTTCCAAACAAATTGTGAAATTATTTGTTCTAGTTCTGTGAAAAATACTGTTGGTAGCTTGATAGGGATTGCATTGAATCTATAGATTGCTTTGGGTAGTATAGTCATTTTCACAATACTGATTCTTCCAATCCATGAACATGGTATACTTCTCCATTATTTGTGTCCTCTTTGATTTCTTTCATCAGTGTTTTATAGTTTTCTGTATATAGGTCTTTTGTTTCTTTAGGTAGATATACTCCTAAGTATTTTATTCTTTTTGTTGCAATGGTGAATGGTATTGTTTCCTTAATTTCTCTTTCTGTTTTCTCATTGTTAGTGTATAGGGAATGCAAGGGATTTCTGTGTGTTAATTTTATATCCTGCAACTTTACTATATTCATTGATTAGCTTAAGTAATTTTCTGGTAGAGTTTTTAGGGTTTTCTATGTAGAAGATCATGTCGTCTGCAAACAGTAAGAGTTTTACTTCCTCTTTTCCTATCTGGATTCCTTTTATTTCTTTTTCTGCTCTGATTGCTTGTAAAAGAATGAAACTAGAACACTTTCTAACACCATACACAAAAATAAACTCAAAATGGATTAAAGATCTAAATGTAAGATCAGAAACTATAAAACTCTTAGAGGAGAACATAGGCAAAACACTCTCCGACATAAATCACAGCAAGATCCTCTATGACCCACCTCCCAGAATATTGGAAATAAAAGCACAAATAAACAAATGGGACCTAATGAAACTTAAAAGCTTTTGCACAACAAAGGAAACTATAAGCAAAGTGAAAAGACAGCCTTCAGAATGGGAGAGAATAATAGCAAACAAAGCAACAGACAAAGGATTAATCTCAAAAATACACAAGCAACTCCTGCAGCTCAATTCCAGAAAAATAAATGACCCAATCAAAAAATGGGCCAAAGAACTAAACAGACATTTCTCCAAGGAAGACATACAGATGACTAACAAACACATGAAAGATGCTCAACATCACTCATTATCAGAGAAATGCAAATCAAAACCACAATGAGGTACCATTACACGCCAGTCAGGATGGCTGCTATCCAAAAGTCTACAAGCAATAAATGCTGGAGAGGGTGTGAAGAAAAGGGAACCCTCTTACACTGCTGGTGGGAATGCAAACTAGTACAGCCACTATGGAGAACAGTGTGGAGATTCCTTAAAAAACTGGAAATAGAACTGCCATATGACCCAGCAATCCCACTCCTGGGCATATATACCGAGGAAACCAGATCTGAAAGAGACATGTGTACCCCAATGTTCATCACAGCACTGTTTATAATAGCCAGGACATGGAAGCAACCTAGATACCCATCAGCAGACAAATGGATAAGAAAGGTATGGTACATATAGACAATGGAATATTACTCAGCCATTAAAAAGAATTCATTTGAAAAAAAAAAAAAGAATTCATTTGAATCAGTTCTAATGAGATGCATGAAACTGGAGCCCATTATACAGAGTGAAGTAAGCCAGAAAGATAAAGACCAATACAGTATACTAATGCATATATATGGAATTTTAAAAGATGGTAACGATAACCCTATATGCAGGACAGAAAAAGAGACACAGATATACAGAACAGATTTTTGGACTCTGTGGGAGAAGGTGAGGGTGGGATGATCTGAGAGAACAGCAACGTATATTATCAAGTGTGAAACAGATTGCCAGCCCAGGTTGGATGCATGAGACAAGTGCTCAGGGCTGGTGCACTGGGAAGACCCAGAGGGATGGGATGGGGGATCAGAACGGGGAACACATGTAAATCCATGGCTGATTCATGTCAATGTATGCAAAAACCACTACAATATTGTAAAGTAATTATCCTCCAACTAATAAAAATAAAATAAAAAAATAATAATTCTACCTAAAAAAGTTATTCTGGTTTGCTTTTTAAATAATTTTTAAGCCAATATACAATTGTAAAGATTTTAGACTCTTAGGCGTAACTTCAGTTGGATTTAGATTCTTCTGGTCAATAAACATTATATAAAATATTAATAGAACTATTATCAATAATTAGTTCCTGTGAAAAATATATCATTGTAACAAGAATTGTTCTTTCATACTTTAAATATTTGTTACTCATATTTTGTTATTTTAAAACATGAAGAAAGAAAAGAGGCTTCCTTAAACGTTCATTTTTATTAAATTTCATTCAAAGCAGATTTTATTAAATCTCATTCAAAGCAAAACAAGATGAAGCAGAGACATACCACAAAGTGACGTACAAGGGTCATAAGCATGGACTCTGGAGCCAGATTCCCTGGATTCAATCTCAGTTCCACTTTTTACTAATGGCATCACCTTGGGCTACTTCACCCTCCATGCCTGAATTTCCTCAGCAGTAACTGTACCAACCTCACAGGGCAGCTGCAAGCATTACATATGAATGTGTACTTAACATATGTACTTGCAACGATGACTGATTGGTAAAGTAAGACCTATTTACGTTACAGTTACAGTTCAGTTGCTCAGTCGTGTCTGACTCCTTATGACCCCACAGCATGCCATGCCTCCCTGTCCATCACCAACTCCCAGAGTCCACCCAAACCCATGTCCATTGAGTCGGTGATGCCATCCAACCGTCTCATCCTCTGTCCTCCCCTTCTCCTCCTGCCCTCAATCTTTCCCAGCATCAGGGTCTTTTCAAATGAGTCAGCTCTTCGCATCAGGTAGCCGAAGTGTTGGAGTTTCCGCTTCAACATCAGTCCTTCCAATGAATATTCGGGACTGATTTCCTATAGGATGGACCGGTTGGATCTCCTTGCAGTCCAAGGGACTCTCAAGAGTCTTCTTCAACACCACAGTTCAAAAGCATCAATTCTTCGGCGCTCAGCTTTCTTTATAGTCCAACTCTCACATCCATACATGACTACTGGAAAAACCATAACCTTGACTAGACAGACCTTTGTTGACAAAGTAATGTCTCTGCTTTTTAATATGCTGTCTTGGTTGGTCACAACTTTCCTTCCAAGGAGTAAGCATCTTTTAATTTTATGGCTGCAATCACCATCTGCAGTGATTTTGGAGCCCAAGAAAATGAAGTCAGCCACTGTTTCCACTGTTTCCCCATCTATTTGCTATGAAGTGATGGGACCGGATGCCATCTTAGTTTTCTGAATGTTGAGCCTCAGGCCAACTTTTTCCCTCTCCTTTTACACTTTCATCAAGAGACTCTTTAGTTCTTCTTCCCTTTCTGCCATAAGGGTGGTGTCATCTGCATATCTGAGGTTATTGATATTTCTCCTGGAAATCTTGATTCCAGCTTGTGCTTCATCCAGCCCAGCATTTCTCATGATGTACTCTGCCTATAAGTTAAATAAGCAGAGTGACAATATACAGTCTTGCCATACTCCTTTTCTTATTTGGAACCCGTCTGTTGTTCCATGTCCAGTTCTAACGGTTGCTTCCTGACCTGCATGTAGGTTTCTCAAGAGGCAGGTCAGGTGGTCTGGTATTCCCATCTCTTGAAGAATTTTCCACAGTTTATTGTGATCCACACAAAGACTTTGGAATAGTCGATAAAGCAGAAATAGATGTTTTTCTGGAACTCTCTTGCTTTTTTGATGATCCAGTGGATATTGGCAATTTGATCGCTGGTTCCTCTGCCTTTTCTAAAACCAGCTTGAACATCTGGAAGTTCATGGTTTACATAATGCTCATTCTACTAGCGTGTGAGATGAGTGCAATTGTGCAGTAGTTTGAGCATTCTTTGGGATTGCCTTTCTTTGGGACTGGAATGAAAACTGACCTTTTCCAGTCCTGTGGCCTCTGCTGAGTTTTCCAAATTTGCTAGCATATGGAGTGCAGCTCTTTCACAGCATCATCTTTCGGGATTTGAAACAGCTCAACTGGAATTCCATCACCTCCACTAGCTTTGTTCGTAGTGATGCTTCCTAAGGCCCGCTTGACTTCACATTCCAGGATGTCTGGCTCTAGGTGAGTGATCACACCATTGTGATTATCTGGGTCATGTAGATCTTTTTTGTACAGTTCTTCTGTGTATTCTTGCCGCCTCTTCTTAATATCTTCTGCTTCTGTTAGGTCCCTACCATTTCTGTCCTTTATCGAGCCCAAAAAGACCTATTTAAGTGTTGGCAATTATTATGATTTGTAAGTTATAAGAAAACTTAAGAGAATTTCAACTTTTTTATATATTAAATTATATGTATGTTTATATATTAAATATATAAATATGTATATACAGTACATTTATGTAATACACAAATATATACCCACATCAATTGGTTATTTTAACAAGTAGTTTACTCTTCTATTTTTGCATATATTTGAGGCTTATCACAATAAAAGGTAAATGGATATATTTTACTTAAAAGGAAGTGGGCTTCCTCTGCTTAAAAAAAGGTACGTAAGTTGTTGTTTAGTCGCTAAGTTGTGTCTTACTTCTGGGACCCCATGAACTACAGCCCACTCAGCTCCTCTGTCCATGAGAATTTCTCAGGCAAGGATACTAGAGTGGGCTGCCATTTCCTTCTCCAGGGATCTTCCCAACTCAAGAATTAAACACACATCTCCTGCATTGCCAGGTGGATTCTTCAGAGATGGGCCACCAAGTAGGTAGGTAGAGCTGCAGAAAGAAAGAAAACCCCTGCAGTAAAAGGAGAACTGGTGTGGTGCAACCCTGAGGCCAGCTGGGTTCTGGGTGAATCTGCCATACTGTCTGCTGGGTCCTGGGCAGGCCTCTCAAGGACCCTGGTTTTCTTCTCATCTATATCATGGGAGACTGAGGTAGATGATGCCTAAGGGCCTGTTCACGCTAATATTTTATGACTCCACAAAGAAGAATTGTAGTTCTTAATGGATTTGTTCACTAGTATTCAATAAATACATACTAATTTTGCTTTCTGTTCTTATCTGAGAGAAAAAGAAAAAAAAATACCCAATCCAGACAATCTCAAAACTAAAATGTCAAATCCATCTGGAGATACTGGGGGACAAAGTTGAGGAGATTCAGCATCTTTTGTCTTAAAATGTAAGTAAAACCCTCCCTAAAATATACCAAGTAACTTCCCTAATTTAAAAAGCTTTAAAAAGCTTCAAATTTTTATTATTAAAAAACAAATCCTGAGAACTGCAAGCAATGCATACCAGAAGATACAAGAAAAACAAACTCACAATCCTGGGCAGAATGTGGAGTTGGGAGCTGGCTATAGAGGCAGATGGAGGACCAAGCACAGAGGTCTCCCAAGCTCTCCTAAGGAGCCTGAGTGTGTGCTCTAAGCATGTGCTCCATTTGCTGACACATTGGGTGGGTAAACTAGCACACTCTTAGTGGGTGGATTGCCACAGAGATGTTCCTGGCTGGGGATTACCAGCAACTGTCACTCTGCCACCCCTCTTGAATCCAGCCCCTGGAGAACAGTGGTTGCTGGTGAAGTTCCAGGAAGCTACTAAAGGATTTTGAGTAGGAATGTGACATGGCATGTTTATTTTGGATAGATCCTGCTGGTGCCTGTGTGTAAAGGATGGGTTTGACATGGACAAGACAGAAGCAAAAGTCATGACATTTCACCAGAGAGGAGGGGGAAAGAGGAAGAGGATAAGAGACTGAGAGCATCACAGAGACACTTTCCCCCACCCACCAAGGAAAGGAGTTAAAATATAGATGTGTCAACTAGGAGACAGAGAACCAGAAAAGGCTGATATCAGAAAAGCCCAGGGAAGAAGCCAGCGCATACAGTATGGTCTCAATCATCCTGGAATTCACAGTAAAGTTCACATGTCAATAAATCCCTGCAGAATATTTAGGACATGCCTTTTTTTTACCACCTGGTCAGTCAAATGAAGAGTTACCGTCCATAGTCCAGGTCTTCACTTTCTTCCCTAGGAAACCTCAATTCTTTTAACTTTCTCCTAAAGGCTTTATTTTCATCCTCTAATAATTTTCATAGCTCCTCTCAGGAATCTTGCCAGCTGATTCCACATCTTACTAAGGATGCCAAGTTCAGAGCTGAAGAGAGTATTCTAATAAGAATTTGACAAATGTTGAATATATACAAAAGATTAACTTTTGGTTCCTACACTCAAGCTCCTACTACATATTCTAGTCCCATATTTATTCTTTAGATAAACACATCATGCTTAGGATTCCTCCTTATTTTACAGTTTCTTTCAAACTTTTTCTATCACAAGTTGTCAATAGATATGCTTTTCTTATTCTTTGTACTGGGAAGAAACTCAAATAGAATAGAAACTTTAAGGCTCGGGATGAAATCAACTCAGCCTGTATAAAATGGCTATCACTGAACCAGACACACATATGGTCATACTGTAATACAAGTATCACTATAGAAAAAAAACCTGGAGCAAAGATTTACAAGCCCTGTGAATAGTACTTATAAGAAGAAATAGTCTATCCTGCAAAACTCCAAAATAATACAACAATCTGAGCATTTTGGGGAGGGTTTTTTTTTCCTTAAACTGTATGTTCAATAAAAAAGAAAAAAATTAGAGAACAGTGAAGACATGCCTCTGATAAGGTATTTGGAGGAAAAAAGATTTTAAAAGACAGCCTAAAACTGTGAGAAGGAAACTTTAAGTTACTCCTTTTTAAATTTTTTTTTTCATCTCATGATTTCATGATGGGTATTTCTGCCAATTTGTTTCCTGGTCTTGTAATCAGAGGTAGGCCCCCAGTTAATAAGCATCTGACTTTTGTCTTTTCAGTATACGGGTCTATGAATCTTAACACAAGTATAAGTCTGTGCACCCACTACCACAACCAGGACACAAAGCAGGTTCATTACCCAGAAGAAAATCCTCAGCCTGCATTTCTCCACTCCGAAAACAATTCCATTTACAATAGCATCAAAAAGAATAAAATACCCAGGAATAAATGTACCTAAGGAGGTAAAAGAACTATACTCAGAAAACTGTAAGACACTGATAAAATTAAAGACAATACAAACAGAAAGATATACTGTGCTCCTGGGTTGGAAAAATTAATATTGTTAAAATGACCACACTATCCAAGGCAATCTACAGATTCAATACATGTTCTATCAAATTACCAATGGCACTTTCCACAAAACTAGAACAAAATTTTTTAATTTGTATGGAAACACATAAGACCCAAAAAAGCCAAAATAATCTTGAAAAAAGGCAAAACTGTAAGTATCAATCTCCCTGACCTCAAACTACACTACAAAGCTACAGTAACCAAAAGAACATGGGACTGGCATAAAAACAGACACATAGATTAATGGAACAAAATAGACAGCCCAGAAACCAACCCACCCACCTATGGTCAATTACTCTATGACAAAGGAGGCAGTAATACACAATGGAGAAAAGAGTCTCTTCATTAAATCGTGCTGGGAAAATGCTATTACATATAAAAGAATGAAATTAGAACAATTCTCTAACACCATATACAAAAATGAACTCAAAAGGAAGACAACACAGTCTCTGCAGTAAATGGTGCTGGAAAAACTGGCTATTACATGTAAAAGAATGAAACTAGAACATTCTCTAACACCATATACAAAAATAAACTTAAAATGGATTAAAGACCTAACTGAAAACCTGAAATCATAAAATTCCTAGAAGAAAACAGAATACTCTTTGACATCATAGCAATAATTTTTTTGGCTCTGGCTAATAAAGCAATAAAAAAGTACGCTTGCCTGGAAAACTCCATGGACAGAGGAGCCTTGTAGGCTACAGTCCATGGGGTCGTAAAGAGTCAGACAAGACTGACCGACTTCACTTCACTTTACTTCAATAAAGCAAAGGAAGTGAAAACAAAAATAAACAAATGGGACCTAATTAAACTTCAAAGCTTTTTCAGAGTAAAGAAAATTATTGACAAAATGATAAGACAACCTACTGAACAGGAGAAAATATTTGGACACAACTGAGCGACTTTCACAAGACATGAAGACAATGTAAGTCTATGCCTATGAATGAATGAGTAAGGTATTACACATACACCACACACACACACACACACAATTGAGTATTATTCAGCAATAAAATAGAAGAAAATCCTGCCATTTGTGAGACAACAATAGACCATGAGGGATTATGCTAAGTTGAAATAAATAAGACAGAGAAAGAGAAAAACTTGTATGATCTCACTTGTATGTAGAATCTAAAAAAGTCAAATTCATAGAAACAGAAAGTGATGGCAGGGGCTAAAGGAAATGGGGAAAGTTGTCAAAGGGTGTAAACTTTCAGCTTTAAGATGAACAGGGTCTGAGGATCTACTGTAAAACATGGTGACTACAGATACAACACTGTGTTATACATCTGACATTTGCTGAGAGTAATCCTAAATGTTTTAACCACCAAAAAAAAGGAATGATGTGAGGTTAACCCTACTGTGATAATCATTTTGCAACTGATATGTATATCAAACTATCACATTGTTCATCTTAAACTTACACAATGTTAGCTGTAAATTATATCTCAATAAAGCTAGAAAACAAATAAAACCAATAATGGTGATGGTTACATAACTCTGCATATTCTAAAAAAAAAAACCTGTATACTTTCAATGAGTAAACTATATGGTATGTGAATTAAATCTCAGTAAAGCTCTTCCCAAAAAAATCAACTAGACGTATTTTTTTTTACTAATATTAGACTGTCTTGCTTACTGTAACATCAAGTTTTAATATCTGTACTACACATACTTCTTCCAATTTTATCCTTCTCTTCTAAAACTGGCTGTTCTAGTTCCTTTGTCTTTCTGTAAAAAGTTCAGAATCGCTTGTTTGTATCTACAAAAAATCCTGCTGAGATTTTAATGGGAAATATAACAAATCTATATATCAATAAAAATCGACATCTTTACTATGTTGTCTTCCAATTCATGAATATAGTATGTCTCTTAACTACTTAAGTCTTTGCTTTCTTTCATCAGAGCTTTATAATTTTCAAGATATTTGTTATATTTTGTTAAACCTAAAAATTTCATTTGGGGTAGGTATTATAAATGTTCTTTTAAAAAACTTCTTTGGTTCCCAACTATTCATGCTGGTATACAGAAATATAATTGATTTTCATGTGTTGATCATGTACTAGGACCTTGCTAAACTCACTAAGGTCTAAGTTTTTTTTTTAAGATTCCTTGTGATTGTCTATGTAACAGCCATCTAAAAACCAGACAGTTGTATTTGTTTCTTTTAAATCAGTATGCCTTTGATTTTTTTTTTTTTTTTTTTTTGCTTCATTACATACAGTAAGACTTTCATCATGATGTTAATAAGATGGTAAGAACAGACATCCTAAGCTTGTTCCTAATCTTGGGAGAAAGACATTCGTCCTTCACTATTAAGCATGATGTCAGCTGTAGGTTTTTGTAGATACCTTTATCAGCACCAGATGAGCTGATCTGGCACTGCCCACTTGTCTTCAGTTAAAATGCAGGAGCTGCCACCAATTCTGTATCCTATTTGACACCAAGTTCATGTCCTTATTGACCATCCTGCAGCTCCAAACTCCACTAAAGCCACAACCCAAACTGCATACGCTACAGGCAAGAAAAAAGTGAATGACGCTCCCCTTGGGCCTCATCTTCTAACTTTTTTTCGGCATTACAGAATTCCCAGGTTCCTATCCACCATGAAATCACCAGCATTGAAAATCAGCAGTAAATATATTCCTACTACCAAACTGGGATGCAAGGTAGAGTTCCTATAACATATGAGGGGGTACGTGCATTGTGCATATGCAGTAGGTGGGCTCAAAGAGTTTAGAAGTTCTTGATCTAGTATTAAAAGTTAGACAGTGTAATGCAGTCTCTCATAGAAACCAGGCTATAAACGGTTAGTTAGCTATTAAGTTAGTTCTGTGGGTTGGCCTGAAAATTTAGCCATCATGTGTAACAGTATTTCCACAGGAAAACAAATTCCAAATGCTAAGAAGCTGACCTGAAAATGAATCTGGTAAACAAAACCTATTCCAAAAATGAAGAGAGTTTATTGTTTTTTATGCTAATCACATACATAGGGAACAAGTCCACAAAACAGTGGGAGACAACTTATCAAACAAAAAAGGATACACAAGCGGCAACTACTATAGAAACTTCAATCTAAAAATGATAACCTAAAATAAATTTTAAAAGCTAAAATGATAGCTGATCAAAATATGTGTACATTGATGCACTAATACATGTGGAGAGATGGGAACTGAAAGTACAAAAGTTATGTGACTTATGCTTATACACAATCCCAAAGCAGTACTGACAGCCATTGGTTTTAAATGTCTTTGTAAGTGGTTGGCTATATAAAAGTAAATTAATAGATAAAATGTGTAGATATGTATGTGTATATACACATGTATGTATCTATACACTTATATATACAGATACGTACTTATATTAAACATAACATGATCACATTTTATGAGGAATACATTCTCAAAGGTTTTGAAATTGTTAGAAGTCGCATAACTCGAGTTATATTCTCAATGAAACAAAATGGGTTCTTACAGTCCATAAATCTTTAATCTTCAAGTCATTATTTTTGTTGCAAAATATACTTAAGTAGAACAAACATTTGAAGTGAAACTTTTTACACTATGTCCACCTTTCAAATAATCAAAAATACTCTATGCCTTACAACAGACGATAATCTGATATGACTTACGGACACACTACAGCCTCATGAGCCCATGGTACCAACATTTTACCCATCGTTCAATAACTGTCATGAACTTAAAGGTATATACGATTTAGTGCTGCTTTAATTTTGCTGGCATTTTGCCTAATAATTCAGAGTTCTTTCTCCTAAATTAGCAGTAATAGAAATTATGATAGGTTTTTGGCTTCCTTCATTGCATTCTGTCACATTTAACTTCTGTTCCAAAATAATTCATTTTCAGATGCATTTTTCAGCATTAACACTTAATAAATGCTTGGCTGAAACCGTCATGGGCTTTAAAATGATATTAAACTATAACCACAGTTTAAAATATCAGCACTACAGTCAACAAAAATCACACAGACATCAGATGTCTGGAAACAGCAGAGCTCACATGACACTGACAAAGGCTGGCAGATCCTGGCTTATAACTGTAAACGGTATCGAAACAAATACACAATTTATAATTCACACAGTCTGCCAGCGTGAAATTATGGGATTCCTGACAGAAGTTTTGGGCTTCACAGTACTTCTGATTTTACTAGAGTAAGAAACTTAATATTATTAATCTGTATAATTTCGAATATGTATAATTTTAAAATTATGTTAAGAATAAGTAAGGCATTTTGTTTAGTAAGGCATGGCTAATTTCAAGGCGATGATGAATAAAATTTGTTTTTTCTTTTTAACAAGACTAATACTAAAGATTAAAATTCCTGTCATAAAAAACTAATTCCCAGAGTAAGTGAGCTATCTGCAGACTACTGCTCCTTTCATGTAACTTAAGAGTTTTCCACCGGGAATAGATTGTTTCATGGGTCTGTGTGTGTGTGTGTCTGTAGCTTATATTATACTAAGAAAAATTGGAGCTCTATAATGATGCTGACAAGAAAGATTGCTAACCCCTTTCTCAAACAAAACTCCAGAGGATAGCTATGTTGGAATATTATATCCTAAAA
The DNA here is from genome assembly GCF_023699985.2 of Odocoileus virginianus. Classification (NCBI taxonomy): domain Eukaryota; kingdom Metazoa; phylum Chordata; class Mammalia; order Artiodactyla; family Cervidae; genus Odocoileus; species Odocoileus virginianus. Next base: position 55,201,817 of record NC_069683.1, read on the forward strand.
ATATGAAATGATATATAAATATTAAAACCTAATTTTCTAGAGTAAAGCTTGACTTCAGAGCCAGAAAGAATCAATTAACATGACGTGAATAAATATTTATATGATTATCAGGACCACACAATTTGAATAATTTCCCTCAAAACAGTCACACAAAGGAAATACATAGTAAGAAAATATAGTCTGAGATAATAAATGAGGTACATTTGATCAGAAAGGTGTAACTGCCCCCTAGTGACAGAATACTATAATACTGAAAACTTAAAGATCATCCAAAAAAATCTATATTAACATAAAAGTTGGAAATAGGAATGTTTATAAATTTATTGCTTCCAAAATTTACTTTTTACTAACTGAACCATTCATTACTTCACTTCATATATGAAAACAAGAATCACTTTACCCTTCTTCACAGTCCCCAGGGAGAAAGATGCAGAAATAAACAAATACATAAATAGACTGTGATGCGATGAAAGAAATGAACAGGATGCTGTGATGGAGGAAAACAGATTCAGGGTAATAAAAGAACTCCTATTTTGGACTGGGTGGTTGGGCAAAGTCCCACTAAGGAAGTAACATAAACTGAGACCAGAAAGATGAAAAGCAACACATAAAGGATCTTTCAGGAGGGAGAGGAAAGGAGTACCGGGCAGAAAAAAGTGTGAAGTATATATACAAAGTCTTCAAGCTAGAAATTTTAGGTGAGTTCAGCTCTTGATAAATGGCCAGTGTGGCCAAAGTTAACAGAAAGAACAATGAGAAGTGGGAGAGAGGAGGAAAGGCAGATGGAGCCAGGTAATGCCGAGGCTAGCATAAGGAATGTAGATTTTATCCTAAATGAAATGGGAATTTATTCATGGTTTCTAATCCGAGGACCTGTCTTATTTGCATTATGATGAATGAACCCAGCTGCTGGGTTCAAAAGCAGAAGTAGAGAAGTGCAGCTCCTGGAACGCTTAACTGGCAGCCCCAGGCAATGACTGCAGAAATGGTGAGAACAGGACCCACTGGAGACAAACAGAGAGCACATCTGATAGGAACTGCTGATGGCCTGAAGGGAGAGGATGCAGAAGAAGGAAGAATAAAAGAGGCTATCCAGTTTCGGGTTTGAGCACCTGAGAGATGCTCATTGCTGATAGTCAAGATCCTCGGAAGAGTAATTTGGGGGGGGGGGGGGGGGGATGGAAATGAAAATCTGTTTAAATATGACAACTTTTTTCAGTTCAGTCGCTCAGTCTTGTCTGACTCTTTGCAACTCCATGGACCGAAGCATGCCAGGCTTCCTTTTCCATCACCAACTCCCGGAGCTTGCTCAAACTCATGTCCATCGAATCAGTGATGCCATTCAACCATCTCATCATCTGTTGTCCCCTTCTCATCCTGCCTTCAATCGTTCCCGGCATCAGGGTCTTTTCCAATGAGTCAGCTCTTCTCACCAGGTGGCCCAAGTGTTGGAGTTTCAGCTTCAGCATCAGTCCTTCCAATGAATATTCAGGACTGATTTCCTTTAGGATGGACTGGTTGGATCTCCTTGCAGTCCAAGGGACTCTCAAGAGTCTTCTCCAACACAATTTAAAAGCATCAAGTCTTCGGTACTCGGCTTTCTTTATAGTCCAACTCTCACATCCATACATGATTACTGGAAAAACCATAGCTTTGACAAGACAGACCTTTGTTGGCAAAGTAATGTCTTTGCTTTTTAATATGCTGTCTAGGTTGGTCATAGCTTTTCTTCCAAGGAGCAAGTGTCTTCATTTCATGGCTGCAGTCACCATCTGCAGTGATTTTGGAGCCCAAGAAAATAAAGTCTGTCACTGTTTGCATTGTTTCCCCATCTATTTGCCATGAGGTGATGGCAAAAAACTAAGATCAGATGCCATGATCTTAGTTTTCTGAATGTTGAGTCTTAAACCAACTTTTCACTCTCCTCTTTCACTTTCATCAAGACGCTCCAAGAAAAGATATAAAGTAGGAAGTTGTGCAATTTCCAAGAAAAAATATAAGTAGGAAGTTGAATCTGTAAGTCCAGGGCTCAGAGGGACAGTGTGCGCTAATAATACATAGTCTACGGTCATCCAGATGGGATTTAATGTCACAGGAGGGTAAGATCACCCAGACAGAAACCGTACAGACACTCTGAACCAGGCCAGCCTCACCTGTGTACAGTGTTTACCTATTAAGTATGAGTAGAACAAGGGCAATATTTAAAGCGTCTCCTGTATTCAGCTTTAGAAATGAATGAAATAGTTGGCCCTGCATACCTGTTAAGTCGCTTCAGTCGTGTCCGACCTTTGTGACCCTACGGTCTGTACCCTGCCAGGCTCCTCTGTCCATGGGATTCTCCAGGGAAAAATACTGGAATGGGTTGCCATTTCCTCCTCTAGGGGATCTTCCTGACCCAGGGATCGAACATGCACCTCTTATGTCTCCTGCATTGGCAGGCGGGTTCTTTACCAACAGCTCCACCTGAGAAGCATAGGTGTCCCTTACAATGCTGTTATCTCTTCTTTATAAACACAGTAGTTCAACTTCTTCTTTCATTTTTATTCTAGAAAGTGACTTAGGCTTAACTTTTATCTTTTGTGAACCTAGTTTAGCTTATCTCAAATTTATATTTACATGCCCAAAATTCTGGACACATTAGGATCCTTGATCTTTAAGGTATCTCTTCTATGTCCATGTAAACAAATGCAGAATTCTTATTGAACTACTAAAGACTGTGTTGGCATTAAATTTTCAGTACTTCTAGGAAACTGGGGGGAAAAGGACTCCTTTAGTGTTTATCTCTCTGTGTTAAGACTATGGGAAGTTACCATTTTTTAATGTATTTTTAAAATCTGTTATAATGAACAATGAACCTGTAGTAATAAATATGCTAACAAGAATAGCTAACATTAATTTGCCTTGCTTAGATAAACTCATTTGATCTCTATAGCAACCATACAAAGTACTTAAGTACTAACATTATTTCTATGTCACCCTTAAGGAGACAAGGTATGAAGAGATTAGAGATCTAACTGAAGGTCACAAAGGTGGCAAAGTGACAGAGCTGGGAAACAAACACAGGTTAGGAACTCCATTCTTAACATTCCAGTCAACAGTTTTCCAAAAAGAAAAAATATACATTTTAAATTTTGACTCACAGTATGAGTCCCATTTTACATCACAACCTGGTATACATATACTTTGTAAAATAGTTAAACAAGCATTTCATGGAATAATACAAAAAATGGTGGTTTTATATTTTCTTTTTAATTACATTAACTGGTAACTGAGAGCTAAACTGATTATATGACTAATGGCTGCAAACTGCAATGTGAAGTGTTATTGCAATATATAGTCATGACTGATGAAAGAAAAAATACTTTAAAAAGTTAAAGATATTTTCAATATTAAGGTCAAAATATGCTTTTATTTCAAAGAAATGGAAAGCAACTCGTGAAAATTATCTACTGTAAATAAAGTATTTTACATTATTTTGAGAAAAATGTAGCTCCATGTAAAACAGAGGTTAAGAGCCTTTCAAATAAATGTTTAAAATTAATTTTCATTTTTGTTAGTTTTTTTGGTCAAACAGCACATTTAAAGAGCCTTTCCTAATGGCTAAAAGTAAATAATACCTTATCAGAAAAACAGGCAAATAATTTGAGCAAACAGTTAATAAAACAAATTTTACTAAGTAATTCTTTCCCTAGGAATTTACCACAAGGAAATTACAGAACACAAACACAGAAAAGTATTCTTGGGGATGTTCACCTTACGGGTATTTGTAATAGCTGAAAACTGGAAGTCACCTAAATGTTCAAAGAAAGAAATGGACTAAATATACCATAGCATTAAAAGCTTCCCTCCTACCAGCAGGAAACTACTGATATTTGTTTTCAAAACTCCTTTCACAGTCTTGTTGTTTTTTTAATGGAGTAATATAGTATCCCCTTACATGACTAAATATCAGTCTTCTATCTGTGGGCATTTGCTTCTTTCAAATCTTTTGCTCTCACAAATAACTCTGGAGTAAAGAGTCTAGTATACACATCTTTTCATAAAGCTGAGATTTAAGCTGTGGAGAAATGTATAAAAACAGATTTACTGGATCACAGCCTCCACATTAGCCTTTCCAGAACACAAAAGATTAGCTTTCTCAAGGACAGGAAAAATGTTCTTTACTTCTTTAATGTACCCTCACACACAGTGGTAACAAAGTCCACATATACTGATGTACAAAGGCCAAAGAACATCCCCAACATACTTTCCTTCAGCTCTCTCAACTTTGATAACAGCTGATTTAACGTCTTTGTCTAGGTAAGTCTAATAGCTGGGACTCCTCAGGGACAGCTTCTACTGACTGCTTTTCTTCCTGAATATAGGCCATACTTTCCTGTTCCTTGGGAGTCTTGAATTTTTTATTGCAAAGTAGACATTTTAAATAATATAACATGACAACTCTGAAAATCAGGATCACCACTGTCTCCCCTAGCTTTGTTGCCATGGCTGGCTTTTTGGCGGTTGTTCTTGCAGCTATTTGTTTCTTTACTGACTTTCCCAAATTAAATCTGAGGCCTGTAATCCCAGCAGCATGTGATCAGCGATGTCTCTGTTCAGTGAGCTTAGTGGTCAGCTAGATCACTATATGGAGGTTTCCTTCAGGGCTTTGACCCAATAAAGGCTTCTACCCTCTGCTGAGGAGCTCAGTTCATGATTACGCATACCTTCAACATTCAAGTACTCTGCATGTCTGTCTTGGTCTTCACCTGCACGGGACCCTCAAGGTCAGCCAGAGATGCACAGGTGAGAGATTAAGGCCCTATCAGGTCTTTTCTGGACATAAACACAGCCCTGCATTTGTGCATGGCCTTCAGATCCCCAAAGTATTTCAGAGCCCACTACAGACATTGCATTCCCCAGATCTTTCTTTTAGGCTTTCTGGCCAGGCTCCTGTTTGCTCCAAGAGGCATCACAGCCTCAGGCAGCACAGTGTTAAACAACTGCAGGTAATTATTTCAGACAAAAGTCTTAGGGACAGAGCCTCCTCACAGAGCAATCTCTGAGGCAAATCGAATGAACAACTCCTTGGAATGAAGCTTTTCTGAGAAGCTGCAAAATAAGTGACAAAATTCTGGAGAATGCTTCTGAGGAAGTCAAATCAGTTTGTTCCTCCAGCGGCTGCAAGGTTGCCAGTTTTTAAGGCTACTGCTGAAGAGGAGAGAGGAGGAGAGCAGGCCAAGTTAAAATGCCACAAATTCTACCGTTCTTACCAATGTAGCCACTGTGCTAAGCACTTCACTTCCAATATACCACTCAATCTTCAACAACCCTATGATGTTAGAACTATTACAATCATATTTTACAGAAGAGGAAACTGAGGCATACAGATATTAAGCAGCCTGCTCTAGGTATTATGAACAGTCAGTGACAATGTTGGTTTATGAACCACATTTGTCTGATTCCAGGGTCTATTCTCAATTACTATGCAGTGTGTTACTCTTCATTTGTGAGAGAACAATTCAGAGAAACCAAGCTTAGTCAACTAAGTGCTGCTAAATATGAACTCATGAGGGAACTCAATTATATACAAATTTTACAGAATATATATATATATATATAAATTATCCATGAGTTCTTTTCCATAAATCAGTCAATCTATGGTATGGATCTGAATCATGCGAATTTAAAAGGGTATCTGCACAACTTCCACTCTCCCTGCACCATCAGGACATAACATATTTTTAAGATTTCGAAAGAATTCTGAAACTTAGTCCCAGCCAAGAACCACTGCTTTAGAGTAAGAAATGCCTTAAAACTAGAGCTATAGCAACTATGTCATCACCTAATTTCTCTAACAAGTGTTCACAAAGGAGAGACACTTCTTAAGAGAAAAATGGCTTATAGGAAAAAGCCGAGGTTTAGGAGTTAGAGAGACTTAGGCTTGAATCTTATAAGGCCTTCTCACTTGCTACTGTATGATCCAGGGAACATTAAGTTTCTCTGAACTTTATTAGTTTCTTCACCTATAAATTGGAAGTTGAAAAAAAAAAAAAAACTGCCTCTTAAAGAGTTGTTACAATAACAGATAACATATGCTGGAATGTAGTAGGTCCAATTATAATTATCCCTGTAATTCACATTAGATTCAGAAATTTAGCAAATTATTACTGAGTGCCAACTCTGGTTACCTGAGTGATAAAGAGTCTTCCAAAAGCACACAATCTAATAAAGGGAAGGGACATTCTCTCTAAAAAAGAAAACTGAAACAAGTATTAATATAGAGGAGTATATTTAATATAAAACGGGAAAATGGAAGGGAAGAAATAATTCTGATCTGAAAAGAGTTCTTAAAAGTGCAATATGAACAGTGCCTTGAATGAAAAATAGTCAGATATGCTCCTGCAGACTAGTGGTTCTCAAACTTCCACATGCATCAAATCACATGGCAGGCTTGTTAAAATACACATTTCTGGGCCCTACCCCAAACTTTCTGATTCAGGAAGTCCAGAGTGGGGCCTGAGAATGTGAATTTCCCAAGTGGCACTCATGGAACCCTCTTAAAGAACTACCATTCTAGACTAGAGAGAATGCTCGAGCAAAACTGGCAAGTGACATACAGTGTATCCCTGAGGTCTAAGATGGCAGCTTCCTGGATATGGGCTTTCTGTCAGTGGTAAAGGAATAAGGTGAAAAGTCTAGGAGTGAAAATTTCCTAAACAAACACTTCCTTAGTAAGAAGGAGATTAACTACCCTTTGAAGGAAAGTAAGTTGACATTCCAGACTGTACAGGGCATGTGTGCTAAGTCACTTTAGTCGTGTCCGACTCTCTGAGATTCCATGGACTGTAGCCGGCCAGGCTCCCCTGTCCATGGGATTCTCCAGGCAAGAAAACTGGAGTGGGTTGCCATGCCTTCCTCCAGGAGGCTTTCCCAACCCAGGAATCAACCTGTGTCTCTTACGTCTCCTGCACTGGCAGGCAGATTCTTTACCACTGGTGCCACCTGGGAAGCCCACCTGAGCCGCAGAGGTCTTCAGTGTATGGTGATGAATGCCATCTGGACTTACGGTGGTCTGTATCACGTTGCAATACTTACAAGTATCAAACCACTATGTTGTATGCCTGAAACTAATATGTCAATTACAGCTCAATAAAAAAGTACTCACTTAAAAACAATGCATAAGTTCAATGTAATTAAGAAAATACCAGTCTGGGAATTCCCTTGGCAGTCCAGTGGTTATGACTCTTGGCACTTTCACTGCCAAGAGCCTGGGTTCAATCCTTGGTTGGGGAACTAAGATCCCATAAGCCTCTGTAACATGACATTTAGTATCTCAATCTGTTATTTGCTTTTTTAACTCATTTAATTGGAAGCTAATTACTTTACAATATTGTGGTGGTTTCTGCCATACATTCACATGAATCAGCCATGTGTCCCCCACCCTGAGTGCCCCCCACCCTACCTCCCTCCCCATCCCATCCCTCGGGGTCATCCCAGTGCACTAGCCCTGAGCACCCTGTCTCATGCATCGAACCTGGACTGGTGATCTATTTCACATATGATAATATATATGTTTCAATGCTATTCTCTCAAATCATCCCACCCTCACCTTTCTCCCACAGCGTCCCTGGTATTTTTCAATTCCATGCACTACTCCCAGCTTTGCATCACACATATAATCAATAAGGTAATAGGCAACAGACTTTAGGGCATATAATTAATTAAACGTTCGAAGAACAGAAACACGGTGTCACTCTTATTCTTCATAAGTGAGAATATAACACTAAAGCATCCTGACTTTTAATAGTTCACTTAGCATGCTAGAGTTAAAATTCTTCAAAAATAAAAAAAACAAAGCTAAAACCTATTTAATAGTTTCACTTATAAATTTTAAGTAATGTTCCATACTCACCAAAACCATCAATATCTAGATTATTTTCAACCACAACATCTAGCAGAGAGTCACCAACTTTTCCTTTGGTTGTTAATGTTTCACCATCACGGTTTATAAAGTGGACTGTTATTTTATCTTCTGAGCTGGAAAAGGAAACAGTCCTTTATTACTTTCAGTAATTTCAAGAAACTTTAAAATAGTTGCTTGAAGAACCCGTAAGGTAAAATAATTAGGTTGTGTGTGGGTCTGTGTGCATGCAAATATTCTCCTTTATAGGATTTTCTTTTCTTTCTAAAGTCTATTTGGGAAGGAGACACCAGAAATCAGAGGCATAACTTTCTACCCACCAACCCGAAGGGAAGTTCTGCCACCCTAAAGGAAACAGTAAGTATGTCACTATCAAGGCCATCTGAAGTATGTCTCCCCAGTCGTCACCATCAGCCACAGTTATATGAAATCATTAGCAATCATTATCACTTATGAAGCCTGTTTTGCTCTCACACAGATCCTCTGAAAACCAACATCTCTATGAATGTGTCCATAAAAACTAGATGAGGGCTGTGGAGAGCTTTAAACACAAATCACCATACTACTGATAAGGCAACTTTTACGCAAGTGTCTGACAAATACAGTCACCAAGAGGCAGCAGTTTGATAGCTTTGAGTAGTTGAACATTTCATTTTGGTCGAAAAACGAAAGGGATTAGAAAAAAGGTTTTCTCTGTTTAAATCTGTGAGAAGATAAACATAACCCTCCTTATATTTTTCATTATTATAGGATATCTATCAGTCAGTCATCAGTCTGCTAACGTGCTTACATTTCTTACCCTTCTCTCAAATATCAGTCCAAATTTTGGGAGGGAAAATCATACTATCAACTAGATAATACCCTCCCCACCACTGGTCATTTTAATTTTTACTTCATAATTGAAAATATGTACTTCGACTTAAAAGAATTAGTTGTAATTTTCACCACTCCCAATAGACAGTCATAGTTCATCAAAGAAAACTTTAATATAAAACCTAGAATTGTATAATTTCAGAGCTATAAATATCATGCAAATTATCAAGTGCAGTCATCAGTCATCTCATTTTGCAGCCTTATCAGATAATGTCTTCCCTGATTACTCAATGCTAAAAAAAAAAATTCTGTTAAAATTGATCAGAATTGTGTTGAGAGAGAATGTCCCTTAAATGGGCCTGTACTCTCCAACTTCTTTTCACAGGGAAAAAAAAATGCTTTAAAGCAAGTATTCCCAAACATGCACAATTTTCAACTAGACAACTGGCATTTTTTCAAAGAATAACTAAGAATGAAGATAGTCTGGAGGCAGGGAGACCCGCTGGAGGTTATGAAAGGGCATAAACGAAGCAACAGTGTAGGAGATACTAATTTAAGAGATATTCAGAAGACAGAATCAAAAGATTCTGGAGAGGGAGGAAGTAACACTGAAATTTCTTGCCTGGGTAATGGGGAGTACAGGTTAACCGAGGATTAACTTAGGAGAAGGAGTTTTGGGGAAGACTGGAAATGAGTTCAAGTTTAGACCTGCTTGATATGGATGTGAGAGTTGGACGGTGAAGAAAGCTGAGCGCTGAACAATTTATGCTTTTGAACTGTGGTGTTGGAGAAGACTCTTGAGAGTCCCTTGGACTGCAAGGTGATCTAACCAGTCTATCCTAAAGGAGATCAGTCCTGGGTGTTCATTGGAAGGACTGATGCTGAAGCTGAAACTCCACTACTTCGGCCACCTTATGCAAAGAGTTGACTCACTGGAAAAGACCCTAATGCTGGGAAGGATTGAGGGCAGGAGGAGAAGGGGATGACAGAGGATGAGATGGCTAGATGTATCACCGACTTGATGGACATGAGTTTGGGTAGACTCCGGGAGTTGGTGATGGACAGGGAGGCCTGGCATGCTGCGGGTCATGGGGTCGCAAAAAGTCGGACACGACTGAGCAACTCAACTGAACTGACTGACTGACTGAACTGAACTGACAGAAAAAACATATGCTTCAACACGTTTGAACCTTAAACATTTACACTCAGTTAAATAAGCCCGGTTTTATATATATATCAATACATAAATTTCCCAGAAAAGGCAAATCTATAAAGACAGAAAGCAGATCAGTGGTTGCCTGGGACTAGGGTTGGACATGGGGACTGACTGTAAAATGTCAAACTGTCTGGTGAAACAAATTATTCCAGTGCTGGAATTGTGTTTATGGCTGGACAAATCAAAGATATGGTAATGGCTGCAGAACCCTAAAGATTTGCTAAAAATCACTGAATTTTATATCTATCAGTTTATTTTATGGTTTATGTTATACCTCAAATAAATGTTCTCCTAATTCTATCAAAAGTTATGATCAGTCAGTTCAGCTCAGTCGCTCAGCTGTATCCAACTCCTTGTGACCCCATGAATCGCAGCACGCCAGGACTCCCTGACCATCACCAAATCCCGGAGTTTACTCAAACTCATGTCCATCGAGTCACTGATGCCATCCAACCATCTCATCCTCTGTCGTCCCCTTCTCCTCCTGCCCCCAATCCCTCCCAGCATTAGGGTCTTTCCCAATGAGTCAACTCTTTGCATGACATGGCCAAAGTACTGGAGTTTCAGCTTCAACATCAGTCCTTCCAATGAACACCCAGGACTGATCTCCTTTAGGATGGACTGGTTGGATCACCTTGCAGTCCAAGGGACTCTCAAGAGTCTTCTCCAATACCACAGCTCATAAGCATCAATTCTTTGGAGCTCAGCCTTCTTCACAGTCCAACTCTCACATCCATACATGATCACTGGAAAAACCATAGCCTTGACTAGACGGACCTTTGTTGGCAAAGTAATGTCTCTGCTTTTTAATATGCTGTCTAGGTTGGTCATAACTTTCCTTCCAAGGAGTAAGCATCTTTTAATTTCATGGCTGCAATCACCATCTGCAGTGATCTTGGAGCCCCAAAAAAATAAAGTCTGACACTGTTTCCACTGTTTCCCCATCTATCTGCCATGCAGTGATGGGACCAGATACCATGATCTTAGTTTTCTGAATGTTGAGCTTTAAGCCAACTTTTTCACTCTCCTCTTTCACTTTCATCAAGAGGCTTTTTAGTTCCTCTTCACTTTCTGCCATAAGGGTGGTGTCATCTGCATATCTGAGGTTATTGATCTTTCTCCTGGCAATCTTGATTCCAGCTTGTGGTTCTTCCAGCCCAGCGTTTCTCATGATGTACTCTGCCTATAAATTAAACAAGCAGGGTGACAATATACAGCCTTGATGTACTCCTTTTTCTATTTGGAACCACTCTGTTGTTCCATGTCCAGCTCTAACTGTTGCTTCCTGACCTGCATACAGGTTTCTCAAGAGGCAGATCAGGTGGTCTGGTATTCCCATCTCTTGAAGAATTTTCCACAGTTTATTGTGATCCACACAGTCAAAGGCTTTGGCATAGTCAATAAAGCAGAAATAGATGTATTTCTGGAACTCTCTTGCTTTTTTAATGATCCAGTGGATGTTGGCAATTTGATCTCTGGTTCCTCTGCCTTTTCTAAAACAAGCTTGAACATCTGGAAGTTCACGGTTCATGTATTGCTGAAGCCTGACTTGGAGAATTTTAAGCATTACTTTACTAGTGTGTGGGATGAGTGCAATTGTGCGGTAGTTTGAGCATTCTTTGGCATTGCCTTTCTTTGAGATTGGAATAAAAACAGACCTTTTCCAGTCTTGTGGCCACTGCTGAGTTTTCCACACTTGCTGGCATATTGAGTGCAGCACTTTTACAGCATCATCTTTCAGGATTTGAAATAGCTCAACTGGAATTCCATCACTCCACTAGTTTTGTTTGTAGTGATGCATTCTAAGGCCTACTTGACTTCACATTCCAGGATGTCTGGCTCTAGGTGAGTGATCACACCATTGTGATTATCTGGGTCGTGAAGATCTTTTTTGTACAGTTCTTCTGTGTATTCTTGCCATCTCTTTTTAATATCTTCTGCTTCTGTTAGGTTCATACCAGTTCTGTCCTTTATCAAGCCCATCTTTGCATGAAATGTTCCCTTGGTATCTCTAATTTTCTTGAAGAGATCTCTAGTCTTTCCCAATCTGTTGTTTTCCTCTATTTCTTTGCACTGATCGCTGAGGAAGGCTTTCTTATCTCTCCTTGCTATTCTTAGGAACTCTGTATTCAAATGGGAATATCTTTCCTTTTCGCTTTTCTTCTTTTCACAGCTATTTGTAAGGCCTCCTCAGGCAGCCATTTTGCTTTTTTGCATTTCTTTTCCATGGGCATGGTCTTTATCCCTGTCTCCTGTACAACGTCAGGAACCTCCATCCTTAGTTCATCAGGCACTCTGTCTATCAGATCTAGTCCCTTAAATCTATTCTTCGCTTCCACTGTATAATCATAAGGGTTTTGATTTAGGTCATACCTGAATGGGCTAGTGCTTCTCCCTCTTTCTTCAATTTAAGTCTGAATCTGGCAATAAGGAGTTCATGATCTCAGCCACAGTCAGCTCCTGGTCTTGTTTTTGCTGACTGTACAGAGCTTCTCCATCTTTGGCTGCAAAGAATATAATCAATCTGATTTCGGTGTTGACCATCTGGTGATGTCCATGTGTAGAGTCTTCTCTTGTGCTGTTGTAAGAGGGTGTTTGCTATGACCAGTGCATTCTCTTGGCAAAACTCTATTAACCTTTGCCCTGCTTCATTCCGCACTCTAAGGCCTAATTTGCCTGTTACTCCAGGTGTTTCTTGACTTCCTACTTTTTGTCCCCGATAGCAAAAAGGACATCTCTTTGGGGTGTGTGTTCTAAAAGGTCTTGTAGGTCTTCATAAAACCGTTCAACTTCAGCTTCTTCAGCATTACTGGTTGGGGCATAGGCTTGGATTACCGTGATATTGAGTGATTTGCCTTTCCAACAAACTTGGAAAGTTATGATAGGCTTAGCTAAAGATAGAAAATTGATGTGCTAACACTAGTGATTGTTAAATCTTTGAAATCATTAAACTGTTAAATCTATAAAATCTTTATTCCTAGTTCACCAAACTGTGTACTTTTATCATCAGAAATAAAACTTATCTTATTGAACATAAAAAAAAAAAAAAAAGAAAAAACAAAGGTCCAGAAGCCAGATGGAAATATGTGTCTGAAACACACAGAAGTCTAGCGATTTGACATCAAAAAATGCCTGGTACTAAGCGACAATAAGTACAACAGAAAGAATTCCATAGTTTATACACACTACTGAAGGCTGGAGGTTTGGGGACTGCTGCCCTTCTGGCGCACCCTAGAGCTAAGCTTTGTTATTGTTGTTTAGTCACTAAGTTGTGCCCATGGACTGTAGCCCTCTAGGCTCCTCTGCCCATAGGACTTCCCAGGCAAGAATAATGGAGTGGGTTGCCATTTCCTTCTCCAGGGATCCAACCCATGTCTCCCGCACTGGCAGGCGAATTCTCGCCACTGAGTCACCAGAGAAGCAACAGCAAAGGAATTTCAACTCTGACACAGATTCCTCTCCTTTAAAATCAGGGTATCATTTATCTCACCGTTTTGGTAACATGTGGAAAATTCCTAACAGAGTAGAGCTCAACAAACACTGATTGATAACTTTTATTTAAAGTCCCAGTCCTTTTGCTACTAAGGAGCCTGAACTGCTGCTACATATTAAAGGTGTGCATGCATGTGTGCTAGGTTGCCTCAGTCATGTCCAACTCTTTGCCACCGTATGGACTGCAGCCCGCCAGACTCCTCTGTCTATAGACTCTCCAGGCAAGAATACTGGAGTGGCTTGCCATGCCCTCCATCCAGGGGGTCTTCCCAACCCAGGGATAGAATCCATTAAAAGTGTTCAGCCCCAGAAAAAACTGCAGAATTAAGAGTAATAACAGGTTTGCCAAAGGATGGGAGAGAAAGAAGAAATGACAGAGTAAAAGTAACTGTGCAGCTGAGAAAGTATGGAATATAAGAGTCAGAAGACATAAAACTCCAGCCCTGGTTCCAACATACTCATTAGGTGACCATGGGTAAGTGGCAATAACGGAGATTTCACCAAGCTTCTGAGAGAATTAAAGGAGAGAAAGTTTGTGGAAACATTTTATTCCCTAAAAAGCATCATACATGTGTACTTTACTCAACTAACTTTATTCATTATTAACAATTGGTACTGATGGGTTTTGTAGATTTCTCTTCCCCAATTTTAAGAACTAGCAATAAGTTTTTAGCTATTCCCCAGAAGATCAAGATTTCAGGTACTGGAAAATAACTATGATCCCTCTAAATCCTCTATCATCATCAATGTATCAACCAGTACCACAAACAACTACTTCCTTCAACTGTTACCCTTTATGTACCATGCACTGCCATTTATTCTGTTCAACCACAGCTATCTCAACCAAGGTGTCAGTGGCTGTTGTGATAAAGCTCTTAACAGACTTCTAATAGACAGGGGAGTTATGGCTGCTAATGCTCACCCTTTCACTATGTGGGGTGGTCTGGGGCAGCTGGTCCAAGAAAAGGGCCCCATCTAGAGTGCCCCACTTCCAGAGCCACCTTAACTCTTCCAAATGACCCTATGGGCTAAACAATTATCAACTCTAATGGTGCTCAAAAAACAAACAAAAACTAAGTGAGTTCTAGTCCCAGTTTTGCCTGCTACTTAATATAAAATTTTTATTCTCATTTATCTACTTTACCTGCCTCAGGAGATTTTCTTAAGGGTCAAGTGAAATAATATACATGAAAGCCCTTTGCAACCGAAATCACTACAAAACGTAAAGTACTACGACACAGCATTTTGAGAGTTAAAGGAGTTTTTTGACTCTCAGTTACTGAAAGTTTACTTAAATGTTAAACTTCAAAATCAGAACTACAGCCTCTAGACTGCTCTGTCCAACTAAACTTGAACAATAACAAAGATATTCTAGAGTTGTATATAACTGATGTCCCAGACAGTAGCTACTAGCTATGTGTGGTTATCCAGTATTTGAAATGTGGCCAGTGGAATTGGGAAACTGATTCTTCATTTATTCAACTTTAATTATCTTAAATGGCTACATGTGGTTACTGGTGACCATACTGGATAGCCTGGAAAATTTAGTTGCAGCTCCAGTCTGTGATAGGAAGCACAGGCCATTGACAGACTGTGCCAATGGGGCAGAAAGCAGGTTTAAGAGGGAACAAAACAGATGTGCTTCCCTTTATGACAACCTGATACACCAAATCAAACAGTAACTTGGAGGAGATAATTCCCATTCACAAAAGCATTCATGTTCCTTTAAATATTAGTTACATAAATGTGTTCAGTAAGAGTCCCAATTTACACACAATTTTTCAAGAAAGCAACCAATGTAGAAAACAAGGCAACAAGGCATCCAGGCAGATGGACATCAAAGACTGAAAAGTAACAAATAACCCCACCGTGCCTTAACAAATAACCCCAGCTTGCCTTCATTATCTCCTCCACAGTTCATACAACAAAAATTTAGTGAGCACCCACTACCTCACAGATTAAGGGGAAAAAGATGAGTAGGTCCCACACCCTACTCTCAGGAACTTCACAAAGGAGAAACTAGAGAGGAACACAAACCCAGCTGTTTTTCCCTGCTTCCTACTACAGGACAGCAGGTCAGAGAGCTGTTCAGACCTACATTATATTAAGGCTCCATCCACCACAGTGCTATACTCTGAAATTATGAGTACATTTTATCTCTATTGTATCTAAACGGGATTGTGTCTTTGAGAAACAAATCTACCCAAGAACACAAAACTGCCAACATATTCTGGGCAAATTTTTTTTCACATCTGTTTCGACATTTAGTACACAAAACTCAACGCTGTGGGCCTAGGAGGCGGCTGAGGCTAACAGGTGGGATTTACCGAGCCCTCCAGACTCCCTACAATATGTGTATGCTCTTACTGGTTTCTTTAAATAGTCCTGTGAGGCCTACACGACTCTTATCCCCCCAGTAACAGACATTAGACAAACTGGATAATAAGTGTCAAAGCCCAGTTTAAAACCCTGGCTTGCCAGTCCAACGCAGGAGACTTTTTATCCGACAGCAACCAGAGGAAGTGGAGAAGGGCATGGCATCTCACTGCAGTATTCCTGCCTGAAGAATCCCACGGACAGAGGAGCCTGATGGGCACCAGTCCATGGGGTCGCAAAGAGTCGGACACGCCTGAAGCGACTTAGCACGCACCAGAGGGAGCACACCGGGAAGTTCGGGGACGAGCAGGTGTACCCTAAATGGACAAGGACTTGGAGACAGAACGTTTCCAGACCCGGCAGGATGAAGAGAGGCCAGAAGAAAGCCCCGGCCGCGACACAAACTGGGCGCGAGGTTCACCGCGGTCTCCGGTAGGGCAAAGGTTAGATCCACGCCAAACCGCACGGAGAACCAGCAGCAGCAAACTGCCAGCTTCCCTGAGGGCACAGGGGGAGCTGGGACAGGGAAATCGGGGGCCCCAGGCCCCCGTCCCCCGCCAAGCGTCGGTGGACCTGAGAAGCAACTTGGCAACCGGACGACACGGAGGAAGCGACCGCACGGGACGACCAGCCCGGGGCCAGGAGAAGGCAGCGGGGCTGGGCTTGTGGCCCGCAGGCCGGCGCCCGGGAGAGGACGACAGAACTGGAAACCTCTGCAGGCGACAGAGGCGCCGCCACCAGAGCACCCACGAGCTCGGCGCGCCCCCTCGCGCGCCCCACCCCGCGCGCCTCACCTGCTCTGCGCTTGCCCCGATACGCTCAGCGTTCGCGTCGCCACCGCGCCGCCGCCCAGGCCCGGCCCTCGGCTCCCGCGGAAGCCGCCGGCTCCTGTGCGGGGTCGCGCGAGAAGCCGCCACCGGCCGGCCGTGTCGCCGAGGGCGGCGGAGGCGACGCGCAGGAGGCGGGCGGCCATAGCCTGTCGGGGAACTACGGGAGGCGACGCAGGCCGCACGGTAGCGGCCGCGGGGTTACGTTCGGCGAGTACGGGCGAGCTGACGCCGCGCGGGTCTGCGGAAAGGAGAGGCACAGGGGGATCGCAGGACCGGGGTTCCCTCGAGGATCTGTTGCGTTCACCACCGCGGGCCCCGCGCGCCTTCCGGGTGGCTATAAGGCCCGCGCGCCCTAAGCGCAGCTCCGCCCCTGCCCGCGCTCCGCTCCGCCCCCTGCCCGCGCTCCGCCCCGCCCCCTGGCTCTGGCTTTAGGGGCGGGGCTCTGCGCCTCGTTTTACCTACCGACCGGGTTTTGTCTTCATCTTGCTTCTTCGTTGGCGTCTAGGGTCCCCAAGTGAGGACATTGAATTTTAAAAGATAGCAGAACGTCTGACGAAAAGATACAATGAAGCAATCCCCAGTTAACTATACCACTCTTTTTTTTTTTCTGCACCTCCCTCCTTCTCCTGCCTATTAAAAAAAGTGGGAGATGGCCATCTTGGAGTTCAAAAAATAGAATAAAAGAGAATTACAACAGTTGTTAGAAAAAAAAAAAAAAAGGACCGTAGGAAATTTCAACATGGTAATAGGCAGATACAAAGAAGAATAACTGTGACTCTAAAGTTATAAATAATCACAGTAATGAATGAACGAGGATACCGGAGAAGGCAAGTGATATTCCCAGATTTTGAGTGGTAAATAAATGCTCGTTGAGCAGCTGAAATCCATGAGCCTGAACAGGAAACTCTGACGAACTGAGAGCTTTTTAAGAGTTTTACAAAACCAGCAAGATGAATTTAAAAATACACTTCATCGTGGTTAATACGTGGTGGAACGCATGGGCTTTGAGGTCAGAAATAGCGATGTTCAAATCCAAGGTCTACCACTTTTGAGCTCTTGAGACCTTGGATAAATTACTCTCTTAGAGGATCAGAATCCCCAGAACACTTTTACGTGGATAAGATGTTCCATCCTTCAGGGCCATCCTGAGGGTTAGACAAACTAACCCGCAAGATGGGGTAAGGATGGGATAGTGCGTCACAAAGAGCCATAACTCTTCCTGAGCCTTCCTGCCTAAGGCTACTCTTTAAAGGTTAAAGTCAGGTGGCTCTTGCAAATATGCTAAACACAATAAAAGATACTTTAAAGAATATTCAGAACAAGAAAGTGTAGGCCTGAGGAAAGCGTCTCTGGAGACAATGTACCGTGAGTATTGAACCCGGAAGGCAAAGAGACACGTAGTCTACCAGCTCCTAAATTGCCTCAATCTTCCGATAAAGACCTTCAAGTTGAACCGTTCTCAGCAAACCCTGAGAGTAGCCTGGGAGAGGAGGTTGTTTTTAAAAAGTTAATCATTTTTTAAAGGTGAAATCTCCAAGGTCAGATGAATTACTTGTAGGAGAAGAACTTGAAACAAACAAACATTCCAGAAACCTCTCAGCCCTCCTGTAAATCCAGCTTCAGCTCAGCTGAGGCAGTTACAGATTTCTGCTTTGTGGGGTAGTTGTTTGTATACATAGTTCCTTTTAGTAGTCCCCATGCTTCCAGGGCCATGGCCTTGAGTGTATCAGGGTTTCAATAAGTATCTGTAATTAAATGAATAATATAATCTCCATTAGTAATCATCAGAATTCATGAATCATGTGCAGGAAAATTAAAAATGGGGAAAAAAAAGTTTTCCAGATTTTCAAAGGGCAGTAAGGGTAGATTCCAAAAATTACAGACATGCAGATTCAGCAGTATTCCAGAGGCAATTTATACGTTCATAAACAAAGATTAAAAAGCAATATGGAATTACTGAGGACATGCTTTTGCTGATGTATTTATCTAAAACTCCCACTCTCCCATCTTTCATTCCTGTCAAAATCCATCTGTGTTTTGAAAGTATGAAAGTGGAAGTCTCTCAGTCATGTTGGACTCTTTCTGACTCCATGGACTATATAGTCCAGGGAGTTCTCCAGGCCACAATACTGGAGGGAGTAGCTGATCCCTTCTCCAAGGGAATCTTCCCAACCCAGAGATCACACCCAGGTCTCCCGAATTGTAGGCCGATTCCTTACCAGCTGAGCCACAAGAGAAGCTCAAGATTACTGAAATGAGTATCCTATCCCTTCATTCATCTCATATTTGATCTTTCCCATGAAGTCATAGCTACTAATCACAAAAGATCATCCCTCCCTCTGCTAAATGCCTGAGATCTTTATTCTTGAAAACTTTATGGTCCTCATTGTTTCAAATAGGATAGTGTTCATGAAAGTGCTTCGTAAACTGTAAAGTGTTATAAAAATTCCGGTTCAGCGTTGATTGAGCACCTACTCTGAGCTTCAGGGTACCATGTGCTCTATCACAAATGCTTTGTATACCTCCTCTAGAGTGAATGCATCAAAAGTAGGAAGGCTGTCTTATTCCTCTTCATACTCCCAGCACCTGGCATAGTGCCTGGTACAAAGCAGCCATTTAATAGTATCTTTGTTAAGAACTATGTCATAGACTTTCACAATTTTTTAAAATTAAATTGTCCTTGATTTACAATATTATGTTTCAGGTATACACCAAAGTGATTCAGTTACATTTTTTTTTCAGATTATTTTCCACCATATGTTATTTCAAGATACTGAATATAGTTACCTTTACTACACAATAAATCCTTTTTCCTTATCTATTTTATGTATAGTAGTTTGTATCTGTTAATACCATACTATTTATCCTTCCCTTTCCCCTTTGGTAACCATAAGATTGTTTTTTATGTCTGTGAGTCTGTCTCTATTTTATATATAGAGTCATTGGTGTTACTTTTTATATTCCACCTATAAGTGATACCACATAACTCTTGTCTTTCTCTGTCTTACTTCACTAAGTATAATAAACTCTAGGTCCATCCATGTTTTTGAAAATAACAGTATTTCATTCTTATTTGTGGCTAAGTAATATATACAGCCAGCATCAGCTCCACGGCCAGAGCACGGGACCCGATAAGCACCAGGGATTCAGTGCTGGCAACACAAGGAACCTATAGAATGCTGTACATGTTGATGCGCCATCTGCATGCAGTATTGGGGGAACCTCAGCACAGCCTCACTCGAGATGACTGAAACCCCTCCCCTTCTAGCCCTAGAATGCCCACCAGTGATTTATATATACTTATCTCACATCTTAATCCACTTGTCTTTTGATGAGCACTTGAATTGTTATGTCTTGGCTATTGTAAATAGTGCTATGAACATGTATGTTTTTGAATTTGAATTTTCATCTTTTCTGGATATATACTCAAGAGTGGGATTTCTGGGTCATATGATAGCTCTCTTTTAGTTTTTTAAGGAAACTCCATACTGTTTTCCATAATAGCTACACCAGTTTACATTCCCTTCAACATTTTTGGAAGGTTCCCTTTTCTCCACACCCTCTCCAGCATTTATTGTTTGTAGACTTTTTGATATTAGCTATTCTGACAGGATTGAAGTGTTATGAAGTGGTATTTCATTGTGATTTTGATTTGCATTTCTCTAATAGTTAACATTGTTGATCATCTTTTCATATGCCTATTGGCCATCTACATGTCTTCCTTGGAGAAAAGTGTTTATAGATCTGCTCATTTTTTGTTTGAAGTGCTTGTTTTTTTTTTTGATATTGAAGTATAAGAGCTGTTTGTTGGAAATTAAGCCCTTGTCTGTTGCATCTTTTGCAAATATTCTCTCCATTCCATAGATTGTCTTTTCATGTTGTTGATGGGGTATTTTTGCTGAGCAAAAGCTTTTACATTTTATTAGGTCCCATTTGTTTGGTGGCACTAGTGGTAAAGATTCTGCCTGCTAATGCAGTAGACACAAGAGACACCAGTTCAGTCCATGGGTAGGGAAGATCCCCTGGAGAAGGGAATGGCTAACCACACCAGTATTCTTGTCTGTAAAATCCCATGGACAGAGGACTCTGGCAGGCTACAGTCCATGTGGTCACAAAGAGTCAGATATAACTGAGCAAGAAACAGGACATGTTTATTTTTACTATTATTTTCTCTGCCTTGCAAGACAGCTATGAAAATATTGCTACAATTTACATCAGAGAATGTTTTGCCAATGTTCTCTTCTAGGAGTTTAATGGTATCATATCTTATATTTAGGTATTTAAACCATTTTGAATTTATTTTTGTATATGATGTGAAGGAGTGTTCTAATTTCACTTATTTACATGTGACTATCCAGACTTCCCAACACCACTTACTGAAAATCTGTCTTTTCTCCATTGTATAGTCTTACCTCCTTTGTCACAAGTTAATCGACCGTAGGTGTGTGGGTTTATTTCTGGGTCTCTGTTCTCCTCCACTGATCTATATGTCTATTTTGAGCCAATGCCATACTGTTTTGATTACTGTATCTTTGTAGTGTAGTCTGAAGTTTGGAAGGGTTATACCCATAGTGTTGTTCTTTATTCCTCAGGATTGCTTTGACAATTCTAGGGCTTTTATGATTCCATATAAATTTTAGGGTTATTTGTTCTAGAAACTTTTATAATTTTTATCTCATACCATTAGCTCAGCAACTCTGTAGAGAAGACATAAATATTTACTGACATTAGCAGTGTGAAAAATCACAATGCTAGTGCTGAAGACACAGCAGTGAACAAAACAATCCCTACCCTCTTATTTTACAGATGAGCAAACTGAGGGACACAGTAGTTGTGACTTTCTTAGACTTATACTGCTATTAAGTTGTGAATCTAAAATTTAAATCCAGGTCTTCCTGGTCCCAAGTCTGGGGCATAAGCATAAGAAATGACCATTTTATTGTTTTATTATATATATTTACACATCATATTCATGTAATTTTATTATTATATTATTGTACATTATGTTATTATGAATATATATTTATATCACATGCATTTTTCACATCTATATCCAATAGTAGATGCTTTAGACTCTACACAATCCATAAAATTTAGAAATAGGATCAGAAATTAGCATTATCTAAAATTTTAAAAAGAAGTATGAAATTAAGCTAAGTATATTTCACTCCCAAGAAATTACTCCACCCCCAGTGATTTGTTAATATGGCTGATAAAATTGGTGAATTTCCTAAATTTAAATTAAATCACCTGTATGTAAATAAATTGCTGTGTTTGTCTTAATTGATCTTCCTGTCTGCAGTTAGCATCCATCATACTGCCTGACTCAGATGGTAAAAAACTGCAATGCACGAGACCTGGGTTCGATCCCTGGGTGGGGAAGATCCCCTGGAGTAGGAAATGTTAACCCACTCCAGTATTCTTGCCTGGAGAATTCCATGGACAGAGGAGCCTGGCAGTCTACAGTCCATGGGATTGCAGTTGGACAGGACTGAGCAACTAACACTTTCACTTTCATACTACCAGTAGGCTAATCCTAGAAACATATTGATATGATCAAGTTACTTTTGTCAGCCTTAAAGATAAAATAGCCAACTATTCAACCAGCAAAATGAGGTTATTCAGGAATAGCAGAGGAATTGCAAGTCGGGTCATGCAAGCTATGGCAAACTACAGGCAAGATCAGAAAACAAAAAAAAAGGTGGGGGGGGAAGAGGGGGCTTGCATTTATAGAGGAGAGGAGGAAGTTGGGTGGGGCTGTTTTGAACAGAAATTCACTGGAGGCCAATGAGAGTCTACTACTTTGGTCACCTGATGGGAAGAACTGACTCATTGGAAAAGACCCCGATGCTGGGAAAGATGAAGGCAGGAGGAGAAGGGGACGACAGAGGATGAGATGGTTGGATGGCAGCACCGACTCAATGGACGTGAGTTGGAGCAAACTCTGGAAGATGGTGAAGGACAGGGAACCCTGGCATGCTGCAGTCCATGGGGTCGCAGAGTTGGACAGAGCTGAGCAACTGAACAACAACAAATGAGAGTTCAGGGTGGTAACAGCTTTTCATTGACGAAGAGTGTAGTAGTTTCTCATTGGCGGGGTTGTTGCTGGGCAACAGCCTACTGTTGGATACTTAAAGTAAGCTGCTTCCTGTTAGAGAGTGAAAGATAGCTTCTTCCTGATGGAGTCTGCAAAGGGCAGTTCGTGATAATGTGTGAGAGCTCCCCCTTCAGGGCTTCCCAAATCCATTTCAGGGCTTCCCAAATCCATTGTATGTATGTATGTATGTTTGTATGTATGTAAATATGTGTGTATTTGGCTGCACCAAGTCTTAGCAGCGGCATGTGGGATATAGTTCCCTGGCCAGGGAGTGATTGAACCCAAGCCCCCTGTATTGGGAGCACAGAGTCTTAACCACTGGACCACCAAGGAAGTCCCCTGACTCCATTTTAAATGAGGTTTCCTTTATTTTCACTTTCTGTATGAAATATTTGAATGACATTCCATCATCATGTGCTGTTCCATCACCCTTGAAGTGACACTCAATCATCATTTATTAGTAGAATAAAACAAACTGTGAAACTGGACCCACAGTGTCCTTCAAGCTCTTTCCATCCTGCCTCGTGTTTTTCTCCCCTGAATTATGT
The DNA here is from genome assembly GCF_023699985.2 of Odocoileus virginianus. Classification (NCBI taxonomy): domain Eukaryota; kingdom Metazoa; phylum Chordata; class Mammalia; order Artiodactyla; family Cervidae; genus Odocoileus; species Odocoileus virginianus. The sequence goes on from NC_069683.1 coordinate 55,225,092, forward strand.
CTCTTCTGCCTGTACCTGGCTGAAGTGTAACCAGCCTCCAGGACTCAGTTCAGCCCTTGCAAGAACCATTCTCTGACATAAACAACTTTTGTGAACGTTAGTTAGTTAGTTAGTTCACTTGCTCAGTCGTGTCCGACTCTTTGCGACCCCATGAATCGCAGCACGCCAGGCCTCCCTGTCCGTCACAAACTCCCAGGGTTTGCTCAAACTCATGCCCATCGAGTTGGTGATGCCATCCAGTCATCTCATCCTCTGTCGTCCCCTTCTCCTCCTGCCCTCAATCTTTCCCAGCATCAGGGTATTTTCAAATGAGTCACCTGTTCGCATCAGGTGGCCAAAGTATTGGAGTTTCAGCTTCAACATCAGTCCTTCCAACGAACACCCAGGACTGATCTCCTTTAGGATGGACTGGTTGGATGTCCTTGCAGTCCAAGGGACTCTCAAGAGTCTTCTCCAACATCATAGTTCACAAACATCAATTTTTCAGTGCTCAGCTTTCTTCACAGTCCAACTCTCACATCCATACATGACCACTGGAAAAACCATAGCCTTGACCAGACGGACCTTTGTTGGCAAAGTAATGTCTCTGCTTTTTAATATGCTGTCTAGGTTGGTCATAACCTTCCTTCCAAGGAGCAAGCGTCTTTTAATTTCATGGCTGTAGTCACCATCTGCAGTGATTTTGGAGCCCCAAAAAATAAAGTCAGCCACTGTTTCCACTGTCTCCCCATCTATTTCCCATGAGGTGATGGGACCAGATGCCATGATCTTAGTTTTCTGAAACTTACAACACTATAAATCCCTCTGTCATTGCTTGCAGTTAGATCATTATGTGCAATAGGAATTTGGACCAAGTGGCATGCTCAGTTTCAGGTTCCATTTCTTCAAGTTTACTTTCTAGGGACATCTAAACTTTTAAATATACCCCTCAAATGTTAATAGTTGGTTGTCTGTTTTTGTGATCTTAGCCAGTTCTGATGAACAGTTCACTTGGGCATACAAAATGAGGTAATCTTATTCAGCCAATCTTTCTTCATTGATTACCTAGGCTACTTCTGCAAAGAGAGATTTGCCCTCAACTTCTATTCAGATATTCTGAGGTAGAGCCTGTATGGGAAAAGCAGAATAGATGTTTAATTGCCTCCCTTTATTTATCTGTCATACTGACAAGTTTATTCTTGTTTTCCATCTATTCAAAAGCTGGTTTAGAAAGTGATAATTTTCTAGCAAATGGTGTATTTTACCTAATTTGCGGTACTTATTGACATAAAAATTTTCCTGTTATTTATCTTTAAAAAAATCTCTGATGTGTCTATAGCTAAACGTAGTTGAAATAAGTTAAAGTGTGTTATTTACATATCTTTGTTCTACAATATAATTACATCAGAAGATAGAAGCTTTCCAAATGAATTTATGTTGAGTTAATGATCCCATAGTGTATGCCATATTTCACTGTTGGCATCACTGGTTTGCAGGACCACACAGCACTGAGAGTCAGTAACAAACCTCAGTAGTCTTCATTCACAATATTGCTATTGTAAAAGATGAATGGCACAGTGTTGATTTATTTTCATTGTTTTGTCAGACAAAATAGTCTGAAATTCCTTCAACTCTACAAGTTTATAAACATAGTGTATGCCATATTTTTAATTTCTGAAATGTAGACCAAATTATTTTTTGCCAAAAGAGTTTCCAAAAGGTCCAATTTCACAAGCATGACAAAACCACCCAGTGCATTTATACATCTTTGTGTAAATGTTCCAACAGAGATGGATTCAGCATTGCCCTGAAATACCAGTGATTTGACTTCCTTGCCTGTTCCTCAAAAGTCTTCTTGCAGCCTCAGGTCCAGGCTAAGCCATCTCAAATGTTGTAGAACAGCAAACTAGCATATAGTGTGCCTAATCCATCTGTGGTTCAAGCCAGTGGAATGTGTAGTTTTGATGCTATTTCTTTATTCATGGCACAATTCATTTAAATTTTTTTAGCACAAAACATGTAATAAATGTAGTTAAGTTCTACATTCTTGCAAAAGATTGCTACCTAGATGTTACCGACTAAGGAATGTCACCCACCACCTAGCTCTACAAGAATCTAGTCACTAGCCACTGCTCCCACTGACCTGCAACACACTCGGGAAAAATCAGGATGAAGACCAGTGATGAGGCATTTTGCTCTGGGAAAACTGCAGAACAGGCCCTCAGATAGTTAGATATTTTCGGGAGGAAATATCATAAATCCAGATTCTTGCATCTTCCCACACTTAGAAAAGCAGTAATATCATTAACTGAGAGACCCATGCCTCGTGACTTACAGTAACCGTCTACCAAGATGTATGCTTGACTGCACGTAACCCTTCTCCAAAATCACATTATCTACTGACCTCCTCACCCCGGCCCTCTCCAGAGCAGCTCCTCAGAGCTCTCCGAGGGGCATCTCCTGGGCTTTAGTCCTTAGTAAGTCCCCAAATAAAACTGAAACTCACAGCTCTCTTACTGTAGTTTTTTTTTTTTTTTTTTAATTAAAAAAAATTTTTTCCCATTTATTTTTATTAGTTGGAGGCTAATTACTTTACAATATTGTAGTGGTTTTTTCCATACATTGACATGACTCAGTCATGGATTTACATGTGTTCCCCATCCTGAACCCCACTCCCACCTCCCTCCCCATCCCATTCCTCTGGATCTTCCCAGTGCACCAGGCCTGAGCACTTGTCTCATGCATCCAGCCTGGGCTAATGATCTGTTTCACACTTGATAGTATACTTGTTTCAATGCTATTCTCTCAGAACATCCCACCCTCGCCTTCTCCCACAGAGTCCCAAAGTCTGTTCTGTACATCTGTGTCTTTTTTTCTGTTTTACATATAGGGTTATCGTTACCATCTTTTTAAATTCCATATATATGCATTAGTATACTGTATTGGTCTTTATCTTTCTGGCTTACTTCACTCTGTATAATGGGCTCCAGTTTCATCCATCTCATTAGAACTGATTCAAATGAATTCTTTTGAATGGCTGAGTAATATTCCACTGTGTATATGTACTACAGCTTCCTTATCCATTCGTCTGCTGATGGGCATCTAGGTTGCTTCCATGTCCTGGCATACTGTAGTTTTTTCAGTAGACAGTTTATTAGTTCTCTTTTGTTGCTGTAACAAATTCATTATCTCACAGTTTTATAGGATGGATCCAAACTGGGACTCACTGGGCTAAAATCAAGGAGAGGGCAGGGCTTCGTTCCTTTCTGGGTGCTCAAGGAGACAATCTGCCTCCTTGCCTCTCCTGGCCTTAGTGGCCACCTGCTTTCCCTTAGCTCATTTCTGTCTCTCAGAGCCTACTATAGCTGGTCTGCTGAGTGAGACCTCACATCACATCTCCATGACTCTTTTTCAGCATCATCTCTCTGACCGCAGCAGGTTCTTGCTTTTGGTGTCAGTCCCTCTGTCCTGTCTGACTCTTTGCAACCTCACAGACTGTGGCCTGCCAGGCTCCTCTGTCCTTGGGACTGTCCAGGCGAGAATACTGGAGTGGGTAGCCGTTCCCTTCTCCCAGGGATATTCCCCACCCAAGGATTGAAGCAGGATTTCCTGCATCACAGGCAGTTTCTTTACCATCTGAGCCACCATGGAAACCCTCTTGCTTTTAAGGACTCATGAATAGTTTGGACTCATCTGGATGATACAAGATAATCATTTTCAAGGTTCCTACCCCTAATAACATCTGCAAAAACTCATTTGACATATAAATGAACACTTTTACAGGTTCCAAATATTAAGAAGAGAGTGCGTGCATGCTAAGTCACTTCAGTCATGTTCAGCTCTTTGTGACCCCATGGACTGTAGCCCACCAGGTCCCTATGTCCATCGTATTCTCCGGGCAAGAATACTGGAGTGGATTGCCATGCCCTCCTCCAGCGGATCTTCTTGACTCAGGGATGGAACCCATGTCCCTTTTGTCTCCTGCACTGGCAAGCATGTTCTTTACCACCAGCACCACTGATAATATAATAGCTAATATTTATTGCATGCTTACTCTGTGCAGCACTTGCTTTACATGTTTGACTTTTTAAATCTTCATGAAAAATCCTATGAGGTGGCTATCAGCATTATTACTGTTTTATTTGATGAATAAGTTGAGGCAAAATTTATGTTTAAATGAGGTGTGCAGTGTTACCAAAAGAAATGATACTAGATGACCTTCAGTACAGTAGTTTCTCTAGCATACAAACATAACAGAAATGTATATTCTATTCTATAATATGATAGGGGTATATTACATTCTACCTCCCCAATGCATTTATTCCTTTCCTCCCTTGGAGTCTAGGGGGAAAATAGACAGAATCTACACATTTCTGTTTTATTGATTCTGAAAGATTTGCCTCCACTGGGATTGTGTGTGTGTGTGTGTGTGTGTGTGTGTGTGTGTGAGAGAGAGAGAGAGAGAGAGAGAAGAAAAGGGAGGGAGAGGGAGAGAAGGACTTACTATCAAAAGGGATTTCCTCCAGTTCTGTTCTGCATCGTTTGTACCAGTTTCACTCTATGATATCTGTTCAAGGCATTATGTGTGTATTATTTTGCCTTTGGAGTTATTAATATGCAGTCATTAATTTGAGTTACTATATGCAGGCCGTATTAGAACTCAGCAAAAAATAGGATTCAGTTAATAGGGCTGTGGGAGAGCTCAAGGCCAGTCTCCGGGAATGCAGCATTTGATCTTTCTGGATTAAGATTGAGCAACTACACAGCAGTTGCCAAATTTCCTTGAACTTCCTTGGCCTAAAACTCTTGAGTTACAGAAAAATATTTTTTGTTTTGTTCCAGAGTCATTTGTTATGTGTTAGTCTGTTGCAAAGCTTCAGATTTAGGGGCTCTGCTTTGAAGAATCCATTTCTCCTAAAATTTACCTTGAATTTTGACCAGCATTTCAACTTCCCAACTCTTTTCTGAAAGCTATATCTTCCTACAAATTAAAATCATCCTGCATACCATTTTTCCTGTCAGACTACTTAAAAATCCACTCTTTAGACAGTATGATGTTGGTGGGGCTGTGGGGAAGCAGGCACTCTGGTAATAGTCCTACTTGATGTGGACAATGATCTGACTTCTGTGGAGAACAGTATAGGCTTAGCAGGTGGCGCTAGTGGTAAAGAACCCACCTGCCAATGCAGGAGATATGGTTCGATCCCTGGGTCAGGAAGATCCCCTGGAGGAGGAACTGGCAACCCACTCCAATATTCTTGCCTGTAAAATCCCATGAGAAGAGGAGGCCGGTGGGCTGCAGTCCATGGGGTCACAAAGACTCAGACACAACTGAGCACATGTCAGTATTTATAAAAGTTACAAATACATTTACTCTTGAACCTAGGAATTCCACTTCTAGGAATTTGTCCTTCAGATACAGATGTATATAATATGAAATGATATGTGTATAGTTTTATTTATTTGTAGCATTGCCTATAATAGCAAAATATTAAAAATGGCCTTCAAGTGTCCTTCATTAGGAAATCAGTTAAATAAACTGTGGTATTGTCCCACAATTCAATAATATACAGCTGGAAAAAATAAAGGAAGGTCTTTGTGTGTACTGCTGTAATGTAATTTCCAAGGTACATTGTTAAGAGAAAAAGACAAGGTGTGGACAAGGGAGTTATTGTTCAGTTGCTCGGTCATGTCCGACTCTTTGCAACCCCATGAACTGCAGCACGCCAGGGTTCCCTGTCATTCACCATCTCCCGGAGTTTGCTCAAACTCTTGTCCATTGAGTCAGTAATGCCATCCAACCATCTTGTTCTCTGTCGTCCCCTTCTCCTCCTGCCTTCAGTCTTTCCCAGCATCAGGGTCTTTTCCAATGAGTCAGTTCTTCACATTCGGTGGCCAAAGTATTGGAGTTTCAGGTTCAGCATCAGTCCTCCCAATGAATATTCGGGATTGATTTCCTTTAGCATCCCCTGGTTTGGTCTCCTTGAAGTCCAAGGGACTCTCAAGAGTCTTCTTCCATACCACAGTTTGAAAGCATCAGTTCTTTGGTGCTCAGCCTTCTTTGGGGTCCAACTCTCACATTCGTACATGACTACTGGAAAAACCATAGCTTTGACTGTACAGACCTTTGTTGGCAAAGTAATGTGCCTGCTTTTTAATATGCTGTCTAGGTTTGTCGCAGCTTTTCTTCCAAGAGGCAAGCGTCTTTTAATTTCACGGCTGTAGTCACCATCTGCAGTGATTTGGAGCCCAGGAAAATAAAGTCTGTCACAGTTTCCATTGTTTCCCCATCTATTTGCCATGAAGTGATGGACCAGATGCCATGATCTTTGTTTTTTGAATGTTGAGGTTGAAGCCAGCTTTTTCACTCTCCTCTTTCACCTTTGTGAAGAGGCTCTTTAGTTCCTCTTCACTTTCTGCCATTAGAGTGGGTTGCCATTTCCTTCTTCAGGAGATCTTTCTAGTCCAGGGATTGAACCTGGTCTCCTTCATTGCAAGCAGTCTCCTGGGCTGCAGGTGGATTCTTTACTGACTGAGCCACTATATGTATTTATAATGTATATGTAAGTATAGTATATATAGAGGCAAACAAAAAAGTTATAATGATGTGATGAATGTTAACTAGACTTATTGTGGTAATCATTTTGCAGTATATGCAAATACAGAATCATTATGTTATACACTTGGATATTATTTTTTCACATTTTTATAATACAAAAATGTTTTACTGAATTCTGCATATTGCACAGAATTTGTAAACGTGTACATATTTACAAAGGAATGGTCTTATATACATTTGCATGTGTAAAATAGATAACTAGTGCTGGGTCATACAGGGAGCTCAGCTCGATGCTCTGTGATAGCCTGAAAGGTTGGGATGGTGGGGTGGGGGGTGGGAGGCTTACACGGGAGGGGACATATGTATACTTATAGCTGATTCATGCTGAGCAGCATAAACCAACATGACATTGTAAAGCAATTCTACTCCAATTTAAAATTTTAAAAAGTTTAAAAAAAAAGAATGATACACACAACAGCAGGGAGAAAAGAGAAAGAAGCCAAACACACGCTGCACGCTAAGTCGCTTCAGTCATGTCCAACTCTTTGCGACCCTGTGGACTGTGGCCCACCAGGTTCCTCTGTCCATGGGATTTTCCAGCAAGAATACAGAGTGGGTTGCCATGCCCTCCTCCAGGGGATCTTCCCAACCCAGGGATCGAACCCAAGTCTCTCCTGTCTCCTGCATTGGCAGACAGGTTCTTTACCACTGTGCCACCTGGGAAGCTGATATTAAGTCTAGAACTGGCAAAACCAGTGGTGTTGGAAATCTGATCAGTGATTGCCTGGGTTTGAGGATGAGAAAGCCCTGATAGCAAGAATTGTGAGGGAACTTTCTGGGGTGATGCAAATGTCCTATATATTCCCTGTAGTAGTAGTAACTGGTTAATATGCATTTATCAAAAACTCAAAGAAGAGTATACTTAAAATGTGAGTATTTATTTTTTATTGTACTGTATATAAAATACGGCTCCATGGACTTGGTTTAAAAACACATCTCCCTTCAGCTACTGTTCTATTCCTTTGTGCCCTCTTTTAGAAAAATTCCTCCAGAGTTCCGTGTGTTCTGTGTTCCTTTTCCCTCCTCCATTCTCTCTTTGACCATTAAAGTCAGACTTCTGCGTCATCACTTCTCTGAGATTGCCTGAGTCAAGATAATCAACAATTTCCACGTGGTAAATGTCATGGCCAACTTTCAGTCCTCCTCTTGATTCATCAGCAGCATTTGTCATATCAATTACTCTTTCCCTCTGCAAATGCTTCCTCCCCTTGTCTTTAAGGACACAATTTTTTACATTGACGTGTAGTTGACTTACAATGTCGTATTAGTGTCTGACATGCTAACACAGAAACTGTATGTGTGTGTGTGTGTGTGTGTACATATATATCCATATATATATGGAATCTAAAAGTGATATAAATGAATATATAGATATATGCATATATTCTTTTCCAGATTCTCTCCCATTATAGATTATTACAAGATATGGAATATAGTTCCCTGTGCTATAGAGTAGAACCATGTTGTTTGTTTATTTTATACATAGCAGTTTGTATTTGCTAATCCCAAACTCTTACTTTATCCCTCCCCCATCCACTTTCCTCTTTGGTAACCATAAATTTGTTTTCTATGTCTGTGAGTCTGTTTCTGTTTGTAAATAAGTTCATTTATATCATTTTTTTAGATTTCACATAAAGTGATATAATATGGTCTTTTTCTTTTTCTTTCTGACGTATTTCACTTAGTATGATAATTTCTATGTTCATTTGTGCTGCTGCAAATGGCATTATTTCATTCCTTTTATGGCTGAGTAGTATTTCACTTCAAGGACAGGGAAACCTGGCATGATGCAGTCATGGAATCACAGTCTGACACGACTTAGTGACTCAACAACAACAGTATTCCAATATATGTAATATATCCATTGTGATCCAACATGTCACGTTCTTCATCCATTCATATATTGATGACACTCAGATTGCTTCAATGTCTTAGCTATGTAAATAGTGAGGCTCTGAATATTGGGGTGCATGTACCTTTTTGAATTAAGGTTTTCTCCAAATGTATGCCCAGGAATGGTATTGCTGGATCACATGGTAACTCTATTTTTAGGAATAATTTCTATTTTAAGGAACCTCCATGCTGTTCTCCATAGTGGCTGTCCCCATCTACATTCTCACCAACAGTGTAGGAGGGTTCCTTTTTATCCAAACTAGGAGGGTAGCAACTTTAACATACTCCCAACAAGTATATTACATACTTTAGGTAAATCAATGTTCTGTCCATAGTAGGCATTCAGTAAATATTAGTTGAAAGAATTAATGAACTAAAGATATTTATCCTTGGACTTCAGAATAGAAGTACAGTGAAACAGCCAGAAATGAAATTCGAAGTTCTAGAAATATGTGGATAACCTGGTGGACCAGATTTTCCTGAGATAAGGAGGGCAAAGGTTTTGGAAAGTCATGTAAACAATGTGTTCACTTAGAACCCAAGACCCAGGTCAGTTCCTGTGATTCTAATAGAAGTAACAATTATCAACAGAAGATCTTCCATAAAGGGAAACTTTGCATATTGAAAATAGTAATTGAGAATCACTGAAAATGAATAGAAATTTCCAGCTTCCATAAACTCCCATTAACCCACTATTGACTATTAAGGAACATGGCAGCGTTCCTCCAAAGAAGAAAATGTGTACAGGAGGTATGATCAAAAACTATTTAAACTCCTTCTGTCCAGGAATAATGGAGCTTCACAGAGTCACATTTAAGTATAATGTTAAAGGAAGATATATTAGAGTTCTGTTTAATTTGAAGGTTTGCAAGCAAAACCATAATGGGGAAATTAGGCAAGCATTAGTCATTTTTGTCCAATAGATGGAGCCAGAATAGAAAGGAAGCAGTTTTTGGCAGATTGTGAAATCACACAAAGAGGGATTGGAATTGGGAATCTACTGTGGATTCCAGACCCTTAGAGCTCACTAGGCATCCAGCCAGGGCTCTGTCTAATTGGTTGGTGTGGGGGGAGGTGAAGGAGGGTGAAACGAACTCCATAAATGTATAGAGTATATATAGCAACACAAAGCAATGTACCATGGAAAGAAAACAATTCCGATTTTAATTTGGACACCAAGGGTTTGTTTTTTCAAGTGTGCAAAACTTTGAACTTTAGAAACTGAGGTGGGATGGAGGCTGATTTGTGACATACTCTGGGTTATATATAAAAGATTAATAGTTATATTAAAATTATAAGGCTAATCTCAGTATTAAAATTAAAGTCATAAGACTGTGGGTTTATGGTAAACACATGTGTGCTAGAAGGAAAGAAAGAAAGAAGTGTAAAAAGAAGGCTTTTGATTACCCAAATTACTATGACTGATTAATAACCAGAAACATAATGTTTCTGCAAAATTTGAACATTGTGATGCTACTAAAATTTATTGAATTACAAATAATGAATTATAGTTCATGGATGAACTTAGTACTCTACCACTTTTAAGATGGTCTCCCGTAGATCATCCTGAGAGCAAACCTCAGAGACAGACATTGATAACTGACCCAAGATTAACCAGACAATCAGTAAAAATAGATGCCCCGCCTTATGTACCTGCACGCCTTTGTCAACCACAAGAGTCCCCTGCCTCCTTGATTCTTTGAACAGATTTAGTGGGTGTGACTGAATAAGAATACAGTTCTCCAGAGATGGGAGCTATGCTCTGAGGAGTGTGATGACACGGTGAGTGAAGAGAGAGTTCAGGAAGGAGAGCTGGGGCTGAGTGAGCCTGGACTCACGGGACTGTCCCTCTCTTATCCACCCGGCGAGAGAGGGCTCTGTCCTCTCCACCAACCTGTGAGGACAGTTGTGGGAGAGAAGGACCAGGGAAACTCTTAAGATGACTGGGCTGCATAAGGGTCTCCAGGAATGTAAAGTGAACCCAGTTCATGAGGTTGCATGCTCCGCTGCTACACTCAATAGGGAAGACAGGGCCACCTGGATTTAATAAGGTTGGGGTGGGCCAAGAGAGTAGAGTCCCACGAGATGGAAAAGGGTGCATGGACTGTGTTCAAGGAGATGACTATAATGATCAGCCATTGAATTTCAGTTGGATAAGAACATCAGTGAGGATGGAAAGTCGCAGGCTCAGTCTGAGCCCATTCTCAACAGCCAAGGTTATAGAAGGACAAGGGCTGTAAGAAAGCAAGGAGGAACCTGACCTTGATGGCCTCTTAGAGAGAGTAGAACCCAATCTCTAAGCCAGTGATCTGATTTCCTCTGCCTTAAACAACTCTTGGGTCTGCTGGTTCACAAAATTGCCTTTAGAATCACCTTTAGAATCAAAATCGCCTTTAGAATCAAACCCCATACCTGCCAGAGATGCTTGGAGGGCTCAAACAAAACCTTGTGCACACCAGGAGACCCTACAGAGACAGAGCCAGACCTGCCTTTGGGTGTTTGAGAGTCTCCTGCAGGGGTACGGGTCAGCAGTGGCCTGCCACAGGGCCAGGGTCTCTGGGTGCAGCAGACCTGGGTATGGCATAAGCTCTCTTGAAGGAGGTTGCCATTTACCCCACCATAGAGCCCCCAGAACTTACACAGGACTGGGGAAACAGACTCTTGGAGGCCACAAACAAAACCTTATGCACACCAGGATGCAGGAGAAAGGAGCAGTGGCCCCACAGGAGACTGACCCAGATTTGTCTGTGACTCTCCAGGAGTCTCCAGCAGAGGCATGGGTCGGTGGTGGCCTGCTGCAGGGTTGGGGCACTGAGTGTGGCACTGTGTGCACAGGACCTGTTAAAGGACTTTATTTTGGGGGGCTCCAAAATCACTGCAGTTGGTGACTGCAACCATGAAATTAAAAGACGCTTGCTCCTTGGAAGAAAAGCTATGACCAACCTTGACAGCATATTAAAAAGCAAAGACATTACTTTGCCAACAAAGGTCTGTCTAGACAAAGCTATGGTTTTTCCAGTAGTCATGTATGGATGTGAGAGTTAGACTGTAAAGAAAGCTGAGCACCAAAAAACTGATGCTTCTTAACTGTGATGTTGGAGAAGACTCTTGAGAGTCCCGTGGACTTCAAAGAGATCCAACTAGTCCATCCTAAAGGAAATCAGTCCTGAATATTCATTGGAAGGACTGATGCTGAAGCTGAAACTCCAACACTTGGGCCACCTGGTGAGAAGAGCTGACTCACTGGAAAAGACCCTGATGCTGGGAAAGATTGAAGGCAAGAGGAGAAGGGGACAACAGAGGATGAGATGGTTGGATGACATCAGCGACTCAGTGGACATGAATTTGAGTAAGCTCCAGGAGTTGGTGATGGACAGGGAGGCCTGGCATGCTGCAGTCCATGGGGCTGCAAAGAGTCGGACATGACTGAGTGACTGAACTGTACCAAACGTCACTATTAAGACTAAAACTAGCAAGTAGGAATAAAAGATCAAGCTTGAAAATCGTGTTTTCAGAGAAAATATTAGTCTATTTGCATCTCATGACACTGTTGCAAAATGTGACTCATACACTCAAAGTCCAGAAAGAAACTAAATTAAGTGCTTTAAAAGAAAACAATTTTTCCTGATGTACTCTAAATTTTCCTAAAATAAGTTAAAAGAAGGCTGAGATAGAAAAATCCTTATTTGTAGCCTGCAAAGGAGGTTCCTGCAATGGAGGCAACTGGCTATTTGCCCCAGGATATGTCACAAATGATGAGAAAATGTGAGCATTTGGCTCTTGTTCAAGTTCAGGTGGGGGTTTGGCCAGGCCTGCGGTTCCTGGGAAGTCTGTCCAGGGACTTGTCTTGCTTTGTCTTCCAACCACCCACTACATGTTTTGCAGGGACAGGATCACGGACCTCTGAAGACGTTGTTCCCAGGAGACTAGAAAGTCAAAGGAAACGAAGGGTAGCACTCCCTAACCCACATGGTTCTCCCACTATTGTCTGTCTGTAGGAGGAGTAATACTAATGCCTGTAATATTTCATCCTGCTGCATGAGACTGGGGTGTTCCCATCAGATGAGTGATACTGGAGAAGGGGCTTTCTGTTCTCCACCCACAGATGGGCGTGTCACTCACATACTCCACAATCCAAAGTGAGTAAAGACAAAAATCCAAAATTATATCTATGTTTTTAATTTTTGTTTTAAATACTTTTGTATTTAGTGTAGAAAAATAAATGTGAATGTTTTATTTTTTTCCCCTCTTAAGAGCTATTCACCCTTGTTTCCTAAGGAAGAAAGAAAAATATTTAGTAATTAGTGTTTGGGATATCAGAGAAGCTGCATTCTCCAACAAACTCCAACTGGATCAGAGATATAAACGTCTAAAAGAAAATTTACAGGTTTCCCTGGTGGTCCAGTGGTTAAGAATCTCCCTTGCAATGCAGAATTCAATCTCTGGTCTGGGAAGATCTCACATGCCGAGGAGCAACTAAGCCTGTACACCACAACTACTGAGACCGCTCTCTAGAGGTCACAAGCTGCAACTTCTGAGCCCACCAACCATAACTACTAAAGCCTGCTTGCCTAGAGCTCGTGCTCCACAACAAGAGAAGCCACTGAAACGAGAAGCCTGAGCACCACAACTAGAGAGTTGCCTGCACACAGCAATGAAGATCCAGCACAGCTAAAAGTAGATAAAAGAAAATCTAAAGGTACTAGAAGACTTAAAAAGAATTCCCAAATACAGTAGACTGACCATATACTTTTATTTTCTGTGTGTAGGATAAATAAAAACTCCCAAAGATATGTCTGTGCCCTAATCCCCAGAACCTATGAATGTTACCTCAAATGACAAAGACTTTGCAGATGTGATTAAGGCCCTTGAGGTAGGGAGATTACTCTGGATTGTCTGAGTGGGCCCTAAATGCAGCAACAAGCATCTTTTTAGGGGGGAGAAGTCACAGGTGTTACACAGACACTGGGGAAGGCAATGCGATCCCAGGCGCAGAGACTAGAGTGATGCAGCGACAAGCCAAGGAATGCTGGCAGCCAACAAAAGCTAGGGAGCTGGGAACAGATATCCCCTGGAGCCTCCAAGAGGAATGTGACCCTGCTGACACCTTGATTTCAGATGTCTGGCCTCCAAAAACAAAAAATAAATTTCTGTTTTTTTAAGTCACCAATTTAGTGGCAATTTGCATAGTGACCCTACACTTGATCTTAGCCAGAAGGCCAAGAGGCGATGCATGGTGACCTTAGAAAACAAATACACTTCTGGATCCACCCAAACGTCACCAAAATAACAGTGAACAGAAGGAAAATGATACAACTCACAAAGATAAGAAGAACAGCAGAAAAGAATTTCTATAAATTTTTGGAAAATAGAATAATGAATGAGTGAGAGGCAACTTACTTCTCCAAAGTAAGAAAACTGCAACCCTGAGAGCCAGGAGAAAGGGCTGTGGGCAAGACATGAGTCACTTCTCCCAGAGGGTCACCAAGCAGCAGGCAGGGTGGGGGCGGAGGGTGGGGCTGAAGCTGGAAGACGTCCAGTGGCATGAAGAACACCACACTGGGTCACTCGCCACACCCCTGCTTGATACTGATCAGCCAAGAGCCCGGTACACCCCTGTTTCTGGCCTCCCACACCTCAGTCCATTCCCCTGATCCTATCCCCACATGACAAACCCATCAGTTCTGCTCACACTCCTGTTGAAGAGAACTGGTCTCAAGGTTCTTCCTAGATGTGGGTGGGCTGGGTGATACCACGCAGGGCCCACACTGGCTTCCCACCACCCTGCCGTGCTGCGAAGGAAGGCATGCTTTCTGATGGCCCCAATAGCAGCATCTGCCACACTCTCTAAGGTACATTTTCCTAAAATTTCAGAACACTGGGCGTAAAAAGATTCTAAAAGTTCCCTAGATGAAAAACTTGGTCACTTCATGTACTAACGATCAGCAATCTGACTGGCATCAGACTTTAAAAGAGCAATTCAAGATGCTAGAAAACAATAAGGCAACACCCTCAGTAACTTATAAACAAAAAGTTTCTATTTAACCAAGTTGTCACAAAATGTAAGGATGGTATGCGAGGTTTGAATGATATGCCCACAATGCATCATCTAAGAGGAAGCTATCAAAGCACATAATTCTGCACAATGTGGAGTAAACAAGAAAGTGGAAGACATGAAATCCGGGGGAAGAAAAAAATAATCAGGATGCATACAGGAGAGTGGCAAAGGGGGAGTCCTAGCATGATGGATGTTTATCACACCTGGAAAGTAGCCATTCCTACTTGAACAGAAGCCTGTGCAAGTGTGAAGGGGAGACATTTAAGCAGAAAAATAGAACTGATAGATTATTTACTGTGTTTGAGAATTTGGGGGAAAATTATTACTAAGAGTCTGCCAAATTTGTTGGATTATCTGGGGACAAAAAGTGATGATATGTAGAAAACTAAGCAATTTCATCAGAAGTAAGGTGGGATTAGCAATTATTAATGCCAGGAAAAGCAGTTTATATAAGAAGATATAGTTATGATATAATATCTGGTTCAGTGGTGAATAATATTTGATAGTCATATAAGCACTGACTCGACTTAACTAGGCATTGCAAGATAATTATTTTGAGGAAAGGGGAGAAACTAAATTGGGGAGAATTAGAGCTGGATAAGAAATCAAAAGCCTCAATGATTTCTTTTGCAGGATTCTAATCTATACATATTTTCTGCACATGTACAAAGATTAATGTACAAAGAAATTCATCACATCACTGAACAAGAAATAGCAAAACAGAGACAACTTAAATGTCAGTTGATGGATAACTAGCTGTTTAACCATTATTTTAAACAGGTTATTGTTAAATGGAGTAAAATACAAGCTTTAAAACAGGCCAAGCAATAAATGATGGCATGAACAACCAGATAGTGAAAACAAAGTGGAGAGGGGTGGGTCCAATACACCATCACTTTGGGGGGAAAATAAATATATTCCCATGCACAAACATTGAATCTTGTATATGTAAAATTTCTGGAAAGATACACAAAGAACTGCTAACTGTGACTGTTTATATGGAGGGAAACTGTGATCAGACAGGAAGGGATAGAAAGAGATCTACTTTTCACCATACACCATTTTGTTATTTAAAATTTTATGCCAGACAATATGTTATCTATTCAAATTAATACTTTTTAATAAAATTATGTTTTTAATTTTTAATAATTTTTAAAGGAAGGGAAAAAACAAGCTGGCAAAAGTAAGAAAAAAACAACAAAAAAATTAGCCCCCTTAATATCTCAACTTAATACATCAAACATGTCTCAAAATGTCATTTCACTATTTTTAGCATTTTCTTTTGTGCTGTGCTTAGCCATTCAGTTGTATCCGACTCTGTGACCTCATGGACTGTAGCCCTCCAGGCTCCTCTGTCCGTGAAATTCTCCAGGCAAGAATACTGGAGTGGGTTGCCATGCCCTCCTCCAAGGGATCTTCCCAACCCAGGGATCAAACCCAGGTTTCCCACACTGCAGGAAGATTCTTTACTGCCTGAGCCACCAGGGAAGCCATATATCATACATGTCTTAAAATGTCATTTCACTATTTTTTAACCTTTTCCTTTTGGTGGTGGCAACTGCATTTTTTTATGCTATCCATCTGTCTAACCTTGAAGATCAGTTCAACTGTAGTGTTTGGATTTCTTATTTTTCCTTTTCATAAGAAAAAAATTTCTTAAGATGTTAAAGTACATATTAATGAAATGCATGGTCTGGAGATGTTCCTGAGTAGTATTAATGCAAAATACGAAAATAATAAACCTAAAAACAGGTTATAAAGTTGAGGAACTATAAAACAGACTGGAAAGCTGTTCCCCAAAATGTTGGCAGTGATTATTTCTGGATAGTAGAGCAATTAATAGGTGAATTTGTTTTTCTCTTTGCCTTTCCAAATATTTTACAATGAACACGGTATTTTTTTAAAACCTTTTGTTTTATTCTTCAAGCCTGATGGTCTTAAGTGTCACTTGGCACCCAAACATTTCCAATATCACTGAGCTCTTTATTTCTTAACTGTGGAATGAAAATAATGACAGAAACTTTAGGCCCACCATAAGGACTATTGAAGGAGAGATTTCAGGGCTAAAGGAGCCTTTCAATATTCTTCAAATCTATAATCAGATTTACTGTGCATGCTAAGTTGCTTCAGTCGTGTCCAACTCTACAGCCCTATGGACTGTGGCCCACCAGGCTCCTCTGTCTATGGGATTCTTCAGACAAGAATACTGGAGTGGGCGCCATGCCTTTCTCCAGAGATTTACTGTAAAGTTAATAAAATCATGCTTTGGAGTAACCCCTCTTCACTTGCTCTTATCCCTTCCATAACCTTGTGTCTCTTTTTTTTTTTATGTGTATCATGGTTGTGACTTTATTTTCATAATTTTATTTATTTTGGCTGTGCTAGGTCTTCATTGCTGCACAGGCTTTTCTCTAGTTGCCACGAGCAGGGGCTACTATCTAGCTGCAGTGACTGGGCTTCTCACCGCAGTGGCTTCTCTCCTTGAAGGGCACAGGCTCTAGGGTGGGTGGGCTTCAGTAGTTGCGGCTTCCAGGCTCTAGAGCACAGGCTCAGTAGTTGTGGCTCATGGGCTTAGTTGCTCCACGGCATGTGGGATCTTCCCAGAGCAGGGATCAAACCCATGTTTCCTGCACTGGCAAGCAGATTGTTCTACCTTTGAGCCAACAGGGATGCCCCCATTGTATCTTATTTTGAATTCATAACTTTGTATTCTTTTCCTCGTAAGGCTCATGAATTGTCCAGTTACAGCACCTACCCAACCAAGACCCACCACCACCAAAGCACATCAAAATACTGTTTGACAATTTTTTAACATCCTTGAATGAGATAGTCTAGTTATCATTTATTCTGAGGGAATGTAGGGAAGATATCTATAAACTCCCACTAAACTGACAGGCCAAGCCTCGCAAACTTTTGCACCCCTGTTGCCTCGCACACATCTGGCACATTTCAAGTATTCAAAGACCATTTGTAGCACTGTTAAATGGCAGTGAGTTTACAGGGAAAAGTAAAAGGTCCCTTAACCAATTCCTTGTCCTTGGAGTAGGTGAGGGCTAGTCCTTGTGGAGCTATTTCTGATGGTTAGCAGGAAGGGTACACCCATCTCAAATAACTGGGGCTACAGCATGACTCCCGGTCCCCAGAGTTTTTGACAGCCTGTAGGAAGGTAAGTGGATCGGCCAGGGGAGTCATCCCACTGGGACAGTGCAGCAGACTCTGTGCCAGTGAGGAAAAGGTCCCCATCTCCCCTCTTTGAAGAGATACATTGGCATGTTTATCTATGAAGCAGAGAAGAAGACATGTCTGGTGTGTGACTTTTACATCTCTCAAATACAGGAACGCAAACTGCTGTTGGACACCAAAAGACAAGAGTGAGAGTAAAAAAGTCAGGTGCCATGTGACCAGCACTTCCATTTCTGGGTATATACCCATAAGGATGACAGCTGGGATTTGATCAGATGTTTGTACACCCATGTTCATAGCAGCATTACTCGCAATAACCAAAAAGTGAAAGCAACATGTCTATTGACAGATGAACAGATAAGCAAAATGAGCAAACATACAATGGAATATTATTCAGTCTTTAAAGGAATGAAATTCTAACACGTGCTACACTGAACCTTGAGGACATTATGCTGAATGAAGAAAGCCAATCACAAGAGGACAAATATTGTACAAATCCACTTATTTGAGGTGCCTAGAGTAGTCACATTCATAGACTCAGAATGTAGAATGATGGTTACTAGGCCCTGGGGGAAGGGAAATGTAGCCAATTATTGTTTAATGGGTACAGAGTTTCTATTTTTCAAGATGAAAAGAGTTCTCCAGATGGGTGGTGGGTGACGGTTACACAGTAATGTGAATATACTTAAAGCACTGAACTTAAAAATGGTTGAAATGGTCAGTTTTATGTTATTTATATTTTATTGCCAAAAAAACCCTATAGATGGAGTGAGGAAGTATTTCCTATATTTTATGAATATCTTAAGCAGAAGTTGGATGTTTATTCCAGAACTGTTCTGTAATATAGATCTGAATTATTTGTAGATGTTAATAATGATTGTTAACACCTAATGAGTCAGGGACTGTACTAAGCGATTTATGTACATTATCTTAATTCTCATAACCTATGAGGTAGCCTCGGAGGTAAATGCTTTTTGTTATGGTCATTTTCAAGTTCAAAAAAGTGAGGCTTAGTTTAAATCATTTGCCCAGGGTGCAAGGTTGATGCATGGTAGAGCCCAGATTTGACAGATTTATTAGTGTTAAGCATATTGCTCATTTCAGAGTTGTAATTCTGCTTTTTACAATAAAAATTTTTTGATTGTCTTAGTCTTAATATTTTGTCCTTACACAGAAGAAATTTCTAAGAAAAGAAATCTGAATCAAGAAAATCCAAATTACATTCATAGGCCACAGGATATGAGTTTAACAGCAATTCTTACCAAATTGTGCTTAAAACAATGCCCGCAAGTAGTCCCTCAAATTTACTATGGAGTTGGGGTACTCATGTCTAAATCAGAAGTAAGGGGACTGGAAAAGCAACAATGACCAAATATTCCTTTGGGGATACAAATAATCTTGTAAAATAATTCTAAATAACACTTTAAATTTTTTAATTTTCAGACTTCATACCTGCAATTTCTGGCACATTATTCAGCATAGTTTGTTTTTTTTTTAATAAGCATTAACTGGATAAAACACTTGACTCAACTAAGGAATTCAGAGATTACAGTCTGTTCATTTCTGGACTCCATCTTCCCCCAAAGGATTAACTGGATATACTATTACATTTGCTTTTCAGACATGTGTTAATCCATACGCACATACATACACACACAACATGGTGGATTATGCACATGCATTTACTTCTACTACCTCCCATAGTCCCATCAAAGTGACGGGAAAAGTCTTTAAAGGGAATGAGATAAAAACAGGAATAAGAAACAAGAAACAGTATCATCAACAGACCAGAAGTTTTTAGAACTTTGTGAAAGACAGAAAACAGATGGATGGACTGAGAGAAACTGTGTGGCAAACTGCAGGCCAGGAGCCAAGAAATGCACATGTTTCCCCAAGGAGGCCCTGGAAGGGAGCTCACACTCAGAGAGCTAAACACTGCTGGGCTGTGGGGCAATGCTAAGTGGCCTCATTAGAGAACCAGACTCAGTGCCTAGGGACAGCGAGGCCCCTTCCGTTTGACCTGCGCAAACAAAGCTGGCAGCTGAGACTTTTGCCCTCAGGCCAAAAGCCAGCTACAACGCCCTTTAGGAAGCAAGCTGTCAGCTCAGGGGGGGTTCTCGGTCAGGATTTTGTGGCCTACGGGGTAAAAGATAAGAAATTCTGGATCTCTACAATAAACTCAGAGATTGTTGTACTTAGTGCGTGTGAAAGTGTGTTAGTCGGTCAGTCGTGTCCAACACTTTGCAACCCCATGGACTATATAGCCCATAGGCTCCACTGTCCATGGAATTCTCCAGGCAAGAGTATTGCAGTGGATAGCCAAAATCACTCTTAAAGTGCATCGCCACCCATTCCACCTGAAAACTTCTGTCTCCCCCCACCCCCTCAATTCCGTCCCCCCTCCTCCCCACCCCCTCCACTGCCCCCAGCCCCACTTGCTTGTTTGTCTTTTTGCCCACAGGAAACGCTATGGAGAAGCCTTCCTGTCCACAAACCCCACCTACCTATAAAAGCTGTCAGTCAATCTGTTCAAGAGCTTCTTGGGAAAACAAATCTGAACAATTGAAGAGGAAGAAACCCACACAAGCTCCCTCTGCTAAATTAAGGTGTTTGTTTCGTTCTTAATTTATTCATACAAATGGACAACAGGAAACATCAAACTTGTGGGGAAAAAAAAAAAAAAAAAACAACGCAAAAGGGAAAGACTTAGAAAATAAATTAGATAACTAAGGTTGGAGGAAAAAGATAATCCAAGCAGTTAAAGAGAATTTTTTTTAAAAAAAACCTAATACACACAATCACATTCTCTATTAATCAATTAAGAAAAGTAATATTTAAAACAATTCCAATAAGAGCAATAAAAATGTTAACCGGTGAAATTTATAACCTATTGCATTCTTAAGACAATTACAGTTTGTGGTAAAAAGTAATAATCAGAGAACTTGAAAGAGTTCATAGAAACTGAAAATGAAAATTTCAATGGAATTGTTAAATAATATAGATACAATAGAAGATCAAGTTGGTTACCTGGAAGATAAAGGAAATAAAAAGACAGAGAACATGAGAAAAAAATTAACACATATGGAAGTTAGTGCTAGTAAATCTAATATTTATAAGATGTGATTCTAAAAGGTATAGGAACTGTGGAGAAAAAGAAATAATCAAGAAGATAATGAAATAAATTTCTTTACACTAAGAGTTTTTAAATTGACAAAGTCCACCAATTACTGAGCAGGTAAAACAAATAACAGCACATATGTAGACACCCTGGTGAAATTTTAGAACTTCAAGAACAGAAAAGTGTTAGTCGCTCAGTTGTGTCCGACTCTTTGGGAAACTTTGGACTGTAGCCTGCCAGGCTCCTCTGTCCATGGGATTCTCCAGGCAAGAATGCTGGAGTGGGTTGCCATTGCCTTCTCCAGGGGACCCAGGGATTGAAACTGGGTCTCCCACATTGCAGACAGAGTCTTTACCATCTGAGCTACCAGGGAAATTTTAGAATTCCAAGAACAGAAAGAAACTCTAAAAGCTTCCAAAAAGGGAAAAAATAAAAAGGAATGATTATCAAACTGTCATCCAACCTCTTTTCAGCAATATTAGTAACAGAAGACAATTAACAAGACAAATACATGTTGAGTGTATACTGTGTGCTAGACACTATTTTAGATCCTTGGGATTTATCAGTGAATCAAACAGACCAAAATCCTGCTTCAATGGATCTTACATTCTATTGGCAAAAGTATCCAAAATGCTGAGGGGGAGAAAGTGAATTTTAGTATTCTAAACCTGGCCAAACTATCAGTAAAATGAGAGGGCTAAAAAAAAAAAATTATTTACTTATTTATTGTAGTGAAGGAAAGTACAGCACTTATGGTAGGGTGCCAAGCAAGGAGACTGGACAACATGTATTCAAAAGACTAGAACTCCCCAATGGCTTTCAGGCAAGTATTTTTAACAATGGTTTTTTAAAAAATACAATTTAATTTCTTTATTTATTTTCGGTTGTGCTGAGTCTTCATTGCTGGGTGGGCTTTTCTCTAGTTGCAGAGAGTGGGTTCAGTTCAGTTCAGTCACTCAGTTTTGTCCAACTGTGACCCCATGGACTGCAGCATGCCAGGCTTCCCTGGCTATCACCAATACCTGGAGTTTGCTCAAATTCATGTCCATCAAGGTGGTGATGCCATCCAACCATCTCGTCCTCTGTAATCCCCTTCTCCTGCCCTCAGTCTTTCCCAGCATCAGGGTCTTTTCCAATGAGTCAGTTCTTCACATCAGGTAGCCAAAGTATTAGAGCTTCAGCTACAGTATCAGTCCTTCCAATGAATATTCAGGACTGATCTCCTTCAGGATGGACTGTTGGATCTCCTTGCAGTCCAAGGGACTCTCAAGAGTCTTCTCCAACACCACAGTTCAAAAGCATCAATTCTTTGGTGCTCAGCTTTCTTTATAGTCCAACTCTCATATCCATACATGACTGCTGGAAAAACCATAGCCTTGACTAGATGGACCTTTGTTGGCAAAGTAATGTCTCTGCTTTTTAATATGCTGTCTAGGCTGGTCATAGCTTTTCTTCCAAGGAGCAAACGTCTTTTAAATTCATGGCTGCAGTCACCATCTGCAGTGATTTTGGAGCCCAAGAAAATAAAGTCTGTCACTGTTTCCATTGTTTCCCCATCTATTTGCTATAAAGTGATGGGACCAGATGACATGATCTCAGTTTTATGAATGTTGAGTTTTAAGCCATTTTCACTCTCCTCTTTCACTTTCATCAAGAGGCTCTTTAGTTCTTCTTCACTTTCTGCCATAAGGGTGGTGTCATCTGCATATCTGAGGTTATTGATATTTCCCCCAGTAATCTTGATTCCATTTTGTACTTCATCCAGCCCATCATTTCATTAATGTATTCTGCATATAAGTTAAATAAGCAGGGTGACAATGTACAGCATTGACGTACTCCTCTCCTGATTTGGAACCAGTCTGTTATTCCATGTCCAGTTCTAACTGTTGCTTCGTGACCTGCATAAAGATTTCTCAGGAGGCAGGTAAGGTGGTCTGCTATTCCCATCTCTTGAAAAATTTTCCACAGTTTGTTGTGACCCACACAGTGAAAGAATTTGGCATAGTCAATAAAGCAGAAGTAGACATTTTTCTGGAACTCTCTTGTTTTTTCTATGATCCAATGGATTTTGGCAATTTGGTCTCCGGTTCCTCTGCCTTTTCTAAATCCAGCTTGAACATCTGAAAGGTCACAGTTCATGTACTGTTGAAGCCTGGCTTGGAGAATTTTGAGCCTTACTTTATTAGTGTGTGAGATAAGTGCAATTGTGCAGTAGTTTGAACATTCTTTGGCATTGCCTTTCTTTAGGATTGGAATGAAAACTGACTTTTTCCAGTCCTGTGGCCACTACTGAGTTCTCCAAATTTGCTGGCATATTGAGTGCAGCACTTTCACACCATCATCTTTTAGAATTTGAAATAGCTCAACTGGAATTCCATCACCATCACCATTATCTTCATTACTTCCTCCATAGTTTGGTCTCAGGTCAAACAATAGGGAGGGAACATAGCACCACCCATCAACAGAAAATTGGATTAAAGATTTACTGAGCATGGCCCTGCCCATCAGAATAAGACTCAGTGTCCCTCACAGTCAGTCTCTCCCATCAGGAAACTTCCACAAGCCTCTTATCCTTATCCATCAGAGGGCAGACAGAATGAAAACCACAATTACAGAAAACTGATCAAACTGATCACATGGGCCACAGCCTTGTCTAACCCAATGAAACTATGAGCCATGCCTTGTAGGGCCACCCATGACAGACAGGTCATGATGGAGAGTTCTGACAAAATGTGGTCCACTGGAGAAGGGAATGGCAAACCACTTCAGTGTTCTTGCCTCGAGAACCCCATGAACAGCATGTAAAGGCAGAGAGTGGGGGCTGCTCTCTAGTTCTCGCCTCCTCTAGGGTGAGCGGGCTTCAGTAACTTCAGTGCGCTGGCTCAATAGCTGGGGCTCCCAGGCTCTAGAGCACAGGCTCAGAGTTTTGCCCCAGCGACAGCTTAGTTGCTTCACAGCATGTGGGATCTTCCTGGACCAGGAATCAGACCTGTGTCCCTTGCATTAGCAGGTGGATTCTTTACCATTGAGTCACCAGGGAAGACCCAGGCAAGGATTTTTAAAGGTAACATTAGGGGTGAGGGTCACAGGGTATGCAATCAGCTCATGGACATTTTTCTGATTTGTTGGTGGGGAGGTAACAGTGATACTTCAGGGATCTTAATCATTAACCTTCTGGTTCCAACCAGTCTATGGTCTACATGTTTGTGATCAGTTTATGGTCACCATCTTCCACCAGGTGGAGGAGGAGGTCTTAGTTCTTGCAGAACAACTCAAAGATGTGTGTCAAACTGATATGTAATCCCTTGAGGAAAGACCATTTTTAGATGTTCAGGAAATCAGAGAATTTACTTCTTACAAAACACAAACCAAGAACTTAAAGAAGTAATCCAACAAATTGTAATCCAAAGGATTTCCCTGGTGGTCCAGTGGCTAAGACTGTACTCCCAATGCAGGGGGCCCAGGTTTGATCCCTTTTCATGGTCATAGAGACCACATGCTGCAGCTAAGAGTTTACATACCATAACTAAGGATCCCACATGCTATAATAAAGATCAAAGATCCCACATCCTGGTGCTGCCAAATAAATATCTTTAAAATAAACAAACAAGAACAAAAAAATCCAAACGAACAAAAAACCAAAGTATAATCCAAGAAAGAAAATAGGAAGCAATGCTATCTGAATATGAGCCAGAGGAAGTACAGAAAGTAAGAAGAGGTGCAAAGGAAAGAAGGTAGAAGGATCTCTTAGTTCTTCAAGTTTGGAAGAAACTCATTTAAGCTGCAAATTTTCAGTTAAATAGGATCACATTTCCTTCTTGATGTGAATTCATCTACACAACTCAGTTGATAGTAATAGTGGTAGTTGTAGAGGAGTGCGTTACATGGGTTAACGTTTTTACTTTCATAGGACTTAATTATAATTACAGAGAAGAATATATATTAAAATATGACTATGTACATGTATATATCTATATCTACATACACATTACATTACATTAGAGGTGTATTAAAAGATGGATGGTCTTGTATAACTGGGAATCAAAAATGTCTGTCTTACATACAGATGGCTAACAAACACATGAAAAGATGCTCAACATCACTCATTATCAGAGAAATGCAAATCAAAACCACAATGAGGTACCATTACACACCAGTCAGGATGGCTGCTATCCAAAAGTCTACAAGCAATAAATGCTGGAGAGGGTGTGGAGAAAAGGGAACCCTCTACATTGTTGGTGGGAATGGAAATTAGTACAGCCAATATGGAAAACAGTGTGGAGATTTCTTAAAAAGCTGGAAATAGAACTGCCATATGACCCAGCAATCCCACTTCTGGGCATACACACCGAGGAAACCAGATCTGAAAGAGACACATGCACCCCCAATGTTCATCGCAGCACTGTTTATAATAGCCAGGACATGGAAGCAACCTAGATGCCCATCAGCAGATGAATGGATAAGGAAGCTGTGGTACATATACACCATGGAATATTACTCAGCCATTAAAAAGAATTCATTTGAATCAGTTCTAATGAGATGGATGAAACTGGAGCCCATTATACAGAGTGAAGTAAGCCAGAAAGATAAAGACCATTACAGTATACTAACACATATATATGGAATTTAGAAAGATGGTAATGATAACCCTATATGCAAAACAGGAAAAGAGACACAGATGTACAGAACAGGCTTTGCGATTCTGTGGGAGAAGGCGAGGGTGGGATGTTTCAAAAGAACAGCATGTATATTATCTATGGTGAAACAGATCACCAGCCCAGGTGGGATGCTTGAGACAAGTGCTCGGGCCTGGTGCACTGGAAAGACCCAGAGGAATCGGGTGGAGAGGGAGGTGGGAGGGGGGGAACAGGATGGGGAATACACGTAACTCCATGGCTGATTCATGTCAACGTATGACAAAACCCACTGAAATGTTGTGAAGTAATTAGCCTCCAACTAATAAAAATAAATGAAAAGGAAAAAAAAATGTCTGTCTTAGTAAATACAGAAGTAGAAGTTTAGGTACATTATTTAAAGTTATAAAGAATAATTTAAATATAGCATTAGAAACATTCAAAATATATTATAAATAATATAACTAACACAAAGTGGTTGATGAAGGGATACAGACAAGTTGGGAGGAAGTATAAACAAAAGAAATGACTAATTTTTCCTATATGGGAGTCAGTACATACTTTCTAAAGTTGACAGATTGAGAAGTGGAGCTATAAGCATATTATTTTAAATTATAATGGTAACTGTGGTGTGATCTAGTAACAGTACCTGCTAATGGTGTTGTTTCTGAAGAGCAGGCCTAGGCTGCAATGGTATGGAGATCATATCCATTTTTTTAAAGAAGTTTTCATCGGACTGTAGTTCATCTACATGTTGTGTTGGTTTCTTCTATATAGCAAAGTGAATCAGTTATGCATATACATGTATCCATTCTTTTTCAGAATCTTTTCCCATATAGATCATTACAGAGTATCAAGTCGAGTTCTCTGTATACAGTAGGTCCTTATTAGTGATCCACATATCCATTTTGCACTCTTCTGTAGTGATAAATCTTTTTCTTATTATGTGTGAGTAAAGCTGCCACAAAATAATAATAAACTGCTTCAACAATACTAATATGTTAATGTTTTTAAAGAGTGAAAACTTACTAAGTTAATCTTTTCCACAAACACAGCAATAATATTTAATATATATAGGTATATGTTCCTTAGTCATAGTTGCCAAATATCCTCAAAGGCTCACAGTTTTTAAGAAAAGTTCTGAGGTCAAAGAGAGTTTAGCATATTATTTATCTGATTTTTTAAAGTTGAAAAACAAATAAAACCCACTCCCTAGCTTTTCTAATTTTGAATTTGGGGAAAGTTGCAAATACTGTGTGTCCTAACCTTGTTGACCCTACAAATGACCCCAAAACTGATGAACTTAAGACTTTGGACTGTCAAAAAAAAGTTCAATCACTTAGGATTACTCATCTGTCAAACTAGAATAAAATGCAGTTGGTATTAAGCAAGCTTCGTTAACAGTTAATATTTATTCAGTCAGGGATGCTGTGGTGAAGTGGACAGAGCTTGGGTCAGAGAGCCTTTCTGTCCCAGCTCTGTCCCTAATTAGCCCAGTGACCTGAGGCCACCGCTTAATCTCCAGTTCCTTCATTTGTAGAGTGTGGATGTAATCTACCTCCTCACTACTTCCTATTGTCCCTGTGAGGATCAAAAATGATAAATCATTTGAAAGTCTGAAATATTACAAAGTGCTCTGAGATTACAACGTAGTATAATTTGGATGATAGAGTTGGAAAGAACTTAGACGTTAACTAGCCAAATTTCTTTAATTTGGTTTCTTTTTCTGACTTGCTTAGAGGTACTTCATATATTATTACCAAGAGTCTTATAGCAGAAATTGATTTAAAATTATATTCTGAATTATGTCCTCTTCTAAAATTGCAAAGAATCATAGCTTGTTAATGCTGCAAGGGACTTTGCCAGTCATTTCATCTAATCCCTTTGTTTTAACATGAAGCAATAGCAGCCCAAGGAGTGCACTGGCCTAAGACCAACACAGGACGATGAACTCAGACCTTGGGTTAGAACATGGGTTCCCAGACTCCTAGCCGCACGATCCTTTCCCATGTCACTGCTAAATCAAGAAAAGAATGACCATTTTTGGATAATAACAGTTAATAAAGGTATATATTAACCTGACAAGGTATAATTAACCTGACAACAGTATGCCAATTATTTCTAACCATTTTTGTAATGTTCAAAAGATTTTTCTTTCCTCAAAAAAGCAATTATGTGACAAAACAAACAATAAAAATATAAAAATTGAGAAAAAGTTTTTTTCAAAAATGAAAAAAGTAATTATGTTTGAAAAATAATATAACTATATAGACTCAAATCTATTTTCTAAATAAAGCTAAGATTGTAAGTATCAGCACAGTTAGGCATTTAATAGTAAAATAAATTACCAACATTTCAGTGAAACTTGGTTTCACTTAGGTCTTCATACAAATCTTTGGAAGAGAGGTGGAAGAGTGTAAATGGTAGGAACACGGGGTTTAAGTCACAACGTAAATTCAAATTCCAGCCCTGCCAATTACTAGATATATAACTTCTGAAAATGTACTCAATCTCCCTAAGTCTCAGTTTCCTCACATGTATCATGAGAATCGTTGTTGCTGTTCAGTCACTAAGTCATATCTGCTTCTTTGTGATCTCATGGACTGCACACGCCGAGCTCCTCTGTCCTCCACTATCTCCCAGAGTTTGCTCAAATTCATGTCCATTGAATCGGTGATGCTGTCTAAGCATCTCATCCTCTGCTGCTCCCTTCTCCTTTTGCTTTCAATCTTTCTGAGCATCAGGGTCTTTTCCAATGAGTTGGCTCTTTGCATCAAGTGGCCAAAGTATTGGAGCTTTATCATCAGTCTTTCCAGTGAATATTCAGGGTCAATTTCCTTTAGGACTGACTGGTTGGATCTCCTTGTAGTCCAAGGGACTCTCAAGAGTCTTCTCCAACACCACAGTTCAAAAGCATCAATTCTTCAGTGCTCAGCTTTCTTTATGGTCCAACCCTCACATCCATACATGAAAAAACCATAGCTTTGACTGGACAGACCTTTGTCGACAAAGTGATGTCTCTGCTTTTTAATATGCTGTCTAGGTTTGTCACAGCTTTCCTTCCAAGAAGCAAGTGTCTTTTAATTTCATGGCTGCAGTCACCATCCACAGTGATTTTGGAGTCCAGTAAAATAAAATCTGTTACTGCTTCCACTTTTTTCCCATCTATTTGCCATGAAATGATGGGACCAGATGCCATGATCTTAGTTTTTCTAATGTTGAACTTTAAAAACAATTATGTCATAGGGTGGTTGTAAGGATTAAAAAGCATTTCACAGAATTCAATAAACAGGATCACTCACTTATTACCATTTGGGATTTTCACAGATGGGAGAAAGCAGAGCTTGTAGAAACTATTTACTCAAGATTGCTCACCTAGTAAGTGGTAGAGACAAAACTGAAATCTATTTAGCTTTGCTAAAAGCTCCAGCTCTTTCTACAACTAAAAGAAAGTTCTCCCTAAGTAGGACAGCTTTGTCAGCTAATTTCAGATGATAAGGCCTCTAAATGGTTGCCTCTCTGCTAGCCTGCCAAAGAAAGCCGCTGGACTCTCAAGTTCACAGTCCCTGTGTGCTGGGGAGGGGTGGCCACCCATCTGTGCCACACAACCCTCTGCTGTGTTCCTGTGACCCTGATTTTGTGTACCAAGAGGAGGCACATGCCCTTCATCACTTCCCCATCTCAGTTTGCTCCTTTTTACACCCATATCTGATTGCAGGGTCCTCAGCACTCCAATCTCCCTCAAGAAACCCTGATTTTTCTCTGAGAGGGCTCATGCAGATTTGACTCCCCCTATCCTAGAGTTTAGGGGACCCAGTCTTTTTATTTTTGTGTCTCTCAGAGCCCAGCATGAGTTGCATTCATTAGAACTCCATAAGTATTTGCTGGGAAAAAATTGGAAGGAAGAAGGAGAGGAAAGTAGATACCAGTGTTCTTGTCACTCTAGAGTTCCTGAAAAGGGTACAACCAGGAGGTCACCTCCCTAGTTCCAAAAACATCTAACAATGTTCACACATTTATCTCATGTATCTATCTATATACGGAAGTGTTGATAATAGAGAAATTACTTTTAGTCTCAGAAATCAAGCTCAAACTTTGGGAGATTGTAGGTGTGTGTGTGTGTGTGTGTGCGTGTGTGTGTGTGTAAGTCCAAGTTAGGTGGGGACTTTGAGGATTGAATTGCAGATGTGAGTGGAGTCCAATAGCAGGACATGGCAATTAAAAGACCTCAGTTCTTCTTACAGATATGCCTCCAAGCTGCTATATAAACCTAGGTAAGTCACACTCTCAGAACGGTTAAAATAGAAGTAATTTTAAAGGCTGTCACTGTTATAGAATGGTCACAGACAAAAATGATAATACATTTAAATAGCCAGTTTTAAAAGGACCCATGGCAATGATCATTGTGCTTTCGGAATGTTTACAATGCCTATTGATCTTTATGGACCATATTCTATCATGTGAGCTTTTTCTAGTTGCACATTCTTTCTATCCCAACTAATACCTCTAGAATTCATAACTTTTGGCTATACAGCCATTTATTCCCATTAATTCCATCTCTGAAATGGCTTTAGAATCTGTTCCTAGCCTCTCTGTTCCCCTTGTGACTCTCCAAGTCTTTTCAAAGATTCTCACTTAGATGCAAGAGCCTTTTTAACAGTCACTGTCCATTATATCTGGGTTTCCCTGGTGGCTCAGAGGTTAAAGCGTCTGCCTCCAATGCTGGAGACCCAGGTCCAAACCCTGGGTCGGGAAGATCCCCTGGAGAAGAAAATGGTAACCCACTCCAGTATTCTTGCCTGGAGAATCCCCATGGATGGAGGAGCCTGGTAGGCTACAGTCCACGGGTCCCAAAGAGTCGGACACAACTGAACAACTTCACTTTCACTTTCACTCTCCATTATATCTGCTTCGTTCTAAGACATTAAACTCAGGCTGCCCATGGCATGTGTCTCTGAGAGTATGTAAAAGCTCAGCTTTTGGCTGCAGCTATCTTGGCTATATCCTTCAATATTCTCTGGTTTCAAATCCCTGGGCACATTATTCCAGCTCCTGATACCAGTCATAGACTCCCGGCTTTGATTACCTGAGTGGACATACTTTTCTGTCACACCACACTCTATTTGACTTAACATCATTTTTATTCACAAGACCCTGGGCAACCCTGGGGGGGGGCGGGGAATTTTCATTGCCTTATTCTGGCTATGATTGAGTCACTCTAGCCCACTAACCTACTCATTTTGTAAAGGAGACCAGGCAAAGCCCATCATTAAAGTGTCATTCCAACACTCCAATTATAACATGATACTCTCTGATTTCAGTGTCAACAGCAAAATGTCAGTGTTGTTGTCCAGTGTCTGGGGACTTGGCTGGGTATGAGACACAAATGATCTTTGGCGACAGAAGGCTGGTTGGAAGGAAAACAGAAGTTGGCTTTTTGGGAACACCCACCACTGGAATGGGAGGTGGACTAGAAGGAGCTGACCAAGCTCCAAAAGCAGGCCCTGGAAGAGGTTGTTAGGGGAGCAAATTCAGGAGGTCACGACAATCTCAGCTACCCATCCAGAGGCTGTTGAAGCTGCCATGGAGGCAGAGAGGAGGGCAGTTAACCACCAATAACACTCTTCAAGTTTTCATCTTAAAAAGCACACAGATAAATCCCTGCTGAACAGTCCATTTATTCCTTTAATAAATCATTAGACACCAAGTATGTATGAGACATTATGTTAGGCATTGAAAACACAAAGGAAAAAGAGAGCAGGCCTGTTGACTTCTTTGGCAAGCTTTGTTAAATAACTTGGCACACACCATTCTTCCTTACTGTCTTGTCAGTTTTAGAATAGGTTTTGGACCAGTAGATATGGCTTCTAGCCAATGCATTTATGCAAACAATTCTCAGGTGTGCCACAAATATGTGGCCAAGAAAAGATTATAGCCTCCATCTCTGCTCTGAAATAATGAAACAATCTTTTTTTAAAAAAAGAAATCCTTCATAGGCAAAGAACAAAAATATACATTGGTGGTTTCTGGTTGTCTTGAATCTTCCAAGCAGTTTTTTCAACTGACCATCCCTCTATACTCAGTTCAAAAAAAAAAAAAATCCCAGCCTGGAATCTTGAACAGTTAATCTTCACAACACAATTTTCAACAATACACCCATGTGTTTATGCTAACTGTCAAGAGTACTTGGTGACCCAACCCAATGAAATGATTTCATTTTGTTGAACTTGCTTCTCACAGAAAAATTAGTAACAACAACAAAAAATTAGGCTTTTGAGAAGAAACTAGTTCATATCACTAAGAATCAGTGTCCAATGAGAAAGAAAACTTACATAAATAAATAGGCATGTCAGGGGACTTCCCTGGTGGTCCAGTGATTGGGATTCCATGTTTCTACTGAGAGGGGCATGGGATAATCCCTGCTTGGAGAACTAGGATCCTGCATGCTGCGCAGCATGGACCAAAAAAAAAAAAAAAGAGGCATGTCGTATTATTGATTTGAAAGATATACATTGTAAAGATGTCCATTTCTCCTAAAACCAACCTATAATTTATTACAGCCCAATAAAATTCTAATGGAATCCTTTGGGGACTTGGGAAAACAGTTTTAAAATTTGGAAGAATAAAAGTCTGCAAGAATAGCCAGGAAGAACCTAATACAGAAGAATGTTCGGAAGGACTTTGCCAGTTATTTAAACTATAGCATTTGCTGCTATATTCTGCTGCAGGAATAGATAGATAAAGAATGAAATAAACTATTGAATAGAAGATATGAAGGAGATTTGATTATATAATAAAATGGTGAAAAGAAATGTTTGTTATTTGGACAGCCAGTTTAATCATTTGGAAAAAGAATGAAGTTGGATCCCTACCTTGAACTTCCAAATGGAATAAAGATTTAGAGTACTAAAAACTTTTTGATGAGTAATTTTATAATGTTTAAATGAAAGAGGGCTTGAAAGCTTGATACTTCCTGTCTCAGCATCAGATCCCCGCCCTGCACCCCGAGGGTCTGATTCCCCACTGTGAGTGGTCTCCATGTGACAGAGTACACTGCCTGGACATTAGGTGCTGAGGAGATCAGTCCTCAGGCACACACATGTGGCTTTGTGGGACTTTCTGTGACTTGCTGACTAAAGAGGGTGTTCATGACTTGTTTTCAGATGATTCTTCCCTGATATACAGGCACTAGTACACTACAGTAGTACATCTCCTTGCCCACCTTCCTGGAAGGAGCAATGGCCTTTTGGTTTAGAATCCAAGGAGAAAAGACTTCAGTCAAGGGAGATACGTTAAAGATTCTACTGAATTGGAAAATGAAACTCCTACCTTTTTATTTCTTGGCACACAGAAAAGAAAGTTCAAGTGTAGACTGGGTGATTAACTCTGGCTACAAAGGGAAAGAGTTATTGGAGCATAATAGGGGCAGAGAGGGGACGCCTAGATTTGCCCCTGCATATTCTGTGACCGATGTTGAAAGTCAGTATAGGATATGCTAGTAACACTACACAAGCAAAGCCACTATGCACTCAGATCCCTTGGAAATGAAAATTCTGGTCACCTGCATCAATAAAAGCTCCTACCAGCTAAAGAACAAGTGGAGGGCAAAGAATCAGTTTTGTGTTTTCTAGACAGTGTTTTCCAGATAGTATTTTAGGTTATGTATCCCAGGACTAACTTTAATGTGTCAATATATCCCCATTTTAGGCACTAAGTCTGTTCAAGCTTCCTAGAGAAAGATAAACCTTCTTGCTTACGAATTGATCTGCAGAGGAAGTTTATACCATCTGCTCTTTTTCATCTTGATATCTCCTCTCTCCCTCATCCCCTACCTCCTGGTCCTTGGGACTCTCTCCAATTCTCTTTCTGCTTTTGATACTTTGCTACTGTTTCCCTCAATACATCAGGCTCTATCCCACCTCCATCCACTCGCAGCTTTTCCCCTTCCTTCCCTTTCTTCCATGCTGCTTACCTCCTATCACCTGAAATGCCATCTAACAGTCTTCTCTGAAGCCTCATGGGTATAGGCCCAACAAGACTGATCACTTCCTCCTTACAATGTAAGAGTATTTTATACTTTCTCATTATAGGTTACATGTTTGTCTCTGCTTATGAAATTCACTTTTAAAACCCCAGAGCTTGGCCCTGAGAATAGCACAGAGTAGTTGCTCAATAATGCACGTGGACCAAACAAATGAATCACCAGTGTTAGAGGCAGATTGAGAATGGATAGACTCTCAGCCATAGACTTTCTTGGTATTTTTTAAATCTTTTTCAATTTCCTTTGTTAATAATTTATAGTTCTCTGCATAAAAGTCTTTCACTTCCTTGGTGATTTTTATTCCTAAGTATTTTATTTTTTGGATGTGATTTTATTAGCATAATGGTTTTTTTGTTACATTCCTTTTCTGGTATTTCATTTTTAGTGTAAAGAAATAACAGCTGACTTCTGTATGTTAATCTTGTATCTTGCCATTTTAATGAATTCATTTGTCAGCTCTAGTAGTTTTTGTGTGAAGTCTGTAGAGTTTTCCACATATTGCATATCAAATGCAATTGTAAGTCTGTGTTTATATCATTTATTTATATTATTTTTGGCTGCACTAGATCTTTGTTGCTGTGCGCCGACTTTCTCTAGTTGTGGTGAGCAGGGTCTACTCTCTAGTTCCATAGACTTTCCATGGAACAAATATTCCTCTAGGTTTACTCTGCCCTAAATAACTAAAACTTATACCCACAAGGAGGGTATAAGGAGGAACCAGTATTAATTCTGTACTCCAGAATATATTGCTATTTTTCACATTCAACAATTCATGGGGAAAGATTCCAGGCCTGTGGGTACAAAAAGATCATAGTAATAACCAGTGAGACTTTCTCTACCTTTGGCCTTGATCCTGTGACTCTCTTTGTTCAAGCATAAGTTGTACAAACACACAGCATAGTCTGTAGTGGATTTTCAGTTTCAGGGATAACTGAGACTAGGAATTAAGTACTATTGATGTATTTCAGTTTGCATTTTTGTTACAAACTTCAATCACTCACTAATCGGGTTCTTCCTCCTTTCCCTAACATTTCCTTAGGTCTGATAACTGTCTTGGTAAACACACTGTATATTAATAGCATGTGAAATTTTGGGAAATTTCCATTTCCTTCCTTTTTTCTCAAGAATACTTTTTTCCATTTTTACCCACCATCATTGTCAGAAGTATTTTTTACATGACAGGAGTCTTGTAACCTCTCCAAATGTCTGTTTCCTCCTGAGAATATTTCAATCATTTTTGTATCTATTTGGCCTAATTTTAATTATGATTCCCATGGTCATGAGGCTACTCACATCCAGCTTTCTGTTCTATGTAGTTACTCACTGAGCCAGAATTTTAAATCCACAAACTCAGAGCAACCACATTAAAGCTTTGGGAAGAGTAGAAGCTATTTTATGCACTAAAGCAGCAATTTGCCAAATGTTTCCTAGTGATCTGAGGAAAAAATTGCTGAATTTTTCATGGTATTTAATTTGTTTCCAGGAATTTAGGGAAAGAGAGAATCTGAGTCAATGTGAACAAATGGATAATCTTAGATCTTACCTGTCCTAAAATCAATACTGTTGCCTAATTGAGTGAGCATGTACAGAAAATGTGTTCAAAGATACAGGCCCAGCTCTCTGAGCACTGAAATGGATTACTTTCCTCTCTTGGGAAAATAACCATAAGAGAAATTCTGTTTCTCCTTCATGACTTCTCTCAAAGTTAATTGTTTACTTTATGCACCTTGTAATAGTTCAAATATGCATATATTTTTAAATCTCAGGTTACCAAATATCGGGCATTCCTTGTTTACAGTATAGTCTTGAAATATATTGACCACTTTAAACATAGAAACCCAATATTTATCGAAATAAAAAAATGGTCCTTTAATGACTTTATAAATTACCCTTTCTATTTCATTATAATCACCACTAAGTCCTCAAACACTCTACAGCCTCAAGGAAATTCCTAATGATCAATTCCTTTGACATAACCTCAACAGAATGAAATATTCCACAGATATTTGTGGAGCATTTACTATACTCCAGGACTGGTCCAAACAGTGGAGATAAAACAGTGACTAAAAGAGACATCATCCTAACCTTCATTACATTTACAGTCTAGTTAGGAGATTGCAATAACAGGTCTTCATATGATTAATGTGTGAACAAACTCTGAGGATTTTGATCCTAATAATAAACAATTCATCTGGTCAAGATCACCACGGATCTTCATATGGCTAAATCCAATGGTCAAGTCTCAGTCAATCTTACTCAGCATCTCAAAAGCATTTGATATAGTGGCTCACAACCTCCTTTTCTAAACATTTATTCAACTGATGTCCAATTTCTTGGTGTGACTTGTAAGTTCTTATCTGCAGTCCAGTCATTTTTCTAAATTTGACATTCTATATGTCTATCTGCTACCCAATGCCCCTTCTCAGAGATCTAATAGCATCTCAAATTAAACCTGTCTTGACCTGAAATCTGCATTGCATTCTCCACTCTACACAAATCTACTTCTCTCCTCCTGTTCACTATTTTATTAGATGGAACCTGATTTATTCATCAGGTTAACCTGATTTATAACATCAGGTTAAAGATATTGGAATTGGCCATAATTTTTCTTTCTTTCATACTCGTCATGTAAATGACTGGAAAATCCCATTGGATTTATTTTCAACTTATATCACAATTTTCTTGTCTCCACCCACCTTCATCACTTCTATTTTAGTTCAAGACACCATTTTCTATTATCTGGATTATTCTAATAGACTTCCAACTCATCCCTTTGATTCCACTCTTTTGTTCTATACTCCACACAGCAGTTAGAGAGAGCCTTTTGAAAGTCTCATCATGGCATTTCCTTGCTTATTTCCTTTCCATGGCTCCCTGTTACACTTAGAGTAGAATCCTTACTGTGACATGTTAGACTGTCTATGGTCTGGTCTTTGCCTGCCTTTCTGCTTACCTTCCTTTCTACTCTTCTTGCTATTCCCGGGGATTGCTCTGCACATTCCCACTTTGAGGGCTTGGCATTTGTGTCCTTCTGCCTATACATTACAAGGCTCTCTATTTCAGTTCATACATGTTTCTGTTCAAACGTTAAATTTTCAGAAAGAACTTCTCTGAATAACTAAACTACTAAACCAGCACAACCCTCCACCTCCTTCTCACAATAATCTTGACCTACTTTATTTTCTTTTTAGTTTTTATTATGCCCTGACATCATGTGTGTGTGTGTTTATTGTGTTTCTCTCCAAGAGATTCAAGAGCACAGGAAATTTTGTCTAATTCATTGTTGTATACCAATGCCTGGAACTATGAGTATCTGGCACATACTCTTAAGAAGTAGGTTACATGAATGAATGTGGTAATAGTAAAAAGGGAAATCACAGAGGTAGTTAAGATATTGTATATAGTTATACAACTCAGACTGAGGTGTCAGGGAAGCCAGCGAAGGAAGCAAAGATCTATTCTGGTTAACTTCTATAAACAAAAAAGGCAGTTCACCATGTGCATAATAGAGTTCTCTAATATCATATGCTCAAGACAGTTGCACATCCCTTCTTTTGAGCTGACCCATTGGGTAGGCATAAAAGCTCTATTGAAGAAAAATGTTTTTCATGTATAGTTTGGTTTTGCTTTTTCCCAGAGAAATGCGACCAGCAATATCTCATTTATCTGTGTAACAGATCTGTTGGGTAGTCAGGCAAGAGAGATGAAAGAGAAGGAAAAAGAAAGGAATAATACCAGTATTGTCTTAGTAAAAAAGCAATGAAACAGAGAGAAGTCTTGTGACGTACCCAGCATGATATTGGTAGAGCTAGACATGTAATGAATCCTTCTAACTTATTACTGATCTCTGCTCCCAGAGCCTGAGATGTAGAGTGGGAAGGAGGCAGAGGGAGAGAGGGGAGAGAAGTTTCTGTGTATCAATTCAGAATGGATATGTTTTCTGTTATATTTTCTCAATACAAATGATCACCTGTAATTTCCATCATGACTCCCTGAAGGTTTGCAGTGCAGGAGATAGAAAGATGTAGAAGGAAAGAGCAGGTGTTCTATAAATCATTATTGAATTGATAAATTAGTTGGTAAGAGAAAAGGGAACAAGAAAGAAGGTTTTGTTGCAGGTGAATACATGTGAATTCACAAGTATACACACATAGGTACAATTCTTAATGATCTGGGTCTATGTGTAGAAAAAGGAATTTAATAGCATAAAAAGAATCTCAATTTATGGAATTTGAACTTGGGAGTAGACAGAGAATTTGTTCATTTCTCTGACTTCTGCGATTTTAGTCTCAGTGAACTGTCAACTACCAGATATGTCTTATTTATGAAAAAGTATCTTCAAAATTATCAAAGAACTATATTTGTCAAGCACAACTTTGTTGATATATCAGATTTAATTGTGTAACGTGCTTCCTTACTCCAGTCCAAGTGTATGTAAGATCAAAATGACAGTAACAAACAGCATTAACTTGCCTTAGCCCTCAGAATCCCTTAATCCCGTCCAACCAAGTGCATGCTGCTCTCCAGAGTGGGCTT
Source organism: Odocoileus virginianus (assembly GCF_023699985.2). NCBI lineage: Eukaryota > Metazoa > Chordata > Mammalia > Artiodactyla > Cervidae > Odocoileus > Odocoileus virginianus. Next base: position 55,263,153 of record NC_069683.1, read on the forward strand.
GCATGATAGCCTAGCTGCACAAGACTGGGGAGGATGGGAACCTGTTAGAGTCTACAAGTGTCCTTGGACGGCTACTACCCAGTGCTCACGGGGGTAGAACCTCAGATGGGTGTCACCTGTGTCACCAGTTACAACAGTCCTGAGAGCATAGGTAGGGTCCGCTGTAGCTGAGTCTGTGGTCAGTAGAGATCATTCAGTTCAGTTCAGTTCAGTCGCTCAGTCGTGTCCGACTCTTTGCCACCCCACGGACTGCAGCACGCCAGGCCTCCCTGTCCATCACCAATTCCCGGAGTCCACCCAAACTCATGTCCATATAGAGATCATGGTAAACAGTAATTTCCCAATAAAGCAATACGGAGGAGGAATTGAAAATGTAAACATGTAGTACTAGACAGAAAAAGTGTAGTCTCAATAATGTAGGGTAAGGACCAGGTCTTCTGTTCACTTTCAGGCTCTTATATTTTTCTGTAATGTAACTATGGGTGGGGATGGGATTTGCAAAAACTTCTCAGTTTGATGTAGCCCTATCTGCTTATTTTTGCTTTTGTTTCTCTTGCCTGAGATATATATATATATATATATACATATATATATATATATATATTTATGTATATATATATATATATATATATTGCTAAGACTAATGTCAAAAAGTATACTGCCTATATTTTCTCCAAGAAGTTTTATGGTTTCACATCTTCAGCTGTCTTTAATTCATCTTGAATATACAGTGTTCATCAGTGATACTGGCCTATACTTTTGTGTGTGTATGTGAATCTTTGTCTGGTTTTTGTTACAGAATGATGTTGACCTCATAGAATGAATATGGAAGAATTTCATCCTCTGAAGTTTTTTGGAATAGTTTTAGAAGGATTGGTGCTATTTATTTTCTAACTATTTGGTAGAATTCATCTGGTCTTGAACTTCTCTTTTTTGGGAATTTTTTTATTGATAATTCAGTTTTATTACTGGTAACTGGTCTGTTCACAATTTTTATTTCTTCTTGGTCCAGTCTTGGGAAATTGTCTATTTCTAGGAATTTGTCTGTTTCTTCTAGGTTGTCCATTTTATTGGCATAGAGTTGTTCATAGTAATCTCTTATGATCCTTTGCATTTCTATGGTATTGGTTGTAACTTCTCCTTTTTAATTTCTAATTATATTGATTTAAACCCTTTCCCTTTTTTTCTTGATAAGTCTGGCTATAAATTTATCAATTTTGTGTATATTTTTAAAGAACCAGCTCTTGGTATCATTGAACTTTTCTAATTTTTGCTTGTTTGTTTGTTTTTAGTCTATACTTCATTTATTTCTGCTCTGCTCTTTGTTATTTCTCTCCTACTAACTTTGGGTTTTGTTTGTTTCTCTTTTTTTAGTTTCTTAAGTGTAAGTTTCTTGAAATTGTTCTTGTTTCCTGAGATAAGCTTGTATTGCCATAAACTTTCCTCTCAGAACTCCTTTTGCTGAAATTCATAGATTTTGAAATATTCTGTTTTCATTGTCATTTGTCTCCAGGCTTTGAAAATTTTTTCCCTCTTTGATTTCTTCAGTCACTCATTGGTTCTTTAGTAGCATGTTGGTTAGCCTCCATGTATTTGTGGTTTTCCAGTTTCCTCATAGTTGATTTCTAGTTTCGTAGCACTGTGGTCAGAAAAGGTGATTGATAGGATTTCAGTCTTCTTAAATGTACTAAGATGTTTTATGGACTAGTATATGATGTATCCTGGAGAATATTCCAGATACACTTGAAAAGAATGTGTATTCTGATGCTTTTGGGTGACATGGTCCATTCGGTCACTTAGATTTAATTTTTTGACATGTCTTTATATTTAAATGAGTTTCTTGTAGACAGTATATTCTTGGGTATTATTTGTATTCAACCTTTCATTTTATTCAAGCATCAATTTTTGTGATTTAATGGATATGTTTAGACTATTTGATTTTAATGTAATTATTCATGCTATTGGATTAAAATCTATCATCTTATTTTATCATGTTTTATTTGTCCCATTTCTTTCCCTTTCATTTGGATTGAGTGTTTTTTATGACTCCATTTTATCTCCACCATTGACTTGCTATTTGCACCTCATTTTAAAAAATATTAGCAGTTACCTCACAATTAAAATATGCATCTTTAATTCATCACAGTCTACCTTCAAATATTATAGTGCTTCATATGTTGTATAAGGGCTTTACTACACCAGTATATTTCCAATTCTACCCTTCCATTCTTTGTGCTATGACTGTCATACCTTATATTTTACATACACTACCAAAAATATGCTGATAAAACTGATTTTTCCTTTAGATAATCAGTTGTCTTGTAAAGCAGTTAAAAATAAGGAAAAAAGAATTTTATATTTGTCTTCATTTATGCTATAGCTTTTCATTTATTTGTGCAGACCCAAGTATGGAGCAGAATATTTCTTCCTAAAGTTTATGAAGGTGCAGTGGTTAAGAATTTACCTTTCAATGCAGGGGGGACTCAGGTTCAATCCCTGATTGGGGAACTAAGATCCCACATGTCTCAGGGCAATTAAGCCTGTGCACTGCAACTAGAAAGCTTGTGAACTGCAAGGAAGACCCAGTACAGCCAAAATATAAAAAACAAAATTAATGAAAATATTTTCCTAAAATTGTAAGAAAAACTATTATGTCATCCAAGAGACTGTTTGTCAAGGTTTGTAGAAGATAAGAATTGATATCACAGTTACTCCTTTTCAGTGTGAACATGTATTAAATGGCTTAATGTGTAGTTGACTATTTTTATCTCTTCAAGAAAACTAATTTGTGTTTTCACAATTGTATATAAAACTGTGACATTTATATTCAAATATTTCTACAAAGTTCAAACCCTTTTATAAGAAAATATTTGCAAGCAGTGTGACTGACTTCCAGGGTTTAATTTCCAAAGTATACAAATAACCTATAAAACTCGATAACAAAAAAACCCCAAAAGCCTAACATAAAATGGGCAAAAGACCTAAATAGACTTTTCTTCAAAGAAGAAATACAGATGCCAATAAACCCATAAAAATATACTTAACATTGCTAATTATGAGAGAAATGCACACCAAAATTACAAAAAGGTATAACCTCATATCTTTTTGTCCTTTTATTAAAAAAAAAGAAAGATATGAGGTTATACCTTATGAGTTACAAGCTGGAATCAAGATAGGCAGGAGAAACATCAACAACCTCAGATATGAGGATGATACCACTCTAATAGCAGAAAATAAAGAGGAACTGAAGACCTGTTGATGAGGATGAAGAGCCAGCTTAAAACTAAATATAAAAAAACTATGATCATGGCATCTGGCCCCATTACTTCATGGAAAATGGGGGAAAGGTGGAAACAGTGACAGGTTTCCTCTTCTTGGGCTCTAAAATCACTGTGAATGGTGACTGCAGCCATGAAATCAGAAAACATTTGCTCCTTGGCAGGAAAGCTCTGACAAACCTAGATAGTATATTGAAAAGCAGAGACATTACTATGCTGACAACGGTCCATATAGTCAAGGCTATGGTCTTCCCAGTGGTCACATACGGTTGTGAGAGCTGGACTGTAAAGAAGGCTGAAAGCCAAAGAATTGATGCCTTTGAACTATGGTGCTGGAGAAGACTCCTGAAAGTCCCTTGGACAGCAAGGAGATCAAACCAGCCAATCTTAAGGGAAATCAACCCTGCATATTCACTGGATGCTGAAGCTGAAGCTCCTGTATTTTGGTCATCTAACGCGAAGAGCTGACTCATTGGAAAAGTCTCTGATGTTGGGAAAGACAGAGGGTGAAGGAGAAGAGGGCATCAGAGGATGAAATGGCTGGATGGCATCATCAGTGCAATGGACATGAACTTGGCAAACTTCAGGAGATGGCGAGGGACTGTGAGGCCTGGCATGCTGCAGGTCACAAAGGGTCAGACATGACTGGGCAACTGAACAACAATATAGCCTCATACTGGTTGGAATGGCCATCATTAAAAAAATCTTGAAGGGAATCCTCCTACACTGTTGGTCAAAATGTAAGTTGGTGCAGCCACTATGGAGAACAGTATGGAGGTTTCTTAAAACACTAAAAATAGAATTACCATGTGATACAACAATCCTACTCCTGGGCATACAGTCAGAGAAAGCTTTAATTCAAAAAGATACAGGCATCCCAATGTTCATAGCAGCCCTGTTTACAATAGCCAAGGATGGAAGCTATCTAAATGTCAACAGACGGAGGAATGGCTAAATGAGACGTAGTATATGTATATGATGGAGTACTACTCAGCCATAAAAAGAAAGAAAGGATGCCATTTGAAACAGCGTGTGTAGAACTAGAAATTTTCATACTAAGTTAAGTAGCAAGGTGATACTCAAAATTCTTCAAGCTAGGCTTCAACAGTACATGAACCAAGAAATTTCAGATGAACAAGCTAGATTTAGAAAAGGCAGAGAAACCAGATATCAAAGTGCCAGCATCCATTGGATCATAGGAAAAGCAAGGGAATTCCAGAAAAACATCTACTTCTGCTTCACTGACTATGCTAAAGCCACTGACTGTGTGGATCACAAAAAATTGTGGATAATTCTTAAAGGGATGGGAATACCAGACCACCTTACCTGCCTCCTGAGAAACCTGTATGCAGGTCAAGAAGCAATAGTTAGAACCAGACATGGAACAGTGGACTGGTTCAAAATTGGGAAAGGAGTTCATCAAGGCTGTATATTGTTACCCTGCTTATTTAACTTCTATGCACTGTATATCATGCAAAATGGTACACAAGCTGGAAACTTGATTGTTGGGAGAAATATCAATAACCTCAGATATGCAAATGACACCACCCCTATGGCAGAAAGTGAACAGCCTTTTGATGAAGGTGAAAGAGGAGAGTGAAAAAGCTGGCTGAAAACTCAACATTCAAAAACCAAAGATCATGGCATCTGGTCCCATCACTTCATGGTGAATAGATGGGGAAAAAGTGGAAAACAGTGAGAGACTTTATTTTATTGGGCTTCAAAATCACTGCAGATGATGACTGCAGCCGTGAAATTAAAAGATGTTTGCTGCTTGGAAGAAAAGGTATGGCAAACTTAGACAGCATATTAAAAGCAGAGACATTACTTTGCCAACAAAGGTCCATATAGTCAAAGCTATGGTTTTACCCAGTAGTCATGTTTGGATGTGAGAGTTGGACCATAAAGAAAGTTGAATGCTGAAGAATTGACGCTTTTGAACTATGGCACTGTAGAAGACTCTTGAGAGTCCCTTGGACTGCAAGAATATCAAGCCAGTCAATCCTAAAGGAAATCAGTACTGAATATTCATTGGAAGGGCTGATGCTGAAGCTGAAGCTGAAGCTCCAATACTTTGGCCACCTGATGCAAAGAACTGACTCCTTAGAAAAGACCCTGATGCTGGGAAAGATTGAAGGCAGGATGAGAAGGGGACTATAGAGGATGAGATGATTGGATGGCATCACCAACTTGATGGACTCCGTGAGCGGGTGATGGACCGGGCAGCCTGGCCTGCTGCAGTTCATGGCATCACAAAGGGTTGGATGTGACTGAGCTGAATAGGTCTTTGAAGATCATGTTTGAAATGGCACAATATTTACAAATACGTAATTCAAATATGTTTAGAGGTATGGTGGGAAGGAAGGTGGGAGGGATGTTCAGGTGGAATGGGACATATGTAAACCCATGGCTGATTCATGTTGATGTTTGGCAGAAACCAATGCAATACTGTAAGACTGTTATCCTTCAATTAAAAATAAAGAAATTTAATTAAAAAAAATTTCACATACACTTGCATGTATTTATTTGTGTGTTTTTGTGTTGCTTTTGTGTGTCTCTATATAGGTCATCAGTCTTACTTTAAATGTAATACATACCAAAAAAGGTATTTGCATATGTTAAAATATCTGTATGCTTAATTAATAGTTCTTATACACCTCCAAGATTTATGTAAATTTTTGTAAGTTATTTTGTAAGTCTATTACAAGATTATGTGTCAATGAGACCAAAGTCATAATTCTCCTAAGTTAGGTGTTCCAAGTTTTACTTCCTGAGCTCAGTCACCAGGCTTATACAATCACTGCTTCTAAAAATGTCTCTGTTAGTTCAGGCTAATAGAACATCATTGACTGGGTGGCTAATAAGCAATAGACATTTAGTTCTCGCAGTTCTGGAGACTGGAAGTCTAAGATCAGGATATTAGCATGGTTTTGGAGAGAGCGCTCCTCTGGGCTGCAGATGGTTGCTTCTCACTGTTCCCTCACATTAGAGAGCCAAGAGAGAAAGTCAGATCTCTCAACACTTTTATCCCATTCACAAGGGCTGCACACTCTTGACCTTATCTAATTCTGATTATCTCCCAAAACCCAACCTTCTAATACCATCACATCAAGGGGTAAGATTTCAACATATGAATTTGATGGTGGAGGAGACACAAATATTCAGTCCATAACAACAACCAAAAAACTGAAAACCTACAGAAAGGAGCTCAAAAAACAAGTTACTTGTTTCTATGTGAAAGATTAGCCCAATACTTTGTCCACTTGATGTGAAGGGCTGACACATTGGAAAAGACCCTGATGCTGGGAAAGACTGAGGGCAAGATGAGATAGTTGGATGGCATCACCAACTCAATGGACATAAGTTTGAGCAAATTCCAGAAGATAGTGAAGGACAGGGAAGCCTGGTGTGCTGAAGTTAATGGGGTCGCGAAGAGTTGGACACAACTTAGCAACTGTACAACAACCACCATAACACTGTCCAAAACACAGCTATGACCAACACAAACAGTAGGGCTCAATATCCACTCTAGCCCAGGGCATAAGGAAATTTTCAGTTGGTTCTTTTCATCCTACGTCGGGAAGGAGATGCAGCACCTCTACCCCATCACAAGGTGTCCAGAGGAGGAGGCTCCCTGGTGTATAAGAACACTACAGGGTAAGCGGACCACAGGCAAAGAGGACTGGGAGGATGTTGGAGCACTGGGAAGGAGGGAGTGACATACTGTTCTGTATGCAGTCCGCTTTCACAAGCTGAAACTCTCCTTTCCTCATCTTTCCAAACCTAGTTTTCCTCTTGCACTCTTTCCCCTGTCTCCCCTAACCAGAATCTCATGTAAGGCCTAGAAGGTAAAGCGTCCACGGCTTCCTTCCTGGAGCTTTTGTTTCTCTTCGCTAAGTGGTAACTCGTGGCTATCCAATACCAATGAGAGTATGGAAAGGAAGGGGAGAAACCAGAAAACAGCAGATTAATTCCTGGAGGTATGACCTTGCCATGTTCATAGATGATCCTCAGGGCCACAGTTTTAGACATATGCTGCGATGTATTTACATAACCTCCTGCCTGGATTTTCATCTTCTCTCCCTGTTCCTCTGCTTGCCTCTTTAAAATACTTATATATGTTGGCTTTTTAAAAAAAATCTCTTGACTCTGTATTCCTCTTTTTTTTTTTTTTTTATTAGTTGGAGGCTAATTACTTTACATCATTACAGTAGTTTTTGTTATACATTGAAATGAATTAGCCATGGATTTACATGTATTCCCCATCCCAGTCCCCCCTCCCACCTCCCTCTCCACCCAATCCCTCTGGGTCTTCCCAGTGCACCAGGCCCGAGCACTTGTCTCATGTACCCAACCTGAGCTGGTTATCTGTTTCACCCTAGATAATATACATGTTTCAATGCTGTTCTTTTGAAACATCCCACCCTCGCCTTCTCCCAGAGTCCACAAGTCTGTTCTATACATCTGAGTCTCTTTTTCTGTTTTATTCCTCTTGAGTTACTATTTTATCCCTTCCCTTCAGAGTCAGTCTCTTGAAATAATCTCTACACCAGGGGCGTTCAAACTGGGGGACAGGTACCCCTGGAAATGTGCCAAGTTGTAAAAGGCTCTGTGGTTTAATGGTAGGTGTGCAGGTCACACATAAGTCGTCCACTCCAAGCTCCCTGTCTCCCTAAACTTTTGGGTTCCCTTCAACACATAATGCAGGGAAACTCAGATATCTCAGTCTCATGGTCATCAGCCCGCCAATCAGTCCAAGTTTCAGTAAATCCAAAAGGTAGGTTACTAGAGGCAACTACAGTTGGATGAATTAATACTTTAAACCTGAAACCTCCAGTAAGCGCACCCATATTAATTTAACTAGCCCATTTTTATATTCTTCCCTCTTTAGACTAGCACCTTTAGAATACATTTCTACATACATTCCCCAGTTTCTGCTGGGATATATTCATAATATCTTGCAATTAGTTTGGTGTGTAAGTTGTCATCTTCTGTAATTGTTTTGGCCCTTTGAAATGTGGTGAGATTTGACCACAGTTACAGGTATAATGAAAACAGGAAGTGATTGTGGTGGGTATTCAGGAGAAAGAACATACACCTTCAAGGTGTATATCTGAAGTGAGATTAGCACAGGAAGACTGGTAATCTCAGACATAAGATAGAAAGCTATGTCTGTAGGTAAGGGAGGCTTAGAGTCTCAGTTTTATCTGAGTCTGGCTAAATGGTCTCATCTCAAGTTGCACGGTACCATAATGCCCTGTCAATACTCTAACTTTCACATGGGATTCCTAGTGAGGCTGTGAATTTAGCTGATGCTATAATTCTGCAACCTACAATATTAAATTTTATGCTTGATTTTCAACATCAGCTCTGTAGTGACAAGAGCTGAGATTCTTTTTAAGATGCCATAATACTGTGGTTCTAAGACCATGATTTTAACTAAGAGTTATAGAACTTAAGATTATCATTTTCTTTCTATAAGCTTTCTAGTGTACTCAGAATAGTCTATGATAGTCTAATATAGCTGCAAGGACTCCAACAACACTTGTTCAACTGGCATTTAATTAACCGTAGGTGAGATGTTAATCATAAGTTACTTCATTCCATTTCCCATTGGCAAGAAGCTCAACATATTACCCAATCCCCAAATTCATCTTTTTGGGTCTGTCTCCTGGGACCACCTCAGATACGAATTCTAATAGCAGTCAGAGTTCAATTAGGAGACAGAAACCAAGCCAGTAATTAGAGCAAGGGAAATTTAAAATAAAGAATTGTTAAGTAATAAAAGGTAGTTAACTATTAACAAGGCTAGAGATGACTCAAATATCTGTAAGTAGCAAGTACAAGGAGAAGGCAATGGCACCCCACTCCAGTACTCTTACCTGGAAAATCCCATGGATGGAGGAGCCTGGTGGGCTGCAGTCCATGGGGTCTCGAGAGTCGGACATGACTGAGCGACTTCGCTTTCACTTTTCACTTCCATGCATTGGAGAAGGACATGGCAACCCCAGTGTTCTTGCCTGGAGCGTCCCAGGGATGGCAGAGCCTGGTGGGCTGCCGTCTATGGGGTCGCACAGAGTTGGACATGACTGAAGCGACTTAGCAGCAGCAGCAGCAGCGGTCTGTAGTCTAAGAAAGAATGAGAAACGTATAAACAAAGGATTGAGCAGAGACCAGAGACGTCTTGAAAGAGAACACGGCTACCACAGAAAGTCACAGCCTGGCCACAGTGTGCAAGCTTGTCAGAGGGTCTGGGCCAGAGCTGGTCTGCAGCAGTGGCTCACCATTGACAGAAGAGATAGGTGAATAGCTGTTTCATAGCAACACAACTGGGCTTCCCTGGTCGCTCAGCTGGTAGAGAATCCACCTGCAACACAGGAGACCCTGGTTTGATCCCTGGGTCAGGAAGTTCCCCCGGAGAAGGGACAAGGCTACCCACGCCAGTGTTCTTGGGCTTCCCTGCTGGCTCAGATGGTAAAGAACCTGCAGGAGACCCAGGTTCTATCCCTAGGTTGGGAAGAGCCCCTGAGCAGGCCATGGCATCCCACTCCAGCGTTCTTGCCTGGAGAATCCCTATGGACAGAGGAACCCCGGGGGCCACAGTCCCTGAGGTCACAAAGAGTTGGACATGACTGAGCGACTAAGCACAGCACACACAGGACTAATTGTTATTAAGACTTTAATAAGACCCCCCCACCTGCCCTTTTCAATATGTTGGTGACTCACTCCCATATTCATCAATGCCTCATTTTCTTGAATTCAGAGCCTCTCTTCTCCAGTGTGAATTTTGCTCTAGTTTTCTGCACAAGTGAGGGAGGAGCCGCAGAGTAGTGGAGGACATCTGGGTGTGCTAACTTCTCCTTTCACACAACCCTTCTATTTTCAACCCAACCCTGAACCCCTGGCTTCAAAGGTTGCTGAAGACTGCACGCTCAAATTTTTATGGAGTTCAAAGGCAGAGAAAGTTTCACTTGTTACCTCTTCCCTGTAGGCACTTGGGTGATTTCTGTGAGTTTTGTGGAAAAAAGACAGAAGTCCTTTCTTTTGTTCAGTGTATCATATTTAACCAAAATCCCTCTTACCTTTTTTTTCTATTTCACTTAAAAACATGTCATCTTTAGTCTATCGGATATTTATTTTGGTGTGTGAAGGGAGATGAGGATGTAAGTTGAATCTCACTCTGTACCAGAGCGAGCCAAAACCTCATCCGTTCGTTAAGCATCATTTCTTTCTCTCTTGTTTGTAACACATAGGGAGGAGCACACTTGGCTTTCAGAAATCATAAATGGTATACAAAATTTATAACATTTTCTCTGGGCCTTAAATGATCAAACAACTAGAGATGCATAGAAGCAAGTAATTGAGGCATATGAAATGATGGGTGGGACTGTGTGCACAACTGGAAATAAGGGGAAGTGAAAAATGAGGCTGATAAGAAGACATTGAGCCAGATTTTAAGGGCATTTTATACCATATAAAAAAAATTGAACTTTATGTATAAGAATCTCTAGGTCCTAAGACATGCACAAAAACCATCTTGTAAACAGTTGATTAACTGACCTTATGATGGTCCCTTTTCAGTTCTATTGACTAGTAATTTTCCAGCTTTTACTCTCCCAAGCATGCTTCTTTAAGAGTCATCAATTTCTATGCTTCTATGATTTTTTACGTCTTTCTGTATCTGAATGTGACAGGACTGAAGAATTGCTCATCTTACACATGCTAAGTAGGTTCTTCCCTCATTCCTGGATAACTGGGAAACTATACACACACACAAAGGAGACACAGAGAGCTCAGTAGAAAGCAAAAGCCAAGGGACACTTGACAACTGGCTAAGCTCTGAATGCACTCGCCAATCGCCACACAAATGGATCAGCGAGTGTGGAAGCCTTTCGGGCTCGGAGTGTTTGAGAACAAACACCGTCCAAATCACTGGCTGACTACTAAGTCATGAAGGTACAAAAGTAAACCCTAGGAGGTTAGGCTGAAGGAAATAAAAATTGCAATAAAAATGTCAGCAGATATACTACCAGCTGCATACTGTGGAAAAGACAAAATGTGTAGTTCAAGTCCAGGAGAGATACAAACGAACAAAAACTCTCAAAATCCATGGTTGCTACAACATCCTCATATTAGTTAAAATATCTAGTTTCCAAAAAGAAGAAGAAGAAGAAGAAGGTATGCAAAGAAGCAGAAAAGTAAAAAAGTAATCAGTGGAAACTGACAGGGAGCCCAAATGTTGGATTTATCACAAAAAAGACCAAAGCAACTATTATAAAGAAGTACAAATAATTTTAAAAATATATTGTGACAATGTTTTATATGTATATATAATATACATTCTCAGCAATTAAGGCTATCAATATAAATATAAACTATTTTTAAAAATAAGATTCTAGAATTGAAAAATGCCACACTAAATTTTTTTTTAATTATTAGATGGACTCAACAGCAGATCTCAGATGTCAGAAGGAAGCATCAGTGAGCTCAAAATAGAGCTATAGAAATTGTTCAATCTGTACTACAGAGTAAAAAAAGAAAGAAAGAAAACAGGAAAAAAGAACAGAATCTCAAAGACCTATGGATGACATCAAGCATATAATAGGAACCCAAAAAGAGAGGAAAGATTGAATGATTCTGAAAAATATTTGTAGAAATAATGGCCAAAAACTCAAATTTTACAAAAAACAAATATATATAGATTCAAGAAGAACAAATAATCCTAAGTAAGAAAAAGACAAAGGTACCTGTACCTAGGCAGAGGGGAAATCTTAAACAGTAGAAGAAAAAAATGGATGAGATATTCTCTTTCTTTGTCTAGGTATGGATATCTTTGTGACACAGTTTAGATTCAAAGACTCTAAAGTAAACAGTAAAGGATGGAAAAGGGCAATAATGCAAACAGAAACTATATGGCAACTGGACTGTATATGCTTTAGAAAAGATTGCTTTAGACCAAGTGGACATGTCCTATATTTAACAATTGTAAATGGGTAACAGCTAAAAACAGCCACAAAATAGATAAAGCAAAAACTGACAGAATGAAAGGAAGAATAGACAAACAGTTGTAGAGATTTCAATAATTCTGTCAAAGTAATTGATAAAGCAAGCAGACAGAAAATTAGTAAAGATAAAGGTGACATGAACAGAACCACCAGCAAATTGATATATAAAGGACTCTCTATTAAAATAGCAGAATAGATGCTTTTTTCAAAGACATGGAGCCTTCTCTAGTAGTGACCATATGCTGGTATATAAGGCAAGTTTCAATAAATTAAAAATGATTGAAATCAAACAATGTTCACTGATTTCAATGGAATCAAATTGTAAATCAACAAAGGAATTTGAAAAATCTCCAGCATTTGGAAATTAAGAAACACACTTTTAAGTAACCGTGAGTCAAGGAAGAAATTACAAATAAAACCAGAAAATACACTGAACTGAATATGAAACATAACATGTCAAAATTTACGGAATGCAGCTAAGGCAATGCTTAGATAGCATTATATGCTTCTATTAAAGAGGAAGAAAGATCTAAAATCTATAATGTAAGTTTTCATTGTAAGACCCTAGAAAAAGTAGAGCAAATCAGATCTGTAGTAAATCTATAGAAGAAAATAATAAAGATCAGAGCAGAAATAAATGAAATAGATAATAAGGATACAATAGAAAAAACCATAAAACCAAAAGTAGACTTTTTAAAGTAATCCATAAAATTTATAAGCTTTCAGCTAGACTGACAAAGAAAAAAAAAGAGAAGATGAAAATTACCTAAACCAAAAATGAGACTCAACAGAAATTAAAAGGAATGGTACAAACAACTTCATAACAATAAAACCGTCTCAAAGAGAAACAGAAAATATGAAAATTATCAAATAAATGAAATTTTATTAAGAACTTTCCACAGAGAAAATCCTAGACCCAGAATACTTCACTGTTGGAGTCTATCAAACATTACAATAGAAACAACATTAGTCATATAGGAATTCTTTCATGAAGTAGCAGAGGAGGGACCATTTCCCAAACCATATTGTAAAGCCAGCTTTATCCTAATAGTAAAGCCACATCACAAGACAACTACCGACTAAGACTCTCATAAACATAGGCATAAAAATTCTTAATAGAACATCAGTAAAAAGAATCCAGCAATGAATAGAAAAGATTATGCATCAAACCAAATAGAATATCTCAGGGAAGTAAAATTGCTTTAACATTAAAAAAGTCAATTAGTGAAATACGTTATATTAATAGAATAAAGGATAATATTCATGTAATCATTTCAGTAGATACTGAAAAAGCAGTTGACAAAATCCAACACCTTGTCATGAAAGAAATGCCAATAAACTAGAACTAAAATGGAATGTACTTAATTTGATGAACAATATTTATAAAATACCTATAGCTAACATGATACTTAATGATGAAAGACTAAATATTTTCACCATAAAATCCATATGTTTATAAAAGGGAAAGAAGGAAGAAAAAAAAAGAAAAATACAAAGAAAAAAAGAAAAAGTCCTTTAAGTCTAATCTAATGCTGTTCCTTAAAATAGAGATGGATAAGGAAGTTTGGGAGGGAGAAAAACTATCATCTTTACAACCAAAAGTTCTGTATTGATGCTCTAGGAAAGAGCATGGTAGATCTGAAGGGGAAAAGTGTAAGTGATGGGTAAATGATCCTAAGAAATTATTATATGCATGTTCATTCTTTTCCATGTGGAGACCTGACTCCATGTTTGTTTGCATATGTATGGTCAGTATTATAATGAGAAACTATACCAGTTCTGTGCTTTCACATTTGGTATATTTATACTGGAAAATGTTCAACATTGTTATCGATCCTATTGCATTAGCATCTACTCATACTAACAAAGTAAACCTTCTCATCTGAGTTTCAGCTTTGATGAAGGATGTATTTGAATTTGTTTTGGAAGAGGCTAAGACCACCTGATCTATCCCATAAGAAGGGTTATTGGGTCTCTTGTAACAGGTATTATTGGAATCTATCCCCTGAGAAGGGTTACTGGTGTAAGACCAACATTTTAATCAGGGTGCTGAGTGATGAAATAGTCCAGCAGCACTCATGCCCCCTGACACTCAACAGGGGACAAGGCCAGCACCATGTTAGCTGGAATCTAAATTCACAGTTAGCTACTTGAACTGCAGAACTAGTCATAAATAGAAATAACTTAGGTGGGTGCTTTGCTGGACAGGTGAATACTAGCACAAATACAAAATGCAGCAGAAATGTTGGAGGGTTCCTGTACCTAAAACTTAAACATGGTTACACAGCATGTCAAGTAAGGATCCTCTCTCATATTTTTGTTCATTGGAACACTGAAGTTACCCTTAACTCATCTCTAAATTTTAGCTCCAGTCCTATTGCTAAAAACCACTACATCACCCATTACTTTTTAAAACTTTATCTATTTGAGAGATCTGGGGGACTTCCCTGGTGGTCCAGTGGTTAAGAATCTGCCCTCCAATGCAGGGGACACAGATCCCATCTCTGACTAGGGAACTAAGATCTCATATGCTGTGGAGCATTTAAGCACACCTGCCCCAACCAAAGAGAAGCCCATGCACCACAGCAAAAGATCCCATGTGCTGCAACTAAAACCCAATGCAGACAAATAAATATTTAGAAAGAGAGAGAGAGACCTGTACAGTGGTAATAATGCAGGCTAAGGTTTACTGAGTACTTACAATGTACCAGGCCCTGTTCTATGTGCTTCACAGTTATTAATTAACTGTCACAATAGCCATAGAAGTAGTAGCTATTATTTCTTTCCATATTCCAGATGGGAAACTAAGGCACAAAGTGGATTAATAATTTGCCAATAGTTGACTAGCTAGTAAGTATCAAAGCTAGTATTCAAATCCCATGGCCTGCTTCCAGAGCCTGCATGCTTGACCCCTGTGTAATCAGGCTCTAGAAGCTCAGTTTGGTGTGAAAACTAGGACTCCCAAACTGCTTATTCAAGGGTTTTAAATCTTTGCAGAAAAGAAATTTAGATGTAGGAAAAACTTCTCTTTCCTTGCTGCTGAGCAGGACTCCGTGTGTGTGTGTGTGAGTCAGATCCAATAAGCATGTTTGCAGGAAGCGGGCAGGTCTGTGAGTGATGAGTTGAGAGTTTGGTAAAAATTGGTGGAAGTTGTAGCTGAATTGTAGTGTTTGGGTTCAAAATACATCATTTTATCTGCTTGGCAGCTGAGCTGAAAACAGGAGGCCATCCTCAAATAAGAAATCAGATTGTCCAAAAGAGGGTGTGTATTTTCAAACAGAAATAAAGGGGTCTGCTTCTCACCGTTTGAGGAAGACAAAGCTCTAGGGGGCAGTGGCCACCTAAGCCTTATGAGAGAAGCCCAGATGCTGACTTGGTGTAAAATGAAGAAATTGTGCTGTATCACACCCAAAGGTGAACCCAGTCCCAACTTCCCACTTGAGACAAACCAAGCAGAGAAGACGGGATTAGAGCCAAAGTAGGATTTCCAAGGTCAGACCCATAAACATGACCTGGAGTGCTAGAGCTAATTCCAAATGAAGATTAGGGGCAGAATCTTTGCAATTTGGGGGGAGGGGGGAATTCCCCCCCCCACCCCGAATTTAACTTAGAAAGACAGAGAAACAAAACTGGACCTAAAATTCTGGGATTTGTATGAAGGAAAATCAGTTGAGCCCAAGCTGGAACTGATAGTCAGAGAGCTGATCCCAGAGAACAGACACAGAGGCAAGCCAGAAGAGCTAGAAATCCTTCCCCAGATTCCACCAGAGATCATTTGTTTCAAAGGAACGTGGGGCCAGAAATCCGAGGAGCTCAGTCTCGCCTCCACCCTATCAGGCCAGATAGTGACGAGGCCAGGAAAAAGAGCTGGAGCTGGGTAAGCTCCACAAACCGTGCCAATCTAACCAGGCTGTAGCTGAACCTTGGTGAGATTAGGATACAAAAAAATCTGGGTTTTGTAAACCTATCCATTTCTCTGCTCTCATACTTGCTTTCTTTTCCTTCAGTTCTTCCCCCTCAAATTCTAACAAAGTCTCAGCTGAGCCCAGAGAAAAACTGATCTCTCACACCTGAATCAGGATAAATGAAATACTGCAAAAGCAGCAGAGACTGGGAATCAGAGGCAAAGAGAAAAGTAAGAAAGTAGGATGTGGAAGAGTCCTAAACAGTAGATTCTTACCTCCTCCTTAGGGATTTTTGCCTTATCTTTATGTTTTTCCTTGAAGCTTGTGCTTGCACAATGACCTTGGGTAAGAGGTGAAAGAGGCTTTGTGACTTCTCATTGTCAGGGCCAGAGGAACAAATAAAGGATTGCCTCCATGGATTTGTGGAATGTTTATTATCCTAAAGAAAAGCATTTAACTTTGCTCACAGGGAAATCCTGTCATCTTATCTTAGAACTTCCTCTGAAATAAGTAGTTTTCAGTGCCCTTATTTTATCTTTTCCAGCTTTATTGAGCTCTAACTGACAATGTTGTCAGCTACAATAGGATGATTTGATATAAGTGTAAGAACTGACTCATTGGAAAAGACCCTGATGCTGGGAAAGATTGAAGGCAGGAGGAGAAGGGGACGACAGAGGATGAGATGGTTGGATGGCATCACTGACTTGATGGACATGAGTATGAGTAAGCTCTGGGTGTTGGTGATGGACAGGGAAGCCTGGCGTGCTACAGTCCAAGGGGTCGCAACAAGTCGGACAAAACTGAGCAACTGAACTGAATTGATGCTGTGACTACAATAAAGTTAGTACCTTAACCCAAGAGAAAAGCAGGATAGGAAGGTTTGGTGACCTACCTGTGGGCACCCATCCATGGACAGTGGCTAGTTTAAAGGAAACCCCCACAGCTGCTCAGGTCAAAAATGATCATGAAACGAAACCCTCTCCCCTGATCCCAGCACATTTCTGCCCTGTCCCTTCTTCCTCCTTCCTCCCCAGAGACCAAGATCTGGGAGGCCATGGTCTCAAGCAGAGCATGAAGGCTTAACCCCAGAGATGAGAAATGGAACTCACTGACAAATATTTCTGTGATCTCTTGGTATGTTGAAAAACTTCAAGGAAGGCAGGAAAAGAGCAGGCAACCCCAGCTTGCCTTCTAGTTTACCCTGTCTTGCTGACAGAGAGTGCCTATTACCCTTACAGGACACACAGCTGCTTTAATGATTCTGAAATTGCTCAGAATGTGAAAGACTTTTTTAAAAATTTATTTCTAGTTTAAAAAACAAGCAAACCTCTTTCTCCTTTCTGTTATAATTTATACATTTTTTTCTTAATCTCTTCTATAAGAGCTAAACAAATAAGATGTGACATTAACAGAAATCCACTATCATTTTCTGTAACCAATATGTAAATATTTTCCAATCCTACTTCGTTTTTTACTTTTTTTTTAGCCATGCCACGCAGTATGTAGGATCTTAGTTCCCTGACCCGGGATTGAACTCAGGCCTGCTATGTGGAAGTTCAGAGTCCTAACCACTGGATCGCCAGGGAATTCCCGACTTTTCCCTTTTTACTTTCTATTTCTGATGCTCGCTTTTCAAAACTAGCTTTCCAAAGTGAATTTAGGAACTGAATGCAAGTTTTATGTCTTCGTCTATTTTCATTGTCCATTGCAGTCTAGTCCGTCGCATACTCATAGGGCTTCCCAGGTAGCTCAGTGGTAAAGAATCTGCCTGCCAATGCAGGAGACGCAAGTTTGATCCCAGGTCAGGAAGATCCCTTGGAGAAGGAAATGGCAACCCACTCCAGTATTCTTGCCTGGAAAATCCCATGGATGGAGGACTCCAGAGAGCTGCAGTCCATGGGGTCGGAAAAGAGTCAGACATGACTTAAGGACTAAATAACAGTAACAAAGCATGTTATATACTCATGCACCCAAACCAAAAGTAGACACATTTATAAGTTTACCTAGAATAATATCTGAGCTGATGTCATCACTGTTTTATAAATGCACAGTTCAGTTCAGTTCAGTTCAGTTGCTCAGTCATGTCAGACTCTTTGCGACCCCATGAATCACAGCACGCCAGGCCTCCCTGTCCAGCACAAACTCCAGGACTTTACTCAAACTCATGCCCATCGAGTCGGTGATGCCATCCAGCCATCTCATCCTCTGTCGTCCCCTTCTCCTCCTGCCCTCAATCCCTCCCAGCATCAGGGTCTTTTCCAATGCACAGTTAGAGATTTGTAAAAATGTAGTTTAGCAGGTTCAAGAGTCTAATTTACAAAAACATACCCTGTATTTCTCAAAAGGGCAGAACTGTAGGATTTTGTGCTTAAAATAGTAAAAAGAAATTTCAGCAAAAGAACTTAATGAAATCGGGTCCCTTTTTGCTTTAAGGTTTTATAATTTTGTAACACTGTCACTAATTCTGTGTGCTGAGTTTGTTACCTTACATTTTACCAAACAGACAATAGAAACAATTTAAACAATAGAAAAGTCTTATTTTAGTGAGATCTAAAATGACCCATTGTCAAATGAAAGAGTGGAGAAAATGTTTCTACCGAAGATAAATGTAGCTGATTTTATAATTTTTCCTAAGGCAATATGGTTTTACACGTTTTCTCTGTTTACAGTTTACCAATCACATGTGAACCTTGCAAATACTATTAAATGTATGTTTATTAAACAAATGAATTGTTGTTTTAGACAAGTAGAGAGATTCTAAGCCTCAGACTTTTGATAAATGGCAGAAGCCGTCATAACTGCAGAGGACCAGTCTGGCGGGAACTGGCCACGATAACACAGAGAACAATGAAGGTCCATGATCTCACCATTCCCAGAAGAATGGCTTGGCATCTAGCCAGGTGTATAAGAGGTCTATTTTAGTGTTTATCATACAAACCGATGGATTTTTCCAAGGAATATTAAACTTGGTGTGGCTCTTTTCTTTCTTATTTTAAAAAGAGGATTTCCTGTCAATCTGTCTAGAAGTTATGATAATATCTTTGTATATTTTCATAAAATGGTACATCATGCACCTGTGATAAGAAACAATGGGACTTTGGTATCAGCTTTTTGATTCTGAGTGTTTGAGGAATTTTATTTTGAGTGGTTCTCTCTAGACTCTTGTTAGAGCCTCTCTTGTTAGTCTCCATCAAGGCTGACTAAATGTACCTGATCTAAATCCCTTAAAATATGTGCTTTGTGATGCCCCATTGCAGTAAATACAATGACTATAATGCAGCCAGGTCTGCACTCAGTCAAGAGGAGAGCAAAGCAAAAACAACACTGCTACTCAGACATCACCTGCAGTGTGTAACTCTAGGGACACATGTGTGTTCTTGAAACCAAATATCTGTCTTTATTAGCACATTGCAGTAATTGCTGCATAATTAACTTTCCTCATTGTGGCAACATATGGAACTAAAATTTAAACTGATGATTGTGAAAAGAAAACTTCAGCTTCAAATCACTTAATGTTCTATTTATTATTGAAGCTGCCATAAAGAAGTCAAAATTTTGGTTTTTAATACTAATGAGAAAATTCCTCATTTTAAAAACTGGATATACTATAAATCCATTAACAACAAACTGTGGAAAATTCTTAAAGACAGGGGAATACCAGACCTCCTTACATGCCTCCTGAGAAGTCTGTGTGCAGGTCAAGAAGCAACAGTTAGAACTGAACATGGAACAACAGATTGGTTCCAAATCGGGAAAGGAGTATTTCAAGGCTGTATATTGTCACCCTGCTTATTCAACTTATATGAAGAGTACATCATGCAAAATGCTGAACTGAATGAAATACAAGCTGGAATCAAGATTTCCAGGAGAGATATCAATAACCTCAGATATACAGACACCACCCTTATGTCAGAAAGTGAAGAAGAACTAAAGAGCCTCTTGATGAAAGTGAAAGAGGAGAGTGAAAAAGTTGGCTTAAAGCTCAACATTCAGAAAACTAAGATCGTGGCATCCAGTCCCATCACTTCATGGTGAATAGATGGGGAAACAATGGAAACAGTGAGAGACTTTATTTTTTTTGGGCTCCAAAATCACTGTGGATGGTGACTGCAGCCATGAAATTAAAAGACACTTGCTCCTTGGAAGAAAAACTATGAGCAACCTAGACAGCATATTAAAAAGCAGAGACATTACTTTTCCGACAAAGGTCCATGTGGTCAAAGCTATGGTTTTTCCACTAGTCATGTATGGACGTGAGAGTTGGACCATAAAGAAAGTCAAGTGCCAAAAAATTGATGCTTTTGAACTGTGGTGTTGGAGAAGACTCTTGAGAGTCCCTTGGACTATATATTACTATAAATCTAACCAGTCCATTCCAAAGGAAATCAGTCCAGAATATTCATTGGAAGGACTGATTCCAAAGTTGAAACTCCAGTACTCTGGCTACCTCATGTGAAGAACTGACTCATTGGAAAAGACCCTGATGCTGGGAAAGATCGAAGGCAGGAGATAAAGGGGACAACAGAGGATGAGATGATTGGATGGCATCACCGACTTGATGGACATGAGTTTGAGTAAGATCGGGAGTTGGTGGTGGACAGGGAAGCCTGGTATGTTGCAGTCCATGGGGTCACAAAGAGTTGGACACGACTGAGTGACTGAACTGAACTGAACTGATAAAGCCATTGCAAATTTTGTAAATAATATTAAAACATTACTCACTGTTATATTTGGTACAAAATTTTAAATTATTTTAAAATAATTGCTAACACTTCAAATAATGCTCAAAATGTTTAAAAATCCAACATCCATTAACAAAGCTCTCAGCAAAATATGAATAGGAAGGAAGTCCCTCAATCTTATAAAGGGCAACTCTGAAAAACCTAGAGTTAACATCATATTTCACGGTAAAGATTGAATGACTTTCCCCTAACATTGGGAGTGAGGCAAAAATTATCTATTTTTGCTTCTCCTCTTCAAGATTGTACTGAAGGTCTTAGGCTGTACAATAAACCAAAATCAAGAAATAAAAGGAAAGAAAGAAGAAAAGCTGTCTTTATTTGCAGACAACACGACCTCCTATAGGAAATCCTACAGAATTACAAAAAAGCTACTAGAACTAATTATTGAGTTTAATGTTGCAGAATACAAGACCAATATAAAAATCAATTATATTTCTACATTCTAATGACGATCTTAAATTGAAATTCAATCTCAACTTGAAATTTGCAAAAGCAATACCATTTATAATAGCATCAAAAAATATTTAGGAATAAATTTGACAATACATGTTAAGATCAATACATTAAAAACCATGAAAATTTTTGAGACTAAAATTAATGGAGACATGCAGTATGTTTCTAAAGTGGAAGACTCAGTATTTTTAAAATATCAGTTGTTTCCAAGTTGATCTATAGATTCAGTGAAATTCCAATCAAAATATTAGAATTATATTTTTCTATAGTAATTCAAAAACTGATTCTAAAATTTTTTAGAAAACATAACACATCTGAAATAGTTAAAACAATTTTTTAAAACAAAGAATAAAGTTCACAGATATATACTACCTGGTTCCAAAATTACTATAAATCTACAGTAATAAAAGTTGTGAGGAATTCTCATAAAATAGATATTTAGATTGTAATGATCTAAATGTAATGGTAGATAGAGTCCATAAATAGATTTGACTGGTTTTCCAAAGAGGTACTAAGGCAATTTAATGAAAAAGGGAAAATCTTTTCAATAAATAGTACTAGAAAAATAACCTCCCAAATGAACTTCTAAACTTTCACATCATGTGCAAAAATTAACTCTGAATGTATCATAGACCTAAATATAAAAGTTAAAACTGTAATAGATCTAGAAGAAACCTTAAGAGAAAAATCTTAATGATGTTCAGTTTATTAAAGAGTTCTTAAATATGACACAAAATGTTTGAACGATAAAACAAAAAACAGTAAATGTAAAAGTAAAAATTAGTAAATTTCATCAAAATAAAAAGCATTTTCTCTTTAGACATTGCTATGAGATGGCTGGATGTCATCACCAACTAGATGGACATGGATTTGGGTAGACTCCAGGAGTTGGTGATGGACAGGGAGGCCTGGCATGCTGCAGTCCATGGGGTCGCAAGGAGTCGGACACGACTGAGCGACTGAACTGAACTGAACAACTGATGAAAATGAAACAGCAGGCCACAAAGTGGGAGAAAATCTTTGCCAAACTCTTATCATGCAAGGGATTTTATTTAGAATTTTAAAATATCTCTTATAAACCAATCAGAAGGCAACCTTTGTTAAACATGGGCAAAATATGGCTCCCCTGGTGGTCCATTGGTTAAGAATCCACTCGACAATGCAAGGGACACAGGTTCAATTCCAGCTCCGGGAATATTTCACACGTTTCGGGGCAACTAAGCTCGTGAGGCGTGACTATTGAACCAGCACTCTAGAACCCAGCAGCCAAAATTACTGAGGTCACGCACTACACCTCCTGAAGCCCAAGTGCCTAGAGCCCAGGCTCCACAAGAAGAGAAGCCACGGCAGGGAGAAGCCCGCACATTGCAAAGAAGAGTAGTCCCGCTCGCCGAAACTAGAGAAAGCCTGCCTGCAGCAGCAAAGACCCAGCGCAGCCAAAATTCAATAAATAAATCTTAAAAAAAAAGAAAAGACGTTCCAGGTCTGCAGAAAGCACTGTTCAAATAAAACTACCTTGCGTATGTGCGTGCGTGCTAAGTCTCTTCAGTCGTGTCTGACTTTGCGACCCTATGGACTGTCGCCCGCCAGGTTCCTCTGTCCATGGGATTTCGCAGGCAAGAATACTGGAGCGAGTTGCCATACCCTTCTTCACGGGATCTTCCAGACCCAGGGACTGAACTTGAATCTGCTGTGGCTCCTGCATTGCAGGTGGATTCTTTACTGCCCAGCCACCAGGGAAGCCCTAAAACTACTTTACCTATATTAAAAAAAAAAAAAAAGAGCAAAATAATTGAACAAACACTTTAGCAAAGTAGATATATGGGTGACAAGCACATGAAAAGCTCATCATGAATCATTAGAGAAATATGAATTAAAATCATAATGCAATATCACTATACAACCACTAAAATGCATAAAATTTAAAAAACTGACTATATCAAGTGTTACTGAAAATATAAAGCAAGTATAATTTTCACACACTGATGGTGGAAATATAAAGTGGTACACCACTTTGAAACCAGTTTGGCAATTTCTTAAAAAGTTATACATATACCTATAATTTGACCCAACCATTCCACTCCTGGGTATTTACTCAAGAGAAAAAACTGTATTCCACATAAGACTTATACACAAATGTTTATGGCAGCTTTAGCTGTAATAACTCCAAACTGGAAGTAACTCAAATGTTCATCAACAATTGAAAAACAAATTACAACACATCCATATAATGAAATACTATCCAACAATGAAAAGCAACACACCATTGATACATGCAATAGCTTAAATAGATCTCAAAATAATTATTCTAAAGTGAAAGAAACATGACCAAAAAGAAAAAAAGACACTCTGAATTATTCCATTTATATAAACTTCTAGGAAATGCAAGCTAACCTATAACAACAAAAATCAGATCCAGTGGTTGCCTGGGCCTGGGTTGGGAAAAGGGAGGAATGGATAAAAAAGGACACATGAAACTTTTGCAGATGGTGTGCATTCATTACCTGGATTGTGGTGATGGTGATGGATTGTGAGACCAAAAATGTCAAAACTCATCAAATTTAAATTTTAAATGAGTGCAATTTACTGTATGGAAAGTATAGCTCAATAAAGCTGGGAGGGAAATGCTTTTTAAATATTGCTCTTTTTACTCCTTTGTCTGTGACTTATATAATGTTAGTGATCCAAGCACATGTGCTTGACACAACATTTCAAAATTTATACTTAGAGTATACTTGTTATGCTTAGATTATTAAGCTAAAGTTATATCTAAGTGTCTAAATGTGGTTTAATAATATATTATTATTAAAAGTTACTTTTAAAATATAGAAAATAGAGAAAAAATATGAAGTATATTTCTGAACACTCAGAAATAACAGCTGGCATTTTTATTTTCAGATTTTTCATGCATAGACAAAAAAAATCATTTTTAAATTTGGGATTATGTTGTATGTAATGTTTTGTATCTTGATTTTAATTTAATATTACTTTAAAATTTCCAAAATGCAGTTTTTCTATTGTATAATAAATATTATGATATTACATTATTCATTGTATGGATATGCTATAATTTAACTTTTCTTGTATAAGGACATCAGGACATTTACATTGTTCTCAAGTTTGCACTAGCATATATAACGCTGTGTTGAATGTCTTTGTATGTGTGTATATTAAACCATGTCCTTATTTTTTAATATGGATTCTTAGAAATGGATTACTAATCAAATAGTATGAATGTTTTTAGGTCTCCCAATCCATGGTGCCAAACTATTTTTCAGGAATATTGTACCAAGTTACATTCCACTGGGACTATGTAAAAGTATATGAAAGAGCCAATCTTACAATATTCTCCAAAGTACTGAATATTATAGAGCTTTTAAATTTTAACACCATACCTCCGTACGCATTGTCTAAGGAAAAGGAATTTCCTTCAAGGAAATTATTATTTTGATATGACATCCTATTTAAAAGACACAAGTCAGCTTTGCAGAAAAGTAAAAATCAAAGCATTATATTTATATTTTGACACAGTAGTGTCAAATTCATTAATATTGTACTACATTGTAATAAATATATGTATATACACATATGTATATGTATATATATATAAAGCTTCTGATTTTGATATCAGTTCAGTTCAGTTGCCCAGTCATGTCCGACTCTTTGCCACCCCATGGACTGCAAGATACCAGGCTTCCTTGGCCATCACCAACTCCTGGAGCTTACTCAAACTCATGTCCATCAAGTTGGTGATGCCATCCAACCATCTCATCCTCTGTCGTCCCCTTCTTCTCCTGCCTTCAATCTTTTCCAGCATCAGGGTCTTTTCCAGTAAGTCAGTTCTCTGCATCAGGTGGCCAGAGTATTGGAGTTTCAGCTTCAGAATCAGTCCTTCCAATGAATATTCTGGACTGATTTCCTTTAGGATTGACTGGTTTGATCTCCTTGCAGTCCAAGGGACTCTCAAGAGTCTTCTCCAACACCACAGTTCAAAAGCATCTTTGGCACTCAACTTTCTTTATGGTCCAACTCTCACATCCATACATGACTAGTGGAAAAATTATAGCTTGACTATATAGACCTTTGCTGGCAAAGGAATGTCTCTGCCTTTTAGTATGCTGTCTAGTTTGGTCATAGCTTTTCTTCCAAGGAGCAAGCGTCTTTTAATTTCATGGCTGTAGTCACCATCTGCAGTGATTTTGGAGCCCCCAAAATAAAGTCTCTCACTGTTTCCATTGTTTCCCCATCTATTCACCATGAAGTGATGGGACCGGATGCCACGATCTTAGTTTTCTGAATGTTGAGCTTTAAGCCAACTTTTTCACTCTCCTCTTTCACTTTCATCAAGACACTCTTTAGCTCTTCTT
Organism: Odocoileus virginianus; assembly: GCF_023699985.2. Classification (NCBI taxonomy): domain Eukaryota; kingdom Metazoa; phylum Chordata; class Mammalia; order Artiodactyla; family Cervidae; genus Odocoileus; species Odocoileus virginianus. Next base: position 55,288,903 of record NC_069683.1, read on the forward strand.
CGCTATCTGCCATGAGGGTGGTGTCATCTGCATATCTGAGGTTATGATATTTCCCCCTGGCAATCTTGATTCCAGCTTGTGCTTCATCCAGCCCAGCATTTCATGTGATGTACTCTGCATATAAGTTAAATAAGCAGGGTGACAATATATAGTGGTGACGTACTCTTGTCTTGATTTGGAACCAGTCTGTTCCACGTCCAGTTCTAACTGTTGCTTCTTGAGCTGCATACAGATTTCTCAGGGGGCAGGTAAGGTGGTCTGATATTCCCATCTCTTGAAGAATTTTCTAGTTTGTTGCGACCCACACAGTCAAAGGCTTTGGTGTAGTCAATTAAGCAGATGTTTTTCTGGAACTCTCTTGCTTTTTTGATGATCCAACAGATGTTGGCAATGATCTCTGTTTCCTCTGCCTTTTCTAAATCCAACTTGAACATCTAGAAGTTCACAGTTCATGTACTGTTGAAGCCTGGCTTGGAGAATTTTGATCATTATTTTGCTAGTGTGTGAGATGAGTGTAATTGTGTGGTAGTTTGAACATTCTTTGGCTTGCCTTTCTTTGGGATTGGAATGAAATCTCACCTTTTCCAATCCTGTGGCCACTGCTGAGTTTTCCAAGTTTGTTGGCATAAAGAGTGCAGCACTTTCACAGCATCGTCTTTTAGGATTTGAAATAGCTAAACTGGAATTCCATCACCTCCACTAGCTTTGTTTGTAGTGATGCTTCCTAAGGTCCACTTGACTTCACATTCCAGGATGTCTGGCTCTAGTTGAATGATCACACCATCAGGGTTATCTGGGCCTTTAAGATCTTTTTTATACAGTTCTTCCGTGTATTGTCGCCACCTCTTCTTAATATCTTCTGCTTCTGTTAGGTCCATACCATTTCTGTCCTTTATTGTGCCCATCTTTGCATGAAATGTTCCCTAGGTATCTCTAATTTTCTTGAAGTTATCTCTAGTCTTTCCCATTCTATTGTTTTCCTCTATTTCTTTGCGTTGATCACTGAGGAAGTCTTTCTTATCTCTCCTTGCTATTCTTTGGAACTCTGCATTCAAATGGGTATATCTTTCCTTTTCTCCTTTGCCTTTAGCTTCTCTTCTTTTTCAGCTCTTTGATTCTGATATACAAACAAGTAAAATTTAAGGAATAATTTGTGAAATTATAAATTTATGTTCCTTTTATGTTTTATTATTTTCCAGCAGAAAATTGTCATTTGGCAAGAAGTGACAATAATTAACTACAGATACCAAGTATAGATTTTATAGACTATGAACATGAATATAGACTATGAATAGTTAAAAACATGAAAAGTCATCCTAGGGTCTACAATCAAGATGTATTTCCTAGATCTAGATATATATACTGTAATTTCACAGTTTTTTTACCTGTTAAATCAGGAAAAAATTAAGACACAAATCAAGTGCTAGGCCTTTTTCACTTCTGTGTATTCTATAGAATGCTGAGTCTTTTGGGTCTTTGACAGATCTGACCTTCACCCCAGTGATGGTCCTTGCTGGTCCAGCACTCAAAAAATGGTAAAACCTCAGTCTGTGGTGCTCCTGGGCCAGGACCCCAAGAGAATCCAGTCTGAGCCGAGGTCCATAGGTTCAATGTCAGTTTTTGGTGGGGTATTCAGAAAGAAAAATGTTAAAGAAGCAGACAAAAAGTTACACTATTTGGGGCCAAAGAATGAATAAAGATACTACGAATGAGGTCTATAGGAACCTGCTTAGATAAATTATCTAAAATGTGATTTGAAAGTAAATAATGTGCATGTTCATTAGAAATTGCAGTATGTTATAAAGTGTGCCCAAATGATGAAGGGTCATGTTGAAATGATAGGTGTAATTATCTTTCCCTGGCACAGTTCATCGTGCTTTGCAGTGCTTTACAAAAGTTTGTGGATGAACAAACGATTGTTATTTTGGAGTCAAGAAAAAAGATAGAGAAGAAAACAACAATAAAGAAGATTGATGTTGTGCTCAGAACAGCCTTAGATGGTTTCCTGTGTGAAGAAAAAAAGAAATGAATGTGAAGATGAGCAGTCTGAATTTTCTTTGAAGTTTAAATAAGTCACACTTGAGCCTTTGTCAACTTCTTCCTCTCGCCAGTATTCTGTTTTGTTTTTGTTTTTGTTTTTCTGTACAGATTTACAGAGAGATTTGGTGGAGTGGAAAAAATGATGCCTTCCTTAGCAAAGGAAGGAGGTCTCAGAGGCTTCAGTCCTAAGAGTCGATAAGAGATCAAGGAATTGGATGGTCTAGTTCCAATTTTTACCAAAATGATGGGTCAGAGAGAAGAAGGTAGTCTTCTTATATAGTCTGATCTAGTTAGTTTACATTTTAAGAAAAAATGAGTGAGCAGTATAGCTACCAAGTTTTAAGACTTATAAGTCTGAAATTTCTCTGAGATGCTATTTTAACTACTCCCCCCACCAAATGCCTTTCTTTTTTGAAAGCTGTAAAACTCCCCAGAAACACTCTTCTGAGTCATTTTCTGGCATACGGACAAGGAAGGGAGGAAATAAACAATTACATTGTTTTCAGAGGAAGAGGGAAGAAACCTCAGGCTGAGGAATAGGGGGTGATGCCAGAAGAAAGCTAGGGTCAGACTTGGATCATCTGGGAGCAAAGGATGAACAAGGAGCCAGGCCTGGCAAGGAGACGTGTCTTCAGGAGTTATCACTAGCAGGAGAACTTTGCCACCAAAGGCACTGCCCGTTTCTGGGTAGGAATAGATGGGTGTATCCTACAGTGGAAAAGGAAAATCATTAGCTTTTTTTTCCCACCAGATAATGACATGGTTTTTAAGATTATGAGATTTCCTTTCCTGAAAATATCTTCTGTTAATCCCACCCTGATTTTGCAATTTTCACATTATTTATGCCCTACCTCAGAGTAGTGTGCAAACAAGTCTGAGTGATTTCCTGAGTATATATCCTGGCCCCACTGATTACTAGCTATGTTAATACATCCGGTCATTTCCTCCTATAGAAAATTAAGAGCAAAAAAAAAAAAAAGAAGAAAAAAAAAAAGGACAGTACCCATCATCTGGATCTGTTGTGAGAATTCAAAGAAATAACACATACAAAACGCAGCAGACTCCCTGGCCTAGAGCAGGTGGTTGCTGAATGCAACTGCTGCTGCTGCTGCGAAGTCATTTCAGTCTCGTCTGACTCTGTGTGACCCTGTAGATGGCAGCCCACCAGGCTCCTCTGTCCCTGGGATTCTCCAGGCGAGAACACTGGAGTGGGTTGCCATCGCCTTTTCCAATGCATGCATGCATGCTAAGTCACTTCAGTCGTGTCTAACTCTGCGCTACCCTACGGACAGCAGGCTCCTCTGTCACGGGATTCTCTGGGGAAGAATACTGGAGTGTGTTGCCATTTCCCCCTCCAGCTCAATGCAGCTGTTGTTACTAATTCAGTTTTATAAGTAAGTACCAGTGGCTCACTGACTTGTAGACCCCAATTTAGAGTGGTGTGGCAGAGAGACCTCTGGATGTTTGTTGCATCAGGTGTTCCTTGAGATCTGTCAGCCTCACCTGTCTCCAGGGCTTCAGCCTCTTGTTTGGGCCCAGCTGATGCTGCAGTACTGATTCTGACTTCATACAGACGCTGTGTGATGTGATAGTGATGCCCCTGTTGCCCATGCACAGGCCTACTGACTCCCTTGCTGAAGCTTCTCTATGGATGCTGATGATAAGATGCCATGGGACTCACACAACACTCAAGGCAAACAGCTGGAACTGCAAGGAGTTAATGCCTGATGGGATGAGGAACCAATGGTTGAATTTCTCCTCCTTTCTCACTGGACAGAATGCTCTGAGATACAGTCATTTACACTCCTCTTTGAGGCTTACTCTATAAAATCAAGTGGTTACTTGTGCTTTATACCAAGTGATGCCATTTCAATAAAGACCCTGGCATTGGCTCTGCCTCCTTCCCTGACTCACTCACCTTCTTTTCACTCCTTTTCTCCTACATGGTAAATAGGAGCACATTTACTTCTGCCTCAGCTTCTGCTTTCTGGGGACCCACACTAAGACTTTTATTATATCCACTGTTACTTCTTTTATACAAGATGGTATTTTTAATTTGTAGCTAAGCACATGGTTACCCAGAGTAAACACTATAGTATACAAATTTTCTTGCAGCTACACTTGGTCATTTGACTAAGTTCTGACCAGTGAATACAATTATGTATACCAGTTCAGTTCAGTAGCTAACTCGAGTACCATGGACTCAATGGACTGCACCCCATGGACTGCAGCATGCCAGGCTTTCCTGTCCAACAACAACTCCAGGAGTTTGCTCAGACTCATGTCCATCAAGTTGCTGATGCCATCCAACCATCTCAACTTCTGTCATTCCCCTTCTCCTCGTGCCTTCAATCTTTCCCAGCATCAGGGTCTTTTCTGATGAGTCAGTTCTTTGCACCAGGTGGCCAAAGTATTGGTTTTAGCTTCAGCAACAGTCCTTCTGATGAATGTTCAGGACTGATTTCCTTTAGGATTGATATTACTATTATAATAATATATTGCATCTTAATAATACATAATGTATATAATAAGACACACACACACTTTGGGAAGTGCCTTTAAAATAATGGGAGTGGCTTTCTCCTTTTCTTTACTTTTTCCTCCTGGTTTTAACGTAAATATGATGGCTGGAGCTGAGGCAGCCCTCTTTTGGCAGGAGGTGGAAGACACATATTGAAGATGGTGGAACATAAAGGTCACAGGGCTGGGGTTGGTGCTCCTGAAGATTGTGCAGGTATCACACCAGCTCTAGAATGCCTACCTGGATATCATTTTTAAGAGAGAAATTTCTGTCTTTCCAAAGTCACTATTATTTTGGGCTTCTGTAATTTTCTGCTGAGCTTAATCTTAATTGGTCAAGTAAAAAATTGGCTTTCTATGTGGATAAAATGAAGAAAAAGGAAGAACAAATAGCATCAAGAACAAATAGCATTTATATGCCTTACATAGCAGCACTTGATCCAAAGGCCAATGTTTCCATCCTCACATTATACCTCCTCTCACAAATTTAGATTATGTAAGCTAGATGTCCAGTGACCTGCTCACCTTTGAGTTATCAGAATGTTGACATTCCAGACTAACATAAAACAAACAAGACACTCCTCCTTCAGAAATCTAACCTGTCAGTACTTCTCATCAGCATTAATACATGGCATTAATTACAATAGTGTTTACTATGGGTCAAGCCCTGTGCTAAGCTCTCTATGAAAACTTAAGAAACAGCATTCTATATCAGACAAAACAGACCTTAAAGTAGACCTTATTATAAGAGATAAGGAAGGACACTACATAATGATCAAGGGATCAATCCAAGAGGAAGACATAACAATTGTAAATATATATGCACCCAACACAGGTGCACCTCAATATGTAAGACAAACACTAACAGACATAAAAGGAGAAATTGACAGTAACACAATAATAGTAGGAAACTTTAACACCCCACTCACACCAATGGACAGATCATCAAAACAGAAAATTAATAAGGAAACACAAGTCTTAAGTGATACATTAGATGAGATGGTTCTCATTGATATCTTCAGGACATTCCATCCAAATGCAAAAGAATACACCTTCTTCTCAAGTGCACATGGAACATTCTCCAGGATAGACATGTCTTGGGTCACAAATCAGACCTCAATAAATTTAAGAAAACTGAAATTATATCAAGCATCTTTTCCAACCACAATGCTATGAGACTAGATATCAATTTCAAGAAAAAAACTGTAAAAAACACACAAACACATGGAGATTAAACAATACGTTTCTAAATAACCAACAGGTTATTGAGGAAATCAAAAGGGAAATCAAAACATTTCTAGAAACAAATGACAATGAAGACTCAACTCAAAACCTATGGGATGCAGCAAAAGCAGTTCTAACAGCGATGTTTATAGCAATACAATCCTACCTCAAGAAACCAGAAAAGCATCGGATAGACACCCTAACTTCACACCTAAAACAACTGGAAAAAGAAGAACAGAAAAAAACAAAATTAGTAGAAGGAAAGGAATCATACAGATCCGAGCAGAAATAAATGAAAAAGAAATGAAAGAAACAATAGTAAAAGTTAATAAAACCAAAAGCTGTTTCTTTGAGAAGATAAACAAAATTGACAAGCCTTTAGCCAGATTCATCAAGAAAAAAAGAGAGAAGAATCAAATCAACAGAATTAGAAAGGAAAAAGAAGAGGTTACAACAGACAATTCAGAAATACAAAGGATTATAAGAGACTATTATGAACTATATGGCGATAAAATGGATAACCTGGAAGAAATGGACAGATTCTTAGAAAAGTTCAATCTTCCAAGACTGAACCACGGAGAAATAGAAATTATGAACAACCCAATTACAACCACTGAAATTGAAGCTGTGATCTAAAATCTCCCAAAAAACAAATGCCCAGGACCACATGGCTTCACAGGAGAATTCTATTAAAACTTTAGAGAAAAGCTAATGCCTATCCTTCTAAAACTCTTCCAAAAAGTGCAGAAGGAACACTTCCAAATTCATTCTATGAGGCCATCATCACCCTGATACCAAAACCAGACAAAGACAAGACAAAAAAAGAAAACTACAGGCCAATATCACTGATGAACATATGCAAAATCCTCAACAAAATTTTAGCAAACAGAATTCAGCAACACATTAGAAAGATCATACACCATGATAAAGTTGAATTTACTCCAGGAAATATACAAGGATTCTTCAATATATGCAAATCAATCAATGTGATACACAATATTAACAAATTGAAAGATAAAAACCATTTGATAATCCCAACAGATGCAGAAAAAGCCTTTGATAAAATTCAGCACCCATTTATGATTAAAACTCTTTAAAAAATGGGTGTAGAAGGAACCTACCTCAACATAGTAAAGGCCATATATGATAAGCCTACAGCAAACCTTATTCTCAATGGTGAAAAACTGTAAACATTCCCCCTAAGATCAGGAACAAGACAAGGGTGTCCACTCTAAGCACTATTATTCAACATAGTTTTGGAAGTCCTAGTACAGCAATCAGAGAAGAAAAAGAAATAAAAGGAATCCAGATCAGAAAAGAAGTAAAGCTCTCCCTGTTTGCAGATGACATGATGCTGTACATAGAAAACCCTAAAGATAGTATCAGAAAATCACTAGAGCTAATCAGTGAATTTAGCAGTCAGTCACAGGATACAAAATCAATACACAGAAATCACTTGCATTCCTATATACTAACAATGAAAATTCAGAAAGAGAAATTAAGGAATCAATCCCATTCACCATTGCAACAAAAAGAATAAAATATCTAGGAATAAACTTACCTAAGGAGACAAAATAACTGTATACAGAAAATTATAAGACACTGATAAAAGAAATCAAAGACAACATAAACAGATGGAGAGATATTCTATGTTCCTAGGTAGGAAGAATCAATTCAGTGCAATCCTTATCAAATTTCCAATGGCATTTTCCACAGAACTAGAAAAAAAGTGTCACAATTCATATGGAAACACAAAGACCTCAAATAGCCAAAGCAGTCTTGAGAAAGAAGAATGGAGCCGGAGGAATCAAGCTTCCTGACTTCAGATTTTACTACAAAGCTACAGCCATCAAGACAGTATGGTCCTGGCCCAAAAAACAGAAGTATAGACCAATGGAACAAGACAGACAGGCCAGAAATAAACCCATGCACCTATTGGGTACCTTATTTTTGACAAAGGAGGCAAGAGTATACAGTGGAGCAAAGACAGCCTCTTCCATAAATGGTGCTGGCAAAACTAGACAGCTACATACAAAAGAATGAAATGAGAACACTTCCTAACACCATACACAAAGATAAACTCAAAATGGATTAAAGACCTAAATATATGACCAGAAAGTATAAAACTCTTAGAGGAAAACATAGGCAGAACACTTGATGACATAAATCAAAGCAAGATCCTCTATGATCCACCTCCTAGAGTAATGGAAATAAAAACAAAAGTAAACAAGTGGGGCTTGATTAAACTTAAAAGCTTTTGCATAGCAGAGGAAACTATAAGCAAGGTGAAAAGACAACCCTCAGAAAGGGAGAAAATAATAGCAAATGAAACAACTGACAAAGGATTAATTTCCAAAATACACAAGCAATTCATACAACTCAATGCCAGAAAAACAAACAACCCAATCTAAAAGTGGGAAAAAGAACTAAACAGACATTTCTCCAAAGAAGACATACAGATGGCTAACAATCACATGAAAAAATGCTCAATATCTCTCATTTTAGAGAAATGCAAATCAAAAGCTACAATGAGATATCACCTCACACAGGTCAGAATGGCCATGATCAAAAGTCTACAAACAATAAATGCTGGAGAGAGTGTGGAGAAAAGGGAACACTCTGGCACTGTTGGTGGGAATGTGAATTAATATAGGCACTATGGAAGATGGTATGGAGATTCCTTAAAAAAATAGGAATAAAATCACCATATGACCCAGCAATGCCACTCCTAGGCATATACCATGAGGAAACGAAAACTGAAAAAGACACATGTATTCCATTGTTCATTGGAGCACTATTTACAGCTAGAACATGGAAGCAACCTAGATGTCTGTCGACAGATGAATGGATAAAGAAGTTGTGGTACGTACACACAATGGAATACTCAGCCATAAAATGGAACACATTTGAGCCAGTTCTAGTGAGGTGTATGAACCTAGAGCCTATTATACAGAGTGAAGTAAGTCACAAAGAGAGAGATAAATATCATATACCAATGCATATATATGGAATCTAGAAAAATGGTACTGAAGAATTTATTTTCAGGGCAGCAATGGAGAAACAGACATAGAGAATAGACTTCTGGACATGGGGAGAGGGGAGCAGAGGGTGAGGTGTATGGAGGGAGTAACATGGAAACTTACATTGCCATATGTAAAATAGATAGCCAACGGGAATTTGCTGTCTGGCTCAGGAAACTCAAACAGGGGCTCTGTATCAACCTAGAGGGGTGGGATGGGGAGGGAGATGGGAGGGAGGTTCAAAAGGGAGGGGATGTATGTATACCTATGGCTGGTTCATGTTGAGGTTTGACAGAAAACAACAACATTCTGTAAAGCAATTATCCTTCAATTTAAAAATGAATAAATTAAAAAAAAAAGAATCTACCTAACTACTCAAATAATCCTATTAAAAATAACTTTTAAAAATATATATCACTCTATGAAGGATTTTTTGAGAGAGACAGAACACTGTTCTGGGATTTTAGTTGGGAGACTTACCAGCATCCTAGATTAAGAAAGTGGTAGGTAGCAGAGTTAGAGAGGAAGAGTGGGCTAGAAGACTCTTAAGAGATATTAGTAAGATTTGATGACTGAGGGAATGTGGGGGTTGAATGAATTCACGATTATTCTCAGGTTTCTATGATGGATGGCTCATCAGAATATGGTTTCACAGATTGGGGTGAACATATACAGAAGGAAGAAGAGGAGAAGAGAGAGGAGGGGGAAGAGAGAGTTTAATGAAGAAGATGATGGATTCAGCTCTGGACATTTGAATTTCAGATATTCGTGAGTACCAAGTACAGATGCTAAGTAGGAAATAAATATATCAGCTGGAGCTCAGGGAAGACAGCTTACCTAGAGTACTTATCTAAGTATCTAGAGTACTAGATACTTTTCAAATTACCTAGAGTACTTTTCAAATTATTAATTTTATTTTTTTATTTTTTATTATTATTTTTTAATTATTAATTTTATAATTATCTGCTGTAACATTGCTCCTTCCAATAGACTGAGTTTCTTAGGGGAAAAGTAGTCTTATTAATCTTGAATTCCCAACACCTAGAATAGAGCTTGCAGCATAGCCAATGCTCAAGAGATGTTTGTGCAGTGGTTGAGTGACATATTAAATGAATGAAAGAATGAATTTCAATCAGTCAAAAGAGGGACATATTTTGTCATCTCAAGTTGAATCCCCAACATACATTCCAGTGGAAACATGATTACAAACCTCAGTTGGTTGCACAGTACTGTGGGTCCAGGTGCATTATGTTTTAACAGACTTCTGAAGACCAGCCTCAGAATTGAAGCCCCTTCCAAACCATTTCCATGGGGATGGGGAGGGGAGCGTCTTTCAAATATCAAATTAGTTTGCACCATAACTTTGAACCGAAAGGTCCTTCACTAGTTGGGAATGTCATTCTTTCATGTTTCCCCTGAAGAACTTACATAAGGCCCTGTACCTGCACTCTGGAAGCCATCGTATTTTCTCTCCACCTGAGGGTCAGCCAGAGCATTGAGTGGTCATTAACTCAACGCTTCAGCTCCACGTTGGGCACCCTCTTCTGGAATCAGGTCACTACAATGTCTGTAGAAGTCTTGAGGGAGGGAACAGAGGCACAACCCTGTGACTTGACAGAACTCCAGAGACTAATCACTGGACCAGATAAGGACTCCAGGGGATTTGCAGAGGGCCTAGAGTTTGTCCCCTTTCTTCACACGTAGCTATCAGTAGCACTTAGATATTTATCAGCAATACCAACTCTGATTCAGACAGTCCCTCCAGTTTTTCTGTAATCATTACCTTATATTGTATATCAGCTGCTTGTGTAAAAAAGTATCCTTACATTCATTTACTAACTTAAATCTCATATTCTGTAAAGCAATTTATAGGACTAAGTTGTTTTTTAGTTATTTTAAGTAATGATTGTTGTATCACTCTGTGTTCTCGGGATACAGAACCAATAAGATATACAGAGATATGTACGAGAGATTTTTTCCAAATGGAAATTGGCTCACATGCAGTAACAGAGATAAAGAAGACCTGTGGTCTGCCACTTGCAAGCTGGAGAATCAGGAAAGCTAGTGTAACTCAACCTGAAGGCCTGGAGACCAGGGGCCTGCTGGTGAAAGGTCCAGAGTCTAAAGGCCTGAGAACCAGGAGCTCTGATGTCCAACGGCAAGAGAAGATGCATCTCCCAGTTAAAAAGAAAGTAAGATGGAGAGAAAATTCACCCTTCTTTCACTTTTTTGTTCTCTTTGGCCCCTAGTGGATTGGATGATTCACCAACTTTGATGAGAGTGGATCTCTTCACTTAGTCTGTCCAACCAAATGCCAACCTCTTCCAGAAACACTGTCACAGACACACCCAGAAATGATTTTTTACCATCTATCTAGGCTTCAAGTTAACACATAAAATTAACCATCACAGTTATATTTTGGGAAACAAGTGGCAAAGCCATAAAGTAAACAAGTCTACATGACAGCTTTGTCATAATACAATAACTGTGCCTAGATATTGTATACCACTAGTGTTGCCAAAAACAATATTTGAGGAATGTCAATGATTTTCTTTCCACTTAATAAATGCATTGTGTCGTGCTTAGAGTTGAGTACATCAAATTGAGACCAGCAGATGGGTGGTAAATAACATTAAACTCAGAGTCAGGAAACCTAGATTTTAGTCCCACACTAACTTTGTGGGTAATTTCATTCATTCTTTCAACAAATATTTCTTGGCCACCTTATGATGTTGTGGACACTGTGGTAAGTGCCAGAGCACAAGAATAAAAAGAAATTGGCATTGTATCTACATTTATAGACTTGTAGTCTAAAAGAGGGGCTTCCATGGTAGCTCAGCTGGAAAGAATTTGCCTGCAATGCAGGAGACCCCAGTTTGATTCCTGTGTTGGGAAGATCCCGAGGAGAAGGGATAGGCTACTCACTCCAGTATTCATGGCCTTCCTTGGTGGATCAGATGGTAAAGACTCTGCCTGCAATGCAGAAGACCTGCATTTGATACCTGGGTTGGGAAGATCTCCTGGAGTAGGTCATGGCAACCCACCCCAGTATTTTTGCCTGGAGAATCCCCCTAGACAGAGGAGCTTGGCAGGCTATGGTCCATGGGGTCTCAAAGAGTTAGACACAACTGAGTGACTAAGCACAGCACAGCATAGCACAGTCTAAAGAAGAGGACAGACATCAATTTTGAAAAAATCTATCTGTTAACAATGCACCTGCTACTAAATACTACACGGAGATTTTACCAGGGTGGTAGGGTGGTCAGTACAGGCTTGATTGTGACCAAGATCTAAAAGATGTTGCTGCTGCTGCTGCTGCTAAGTCACATCAGTCGTGCCCGACTCTGTGCAACCCCATAGACGGCAGCCCACCAGGCTTCTTCATCCCTGGGATTCTCTAGGCAAGAACACTGGAGTGGGTCGCCAGTGCCTTCTCCATCTAAAAGATGGTGTCAACTAGATGAATGGGGCAGAGGGAACGGCATGGGGGAATTCCCGGTACCCCGAGTGGGACATCAGGCCTGCGTGCTGTGCTAAGTTGGTCAGTTGTGTCTAACTCTTTGTGACCCCATGGACTGTAGGTCGCCAGACTCCTCTGTCCATGGGATTCTCCAGGCAACAATACTGGAGTGGGTTGCCATCTCCTTCTCCAACTGATCACTTATGAAGGCATTCTTATCTCTCCTTGCTAGTCTTTGGAACTCTGCATTCAAATGGATATATCTTTCCTTTTTTCCTTTGCCTTTCACTTCTCTTCTTTTCTCAGCTATATGTAAGGCCTCCTTAGACAACCATTTTGCCTTTTTTGCATTTCTTTTTCTTGGGGATGGTCTTGTTCACTGCCTCCAGTACAATGTCACGAACCTCCATCCATAGTTCTTCAGGCACTCTATCAGATGGAATCCCTTGAATCTATTTGTCACTTCCATTGTAATAATCATAAGGGATTTGATTTAGGTCATACCTGAATGGTCTAATGGTTTTCCCTACTTTCTTCAATTTAAGTCTGAATTTTGCAATAAGGAGTTCATGATCTGAGGCACAGTCATCTCCCAGTCTTGTTTTTGCTGACTGTATAGAGCTTCTCCGTCTTTGGCAGCAAAGAATATAATCAATCTGATTTCAGTATTGACCATCTGTTGATGTTCCTGTGTAGAGTCGTCTCTTGTGTCCTTGAAAGAAGGTGTTTGCTATGACCAGTGCATCCTCTTGGCAAAACTCTGTTAGCCTTTGCCCTGCTTCATTTTATACTCCAAGGTCAAACTTGCCTATTACTCCAGATATCTCTTGACTTCCTACTTTTCATCCCGGTCCCCTACGATGAAAAGGACAACTGTTTTTGGTGTTAGTTATAGAAAGTCTTGTGGGTCCTCATAGAACTGTTCAACATCAGCTTCTTCAGCATTAGTGGTTGGGAATAGACTTGGATTACTGTTATTTTTAATGGTTTGTCTTGGAAACAAACTGGGGTCATTCTGTCGTTTTTGAGATTGAGCCCAAGTACTGCATTTTGGACTCTTTTGTTGACTATGTGGGCTACTCCATTTCTTCTAAGGGATTCTTGCCCACAGTAGTAGATATAATGATCATCTGAATTAAATTCACCCATTCCAGTCCATTTTAGTTCATTGATTCCTAAAATGTCAATGTTCACTCTTGCCATCTCCTATTTGACCACTTCCATTTACCTTGATTCATGGACCTAACATTACAGGTTCCTATGCAATACTGTTCTTTACAGCATCTGAATTCAGTTTCTCCACCCAACACATCCACAACTGAGCATTGTTTCGCTTTGGCTCAGCCTCTTCATTCCTTCTGGAGCTACTTCTCCCCCTTCTCCAGTAGCACATGGACACCTATGGACCTGGGGAGTTCATGTTTCAGTGTCATATCTTTTTGACTTTTCATACCATTGTGGCTCAGATGGTAAAGATTCTGCCTGCAATGCAGGAGACCTGGGTTTGATCCCTGGGTTGGGATGATCCCCTGGAGGAAGGTGTGGCAACCCACTCCAGTATTCTTGCCTGGAGCGTCCCCTTGGACAGAGGAGCCAGGTCGGCTATAGTTCATGGGGTTGCAAAAAGTAAGATATGACTGAGCGACTAAGCATGCACTGTTCATGGGGTTCTCAAGGCAAGAATGCTGAAGTACATCATGGGAAATGCCAGGCAGGATGAAGCACAAGCTGGAATTAAGATTGCCAGGAGAGATATCAACAACCTCAGATATGCAGATGATACCATTTTAATGGCATAAAGTGAAAAGGAACTAAAGAACATCTTGATGAGGTGAAAGAGAAAAGTGAAAAAGCTGGGTTGAAACTGGACATTCAAAAAATGAAGATTATTAAAAAAAGTTAAAGAAAAAAAAAGAAGATCATGGCATTTGGTCCCTTCACTTCATGGCAAATAGATTCGAAAACAATGGAAGCGGTGACAGACTTATTTTCTTGGGCTCCAAAACCACTGCAGATGGTGACTGCAACTGTGAAATTAAAAGAGGTTCTCCTTGGATGAGAAGCTATGACAAACCTAGACAGCATATTAAAAAGCAGAGACATCATTCTGCAGACAAAAGTTTGTACAAAGTTATCATTTTTCCCCCCAGGAGTCATATATGGATGTGAGAGTTGGACAATAAAGAAGGCTGAGCTCCAAAGAATTGATGCTTTCAAACTGTGGTGCTGGAGAAGACTTTTGAGATGTACTTTGACAGCAAGGAGATCAAATCAGTCAGTTCTAAAGGATACTAACCCTGACTATTCATTGGAAGCACTGATATTGCAGCTGAAACTCGAATACTTTGGCTACCTGATGTGAAGAACTGACTCATTAGAAAATACCCTGATGCTGGGAAAGACTGAAGTCAGGAAGAGAAGTGGACAACAGAGGACAAGATGGTTGGATGGTATTATTGACTTAATGGACATGAGTTTGAGCAAACTCAGAGAGAGAGTGAAGGACAGGGAAGGCTGTTGTGCTATAGTTCATGGGGTCTCAGAGAGTCAGACACGACTTAGTGTAGCAAGGAAAATCTAACCACGTACGAAGGTGTAATAGACCATAAACTAATAGATATTTGAGTCAAAAATTATGAAATATAATGTTAAGTGATCCCCTAAGTAGATGCTTTATGTTGTAAAATAGTTAATTCTAGAAATTGCACTTTGTTATGTATACATGCATGCATGTTCAGCTGTGTTTGTCTTCTTGCAACCCCACAGACTGTAACCCATGGGAATTTTCAGGCAGGAATACTGGAGTGGGTTGTCATTTCCTCCCCCACAGGAACTTCCCAACCCAGGGATAGAATCCGAGTCTCCTGATCTCCTGCATAGGCAGGCAGATTCTTTACCACTGTGTCACCTCAGAGTCAAATATTTTATATGTGAATCAGAGTCAAAGTTGAATAATTTTAAAACTTGAAAACTTACAGATGGTCCATCTAATCCAGCTCCCTTGTTTAGTAGATGAGAAAGCTGAGTCCATTTAAAAAAAAGAAAAAAGATGTTCCTAGAGTCTCACACAGTTAGCAGCAGGAAGCCACTGTTGATGGGATGGATAGCCATCTCACAGTAATACCAGGGAGGGAATTAGTGCTCTTTGAACTCCTCTTCTAGTTCTGAAAAACTGCAATGTCTTAAAACAATCTCTGGGACATGCCCAAAAGGTGTATGCAATGTTCTCCCTCTTTTAACATTGTTTGCAGGTAAATTACAGTCGGTCCATTTGATCTTTCAGGGTTACTTAGCAACTTGTTGGTAAGAACTGGGAATAAAGCCAAGGCTATAGATTTCCTCACTCAAACCCTTTCCACTTCATTTATTACTTACCTCTGAAATGTTATTGTTGTTTATCATGAATTAAGTTGGCTTTACTACCTAACCAGAGAGGATTAAGCAATAACTTTTACCTTGTCATTGTTGAAGACTACCTGCTCATATCTCTGAGGACATTATGAAGTGTGTACTTATGTAATTTAATCTCAGATAGAGAGAGAGTAAAGATATGAAAATACCTGTGGTTTCTTGACTCTTAGTTTAAGTACATTGGACATCAACCCTCTATCGACTGTACTGAAATTTTATAGCTTATATCAGTAGTTAAATTTGTATGGCTTACTAGACATACAAAGAAATGATAAGATAGTTTTATTTACCTTGCCTGTTTTTACTGAGGTCTATTATATTGGTGAACACATTGTCAATATGTACTTGAATGTATAAGATAGTGTGAATGGCAGGAAATACCACAGTTACAACAGAAGACTCCCATTCAGTTTTTTTCTAGGTATAGGTTTTAAAAATAGTGACTTTGCTGAAGCTTTTTAAAATTGTGAATAAAAATTTTTGATAGAAAAAATGTTTTAGTTTGTTATGATGCTTCAGATAAACTTAATTCTAATATTGTTAAGTTCAGTTCAGTTCAGTAGTGTCTGACTCTTTGAGACCCCATGGACTGCACCAATCCAGGCCTCCCTGTCCATCACCAAGTCCCAGAGCTTGCTCAAACTCATGTACATTGAGTCTGTGATGCCATCCAACCATCTCATCCTCTGTTGTCCCCTTCTCCTCCTGCCTTCAATCTTTCCCAGCATAAGGGTCTTTTTTAATGGTCAGGCCTTCGTAACAGGTGGCCAAAGTATTGGAGCTTCAACTTCAGTATCAGTTCTTCCAATGAATATTCAGGACTGATTTCCTTTAGAATTGACTGGTTTGATCTCCTTGCAGTCCAAGGGACTCTCAAGAGTCTTCTCCAACACCTCAGTTCAAAAGCATCAATTCTTCGGCACTCAGCTTTCTTTATAGTCCCACTCTCACATTCATATGTGATTACTGGAAAAACAATAATTTTGACTATACGAAGCTTTGTTGGCAAAGTAATGTTTCTGCTTTTTAATATGCTGTCTAGGTTTGTCATAACTTTCCTTCCAAGGAGCAAGCGTCTTTTAATTTCATGGCTGTAGTCATCATCCACAGTGATTTTGGAGCCCAAGAAAATAAAGTCTGTTTTCATTTCCATTGTTTTCTCACCTATTTGCCATGAAGTGATGAGACTCGATGCCATGATCTTTGTCTATTGAATGTTCAGTTTGAAACCAGCTCTTTCACTCTCCTCTTTCACTATCATCAAGAGGCTCTTTAGTTCCACTTCACATTTGGCCATAAGGGTGGTGTCATCTGGATATCTGAGGTTATTGATATTTCTCTGCAGCAACCTGG
The DNA here is from genome assembly GCF_023699985.2 of Odocoileus virginianus. NCBI lineage: Eukaryota > Metazoa > Chordata > Mammalia > Artiodactyla > Cervidae > Odocoileus > Odocoileus virginianus. The sequence continues at coordinate 55,305,931 of NC_069683.1, forward strand.
TCCAGCATTTTGCATAATGTACTCTGCATAGAAGTTATGTAAGCAGGGTGACAATAGACAGCCTTGACGTACTCCTTTCCCAATCTGGAACCAGTCTGTTGTTCCATTGTTCCATGTCTGGTTCTAACTGTTGCTTCTTGACCTGCATACAGATTTCTCAGGAGGCAGGTAAGGTGGTCTGGTATTCCCAACTGCTAAAGAATTTTCCAGTTTGTTGTGATCCACAGAGTCAAAGACTTTAGTGTAGTCAAGGAAGCAGAAGTAGATGATTTTCTGGAATTCTCTTGCTTTTTCTATGACCTAACAATGTTGGCACTTGGATCTCTGGTTCACTTTGTTTTCTAAATCCAACTTGAACATCTGGAAGTTCTCAGTTCACATACTGTTGAAGCCTCGCTTGGAGAATTTTGAGCATTACTTCGCTAGCGTGTGAGATGAATGTAATTGTGTAGTAGTTTGAACATTGCTTGGCCTTGCCTTTCTTTGGGATTGGAATGAAAACTGACCTTTTCCAGTCCTGTGGCTACTCCTGAGTTTTCCTAATTTGCTAGCATAATGAGTGCAGCACTTTCACAGAATCATCTTTTAGGATTTGAAATAGCTCAGCTTCACGAGCTTTGTTCATAGTGATGGTTCCTAAGGCCCACTTGACTTCACATTCCAGGATGTCTGCCTCTAGGTGAGTGATCACACCATCATGGTTATCTGGGTCATGAAGATCTTTTTTTTTTTGTATAGTTCTTCTGTGTATTCTTGCCACCTCTTCTTAATAGCTCCTGCTTCTGTTAGCTCCATACTGTTTCTGTCTTTTATTGTGCCCATCTTTGCATGAAATGTTCCCTTGGTATCTCTAAATTTCTTGAAGAGATCTCTAGTATTTCCCATTCTATTCTTTCCCTCTATTTCTTTGCATTGATCATTTAGGAAGGATTTCTATCTCTCCTTACTAGTCTTCGGAAGTCTGCACTCAGATGGATATATCTTTTCTTTTCTTCTTTACCTTTTGCTTCTCCTTTCTCAGCTATTTGTAAGGCCTCCCCAGACAACCACTTTGCCTTTTTGTGTTTCTTTTTCTTCAGGGTGGTTTTGAAAAAGCCTCCCCAACAACATTACGAACCTCCATCCATAGTCCTTCAGGCACTTGATCAGATCTAATCCCTTGAATCTATTTGTCACTTCCACTGTATAATCATAAGGGATTTGATTTAGGTCATACTTGAATGGCCTAGTGGTTTTCCCTACTTTCTTCAATTTAAGTCTGAATTTTGCAATAAGGACTGTATGATCTGAACCACAGTTAGCTCCCGGGTTTGTTTTTGCAGACTGTACACAGCTTCTCCATCCTCGGCTGCAAAGAATATAATCAACCTGATTTCAGTGTTGACCATCTGGTGATGTCCATATGTAGAGTTGTTCTTTGTGTTGTTGGAAGAGGGTGTTTTCTATGACCAGTGAGTTCTCTTGGTGAACCTCTGTTAGCCTTTGCCCTGCTTCATTTTGTACTCCAAGGTCAAACTTGCCTGTTACTCCAGATATCTCTTGACTTCCTACTTTTGCATTCCAGTCCCCTTTGATGAAAAGTACATCTTTTCTTGTGTTAGTTTTAGAAGGTCTTGTAGGTCTTCATGGAACAGTTCAACTTCAGCTTTTTCGGCATTAGTGGTTGAGGCATAGACTTGGATTATTGTCATATTGCATGGTTTGTCTTGGAAATGAACAGAGATTATTCTGTTGTTTTTGAGACTTAGCCCAAGTACTGCATTTTGGACCCCTTTGTTGACTATGAGGGCTACTCCATTAGCTTTTTCTTTCTTTTTTATATATATACTATGTGCTATATATAAAAGTATTTTTTACAAGTATTGATGATATCAGGGGTTTTTTTTTGTTTGTTTTTAGTTTTTCACAAGTGTGAGTTTTCTTTTTTACACTTAAAATCTGCCATGTTGGAATTAAACCGATAAAGAAAATTTTCAATTAAGTCTTAAAAAATTTTTTTTTTCACTGCAAAAGTAGTACAGAATACAATGAAGACTAGAATAAGGGGCAGAGAACAGATGCTCATAGAAACACTATCCTGAGACAACTCTGTGTTTCAATTTTTCTTTTTTTCTAACACCTCATAGGTGTCTTTTTTTTTTAAAAAGAAAAACATAGATGTGATCATACTGCATGATTAGTTTCATAATTTGTACCACTTAATGCTATATATTTTAAATTGTTACCTAAAATGCTACAAAGTATTTTTTACCACTTAATGCTATATATTTTAAGTTGTTACCTAAAATGCTACAAGTATTTATAGCTACTTTTTTCTTTATAGCTACTTTTAAGACATTTAATTTCCACAATTTTATTTTTGCATCTTGTAAATTGTGACACATAGTTTATGAATAAAACTTTTGCTCTATTACAGATTATTTCATTCAGCAAGAATCCCAGATATGAGATTATGGGTTACCAAGGGTATGACCATTTTTATAGGTTGAATCACAGTGCCAAATTTTTTCTAAACAGGTTGTTTCTGTTTACACTCCACTCAAGATGTCTGTCAGCACCTTTTTAATCTCACCAGCATTGAATATTATCCTTCATTTAAATAGTTACTAATATGATAGCTGACTAAGTGTTACAATTTCTCCTCTGTTGCTGTTGAAGGGTATAGGATAAAATCAAGGCTGTGGAATCAAATGATACTGGGTTTGGTCAGATTCCCCAACTTCCTAGCTGTGTTACAGTGAGCAAATTACTTAACTCCTTTGAGGCTCTTTATAGGTTTTTAAAAACATCAATAATATTTACCTCAAACTCAGGGCTGTTGTAATTATTTTAAAGACAGTTTTATAAAGCATTTCACACCAGTGCCTGCCATGTGATAAATGATAATGAATGCTTCATTTTCTGTTGTAAAAGTATGTTTGATTAGTGTACTATCTAGGAATTCACACAATAGTTTGACTATGCATGCAGCTTGTTGTAGAAGTCTGAAAAATCACCCGGATAATTGTTCCACCCCAGGGAGGTCAGGGAGTAATCCTATGGTTAAAAAAAGGCCCACACCTGGTTCCCATCTTTTGAGGACTCTGCACTCTAAAGGCCTTAGAATTAACTCTTGGGACTTTTGATTGATCCAAGTGGTCTCAATTGTTCCACCCCAGGGAGAAGGTCAGAGAGTAATCCTATAGTTTAAAAAAGGCCCACACCTGGTTCCCATCTTGGAGGACTCTGCACTCTAAAGGCCTTAGAATTAACTCTTGGGACTTTTAATTATTCCAAGTGGTCTCAAAGGGCAATGGTGGAAATACACTGAAGAGTAAATTTAATGAAACTGATCAGAGGAGAGTTTCAGGAAAAAGCTATAGTCTCAGGGAAGACAAACAGTAAAGCAAAAAGGATACAAATTATTTGTTCTAGAAAAGTTGAGTACACTAGTGAGGTTGTATTTGAATGGGCTTCAGTGGTGGCTCAGACCCTTAAGAATCTGCCGGCAATGCAGGAGACCCTGGTTCCATCCTGGGATCAGGAAGATCCCCTGGAGAAGGGAATTGTTACCCTCCAGTATTCTTGCTTGGAGAACTCCATGGACAGAGGAGCCTGGCGGGCTACAGTCCATGGGGTCGCAAAGAGTCGGACACGACTGAGCAAAATTTACACTTTCAAACTTTGTTAATAAAAAGTAAACTATATAAAACAGGGCAAACTAGGCTAATCTGATTTTGTGCACTTGCTATTTCCATACGCAGAGCAAGTTTTGCTCTTTGAATCCCAGAAAATACCAGAAGAATGGGAGTAGATGACAGAACATCGACCATAAGTCTGTCTAGTCCCGACCACTAAAACGAGTGGGCTAGTCAGATCATGATCAAATGCCTAACTTTCACAAAGTCAAAGATAATCTAGGTTTGGCTGCTCTTTGCGGTCCCACTTGCATCATTTTTCTTTTACTGACTTCTTCCTTGCCTGGATAAAAATTTGCATTCTCGATTAGGATTTTCGTGGGGCCTAAAAATTATCCCTGAAAAAGCAAGTTTTTCTGGTTGGGTAAACACTGCCAAAATAAAGTTCTTCATTGCATATATAAATCCTTCTAAGGCAGGCCTTTTTCTCTCTCCTGGTCCAGGATTTTCAAGCTTTCAACAGCCAAGTAACGCGCTCTACTCGGTTGTGTATTCCCTGGGAAAGAATTCCTCCTTGGGGGCGATGGAAACGCTCTCAGTGAATTTTCTGGCACCAGCGGGAGTTTCAAGTTTCCACCGCCCGCGGGGAGGCGGCAGGCCCACTCCCAGCTCTGGGTTTGGGCGGTTCCGCTTCCTCGGGCATCACTCTAGCCCAGTCCCCCGCACGGAAGGAGTCGCCCACCCTCGTGCTCGGCCCAGTTCCCTCGGAACTGCGGAGTCGCGGCCGGGTCCTCGCGCGTCCCCGCCCCGGACGGAGACCCTCCCTCCCCCGGGCGACGCCCCGGCCGGCGAGTGGCCGCGAGCCCGAGGGGCTGGGCGGGGCTGGGCCGGGGCGGGGCGCGGGCGGCCCGGCGGCGGCCGCCGCAGCGGCCTTTGCGCTCGGGCCGCGGCGCGAGGCCGGCCGGCCGGCAGGGGGAGGCGGGGGGCGCGGGGCGCGGGGCAGCCCCGCCTCTCCCTCGAGGAGTCGCCGGGCAGCCATATTGCGGAGCTGTCTGCGGTGGCGGCGGTGCCTCTCCTCTCCGGCGTCCCGGCGCTCGCTCCACTGCCGCCTCTCTCTGTCTCTCTCCCTCTGCCGCAGCCGCGACGCCCGCCGCCGCCGCGCAGCGCCCCGGCCACTCTCGCGGCGGGAAGGAGCCGCCCGCTCCTGAGGTAAGCCGCCGGCGCGCTCCCTTCCCCCACTGCCGCTCCCGGGCTCCGCCGCAGCCGCTGAGGTGGCGGCGAGAAGTCCGGCGCCCCGTGCTGCCCGGGGGCCTCGCCGCCAGGCCCGCGGCGCCGCATGTGTTAGCGGTCCGGCCGGCCAGGCCGCTCCCGGGGTCGCGGACGCCGCGAGGCTTGGCCAGCGTCTCGGCCGCGGCCTGAACTCGCCGCCGCGAGCTGCTCCCCCCCGGGCGCGGGTCCGCCCTCAGCGTCGGCCCCGGGCTCGGTCGGGCTCCCGCCGCTCGGGCGCCGCCCCGGGCTCGGCCTGGCTCGTCCCTTTTAGGCAGTTTGAGAATTCAGATTTAAGCTTAGGAAAAATGACATTTTTTTTTTGCTGTGGTAGGGAAGGAATTGTTACCACTTCTCCCCGGTCTCCGATTTGAGAGTAAAGGTGTTGAATTACTAGAGAGCGTGAGTTCCGCCGTGGCGGCAGAGGGAGGTTGCGTGACGGGGCTCGGGGCGCGAGCGGCCCCCGCACCCGCGCGGCGGCCCTGGCGGCTCCGGCCCCGGCCATAGCTTCTGCTGCTGCTCTGAAGTTGCAGGCTCCCCCGGAGCCCCGTAACTTTCTCCGATTTTGTATCTTAGATCCCAGTAGACAAGTTGAGTACATTGCAGTCCCCTCTTCCTTTAAAGGGTTGTAAACGTAATTCTCAGGCTAACTTTGAAAGGGGCGGTCGGGGAAGCACTATATTATTTTAATTTAAATAGAGCACATCACATCCTCTCCAGATGTAGCATGGTTCTTTATTCATACCGTGTATTGAGCGTTTTTTTCTTTTTTTAAAATACCATTAAGGAGTGGATTATTAGCGAGGTTGGCAATGTCTTGAAAGTCAGCTTCTATCAACGATATGTTTTAAAATCTACTTGAGATTTTTGTCGAAATTTTAATGAGTTCTGTGGCAATAGACAAGCATGGTGTAAATGTAGATACCTAACATAGTAAGCATTTGTTTGATAAACGAGCGCTCGAAAATAGGCATTGCAATCTATTGTTTACCGAGCATACATTTTTTTTAGAGCACTAAATACTCTTTTATATGTCGGATGGAGCTCTGAATGAACAATTGCCCCGTTCATTTGCTGGATAAATAATGGCTTAATCCATTTGCCATAACAGCATTATTAGAGTTAAGAAGAGAGACTAATATTCAGGGTTGCATTAAAATTTTTTTCAGTATTACATTATTTTCACGTGTGCATTGTCTTCCAAAGACTAATAATTACTTCAAATGTGGTAAAAACGTAAAACATTTCTTTTGAAGTTAGTGGATTGTAATTCATCTGTAAAATAAATTGCACTTTGTTTCTTTTGCTTAGTTACTTTTTAAAGATACATAATGGTATTAAACAATTTTTTTTTTTTTTTAGTGAGGGATGAATAGATACACATTGAAATTCTTTACAGGCTATTTAAATGAAACAAAATTTGTGGCTTTTAGGAATGTTGAATTCTTGCCCTTGTGGATTATACATCGTTTTGTTCACTACTGTATTTCCAAGCCTGGCAGAGCGTAGGAGAGACTCAGAACTGAAATTAATTTCAGCATGGGGAAAGTATGTTTAGTCTGTCCTTTGTTTTGGACATTTGCATTAACTGGAAATTAAATTGATATCTTTTTTCTGTGGTGGTGAGAAATGACAGATTGCTGTTCTTTCTCTCTTTTGCTAACACTCAGTAGTCTCAGAGAACAAGGTTATTTCTTAGTTTTTTGCTTTCTCTAGTCCCAGAAGCAGAATTGGATTTTATTATTCATTTTTCTCTTTGGCAGGCGGTTGAAATGAAAGTCTTTGTATATTTTATCTTAATTTCAGATCTGAATCTTCTAATATAATCTAATGTAATTTTCTAGTACAGTGGAGTCTGAAATCTTAAGTTAGGATGGGAGTCAAGTTTTTTCATTTATTTTTAACTTAATTCAACTTAACATACATCATTTCAAAATGACAAATTTTAATCAATATTTCCCAAAGACCAAAGCCTAAAAAAGTGTGTCCTGTTAAGACTGTGAGGATAGTTATGTTGGTGAACATACTTGATAAAGAATAGTTAATATAATACTATGCGATTGGTGTAAATCTGGGAAGTCAAGAAAGTCACCCTTTCTTGGATGGCTTGGATGTCCTACAGACCAGTAGCTCTTCTCGGGACCCTGATAACTACCGTTGGCTTACTGGAGTCAGTGGAACTGGATTGGATTGCTGTAAATTCCACTCTTACAAGGTGATTTTAAACCTCATGGTGTCAGAAGCCCTTCAGGGAACTTCCCTAACTTCTGCAGCAAGTATATGCTCATCTGTTGAGTGGTAGGTGGCCAGTCTGACCTCAGAGATTTCCTCAATTTCTAGCCTCTTTCAGAGGAATCCTGCTTTACTGTTTATATTAGTTCTTGGTATGTTTTTCAATCTTCATTTACATTCCATGTATTTTAAACCACTTTACATGATTATAAAATTAATAAATTTTATGACAAAGTTAAAAAAAAACAGAAAGATGTTAAAAGTTCTCCCCAACTTCCCAGAACACCCCCCGGTCTTGTTTTTCAGAGATAATTGCTCTTAGCCATTCCTATTAAATAGAAAATGCCAATATTTATGGAAGGGTAAATATATACTTTATATATATTCCTTATTTGCAATTTTAAAGTCTTTAAAAGTAAGCTTATTTTGTAACAAACAGTGAAAGGATGTTTGTTTATTACCATGTTGAGCATTCAGTACTTAATATTTCTTGGATTTTCATCATTTGAAATTAGAATGGAATTTCCTATAAGAAGTGTTTACGTACCTGTGTAAATTTTTTTCATGATTGAAGGTGAACTCACTTTGTTTTCTTCCTAGGGTGTGGTATATAACTGACACTGGAAAATATCCTTTAAAAAAGGGTTTATGATTTTGGATAGTGAAATGTGCCGATGATAGATACAGGTTTTTACCTGGAAACTGTTTGGAAAGAAATTGTGGTTCATAAGATTCACTTGTTTATTTCTTCTTTCCTTTTAATAGTGAATCCAGTTTATCTTCTTAGTTTTTTTCAGGTTAGTATTTGTATAGGTTTTTTTTTTCTTTAATATTATTCATTTTTGAGTGCATTGGGCCTTAGTTGCAGCACATGGTGTCTTTGTGCTGCATGAGCGATCTTTCCTTGGTGAGCAGGGGCTTCTGATTGAAGCGCATGGGCTCCAGAACGAGTGAGCTCTGTAATTGTGACCTGCGGACATAGTTGCCCTGTGGCATGTGAGATCCTAGTTCCTTCTTCTTTGGAAGGTGGACTCTTAACTGCTGGACTCCCAGGGAAGTCCCTGTATAGGTGTGTTTTTTTGTTTTGTATTTTTGAATAGCCAATATGTATAGAAAATCTTGCACATTCATAAGAGTTTTATTTTTTTTTCCTATTGCAATATCAGTTACCTTTCAGCAGAATTCTGAAGTACATTTTATAGAGGCTAGTTATATGTATCAATAAGGTCATCGGACTTTCTTTTACAATCAGGTGATCTAATATGAACAGAATGGTCTAGAAACATTGTTTCTTTTCTGCTTTTCTGCATAATTTACTTATATTTGAAAATAAACAGTTTTAATTCTAGTAAAGTTGATTTATTGCAAAATGACATTCTCTTTACTGTTAAGAAGAGATCAGCAAGCTACTTTGTAGACCAAATTCAGCCCACTACCTGTTTTTGTAAATAAAATTTTATTTCAGCGCATGCTAGCTCATTGGTTTACCTGTTGTCTGTGCTTGCTATCGTGCTCCCACAGAGAGCGGTTGCAACAGAGGCTTTGTGGGCCGCAACACCTAAAAGGTTTACTTAACCTGGCCCTTTGCAGAAACGTTTGCTGACTCCTGCTTTAAGGTATCATCCATACATTTCGACCTTTATGATCAAATGCCAGATACTCTTTGCACTTGTTAAGTAAGATAATGAGACCATCACACTTTAATGGGAATATACTCGTGCCATTTTATATACCATGAAGTGTATTTAAATGCTCTTTGTGTATATAAACTGTAATTCATATTCAGTGTAACAGTATTGTAAGCACAGTTTTTTGTGATGCAAATTCTTTTTGTTTTGTACTAAAAAAAACTTGTTTCTTTAAATTAGCTAATAACCTTTTTATAACCAGAGTAATTTTTTGTAATCAGAAATCCTGGTAGTACTCAGAATGATGTGGGCATGAGTGTAATAGAGGGACCATTAAAAGGGAGAATGGGGTCTTAAGGAGATCTCAGCCCCGGTTAATTGAATCCAGTCACGCCTTGACTTTTATTGAGAGTGTGGGATGGACTAAACTTTCATTAGCCATCCTTAGCAGTCTTGATATTTAAGTTGTTTCTAGATTCTAGACTGAAGGAAACTATAAAATTCTAGTTTGGTTATTAAGCAAAGTTGGTACTCCAAATCTGTGCATTTTCCGAAGCTTGACTAAAAGTATTCCTTTGGGGTGGGGAAGAATTCTGAAAGTTCCGAAAAGTAAAACTTGAATTTGCTACATGCTGGCAAGTATTTACATAGCATTTACATTGTATTTACAATGATTTACATAGCACTTAACATTGTATTTACAGTTATTTACATAGTATTTACATTGTGTTAGGTATTATAAGTAATGTAGAGATAATTTAAAGTATGTGGGAGGATGGCTATAGGTTATATGCAGGTATAGTTTACATGTATATGTGTGCATGCAAGTCTCTTCAGTTCAGTTCATTCACTCAGTTATGTCCGTCTCTGCGACGCCATGGACTGTAGCCTACCAGGTTCCTCCATCCATGGGATTTTCCAGACAAGAATACTGGAGTGGGTTGTCATTTCCTTCCAGAAGATCTTCCCAACCCAGGGATTGAACCCAGGTCTCCTGCATTGTAGGTAGATGCTTTACTATCTGAGCCACCAGGGAAGTCTATATGACAATTATAGATATTATTAGATGTGTCAAATTAACTGGCCTTTAAATTTGATTGTCAAATGAGATTATTGAAAGAGTCTTAAGTGGGATGATAAAAGCCTGAATTTGGAAGACCTAGTTAGGGGTTTTTATTTTTCCCCCAACATTCATGGTTGCTGTTTCTCGTAGCCTTTTGCTTACTGGTTCACTCATCTGAGAGGAAAATAATTGACCTTGATAATAATCAACAGAAAAGTTCCAGTGAATATTATGTACTTAATTTACTAACAAACATCTGAGGCCCTACTGTGAGCCAGACACCATTCCAGTTTCTCAGAAGGGAGATCGAATATCTCAAAAGTTAGAAACTTAGTTATAGGACTGCCATGTAACCTTACTAACTGCATGACAAAGTACTGTCTAATTTTAAAGATATTTCAGAAACATACAGACTTTATTCTGCTTTGAAAATTAAGTTACTGTAATAGCTGGTGTTTCAAAACATGTGGAGAGGATTCCTCAGGTCAGTTTAAGACGTTTCTTTCCTGTACCTAGGAAACTTACACGAACCTGTCTTTGTTTTTCCATTTTTAAACATTTATTATATGAATTTTTGATGTTTCCTTAAATGTAAAGTGAAGAAATTGGACTGGATTTAGCTTTCTTACCTTTTAACATTTAAAATTAATTTTTGCAAATGGTACTATATTGTTTTTCTGCCCTCCTAGGAAACAATACAGATATAATGTTTTCAAGTTTAAAAAATTCATTTAGAAAAGAATTTAAATTCAGTGTAAAACTTAGCTTTCTGCTTTATGTTTGTTTTAGGTTCTAGACATTTGCTTTGCATTTCCAGTAATGTGTGTATTGCTCAAAATGTGGAATATTTTATTTCCTTGAATGGAAATCACTTCCAAAGCGAGAATCATACCCCTCGACCAAACGAGCCCAGAAATCACTTCCTACATAAGCAAGTACTTAATACCTTATTTAGAACTGCCTGTCTTCCTTACAGAAAATTAGTTTACAAAGGTAATTATATCAATATTAATGTGCACTTATAGCATCTTTAGAAGTAGTTTTTTTGACCTGAAAACAATAGAGGAAAGAGCTTTAACTTCTTGAAATGCTCTGGTAATTGGGATGAGCTTCTCTAGAATGATGTCAGAGGAACGCAGAATAGGATAGCCAAAAGAGCACCGGACTTGGACAAAGAGGACTTCTGACTTTGTTGGCTAGCCTTACTACCTTGGGCAAGTGACTTATTTGAATCTTCATTTGCTTAGTTAGAAGAACAAGGGATTGTGATTCTTACCTTGGTCAGAAGGAGGAAGGGTAGTTATTAGGAAGATTAGATGATGTAGGTAAAGTGGCTGAAGAGTGAACTTTCTGCAAATAATTCCATTTACTACCCTTGTGCTTGCTTTTGGCCTTATTTCTTTTTGGAGCTAAAATTCTTGTCCTCTGCTTCTCTTGAAAAGTCATGGCATTATGTAGGTAAAGTACATTATTACTGCTGTTAGATTCAGTACTTAACAGAGCTAAAAAATTTAATAAACAGTTCTTTGTATATTTGAGGTTTTAATACTGTAGGTCTGTAAACTTGAATAGAGAGAAAACTTACATCTTTACATGTTTTCTTCCATTATGAATGTGGGCAGCAGTAGCAGAGACTGTTTCCAATAGAAATTGTAGATATTTTCATGATGCATTATTGTCGCAGATCTCAGAATGATGTTTAATACCCATCATTACTTAATTATTAGATACACTGGTAGATATTTATTTAAAGATTAATAAAGCACATATATTACTGTATCATAAATTTGTGTTTTATATTTTTGATAGTTATAGTTCAATATAATTGGCTTTTTATGTGATAATGTGTATTTTATGTATCTTAAAGATACTTTTCTAGGAAGGAGTTCATAGACTTTACCAGAGGTCCCTTTTTGGGGGGAAAAAGTGATTAAGAACTTTTTTGGTAAATGCCATTATTGCATTAATTTGACTGCCAGAATTACCTTATTAATACAGTTTGTACTGTGTTATACTGCTTCTCAATCCACCAGTAAGGTGACAGAGGAATCCTTTTGTAATTTCATGGTCTGTGGAGAGACCACATTTATATTCAGAGATGAGGTCTCAAAAGACAGAGAAAAAAAGTATAGTTATGCATCTTAATAAAATTAGGCATCCTCATATAAATTATTGAAGCGTCATTGTAGGCCCAGTATGGACAGACTTAACACCTGTTTTACCACCTGACAGGTGGGGAGAGTCCGCTGTTGTGCCATGGATTAGTAGAGCTCGAGGTGTTGAGTGTGAGGCTGTTTCTTCCATTGTATGGAAGAAAAGAGGTTGTTTAGGGTCACCCTCAGAGTTAAAGGACCAAAGAAGAGACAGTTTTATGTGAATGTTTTGTCTCTGAAATGTGGCACTGTGTTTGAGTACATGTTCATGCATTTTCTGGAAATGAGATGTGTATGTTGGCGGCATCTCTTAATACTGTTTGCCATGACCGCTTCATTGCTTCTGTGGGAGCCTGTGTGGAAAAGAGGTTGGGTGAGACCACTAAGAAATTTAGAAAGAGCAGGGAAGGAAGAGTAAATTTTTTTTCAATAATTATTTATTATGAGGGTAAGGGGAGAAGAGTTTGTTTTTATTATATATCTTTGATATACAGTGGTTTAAGTGATTATATGCTATCATTTTTCTAGAGAAGAAAGGAAGGCATTGAAACACAGTTTTCAAGATGAACCAGTTAGAGGTATAAACCGAGGACATGTATCTAGTTACCTTGGCTTTTCATGTGACATTTTATTAAATTGTTCAGTCTGCTACTAACAGGTGCCATTTTCAAGGGGAAAAAATGTGCTAAAGGAGGACTAGAAATACACTATTGAGGTTGAATAATATTATGATAAATATTTTTTAATGATTCCTAAATTGGCTAAAATCTTAGGATTTAACTACATTTATACACAGCTTCTTCCTAAAAAATTTAAGGTGGAATTCTTATGTATACCATGATAGGAATAAATTGGTATGTAGTCAAATATATTTTAAATATATATTTAAATTCTTATTTGATTTTTAAAATTAGTAACAGTGAAAAATAAGACTCTGGTTAGTATTAAATGCTCAGTTCTCTATATCCAAAATCCTTTGTAAGGATACCTGCTTTTTTAGTTAGTTACAATAGGTGGCTATGTATTCTGCATTTTTACTTATGCTTATGTAAATGTTGACACAGTTTGTCCATCTTTATCATGTAATTTCAGCATTACTTTAATTGTGACTTTGATTTTAATCATTGGCTGTTATAATATCGTTGTACTGCTGAGAATATCTTAGTACAGTTTTCTTTGTTTCGTATATTTATTTATCTAGAGTGTACTCCAAAGTAGATTTCCTGTTCAGAGAAGCTTTGTTGCTTTTGTTATATATTGACAACTTATTTTCCAGAAATATGGAGTCAGTTTATGATGCTACTTGATTTTCAAGAGAGAACACTGGTCTGAAAATATTATTTTATAAACTTCTTTTAGAAGTCAACTATATCCTTATTTGCAGAGGCTTTTTGTTAGGCTAGTCACTTTCCACAGTTCATACAGATCAGTTAGGCTTGTTGGAGATTTTAAAAGCTTACTTAGCATGTGTGTAAACCTGGTTTTGTATATGTTAGCCTGTGATATATTTGTTCTTTTATGTCACCAGAGTGTTCATACTAAACCTAAAACTTCAATAGGGTTATTTTGCTTGAAAAGTCCTTTTCTAAAGAGTGTAATTTGAAGTAACTCTACTATGACAAACTTGGATAAATTATTTCTTTAGGGAAAAGGAAGCTTAATTATTTACCTTTAACTTTTTTATTAAATACAAAAATTACATTTTTTATTTACCTTTAATTACAGTATTTGATTAATACATAACTTTAAGAAATTCTGCAGAACCTTATGTACGTGGTGTTTATTTACCTGCCTGGCTGACCCTGTGTTTGATGAATACTCTTGCTGTAATTTGAGTGCTTTAACTTAGTTTATAGTCTGGCATGCAAGTAATCTCACTTCTCCCCTTTGTTCTTCTTTACCAGTGAGACCTGGCACAGGCAGGGCTCAGCAGCCATATGGTTTAGGAAACAACAATGATCAGGACAGGAGCAAGATCTCTTGAGTATCTGCTAACTTCTCTAGGGTGTGGCCATGGGGTCTGATATGGTAATAGAGTGCTAAATCAAGAGGGTAAAAATTGATCTGTTGTTCATTTTCTAAATACTGTCTGACTCTTTGGGACCCAATGAATTGTACTGTCTCCCAGAGTTTGCTCAAACTCATATCCATTCATTCGGTGATGCCATCTGACCATCTCATCCTTTGTTGTCGCCTTATCCTCCTGCCCTCAGTCTTTCCCAGCATCAGGGTCTTTTCCAGTGAGTGGGCTCTTTGTATCAGCTGGCCAGAGTTTAGGAGTGCTTCAGCATCAGTCTCTTCCAATGTATATTCAGGATTGATTTCCTTTAGGATTGACTGGTTTGATCTCCTTGCAGTCCAAGGGATGCTCAGGAGTATTTTCCAGCACCATAATTCAAAAGCATTAATTCTTTGGCACTCAGCCTTTTTTATGGTCCACCTCTCACATCCGTACATGACTACTGGAAAAACCATAGCTTTGACTATATGGACTTTTGTCAGCAAAGTGATGTCTCTGCTTTTTTTTTTGGTATAGATTATTTTATTTATTATTGTAATTAGATCTACACAATCAAAGTTGTCTTTTCACCGTCTGTGTTTTGTTAACATGAAATTGTAGTTATAAGCAAGAATTGGTTGCCTAGGGAACAATAATTGTATATTCAGTTTAACAGAAATAAATATTTGTCATAAAATGCAAGATTGTTACATAGCCTTGCACCATGCAATTACTTTATATAAAAAATTTCAAAAGTGAAAATGGATGTTTCTGCTTTTTATTATGCTATCTAGGTTTTTCATGGGGCTTCCCTTGTAGCTCAGCTGGTAAAGAATCCTCCTGCAGTGTGGGAGATCTGGGTTCCATCCCTGATTTGGGAAGATTCCCTGGAGAAGGGAATGGCTACCCACCCCAGTATTCTGGCCTGAAGGATTCCATGGACTGTATAGTCCATGGGGTTGCAAAGAGTCAGACACGACTGAGTGAGTTTCACTAGGTTTGTCATAGCTTTTCTTCCAAGGAGCAAACGTCTTTTAATTTCATGGCTGCAGTCACCATCCACAGTGATTTTGGAGCCCAGGAAAATAAAATCTGTCACTATTTCCATGTTTTCCCATCCTATTTGCCATGAAGTGATGGGACCAGATGCCCGTGATCTTAGTTTTTTGAATGTTGAATTTTAAGCCGGCTTTTTCACTCTCCTCTTTTACTCTCATCAGGAATTCCTTGAGTTCCTCTTCACTTCCTGTCATTAGAGTGATATCATCGCATATCTGAAGTTGCTGATATTTTTTCCAGCAGTCTTGATTCCAGCTTGTGAGTCATCCAGCCCAGTATGTTGCATGATGTACTCTGCATAGAAGTTAAATAAGCAGGGTGACAGTATACAGCCTTGACTTGCTCCTTTCCCAGTTTTGAACCAGTCCATTGTTGCATTTCTGGTTCTAACTGTTGCTACGTGTCCTGAATATAAGTTTCTCAGGAGGCAGGTAAGGTGGTCTAGTATTCCCATCTCTTTAACAATTTTCCACAGTTAGTTGTGATCCATACAGTCAGAGGCTTTAGTGTAGTCAGTGAAGCAGAAGTAGATGTTTTTCTGGAATTCCCTTGCTTTTTCTATGATTCAACAGATGTTGGCAATTCGATCTCTGTTTTCTCTGCCTTTTCTCTGGTTCCTCTGCCTTTTCTAAATCCAGCTTATACATCTGAAAGTTCTTGGTTCATGGACTGTTGAAGCCTAGCTTGATGGATTTTGAGCGTTACCTTGCTAGCATGTGAAATAGGCTCAGTTGTATGGTAGTTTGAAATTCTTTGGGATTGGAATGAAAATTGACTTTTTCCAGTCCTGTGGTCACTGCTGAGTTTTCCAAATTGGCTGGCATGTTGAGTGCAGCACTTTAACAGCATCATCTTTTAGGATTTGAAATAGCTCAACTGGAATTGCATCACCTCCACTAGCTTTGTTATTCATGTTGCTTTCTAAGGCCCACTTCACGCTCCAGGATATCTGGCTCTAGCTAAGTGGCCACTCCACTGTGGTTATCTGGGTCATTAAGATCTTTTTTTGTATAGTTTTTTGTATTCTTTCCATGTCATCTTAATCTCTTCTGCATCTGTTGTTAGGTCCATGCCGTTTCTGTCCTTTATTGTGCCCATCTTTGCATGAAATGTTCTC
This sequence comes from Odocoileus virginianus, assembly GCF_023699985.2. Lineage (NCBI taxonomy): Eukaryota > Metazoa > Chordata > Mammalia > Artiodactyla > Cervidae > Odocoileus > Odocoileus virginianus. The sequence goes on from NC_069683.1 coordinate 55,322,065, forward strand.
TTAGTATCTCTTAATTTTCTTGAAGAGAAGATTGATCTAGGGCAATTAAAATTTCTGGTACTGTACTCTGGTAGGAGCAAACCTGAAATAATCTCTGTAAGGTTACATAGACAGCTCAGGGCTTACAGAAATGCCACACTGAGGAGTGGGTTAGGGACGTGAGCTTTCTGACCAAAATTATAAACTCCATAAAGAAACAAGTCATGATGAACTGGAAACAAAATTTTATAGGGATATAAAATAAACATTGTAGAGATAAAAGGATTCCAAGCAAATTATAAAATAGTATAGCATTAAAATTTTTTTAAGAGACTAAAAGTGAATTTTTAGAAGTTTATATAATTACTTAAAATTTAATATAGTGGACAGGTAAAACATTAAGAACACATGCAGGGAATTAGTGGCTGGAGGAGTGTTACACAGAAAGGTAAAGAGATGAAAAATATGAGTATGTAGGCATGGATTAGAAAACAATACAGTCATTATGTATCTAATTAAAGAATTGCTGACTAGGAGAGACAGTGGCTAATAATTTTCCACAGTTTGAGAAAAGCATGAGTCTTCAGAATAAGAAAGCTTACCAAATCCTCAGCAAGAGAAATAGAAGCAAATCTGAAGAATGTGCTCACACACACAGTTTTAAAGAAAAGCAGAGAGAAAAAGCATACCTGGAATAGATTAAATTGACAGCAGACTTTTTGTCAGTAATAGAGGCCATGAGAAAACTAGTATTTTCCAAATACAGAGAGAATAACAGTTGATTTAGTTATATGCTATTGAATTATTACTGAATGAAAAAAGGAAGTATTTATTACAAAGATACAATAGTTCTAAACCTTTACTCACCTAATAACATAGCATTACTTGTTTGCTAGGTCGCTCAGTTGTGTCTGACTCTTTGCGACCCCATGGACTATAGCCCACCAGGCTCCTCTGTCCATGGGATTCTCCAGGCAAGAATGCTGGAGTGGGTTGCCATTCCCTTCTCCAGGGGCTCTTCACAACCCAGGGATCAAACCCAGGTCTCCTGCATTGCAGATGGATTCATTACATTCTGAGCCACCAGGGAAGCCCAATAACATAGCCTAAAACCATAAAAAAAATAATTAAAAAACTGGCATTTCATAAGAAGAAATTAACATCCACTATCAGTTGAGAAAAGGCAATACATTTTTTCTCAATTTGATCAGCTTAAACTGAAGGGACTTCCTAGGTGGCGCTAGTGGTAAAGAACCTGCCTGCCAATGCAGGAGACTTGAGATGCAGGTTGGATTCCTGGAGAATCCCATGGACAGCTGGCGTGCTGCAGTCCACAGGGTGGCACACAGTCGGAGACGACTGGAGTGACTTAGCATACAGGCTAAACTGAAAGGAGAGAGACTGGAAACAGAACATTAAATACTTGATCGGGCTTGATCTAACTCATCAAATGCAAACATACATTATTGTCATTTATATATTAAATATATATTTCATTATATATTTCATTATATTTCATTTATATAACAATCAAAAAAGAAACTAAGCTGACCAAGCACTAGACGTAACGGAAATGAGTGCTTTGACTGTAGTGTATAATAAACGTAGAAGTAAATAATAAAAAAGACAGCACTCTGCCCCCAGGTCCCTAACCATTTTATTTGAAAATTTAAAACCTAGTATGAGTAGAAATTGTAATTGGACACTGAAGCACTTAAACAATAATGAAAGTGGTACAGAAAAATAGTAGAGTTTTAAATATAAGATATCAAACCCAGGTCTCTTGCATCTAAGGCAGATTCTTTACTGCCTGAGCCAGGGAAGCCCATATATAGTCTTAGGTTTTTGATTTAAGGGCGTACATATAATAATTTTTTGTTTTATTATTATATAATTTGTGACTGAGGTTTATCTTTTTATCCTAGAATCAGTGTTCCTTTCTTCATCTAACAAATTTTTTTTTCTTTTTTAATGAACTTTTTCATCGGTTTTTTTTTTTTTTTTTTAAGAAAATCATTGTTTTTTAGTTTTTTCAATTTTCTGGCATGACTCACTTTTGAATTACTTTTCAGGATTGAGCAAGTAAAAGGTGCATTGTTGGAGGGAGAGAAGAATAAAAAGATAAAGGCATAATCAATAGAAAGCAAGGATTACGTTTTTTTCTATTTGCAGATGACATGATTATGTAAATAACCTGGAATTTACAAAACAGCTATCAGAACTAATAACAGAATTTAGCAAGATTGTTGGACATAAGGTTTTATGTTTTTTAAAATCAGTTTTATATACAAGCAGCAAAATTCAAAAAATGTAAAAATTCCATTTGTAACAGCATCAAAAATATAAAATATTTAGCAATAAGTTTTCAGAAACTGTTTAGAATCTCTACACTGAAAACCTTTAAGAAATTAAAAAGCCCAAGTTAGCTAAGCAAGATTAGAGATACAGATTTAGAAGTTACTAGGTTATAAATGCTGTAAAAAGTTGGTTGTGAGGCTGTTTTAAGACCTGAGATGATCTGATAGTAGAGATTAAAAAGAGGATTCAGAAGTGGAAGCTAGGACCGAAGTACAGTAAAGTTATTTAATTAGGTGATCGTAGATAACAGAGTATCTATCATTTCCTAGTTAAGAGTTAAGCAGTAAGAGAGAGATGAGATACTTCATGCTGCTCACTGAATTTCGTATCCCATTGTATTAGATGAGAAATTTCTCATGATGAAGTTCCCTCTGTAGGGAGGTTTATTAACATGTGATCAGCTAAAATTTAGAGAAATGACTTTATTTTGATCCTTTGTTTTTATTTTAATATGAAGAATTTTCATTTTTATTAAAGTAGTATCTTAAAAGGGAGTTGATAATACATTTTATAAATTCAAAATTAATCGTATGTTTATCAGTAGTTCATAGTGTCATGAACAAAAGTTCTTGACATATACTACTTGTATATAGTGATTTTCAGGTAATTATATACTTCTTACAATAGGTTTTCAAATTGGAATGATAATTATTTTTTTTCCTGGACAGTTAAATGTTTAAGAATGTTAGATCTTTTGGTAGTTTTATAGGGGGAAAACCCAATTTTGTTAGATGTTTGTAAAGAAATTTACCCTAAAATAGCAAGTTTTCCCTGGATTAAGATTTAGTTCTGTTGTCTTAGTGGGTGAAGGTATAATTAACGTTGGTTTTAAGGATAGTTCTGTACTTCAGGGAAGGGCATTCTCTTGCTGGTGAGTAGCATGCCGGTTGCTAGTGTACAGAGTAAGGCTGTTTATATCCACCTTAGGTGAAAAAGTTACTGTTAACATATGTGTCTCTACTTGGACTTTTAAACTTTCAAGCAGGAAAAATAATTTTCTTTAAAAATTTATCTTTGTGTAGTTTACATTAATCAGTATTTCCTTTTTTGTCTTTGTCAGTGTAGAGGAAGGGTTGAAAAGTGTTCTGGAGTTGATTTCTTTAGACTCTGAATCAGTTCTCTGCTATCCCTCTCTCTACCAGTCTGGGCACTGGGGAGAACTTGACTCGGAAAGAGAATTTGGGCTCTTAGTAATCTTTCCTTTCACTATGTGTTATCTGTAATTAAATTTATAGTTGATAATCAGGATGCTTTTATATTTTTATATAGTATGTTGTTTGAGATGTGTGCTATTTTAAATCACCAGTGTAAGTATTTTTAAAGCATGAGAAATAATAGAAGACATTGAAAATCAGAATAAAATGAGAACTCTGTGTTGTTAACATTTTAAAATGTGAGTTTAAAATTTTATTTAATCTGTACTACTTATATTGTTAAAAACATTATTATATTAAAAAATAGATCAATTATGCTTTTCTTTTCTTTAACAGACATAAAAGAGAATTCATAAAACGGAAGAATTTTCGAAGAGGGTGATAAAAAGAGAAGAAAAATGCCGAAACCAGTAGGTGTATTTTATTACTTTGACACTGCTCACTTAATAAAGTATCAATGGCATCAGTTCCTTTTGGAACAAGGCAGACTATCATGGTAGAGTTTTGTTGGGGGAAAAGGCGCTGATATTACTGTTTGTTTTAAATTTACGTGGCTAAGTAACATGTTATATGGGCCAGTGATAGAGGTTTAAGTATCTTGTATGTATTAAGATTACTGTAGGTTGTGGGGTCAGACTTAGTTCTTATCCTCACCCTGCCACTTAATCTGACTGATCTTTGTTAGATTCAGTCCCTCCTGGTCTTCATTTCCTCACATGTAAAATGGAGATGTAATTAGTACGTGAGAGTCTGGTGAGGATTAGAAGATCCTAGTACATACACATTCAGTGCTCAGTAGAAAGTTACTTACTGTTAAACAGGAGAACATGATGAGACGTCAGAAGGATTCGTGCAGAATTAATCTTCTCATAATTCTAGCTTTGATACTAGTGATAACAGTGCTGATGTTATATATAGTTATGAAAATGAAAAGTGTTAGTCACTCAGTCGTGTCTGACTCTACGACTCCGAGGACTGTAGCCCGCCAGGCTTCCCTGTCCATGGGATTCTCCAGGCAAGAAACTAGAGTGGGAGCTATTTCCTTCTCCAGAGGATCTTCTAGACCCAGGGATCAAACCCAGGTCTCTTGCATCACAGGCACATTCTTTACTGCCTGAGCCAGGGAAGCCCATATATAGTCTTAGGTTTTTGATTTAAGGGCGTACATATAATAATTTTTTGTTTTATTATTATATAATTTGTGACTGAGGTTTATCTTTTTATCCTAGGATCAGTGTTCCTTTCTTCATCTAACAAAAAAAATTTTTCTTTTTTTTAATGAACTTTTTGGCCAGTTTTTTTTTTTTTGTTGTTGTTGTTGTTGTTGTTTTTTTTTTTTTTTGAAGAAAATCATTGTTTTTTAGTTTTTTGAATTTTCTGGCATGAATGTCACTTTTGAATTACTTTTCAGGATTGAGCAGGTGAAAGGTGCATTGTTGGAGGGTGAGAAGAATAAAAAGATAAAAGGCATAATCAATAGAAAGCAAGGATTACATTTTTTTCTATTTGCAGATGACATGATTATGTAAATAACCTGGAATTTACAAACAGCTATTGGAACTGATAACAGAATTTAGCAAGATTGTTGGACATAAGGTTTTATGTTTTTTAAAAATCAGTTTTATATACAAGCAGCAAAATTCAAAAAATGTAAAAAATTCCATTTGTAACAGCATCAAAAACATAAAATATTTAGGAATAAGTTTTCAGAAACTGTTTAAAAATATCTACACTGAAAACCTTACAGCATTGAAACATGTATATTATCTAGGGTGAAACAGATCACCAGCCCAGGTTGGGTGCATGAGACAAGTGCTCGGGCCTGATGCACTGGGAAAACCCAGAGGGATCGGGTGGAGAGGGAGGTGGGAGGGGGGACTGGGATGGGGAATACATGTAAATCCATGGCTAATTCATTTCAATGTATGACAAAAACTACTGTAATGATGTAAAGTAATTAGCCTCCAACTAATAAAAATAAATGGAAAAAAAAGAAATTAAAAAGAACAAAGAATATAGAAAAATATACATTGGTCATAGATATTTCTAGAGAATACTATTAGACCAGTTCTCCCCAAATGTATTGGTAGGTTGAATGTAGTTCCAATCAGTTGAATCCCAGCAGTTGCATCCCTTTGGATAAAATTGACTAGCTGATTATAAAATGTTTATGGAACTACCAAAACTTTATGTGGAATATTTAAAGTGATTTGGAAGAAAAACAAGGGTGGAACAGTTAACACTTCTGGATTTCAACATTTATTTTCAAGAGACAAAAATAAGACAGGGTGGTATTGAGAAATTAGATAATAGGTTCAGTGGAACAAAAATGTATCTACACATACATTCTTACTAAATATTTTTAACAAGATGTCACACAGTTCAATGGGGAAATTAAATTCTTTTCAAGAACTGATGCTGTAGCAAAGAGTTATCCATACAGAAGAATATGAATGTTGACCCCTTATATCACAGTTTACACACATCTAATTCTAAATGGATCATAAGCATAAATTAAAAGCCCCAAACTATAAAACTTTTAGAAGAAAACAGAAAACATTTCTACAGTTGTGAGGTAGGCAACGATTCTTTGATAATACGCAAAAAGTTTGAAGCATTTAAAAAGATCAAAATTAAAAACTGCTATTTGGAAAACAGCAGAAAGAGGTGAAAAGGCAAGGCAGAATGGGAGAAAATAACTGTAGTGTAGTGTTCTTTTAGAACTCTAATAAGACAACCCAGTTTTTTAAAAGTGGGCCAAAACTTTGAGCAGATACTTCACAAAAGAGGATATATTAATAGCCAATAAACACTTGAAAAGATCCTCAGGGAAAAATAAAACTACAGTGAGAAACCACTTTATCCTTACTAGAGGGGCTAAAATTAGACTGTAAAGACCATGTCTGTAAGGATGTGCATCAACTGGAACTCTTATTTCTGATAGGGATGTGAAATTCACAGCTACTTTGGAAAACTGTCTGAATGAGTACAGGAGGATCAAGACCATCCACAAGGAAAAGAAATGCAGAAAGGCAAAATGGTTGTCTGATGGGGCCTTAACAAATAGCTGTGAATAGAAGAGAAGCGAAAGGCAAAGGAGAAAAGGAAAGATATTCCCATTTGAAAGCAGAGTTCCAAAGAATAGCAAGAAGAGATAAGAAAGCCTTCCTCAGTGATCAATGCAAAGAAATAGAGGAAAACAATAGAATGGGAAAGACTAGAGAGCTCTTCAAGACAATTAGAGATACCAAGGGAACATTCCATGCAAAAATGGGCTCAATAAAGGACAGAAATGGTATGGACCTAACAGAAGCAGAAGATACTAAGAGGAGGCGGCAAGAATATACAGAAGAACTATACAAAAAAGATATTCATGACCCAGATAGATAATCATAATGGTGTGATCACTCTCCTAGAGCCAGACATCCTGGAATGTGAAGTCAAGTGGGCCTTAGGAAGCATCACTACAAATAAAGCTAGTGGAGCTGATGGAATTCTAATTGAGCTATTTCAAATCCTAAAAGATGATTCTGTGAAAGTGCTGCACTCAATATGCCAGCAAATTTGGTAAACTTAGCAGTGGCCACAGGATTGGAAAAGGTCAGTTTTCATTCCAGTGTCAAAGAAAGGCAATGCCAAAGAATGCTCAAACTATACTGCACAATTGCACTCATCTCTCACGCTAGCAACGTAATGCTCAAATTCTCCTAGCCAGGTTTCAGCAATACGTGAACTGTGAACTTCCAGATGTTCAAGGTGGATTTAGAAAAGGCAGAGGAACCGGAGATCAAATTGCCAACATTCATTGGATCATCGAAAAAGCAAGAGAGTTCCAGAAGAATATCTACTTCTGCTTTATTGACTATGCCAAAGCCTTTGACTGGGTGGACCACAACAAACTGTGGAAAATTCTGAAAGAGATGAAAATACCAGACCACCTGTCCTGTCTCTTGAGAAACCTGTATGCAGCTCATGAAACAACAGACTGATTCCAAATAGGGAAAGGAGTACGTCAAGTCTTTATATTGTCACCCTGCTTATTTAACTTATATGCAGAGTACATCATGAGAAACACTGGGCTGGATGACACACCACCCTTATGGCAGAAAGTGGAAAAGAACTAACGAGCCTCTTGAGGAAAGTGAAAGAGGAGAGTGAAAAAGTTGGCTTAAAACTCAACATTCAAAAAACTAAGATCATGGCATCCGGTCCCATCTCTTCTTGCCACATAGATGGGAAAAAATTGGAAATATTGGCAGATTTTATTTTCTTGGACTCCAAAATCACTGTAAATGGTGACTGCAGCCATGAAATTAAAAGATGCTTGCTCCTTGGAAGGAGTGAAAGTCTCTCATTTGTGTCCAACTGTTTGCGACCCCATGGACTTAGTCCATGGAATTCTCCAGGCCAGAATATTGGAATGGGTAGTTATGACAAATCTAGATAATCTGTTAAAAATCAAGGATATCACTTTGCTGACAAGGGTCCGTCTAGTCAAAAGCTGTGCTTTTTCCAGTAGTTATGTACAGATGTGAGAGTTGGACCATAAAGACGGCCGAGTACTGAAGAATTGATGCTTTTGAATTGTGGTGCTGGAGAAGACTCTTGAGAATCCCTTTGACAGCAGGGGGGTCAAACCAGTCAGTCCTAAAGGAAATCAACCCTGAGTGTTCACTGGAAGACCTGATGCTAAAGCTCCAGTACTTCAGCCACCTGATGCAAGGAACTGACTCATTGGAACAGACCCTGATCCTGGGAGAGATTCAGGGCAGAAGCGGGCGACAAAGGGATGAGATGGATGGATGGCATTACCAACTTAATTGTGATGAGCAAAGTCCAGGAGATAGTGCAGGACAGGGAATCCTAGCATGATGCAATCCTTGGTGTTGCTTAGAGTTTGACACAATTTAGTGACTGAACAGCAATGGAATTACTCCCAGAATCAAATGAAATAGCTCTGAAGTTAGCCTTCTGGGCTTTTTTTAAACAGGCCTTTTTCGAAAATAGGCTTTTTCGAAAAGCCTATTTGATGTTTTTTATGTTAACATCTGATAGGTTTATTCTTGTTATATTTAAGTTAATATCTTAAAAATTTTCTCAGTTTTAATTTCTAATGTGAATGTTGATAGAGAACTCACATAAGAGCTTTTTTGGAAGAGCATGAGGAGATCCAGAGACTATGAAATTGGAGAAATTCTAACCTAGGGCATTATAATTGTCTTTTTAGTTAAGGGTAATTTACTGTTCAGAGAAGCTTGGTGGGCTACAGTCCATGGGGTTGCAGAGTTGGTGAGATTAATTCAGATTCACCCACAATAATTTTCCTATCTTAAGATCAACTGATTAGTAACCTTAAGTACATCTTCAAGATCAACTGATTAGTAACCTTAAGTACATCTTCAAGATCCCTTTTATCATGTAATGTTAATGTAATCATGGGAGTAAATTGTAGTTTGGGGAAGTCTGAGGGCTGTCTTATAATTCTGCATATACACATAAGAAAATGTTCCCAACTTTATTAGGAATCAAGAATCTGCGTATTAATAACATACTGAGATATCAGTTTATACCTACTAGGTTGTTAAACATTAGCAAATCTGATAACTACTAGTGAAAATACAAAGCAGCAGAAATTCTTATTCACTGTTGTTGGGAGTGTAAATTGATGCTGTTGTGTTAGAAGACAATTCAACATACGTTGTAAAGTTGAAGGTGTGTAGTTTGTCACCCAGGGGTTCTTCCAAGTTATACTTCTAGAGAAACTCAGACACTTGTACTAGGAGACATGTACAAGAACGTTCACACCAGTTTTGTTCTTAATAACCAAAAAATTGGAAACAATTCAATGTCAATTGATAGGAAAATGATAAATGAATTACTCTCTAGTCACATAAAGATGAATGAATTGCAACTACTAACAAAAACATCAATGAGTCTTAGAAATATAACTGAAAAGGCAAATTATAGTTTAGCAAAATTTTTGTTTAAACTTTTTATTGAATTAGAATATACATATGCAAAAGAATATGTGTGCTGCTGATGCATTTTCATAAAGTAAATACATATTGTAATTGTTGCCCACATCAAGGAAGACTTTATTAGCAGGTACTATACAATTTTAGAAAGATCCCCTGGAGAAGGAACTGACAACCTGCTCCAGTATTCTTACCTGGAAAATCCCATGGACAGAGAAGCCAGGCAGACTACATACAGTCTATGGGGTTGCAAGAGTCAGATATGACTTAGCAACTGAACAATAACAAAACAGCTAAAAATCAAAAACTAAATAATATTTTACCATAGATACCTACATTTGTGATAGCACAATTGTTTTAAATAAAAACTAAGAGGATCACAAACAGAAAATTTAGGTTAGTGCTTACCTGTAGAGATTGGGGTCCCAGAAATTCACAAAGAAGAAATATACTGGTGACACTGCTTTGTCATTTCTAGTTTTTAAGTTGAATGGTAGATTTATGGGTAAAGGGAAACACTTTTGTAATTCAAAATGTTACTGGATGTGTGCGTTTTCCATACCAATCAGTTCCCGGGTTCTATGTGGATACCAGGTGTGCGTCCTGCAGTTTAGTATATTCTGACACAGCTACCCAGAGTTAACGCAAACCCCAGAGATTAAGGGCCCAGACCACTGGACTGCTGAAGCTAATCACTGGTAATGCATGTGACTCTCTCTCCTGGCTAACTTGGCTAAGGTTTGGAGATTCCTACAATCCCCTCTTCAGGTTCTGTAATATGCTGTAACAGCTCACAGAACTCTGGGAAACACTTTACTGCTGTTACTGACTGGTTAATGTAAAGGAAACTATAAAGAGTACGGATTTAGGGGACGAGGTCCAGAAGAGTCCTGAGTAGCTTCTTTCTGTCTTTGTGGAGTTTGCGATGCACACCCTGTCAGCAAGTGGGTGCATTCTGAACCCCTTTGTTTAGGGTTTTATGGAGCTCCAGTTCATAGGCATGATTGATTAAATCATTGGACCTTGGAGATCAGCTCTCTTTCCTCACCATTCGCCCTCCTGGGTAGTTGGGATGGGTGGCTGAAAGGTTCAGTCCTCAATGGCATGATTCTCTGGGTACTGGCCCCCATTCTAAAGCTGTTAGGGCCCATCTAGAGTCCCCCATTAGCATAAACTCTGGTATGGTTGAAAGGAGCTTGCTATGAATAACAGAAAATCCTCTCACATCTATTACTCAGGGAATTTCAAGGATTTTAGGAGCTCTGCTGGGAACCAGGATAAAGACCAAATATGTATTTATTATTATATTACCATTGTTTATTTTATTATGCTTCATTGTCTATATATGTTACATATATTTTATGTGTATTAAATATTTCCTAAATTATTATAAAGGAGGAGCTCTATAAGATATTTTTGGAGAAAGTATTTCAGATAAAAGTACATGTGTGGAGATACATGTGGTTTTTAGAATGAGTTAAAGATAAGGGGAAATAAGTCTGATTTAGAGTTCTAGTGTGAGTTAAAAGATAGGTTTTTACCATGTCATGGTGGATTCTAGGTGAAGATGCTGTTCTGGAATAAAAATTACTTTGGTTAAGCATGTTACATTTGTGGTCAGATATTTAACCTAAGAATGTATTTACATATAAAAATCAGAATTTGAAAAAGTCTAGCAAGTAAAAGGCAATAGATGAATGCTTTTTATAAAGAATACATTTACAGTATAAATAAAACTAAATATTTGATTTTTGTGTTGAAAGAAATATGGAATAGTGAATGACATTCAAAGAATTTGGAGTTGTACCTCAGTTAAATACCTGCCCTGCTTTTTAGTATCTGTGTGTTCTTGGGCAAGTGACAAAGAGTTTTTTATATAAATGAACACTTCTGTGGAAATGCACATATCTCCTGCTATTGTTGTAGAAACTAAACAAGAATGTGAAAAGCACCAGGCCTGGCACCTCCTGTATGTTAAGTATTCAATAAATCAAAAATATAAATAAAGTATCAATAAAGAAAATATTATCTATATTGAGTTGTTTTTTAATTGCTTAAATATTTTCTCATGCCTGACATTATACTTAAGTATTTTCTTTTTTCTACTGATTATACCTTTTGTTTTTATTGCAGATCAATGTAAGAGTAACAACGATGGATGCTGAGCTGGAATTTGCCATTCAGCCCAACACAACTGGCAAACAGCTTTTTGACCAGGTATCATTCACTACATGAAGTATGCAATTTTGACACCATAGTGTGCATGCTATTGCATACTTCTTTCTGTGTTTTTCTATACCTTTACTTAAAATGCTACAATGTAGCATTTGGAATTTTTCACAGTACTTGTTCAGATGTCTTGAACAACTGTAGGGATAGTCTTTCTTATTCCTAGATTTGAGAGATGGTACTTTAAAAAAATAATTACTAGGTATTTATTAATCATCTGATATGCAAATCATTGCAATGAGGACTACAAGGAATTCAGTGATACTCTCCATAGTCCGTGAGTGGAATAGGTGGAGATCCTAGACAGAGCGGGTAAACCAGCAATGGGCTTTGCCCAGGGCACAGAAAGTCAGACTCAGCAGTGAGAGTTTGCAGTGGAATAAGTATTTATTGCAAGGCCCAAGCAAGGGAGTGGGAGACAAGTCTCAGATCCACTCCAACTTGGTCTTTGAGTTAGAGGTTTTTTATAGAAGGGAAAGAACAAAGAAGCTGGGGTTAATCATTATGTGATATTTCTGTGACATTTCTTAATTGTAGTTTTGGTTTGGTTAGTCAGGATGTCTCTGGTTTCGTTATCCGAGGGTCTCTTCGCTTATCTTGCCCTGGAGAAGTAACCTGTGTGTTGATGATGTATGATGATACAAGAACAGTTTTACTACATTATTGGTATTATCAACAGTGGTAGCAGTTTTGGCCATCTGACTCTGGTTGATTAGTGTTCAGTTAGCACAGGATTAAGGTCAGAGGGGACACCAAAGGAAGTAAAGTTGGATAGAGAGATTAGTCATAAACTCGGCAGGGGAACTTGGGTTTCAAGGAGATGGCAGGAGCAGAGGCGTAAGCTATAAATAGGGCCCTGATAGCAGTTTGATGTCCTAGGCTCTTAATATGCTAGCCTGGAGTTAGAACATGGATATCATGTTAAAGAACTTGAACTATTGATTTTGTCCTTTTTATCACTCTTGAGTGCGCACTTGAGCCACCCTGGGGAGTTTTAAAGAGAAAAATAAAGCAGTGCCTGGAAACCACCTCTAGAGATTCTGTTTGATTGCCTGGGACTTACTCTAAACTATTAGTACTTTTATTGAGGCTCCCCAGGTAAAGCTGTATATGATTTAAGTAGTCAAGTTTTATTGAGAAAAGGAGGAAAGAGATTGGTGACTAGGGGGTCAAGTGTTTAAGAAGCGAATTGATTGCAAAAAAGAGGAGGTAGCTTTTACATGAACTTTTACAAGAACTTATGATCAGGAGAGCAGTAGTCTGTGGTCATACTAACTATTGACCTTAGGAAATGGGAGAGTTCCTGGTATTACAGCAATAAATAACATACTAATTACCTGCTGATCCCAAATATGATGAAATAAAAATTTAAAACTCCTAGGAAGTTGTTTCTTCCCTTAACTAGCTAATAAACTTAATCTACTAATTAGATAATTAATGAACTTGAACGCCCAGATAAAATCTTTTTGGAGATCAAAGAATTTTTTTGTTGTGAGTGAGCAATCTTTTAAGGCATCATCGTAAGCAATTGCATGCAATTTACGTTATAGATATTTTACTTTTGTGAACTAATACTTTTGTTGATTATTCTAGGTCTCATGTTTGTAAGTACGTAAGCTATCTTACTTGAATAAAAATGTGGATGGAGTTAGCATTTACTGTACTCATAGCAAATTGAAATGTTATTTATAGTGAGCAAAATGTTTTGTGTTAGTCAAAAACAAATTAGCACATGGGCCTTTTTGGTATTGGTTAGTGAGAAATAAAATATTTGTTTTTTTCTAAGAAGAATTGCTTTAGTTTAGATACCAGGAAAAAGGAAACTACATGTTTTATGATGCAGTAATGTGTACTAGTTGAAAAACGTGGGCTCTGGAACCACACTGCTAGAGGTAGAGTCCCAGATGTCGCTGTTTGACTTCATACAGATTACTTTCTTTGTCTCAATTTTTCTCATTTGTACAGTTAGGATGATGGTAACATTATTCCTTCAGAAGGTTTTTGTCAGAATTAATTGAGACTTCAGAAGTGTAAACTATGTAGAACAGTGTTTGATACACAAACACACACACATTTCATATTGTAAGTGAAAAGATCTAAGTTAAAGAGTGTTGCTGTCTGTTCCAGCCTGTCTCAGCAGTTTATTCTTGTAGTCGCTGTTCTGTATCTTGGCAACTTGAGCCCAAATTCCAGATCCAAATCTGGTGTTACCTTGTGTGAAGTTGAGTATGTGGGTGAGCTAGCTGTCAGGTCAAGGTCAGTCAGTAGGTTCAGAGTCAGACCAGCAGACCTAGGGGCAGGAGTTCTCTCAGATGAATCTACCTGTAGCAAAACCTCACTTCCGATTAGGATGTCAGCTTGAAGCCATCTGCTTTGTGGAGGGGCTCTGGTTGAGTTTGTGAGGTCCTTTGGTTTGCTCCCTGCTGACTTTTTCTTCACTGGCCGCCTCTTCCAGTTTATGCCTATGGGATTAGAATAGTATTACCCCTATGGGATTAGAATAGTACTCAGCGTCATCTGTTACGATGCAAGAAAAAAATACTAAAAATGTTTGTTTGTATTTTTATCTTTTAATTTTTTAGGATAGGCTTTCTGATATATTAATGTGATAGCATATGTATAACTTATAAATAAATATGCATATATTGTAGTTACAATATGTTTTTACTTGTAGAGGCATGATTTAAAGTTCGCTAGAAGACTTTCAGAAATAGGGAAAGATGGAGCCTGTTAAGGAATTTCACAACTGTGGTCTCTTACTTTTCTGGTGTGTGTTGTGACAGTCTGAAGTTAAGAGGCTGTCCCTTGTGCCCCACTGGCAGATCCCTTTTTTACTTAGCAGCATTGTGACTCACAGAAAGCCTGGAGACAGAACTGAGGCTTGCTGCTTTGGTACTGCTCTTGACATTTCTTGTTTCTGCCACTCTGAGCTGAAATATTTTCTGTGGCTCTGTTGGGACAGCCTATCTTTTGCCAGAGTTAAATTTTCTGGGGTCTCCTTTGTCCACGTTCAAGTTTTGGTTGTTTGGCATTCATTGATCAGCTTTTGCTATCACTGTGGGTATTTATATACCATATCATTCAGAGAATTCTCTCTTTTTTTTAATGTGGTAACCTTTCCTGATACAGCTAAATTTTTTTTTTCCCACACCTAAATTTTTTTTCTTATTTTTAATTTTTGTATGTGCCATTTCAGTGAAATTTTTTCAAGAGGGAAAGGAAACTGAAGGGTTCCATTTACCATCTTGAAACCAAAAGCCCAGCATGTTTTTAGATTTTTATTTTAGAAGAAATATTTTTTATTATTATTTGTTTTAAACCAAGAATGTTTACTACTTAAGAACTAATATTGAATCTTTTGTAAAGCTTTTAAAGTCCTAATAAACTCTCACCTCCCTCATTTTAAATATAGATTTAAAAATATGCTTTTGTTGGCATAATCCTGAGTGTGAGTTAATAATCCTAGCTTACCACTATAGTTACTCTGTAGTACTCTTGGGTACCTACTACAGACTAGTCATTCTTGGAAATGACATGAATATTAAGATGAATAAGGCAGTAATCTTTTCTTTAGTTTTAAACAGCCAAGGAGGGTAAATAGACACTCTACTAATAATAATTAATTATGATAAAATAAGTTTAAGCAGCAGTATAAATAAAGTACTGTGGAGTTACTAAGGACCAAGTGATTAATTTTGTCTAGATGATAGGAAAGCTTCATTCACAGAAGCATGTTAGTTGAGCTGGGCCTTGCTGCTGCTGTTGCTGCTAAGTCACTTCAGTCGTGTCCGACTCTGTGCGACCCCATAGACAGCAGCCCGGCAGGCTCCCCCGTCCCTGGGACTCTCCAGGCAAGAACACTGGAGTAGGTTGCCATTTCCTTCTCCAATGCATGAAAGTGAAAAGTGAAAGTGAAGTCGCTCAGTCGTGCCCAACTCTTAGCGACCCCTGGACTGCAGTCCACCAGGCTCCTCCGTCGATGGGATTCTCCAAGCAAGAATACTGGAGTGGGTTGCCATTGCCTTCTCCGGAGTTGGGCCTTGAGGAATACATTATTTAACAGGTGGTAAAAGTACAGAAGAAAAGCAAAGAAAAATAAAAGTACAGAAGAAACATTCTAGGGAGGGGAAGAAGCGTGAGCAAAGGTATCGAAGGGTAAAATTTATGGCATGTTCTAAGAATGGTTTCTTGCTCAGTGAGAGTAGAACATAGAATATATGAGGCTGAGTGAAGGGACGTAGGAATGGAGGTGAAAGCAGCAGCTGGATAGCCTGAGGCATGGCATTTACAGGTCCTCAGAGAGTCTTCCTACCAAAATGATAGTGTTTGTTTGTGCTACTTGATAGTATAAATTGGGTTGGGGGAAGGGTAAACTGAAATAGGAATGTGGGATTAGGACAGCTCTGTGTCTTTTGCCCAGATTCTTCTTTTTATCTCTTAGGGTCATGTTGGCAGATGAGAAGGAAAAGGCACACGGAAGAATGGATCAGATAGGTTGAAATGACATTATGGGATTTAATAAAACCTGAACTTAAATTTTTAGGAATATTCCTTTAATTAGTATGTTAAATTTAGGAAAGATCTTTACTATAATTTCCATGTGGTTTTGTTCTTCCTTTGAAGTATAGTGCCTTCTGGTTACAATGTGAGTGTTGAACTGAACTTTTTTTTTTAAGGTGGTGAAAACAGTTGGTTTGCGTGAAGTCTGGTTTTTTGGGCTGCAGTACATGGACAGCAAGGGCTATTCTACATGGCTTAAACTAAATAAAAAGGTAAACTGTGTATGATAACATATCTAGCTAATAATTAAGTTGCTTTGAAGTTAATCTTGATCATGTTAAATCAGACTGAGCGAGAAAAACTCAGAATCTGACTGATTTTAAACCTCTTTTATAGTTATCTCTGTGAATCATTAGAGGAGTCATGTCTTTTAATTTACTAAGGTACCATCACCATATCATCTTCAAAAACAGAAATGTTCATTTTTTTCCTATTTGAAAACTCAGCAGTAAGAAATACTATAAGGTATTGCTTAGTACTTTGATCTTAATTTAAACATCTTCAGGATAAGTTGCTCTGGAGAAATTTCAATTAGGTTATTAATTAGGATCTGTGAGTTATCAGTCACATTCATAAGCATAGAATCTTTTTCTCACATTTATTAAAGGTTTAAAATCTTACTTAATAGATTTAGAATCTTATGTTTTATATCCTATTTTGTACCAAAAGAGAATATTATGTGACTATGGTCAGTTATTGTGAACCTAAGATTTTTATTGAATATACTTGAAATTACCATTACAGGTGACACAGCAAGATGTTAAAAAAGAGAATCCTTTGCAATTCAAATTTAGAGCTAAATTCTTTCCTGAAGATGTTTCTGAGGAATTAATTCAAGAAATAACCCAGAGACTTTTCTTCTTGCAAGTTAAAGAAGCTATATTAAATGATGAGATATATTGTCCACCAGAAACTGCAGTTCTTTTGGCTTCTTATGCTGTCCAAGCCAAGTATGGAGATTATAATAAAGAGATTCATAAACCAGGCTACCTGGCTAATGACAGACTCCTCCCCCAGCGGTAAGTGAAGCATGCGTTTATGCTATAGTCTCTGAAAAATCACATTTTAGAAGTTTGTAAATGGTTGTGTTTTTTGTTGGTTTTTTTTTTTAGATTTTTAATTTGCCAGTTGGGTTAGGGTATACTTTTAAAAGTTATGACCCAGAAGCTACATAGATTTATGTACTCTGTAATTACTTAAACATTTTGTCTCTCCTCATTCTCACAGATAAGCAGTAAGTGGAGGCAGTCATAATTTGGGCTTGAGGAGGCATGAGTTGCTACTTATTAGTAAAAATTCTCATGCAGGTAGACCGTTGCTTAATAAATGTTTTTGAAAATAGTAAGTTCCAGGTTACATTTCCTCCATAGAATTAAAATTAAATTTCTAACTTTCCAAAAGACTTTTTAAGCTTGGTTATTGGACTCTTAGTCTAGTGCTCTGTTCCCATCTGCAGCATACTGCTGCCTGTTCTGAACTCAGGTCTGTTCCCCAGACGCAGGAAAGCCAATCTAATGACACCTGTTTGTGGTGAAGGAAAGTACAGCATTTATTGCAGGGTACCAAACAAGGGAGTGAGAGACAAGTCTCAGATCCACTCCCACCTGATCTTTGAGTTAGGTGCTTATTAAAGGGAAAGAACAAAGACGCTAGAATTAATCATTGTTTTGTGACAGCTTGGGAGTCAGAAGTCTGTGGTCTAAGATTCTCTGGCTAGGTGGCCCGTGACTGGGGGGTCTGCTAAATAACCTGAGTTTGTACATTACTGATGATATCTATAATAGCAGTTTTAGTATAGTAGCAGTTAATAGTGTTATTGACAACAGCAGCTTTAGTCATCTGGCTGTTGGCTGATTAAGTGTTCAGTTAGCACAGGACTGAAGTCAGAGGGGGCAAGGAAAGGCAAAGAAGCTTTGCATGTGGAGGTTAATAAAAACTCAGTAGGAGAGCTTGCTTTCGGGAGACTCGGTTTCAATATAACAGTTATTTCAAGGTAGCATGCTGCAGGAAAGCATCATTAGCAGGCCTTGGTTTTAAATGCCAGTTCTACCCTCTGCTAATTGTGTGGCCTTAGTGTCTCACTCTGCACAGTGAGGGTAACAGTTCTGCTCTGTCAGCTTATGTTTATGACTGCAGTTCGTGAACTGTGTGCTTTACAGTCCTAATTGTAAAGTGTGATACAACTGTTAGTTGGTAGTATTATTTATAAAATCTAGAAATTACATGGAATATTACTTTTGAACATTTCAGTTCTTAATGGTAGTAGTATACACGACCCTGATGTTAGAATGTACATAGGGACTTTTCTCTAGAATCCAGAGAAATTATTACTATTTGCACAGATTCCTGAATTTTAAAATTTCTATTTAAAGGCAGAACTGCATATTATTAACCTAAAATTTAAGTTCTCTATCACTTCCTCATTTAAGCTCTTAAGTATAATTTCTTTTTTGTAGGTACTGAATATGAAGAAATCAAAACTACTTTATGTCTATTTTTATTATTAAGTTCCTTTGGTTGTAGCATTAACAATTAATTTTGGTTAGTAAATTATATTCTGTTGCTGTATGCTTTATAGGTACCATTAAGTACAGTAGATTTAGTAATTGATCATTAAATGTTATGTACTCTTCTCTTTAATTTTATAACAGTAATAGTTTTAATAGTATATATTATATATTATTTACTGAAAGAAACAGGAGTATGAGATACTTGTCAGTCTGTTCATAACTATCGGTCCAACCCAAAATTCAGTGTCTCAGATTTTGTAAGCATTGAATGGAGTAATTGATTACCAGTGTAGTAGAATTGGCATTTCAGATGAGTTTTTTTTTCTTTTTAATTTTAAAAATTATTTGTTTTTTTAAACTTTCTATTTTGTATCAGAATATAGCTGGTTAATAGCATAGTGATAGTTTCAGGTGAACAAAGAAGGGACTCAGCCATATATATACATACATCCATTCTCTCCCAAACTCCTCTCATCCAGGCTGCCACGTTACATTGAGCAGAGTTCCATGTGCTATAGTAGGTTCTTGTTGGTTATCCATTTTAAATATAGCAGTGTATACATGTCCATCCCAAACTCCCTAATTATCCCTTCCTCCCAGCAACCATAAGTTTGTTCTCTAGTCTGTGAGACCTAGAGAAATCCAATGCTATTTAGGAAGAAGAAAGATAGCACCTGCTGCTCAAGATTTGGTTTTTAACTTTGAAGTCAGGTGTCCTTCAATTTGTTAGTCTCAGGAGGATTCATTCAAGTTATCTAAGTTTAAAAGAAATCCATAATGTCAGAATACTAAGTTTTTAGTTTAGAATGGAGGAGATACTTTCAAGTCATTGATTTTATTCCATGTATGAAAGTGAAAGTTGCTCAGTCGTGTCCGACTCTTTGCGACCCCATGGACTGTCCATGTAATTCTCCAGGCCAGAATGCTGGAGTGGGTAGCTTATCCCTTCTGCAGCGGATCTTCCTGACCCAGGAATCAAACTGGGATCTCCTGCATTTTAGGTGGATTTTTACCAACTGAGCTATGAGGGAAGCCAGATTCCATGTATACTATATAACAAACTTTTATCACTTAAGTGCCTGGGGGAAAATTAGTAATCATGTTATTTGGTGAACCTAAATCAAATACATAAATTTAATGATTTTGATGGATGTTTATAATCCTTGTATTGAAAAACCCAGATAAGCAATCTGGTCTCCCACAGTAGAGTTTAGCAGTCTGCTGATAGGAATAGTCAGCCCCACAGATACTATCCCTCTCTCTTGAAAAGAGCTAGATATACATGTTTTTCTGTACCAGGTTTCTGACTTGGGTATCTGGGTGGTTTGCAATAGCTTTTCAAGGTGAGAAGGAACCCATTTCAGAGAGTGAAGATGTCAGTTTTGAACCTACTGACATCTCCAGTGTAAGAGCAGTTTTATTTATTTATTTATTTATTTAAATATTTATTTCTTTATTTGGCTGCACTGGGTCTTAGTTGTGGCGCGAGCTTAGTTGCAGCATGTGAGCTCTTAATTGGCAGCCTGCAGTTAGTTGCGGCATGTGGGATATAGTTCCCTGATCAGGGATCGAACCCATGCCCCATGCATGGGGAGCGTGGAGTCTCAACCACTGGACCACCAGGGAAACCCGTAAGAGCAGTTTTAGTAGAGTGTTGAGGGTTGAACCCAGATTGTGGTAGACTGAGGGCAGTGATGTGAGGTGTAGAAATAAAGGACAGTAAATACAAACAGTTCCCGAAAGGAATTTGGCTGTGATAAAGAAAAAAAACTAAGAGGAGGGGAGCATGGGTTTAAAGTGTTCTTTAAAAGATGGAAAATAATTAATTCCTTTATTCACTCTACACATTTTTGCCTCTTCTGTTTTGGCACTGGGCATAATTGGCGAGCAACATGAATGTGAGTGTTGTGTGCTTCACGCAAATGAGTATACTATCATACCTCCTTTTTCTGCGCTTTGCTTTACTGTGCTCTGTAGGTACTGTTTTGTTTTTTTTTTTTTTTTTAACAAATTGAAGGTTTGTGGCAGCCAGCATCAAGCAAGTCTGTTAGCACTATTTTTTTTCCAGCAGCTTTAGCTCACTTCATGTATCTCCATCAGGTTGGGGCTTCCTGCACTATTTCAAACCCTCCACTAGCAAAATGATTATGACATTCTGAAGGCTCAGATGGTGGTTACTTTTTTTTTTTTTTTAACAATAAAGTATTTTTAAATTTTAGTATGTACATTGTTTCTATGGACAGAATGCTGTTGCACACTTAATACAGTATAGTATAACCATAACCTCTGTACGCACGAGAAAGCTGAAAATTTTGTGTAACTTGCTTTGTTGAGGTGATCTGAAAATGAACCAAAAATATCTCTGAGATGTGTGTGTATCTGGTAATATAGATAGGCAGGGATGGTAAATGATGGAGTGAGAAAATATTTCCTGAGAAAATAGAGGAAAAAGTCATTTAAAGGGATTTCCAGGAGGCATAGTGGTAAAGAATATTCACCTGCTGATGCAGAAGACACAAGAGATGCCGGTTCCACCCCTGGGTCAGGAAGATCCCCTGGAGAAGGAAATGGCAACCCACTTCTGTTTTCTTGCCTGGGAAATCCCATGGACAGAGGAGCCTGGGGGGCTACAGTCATGGGATCGCACAGTGGGACGTGACTTAGCGTGTTTGCACGCACACACACTCACAAGTCGTTTAAAGGCCCAAATAGATTTAAAGCCAAGGTGAAACAGATTAGCCTTGTCATGAAGAAAAGACTCCTTTTTTTTCTGGACAGAAGATTTAGCTTCCCCACCCACCTAATTGTTTTGTTTTTTTTTTTTCTTTAAAAATTTTTTTCAGGTTTTTTATTTTTGGCTGTGCTGAGTCTCCCTACTGTACACAGGCTTTCTGTAGTTGAGGCAAGTGGGGGCTACTCTCTAGTTGTGCACGGGTTTCTTGCTGAAGTGGCTTCTCTTGTTGCAGAGGACGGGCTCTAGGGCGCATGGACTCAGTAGTTGCAGGCTCTAGGGTCATTTAGAGTCAGTGTTTTTTTGGCAGGGGTGAGATTTAATAACCACTTTATTCCATGGAGAAGGAAATAGCAACCCACTCCAATATTCTTGCCTGGAGAATCCCGTGGACGGTGGAGCCTGGTGGGCTACAGTCCACGGGATTGCAGAGTCAGACACGACTGAGCGACTTCACTTTCACTTTCACTTTCTTCCATGCACTAGGGACTCTGGAAGGGGCTGAGGCTGGGCTGAGAGCACAGAAGGTACAATCCTAGAGCAAGGAGGGCAGGGAAAAGGACAGAAGCCAGGGAAATATAGATGCTCTATTTACAGACCACATCTCACCCACATTCGACCAGCGCCCTCCCCAGCACCTTCTCACCCGATACCGGGTGCCTCAGCTGCCCTTGGGCTAGAGTCTCTTTTCCCAGCCCCCTCCCACCCCCCAAAGCTCAGGGCCAAGGTCTCCAGAAAGCTCATGGCGGGGCCCTGGGTCCCTGTCTTGTCTTGCAGGCCTGAGGCGGCAGTGGCAGTCTGGTGAGGGGACCCGTGCCCCGGATTGCCTGGCTCTGGGGGCAGGGGTCCGGCCCCTGCGCAGTGTGGGCTGGGCTGGGGAGGCCCTAGCGCACTGGGCACGGTGGTGAGCGCTGGACCAGGCACTGGGGTGGCGGAGTCCAGCAGGAGGCGCGGTGCTTGGGGCCTTGACCGACGAGTTCTGGCCAGGGCGGCCTGGGGCGCAGAGAACCGTGCAGCGCAGGGGAGAGGACAAATGGTCCCTGGCTAGTGCCTCCGCATCCTGCACTGGGGACAGGGAACCCTGGGAGCTCTACCCAGCTTCCACTGTCTCAAATAGCCCACAGCGACCTCCACTAGGGCTCAGTCGTTGTGGCCCACCAGCTTAGCTTCCCCACAGCATGTGGATCTTCTCGTTGCAAGAATCAAACCTGTGTCCCCTGCGTTGACAGGTGGATTCTTAACCACTGAACAACGAGGGAAGTTCTCTTTTTTTTTAGTTTAATTTTTATTTTATATTGGGACATTATATTTGATTTACAGTATGTTACTTTCAGTGTACAGCAAAGTGGTTCAGTTATACATAACGTACGTCTATTCTTTTCCATATTCTTTTCCAAAGTGGGAATTTTTAGATACCTGCAAACCAGTCATGCAGATTAATAATGCAAGTACTTATATAAAATGGAAACGAGGGAGATTTGAGATGCTTAATATAAAAAGCCACAACATAAATCTTAGTGGCATTCAATTTAATTAACCTGTACATTCAGATTTTCTTAACATTGTCATTTCTGCAGTTGGCTGCATTGCATTGCATTACATTGCCCTAAAGGCTTGCCTCTTGATGAGCACAGAGGGCAGATGGCAAGAGAGTATTAAGATAAGAAAAATGTGCAAATTTAAGTGCTGTAAAGGTGTTCGATTTAAGTGTTGAAAATAAGAATGTTTGTTCATGTTTGCTTACATTTGTAGAAGAAACACTTAAATGATACAAAAGAAACTAGTAAGTTACTTGAAGCTTGGGGGGTGGTGAAAAAAATGCTTTTTACACTTGTAAACTTATATAAAAGTACCTGTAGAAAACATAACAATTAAATTTAGCATAAAAGCAAGTAAATACATAGAGGCAAAGAAGAATTCTGATTTTTGATTTGTTCCTCTCAAATCTCATTATTCATGAGAAAGTTACTTTCCCTGTTTTTGGTACAATATTTTATTCATTGCAAACATTTGAATTCCCATAAACTATCCATGTAACTATTTCTAAAACTTGATGTAAAATAATTTTAGGGTCATAGAGTCTATATTTTGAGTTAATTGTAGGTTCACACACAGTTGCAATAAAAAATGGTAGTGAGGTCTGGGTCCTGTGTATCCTTCCCCAAGCCTTCCCTAATGGTGACATCTTGCATGACTTCAGTACAATGTCACAACGAGGATGTTGGCATTGATGCCATCCACTGACCCCATTCAGGTTTCATCACTGTTGCTGCAGTCATTTGTGTGTGGGTATGTATGTATTGGTGCAGTTTTATCATGTGTATAGCTTTGTATGACTGCCACAGTTAAGGTACTGAACAATTCTAGACTTTTTAAAAGCATGTTGATTTTGAATCTAAGGGGCATTTTTACAGATTTTTTTTTTTTTCCCTTACAGTGTTTTGGAGCAACACAAACTGACAAAAGAACAGTGGGAAGAAAGAATACAGAATTGGCATGAAGAACATAGAGGAATGCTAAGGTATTGATTGAGTGGTTATTTTCTTAGTGTTTTTCCTCAAATTAAGGTTTTTTTTTTTATAACACTTTTTATTATATCAGAGTATCCCTCAAAGATTATTAGACTTATATGAATACATGTAAAGCACTAAACTTTAATCCTAAATGTTTTGTAATTTGTTTGATCTTATTTTTATATATGTTAAAATTAGCTTTATTTCAACAGGGAGGATTCTATGATGGAGTACTTGAAGATTGCACAGGATCTAGAAATGTATGGAGTCAACTATTTTGAAATAAAAAATAAGAAAGGAACTGAATTGTGGCTAGGTGTTGATGCTTTGGGTCTGAATATTTATGAACATGATGACAAGTAAGTAAATTACATGCATAGTGAACTAGTCTTTATTCAGCAGTCTGTATGGCTTTAATCTTACGTGTAAAGTTCTCTTGGGGATTGATAACTCTAACTGCTTCTCCCTTGCCCCCAAATTAAAGGATTAATGTCGGATAGGTTCTCAGACAACATACCTGTTTTCTCAACATCTTGTAGTTTCAGAGTTCTACTTCTCAAGAAGTGTATTTATCAAATAGAGTGATTTCACTTCTCTTTGAAGTGTGCTTCCTGATGTCTTGTGAGTTATGTCTGGTAACTTAAAATTTGTTCTCTCATAGATGAAAAGTGATTGCTTAAATGTTTTCTTGGCCTGTAGGTTGAAATTGAAATTAACATGCATAAACAGCAGCAGTGAGACAATGAATTATAGGTGTATGCGTGCTCAGTCACTTCAGTCGTGTCTGACTCTCTGTGACCCCATGGACCATGGCCCGCCAGGGTCCTCTGTCCATGGGGTTCTCCAGGCAAGAATACTGGAGTGGGTTGCCATTTCCTTCTCCAGTGATTATGAAGTGAGTGAAGTGAAGTGAGTGAAGTGAAGTCGTAATTTACTGTACTTTGTAACACTTTTTGTTTGAACATTTATAAGAATTATTTTGAATATTTTTAGACATCAGTAAAGTAGAATATTGCTGTATCATGCATAGTGAACAGTGACATTTTATTTTGAAATCGACCCAGAATGTATAATATGTCAGGCTCTTAGAGAACTTTTAAGTAATGATAACTGCAGTTATTTTATACCTTTCTTTTATTTGCCATGTCACATGAGCATCTAAGTCTATGCCAGTAATGCTTTTTTCCAAGATGTTTCTTTTTATTCTGGTCTCAGAACTTTATTTTCATTATTTGTAGGTATCTAATAAAATATACATTCCTCAGCAAATACAATAATTCCAAAAGAGAGTGTTTTGCTGATTTTACTCTCATATTTTTTCATATATTACAAAGCAAATTAAAATGCTATGTGATTCAGAAGAGAAAATTTTGAAAGTTTTGAATGAAAAGCAAAAATGACCTGAAGAGTAAATCTTGTGGATGAAATCTTTTCTTCCTTTAAAAATTTTGAAAGAGTTTCCATTAGAGTACCTGTTAGAGGTGTGACTTCAAATAAAGATGGGGAATGTGAAAGAGGGGTGAGCTCAAGATGGGAAGGATTGGGATTGGAAATTGTGGACAGTGGGGACTTTGGACTTAACTGGAACGTGTCAGTTTCTTTTTATAATGAGAACATATTCATCTTAAAGCATGCTTTTATTCTTTAAGGTTAACACCTAAAATTGGTTTTCCCTGGAGTGAAATCAGAAATATTTCATTTAATGACAAAAAATTTGTTATAAAGCCAATTGACAAAAAGGCACCTGTAAGTAAAATTCCTTTAGTTTATGTATTAACTCTTTAAATTTCTGCCACTTTGCTATGCTAGCACTTGAAGAACGACATTGTCTATTTTTTGAATTGCTTCTGAGAAGTAACCCTTTTCACAGTTTTATTTTAACTGAGATTTAACTATAGGGTAGGAGATGGTTGGAAACAATCACCATTTAAAAAAAAAATGTTGGTGGCTAGAATTAGTGGAGGTAACCCTTCTCTAAATTAACTTGCTTAGAGAGTATTACATAATGAACTTTGGATTTTTGTAACTCAAAGCCTTGAACGTAAGAAATCTTTATGTTTAAATAGTTTTTTTTAATTGCTCTAGTGTCAGGTATACCCTAGTATTTTAGCTCAATTATTGAAAACACAAAGATATGGAGAAAATTTCTAGGTTAAAAAGTTTAACAGAGTTGAAAAAGATCCAATTTTGAAATTAATGGCAAAGGCAAAACAAACAAAAAATCCTCCTCTGAGGTTGAAGGAATTGATGTTCATAGTTTCTTTGGAGAAGAAAAAAGAATAAATGTCATTTAATACATTGATAAGATAAGAATGTTAGCTTCTCCACAAAACCAGTAGGGAATGAAAGGGTGAGGGAACCAGTTTTGTGACAGTATGGCATAAGGAGTGAAGAAATTCTGTGATTTCTGAACTATATGGAGTATGACATTAGAATTCATAGGAGAGGTTACAATTTTGTAGAGATTATTGTGGGAAGGACTATCCTTCATGAAGATTTTAAATTCAGGCTCCTTTATGTTTAGGATTTTGTTTTTTATGCACCTCGTTTAAGAATCAATAAGCGGATTTTGGCCTTATGCATGGGAAACCATGAACTGTACATGCGAAGAAGGAAGCCTGACACTATTGAAGTACAGCAGATGAAGGCCCAGGCTAGAGAAGAGAAACATCAGAAGCAGTTGGAAAGGTACGGAGTTTATGGCCTTTCTTTTTCTTAATCTTTGACTGTGCT
Source organism: Odocoileus virginianus (assembly GCF_023699985.2). NCBI lineage: Eukaryota > Metazoa > Chordata > Mammalia > Artiodactyla > Cervidae > Odocoileus > Odocoileus virginianus. The sequence goes on from NC_069683.1 coordinate 55,348,807, forward strand.
GGGTCTTCATTGCAGCACATGGGCACGTCTCTTCTTTTGTTGTGGAACATGGGCTCTAGAGCACACGGGCTCAGTAGTTGGGGCACATGCGCTTCTTAGTTGCATCACGTGGGCCTGGCTGTCCCAAGGTGCGTGGAACCCCAGTTCCCCATCCAAGTGTCAAACCTGCATCCTCTGCTTTGGAAGGTGAATTCTTAACCACTGGACCACTAGGCAAGTCCCTAGCCTTTCATTTTTAATTGATAGCAGAAGATTATCTAAAATTTAAGAATCCTCATCAGTTTCTATAAAATACTCTAAATTTACATTTTTACATTATATTCATTTAATACCATGATACAGTTGGCCAAAAAGTTTGTCCAGGTTTTTCCATAAGGTGTTATAAAAAATGTTATTAAAATTGAATGACAGCATGTGTTATCACTGTCCTCTTTTAAAGTGAGTATGTATAGTTTTCAAGTTAGAAATTTTTTTGATAGATATTTCTGAGAAAATAGCTTTTTGAGACTTCACAGATGTGCTTTTCTTGAATTGTGCTTGCTTTTTACTGACAGACTTTGGTGTGGACATAGGATGAAATTTTCAAGTTTGTTTTGCTTTTGACTTGTGTGTCTTCATTTTTCAGGGTAGGATTATGCTGAATATTTTGATTGGAAACAATGTCAGTGATGTGAAGTGAACAGTCACTATTCAGAGTTTAATAACACTAACACTCCCTGCCAGTGACACTGATCTTTTTAACCAGGGTTCACTTACACTTTCAAAAAAGATGTTAAATATATTAAATTAAGACTTCTGAAACATAAAAATACTGAATAAAATCCTTGTTTACTTTGGAACCACATTACTGGCTCTAGCAGTCATAATGCCCAAATCTGATTCTATATTAATTTAGACTTTATGCTTATTTGAAAAAATTTAGAGACCAAATTAAAGTTAACATCTATTGAGGAAATCATTGTAGAATAACACAATAATCTTAAGAATAGAGTAAGTCTCAAGAAAACAAAATTGAGGACCCCTAACAGAATACATAAAAACATATATTGTGTTGGAAATAATGTGATTTGAATCCAGTAATTAAATCAGCCCTCTGCCAGAAATAGTTTTGCTACCTATATTTTTAATCTTTGTATTAGATACATTTTTTTTTCTTAAATGTTTTGTGTAATTCAGATATTTTATGAATTCACATTGTTTCAGTCAAGTTGTCTGCCTTTGGGAAGTCAGGTCAGTTCAGTTCAGTCGCTCAGTCATGTCGGACTCTCTGCGACACCTGGGGCTGCAGCAAGCCAGGCCTCCCTGTCCATCACCAACTTCCGGAGTTTACTCAAACTCATGTCCATTGAGTTGGTGATGTCATCCAACCGTCTCATCCTCTTGTTATCCCCTTCTCCTCATGCCTTCAGTCTTTCCCAGCATCAGGGTGTTTTCAAATGAGTCAGTTCTTCACATCAGGTGGCCAAAGTATTGGAGTTTCAGCTTCAGCATCAGCCCTTCCGATGAATATTCAGGACTGATTTCCTTTAGGATGGACTGGTTGGATCTCCTTGCAGTCCAAAGGACTCTGAAGAGTCTTCTCCAACACCACAGTTCAAAAGCATCAATTCTTTGGCACTCAGCTTTCTTTATAGTCCAACTCTCATATTCTTAGTTGACTACTGGAAAAACCATAGCCTTGACTATATGGACCTTTGTTGACAAAGTAATGTCTCTGCTTTTTAATATGCTATCTAGGTTGGTCATAGCTTTTCTTCCAAGGAGCAAGCTTCTTTTAATTTCATGGTTGCGGTCATCATCTGCAGTGATTTTGGAGCCCCCCAAAATAAAGTCTGTTACTGTTTCCCCATCTATTTGCCATGAAGTGATGGGACCAGATGCCATGATCTTAGTTTTCTGAATGTTTAGTTTTAAGCCAGCTTTTTCACTCTCCTCTTTCACTTTCATCAAGAGGCTCTTTAGTTTTTCTGCCATAAGGGTGGTGTCATCTGCATATCTGAGGTTATTGATATTTCTCCCGGCAATCTTGATTCCAGCTTGTACTTCATCCAGCCCAGTGTTTCTCATGATGTACTCTGCATTTAAGTTAAATAAGCAGGGTGACAATATACAGCATTGATGCACCCCTTTCCCTATTTGGAACCAGTCTGCTGTTCCATGTCCGGTTCTAACTGTTGCTTCCTGACCTGCATACAGATTTTTCAAGAGAAGTTAACTGCTTCATAAAATATGTTTTAAGCAGACATGAAACTGTCCTGTAATTCCTGACCCCATCATTAAAGATGCTAAGTTGAAATGTTACTTTGAGCTCTGTCATTTTTTACTGCTCTCACGTGGCTTAGGATTACATTGTAGTTCTTGATTTACTTTTAATTGAAGGATAATTACAATATTGTGTTGGTTTCTGCTATACATCAAAATGGATCAGCCATAGGTATACATATGTTCCCTCCCTCTTGAACCTCCTTCCCGCCTCCCACTCCATCCCACCCCTCTAGCTTGCAACTGGCCCCAGTTTGAGTTCCCTGAGTTACACAGCAAATTCCCCCACTGGCTGGCTATTTTGCATATGTTAATATGTATGTTTCTGTTCTATGTTTCTCTCTATTCATCCCACCCTCTCCTTCTTATATTCATCTCACCCTCTTATATTCATCTCATTCATCTTATATTAATCTCACCCTCTCCTGCTTCCATCCCCTGTGTCCATAAGTCTGTCTGTGTTTGCATCTCCATTGCTACCAGGCAAGTAGGTTCATCAGTACCATCTTTCTAGGTTCCATATATGCCTTAATATAGGATATTTGTTCTTCTCTTCTGACTTCACTCTGTGTAATAGGCTCTAGATTTATTCACCTCATTAGCACTGACTCAGATGCATCCCTTTTTATGGCTGAGTAATATTCCATTGTGTACATGTACACAGCTTCTTTATCCATTCATAGACATCTAGGTTGCTTCTATGTCTTAGCTATTATAAATAGTGCTGCAGTGAACATCAGGGTACATGTGTCTTTTTCAGTTATGGTTTTCTCAGGGTATATGCCTAGTGGTGGGATTGTTGGGTCACATGGTAGATTAGCCCTAGATTTTTAGGGAATCTCCTTACTACTTCCCATAGTGGCTGCATCAGTTTATATTCCACCTAACAGTGCACCAACATGTCATGTCCCTTTTCTCCACACCTTCTTCAGCTCTTATCGTTTGAAGATTTTTTTTGATGGTCATTCTGACGGGTGTAAGGTGATATTGTAGTTTTGATTTGCATTTCTCTAATAATGAGTGATCTTGAGCATCTTTTGGTGTGTTTATTAGCTAGCTGTATGTCTTCTTTAGAGAAATGTCTGTTTAGGTCTTTTGCCCACTAATTCCAATGACTTAGTTATTTGCTTTCCTATTATTGAGTTGCATAAGCTGTTTATATATTTTGGACATTAATCCTTTGTCAGTTGTTTCATTTGCTGTTATTTTCTCCCATTCTGAAGGTTGTTTTTTCACCTTGTTTATAGTTTCTTTTGCTGTGCAAAAGCTTTTAAGTTTAATTAGGTCTTACTTGTTCATTTTTGTTTTCCTTTCTATTATTCTAGGAGGAGACTCAGAGGATCTTCCTGTGATTTATATAATAAAGTGTTCTGCCTATGTTTTCCTCTTAAGAGTTTTACAGTTTCTGGTCTTACATTTAGGTCTTTAGTCCAGTTTGAGCTAATCTTTGTCTATCATGTTAGGAAGTGTTCTAGTTTCATTCTTTCACATGTAGCTGTCCAGTTTTTCTAGCACCACTTACTGGAGAGACTTCCCTTGCCTCAGTGTATTCTTGCTCCTATGTCAAAGATAAGGGTTTATCGCTGGCCTTTCTGTCTTGTTTCACTGGTGTATATTTCTGTTTTTGTGCCAGTACCATACTTCCTTGATGATTGTAGCTTTGTAGTATACTCTGAAGTCAGGAACGTTAATTCCTCCAGCTCCATTTTTCTTTCTTGAGATTGCTTTGGCTGTTTGGGGTCTTTTGTGTTTCCATACAAATTGTGAGGTTTTTTTGGTTCTAGTTGTGTGAAAAATGTTGTTGGTGATTTGATAGGGTTCACATTGAATCTGTAGATTGCATTTGCTGGTTTAGTCATTTTCACAGTATTGATTCTTCCAGTTCAGGAAAATGGAATATCTCTCCATCCGTTTATGTTGTCTTTGTTTTCTTCTTCATCAGTGTCTTATGTTTTCTACATGTAGCTCTTCGTTTCCTTAAGTTGATTTATTCCTATGTATTGCATTCTTTTTGTTGCAGTGATAAATGGGATTCATTCTTCAATTTCTCTTTCTGACTTTTTGTTGTTAGTGTATAGAAATGCAAGTAGTTTTTGTGTATTGATTTGGTATCCTGTGATTAGCTCTAGTAATTTTCTGATGGTATTTTTAGAGTTTTCTATGTATAGTATCATGTCATCTGCAAACAGAGTTTTACTACTTCTTTCCAGTCTGGATTCTTTTTGTTTTCTTTAACTCTGATTGTCATAGCTAGGAATTCCAAAATTATGTTGAATGATAGTGGCGAGAATGGGCACTCTTGTCTTGTTTCTGATATTAGAGGGGATGCTTTCAGGTTTTCACCATTGAGAATAATGTTTGCTGTGGGTTTATCATTTTTGGCCTTTATTATGTTGAGGTAGTTTCCTTCTATGCCTATTGTTTTAAGAGTTTTATCATAAATGGGTACTGAATTTTTTTCAAAAGCTTTTTCTCCATCTGTTGAGATGATCTTATGGTTTTTATCTCTCAGTTTGTTAATATGGTATATATCACATTGGTAGATTTGCGTATATTGAAGAGTCCTTGCATCCCTGGGGTCATGGTGTGTGATCTTTTTTTCTTTTTCCCCAAATAAGTTTCACATATTCATTACTGAGCCTCATAGACTGTTAGCAAGGAAATAAGAAACATGGGAGCCAAGCATTCCATCTCTCCCATAAGTTTAGACAGTTGTGATGTTCTGACTGTGATTTGGCTGGTTAATATGCAGATAGTCTTAACACACAGCATGTATTCCACTTTATATGTGACACTTCTTATAGACCCAGCTTGGTTTTTCTCCAGTGTCTTCTCTTGAAATTGTCCCTGATCTTACTACTTTTCATTCGAATCCATTGAGGAATGGGACGATTCTGCTTTTGTTTTGGCCAGGAATCGCTTGACCCTGAAAGTCTTGTGAGAAGACATCTTGAGAAGCAAACTCAACCACACATAGGATGGCGGAGAAAAGAAAACAGCATGTGTGATCTTTTTAATGTGTTGTTGAATTCTGTTTGCTAGAATTTTCTTGAGGATTTCTCTGTCTCTGTTCATCAGTGATATTGGCCTGTAATTTTCTTTTCGGTGATGTCTTTTTCTGATTTTGGTATCAGGGTGATGGTGGCCTCGTAAAATGAGTTTGGAAGTATTCCTTCCTCTGCAATTTTTTGAAAAAGTTTCAGAAGGATAGGCACTAGCTCTTCCTCAAATGTTTAATAGATTTCACCTGTGAAGCCATCTGGCCCTGAACTTTTGTTTGTAGGAGATTTTTGATCAGTTTTTATTTTGGTGCTTATAATTTACTTGTTCATAGTTTCTATTTTTTCCTGATTCAGTCTTGGAAGATTGAACTTTTCTAAGAATCTATCCGTTTCTTCCAGGTTGTTCATTTTATTGGCATATAGTTTCTTATAATAGTCTTTTATGATTCTTTGTATTTCTGCATTGTCTGTTGTAACCTGTCCTTTTTCATTTCCAATTTTGTTGATTTTTCTCCCTTTTTTCTTGAGTCTGGCTAATGGTTTGTCTGTTTTGTTTATCTCCTTGAAGAATCAGCTTTTAGTTTTATTACTATTTACTATTATTTCCTTAATTTCTTTTTCATTTATTTCTGCTCTGATCTTGATGATTTCTTTCCTTCTACTCATTTTGGGGTTTTATTCTCCTTTTTTAGTTGTTTTGGGTGTAAAGTTAGTTGCCTAGTCGATGTTTTTGTTTCTTGAGATAGGACTGTATTGCTATAAACTTCCCTCTTAGCATCCCATAAGTTTTTGGTTGTCATGTTTTCATTGTCACTTGTTTGCAGGAATGGTTGATTTCTCATCTTCTTCAGTACCTGTTCATTTTTAAGACATATATTGTTTAGTCTCCATGTATGTGTGTTTTACAGGTTTTTTTTTTCCCCCCTGTAATTGATATCTAGTCTCATATTCTTATGGTCAGAAAAGATGCTTGATATGATTTCCATTATTTTTTTAATTTACTGAGAATTGATTCATGACCTGAGATGTGGTCTATCCTGGAAAATGTTCCATCTGCACTTGAGAGGAAAGCGTATTTGGATTGAATGTCCTAAATGTCCTGAAGATATCAACTAGGTCCATATGGCCTAATGTGGCATTTAAGGCTTGTGTTTCTTTAATTTTCTGTTTTGATGAACTGTTCATTGGTGTAAATGGGGTATTAAAATCCATACTGTTGTGTTACTGTCAGTTTCTCCTTTTATGTCTGCTTTTGTTTGCCTTACGTATTGAGGGGCTCCTATGTTGGGTGCATAAATGTTTGCCATTGTTATGTCTTCTTGGATTGATCATTATGTAGTGTGTTTCCTTATCTCTCATTTATTTTTTTAAGGTCTCTTTTGTCTGACAGGATTGCTACTCTCTTTTGATTTCCCACTTTGCATGGAATGTTTTTTTCCATCTTCTCACTTTCAGTCTATGTGTGTCTATAGGTCTGAAGTGGGTCTCTTGTAGATAGCATATGTATGGGTCATGTTTTTGTATCCAGTCAGTCTGTGTCTTTTGGTTGGAGTGTTTAATCCATTTACATTTAAGGTAATTATTGATATGTATGTTCCTGTTGGAATTTTCTTTATTGCTTTGGGCTTCTTTTCGTGGGTCTTTTCCTTCTCTTTTTTTCCTTCCCATGGACGTCGCTTTAACTTTGTCTGTAATGCTGGTTTTGCACTAAATTCTCTTAACTTTTGCTTCTCTGAAAGGTGTTAATTTTTCCGTCAAATATGATTGAGATTCTTGCCAGGTAGAGTAATCTTGGTTGTAGATTTTTCCCTTTTAGTACTTTAAATATATCCTGCCATTCTCTTCTGGCCTACAAGTTTCTTCCTGAAAGATCGTTAATTAAATGGGGTTTCCCTTGTATGTTGCTTGTTGCTTTTCCCTTGCTGCTTTTAATAAATAGCCTTTTTTTGTGTTTAATCTTTATTAGTTTGACTAGTACGTGTCTCAGTGTGTATCTCCTTGGGTGTATACTGTATGGGACTCTGCGCTTCTTGGACTTCATTGTTTTCTTTCACATGTTGGGGAAATTTTCAGATATAATACCTTCAAATATTTTCTCAGACCCTTTTTCTTTTCTAGTACTGGGACACCTATAATCCAAATGTTGGTGTGTTTGATATTGCCTGAGAAGTTTCTGAGACTATCCTCAATTCTTTTCATTCTTTTCCCTTTAGTCTGCTCTTCAGAAGTTATTTCCACCATTCCATTCTTCTGCCTGTTATTCTGGTATTGATTGCTTCTAGAGTATTTTTGCTTCCCTAGTGGCTCACGTGGTAAAGAGCTTGCCTGCAATGTGGGAGAGATCTGGGTTCAATCCCTGGGTTGGGAAGATCCCCTGGAGAAGGGAATAATAATAACCCACTTCAGTATTCATGCCTACAGAATTCCATGGACAGAAGAGTTTGGTGGGCCACAGTCCGTGGGGTCACAAAGAATCAGACATGACTGAGCTACTAACACAGAATATTTTAAATTTCATTATGTGTTGTATGTCTCTGTTTATTCTTTATTTCTTCTAGGTCCCTGTTAAATGTGTTAATTGATCCTTGCGTTTTGTTCATTCTGTTTTTGAGTTTTGGGATCATCTCTATTATCATTACTCTGAATTCTTTTTCAGATGGTTTGCCTATTTCCTCTTTGTTTATTTGGTCTTGTGAGTTTCTGTCTTGTTCCTTCATTTGTGCAGTATTTCTCTGTCTTCATTTTAATTCTAACTTACTGTGTTTGAGGCCGCCTTTTCCCAGGCTTTCAGGTTGTATTCCTTCTCCCTTTTGATTTCTGCCCTCAGTGGGTAAGATTTGTCCAGTGGTTTGTGTAGGCTTTGTGTTCTGGTGAAAGGAGGTGAGGGTTTTTTTCCTTCTGATGGGCTTGGCTGTGTGAGGTGGTATATTTTGGGGTGTCTGGTAATCCTGTCTGCTGATTGGTTGGGTTTATGGTTTAGTCTTGTTTGTTGTTTGGGTGAGGTGTCCTGCATGGGTTTATGATTTTGTCTTGTTCGTTGTTTGGGTGACGTGTCCTGCACTGAGGTGCTGCTGGCCGTTGGGTGATGCTGGATCTTCTAACACAGTTAACAACCCCGTGATTCCTTGTTGAATTCCATGAAAGGCTGCAACCTTTCATTAGTGAGTATGTATTGCCTGCTTTCTATACAGTAGGAATTCATTGACTCTTTATTTCATTTGAACACCTGAAGGTTGTTTTATGTTAGTCCAGCCACATGGGGATTGATGGTCTTTCAGAAGTGGCATGCTGAGTCTTGGTTTATTCCCTGCTTTATAGGTCAGGGAGAGAGAAGTGACAGCTGTGTATGTGGAAACAATTCTGGTCAACCCCAATGACAGAGGAGCCAGCAGACATGCTTGGGGAGTGCCCCGAGGTGTGCTGCTGGAGTCTCTTGGGCAGAACAGTAGTTGGGAAGAGGCAGCAGGAGGCCTCTTTCCCTGCAATACTTTGGCATATGTAGCTATATCCCCCTGCATAACTCTCATAACTTCTTTAATAGTGAAAATGATGTTCTTTTCCGTGGGTTATTGGTCCTTGTAGTCTGTGTTCTTAAGTTACTTGCATCCAAATCAAATTGAGTTTACAATTTAGAGTCAGATACCTACATACCACTTGTAGGTTAGCTATGGGATAGTCTGTGTCACAGCTGACTGCCTGTATGACCGGGACTGAGCTGATGTCATACCAAAGAATACAGGCTTTGGAATTAGATAAATCTGGGTTTGAGTTCTAGTACTTGTTGAACAAGTAACTTATTACCCACTATTCTCTTATCCTTACTGTGAAAATAATAGTCCTTTCAAGAGTTTTTGTGAGAAATAATAATGTCAGTATAGAAACATTTAGCAGAGTACCTAATACCTAATTAAATAGTAGCAATAAAGAATTTTTAATATTATTGGTACATAGTTTGAATAGAAGTTGAATATATGTTGCTTTTTAGTCTTCATTTTAAGAAAAATGTAATTGGTGCCATCTGATACTCTTTAAAAAGCAATAAATTCTAATATGGAGCTTCTCAGGTGGCTCAGTGGTAAGGAATCTTGACCTGCATACAGGTTTCTCAGGACGCATGTGAGGTGGTCTGGTATTTCTGTCTCTAAGAATTTTCCACAGTTTGTTGTGATCCACACAATCAAAGGCTTTAGTGTAATCAGTGAAGTGTAAATAGATGTTTTTCTGGAATTCTCTTGCTTTTTCTATGATCCAACTAATGTTGGGAATTTGATATCTGGTTCCTCTGCCTTTTCTAAATCCAGCTTCAACATCTGAAAGTTCTCAGTTCACATAGTGTTGAAGCCTAGCTTGAAGAATTTTGAGCATTACTTTGCTAGTGTGTGAAATGAGTGCAATTGTGTCATAGTTTGAACATTCTTTGACACTGCCTTTCTTTTGGATTGGAATGAAGACTGACCTTTTTCAGTCCTGTGACTGCTGAGTTTTCCAAATTTGCTGGCATACTTAGTGCAGCACTTTAACAGCATTATTTTTTAGGATTTGAAAAGGCTCAACTGGAATTCTATCACCTCCACTAGCTTTGCTCATATTGATGCTTCCTAAGGCCCACTTGACTCCAGGGGAATTCTGGCTCTAGGTGAATGATAACTCTGTCGTAGTTATCTGGGTTGTGAAGATCTTTTTTGTACAGTTCTTCTGTGTATTCTTGCCACCTCTTCTTAATATCTTCTGCTTCGGTTAGGTTCACACTGTTTCTGTCCTTTATTGTGCCCATCTTTGCACGAAATGTTCCCTTGATATATCTAATTTTCTTGAAAAGATCTCTCTAGTTTTTCTCATTCTATTGTTTTCTTCTGTTTCTTTGCATTGATTACTTAGCAAGTCTCTCTTATCTCTCCTTGATATTTTTTGGAACTCTGCATTCAGATGGGTATCTCTTTCCTTTTCTCCTTTGCCTTTCACTTCTCTTCTTTTCTCAGGTACTTGTAAGGCCGCCTCAGACAACCATTTTGCCTTTTGTATTTCTTTTTCTTGCAGATGGTTTTGATGAGCACCTCCTATACAATGTTACGAACCTCTATCTATGGTTCTTCAGGCATTCTGTCTCTCAGATCTAATCCCTTGAATCTGTTTGTCACTTGCACTGTGTAATCATAAGGGATTTGTTTAGGTCATACCTGAATGGCCTAGTGTTTTTCCCTACAAAAAGAAACTGGGTATCACTACGAAATGTGGAGAGCCAGAGTCATTCGTATTAATTGAACGGGGTATTAGTTGGTGATGGCTGTAGGCAGGTGAGAATTCTTGTGAGATGAGAAATACAAGCCTTGTAAGAGTGCAGCATAGTAAACTTTACAAAACACTTTAAATATCATAATCAAGTTAAATATTGGCTATACATTTATTTCATTTTTCAGCATAAAGACTAAAATTCCTCCCCCCAACTTGCTTGTTGCTATCTTCAGTCTTTTTTTCTAGCTTCCATGTCTCCTTTACCTCTATCCTTGAGGAAGAACAAATGAAATATCAATAGGGAAAAGGTAAACAGCACCAGTGCCTACCTCCAGAAGGGGCCATCTATGTGCCAGAGCAGGACTGAAAAGGTTCTGAGTTTGTAGAATATTATTGTAGCCTTTGGTCTTGAGATCTGGTGAGATGTAAATATTCGTGAAATGTCTCAGGGCCTCAGTGTCTCAGGGCGGGAGCTAACTGTCTTGGAGACTCTGGCAGCACTGGATTTGACTCAGCAGGGACTGAGGAGTGATGTGGGCAGCCTATTCAACATCTTAGAGTAGCAGGCAGCCTGGCATGGAAAAAGTAGCTAACGCATATATATGGAATTTAGAAAGATGGTAACAATAACCCTATATGCAAATCAGAAAAAGAGACACAGATGTAAAAAACAGACTTTTGGACTCTGTGGGAGAAGGCGAGGGTGGGATGTTTCGAGACAACAGCATTAAAACAAGTATACTATCAAGGGTGAAACAGATCACCAGCCCAGGTTGGGTGCATGAGACAAGTGTTCGGGGCTGGTGCACTGGGAAGACCCAGAGGGATCGGGTTGAGAGGGAGGTGGGAGGGGGGATCGGGATGGGGAATACGTGTAAATCCATGGCTGATTCATGTTAATGTATGACGAAAACCACTACAATATTGTAAAGTAATTAGCCTCCAACTAATAAAAATAAATGGAAAAAAAATAGAGTGGGGAAAAAAAAAAGTAGCTCTTGACATCACAGACAAGCCTGCTTTTTCAGCTTTCTAAAAAATACAGGAAGGGCAGCAGTATCTGTTGGGCCCCTATGCCCTTGTTTTTCTCAAGGAAATTGGGATGCTTAAACTTTCCTAAACCTGTGTAACCCCTGACTCCCAGAGCAGTGTGGGCTGTTTACCTGTATATACTCTGTTGATTGAGATAGGGTGAAAGGTGAATGTGCTAAAAGTGAGTCCAAGTCTTGGGGGAAGAGGGCCACTAAGTTATTCAGTCTTTCTTCGAGCTGTTGAGAAAGTACCTTGTAACAGGGAAGTCTAGAACAAGGGGGAGTTCCCCTCTCATGAATGAACCGTAGGCCGTAGATTATTAAACGCTGTGAGGATCAATTAAAACCAGTTGGGAAGATATGGCCACCCTTAAACTTAATGCATAGGCCTACTTTTCTTGCTGATTTATTATAACTCTCCCTGTTTGCCCCAGAGCTGGAGTCTCTCTTCATATTGAAAGCAGATAGGTACTAGGAGCTGCAGGAAGAAATAGGTAATAAAACTTTGCTGATAAGCTTATCAGAGATTGCAAGTTGAGAAACTACATGGTTTGGGCTTGAAATTCAGAATTGACATCAAATGGCAGCTATGTCTTTTATAAATATTTAGGTATTTTTAGATGAAAGCATAATTGATGTTTTTTTAACTAAAAAGAAAATTATTCCCATTAAAGTAGACAATATCTGATAATTAAATCTTATTCATCATTGTATTTCTGGCCCTCACCATAGAGTCTTATCCACAGTAAGCCCTTGGTAGATTTTTGATAAATGAATTTGGCTGTATTTAGGCCCATGGCAGATGCATCTAAATGAAAAAAGCACCCATTCCCACCAAACTCTCAGGAGGATCCTTTTAGATAGCATTAGATGCATATTATCATTTTAAGAGATTTGTCAAAGGAGATAAAACTGAGTTGTCCTCTTGTACCCAAGTTTAAGTTGATACTACCTTAGAAATTAAACTTGTATTAATTGTTCATGATTGAAATTTTTTGCCCTTCCATGTTAATTTGCTGTTTAAAGTGAAACAGTCTTGTGCACTCCCTTCATACCTTTGCTGTTTCTGCCAGTGGGTGGTTCTTGCTAATCTAAAGAAGGCATGTTCTTGGGTATGGCAACTGTGCATTTAACTGGTTTTGTGCTCACATATAATTTATTGTCCAGTTCATTTTAAACGGTCGCTGACATTAGTTTTTGTGACCTCACAATAAAAGATATATTTTAATCCAGTGTGTGTATATGTGACAGTGGGTTGTAGTTCTATATTCTTAACTATATGGTTTTTTAATACATCTAAATTTAAGGATACTTAAAATATTGATATGCTGTCATTTCTTCTTAGTTGATTCAGTTACCACTTAGGTTTCATGTATATATTTTCATATATTAATTTGTAACAACACAATGTAATTCCTTTTAAGGGCTCAATTAGAGAATGAAAAGAAGAAAAGAGAAATAGCAGAAAAGGAAAAGGAAAGAATAGAACGTGAAAAGGAAGAGCTAATGGAACGTCTGAGACAAATTGAAGAACAGACAATGAAAGCCCAGAAAGGTAAAAGTTTCTTTTTGATATTGGATTCAAAATTGTTGCTCTGTCATCAGATAATATAGTGTTTCTTAATACTTTAAAAAAATTTTTAATTGGAGGAAAATTGCTTTATAGTGCTGTACAACTACATGAATCAGCCATAATTGTACATGTGTCCCCTCCGTCTTTAGGCTCCCTCCCTTCCCATCACCCCACCCCTCCAGGTCATCACAGAGCACCAGGCTGAGCTCCCTATCTTATCTTGCAGCCTCCCGCAAGCTATTTATTTGACTCATGATGGTGTATATATGTTGATGCTACTTTCTCTATCTGTCCCACCCTCTCTTTCCCCCAGTGTGTCCACAAGTCCATTCTCTACATCCGTTGTCTCCATTCCTTCCCTGCAAATAGGTTCATCTGTACCGTTCTAGATTCTACATACAGTGCAAATTATTATGCCATGTTTGGTTTTCTCTTTCTGACTTAATTAATTCTGTGTAACAGACTTTAGGCTCATCCACATCACTACAACTGGTTCAAATTTGTTCCTTTTTATGGATGACTGATATTCTTTTGTTTTTATGTACCACAGTTTGTTTATCCATTTATCTGTTGATGAACATCTGGGTTACTTCCATTTCTTATATAGACCTAATTCCATTTAATTGCAAATTTAATACTTAGTGGAATTAAATCATAAACATTTTTAAGGTACATTCATGTATATAACCCTTATCTATTTGTTTTTCATTTACTTAAGCACTCAAATAGTTTTATATGTACTTTTATTATACATTACAAATGACTGTATGTGTTAATTTTTTCCTTTTGACTATCCAGGGTTACATACACAAAAATACATTTTCAATGCTTTCTGGCATTTAAACAAAATCTCTTTATGGATATTTAAGTACTTTAAGGCATCTAGGTAATTTAAGGCATTTTAAGCTATTCTGACTATTTAAACTCTTCTAGAACTCAGTCTCTAGGTTCAGTATGTTAAAAAATACACAACACATAGCCATGTTTTGTTTGTTTTTGATAACACATTTGGAAGAACTTACTTCCTAGACAGTAGGTAACCAAAATGTTACATTATATTAATGCTTTATTATTTTAATATTGTTATTATCTGGCTGTGGCAGGTCTTAGCTGTGACGATGCAGGATCTTCACTGTGTTATGTGGAATCCTTTTTCTGTGGTGCATAGACTCTCTAGTTGTGTTACATGGCATGTGGGATCTTATTTCCCCCACCAGGGATTGAACTGGCATTCCCTGAGTTGCAATTCAGACTCCTAATCACTGGACCACCTGGGAAGTCCCAACTACAATGTATATTTAGAAAGGCTACATTTATATTTAGCAAATGTGGTTTATATAAAGTAACTCTTCAGTCAGTTCAGTTGCTCAGTCATGTCTGACTCTTTGCGACCCTGTGAACCACAGCACGCCAGGCCTCCCTGTCCCACCAACTCCCAGAGTTTACCCAAACTTTTCTCCATTGAGATGGTGATGCCATCCAACCATCTCATCCTCTGTCATCCCCTTCTCCTCCTGCCTTCAATCTTTCCCAGCATCACGGTCTTTTCAAATAAGTCAGCTCTTCGTATCAGGTGGCCAAAGTATTGGAGTTTCAGCTTCAACATCAGTCCTTCCAATGAACTCCCAAGACTGATCTCTCTTAGGATGGACTGGTTGGATCTCCTTGTAGTCCAAGGGACTCTCAAGAGTCTTCTCCAGCACCGCAGTTCAAAAGCATCAATTCTTCTGTGCTCAGCTTTCTTTATAGTCCAACTCTCACATCCACACATGACTACTGGAAAAACCATAGCCTTGGCTAGACGGACCTTTGTTGACAAAGTAATGTCTCTGCTTTTTAATATGCTGTCTAGGTTGGTCATAACTTTCCTTCCAAGGAGTAAGCGTCTTTAAATTAAATGGCTGCAGTCACCATCTGCAGTGATTTTGGAGCCCCCCAAAATAAAGTCGGCCACTGTTCCCACTATTTCCCCGTCTATTTGCCATGAAATGATGGGACCGGATGCCTTGATCTTAGTTTTCTGAATGTTGAGCTTTAAGCCAACTTTTTCACTCTCCTCTTTCACTTTCATTAAGAGACTCTCTAGTTGTTCTTCACTTTCTGCCATAAGGGTGGTGTCATCCGCGTATCTGAGGTTATTGATATTTCTTCCGACAACCTTGATTCCAGCTTGTGCTTCTTCCAGCCTGGCGTTTCTCATGATGTACTCTGCATATAAGTTAAATAAGCAGGGTGACAATATACAGCTTTGACGTACTAGAATAGACAAGATACTGAGCAAAATAAAATGCTATTCTCCTTCTTAAGAATTAGTACCTGCTTTCCTGATGACCAGTAGAATCAGACATTCAGTTCTGTTGAAAATTGTTGTTAGTCTTATTTAAGGTTTATTTTTGCTCCTTGCTGGTGGTGGGGCGATGCTCTTGAGCAGTGGGTAGAATAATTTGCCAAATGGGTAGCTGGAGGAGGAAGTCACAAAGGTTGTTATAAATGTACAAATTGATGATCCCAATTGTAAGATGATTGGAAATAATATTTCTAAGAGAAGAAATAGATTTTAAAAAGCCCTGGGTTTTTCTCTGACTCCTGAGGAACCTTACTTCTCAGAGCTGTAGGAGACCTAGCGACTGTTTAGTTTGAAACCCTGAGGTAGTAAAGAGACTTGTTTGCAGTCCATAGGCCAAGGGTAAAACTTGTTTCCTCAATTCCAACTGATGATGTTTCTACCCCTCGTGGGCTTCCCTGCTGGCTCAGCTGGTAAAGAATCCTCCTGCACTGTGGGAGACCTGGCTTCGATCTCTGGGTAGGGAAGATCCCCTGGAGAAGGGGATGGCTACCCACTCCAGTATTGTGGCCTGAAGAAGTCCATCGGGTCACAAAGAGCTGGACACGACTGCACGAGTTTCACACACACTGCCACTCTAGGTTGTTTTTCATCAGTTAAAGCAGATATTCAGGATGTGCCAACTTTGTGCTGGATTGTAGACAGACAGATATGCAGCATTCATGGGAGTGAAGCCTGTGTGCTTGACGGAAGTGAGATGGATACATACAAATTTTGTTAAAGTTAGATAACATGTGCTAAGTGGTATGTGAAGAGTATAAGCAATATTTATATTAGAGGAAGAATCTTGAAAAAAAAGAGCTAGAATGTACTAAAGTGTTTTTTATAAAAGGAAACTTTAAAGAAATTTATGATACTGCTTTGATTTTAAAGAGAAGACTGAAGGATAGCAGCTTTTCATTTATAATACCTTTTCTGAGAGAATAGCTATTTACTAAATCTTTCAATCTCATTTATTTAGATGTGTGATAAAAATATCACTGATTTACATACAGACAAGTACTTAAATAAGTGAGCACTAAAGAATATAAGGAAGATAGAACGCAAGAAAAAATATAGAGCATCCTTGTCAAGACATTTCAAATCAGTCATCCTAAGGTGAAGGACATCCAGTTTTGCTTGTTTTTCTTTTTTTTTTTTTCCCCTAATAATAAAGCTTTTCCAGGCTGTCTGAAACTCTCCATCAGTTGTCTTGTAATTTATGCTAAATTCTCATTCAAATGATAAGTAGCTCTAACCATTTCTAAATCATAATATTTAGTAGACAACCCAGTAATTTTTGTTTGAAAAGAAACATATTTCATTATTGTCATTTTCTTAAAAATTTTATATTGATGGTATTATTTGAAATTTGAAATGTCACAAATAATTAAACAGAACCATGCTAACAGTTTGCATTGCCATATTCATTATTGTTAAATTATTTAGCTTCCTTTGTCATTCTTTTAACTATTTTTCAGATACATTGGTGACTGTATTTGTGATAAAAGACAGTCAAACTTGAATTTAGTTTCTGTTCTAAAAAAATACCAAATATCAAAATGAATTTCCACCTTCACAAAAGCAAAGCATAGAAAAGAGTTAGAGGTATAGTAATTTCATTCTGGATGGTTGTTGTCATAATGACCCATATAACCATGATGGTGTCATCAGTCACCTGGAGCCAGAGTGTGAAGTCCAGTCATCCTTGAGTGCAAAGTCAAGTGGGCCTTAAGAAGCATCACTATGAACAAAGCTAGTGGAGGTGATGGAATTCCAGCTGAGCTATTTCAGATCCTAAAAGATGATGCTGTTAAAGTGCTGTACTCAATAGGCCAGCAAATTTGGAAAACTCAGCAGTGGCCACAGGACTGGAAAAGGTCAGTTTTCATTCCATTGCAAAAGAAAGGCAGTGCCAAAGAATGTTCATACTACCACACAATTGCACCACTCATTTCACATGCTAGCAAAGTAAGGTTCAAAATTCTTCAAGCTAGGCTTCAACAGTATGTGAACTGAGGACTCCAGATGTTCGAGCTAGATTTAGAAAAGGCAGAGGAACCAGAAATCATATTGCCAACATCCATTGGATCATTGAAAAAGCAAGAGAATTCCAGAAAAGCATCTACTTCATTGACTACAATAAAGCCTTTGACTGTGTGGATCACAATAAACTATGGAAAACACTTCAAGAGATGGGAATACCAGACCACCTTACCTGCCTTCTGAGAAACCTATATGCAGATCAAGAAGCAACAGTTAGAACCAAACATAGAACCATGGACTAGTTCCAAATTGGGAAAGGAGTACATCAGGGCTGTATATTGTTACCCTGCTTATTTAACTTCTGTGCAGAGTACATCATGTGAAATGCTGGGCTGGATGAAGCACAAAAGCACAAGCTGGAATCAAGATTGCCGGGAGAAATATCAATAACCTCAGATATACAGATGACACCACCCTTATGGCAGACAGCGAAGTGGAACTAGAGTCTCTTGATGAAGGTGAAAGAGGAGAGTGAAAAAGCTGGCTGAAAACTCAGTGTTCAAAAAACAAAGATCGTGGCATCTGGTCCCATCACTTCATGTCAAATAGATGGGGAAACAATGGAAATAGTGACAGACTCTTTTATTTTTGGGCTCCAAAGTTACTGCAGATGGTGACTGCAGCCATGAAATTAAAAGATGCTTGCTCCTTGGAAGAAACGTTTTGACCAACCTAGACAGCATATTAAAAAAACAGACATTACTTTGCAGACAAAGGTCAGTCTAGTCAAAGCTGTGGTTTTTCCAGTGGTCATGTATGGATGTGAGAGTTGGACACTAAAGAGGGCTGAGTGCCAAAGAATTGATGCTTTTGAACTATGATGTTGGAGAAGACTCTTGAGAGTCCTTTGGACTACACCAAGATCCAACCAGTCCATCCTAAAGGAAATCAGCCCTGGGTGTTCATTGGAAGGACTGATGCTGAAGCTGATGCTCCAATACTTGGCCACCTGATGCAAAGAGATGACTCCTAGAGAAGACCCTTATGCTGGGAGAGATTGATGGCAGGAGGAGTAGAGAACGACAGAGAGATGGTTAGCTGGACATCATTGACTCAATGGACATGAGTTTGAGCAAGCTTCGGG
Source organism: Odocoileus virginianus (assembly GCF_023699985.2). NCBI lineage: Eukaryota > Metazoa > Chordata > Mammalia > Artiodactyla > Cervidae > Odocoileus > Odocoileus virginianus. The sequence continues at coordinate 55,367,360 of NC_069683.1, forward strand.
AGTTGGTGATGGACAGAGAAGCCTGAAGGGGTACAGTTCATGGGGTCACAAAGAGTTGGACACGACTGAGCCACTGAATAGCAACGACAACTTGTTAAGCACCCAGTGCTGTTCTAGGCTGTTTTCTAGCTGTTGGGGATATAGTATTGAGCATGTAGTATCCCTACACTCATGTAGCTTACTATTGAGGAAAGACAGAGTAATGAATGTAACAGATAATAAAAACCATTTTTTATAGTTCTAAGTGCTGTGAAGGAGATAAGCAGGGTAAGTGATAAAAGTAATAATTCTGAGTAGGAGGGGGTTTATATATGCATTATTTACAAATAGAAGTCAAGCTTTAATTCAGATATTAATTTACAGTATGACCATAAGCAAGTCATTTTTAACTTCTAGATTTCCTTAGGTTCCTAACTTCTAAAATGGAAGTAAATAATCTAATTTCGTTTACTGAGGTTTTTTGAAATGTAGTTATAGTAAAAATATTTTGTTGAAATTTTTTCATAAGTATAGTAATGTGCATACCTCTTATTAGATGTAAGGCTCAGTAAATTTTTATAAAATGAATTTATTTTTGTAACTACCCAAAACAAGATAGAGGACATTACCTGCCCTCAGGGAACCCCCTCTTGTGTCTCTTCCCATTCAGTTTTTCATCCCAAATGTGAGATATCATTCCGATTTATATCATTGTATAGTTTAGTCTTATTTTTTTTCTAGCTGTGTTGAGATACAATCTACATACCACACAACCATTTGAAGTGTATGATGTGATAGATTTTGGTATTATTCATAAGAGTTACGCAGCTGTCACCAAGATTTTGGAACAGTTTCATCCCCCCTAAAAGAAGTCCCATACCTATTATCAGTCACTCCCATTTATTCCCAGTTCTCCCTGCTTCCCCACCCCCCATACCTGGGCAGTTACTGATTTTTTTATCTCTAGACTTCCTGTTGTGGACATTTCACATAAATGCAGTCATGCAAAACATGGTCTGTTGTGATTTGCGATGAACATAATGTTTGCAAGTTTCATCCTGTTTTAGCATCTTTGAGGGACTTTACTGCTAAATAATATTCTATGCATATGATGCTACATTTTGCTTTTTCATCAGTTGTTGAACTTTTGGGTTGTTGCTACCCTTTGACTGTTCTGAATATGCTGCTGTGAACATTTGTGTTACAAGTTACAGTGTATTCATACGTGTTCACTTCCTTTTACTGTAAGCCTGAGAGTGGAATTGCTGGGCCATATGTTTAACTTTTTGAGAATCTGCCCATCTGATTTCTGAAACAACTGTTTGCTGTTTAACATTCCTCCCAGCAAGACATGTTTTCTCCACATCCTCACCAGCACTTGACAGTGTTTGTCTTTCGGATTATAGTCACTATAAATGGCAGTGAAGTGGTGTCTCATTGTGGTTTTGACTTGTGTTTTCCTGATGGCTAATGAGAGGCATTGGGGGCAGGAGGATGAGATGGCTGGATGGCATAACCGACTAGATGGACATGAGTTTGCGTAAACTCCAGTAGTTGGTGATGGACAGGGAGGCCTGGCATGCTGCGATTCATGGGGTCACAAAGAGTCGGACACGACTGAGTGACTGAACTGAACTGAACTGAATGGCTAATGATGTTGAGCATCTTTCATATCCTTATTGGCCCTTTGTATCTCTTTGGAGAAATGTATTTTCAAATTTTCTCCGCATTTTTCAGTCAAGTCTTTTTGTTGTTAAGGTATAAGACCTTTTTTTAAAAAAATTAATTAGTTTATTTATTTTACTTTACAACATTGTATTGATTTTGCCATACATTGACTTGAATCCACTGTGGGTGTACATGTGTTCCCCATCCTGAACCCCCCGCCCACCTCCCTCTCTATCCCACCCCTTGGGTCATAATATAGCAGTGGTACATACACACAATGGAATATTACTCAGCTGTTAAAAAGGATACATTTGAATCCGTTCTAATGAGGTGGATGAAACTGGAGCCTATTATACAAAGTGAAGTAAGCCAGAAAGAAAAACACCAATACAGTATACTAACTAACACATATATATGGAATTTAGAAAGATGGTAACGATAACCCTGTGTGCGAGACAGCAAGAGAGACACAGATGTATTGAACAGTCTTTGGGACTCTGTGGGAGAGGGCGAGGGCAGGATGATTTGGGAGAATGGCATTGAATCATCTAAATTATCATATGTGAAACGAATCGCCAGTCCAGGTTCGATGCATGATACAGGGTGCTCAGGGCTGGTGCACTGGGATAAGACTTTTTAAAAATTTGTGTATAAATCTCATATCATATATCACATATATAATATGCAAATATTTTCTCCTGTTCTGTGGGTAATCTTTTCACTTTGTTGATGGTATTCCTTGATTTTAAATTTGGATGAAGTCCAATTTATTATTTTTTTGGGCTTTTGTTACTTGAGTTTTTGTCATAATCCCTTAGAATCATCTTCCCTGTGTTTGAACTACATAGAAATTCATGTGTACTTACTTTTGGCTTCTTTTTGCTCTGACTTATGTAGATAGCTGTATTTTTTTTTAGTTTTTTTTTTTTTTTTTACATTATTGTATAATATTGTACTGTACGTATTTACATGTTTACCCATTCTCCTGGTGATAGACATTGGGGATATTTCCTGTTTGGAGCTATTATAAAATCAGGCTGCTATGAGCATTCTTGAAAATAGTAGTTGATGTACTTATCTACTGATTTGTTGAATGTACACACCTGGAGTTGTGAGTGGAATTGCAGGATCACAGCTGTACAGAGCTATTGTAGATATTGCCATCAGTTTCCCAAAGTGGTGGTATCAATTTTCATTCTTCCCACTGCTCTACATCTTCATCATTACATCTACCACTCATTATTGTCAGGATTTCTTTTTTGTTTGTTTAGCCATTCTGTGAATACAGTTAGTACAATGCATTTCCTTGATGACTGATGACTTTGAGCACCTTAGCAAATCCTTATAGCTCTCTCTGAAGTGTCTTTTCACTTGTTTTGCCCATTCAAAAAATATATTGGATTTTCTTCTTTTTCCTATTGATCTGTTGATCCTATTGATCATGTAAAGGAAATCTTTACATGTACGTTTTTAAAAAAAATCTCTCCATGGTTTACCTTTTTACTCTCTTAATGGTTGGTGTCTTTTAATGAAAAGATAGCCAACTTTAAGCTCCATTTATCACTCTTTTTCCTTATGATTATGAATGTATTATTCTTTACTACTTTCTAGAAACTTTGTTTTACCTTTCACATTTTGGTCCGTAGTCCATATATGTGACTTTTGTAAGGATCAAGGTTTATTTTTTACCCATATGTATTTCTTACTGACCCAGATCCATTTATTGCTAAGACTTTGTACCATACATAGCATTACCTTTGTCACCAATACAGAAGTCTGTATGTATGAATCTATTTCTAGACTTTGTTCCACCTACTAGTTTGCCTGTTGTATTGCCAGTGCCACAGAATTAATTTACTAGTTGTATCTGAAAAGATTTTTAACTGACATGTCTCATAAATATGTCATAAGTATACAATAAAATGATAGGAAGCATGTTTCAAAGACAAGGTGACTCTTGGGCTGCCATGTTACTTTATTTTTTTTTTTTTACTTTAATACTGACTTATTCAATTCTCTTGTAAAATAATATAAAGTACAATTTAAGTAAAATTTTATTTTATTCCCAATTGGGTACATCTTTTTTTTTTTTTCATTAATTTTTATTATTTGGAGGCTAATTACTTTACAGTATTGTAGTGGTTTTTGTCATACATTGACATGAATTGGCCATGGGTTTACATGTATTCCTCATCCTGATCCCCCCTCCCACCTCCCTCTCTACTCAATCCCTCTGGGTCTTCCCAGTGCACCAGGCCCAAGCACTTGTCTCATGCATCCAACCTGGGCTGGTGACCTGTTTCACCCTAGATAATATACATGTTTCGATGCTGATCTCTCGAAACATCCCACCCTTGCCTTCTCCCACAGAGTCCAAAAGTCTATTCTGTACATCTGTGTCTCTTTTTCTGTTTTGCATATAGGGTTATCATTACCATCTTTCTAAATTCCATATATATGTGTTAGTATACTGTAATGGTCTTTATCTTTCTGGCTTACTTCACTCTGTATAATGGGCTCCAGTTTCATCCATCTCATTAGAACTGATTCAAATGAATTCTTTTTAATGGCTGAGTAATATTCCATGGTGTATATGTACCACAGCTTCCTCATCCATTCGTCTGCTGATGGGCATCTAGGTTGCTTCCATGTCCTGGCTATTATCTTTTATCTTTAATCGTTTATGGTATTAGTTATTAATGGTTATATGTTATATACTTTTAAAATACTGAAGTTGAGAATTGGAACATATTAATTACTTGAAAAACTTAGTAGAGAGCCATTTAGTTTATAAGAAGACATCTTATGTCTACAGAAGAGTTTAATATCTGCTAAGACTAGACTCTTCCGTTTAAATCTGAATATGCTGCTGTTCCACAGAGTAAACCCTCTCCTCCCACAGTATGGTGAGGTGATGCACTTCCTGGTTCATTCCTAGGTTGGAAGATTTTTCTTTGTTTGCTATATAACTATTCCTTTCCTCCAGTCTTTTGTGACTTCATATTCTAGTTATTCACAATATTTTTTTGAATAGAGAGTTCCTGGAGAAGATACACTGGAGATGGAAAATCCAGGAGAGGAGTTCAGTTTTCTCCTTTAATGCATGATTCTAGTGTTTGGCTCACTGTTTTGCTAAAATAAAATTAGCAGTGTGTTTAGTCTCTGTCAAAGAGCTAAGCGTTTAGCTGGTTGTCTTTGTGAAGTGATTGTAGATGGTGAGCCTAAAGGTAAAGGTGGTGTGGAGTTTCTAGAAGGTAGTAAGGAAAAGACTGTATTCATAACCATAAGAAAAAGATTGATAAATTGAACTTTTATAGTTACAAATGGGACTCTAGCCCTTGGTGTCTTTGCAGAGGGTTTTTTGGACTTCTGAAAATCCATTTCTGCATTATTGCCAGTGTTTGTCTGGCTTTGGATTCTTTCCTCATGCTTTACTTTTTTTCCAGTTCTCCTAGATGAGCAGTATCAGTCATAGTTCTTTTAATAACCTTGCTTGTTAACTCCAATGTCTGGCTAATTTATGGGCCTGTTCTGTAGTCTGTTTTCCCTTTTTGGGGTGGAAGAGGGGATTTTAAAGGGCCTCATTTGGTCCTATCTGGTATTGATTAGATGCACGACACTGTATGTAAAAAAGCTATAGAGACTTTATTTTATTTTATTTTTCATTTATTTTTATCAGGCTATAGAGACTTTAGATGGTGTTATTTTCTTTCAGGGCTGGTGGGGGGGTGGTGAGTATAACTCACTTGTGTCTGACTCTTTGCAACCCCATGGACCATAGCCCATTAGGCTCCTCTGTGGGATTCTCCAGGCAAGAATACTGGAGTGGGTTGCCATTCCCTTCTCCAGAGGATCTTCTCAATCCAGGGATTGAACCCGGGTTTCCTGCACTGCTGGCAAATTCTTTACCATCTGAGCCACCAGGAAAGGCTTACATTTTCTTTTAGAGAGGATTTAATTTTTTAGAGAGGATTTTTCTTTTGACAGGCAGAGTATGTGCAGATCACCTTGATGGAGTTGTGCTGGGTTTCAGGCTTTGCTAAGGTTGGTCTCTTTCTGGTTTTCCCTTACTGCTAGTCTGTAGCCACTTGGGGGCGTCATCTGAAAGACTTGACTGGGACAGTTCTATCATCGTAAAGGGCCTCAAATCCAGCCTTTGATTCCCAAACTGCAAGAGGTTGTTAACCTCTCGGATGAGCTCTTTGCGCTTATAGCTACTTTTTGCTTCTTTCTGTAGTATTTGAGCTCATTTGTGTACATTTTGGGAGTTGGCAAATATCCTGAGGGGAAATAACGCACAGATTTTGAAACTTTTCTATTTATTTCTTTTCAGGATCTTGTCCTTTCAAGTCTTGGATGCTTTGGCAGCTCCAGAGTCTAGATCTCTGTTTTCTTAGCTTGATAGAATATTGCAGGCTCTGCCTTTATTCTGCTCTGCTAGGACTATTATATACCATTTTTTGTATATAAAATAAGCAAGTACACGATATACACACAAAGATATGCTTTTCTCTCCACTTCTTTCTTAAACTAATTGCACCTTGCTGTTTTCAATTAACATAATCTTGAAAGTCCATACGTATTCAAAGGTATCTTCCTTACTTTTTTACAATAACACAATACTCCATTGCTTAGATGTAGTACAGATACTTTAAAGTTGCTTTTTCATCAGGTAATTTATGATCATATTCTTTTTCTGTGATTTCTAAGAATTTTAATAAGAGGACTTTTATTTGCTTTTGTTTTATAATATCTATTAGTTCTTTCTCCAGTGTAAAAATGAACTGTTGCCCTAGACTGGAAAGAGGAAGAGAAAAAATCTATAATTGTTCTGAGATTTTTTTTTAAATTAATATATTTTTTACTTATAACTGTTCCAATTTTATAGTTTCCAATCTTTGCCCTTGGGAGTAACATTAGAGATCATTTGGCTAATAAAGTCTTAGACTTGTCAAAATCAAGTGGTACTTGTATTCAAACCTGATTAAGAAGGCAAAACTTTCACAAATTTTATTAGCTTGAACTTAGAATAACTTTCCTGGTCTACTCCTAATTTAACTTCCATAACCATCTACCTCAGTATGCTGTGTACTATTATTAGTGAGAGAAGCAATCTATTCTGGAAGCTTTTCCCCTTCATCCTGAAAGAGCTGAAATTCTAAAAGAAGCCAGATTCCTTGACTTTCCCACTTGACAGATCCTCAAAAATTGTAAGTTCTAGATTTTTATGACCCAGATGGGTAAAAACATTGATGTTATTCACCTTGCTTATCTAATCCTTCTCAAGCGCTTCTGACTTGATCCAGGGTCTGGAGGGATGTTTGTTTCATGGAAATACTCTCTTCTTTTCTTTGGCTGTGCTACATGCCCAGCGGGATCTTGGTTCCCTCCACCAGGGCTTGAACCCAGGCCCAAGGCAGTGAGAGCACCACGTCCTAGTCTTTGGACTGCCAGGGAACTCCTGAAATACTGTAATTCATAGTTTCACAAACTCCTTCTGTAAAGGGTTTGATAGTAAATATTTTAGGCTCTGCAGGCCACATGATCTGTTACAGCTTTCAGCTCTGCCACTGCAGCATGAAAGCAGTCATATATAATACCTAAATGCATGAGGGTGTGAGCTCCAGCAAAACTTTATTTACAAAAAAAAGATATTGGGTTGGGTTTGGTCAGTGCGTCACAGTTGACAAATTATAGTTAACTGGAAGGGAAAGCAGGAGGATCTTTGTGAGACGTATGGCACAAAATCTTACTTTCTGGAAGAGGCTAGAGTAGATTTGAAGTTTTCAGTGTATTTCTCAACGTTTAAAAAATTAGACTTATGTACATATTTCTTAATATACCACAAAGCAATCATTGCTTTATCTACTGTTCCTCAAATTATACTTACTACAAAAAAAAAAGCCTGATAGAAAATAAAGAATACTGGGAAATCTTTATTTTGAAATTTAACTTTGTAACTCAGACTTATTTTTCTTTATTGTAGCATAGTACAGAAAGAATTTTTATTATGAGAGAAAGCTTTGTTTTCATTTGTAAACTTTTCTTATTAGTTGTTTGATTTTTTAGAAGAAGGATAAAGCCATGAACTTTGTGAGCTTTATTTTATATGTCAGTAAACCAGATAGAATATTCTAAGAAGAGTTAGATGGGTTAGCTAGCTCTGATGTCTAAGTTTTAGAAGACAAATAGTAAAATGAATTAATTTTAGAATTTAGCTTCAGTAACATCCTTTGTTACATACATTTCATCTTTATAGCCAAATAGCCACATAAAATTTTTTACTTTATCTAGAGTTTAAAGTCATTTTTCTTCCCAATTTTCTCAAACCCTCCCAAGTTGTAACTATAGTTACTTTACTTAGTTCTGACCAAAAACAGCAAACTTAAGAACAGTAAGGTGATTTGTACGTGACAGAGTTCAAACCTTTTGACATATAGATTTTTAGGTTTTCCTCTTCTCTGAAGTATACAGAATGGGAGAGTCATCCTTTGTAGGACATTGCACCCACCTTCATAGATGACATTCTCTTGTCTTCTGTCACAGATGTCTTTGCTACTTAACACAGATTGTCAGAATTAATATTTAAAATTAGTACTTTCAAACTGATTTAAACTCTTTTGGCTTTATGCTGGTAATATTTTCCTCTCTCACTCAGCTCATTAGAATAAGAGAATTAACTTTATGATCTGTATACTTAAGGATTAAAATTCATCTCATTCGTCACCAAATACTATTTTCTTATCTTCCTGCTTGAGGAATGGATGTGTACTAATAATTCAAAATTTTCAGTAATTCATAAAATCCACATCAAAATTTCTATTTGAGTCAGTATTGTTTTCAGTCTTAATTTCTTGGGTTTACTTATCTAATACTTAGTTTAGATAAGTAAAAATTTCCACAAGTTTTAAAGTGTGGTATTTTATAGATTTTTGAAATAGATGGCAGCTTGTTTGGTCAAAACTCTGGAGAGGGAACTTCCTTGTTGGTCCAGTGGTAAAGAATCTGCCTTCCAGTGTAGGGGACATGGGTTCGATCCCTGGTCAGGGGACTAAGATCCCACATGCCACGAGGCAGCTGAACCTGGACGCCCAGTTAGAGAGCCTGAGCACCCAGCTCCTGAGCCCCGGTCCTGCAGAGCGCCTGTGCTGAGACTCAAGTCAGCCCGCAGCCACAACGAGCACCCAGCGTGAACGAGGCACAGACCTCAGAGAGAGCAGTGTGTCTCTTCTCAAAGTGCGGAGAGAGTCTTGGTTTTTTTGAATTTTCATTGAAGTGTAGTTGATTTACAATGTTGTGTTAGTTTTAGGTGTACTGCCAAGGGAGTCAGTTATACATATATCCCCCCTTTTGTTTTTTTAGACTCTTGACAAATAGTCCATTACACAGTATGCAATTGAGTACCCTGTGCTATACACACGGCAAGTTCTTATTATCTGTTTCACATATAGCAGTGTGTATATGTCAGTCCAAATACCACCCCCAGCCCCCAGCCCCTAGTAACCATAAGTTTGTTTTCTCCATCTGTGACTTGACTTCTGTTTTGTAAATATGGTCGTTTGTACCCTTTTGTTTAGATTCCACATAGAAGCAACATCATATGATATGTTTTTCTCTGACTTAACTTCACTCAGTCTGACAGTCTCTGGTCCATCCATATTGCTGCAAATGGCATCATTTTGTTCTTTTTATGGCTGAGTAATACTTCATTGTATATATGCCCCACACCATTCCTTTGTCTGTGTATATTTAGATTTCTTCCATGTCTTGGCTGTTGTAAATAGTGCTGCAGCAAACATTGGGGTGCATATATATTTTTAAATTATGGTTTTCTCTGGGTATATGCCCAGGAGTGGGATTTCTGGATCATATGATAGTTGTAGTTTTGGTTTTTTGAGGAACTTCCATACTGTTCTCCATAGTAGCTGTACCAGTTTTTACATTCCCACAAACAGTGTAGGAGGGTTCTCTGTTGCAGAGAGTATTTTTTAAAAATAAAGGATATGTTTCTAGAGTTATAACTTGAGTTATAAAGAATTTTCATTTCTTTGCATTTTTGGAGTGTAAATAGAGTTTTGAAATTATTAGGCCTTTTTCAAGTTAACATACGGGTGTATGTTCATTTAAAGATGTGCTATTTTTTAAAAATTGTACAGATTATATTCCTTGCTACTGTTTCAGCTTCTTTTCATAATGAGAAAATTAGAATTAATCATTGTTTGGGGAATACATATATTTGACAGAATTGGAAGAACAGACTCGAAAAGCTCTAGAATTGGACCAGGAACGAAAACGAGCAAAAGAAGAAGCAGAAAGGCTTGAAAAGGAGCGTCGAGCTGCTGAAGAGGCCAAGTCTGCTCTAGCGAAACAGGCTGCCGACCAGATGAAGAATCAGGAGCAGCTGGTAAGGGAACCTGGGTTCTGTTAGGGAAAAAGAAAAATTGAGACAAAAGCATGGATAAAATCAGTCTCACAGTTTCAGACTATATATTCTCTGAACACAAATGCATCCTTCCATGCTTAGTGGCTCAGTCGTGTCCAGCTCTTTGTGACCCTTTGGACGATAACCTACCAGGCTTCTCCTGTCCTTCCTGTCCATGGGAATCTCCAGGCAGGAATACTGGAGTGGGTTGCCATCTCCTCCTCCAGGGGATCTTCCCGACCCAGGGATCAAACTGGCGCATCCCCTGTGTCTCCTGCATAGGTGGACTCCTTCACCACTGAGCCACCTGGGAAGCCCTCTGAACACAAAGGTGTTGGTTAAATGTGTTTTCAGCTCTCCTCACTATGGTATATGTGCACTCACTGCAAAGACATACCTTTGTGAAAGTCATTCAGTCGTGTCTGACTCTTTGTGACCTCATGGACTATCCAGGCCATGGAATTCTCCAGGCCAGAATACTGGAGTGGGTAGCTGTTCCTTTCTCCAGGGAATCTTCCCAGCCCCAGGATTGAACCCAGGTCTCCTTCATTGCAGGTAGATTCTTTACCAGCTGAGCCACCAGGGAAGCTGAAATGTGAACTCCTAAAATACATTCAAATATCTTTTTATTTGAATGTATTTTAAAAGCAGTAAGTAGAATAACAAACATGAAAACTGTTTTCTGTATTCAGACAGAGGAATACCTGTCATCATAAAGGTAGTACCAGTGTAAAAGTAGACAGTTTGGAGGTTTCAGTATTTATTTACTGTAATAAATAAGTGATCAATATTGTGTAGCCACTGCCAGAAGTGTGTTGTACCCAAAATCAGCAGTAAAAATTTTGTTTGCCAGTGAGGACTAGTGAAATAAGAAAACAAGTTCAGATAATGGAGACTGGAAAAAAAAAAAAGAAAAAACTTCTGTAAAATTAGGCGTACTATACTTTCTTTAAAGCAAACCAGAGATACAAGTAACTTAATGACAAAGTTTGGAAATGAGCCTAAACCTAGAAATAAAACCATAAAAGCTACATAGAGCCTGTAGCTAACAAAGGATACTGATCCACTTAGATTTTGTATAAGCTACTGGTGTGTTTTGCTTTAGACAAATGGCCATTATATATATTTTAAATTTTATATGATCATAGGTTGACTATAAGATGGGTCATGAATGGATTTTTTTGTGTGTATTTAGTGGACCTGCAAATGATGAGTATGCATGACACCTAGAAGAATTGGGATTTAAATATTGGTTTAGGTGTTTCCTTGCTGTAAAACAGGAGTAACTTTGTGTATATAGAATAATAGAAAAAACTCACTTTTTTTCCTTATGAGCTTATAATACAAATAAGATATTTATGATCTTAAAGAAATAGTTCCTTTTTTTTTTTTTTTTTTTTAACAGAAGGCTCTATGAGAAACATATAGAAAGAGTCCATGTGGGAATTCCCTGGCAATCCAGTGGTTAGGACTTTACACTTCCCCTGCAGGGGGCATGGGTTCTGTCTTTGGTGGGGAAACTAAAATCTGAAAAGCCACATGTCGTGTCCAAAAAAGGAAAAACAGTTCATGTATATTAAAGCTTTTTTGACTTAAATTATTGAAACTCTATTATGCTTCTTAATATTGGTAATTGTCTCATTTATTTTAGGCAGCAGAACTTGCCGAATTCACTGCCAAGATTGCACTTCTCGAGGAAGCCAAGAAGAAAAAGGAAGAGGAAGCTACTGAGTGGCAACACAAAGTAATCATTTGTTCATCACTATCATTTACCGAGACACTTGATTTGTACCCAGCATATGCTGAATTTATAGAGATTAAGATACAGTCATGATTTAGAGGGGAAGAGATACCACTGTATGAATGTGTACATATTGTATTTTAATATCAATCTGGTGATAAAAGCTAATAACTACTTTGGGAACACAGAAATGTTAGATTCTGTAGGAATGAGGCAGGTGTTGGGGACACCCACCCTTGAAAGTTTAAGCTGGCTTTTGAATGACATTCAGTTTGGGGGTAGAAAAGATGGGAACTGAGGAGGTAGTCATTCCAGATGGTAGGAGTTGAGTGAGCATAGGAAAAATCTGATTTCAGGAACTTTTGAGAGTCGAGGCTAGAAAGTTAGAGAGGTTGTTAAGCTGTGAAAGGCTTTAAGTAAGCGCCCTGCCCAAAGGGAAGGTGCTGGGAAGTGTCTGTAGACTTTGGGCTCTGAAGGTTTCTAAACAACATTTGTACCGTGATGAAGCATGGTTTTATAAAAACAGCTTAGCAATCAGAATGATGGATGGATTAGGATAGTGGGCAGGATTGCTTACGAGCTAATGACTCACTAAGGATGTGGCATTGAGAAAAGAGGGACAGGAATTGTTGAAGGACATTTTTTGATAGATTCAAAGGGGCGTGGCAACCAAGTGATTGGCTGTAAAGTTGAACTAGAAGAATGTAATCAAATGATACTGAGATTTCTGAGTTCCAGTATGTGAAACCACTGTTGTCTGAAATGGCAAAAAAGTGAGAAATTAGGCTTTACTTGGAAGGGTGGGGAATATAGGATAGGAGAATTTAATTCAGACTTTAAACTTTTAAATGAAACTATAGTAATAATTTTTTACACTCAAAGGTATATAGTTCTGTGACTTTTCTACAACAACACATACTTATTGGCTAAAATGGTTTTCTTTCACTCTTAAATTTTCTTTGTAGCACTTTGGATTTCATAGGGGAGTTTTTTATATTGAGAGTTATGTATATATGTACATGTTGTTGTTTAGTCGCTAAGTCGTGTCTGACTCTTCTGTGACCCCATGGACGGTAGCCCTCCAGGCTCCTCTGTCCATGGAATTTCCCAGGCCAGAATACTGGAGTGGGTTGCTGTTTCCTTCTTAGGGGATCTTTCAGACTCAGGGATCAAACTCACATCTCCTGCATTGGCAGGCGACATGGGAAGCCCATATATGTACATAGAACTCCACAAGAGTGAAAGCACTGTTAACTTATTTGTTAACACTTCCTTTATTAGAATTGTATAGATCCCTGTTAGGAATGATTTATGAACTTCAGGGACACATAAACTTATAAAAATAATGTATCACAGAAATACATCTTGTGAATTATAGAATTTAGAAAATGCACATAAAAGAAAAACCACATTCCCACAAACTAGGATCAGTACTTTAACATCGCAGTGCATATCCTTCCAGGATCTTTTCCTATGTGCATATGTGTGTTGTTGTTCTTCAGTCACCGAGTTGTGCCCCGATGCTTTGTGACTCCATTGACTGCAGCATGCCAGGCTCCTCTGCTCCCCTGTCTCCAGGAATTTGCTTCAGTTCATGTCCATTGAGTCAGTGATGCTATCTAACCATCTCATCCTGTGCTGTCCCCTTCTCCTTCTGCCCTCAGTCTTTCCCAGCATCATGGTCTTTCCAGTGAGTTGGCTATTCCCATCAGGTGCCCAGAATATTGGAGTTTCAGCATCAGTCCTTACAGTGAATATTCAGGTTTGATCTCCTTGCTGGACTTTGAAGAGTCTTCCCCAGCACCACAATTCAAAAACATCAGTTCTAAAGCTGTCAATCTTCTTTATGGTTCAACTCTCACATCCGTACATAACTACTGGAAAAACCATAACTGAATACACAGACCTTTGTTGGCAGAGTGGTATCTCTGTTTTTTAATACGCTGTCTAGGTTTCTCATAGCTCTCCTTCCAAGAAGCTAAGTGTCTTAATTTCATGGCTGCAGTCACCATCCCCAGGGATTTTGGAGCCCAAGAAAATAAAATCTGTCTCTGCTTCCACTTTTTCCACCTTCTATTTGCCATGAACTGATGGAACTGGATGCCATGATCTTAGTTTCTTAAATATTGAATTTTAAACTAGCTTTTTCACTCTTTTCTTTCACCCTCATCAAGAGGCTCTTTAGTTCCTCTTCACTTTGTGCCATTAGAGTGGTGTCATCTACATATCTGAGGTTGTTGATATTTCTCTGGCAATCTTGATTCCAGCTTGTGATTCATCCAACCTGGCATTTCACATGATATGCGCTGCATACAAACTAAAATAAGCAGGGTGACAGTATATGGCCTTGTACTCCTTTCCCAGTTTTGAACCAATCTGTTGTTCCATGTCTGGTTCTAACTGTTGCTTCTTGTCCTGCATGCAGGTTTCTCAGACAGGTAAGGTGATCTGGTATTCCCATCTCTAAGAATTTTTCACAGTTTGTTATGATCCACACAATCAAAGGCTTTAGCATAGTCAGTGAAACAGAAGTAGATATTTTTCTGGAATTCTCTTGCTTTCTCCATGATCCAGTTAATGTTGGCAATTTGATCTCTAGTTCCTCTGCCTTTTTGAAACCCAGCTTGTAGACCTGGAAGCTCTTGGTTCATGTACTACTGAAGCCTTGCTTGAACGATTTTGAGCATTACTTTGCTAGCATGTGTAATGAGTGCAGTTGTGTGGTAGTTTGTACATTTTTTGGCATTGCCCTTCTTTGGGATTGTAATGAAAACTGACCTTTTCCAGTCCTGTGGCCACTGCTGAGTTTTCCAAATTTGCTGACATATTGAGTGCATGTATGTGTATACATGTATATTGGTATCGCTGAAGAATTGATGCTTTTGAACTCTGATGCTTTTGCACTGTCATGCTGGAGAAGACTCTTGAGAGTCCATTGGACAGCAAGGATATTAAGCCAGTCAATCTTAGAGGAAGTCAACCCTGAGTATTCACTGGAAGGACTTATGCTGAAGCTGAAGCTCCAGTACTTTGGCCATCTGATGTGAAGAGCCAACTCATTGGAAAAGACCCAGAATGCATGGAAAGATTGGAGGCAGGAGAAAAGGGTGACAGAGGATGAGATGGTTGGATGGTATCACCAATGCAATGGACATGAACTTGGGGAAACTCCGGGAGATAGTGAGGGACAGGGAAACCTGGCGTGCTGCAGCCCATGGAGTTGCAAAGAGTTGGACATGACTTGGTGACTGAACAACAGCAATACATTTGTATGTCCAGAGTGAGCTCATTCTGTACATACTGTTTCATTTTAGTCAGTTTTCATCTCATCTTAGACTATATTCAAAAGGTTTTCATTTAGATATAATTGACATATAATGTATTTTCAGGTGTATAATATGGTTCGGTATTTGTATCTCTTGTGAAATGATCATCATGGTAAGTCTTGTTAACACCCATCATCATATAGCTACAGAAATTTTCATCTTGTAATGTAAACTTTTAAGATTTGCTTTCTTAGCAACCTTGAAATATAGAGTATATTATTAACTATAGTTCATATTAGTCCATATAATACTGTATATTATATCCCCATGACTCATTTATTTTATACATGGGAGTTTGTACTTTTTAATTCTCTTTTCCCATTCCTCTTCCACTTTTGTTTCTGGTAACCATTGGTCTGTTCTCTGTATCCATAAGCTCAGTTTTTTTGTTTGTTTTTTTGGTTTTTTAGATTCCACATTTAAGTGAGACCATGTGGCAATTTGATTTTTTCTGTCTGACTTGTATTACTTGGCATAATATCCTGAAGGTCCATCTGTGTTGTTGCAAATGGCAATATTTTCTTTTTTTATAGCTGAATAATATTCCACTGTATATGTGTACTGGATGGAAATCCAGTATCTTAAGATTTTGGAAATCCAAAGTCTTAATATTTGAACATACTGTATTTATATTTATATTTGCATTGTATGGGGACTTCCCTGGTGGCTCAGCAATAAACAAGTCTGCCCGCAATGCAGGAGACCTGGGCTCAATCCTTGGGTCAGGAATTTCCCCTGGAAAAGGAAATGGCAACCCACTCCAGTAATTCTTGCATGGACACTCCTACAGACAGGGGAGTCTCACAAGCTACAGTCCATGGGGTTGCAAAGAGCCAGACACAACTTAGTGATGAAAGAACAATACAGTATACATATACTGCCTTTTCTTTATCTGTTCATCTACTGATGGACACTTAGGTTTCTTCCATATCTTAGCTGTTGTGTAAATAATGCTGCAGTGAACATACTGGGGGGATGTATATTTCTTCTTGAGTTAGCATTTTGTTCCTGTGGATAAATACTGAGAAGTAGAATAGCTGGATTATATATAGTAGTTCTGTTTCTAAATTTTTTAAGGGATCTTCATACTCTTTTCCACAGTGGCTACACCAGTTTACATTCCCAGTGAAGGTGATCAAGTGTTCCCTTTTTTCCACATCCTTACCAACACTTGTTATTTCTTGTCTTTTTGATAATAGCCATTCTTACAGGTATGATGTGTTATCTCATTGTGGTTTTGATTTGCATTTCCCTGATGATTAATGATGTTGAATATCTTTCCATGGGCCTGTTGGCCATCTCTGTCTTCTTCATAAAAAATGTCTATTCATATCATTTGCTTGTTTTTAAAAAATACTATTAGGGTTGTTTTTTTTGTTTTTGTTTTTTTCTGTTGAGCTGTATGAATTCTTCACATATTTTGGGTATTAACACCTTATCAGACCTATCATTCACATATATTTTCTCCCATTTTGTATCCTCTTCATATTCTTGATATATGTACATATATATATATTTTGCCTTTGCAAAGCCTTTTGGTTTAAAGTCGTCCCACTTGTTTGTTTTTGTTTGTATTGCTTTAGCTTTTCGTGTCAAATCTAAAAATTTACTACAAAGACCTATATCAAGGCACTTACTGTCTATATTTTCTTGAGAAGTTTTATGGTTTCAGGTCCTATGTTCAAATCTTTTGATCCATGTTGGGTTGATTTTTCTCTGTGGTGTGTGCCGTAGGTGTCCAGTTTCATCCTTCTGCATGTGTCTGTCTAGTTTCCCTTCTCCAATCTATATTCTTGACTGCTTTGTTGTAAGTTAATTAACCATATATGTGTGGGTATATTTCTGAGCACACAGTATTCAGAATTGACCCAAAAAGTCTATTATAGCTAGTTTGCCAAGCCAATGTCCAAAGTAGGACTTTGCGTTGCATCTGTTTGCTCTGTGTCTTTTAGTAGGACAGTTCTTCTTTTTGTGGTACTGATTTATTAAAAGGATCCGCAGATTATCCCTCCTTCTGTATTTTTCTGGTTTCCTTATGGTGTCATTCAGCTTTTCTTTTTTCCTTCAGTATTCTTGTAAGCTGAAAGATAAATCTAAAAACTTGAAGGATTCAAGTTAAAAGTTTCTGGCTATGATGTCTCATAAGTGAAACTTTCATATAATTTATTATCCAAACTGGAACACTTTTTGATAGTGAAAGGGAGTGTTAATAATTACACCAGGACTTTTCCAGGCAACCCAGCATGATATAATCACTCAGATAATTGGTGATGTTTGATATTTCCTGTTGAATTATATCAGAGGACACTTAATATCTGATTAGCCCCCCATTTGTTATTTTAATTGATTTTGGGATTAGAGTAATAACAGTCTTATTCTTCCCATGTCTGATTATATTTTATCATTGCTAAATTGTAATCTATCACGTGTGGGTTTCTTTGTCATTATATCTATATCCGTTTCTCACCAACCATTTGTACAACAATTTTAGCAGCAATTGATAATCCTTGCTAGAATTAATAGTTTTATTAGGGTTTGCACAGTGGTGTCTTTAATTCTGAAAATAAACTTCTATCAGTGGGGCTTGTTTTTATTATCTTGACATACAGAAAGAAAGGATGACTTTTAATTACTGGTTTTCAAAGTAAGTTGCTGATAAGCTTATTTTTATGTTTAGGCTTTTGCAGCCCAGGAAGACTTGGAAAAGACCAAAGAAGAGTTAAAGACTGTGATGTCTGCCCCGCCTCCGCCTCCACCACCACCAGTCATTCCTCCGACCGAAAATGAACATGACGAGCATGATGAGAATAACGCCGAGGCTAGCGCTGAATTATCAAATGATGGGGTAATGAACCATAGAAGTGAGGAGGAACGTGTGACAGAAACACAGAAAAATGAACGTGTTAAAAAGCAACTTCAGGTATTGAACTTTGCAGTTTGTATGCACGTTTAAATATAGTTTGCATTTCCCCCATTTGTTAAGACAAACTTAACTAAAAAGGAATACTTGATCTTTGGAAACCTTTAGCTCTAACTGGCCTTGTGATTGGTTTGTAAGTGCTTGGCCTACACACATATTATTTTTTCCGTTTTATGTCCTTGTTACCAGATGTTTGTTAGCCTTGTGTAGAGACCTTAATTAGTAAGTTATTATTTAATTATAGCTTTTAACTATAGTTAATTATAGTTAAAAAGTAGAACATAATGTTAATACTGTGTTTAAGAAACAAATTTTGTTTTTAAACAGTATACATATAAAGCAATGATAATTTAATAGACTACCTGTAAGACATTACAGAATCTAAATTTTTTGTTCGGATTTTGTAATGGCAAAAGATCAGCTTATTAAATGTACATAATTAGGTCAAAATAGTAAATTTTAGTATTACTATACCCGTTGGAGAACTTACTAAAATAAGTTCTCTAATTTTTAAATTGTGAAATCTTTAAATATTAATAAGGAAAATGAGGTGATAGTGGTACTAATATCCTTTTGGAGAAAGTTTCTCTCGTGGTATAGATTTTAGATCTTATGGTAATACCAACCATAATGGCTACATTGAACCTTTCTAAGTCATTTCAAGTATTAGATGATAAGGTTAAGGAAATTTAAAATAACACACAAATCATCATAGTTGCAGAGTATAGAAATGAAAGGTCATGGGTATTCCTCTCAAGTACTACCTCCCGCTATTACTTAAAGTACAACAAACAATTTAAAGAAAAAGATTTCACAGTGGAAATTTTAATGTAGTACAAAGTCAAAGATGTGTTATGTATGTATTTCTGTCTTTAAACCTTTTCCATAGATTTTTTTTTTTTAAATCTAAGAAAATAATAGTAGTCATACTCTTTATTTTTTAAACAGGCGTTAAGTTCAGAATTAGCCCAAGCCAGAGATGAAACCAAGAAAACACAAAATGATGTTCTTCATGCTGAGAATGTTAAAGCAGGCCGTGATAAGTACAAGACTCTGCGACAGATTCGGCAAGGCAATACAAAGCAACGTATTGATGAGTTTGAAGCAATGTGAGAGCTGTTATTTTGCATACATGTTCTTCATAAGCTGAACCACCAACAGAGAAAAGCAGGCCTTTGCGGATGTGATGGAATGCATCCCACCTTGCCAAAGCACTTACACCAGTTTGACTGTGGTGGCTAAAAGACATTTAAGGGGAGCTTTTCAACATTAAGGCAGTGTGATACCATGCTTGATTTTCTTTTTCTTTTGGGCCAGGGAATGAAGAACAGTGCTCCATCACCACCTTTTTCACATTTTTCATTTTCCGCTTTTATTTTATTTCTGTTGAGGATTAATACTAATTATCATGTCTGACAAATGTGTGTGTATGATTTAAGCACTTTGTTCATTTTACAGGATGATGGTGACGTAATGAGTGTTTAGGTAGAGCACTCTTTCCTTCTCCTTCCGTATTTTAGCTGCATGTATTTCCACATTCTCTCTCATTCACGTTTTCTCAGTGTGTACTTTTCATACCTTAACATGCCCTCTAACCATAGCACTGCATGTTTTAATCATTGGCAGTGATTAAAATAAGCATAGGTGAAAAGTCTTTGATAATTGTGTAGAAGATGGCTATGAATCATGAAAAGGATTAGGAAGTTTAATAGTGTAGTGTACAGCTTGTGGTTAATTTTTTAAATCTCAATTTAAAACATTATTGGATTTTTTAAAATTACAGTCCTCTTTGACAGAGCTGGATTGATTGGTGTTTCATCTCCTGTCATCCTTTGGTTTTCTTTGCCCACTGATTTCACAAAGGTATAGACAGCAGGTAGTAAGTGGTTCCCTAGGAAAGTTTATTGATGAAACACTACTGCAAATAACAGTTGTCTCTGAAATATTTCATAGATTGATTTAGAAAAACAGATATTTAATAAAAGAAATTATGCATTTGTTGGTAATTGATTGTCATCTTTAAAAAAAAACCCTGGACCTTTCTGGAAGGGCAGTGTATGAAAACATCAGTCCCAAGGAGGGGACAGTAATACTACCTCACTACTATACCTGCAGTGACTGGTCATTCAAACATAGTGAAATGTGTAAGCTATATGTTTTATAATACATAGAGATACTTTCCATCATAAAGGAACATTTTTGAGATTTCTTTTCCTTCAGAATATCTTAAGAGTGCTAAATTTTAACTGCCTTTTTGTTGAACTGAACTGTGGGACTCTGATTTGTATTAAAATTGTAAGCTCTCACTGGTATACTATCTTCTGGAAGGGTGTTGTATATCTGAGGAAGTGTGTATGTGTGTTTGAATGTGTGAGAGAGAGGTTGCTCTTGTAGCATACGATGAATGTCTGTACCTTCATTCTTGATGTAATTATTACATAATCATTTTAGCATATTTGGTTTCTAAATCATTGTGCTTATTTTTTTCAGTCTCTAAAGATACTTAAATTTGGTTAGTTAATTGTATTTTAGAAATTATAATTTTAGGTTATATTAATTTCATTTATGTTTTACAAAGAAATCTTTCCAGTTTAAAAGATGTTGAATATTCACATGTTCTAACATTTTATTTACTGTAAAACACCTAGATTTGGAGATAAGGAAAGCCTTGTTTTCTCTGTGTGGTTCAGCTACTTTCCATCTGGTATTATGCGTTCAAATTTACATTTATCTATTAAAATTGCCATTTTGTTAGACATTTTTCATGCACAATAGATTTAAGTTGTGTCTGAAAGTATCTCTTGTGCTTTTTTGATTTTGCTGACTTTAAAAGGATTAATCTGGGCAGACATTATGAAGAGGAAAGGTTGCATTTAATATATTTTTTGGATTGAGTAGGACAAAAGATAACTGGTTAACCTTGAAGTGACTGTTGTACAGTGGTTGTGCACATCCTTCAAAACACTGTGGAAGAGGATGCTTCTTGCAGCACATGAGAGGAATAGATGGTGAGCCCTGCTATTCATGGTTTAAAGCATGTGTTCACTTCAAAGCATTAAACAGTTGCCATAATAGGTGAAAATTTGGATTTCTATTGGATTTTTATTAATTTGCTTCATTTTGAATTGTGTGCACTACCATTCCTACTTCAGTTTGATATCAGTGTTGAAAAATTACCAGTTATATTTGCTGTTTATAATCTATTTGTAGATTAGGATTAAAATGGATTTAATCCATTTTTAAAGCTGTGTGAATTTTTCTAAACAGGAACAACTATTTGCAATATGGGATTTCATTAAACCAATTATAACTTTTATTATTAGCAGTTGAGAAGCACATGTTCATATAGCAATGTAAAAATATATTAATGAGTATTTGGTAAATTCCAACAGGCTTTTCCCATGAGCATAATTTTGTGTTGTACAATTAAGTTACATTACATCTATAATTTTGGATAACATTCATTGATTAACAATAAAGTGACAAAAGCTCATGCCTTCACAGTTCACTGTTGTTATTTAACATGGATTTCTTACATATATTTCCTGAAAATTATAATCTCTAATAGATCTGTAAATTATTATATTTTTAAAATGAGAAGTGAATAGGAAAAAGTTTAAAATCCTCATACATTTACTCTTTCCCCAAAATTATATATCTCTTTTGGTATGAAAGTAATATTGATTGTTAATTTTCTGGAGAAATTAAATTATTAAAAATCAGCCCTCTTCCTAATAGAATATCATATAAGATTTCTAGTCATTGCTCTTATTGTATAGTGAGTGTTTAGTTTTCCTAAGGAAGAAATAATTTCATTGTCATTGATTAATCTCACTGTTAAAATGTTAATTTTTTTAAAGAGCTATATACTAAGTGCTTCTTAAAAATCATAAAGATTATTCCTAAAGAAACAAGTGATAAATCTATTCTAAGAAAAATAAAAGCCAGGTGTCTTCTCAGTTTGTAATAATATTTGTCACTTTATTATTTCTACTCTCAAAAACAGGTAGTGATCTCTTTATTCTGATCCTGTTAGAAAATAAAAAAAGAGGAATTTTGTGTTACAAGATTTTGCTTTTTATCTGAGTAGAGTTTTTCTCTTAGAACTAGAATTAGCACTTAGAAAGTTATCTTAGACTGATTAGAACTCACTCCTGGTTATCATTAGAAAAGAGTTCCAATGTTATGATTAAAAATACCATTACTTTCTGTCTCAGCTCTTGTAACCTGTTGATTGGTGATATTTTAGACTTGAAGGTAAAAAGATTTTTTAGGTCCCAAAGCATCCCATTTTATGTATGCATGCATAATGAAAGTAATTAGTCTTTTTGAAATCTAAAACTTTAAAGTATAGGGATTATTGCCTTTAGCATTAATTTACTGATTAGTAAACCAGAGCTTAGATATCTGTCTGTCATAACGGGAAACATTAAATATGGAACTACACTGATAGTTCTCTCTTGTTTGTTCTAAATAAATAGAACTTTAGCTGTTCTTATTCTGTACTTTATTCTTTTTTTTTAACTAGAAGGTAATCTATTAAATATTCCAGTGTGTTTATCATGTAGAATGACAAACATTCTACTACATTTTAAAAGCACTGTGGATTTAGCAGATAGCATAACTTCATAAATCGTCAAGGCAATACGACTCCTCACGTATTACACTGTTAGCAAGGAAAAATTGGCCTACCATGTATTAAAGCCTGTCATCTTCTCATCCCTGGCTTTTCCAATTAATTTTAACTCCCCTTGATTCCTAGTGGACCTATTTCTTAATGTCTCCATCTTAGAGATTTTAAGAGTTGCCATTTTCCCTCTGGAAAGATGGTGACTTCTTTGCTGCCTCAATATTTCAACCTCCCTTAAACTGTGATAACAAAAGTTTTCTGATTTGAGGTTACATATGCTGCTTTAGGGGATTCCCTGATAGCTCAGTTGGTAAGGAGTCTTCCTGCAATTCAGGAGACCCCAGTTCGATCCCTGGGTCGGGAAGATCTGCTGGAGAAGGGATAGGCTACCCACTCTAGTATTCTTGGGCTTGCCTTGTGGCTCAGCTGGTAAAGAATCCGCTGGCAATGCGGGAGACCTGCGTTCGATACCTGGGTCGGGAAGATCCCCTGGAGAAGGGAATAGCTACCCACTCCAGTATTCTGATCCGGAGAATTCCCTGGACTGTATAGTCCATGGGGTTGCAAAGAATCAGACATGACTGAGTGACTTTCACTTTCATGCTGCCTTAGGAGTTGAAATATTCTTTATTTTTTCTTACAGAATTTTAGGGTTAAAGATTATGACTAGGATAATTACCCTATGGCATGTCTTTCAATTCAAGCTTATGTTTGGCTATGGAGTTCCCTAGCTACTAAACAGTTCCAGGTTCTTAAATGCCCTTCGTCTAGCGATGAACTGAGGCAGCTTAGCACACACACACATTTAGCCAATACACTTTTATTCAGTATGTTGTTATATTCTAGGATATAGAAGTATGATTAGAATGACTGTGACCCATTGTTTTGGACTCTCTTGAAGTGTGAAAACTCAAATATTTATCTTATCTCTTGGATCATTTGCAATAATCTGTTATAATACTAAATTTCTTTTAAGATGGCAACACCATTTTATTGATTCATGGTATTTGTATGCCCAGATTCCTCCATGCTTATATCTAGTCAGTTGCTTCCATTCTTGTAGTTTATTACTGTTTTAATTGTTCAGTTTTATTTAATGAACATTTTTGAAATTTAGGTTTGCTTTGATAATCATGCATGTCATTGAGTTTGCTCCTAAAAGTAGTTGACTGGTATTGTTTATCTTTAATTAAGTCTATATAGCCAAATGTCCATTTTCTTAGTGGTAACATGGGATCAGAATTTCTGAGATTTATGTAATAATCCTTGGGGAAATTCCTTTTGATAAAATATGGATTTATTATATCAAAGCCTTCTAGCACTGTATAATAATGTATGCCATTATATCTCATTTGTGACTTAAAGAGATGTTTTATATTATAGACCTAAAAATGCATGAATGTCTTAGACTCATAGGGCAACACTACCTCCTTCCTCTCTTTCCTTTTGTTTATACTCTAAAATCTATGTAATTCAGATGTAGCATTTTAGTTTTATATGCCATCATTCTATTTATGTAATTATTTGCTTTTAAATTTTAGCTAATTTGGATAAAAAGATACACTGTGTGATGAAGGAGACTACTGCAACATAAAGAAGAGCAATAGAGGAAAATAAGCAACTGGTAGAGAATAAGAATATACAGTACAGTTTAAGTATGGTTGTTCTCTGATAAATGACTTAATTTTCATTTTATAGGTCAAATTTTAAACACTGATCAATATTTAAAGATACTCTAAAAAAATAAAGTGCCTAATTTAAAAAGTTTTTCTAACTTTATAAAAAGACTCATTTTATACCCAATTGACAACCAGTCAGTACATAGTAATTAGTAATCTGTGTTCAATACTGAGAAGGTTAGTAGTGTTAGATTTCAGCTGAATCTTCATTACTTTATTGTATTAAAATATAAGAGTTACCATTTTAACCATTTTCAAGTGTTTGGTGACACTAAGAGTATTCACATTGTTGTGTAACCACACATCACCACTATCCCATCTCCAGAGCTTTTCATCAGCCCTAACAGACTCTCTGTACCCATTAAATACTAACTTCCCATTCCTCCCTTTTCCTGGTGTCTGGTGATCATTATCCTAATTTCTGTGTTTTTTAATTTGACAGTTCTAGGTACCTCGTATAAGTGAACTGACTCCTGTATTTATCCTTTTGTATCTAAATTATTTCACCTAGCATATTTTTAAGGTTCATCTGTATTGTAAGATATATCAAAGTTTTATTCTTTTTCAAGGCTAAGTAATATTCCATTGTACACATATACCACATTTTCCTTATCCATTCATTAGTTAATGGACATTTGGATTATTTCTGCATTTTGACTACTATGAACAGTGCTGCTTTGTACATTAGTGTACAAATATCTGTTTGAGTTCCTGCTTTCAGTTCTTGAGTATATACCCAGGAATGTAATTGCTGAATCATGTGGTAATTCTGTGTTTAATTTTTTAAGAAACTTGCCAATACTGTCTTTCTCAGCAACTACACTATTTTCTATTCCCACTGGCAGTGCATAAGATTTCCAGTTTCTCCACATCCTCAACCAACAATTGTTATTTTATTTTATTTGGCCACTCTGTTTGCAGAATCTTAGTTAGTTTCCCAACCAGGGATTGAACCCCAGGCCACAGCAGTGAAAGTGCTGAGTTCTAACCACTGGACAGCCAGGGAAATCCCTTTCATGTTGCTTTTGCTAATAGCAATCCAAGTGGATGAAGTGGTATCTCATTTTGATTTTGATTTTAATTTCCTTATGATGCATTTCTCTCTGGTGTTGAACATCTTTTCTTATGCTTATGGACTATTTGTATCTTGTTTGCTGAAATGTATATTCATGTTTTTACCATTTTATACTTGTTGAATTGTAGAAGTTCTTTATATGTTGTGGATGTTAGCCTATTACCAGATATATGAGTGCAGATATTTTCCCATTCTGTGAGTTGCCTTTTTATTCTATCAGTAGTGTTCTTTGATGCACAAGCATTTTTAATTTTGATGAAATTTAATTTGTTTATTTTTCTTTTGTTGCCTGTGCTTTAGTCTTGTGTTTTTTTTAGGAGGAAAAAACACATTTTCATGAAGGAACTTTTAATGAGACAGAAGAGAGATTACGTAGAGTGGTCAAAGTCTAGAGAGATTGAAAAGTAGACTGTTTTAAGTGGAGTAGAAAACGTAATTTCCTGTGTACTGACTTCAGGATGGTAAAGCTAGGGAAGGTTGAGTTAGGAATTAAAGGGCGCTTTAATCCTCTGCTGAGGTGGTTTAGTTTGATTTGAAGACATCTGGTGCCTTTGGGAATGCAGTTACAGAAGGGAATAATAACTGAACTTTGCTCCAAAGGAAAATTCATGCTGCTCTGTACAATGGACTAGAAAGGGCTGTAGTGTAATCAGCCTGCAGAAAGGCTGTGGTCATGGAAATGGTATTACTACCTTCTGAGTATTTAAAGGAAACATTTAGATGTAATTTGCTCTCATGTTTGCTATATATGGTAATATTTTTCCTTCCGCTTGTTTTCCAAATGTCTTGAAGACAGTTAAGACCTCCATTTTATCCATGAGATTTTAAGAGTGGGTTTTTTAGTGGGACGAAAAGAGAGCTGGAAATTAAGAACACCCAAGAACAAATAGACTAGATTCTGAGTTCTTATTACAGGTTGTTGTACTTTATTACGCTCTAGTTTTATAAGCGGTTTCATAGTTCTGAATCAGAATGTCTGTTTTGGAGTATGTTACTGGGATCAGATACAGATGTTTAGATTCCAGACTCATTGTTTCATTGGAATGTATTGACCAAATGTTAATATCCATGTACTTTTGAATTATTAAGAATTGTTTATAGTTGAAAAACACTGCGAAGTGTGCTTAGAGCAGTTGTATCCAGTATCCTTCCTGCTTGCTGATGACTAATAATGTAGTGACTGGAAGAAACTTGAAGGTTTTTTCAAATAGGTTTTAAGGGGTCGGGGAAAAAGTTCTTTCAGATAATGATGAAGGGAGTGTATATATCAAAACACAACTCAATGAAGATTATCTCAATATACATACATAATTTTCACTGACTGACAACTTGGAACAAATTAATTTGGAAATTTCTGAAGGTTTTTTAAAGTTGAGAATCGTTTGATTATGCTCATCAACTTAACTTTCTTTTTTTTTTTTTGATTCATGTGCTTAAGCCCAAATGATATGTTTTTTTTCCCCTTATTTTTGCTTATTTTCCCCAGACAATTTTAATATACTCCTCAATTTTTAGGCCATAAAATTTTGAATATAAGTGTATGATCTTTTGGTAATCTGAGTTATAGATGGATGGTTCCCCCCCACTAACTTTAAAATATGTTGATTTATTGTTGGTATATAGATTAAATGTAGAAGTTTGCCACTTTTTAATTTGTGTTTTAAGAGTACTTTCTATCAAGACAAAATATATGTAAAAAGAAATCAATCTGATGAATATGTTTGCTTTCTTTTAAATTATTTCATTAATAATTTGCAAGTGTACTACATGATCACACATTTTAGTTTCTTAGGACTTTCACTTTGATTAGTTTTCTAAAAAATTTAAAAATTAAAAAAATAGTTGAAAAATATTTCTGTTGATGGGGGTAAAATCAAACAAATCACTTTAGCAGTTTATTTGTATTCTTAAAATACATTGAGAATACCTTCATTGTGTAAAAACCAGTACCAAACAGTATAAAACCTGAATTAGAACCCAGAATCTCACCATGTGTATCATTTACAGTTTAATGTGCTGGGCCACATTATATTTCAGTATACTTGATGTTTTAAGAATATAATGAATTGAGGGGGGCCATAGGCTGTATCAAAGGCTTTTCATCAAAATGTATAGAAGATACATCCAGTGGAAAAGTAATTTCATTTTTAGAGCAGATTGTTGGCGTTAACGTTTTGGGAATATTCTCAAGCATTAGGAAGACTGGAAGCCAGCATGTCTGCTACAGATTACTGATGTGATGTACAGAAGTAGGAAAATGTTCTCCACTACCTATTTTTGAGCCATTATGTGTTCTTAGGCATTAGAAATTTTAAGAGGTTTTCAGTTTAATGGTATTATGAAAGGAAAGGTGAATGGGAAATTAGGAGGCATGGATTTTCTTCCATTAAGTAATGAGATTAATACATACATGCATATGCATTCACAGAGGCAGTCATTCTTCCAGTGATTTACAGAGCAGTTGCTATTTCTGCAAAGCCCTGGTAGAGTTATGAGACAGATTTGACCCTATGAATGTGTCAAGGAAATTATAGTTAGGCACTTGAGACACAAACTCAAATTAAGGTATAGAAATTAAAGTAGTAAAAAATCAGAAGAAAAATTGAGATAAAATGTTCAGGAGTTGAAATGAGAGGTTATTATGATTAGTATACAAAGAAGCATGATATTGACTTGATTAATGCGACTGGGAAAATTTTCCTTCATTTGTAAAATTCAAGCTACTGGGGAGCATAAGAGTTACAAATTAAACACTGAGTAGGCTTCCTAATAACTTGATTTTCTGCCACTAAGTATAATTGCATTTTCTTTAATATCAATGTATCTGGTTTTCTTATAATAGTTTACTGAATAATAATGGTTTATGTTAGAATAGCCAGTATTGAAATATAATGTTCAAGTTTTCTTATAGCCCTTTTGCTAATTACTTGTTTAACTTTACACTAAGTTTACCATTTTTTTTTTACTGTAAATTATTTTTTTACTTTTAAGTAAATATCAGGATATCCATTATCCCAAACAGTACAGGTAGAATTTCCTTTTCAAACAGTGGTTAATTGTTTGTGTTGATTTTTGTAAATATCCATATATATTAACAGTTTGTATCACTGCTAAGCTTCAGAAAACTGGAGTATTGAAGGATTTTTTTTCTTTTGGTTATTTTTTTGGAGATTATTTTAATCATTA
Source organism: Odocoileus virginianus (assembly GCF_023699985.2). Classification (NCBI taxonomy): domain Eukaryota; kingdom Metazoa; phylum Chordata; class Mammalia; order Artiodactyla; family Cervidae; genus Odocoileus; species Odocoileus virginianus. The sequence continues at coordinate 55,395,986 of NC_069683.1, forward strand.
AAATAATTATTATTGCCATATTCCCTCTCTTTTTTATTAAAAGAATTTTGAGCTATACATAAAGAAATTTTCAAAAACTAGAAAAGTAGCTATTAAGTTATAGCTATTAAAGGCATACATTTTTCATTGTCTTTATTATCACTTGTTGAAATTGCCTTTTTTTATTTTTTTGAAATTGCCTTTTTAAAGGTGCTGTAGGTCATATTTAACTACTTTATGACTAAGTCTCATTTTTTCGAGAACTTGGATAAATCATTAAAATTTTAAAAAATATGTAACCATGAAACTGAAGTCAGTAGGTAGAAATAAGGTAGTACAGAAAAGTTAAGCTTACTTCCCTCTGTCCTGTAGTCTTGCCGCTCTCCCTAAAGTTAGCTATTGGGTTGGCCAGAAAGTTCAGACTTTTCCGTGAGATGTTATGGAAAAACCCGAATGAACTTTCGGCCAATCCAATATCTTTTTCCAACTTATGCCTCCTGGAAATTACCTATACATACAGAAGCTTGCATATGTTGTATACTTCTTGTTGTTTACATAAGGTATAGCATTCTATATACAAAGTTTGCACTTCTTTCACTGAATAGTGTTATTTTTTAAAACATTACATAGAAGTACAAAAATACCACAGTACTTAATTATGTGGATGCCCCTTAACTTATGAACATTTATATTTTTACTAATCCTTTGCTTTATAAACAGTATTGCCATGTATTCTTGTACAAATACTGCTTGCATTTTATCCTGTTTAAGATACTGTGTCATAGTGAGTGTGAATGAGGTAAGTTTGTATAAGATTTAGATATTCCTAAAATACAGGAAGTTTTTTTGGTTTTCTCAAATGATGTAAGTGCACTTTTTACATTTATAAAATGTAAATAGTAATATGTGCTTATAGAAGCACCTTTGTAATAAAAGTAGACATTTTTCATAAATTGGATTTCTGTATTTCAGGTTTAAAAGGTGAGATGGCTGTAATGATCTTTTCACTATTGAGGGCCAAAGGGTAAAAGATCTGCCAGTATATAAAACTCCTCTGACTTCTTCAAATTTTGTAATCAGAAAATGTTATTTAAAGAAAAAAGCAAATCAGTAGGGTAGGATTTTCTAAAGGTACTTTGGTAGCTCTTTGGGTTTTAATTTCCTTTGAGTGCCACCATTTTCTCAGTGTAGAGTTTTCATTTGCTTACTTTTATTAAAATGAAAAATGGCAAGGTCAGATAATTGCAAACTCTTAATGATACAAAGCTTCCCTGTTGCTTCAGACGGTAAAGCGTCTGCCTGCTGTGCGGGAGACCTGAGTTCGATCCCTGGGTTGGGAAGATCCACTAGAGAAGGAAATGGCAACCCACTCCAGTACTCTTGCCTGGAAAATTCCATGGACTGAGAAGCCTGGTGGGCTACAGTCCATGGGGTGGCAAAGAGTCGGACACGACTGAGCGGCTTCACTCACACTCACTCTCACTCAATGATACGAAGCACTTGAACATGACAACAACCAGAGGCAAAAGTATTTCATAGAATATCAAATTTTCTTTGGTTTTTAAGGAGGTAGATCAACTTAATTCATCCTATTATTTATATGATCTTCCTTTCTGACTTTAGGAGAATGTCCTTTGATTTCAGACTTTACTTTTCAGGTTAAATATTGCTCTTGTACCTGTAGACTTTTGGTTAAGTGATTTTCTTGGACCCCAGATATTTTGGGGGGATACAGCCTAGATTAGTTTCAACGTGCAAATGATGTTTCATGTTAATTAGAAGAAACAGTGATGTTAGTGGTTTGCAGTCTGCCTCTCTTCCTACTCGCTTAGAGTCACAGTAAATTCTAAGCTAATGTACCAGAGAGGATCATAAAGTCTCGGTCCTCAATCTAGTAGTTGCCATCTTTCTATTGCTCTTCCAGGTGCTGAGTTCTGTTTTTGCGTAGGTTTCAGGCATGCTCAGAAATGCTCAGTCAAGTCAACGTACAGACTTCATAGCCCATGGTTATCCCCTTTATAGGGGTGCAGGATCCTTTCCCAGATTCTCTTGACTTTTTCAGCAGCGGTTTTGTTTTTTTACAATGGATACATAGATCCAGATGTCATCACTCCAGATCAGGTTAGATAAACAGGCAGTCTGCTTGGCACTTAAAGAGTGTCTGAAATAGAAAGATTGAAGTAGTACAGTGTAGTGAATTTTGTCAGGGTTTGTATTATGGCCTGGTCACTTTCTAGATATGTGACGTTCAGAAGCCGCTCAGCCATTTAGGGCCTCAGTTTCTCCATCTGTTAAATGGGAGTACCACTGACTATGAGCATTGACTATAATAATATACATGGAATGTTTTGTTTACAGCCTGGCGTATTAAAGGCATTTATTATGTCATTTTTGTTTTTCATAATATTTTTTGTTCATCTGTCAGTGTTGTATTAGTATTTGTACCTCCCTCAGTCGTATGGGTTCTATTTTTTCTGTCTTCTGTTTGCCTTTTAAGGACTTTGTCATTCTCTTTAGAAGGTATTGCTCGGCATATGTTTATTGAGTGTGTGCCAAGCCCTGTGCTAAGTCTGTAGAGATAAAATAGGTTGTCCTGAGCATGAAGAGTTTGTGGTCTATTGCTAGAAAATAATGTGTGTGTTTGAGTAAGTGAGGTTCAGGGAACCTCAACCTCTAAGTGTCGGAGTGTACCAGGGCCCAGGCGTGCCCTGTCTACAGTACTTGGCTGTCTTGGTGACCTCATCCAGTGTTGTTGCTTGACATGCCATCTGTATGCTAAAAACAAATCTCTAGCCAAAACCCTCTCCCTTGTACTCCAGATGTGCGTGTCTGTTTACCTGATATTTTCACTTTGATATCTAATAGGCATCTCAAACTTGTTACATCAAACTAAATTTGAGGTTTTCCTCCTCCTCCCTCCCACTGGTTTCTGCCTCAGCCTTCCGCTTCTCCTGCCCTCCTTTCGATGGATCTGGCCCAAACCTTGACTGTAATGTGATTCTTCTTTTCCTCTGTTAATCCACACCCAATCCAATCACCAAACTGTTGGTCCAACATTCAAAAATACATTAAAAAAATAACCATTCATACACCTTCCACAGCTGTCACCCCATCCCACAGATGGATTGATTGTAGTGTTGTTGCCTTCTGATGGGTTTTCTGGTGTCCTCTTTTGCTCTTCTACAGTCTGTGAAGACAGTAGCCTTAGAAAGGTAAGTCAGATCCTGTCACTTATGCCCAAATAACCCCCAGACCTCTTCCACCTCAGTAAAAGCTATATCCCTCTCAGTGGCCATTCAGAGCCCAAGATCTGATCGCTTGTCACTCTCAGACCTCATCTGCTGATTTCCCCTGTTCTCACTGAGTTGAGGTCAGCTGGCTTCTTTGTTATCCTCTAAGCTAGCCAGTGCTGCTGTTGGCCTCAGTCCAGAATGGCTTTTTCCCCAGATATTTTTACGATGCGCTTCCTTACCACTTCCAGGATTTTGTTTCAGTGTCACCTCAGTGTGACCTTCCCTTTACCACCTTATTTAAAATTGCACTTTGCCCCAGTATTCCCTACCTATGTCTTTTAACTTCTGTATGTAGCACTTCCTATCCAATGTACTATACATATATTTTTATATTTCAATATATATGTTTATGTGTATTTTTATTAAATGAATGGGGCGGGTGAATTCTGGGAGCTTAGAAGGAAGGCATCTAACCTTGGTGGAAGGCTCGCTGAAGGAGCCAAGTCTTTCAGGATGAGTTAGTCGGTGGTTGGGGGTGAGAGGCAAAGCTAGGAGGGCCATCCAGATAGCAGGAATTATGTGTGCAAAAACCTCTAGACAAGGGGTATGCTGGAACTACCTATTTGTTCAGTCGCTAATTTCTGTCCGACTGTGACCCCATGGACTGTGGATGTCCAGTGGTGTTCTCAAGGCTGGTTTACACATGGGTTAAGGGAAAAAGTGTACCTTAAGAGTAATTTCCAGTGCTAAAACCAGGGACATCAGCTATGTAAGCAGAGGCTGATGAAGTCTGAGACTAAAGCCAGCTCTAGAGTTGAGTAGGGGCTAGACAGTAGAGCTGCCTTGGGCTGCAGGTTAGGAAAGTCCACTTGGGTTACTTCTAGGGACCTGAGGACAGGTTAAGATGGCTTTTATGTATGTTCTGGAGCTACTAAGGAACTTTTGTGGAGGAGCCCTTGCATTTATTCACCCGAATATTTTAGCACCTGGTACCTTCCAGGTAGTATGTGTACAGACTAATCACTGGGAATGTAATAGTGAAAAAGACTAGATCCTTATCAGTGGGCTTGCTTTCTATGGTAAAACATGAAACACACATGCAGAATAATTTAAAAGTTTTAAATTGTATTAGATTGAATCATGTAAAATTGACGATGTTCAACCATCTTTGACCTATAAAAGCAACAAATCTATATTAATATTTTGAAAGGAACAAGGGAGTGAGTTGGGGAAAAAATGATAATTTGGGTAGGAAGGTCGGAAAAAGTCTCTGAGAGGAAGTGGCATATAAAAAAAAGAGTTTAAAGTAAATCAAGACAACAAAGGTAAATGCCCAGAAGGATCAGATGAGCACACGGCCTGATGGGGAATCCACGCCTGTCCAGAGAGGGCTCAGCTCCTCAAGTCAGTACCCTCAGTGCTGCTGTCCCTTGTGATTCTCCAGGATAAGCCAGCAAACACCTTTTAAAAAAAGTGTCCAAAGAATAATGCTTTAAACATTTAAGTAGAAATGTAATGTTATGTGAAATCTCCCAAAGTTTGCATGTCATTCATTTCAAAACATTTAGAAAACATTTTACAAGCCAAACAATGTGTCTGTTCTCCAAAAGTGGCCCACTGCACACTGCTTTATAAGCTTTGCTTTAAAGTATTCCAAGGGGAGAGAAAAGCACATGCAAAGAACTTGAGGCAAGAAAGGGCGTCAAGTGGTTCAAGGAACAGGAAAGAGGGCAGTATGTCCAGAGCTAAGTGAGCCCGAGGGAGCGTTATCTGCTATGAAGTTGGAAAGGAGCCAAATCTCAAGGAGCCCACAGAAGCACAGGGCAGAAGTGGAAGGACAGACGTGCAAATTTAGTGTGTGCCAGACAAGTGTGCACCTTGGGACCATGTGCCTGGAGGGAGGGACACCCTTTTCTAATCTGTACAAGGATACCGTAAATGCTGCAGGCATCCTTGAAGGTAGGTGCACTATCCCATTTCATGCTTCAGTAACCTGCTCCCCTGGTGGCTCAGACAGTAAACCCACAGGAAACCCAGGTTTGATCCCTGGGTTGGGAAGATCCCCTGGAGAAGGGAATGGCAACCCACTCCAGTATTCTTGCCTGGAGAATTCCATGGACAGGGGAGCCTGGCGGGCTACAGTCCTTGGGGTCCCAGAAAGTCAGACGAGATTGAGCGACTAACACAAAGCTTGCCCAAAGGCCAGTATAATGGCAGAGTGTGCCTTGGGTTTGGGTTTCTTTGAATTGAAAGGCGCCCTCCCGCTGCTTTTTAAAACTATAAAAGGTTAAATTTCCAACCGAGACATTTTCACTTGACTGCCCTTTGGAGGATTTTCCTGTCTGCATAACTTAAAGAAGAATGCTGTAAATATTATACTGAATACAGAGTAACACTGACTTGGAGACCAGACTTACTCCACTTCTCATGTGGGCTAGTAACGCCAACCTGTGAAGAGCTTAGTGCTCTCGTTTTCAAGAAAAGGTGAGTATGGCTTAAGGATTTTAAGTTGAAATACATGATTTATTCTTGTGAGGGTAAGAAAACATCCTTTTATTGAGTGTTAAAACCCTCAAAATCAAATCGGTCTACGCTCAAGGGATCTTAGAAATCTGCTGGAAAATAAAATTTGAGATGAAGGTGGTTATGGCTAGAAACAGGACGTTTCAGCTAGTTGATAGATGTTAAATAAAATATATTTCTGGAATTTGGTGAGCAGGACTTCAGTAACAAGTGAACTTGGTCTAGAAAAAATTCAAGAGACTGAGGATCAGATTGGATAGAGAGTTTCAGCCAGAGGGGAGCCATGGAGGAAGGTGGCTGCAGTGTGAGGCCTGAGAAGTCTCTGTGCCGCCTTGAGACGAGTTCACACTTTAAGTGAGCCACCTGAGGAAATGCCTGCGGAGATTTCTAAACTAATTTCCAGAGCTAAAGGTGATGGAATATTTCATTAAAATTAGTCATCCATTTTTTTTGGTCACTTAGAATATTTGAAGACAGAGAAAGCATAATTAAAAACATTCTTCAGATGCTCTGTGTGGGTTATTTGCTTTACCTTGTCGATAAAAAATGGATCTGATTTAACTTTCCTAAGAATTCTTTTAAACTATTAGATTTTTGCCTGTGGAATTAAAAGGGAAATTGTACTTTTCGGAGAAAAATCACTAGAATTATATTTCGCATTGAGGTTAGTAGACTGTAATTACTGAAAAAAGTAGGAGTTAAACTTTCTGTAAAGATTATATTTTCAGGTCCAAATGTTAAATTTTTTTTTTTTTTTTTTAATATTTTCAACTTCTTGTGCCAGATAGTTTCTGTCGCATCTCACAGCCCCGCTGTTCTGGCAGGAGAGCAGCCATAGGTGTATGTGAGGGAAGGAGCCTGGCTGCTTTCCCGTAAAACTTCATTCACAGACCCTGCGATCCAACCTTCTTATAATTTCATGTGTCATGAAATCTTCTTTTGGCTTTTAAATCATGGTCTCAACAAAAAAATAGATGAGCTGGATGGTCCTTGAGCCATAGTTTGCTGACCCCGAATTAAAGGATTTAAAAAACCATTACATTCTTCTAAGGGCCAGTGATGTGGCTTTCTCAGCTGTCTAGATTGTTTATTTCATGGTAGAGGGGTTTTATTTTGTAATAATGAAGAGATTTCCTTATAAATTTGAAAAATTTTCAGCAGGGATTCTCAAACTGAGCACATCAGAATCAGCTGCAGACTTTGTTAAAATGGTGATTTGCAGGGCTCCTCCCTCCCAAAGTTTCTGATTCAGCAGGTCTATGTGGGGCCCAGGAACTTGGATCTTTAACCTGGAGGCTGATGCTACTGTTCTGGGACCATACTTTGAGAATCACTTATTTAGAATGAGGGTGTGCGACCCTGTGGGAATAACACAGTTGCTGCTTTTCTCAGTGTCCTCAGAGTAGCTATTGACCTCTTTACCTAGAGGGTTTGAGACCTTCGAGTTCTAATGATTAAAAGACCAAAGATAATTGGAACCAAATTTATAACTCCCTATTATAGTATTTTCCTCCATCGATTTCTGAAAGTTTTAAACATATATAAACAAGAGCATGCTTTTCAACAGGTTTAAGGAAAGGAATGTGCCTAGGAGAAATATGAACAAAGAAATATATTGTTTATATATAGTACATTTTCTTAAATAGTATTATACTAATAGTATAATACTACTATACATAGTAAATACATATATAATACTCAGGCATCAGATTTTAAAATAGTATATTGCCAGTCACTTTGGCATTCTGTATTCCTCCCCTATCACATCACCCTTTTCTTCTATTTTAACTGTTTGTATCTACAAGTAATGTCTTCTTTTGCATGCATAGGAACTTTACCTAATTTCAATTGCACACACACACATCTGTTTTGATGAACATAGCTGTGTTCATTCATTTTCACTGCTCTGAAGGTGTCTGTCTCATGAGTGCGCTACAATTTTTCCACTCCCCTGATGATGCCCACTTGGATTGTTTCTAGTATTTTTTATTTTACAAACAATATAGCCTGAAATCTTCTTGAACACATTTCCTAGTAATGTGAGCAACAATATCTGCACCTCGGGAGGGGAATTGATCAGTTACAGGGGCATCTTCAACTTTTCTATGTAAGCATCAACTTGTGATCCAAAGGAAGAATATATCCACATTGACTTGAGCACACTTGATATCACCAGATTTTTTAACTTTTTGCCAGTTTGAAAGGTTTAAAATGTGCTTTTAGTTTGCATTTTCTTGATTACTAATATAGTTCAGAATTTTTCTTAAATTGATGGACCTTTCATGTCTCCTTTGAAATGACTTTTTTTGCCTGTTTTCTTTTAAAGTTCTCCACCTTGTTTTGATAATAAAATTCTGACTAGTTTTGACTCTTTCTTATTATTCTACATAAATTTTAGAATTAGTTTCAATACTATGGGGGAAAAAACCTTTTGGTGGAAAAGTACTAATAGATTAATTTGGAAAAAAATTCCATCTGTATAATACTTAAGTATTCCTAGTCATGAATATATAATATTTCTGCATTTATTTATGTCTTCCTTAATACTTTTCAGTAAAGTTTAAATTTTCCATTAAGATCATCTGTTTCTGTTGTTAGACTTATTATTAAGCATCTTATTTTTACTGTCTTTTTAGTAGTTACATTTTAAAACTATTTGTGGCTGGTATATAAAAATGAAGTTGATTTTTGTTTGCTGATCTTATATTTAAGAATCTTGCTCAATTATTACTATTTCTCATAATTTGTGAAGCCTTTTGGGCTTTCTGCATAAATAGGCATCTTCTGCAGTTAATACCGTCCTCAGTCTGTCTTCTCAATCCATATAACTTCTTTTGCTTACCTACCAACTTGATTTGACTAAAGCTTGTGGTACAATGTTGAACATGCATGCACCTCATTTCTGATTTAAAAAGATCCTTCTTGCATTTGCCGTGACATATGTTTGCTGTTTTGGTAGATGACCTTTATCAGGTTAATGACACTTCTTTATATATATATGCCTATTTTGCCAAGAGTTTTTCTTAAATAAAAAGTATACTTAAAATTTGTCAAATGCAATTTCTGTGTATTTTGAGATAATGTGTGTGTGCTTTTTTGTTAGCATATTGAATTAGATTTTTCTAATGTTAAACCAAATTTCATTCTTGGGATAACTTAGTGTGATTTACATCCTAACCTATGGCTTGGCACTCCATGAACAGAATCACCTGTATTGTGAATGTCCTGCCTCTGATTTATATGTATCTCTCAACAGCTCCCATCTCCATTAAGGTTGCCGTTTTTCTTAGAGGGCTTTTAATTTTATGGTGCCACCTGGTGGCAAGCTTTCAACATTTCTGGTACTCTTCACCTCTTAGGCAACTGCATGCATGGTTTTCTGTTATAACTGTAACCCCTCATTTATTTTTTTTTTTTTCTTATAATATTTATTCACTTTACTCCCCATTCCTCCTTTTTCTTGCTCTTAGGAAAATTCTTTTTTCAGTATACTCATGCAAATCATTCTCTTTTCCTTCCTTTTCCTTCTCTCCCATTTTGTTACTTTATGGGTACTGTAAATCTACCTGGTTAAGAATGATGAGAACAGTGCTGGTTACTAGGGGAAAATATACAGCAATACATTGTAGCGTGGCATTTCATACAATAAAGTGCCTGCTCTGCTAACCTTCAAAGTCTTTGAAAATACTTAAAATTTTCTGTAAAGTGTTCTTAAATTTCAAATACTACTTAATCACCCTCTAATTAATTCTACCCATTTAACATCAAAATTCACTATAAAGAATAAATTGTAAAACTCCTTTGTTTCGTTGTTTCTGTGTTCCTTTATCCAAGTTTGAGAGTTCTACTGTATTTTACTACAAAGGCTCATGCATTAAACTGCTTGGAAACCAAACTAGTCATCCGTAGCATGGTTTCCATGGGAAACAGCCCACCACAGCTGCCCTTTTGATAAATAACCCACTTATAAGATAGAGTTATCAGTAACTGTGTTTCCAATTGCTTAACCCTCAAGCATAGAAAATATGATAAACAATATTTTCCATTCTCTCTGGTCATAAGACTAAGACTAGTTTGTGTGAAATGGCTGCAACTATGAGAATTCTAGCATCTCTTTTTATTTATTTTTTCTAGCATCTCTTTAAAAAGGAGATTGAAAGTTATTCTTATTTTCACATTGTAGCAATTGTGGAGATTCAAAAGTGATTGAAAAAGAAAAGTTAGAGGTTAAAGATTAGGAAAAAGATTGCTTTGGCAGTTTGGTTACCGAGACGGCTCTACAGAATGCAGGGGACAAAGGTGCTTCTGGCTTCTGTACTATAGCGTTGGCTTCCTTCTGTGTTCTTTTGCTGAAATGCTTTCTAACCTTTCTATGTCTCTCTTAAAAGGTGGGGACCCAAACTGTATGCATTGTTCCAGATGCGTTCTTGCCAAAGCAGTATAAAGCAAATGTAACAGTTAGGAAGAAGGCTCTCTCACTGGGTAAGTACAACAGGTCACAGCTTCCCAGTAGACCTGCCACATCCTCGCCACTTCAGAAATGCTGGCAGGACCCCATAAAACCTGAGTCTGTGCATCCACAGCCCCGAGCCTTTTGTCTAGTGAAATGCCAGTCCAAAGAGTTGACCCAGATCCAGTCCTCCCTGTGCAGCTCCTAATCTCACCCACTCTAGATTCTTCCTCAGGTGTTTGCCTCTCTTTGGCTCTTTGCCAGTCAAGAACGTTGAGGTCAGACAGAGTTTACTACAGTGAGATTTAAGCTGTAATCTTTGTGAGGTGATTAGACATGCTACCTTAGACTGTTCTCTTACTTTGTGAAAGAACCTTCTTGATGTAGCATATCACTGTGCCAGCTCACACATAGGATACTTGTGTGCTGCTGGTAGGATTTTTTTTCTTCTTATTTGAAAAAATGTTCAGATATACTTAAAAATGAAGTGTCATACCTATATATTAAATAAAAGAATTCCAGAATTGGTTTGTAAACCAGATTAGTACTGTGCATTGATCGTAATTTGGAAATATTTAAAAGTCATTGATCAACGTGAGTACCATAAGAAATTGTTCCAAAGTTATGTTTCGACTCATCCCATTTCTAAATAAAAACTAGAGCAGTACAGTTTATCTTATAGATCTTGAATGGTACATTTGAGTCCCCCCAACTTGCTGTTTAAACCTCCCCAAATTCTACACACAAAACTCAGTGTGAATACATTGGAGACAATAAGATGTGGAATAACTGTTATTTTTTAGATTCTTTTCATGTGACATTAAACAAATGGTGATATATTTTCACTTAGCCTGGATAATTTTTGGAAATGATTTGCTTGTTTGGCCTTGATATTTATTTATTTTCTAATCCCAAACTCCCAGTACTTCCCTTCCCAACTCTTACTCCCCTTTGGCAATCACAAGTCTGTTCTCTCTGTCTGTGAGTCTGTTTCTGTTTTATAGATTTGTGTCATATTTAGATTTCAGATGTAAGTGACATCATATGGTATTTGTCTTTCTAACCTATTTTGCTTGGTACCATATCTCTAGTTCCATCATGTTGCTGCAAATGGCATTATTTCATTCTTTTTAATTACCTTGACTTCTGGATTGCTATGAATTGAGTTTAAGGTCATTCACGAATCTCTGACATCCCCAAAATATTTTCATTGTTTTCAAATCCACTTGAAGGGCTTGTTTTGAAAGGCATGTAGCTGTTTGTGACTCCATAGAATCTAGTTAATCTTATTCCTGATATTTGAGCTAAAATCCTTGGTTAAAACATGTTCTGAGCAATCCATAGATTGCCACAAATAATGCTATTTTTAGCTATTCATCTTTAAGCCATTTCTTCCAGTGCCTGCATTTATGTAACTCTTTTCCATTTTGGAAAGTAAGAAGTCAAGAGATACCTGGAATAACAGGCAAGTGTGGCCTTGGAGTACAAAATGAAGCAAGGAAAAAGCTAACAGAGTTTTGCCTAGAGAACACACTGGTCATAGCAAACACCATCTTCCAACAACACAAGAGATGACTCTACACATGGACATCACCAGATGTTCAATAATGAAATCAGATTGATTATATTCTTTGCAGAAGAATGGAGAAGCTCTATACAGTCAGCAAAAACAAGACAGAGCTGACTGTGGCTCAGATCATGAATTCCTTATTGCAAAATTCAGACTTAAATTGAAGAAAGTAGGGAAAACCATCAGGCCATTCAGGTATGACCTAAATCAAACCCATCACAGTTATCCAGTGGAAGTGACAAATAGATTCAAGGGATCAGATCTGATAGTGCCTGAAGAACTATGGACAGAGGTTCGTAACACTGTACAAGAGGCAGTGATCAAAACTATCCCCAAGAAAAAGAAATGTGAAAAGGCAAAATGGCTGAGGAGGCCTTACACACAGCTGAAAAATAAGAGAATTGAAAGGCAAAGGAGAAAAGGAAAGATATACCCATTTGAATGCAGAGTACCAAAGAATAGCAAGGAGAGATAAGAAAGCCTTCCTAAGTGAACAATGCAGAGAAATAGAGGAAAACAACGGAATGGGAAAGACTACAGGTCTCTTCAAGAAAATTAGAGATACCAAGGGAACATTTTGTGCAAAGATGGACACAATAAAGGACAGAAGCTATGTGGACCTAACAGAAGCAGAATATATTAAGAAGAGGTGGCAAGAATACACAGAAGAACTATACAAAAAAGATATTAATGACCCGGATAACCACGATGGTGTGATCACTCGTACCTATAGCCGAAAATCATGGAGTGCAAACTCAATTGGGCTTTAGGAAGCATTACTACAAACAAAGCTAGCAAAGGTGATGGAAATCCAGCTGAGCTATTTCAAATCCTGAAAGATGATGCTGTGAAAGTGCTGCACTCATTGTGCCAGCAAATTTGGAAAACTCAGCAGTGGCCACAGGACTGGAAAAGGTCAGTTTTCATTCCAATCCCAAAGAAGGCCAATGCCAAAAAATATTCAAACTACAACACAATTGCAGTCATATCACATGCTAGCAAAGTAATGCTCAAATTCTCCAAGCCAGGCTTCAACAGTACATGAACCGAGAACTTCCAGATGTTCAATCTGGGTTTAGAAAAGGCTTGAGGAACCTGAGATCAAATTAACAACATTCGTTCGATCATAGAAAAAGCAAACGAATTCCAGAAAAACATCTACTTCTGCTTCATTGACTAAGCTAAAGCCTTTGACTGTGGGTCACAACAAACTGGAAAATTCTTAAAGAGATGGGAATACCAGACCACCTTACTTGCCTCCTGCAAAACCTGAATGCAGGTCAAGAAGCAACAGTTAACCGGACATGGAACAATGGACTGGTTCAAAATTGGGAAAGGAGTATGTCAAGGCTGTATATTGTCACCCTGCTTATTTAACTTCTATGCAGAATACATCATGAAAAACGCTGGGCTGGAAGAAGCACAAGCTAGAATCAAGATTGCCGGGAGAAATAGCAATAACCTCAGATAAGCAGGTGACACCACCCTTAGGGTAGAAAGTGAAGAGGAACTAAAGAGCTTCTTAATGAAGGTGAAAGAGGAGAGTGAAAAAGCTGGCTTAAAACTCAACATTAAAAAAACTAAGATCATGGCATCCAGTCCCATCACTTCATGGCAAATAGATGGAGAAACAATGGAAACAGTGAGAGACTTTATTTTCTCAGGTTCCAAAATCACTGGGGATGGTGATTGCAGCCATGAAATTAAAAGATGCTTGCTTTTTGAAAAAAAAAAAAGCTATGACAGACCTAGACAGCATGTTAAAAAGCAGAGACATTACTTTGCTGACAAAGGTCTGTCTAGTCAAAGCTATGGTTTTTCCAGTAGTCATGTATGGATGTTGAGAGTTGGACCATAAAGAAGGCTGAGTGCCAAAGAATTGATGCTTTTGAACTGTGGTGCTGGAGAAGACTCTTGAGGCTCCCTTGGACTGTAAGGAGATCAAACTAGTCAATCCTAAAGGAAATCAACCGTGAATATTCATTGGAAGGACTGATGCTAAAACTGAAGCTTCAATACTTTGACCACCTGATGCGAAAAGCCAACTCATTAGAAAAGACCGTGACGCTGGGAAAGATTGAAGGCAGGAGGAGAAGGGGACGACAGAGGATGAGATGGTTAGATGGCATCACTGAATCAATGGACATGAGTTTGAGCAAGCTCCAGGAGATGGTGAAGGACAAGGAAGCCTGCCATGCTGCAGTCCATGGAGTCGCAAACAGTCTGAGACACGACTGAGCGACTGAACACCACCACCACCAAAATCTTTCCAATTGAAATTTGCCTGATGTTTTGTGATTTTTCCTCATTGATTTTCATGCATCAACATTTTTGCTTTTTAGAGTGAATCCCTTGAGTGAGTTTAATTCTGCTATTGCCATCAGACATAGGAAAAGAAAGTTTCTGCATGACTCACACGAAAAGTCAGATCAAATAACCGACATTTTGAATTGTCCAAAGACAGATTTATTAAAGGATCAAGGGAGTTGGCAATCACCACATCCTTCAGCTTGAAAAGTCACGCAGTTGTCCGCCTCAGAAGAACAGCTGGGCCCCTCCTTAGCTGATTTTAGTGTTATTGACCCAAGGAAAAAACAGGGACTTCTGACAGGTTTCTGGTCCTGCGGATTTCTCTGTCAGCATCCTCACCCTCTTCTTTGCGATTGAGTGGTTCTGAGGGCTTGTGATGGTGAGGAATTAGAGGTGATATGGACAGCCATGGACCAACGAACTATAGCTGGCAGGTGTCTTCAGGGATAGAACACCTACAGCTTCGGGTGACAGGTTGTGTCTGAGTCACGAATCAGCCCCAGAGGCCTCTGGTGGTCTGGTGCATTCAGACCCACAGACTTCTTGTTCTCAACCTTTAGGCCTTGTCATTTCTCTGAGGTGCTAGGCTGATTTTGGCTTAGGAGGCTGTGTTAGACCTGATCTGATGACCTTTCCTGGACCCCTGGTGGTGGGGGAGGGGGAGTGGCCCGAGGTGGGTAAGACAGAACTGGTGAAAATAAAGTAACTGATCCTTTGGGCACACCTGTCTCACGGGCTGCTCAGCTACTTCTTTTGTGGTTCACATACAAAGGCTTATCAGAGTGTGACATGAAGGGGAGTTTGTTTATACCATGATCTCATATCTGCGTCAAGATTCTGGATCTGAACACTGCAAGATCTATCATGTTAGATTCCTTCTGTGAAATGGAAGTAATTCTAGCAAGACTGGGGTCAGAATGTAGAGTCTGTGGAACCACCTTTGTTTGGTTGCAGTGTGTACATCATTGTGTTTCCTTTGTGGCATTCCATCCCCCTTCATAATTCAGTAGTCAACTCAGTCTTGGCCATGTGTCACTGGAAAGGTGTTCAGGGTGGTGCCCTTTTCATCTGTATTATGGTGATATATAAAAGTTTCATTTTCTTCTCTCTTGCCTAATTTTCCTGTTCACTTTCTGTGTCTTCATGCAGGTCCCTGGCATCTGACACATGGCGAGCTTTAGGATAAGGTCATACCAAGACATGCCTGATGATTTGAACGTCTCTCTCCCCCAAAGTCCAGAATCTCAGCTGGAGCCCGAGGGACAAATGTTCCCCCAGTCAGGGCTCTTGTTGATGGTTCTTCCCACACCTCAGTCGACTGTTGGCTTCCCTTTTCTTGCTGTTCTGTCTCTCTCCCCACCCTTCTCGATTGTCTTTCCTAAGGACAGAGCTTAGAGAGCTGGGCCAGGACGGGGGAGCTCAGCACTGCACCCGAAAGTCCTAAGCCAGCATCTTGTCTTCAAGGCTCCATCTTCACAACAGATGCCTGAAGGCATAGGCTTCTGAGAACCCACTTTTTTCTGCATGACTAGCTTATAAGGAGGGATAAACTGAGAGGATTTCCGAGAACTTTCCATTAAAAAAAAATGTATGTGACATTTTTGGCTTTGAATCAAGAGCAGACTCAGTGGTATACAGCTCTGTTTCCTGGCACACATCTGTGGAATCTGGAACAATTGTTGCAACACTCTCTTTCATTCCTGGCTGTTTGTATAACTGTACATAAATGTAGCAATAAATATATTCTAACATCAGCCTGGGGCACTAGTTTCTGCTTGGTTCTGCACACTGCCGGTAGGCGGTGACTACCACATTCTCGAGGAACTGCCCTACTGCCCAGCGGGCTTGCCTACCCTGTCTCAGCTTCTCGTCTTCTCTGATTTCACAGAGTGTTAGCTTGGAGTTGGCCAGTGTTTGAGAAAGAAGGCTGAGGGGTGTGGTGGCAGAGCTGGGACGTGAAGCCACATTATTAATTCACTAGGTGGCACTATTCCTGACACTGCAGGGTGGCTTGAATGTCTGAGGACTGAAGCTCAGAGGATTGGGTGACAGGTTGCAACAGGAGTCGGCTTTTTCAATAGCCGCTCTTACATTCTTCAAGGATGTATTGTGCTTCAATTATATGACAGGTGCGCACCGGCCACGCCCAAACTCACCTTCTTAAAGACTTTCAGAAAAACGACACAAAATATGCCAGCATGATATTGAATCTGTCCCTGATGTTTTTCAAGGGCACTAAGTCTGGTTGTTTCAGAAACAGTGCCCTTCCAAAGGGGACACATAGGAAACAACTTTTTTGTTATGCCGTTTGTCAACTTTTAAGAAATATCTGTTCCCAGGCTGTTCTCAGTTTATTTGAAGTCTTTGCTTTATCAGGCATTTTTTATAACTTGAAAGATAACCACATACTTTGTGTGGTTTCTTATCACACTGTGGTTTCCCAGGATGCTCCTTGATTACAAGCGGCAGGTGGTGTAGCAGCATTCGGCCTTAAGGCCTGGGGGTGTGGTGGAGCCCGAAGCTGGGATCCTGTGGCCAGCGTTCTCAGGCAGCACTTGAGAGACTGCTGTTATGTGTTAAAACAATGCAGACAGAAACACTTGAGGAAATCACCTGGTTGGGGCCTTTGAACCACTGATCAGGTAACAATCCAAACAGTCATGCCAGGTATGTCCTTACTTTCACCTTTTAATAGGTCCATTGCAGACCCCGAGGCTTCAGGCCAGCAGGGAAGGAGGCACAGCGCAGGCTGCTGCTCCCACAGCAAATTCCCACGTGCTGCCATCAGACAGATCCTTCCACACAGAGATCGGTCTGGCTGTGACTGCTGATACAGGGGGAAATACCAGAAAAGAGACAGGATGAATGATCAGTCGCCTCTGAAACAGTGTGCTAAGAGATAAACACAATTATAGATAATGCCATCTAACCAGCTGCTCACAAGCTTGTCCATGGAGATGGGGAAGGTTGCAGATTTTCGGCCTGTGGGTGTCAAACCTAGGCACGGGTCATGGTGAAGACCCTGGACGGGTGCCTACAGTGCCCTGGGCCTCGGATGTGTCTGCCAGAAAATGAGACATTTGGACGAAATGTCTAAGACCCTCTCTGTTCTTTGGGTTAGGGAGGGAGTTAGCCTCCTTTGATCACGGGGGAGGCACAGATGGGCAGCTGGGAGTTGAGAGTCTGAAGCTCACTCATTGTCAGGTTATGAGACATGCATGAAGATAACAAGCTAAAGCACCGCCTTTGTCAAACCCCTTCTGAGGAAACAACATAGTCAGCTCCCACTTCCTGTGGGAAAGGAAACTGGCCGGACCTCACTGTGAGCTCTCTTCTGCAGGGGCAGAGGGGCTGCGGTCTACACTGCGCCCTGGGACTGACGGGTGGGGAGTTGAAGCCTCAGCACAAGCCCCTTTTCTTCAGGAACTGCCCACACCAACAGAGGGGGTGATGGCCCTTGTGAACTGCTGGACTTCAGTCCTGGTCAAGCCAAGCTGTCAGGGGCATAGCACCCAAAGGGAGCAACGCCGATCACTCCCAGTCACTTAGGAATGCACCGGCGGGCAGCGTGACCTTCGCCCAGCACAGACACAGCTGTCTCCAGCACGGCCTCTGCCCCCTTGGCCTCCGTGGGCCCCCTCCTTCCTTTCCACGCAGGTGGGGCAGGTCGCTTGAGTGGTGAGTTTGCAGAGGGTTGGTGTCCCCACCCCTGTTCTCTGTCCCAGGAAGCACACCTCATCTTGGCTCCTCCATGCCCTCGTTCCAATGAGGCAGGCCCGGGCTCCCGCACGAGACGGGTGTCTGTCAAATTTAGGATTCAGTATTAGAATCTGCCTGCAATGCAGGAGGCCTGGATTCAATCTGGATTCTGGGGTGGAGAAGATCCCCACTCCAGTATTCTTGCCTGGAGAATTCCATAGACAGAGGAGCCTGGCGGGCTATAGTCCATGAGGTCGCAGAGTCGGACATGACTGAGCCACTGACACACACATTAGGGAGCCCAGTTGCCTTAGGCACAAGCCCAGATTCTCTAGCACTCCATCAGTGATGGAGGTGATCTTGTGAGTTTCACCTGCTTACTATTTTGCTTTAATTCTCAGTTTCACTTAGTGGTTTTACTTTCAACTTGATGAGCATCAGTATCATCTAGAGGGTTTGTGAAACCATAGATATCCCCCACCCTACCCCACCCGCCAAGAGTGTCTGATTCTTGGGTCAGGGGTGGGGCCCAGGACTGGGGACCACACAGGCCCCGGGGGCCCTGAACAGAGAGGAGTTCTGTTTACTGGTTTTGTCAAACTCCGGAACCAAATGTTCTGGAGGCTGTCTGAGTCAGCTGGGTGCCCTTCACTCAGCTGGGGCCAGAAAACATTCTTGGTCTGTATGAGTGATTCTCGCAGATCAGTGTCCTCTTCGAGCACACAGCCTTGGGCAGGAACAAATAGTTGTAGATTATGCTCATTTCTGTTCTGAGTAAAACATGAGAGGAATCAATTCCAGCCATAAAGCAGCCTGAAGAACTGATTTAAAAACAGAATCCAAGACATGTATGGTTCTCCTTTGATAAAAGGAGGGAAAAAAAGTTGCTGCTGTGCCCGCCACCCCAGCATCACACCATCTCCCACAGGACTGAGCGGCTGTCTGTTCCCGGGGCCAGAGAGAGGCTGGACCACCCACTTCCTTGGCCTCGGTTCCCTCCACCCAGCTCTCCTTGCTGTTGGGTCTCTGCTTTGCCCCAGGCCCTTGGCAGAGTATTACTGCGAACGACAAGGTTTTGTTTTACAACCTGAAAGAGCCCATGCCTCTCAAAACCATTTATTTTCCCCTGGGATGATACAGTTAGCCCCGGAAATGTCGGATCGATCAGAGGGGAAGGTTGTGCGGGCAGAGCCTGCGGTGCTTGCAGGGGGAGGCGGTGCACTGTGAGCCCACGCAGAGAGGGGCGATTGTGCTTGTGCCTCCCATTCAGCAAAGAAGGCTCAGGAAGGCAGTCTGGGGACACGGCTACCTGTTTCACAGGACCCAGAGACCTGCAAGGTGGGCCGCCAGTTCGGAGCCACGCCCCGCCCCGCCTCCCCGAGCTCAGGCCACTGGAGCTGGTCGATCCTGGAGTGGCTGTGCATCTTAACCACAGAACGAGGGCCTGTGACCGGATTCAGAGGTTCCCCGCACCTCCGCTTTAACCACTTGGCATTTCCCACGCCCAAACTGGGAAGCGGATTCAAAAGGCTGTAAACTGTTAGAAAGATGGAGGAGGATCTCTGGAAGCCTGTGGCTGCCTTCTTCCCCGCGGCCACCTGACGGTCTCAGCCGCAGGCGGACTCTGGCTGGGGCGCGGGAAGGGGCAGAGCTGAGGAAGCTCCCCCGCGGGGAGACTCAGAAGCAGGAAGAAAGGCTGCGGGGTGCAAAGCTCTGCGCCCTGATGGGGAGGAACCTGGCCCCGGAGGCCTGGTCGCCGAGAGGCCGCCGGGCAGCGGCCTCCTCGGGGCCCCCTCGGGGCCTCCTGCAGCTCCCCACCTCCCGAGCTCCGCTCAGCCTATGCCGCGGAGCGTGGACTGGGACCTTCCCTTCCCCCCGCTCGCCTCCCAGCCTCATAATTTGCAGCATCTTACCCTGCGCCGCCTTCACAATTGCGAGAGGCGCCTCGTCCTGAATTTGTTAATCTGGGAACAGACACGGCAAACCGATACATCTCCTCTGGAGTTTACTCAATAGCGTTTCGTGTAGTCATAAATTGTACTTGCCGTCTCCCTTAATCTTTTCGCAAGCTTGTTTGAAATAATTATTCAAGTGAATGAGGATTACATCTTTAGACGGTGGAGGGGGAGAGGAGAGCTTTGAAGGCTGAGGTGGTGACGAGGCCCGCGGCCTGGACCCCGCTGTTCGGGTGCCCGCGGCCCGAGGGCGGAGCCGCCCCGCGCTCCCAGCCGGGCCGCCCGACCCGAGGCCGCGGGGTGGGTGGGGCGGAAGCCCATCGCAACGTTTTCTTCACCTTTCAGCGCCCTATTCTGCCCCTCATCCGGCTCTCCTGGGAATTTGTTCGACAACGAATCTAACTTTTCTATTTCTAATCTCATGCTGAATTTGTGCAAATGGAAAACGCAAATGGCAGAAAGCATGGAAGATGCCGATGGCAGCTGCCTCACACAGAAGCTGCTGTGTGCTCAGAAGGCCTCGTCAGGAATCTGAAAGCTAAATGGGGCTTTGAAAAAGACACCTGAGGGCGACTCTGTGCCTGACGGAAACGTTAGAAATGAGTGTACTGCCTTTTCCTCTCGAGGCCCACAAAGAGAGCCAAGGAGTGGAGATGGGGTCCAGACCGTAAAAACCACCTCCATCCACCACAGAACCGTTTTGCTCGTCAGAGAGGCTGTGGCCTGCGCCCTGGGCCTAGCAGCTGGGCCAGGGCCAGTCCTCACAGGCCTCCCGACCCGCAGCTCTCTGGGAAAACTTCCCTCCCACACAAGAGACAGGCTCCTCATGACCCCACACGAAGCAGCGTGGACGGTGTGGGTCTAGTGAAGTTCTGGTGCAGTTTTCCAGGTCTTGCCCTGTCCCCAGGTAAGTCAGCATGTCTAAGAATATACAGCGGCTACACGATGCCACAGGTGTAGCATTCCTCAGAACTACACTTTTAATAAAATAGCACACCTAGGATGATCATGGGTTCATTTCTATTACTGTCTTGCAGCAGAAGGATAAGAAAAGAGTTTGGAAGCATGCAAAGAGGCGTTTGCTTTTGAGCAAGTGCTTTAGTCTTATTTCTGAAATAGGGATAATGCCTGTTTTGTGTGATTATACTTTATCTACTGTACCAGACCTTCACATGTGAGTGGTCTCCCCACAGCCCTCTCTCTCCACCTGGGATGGGTAGCTTGTTCCCTTCCCCAGGGGATCTTCCCAACCCAGGGATTGAAACCAGGTCTCCTGCATTGCGGGCGGATTCTTTACTGTCTGAGCCACCGGGGAAGCCCTTAAGAGCAGCAGTTAGTTATAAACCACGAAGCACCGGCTCCTCTGTCCAGGCTGGCTTTGTAGGTTTTGATGGTCAGGGGCCAATATCCCCTTCCTACAGGTCAGGGGGAGGGGCAGACAGGTCTGCCCAGCCTCAGGTTCAGGAGTGAAACTGGAGCTCAGCCCACAGCCTACTGAACTATAGCTTCTGGAAGGGTTTCTGTTTTATTATTGTTATTTTTGTTATTCCATTTATTTCCTCATTAAAATACTATACAAAATCCTTAAGCCAAGAAAGGACAGTCACAGGGATAAGAAGGACATGGGGTACCAAGAATACTTTAAAGGTGAAAGTGTCCCTTCTGAAAGGCACATGGGCATGGAATATTCATTACACTAATGGCTAGAGTCCAACTCTTCTGCAACATAACATATAGACAGGAAGGCTCTCATGAAAACACATGAAACGACTGTTTTTAAGTACCTCGCATTCACCTAACAATAGCTGTCCTTAAATGTACACTATGGATCTACGTGTTCAGAGGGTTTAACTCATTTACTCTAAACAAGCCTAGGGGTTGGGACATTATTACCTCTGTAACATGCCTGTCTCTACCTGTAGGATGTATGTGGCAAGCTGGTGCCTCCAAAGGCTGTACTCTTAACTTACAGAGAAATACATTTTTAAGAAAGGTTAAAGATCTTAAAAGAAAACCTGTAAAACACTGAAAGACTGATAAAAAATGCTTATGAAAAGGCTTAAAACACCAAATGAACATCATTAATTTAAAAACAGCATCTGAGGCTGAGGCATAAATGATATTAAGTACATACCCTAACTAATGAATGAGAGGGCCAACTAGAGGTATTTTGTTTTGAATAAGTTCATCATTATAGTTTGTTTACAGTCTCCTCTTCCTGAATGTTACTTGATTCATCAGTGTTTATGAATCCTTTCTCTTTAGACAAAGGTTCTAGGTGGGGGAGAAATAAACTACTAGCCCTTGCCAACACTGTAGCCTAACACTCTCTGAGACTCTCAGTTCAGACTCTCCCACCTAATATGGGAGATTTGCAAATGTGGGTTTGCTGAGTTCTCTGTCAACCACAGTTGAACATGAAAAATCAACTTTGCTGACAAAGCTGAAACAAGTTACCTAAATACATAAGATACTTAAAAAGTTTAAGTGGGGCTGAGGTGGGGGCCGGGGGGGAGGTATACCTTTAGGGAAAAAAATAACAAGAAAAGCAAAAGTCTGAAAAGCAATGAGGGGTAAAAGAAATCTCCTATCTGAAATACAACAGTTTCTCACTGACACAGAACATGAGATCATTTCAGAACTGTGACCTTATCTGAAATGAAAAATCCTAGGTGATCACAAAAGAAGTGAAGTGAACCTACTGGGGGCAGCATTAGTAAGATACTAAACTTGATTCACACAAGGAGAGATGCAGAAAGACCTTTACAACAAAGATTCACAAGAGGTGATAAAGAAGACTCAAGGCAAAGCCACAAGCAGCCTAAGTTAATCAATGATGGAACATTATTAGAACCATAAGGTAGGACTAGTTGTCTTTGGCATTTAATTCTGATTGTCATATGAATTAATTGCAGCTCTAACACACGCTGATACTGAATGTGTGCTGATGCTACAGAGGACATGTCTGCACTAGCCACTGAAGGCAGGCAGGCGGGCCACAGGGCGAGGGGAGGATGCTTTTACTTAGAGTTCAGTGCTGCTGCATGTCAGTTTCTTGAAGAAACAAAAACAAACCACCATAAGAAAAGTGAATTTTTTAATACATTTTTTTCTCAGTGGCAGAATCACATAGCTGTTTTGATATGGATTTCTGGTAGGTCTAAAATACTGCTTTTTTGGAGCTGTAAAAATCCCATTACACAAACACATAGAACAGACATAGAATAAACAGAATCACATGAATTCATCAGACTGTTATTCTAAACATATTCTTTGCCTTGTTTTCTTATAAGTTTGAAGGATCAAATTGGAATTTCTACTCTTAGCAAATGACTCTGATTTGGGAGGATAAAACCTAGAAGGAAAAGATAAAAGTCTGTAACTGGGTTCACTGGCAATGCCATGTCCACATGTTTGTGTAAGTGTGCATGTTGATGGGTGTTCTGTATTAGATGAGATGTTTATAATTTCCCCAAACTGAAGAAAATCTTCATGTTTAAAATGTATTCTTTATAAAAACAAACCATTGTTGTTCAATTTTATCTTCCCTTGAGGCACAAGCTGCTTCAAGAATGGGGTCAAAAAGTTTTAAATGAACAATTTGTTATTCATCTGAAATATCTAGACAGAAAATTGGCAAATTCAGTATATGGGTTAAAAAATGAAATTTTACACTACCTATAAAACTGAATTGAAACATGCACAAAATTTCTTTTTTTACGGCCAAATTTTTCAGGTGGTCAAAACCTTAAACTGTTTTTCAATCTGAAAGACTAAGAGCTTTAGGGAAAAAGCCACTCCCAACATAACAAAGTATTATTGTAACAGAAGCAAAAAGCAGGTTAACAGAGGGCATTAAAGAAAAAAAAAAATTTAAAACAGTAAACACTCGTTAAAACTAGAGTTATATTCCAATCTTAAAAGAAAATATAGCAACTTAAGTGGATGACAACATTCAAAACTACTGTTCCGACAGATGTGCGTTTATGATGTTAACATCATTTACAAAGCACTGTGAATGAACATGCTCAGTGGTATACTCTAATGAATTTAAAACCATACATGATCCTGTTAAGAGTATCATTCACTGAGGATAGTCCTAAGGTGTCTTAAATCTATACTAAAGGTTTGGATAGAGAAAGCAGGTATACATTTTGTTTCTTATAGAGAGTCACAATACCACACGTGCACTCACAATTATACTAGTCACAATTTTTAATTTTACAGAATAAAGTTTACAGCATGTAAACTTACAATATATTGATCTTCTTTAAAACCATTTTTAAAGAAGGGCCGATCTGTCATTTTTTAGAAATCAAAAACCAGCAGAAAATTGTAACTGATAAATGCAGTCTTTAAAATATTTTATGGCTAATTATATGCTAATTTTCAAAATACAACAGAATTTTTGGTCCATGAGGCCCTTAAAAAACCAAAAGGTAGGTAAGGATTCCCATTTATCAGTACAAAGTTCATGAAAAAATTCCAATACTTATTAAAACATCTTTCTACAGAATGCTTTTTTTGGATGGTTAAACACAAGAAATTAACTCTACTAAATAATGGGTGTGACCAGGCAGAAAAATAAGTGAATTAAGATGCTTTTAATATGTGACTATCTGAGAAATCTTTTTAAGGTCCGCAAAAGTGGATTTTGTTTGAATGCCAACTGAAATGTAAGTATGATTTCTTAATGTGTATCAGGATTTGCTGCTTAATGTGCCTTTTTTTCTCCCTTTAGGGTAGGAATCAGCAAAGTATGGCCCCTGGGCCAAATCTGGCCTGCAGCCCCTTTCTGTGAGTTTTACTGACATACAGCCATACCCATTCAGGTATGTATTTTCTGTGGCTGCTTTCACTTTAAGGGATGAGGGGCATGGTTTACAGGGACCATATGATTCTCAAAGCCTGGATGATTTACTCTCCTATCCTTTACAGAAAACGTTTGTCAACCCTTGCCCTGCAGGTTTTCCCATGCCAATAAAAAATAATGCAATTATTTCTCTACTATTACTGACACTCTACTTTCTCGGTGTGTAACAAGAAAACTCAACACACTAGCTGAATTCCTGTGTTTAACATATTTGGGACACACCTGATCTCTCCAGCCATAATCTGTTCGATTTTAGGTCACTCAAATTCTCCAGGAGCTGAGTGATAATAAAATGGATGAGCCACATCTAAAAGTATGGCCAGGAAACTACATCCTATTTATCTTGAATAAGGAAGCTGAGTAGCAAGAAGAATAATGAAAAGCAAATATCTCTTAGGGTAATTGCCATTAAGTCAGGGGAAAAACACCTTGAGAGTTTTCAAAACACACACAGACATATGAGAGTCATCCATCCTCCCATCTATTACAACAACTACAACATAAAGTATATTTGTTTTATAAATATATTACTGTCTATATACATATAGATACATCCATAAAAGACATGTTAAATAATTATCTGTATAAGCAATACTACTTTAAGTTTTTTTGTGTGTTTTAAAATTACACATTCTATTAAAATTATTAAAATAATTCTTTAAAAATATCAGGAATAAAGCCAGTAAAGAGTTGCTTTCCATTCAAGTGGTTCCAAATCTTATCATTGGTCATCCAGACTCCAGACTTGGTCGTCCATAACTCAAAGAAACAGTTCAATTAAGGAAAAATTAGCCATCAAAAGCGTAACATTCTTCCATTTTTAATACTTCTTAACAAATGTGTATGCATGTATGTATATATATATATATATATAAAACACTCTTTTTAGTTATATTACATATTCTCATAAATGAATTTTCATAAAAACACAAAGTTCAAGTTTCTACCAGTATCAAATATTTTATACTGGTGTGCATTTCTTTCAAATGTTTAGGTCAATGACACTCTATCAGGATACAGGGATCATATAAAGGAGGCTGAAAACTTGGGTATCGCATGCAAGAAAGGAGGAAATACTAAGGGCCAGAATTTGGCCAGTTGAACACAACTCCCTCTGTACTAAGACACAGAGACGACAAACCGGCTAGTTACTGTGTAAAGTCCAGTCAACTGTCAGTTACTCAGGGCAGAATATTCCAGTCTGAATCCCTCCTCTTCTGTCAGCTGACCACCACTGGCAGTTTCACAACTTACTAACACACCTCTCTCCGGTTATTTGTTAGTCAGTCTGAAGATATGATTAAAGCGAAAGTTTTGGCTAAAATGAAGTTCTGAGATGAACTCTGAATTTAATTTAATGATGGATCCTTTTACTTATTGCTTTAGATAATTAAGAAATTGCTGTATCTAAAGTCAGCCAATTGCTGTATCTCATTCTTAAGCTCGGAAAGCAACATCAGTGCTTCCAAAAAAGGGAGAGGAGTACAGATTGCCTCTTGACATAAGAAAACTGCTACTTCTTGGCTTGCAGTCAGTTACACTGAAGGATTTCAGTGTGGCTGCTCAGAGCTATTCACGTCAGGGCAGGCAGCGGCAAGCTCCACTGTTTTGCCATAGTCTAAAATCCAGGATGCAATGACAGATGGTTAGCTACAGACATTAGGAGGTCAAATGAAAGGGTGTGCTATACATTTTGCCTAAGAGCTCATTTAAAGAAAAGTAATAAAGTTTGGCAAAATCTTTAAACAATTCAAATGCAAAAAATTAAGAAAATGGAAGCAAAACCTACATGTATAATTTAAAAATGATTTCATACTTAAAAAAAAAAAAGCAAGCTTAGAAGAAGACTGAAATGAAAGGTACTCCACGTTTGTAACCCTACTTTTGGCACTGGGTTAGCATCTACATTAAACTTGTTTACAGAGAGTGACCGAGAAAATCAGGAGAACGATTTCACAAGTGAGCAGGTCGCTCAGAGGACGCTGCAGCAGGTGTGTGCGGCAGCGCCTGTATCTTCTGCAGGCGCATCGAGGGGCACCTCACCTCGCAGGCGGCGGCAGCGACTGTGAACCCCACTTTCCTGAATTAGGTTTGCTGAACACGGTTCAGATTATTGGATATGTCAATATGCACAATGCCTTTTAGAAGCATTTACTGTAACCCAAATCCTACTTCACGTGACACACAGTGTCACACGAGTAGTGAAAATGTTGTACTAGTCAAAGGTGCTTGGACGTTATTTTCAGGCAGCATTTTACCTTTATTTTAAGTTCACGCTAGATAAGTTTTAGGAGAAAGAAAATGCCAATAAATTCATTTAATATATTTTAATATATAAAACTATAAGACAGACACTTTTATTTACCTAAATTGTTACTTTTATCTTCTACCCTATTCTAGACTTGGATTTTACTTTAAAAATTTGTATTTAAATAAGGGATAAAATGTTGCCCAAAAGTCTAATCAGAGTTACACATCTGTGTTTTAACTAGATCTACAAATCAAAATAGTTCTTATAGTTAAAAAGATACAATTTGTATCAACAGTAAAAGGTACTTTCTGGTTTTTCAGGGCTTTACTTCAAACTGTAGCACGTAGAATAATCAGGATAACCATGGCATCTAGGCAGACTCCAAAAACAGCTCAGAATGAGTCTGTTAAACTAAGCAAAATTCAAAAACTGGAGGCAACAGTGAAGTCCTCGTCAGTCACACAACTGTCTGCCATGGATTGCAACATCTCTCTTCTAACCAACAACAGAAACGAATCCACTCAGCAAAACCCATGACTTTGAAACCAGAAATATCCCTTACTAATACGAGAACAGACTTCAGTCTGTATCTAAAACTACACTATTTGTGGCAAGAGTCTGGCCTTAATAATATGACAGGCCCCCAAAAAAATTACCTTCAGGAAAATGGAAAATATACAGTATCTTACAAAAATTTTAAGTTACCATTTACAACTCCTCCATCACCATTTCTATAGTGCAGTATCAACAAATGTTGCATATCCTCAACACATAAAACCACCTCAGGCCAGGACAGCTAAAGAGTATATTAAATATAAAAGTTGCATTGAGAATAATTAGATTCATTAAAAACAGGCAAGTACTGCAAAAGGGTTATTTTATCCAGTATTGTTGTGCCCCCAAACAAAAAGACAAACAAACACATTAAAAAATACAGGTTAATGGAAGTCTAGGAATTCAATTCCATTTCTACTGTCTAGAAGCACATCATAGCTGGATAACAAAGCTCTATATACTGTAACAGTTAACGGCTTTTGCCTTTTTTATTTAAAAAAAATGGAAACGATTTTTTCCATTGATTGCATCTGCTTTCCTTTAAGTCAACCATATTAAATTAACTAATTACTTAACACAAAAAATCCAAACGAAAATAAAACAATTAAAAGTGCCATATTGTAATCATTCTAATATATACTGTTACCCATTTCAACATAAACTGGTAACTTACATTTTGTTTAAAATATAAAGTCAGTGCTGTAGTATATCTTTGTTTCTATAAATAATGATTATAGCACAAAGAAGCCCACTTTCCCCAAATAAAAATAACTTAAAAAGCTGTAAAAGATTCCAATTAAGCTTGGCTTGAAAAAATAGTTTGCTAGGTCTAGTCAAATGTTCAACATTCTGAAGGTATTGTAATTGCTTGCAATTGATAGACAAACACCAAGTTAATAAAACATGAAACAAGGATAAAAAGTGCTGCATATAAACCCCTGATGCACCAAAGATTAATATCAAAGATCACAGATACATCTAATAAATCAAACTGGAAAAATTTCCAGCCAAGGATATATAGCTTTAAAAAGGAAATGTTTAAAAAAAAAAAATGTTTGAATGTAAAGCAATCCCGTGATACTTCCACTATGTGGGGCTATACATACAGATTCCATGATACAGTATTTTCACATAAATGGATACTATATAACCTCCTTGCCGAGAAGGAGATCACATGTGCTATTGTAGCAAACCTCCCTCAGCGTTTAAGCTGAACAAAAAAAAACTACTAAACACCACAAAGATGCATCATCTTTCAATAGCCCAGCTGTGATTTCTCCACTAGAATCGCTGCAGCCAGCTGCTGGGCGTCGGTCACGTGAGGGTTCCTCTTCATGACCAGTCTCACCAGGTCGGGCGGGAAGATGTTGCACAGGTTGACGAAGATCTTTTCTCGGCTGTCCTGGTACCTGGGGGGGTCCGGCGGCGGCGCGCCGCAGTACGGGACGCGCCACGTGGGCTCGGGCTGCTCGGGGAGGCTCTGGAAGGTGAACTGCTCGTAGCACGGCTGCGTGGGGTTATCAGGCAGGGAGTAGGTCTGCCGGTAGCCGTACGCGTCCAGCCCGTAGCTCTGCCGGTCCCAGCCGCCCAGCCCTTCCTGGCGGGCGTGGGGCTTCCGCGGCCTGGACGGAGAACCGTCGTAGAGCCGCGAGTCGGAGATGCTGTCTATCCTCGTGGCCACCAGGGAGCGCCCGAGGTGCGGCGCCTTGGCGTGCGCCGAGCCGGGCGGGGACGGGTAGTCGCCGGGACAGCTGGACCGCGCGCCCACGGCCGGGTGCTGCAGGCGCACGGCCAGGTGCGGGAGCGGAGGCTTGTGATGGTACTTTGGTTCTTCGTGACTGTAACTCTGCACTCTGGTTAAGGGGTCGTGGAAACTCTGCAGGAAGGGCTGGGAGTTAAGGCGGCCGTGAGGGTGCATGTGCGGACACTTGAGGCCCTCTTCCAGCTGCGGGTCGGGGGAGCTGACGTAGGGGCGGTCGCCGTACCCCACGTAGGAGTCACTGCTCCCGCAGCTCAGGCTCCCTTCGCTGCTGCAGTCAGAGGCCACAGAGCTGATCCTGTAGTCCGTGTCTAAGGAGAAACGCCTTTCAGGGCTCCGTGGGCCTGAGACGCTCAGATTTGAATATGCATTCAACATGGAGTAATATCCAATGTCGACGGGCGAGTCACATTTTGGATACTGTTCATAAGGCATTGGCGTTCCATGGTTTTTGGTTGCCATCATCATCGGAGGATATTGCCCCTGTGGTCTTTGATCCTGAGGTGGGAAGTGAACTCCAGATGGAAGGCCATTGCTTAAAGATGTAGTGCTTTGGGGTTTGGCGGTAGAAGTAGCCGGTATACTAACTAAGGAAGGTACAGACCTGGTTTCCAGTTTGTTTTTGGTGGGAAGCTTTTCCTCTAGGTCCTGGTAGACTTGAGTCCTTATGCTTGGGTCTGATTGCCTCTTTGGAGCGCCTCGCTTGACGTCAGAAGTGCTGTCGGCCTTGGTGCTGCAGGGGACGCTGTTGCTTTTCACCAGTCCTCCTTCGTTCGCAGTTTTGACTGCTGTGTTTCTGGACATGGCACGCAGCTCGTCAGCCACCGAGCGCTGAGGCTGACTGCCCCTTTCCGGATGGTAGTATTTGCACTTGTGTCCATACGTACACTTCTTTCCTATGAAGAGTAAAGTCAGTTAGGCAAAGGAGCATTCCGCCAGATCCTAAACACTCCGTGTGGCACTTTTAACTTAAGAAAGAAGCACAGGAAAGGGAGCTGTGCTCGGGCCACTCTGCTCCCTGCTTCTGAGAAATGCCACCTTACGGTCTTCCCACGCCAGTGCTAGCAAGAGGAGTAAGAAAGTCAGCTGGCTGAGTAATAATTCCCTCCATGTCCTCAACTCCTACCTGCCTCTTCTCTTCCAGTACAACTCTGCAGTCAGGCAGGACATTGTGTTTTGCAGAGCAAAATGTGCTGCTGTGATGTGATAAAGCCACTCTAATCTGATGTGCAGCTAGATGGAAGAACTTCAAGTTTTTATCTACCTGAAAACTGACTTCATGTAGAATTATCTGAGTTTTTAGAACAGTGCTTTAATTCAGGGAAAATGCATATACACTGAACCCAACTAGGTAAAAAGAATTATTTTTAAAAAATTTAATTACATTCAAAAGAACCACATACTACATGCCATCCAAAATTTTAAATGTTTATTTTTAATAACAAACATTTAATACTGTGCTCTAAAGTGAAAAAACTGAAAGTGTAGTTTCCGACTCTTTGTGACCCCATAGACTATAGCCCACTAGGCTCCTCTGTCCGTGGCATTTTCCAGGCAAGAATACTGGAGTGGGTGGCCATTCCCTTCTCTGGGAGATCTTCCTGACCTGGGGATTGAACCAAGGTCTCCTGCATTGCAGGCAGATTCTTTACCATTTGAGCTACTTAAAGGCATTTATTAGATACTATAAAGAAAGTTACCATACGGACAAGGCTGCTTTTTGTGTTCAGGAACAATAGGTTTCTTCCTTAGAAAATTATCCAGGCTTGGGCCATGTCTGCCAAGAGGGTCATCCGGGGGCATGAACCTGTCATGGACATAATACAAAATTAAATCTAAGTAGAAGGTTGACAATTTAGTTCTAAAGACAGAGTGTAAACAATATTCACCTAAGTTATTTATTTTGAAATTTTAATCCAAGTATTTTGATTCCACATTTATAGGATAAAAAAAAATCAGTACAAAAAGTTTTCTTAAAACAAAATTAAAATGTTTCCAGCTGAACTTGTATTTGTTTTAATTCAAACAAGTTTTGGGCCTAGCATGTTCTAATTAATTCTTCCTTTCTCATGGAATTTTTTAAGGACTTAAGAAAACGATCACAATGGTATTTTAGGACAGGCTTTAAGAACATTAATCTTGCGAAGCAATATGAGGCAGGTGGGAGCCAGGAGAAGCAGCTGAAGGGCAGAAGGGAGAGGTGGGAGAGAGGATCAGGAAGACTGAAACGACCCAGACCCCTAGCATGCGTCAGATGCCCTGCACACATCACTGCATCTCATCCCAGCAATAATCCATTTCACAGGTGAGTACACTTTTCTAACTTAGGCTCAGATGAACTAAGTATTTTTATCTTAGTTCACATGGCATAACCAAGATTCAATTTGTCCAACTCCACATTCATTCTCTTCCCACTATAACAAGGTTACTTCTTAGCTGAGATAGAAAAGATCTTAAGGAAATAAACTTATTATTTTAGATCGACTGTCCAATGGAAGCAAGAATTCACGGCATGAATACTGTCAAGAGGTTATGACTGAGCAGTTCTATTACTTGTTATGTTACTGAACATGAAATAAACCACATGTTTACCTGCAAAATGTGAATAATGTGTCAACTCCTAAGGGAGTGTTAACATGCCTGAGTAATACTATTGAGCAACTATGATGTTTACTATTATTATACATACAATATGGTAATATTAAAAGATTAAAAATGGAAGACAAACTCACTCAATCCTACAGTCTTAATATATTTTCCATTATGTGTTGCATTTTAGTTATTTTTCTCTATGCACATAGCACTTTACAAGCACAAATGCAATTATATACTTTGCTTTTTAATAAATATTTTTCCATGTTTGTGAATAGTTGAATAATATTCCACTAGGAGATGTACTGCAGTGTTACTGATTTCTGTATTATACCTTTAGTGGTCTTTGAATTCTTGCAATTATGAATATACCGAAGTGAACATTTTTGATCTTCCTTTTTCCCTTATTATATATTCCAAAAAATGAGACCATTGTTTTGACAGGGTATTTTTAAGATTTCTGCTAAACCATACCCAAACTTATCAGTTGCATTATGCCTTTAATAGCATAGTGAAGTGAAGTGAAGTTGCTCAGTCGTGTCCAACTCTTTGCAACCTCATGGACTGTAGCCTACCAGGCTCCTCAGTCCATGGGATTTTCCAGACTAGAGTACTGGGGTGGGTTGCCATTTCCTTCTCCAGTGATAATAGCATAAGGCATATACAAAAATATATTTTTAAATTTTGTGCATTAAATGGGTGAAAAATATACTCTTTGTAGATTTAATTTTCATTTTTGATTATCAACTGGTGAGCTTTTCCCACATGTTGGTAAATCCAGTTGACCTGACATCTTTGTGCATGTCACGTGTCCATTATCAATTTAATCATGAATAAATCATGAATCATTGCTATAATATTAAAAAAAATAATATATTTTAAAAAGCTCTCTATGCTCTAAACTAGATTTTGAAAGGCAGTGTTCTGGTGGTCAGTGTGTTCCACATTTGCATCCTCTGAAGGTGGCCAACCTCCACATGTCAGTCACTCAGGGCAGCCTGCATCTCACACAGGGCCTCCCGAGGCGGGACTCTGCGTTTCCTGAGTCCCACTGCAGATGAGTGGGGACATCAGTGGTTGGAAGAAACTGTCTTAGGTCTGGTCAGTGGCAAAAAGATAAGCCTGTAGCCTGCTGCCAGGGATACTAAGATTTGCAGGGAAGCAGTGTTACTGTAAGTGGTTTTACTTACTTGTCATTGACAAATGAGTACATTAATAATCGCTCATCTATGAACTTTTTCCATTCTGGTTTCTCATTTGCCAAATCCCTGTAGTTATCATTGGACACAATTATACCATCCGACTCAAAGGCCAGTTTCACGATGAACCTGTCATCATAGCACACCACTCGCCTCCCCTGCACTCGCCGCGACGGTGTGAACACCAGGATTTTTTCCTTCTCTAATTTACGTAGGATTTCTTGATCTGCAAGAATAATCAGGGTAGGATTTTTAGTAATAAATACATACAAAACACATCTCACAACTTTCATACAAAGTCAGTTTTTATAACATGAACTGGATGCATGCACCCATTTAATTAGGGATTATGATTTACAGTTTGTAAATGGAGCAAATTTGTTGCTCCCAGTAACAGTTTTCCTTCAGGATTTTCAATTAAAAAAAGGTTTAAAAAAGCCAAAAAAAAAAGTGAACCTGAAAAACATGGAAAGTTTAAAACTTAAAAAAAAAAGCATAAAACTGAAACATGACTGAGCAAAGTCTGATTTTCGTCACATAAAGCTTTTCTTTGATAGCTGGAGCCACAAGCTGTACACAGTGAACTAGCTTCTCACATGTCCCTGGCACGACATTGTCCTAACAAAGCAGTTGTGGTGGGTCCACATCTGAGCAATAGACTCTTTCCCCCGTGTTTATTTTGTAGTGCTGTTTTTCTAACTAGTGGATGCGATGGTGGTGGAGTGTGCGAAGTAAAGACGTCGAGGTAGCAAAGGGAAGGGTCTTCAGATGCAGAAGTTTCAAAGAGCAAGGAGACAGTGAAGTCACAAGTGCTGTTCTGGACGAGGCCGTTCTGTGTTCTGTGTCCTTTCCTGCTGAGATGGGTGCTCACAAAGGCCTTGTGAGGCTTGTGGGGCTGGACTGAGGAAGAAATTAGAAGTGATTATATCTTTGGGGAAAACAGCCATTGATTAAGAACGGACAGGCAGGGAATGCTCATTTTCTCTTTGGCTGGCATACTCTTTCAGCACTTTCTAACTCCACTGACTTGTTAGTGCTCTGGGGTTTGTTTGTTTTTGTTTTTTTAAAGGTAGCAGAGCTCATATTTTGATTAATGATAAAACTGTCTCCTTACCACGCCTTCTTCCTACTTTAGCTCTTTCACTCCCGGACTTCCCACCATTGTAAAGTCTCGCACAAAGTGCTGGGTATGAGCTGGGTATGAGATGTCATGATAATTTTTTAAAAAAGGCTCACTTCTCCTCAGTGCTTACTAACTGGAGTTCCTGATTTCTGAAAAATTTTTCTTTTCAGTGGATAATCACTACAAGCCTATTCTATGGTATGTGCTGTGCTAAGTGTCAATGACATCCAACATGAAGAACATTCTCTCCTCAAGGAGGCCTCGCTTACTGGGTTGGACAAGCACATAGACTGGGCAAGCCGGGTTTGTGATTGCCACGAGGGAAGTATAAGCAGAGTGTAGGGGACGGAGAGTGGCCTGGGCCAGCTTGGCAGGTAGAGTTCATGATGTCCCAGACACGGTGAGTTCAGGACCAGAACTCTGGTTTAGAAAAGCATCAGAGAAGTAGAAGTCTGAGTGTTAAGAGTTCGTAACTCATGGATGAATCTCGGGTTCTGCCACTCTCTATCTGGCAATTGTAGTCTTACGGAGCCTGCTTCTTTACGTTCTCGAATGCAGGCTGTAGGCTGTAGGCTGTGAACAGTCAATGACTTATCATGTGTAAAAGCACCCAGCAGTGTTTAACAACTCTCAATAAGCACTGTGTCCTTCAACTAACAGATGCATGTAATTATTCATCTCTTTTGAAAATGACAGAAAACCAAAAAAAATTAAAAGCCCAGTCTCAGCCACAGGATTTTCCATATGATAGTTATTGTGTGTGCCTCCTACAAACATTGAGACACCCCTCGACATCTATCAGTGAACTCATCATCAGCACTCGGCATAAGAATACTCAATAAATGACTGTGAAAGGAATATGGAAGCTACTTAAAGATGTGTATTCTGAGGTGTTCCAGTTTATTCACTGTCCAGTTTATGCACTGCTCATGCATAATCCACGGCCCTCTATCTGTGGGAGTGTTTACTCATGTAGGGTATGCCTGGATCCTGGAAGTGACCAGAGGAGTAAGAAGGTAGCCTAACAGTCATCACCATCTTGCTTAATTTGAATTTCTTTACCAGCTAAGAAGGTTAAAAGGACACTAATTAGGAAGATAATTAGTGATAATAATTATGTTAAATAGTCCTAACTTAAATAAATATGAATTCAGTCTAGCTGGTAAGTTAATTGAATCTCTAGTTCCTAGCACAGTACTTGATAACACACTCTTGTGCTCACTTGTTTAATATCTGTTCAGTCAGTGGAAGCCTAGCTAAAGAGCCAGAGTGAATCTGTATCTGAAAACTTTAGGATATTTCTTGCTGTTGTTTCAGTCATTAAGTTGTGTCTGATTCTTTGTGACCACACGGACTGCAGCACGCCAGGCTTCCCTCTCCTTCACTTTCTCCCAGAGTTTGCTCAAAATCATGTCCATTGAGTCAGTGATGCCATTCAACTATCTCATCCTCTGTCTCCCCCTTCTCCCTCTTCCCTCAGTCTTTCCCAGCATCAGGGTCTTTTCCAATGAGGCGGCTCTTTGCAACAGGTGGCCAAAGTACTGGAGCTGCAGCATCAGTCATTCCAATGAATATTCAGGTTGATTTCCATTAGGATTGACTAACTTGATCTCCTTGCTGTCTAAGGGACTCTCAATAGTCTTCTCTAGCACCATAATTTGAAAGCATCAATTCCTTAGTGCTCGGCCTTCTTTATGGTCCAGCTCTCACATCTGTACATGACTACTGGAAAAACTATAGCTTTGACTATATGGACCTTTGTTGGCAAAGTGATGTCTCTGCTTTTTAATACACTGTCCAGGTTTGTCATAGCTTTTCTTCCAAGGAGCAAGCATCTCATAATGTCATGGCTGCAGTTACCATCTACAGTGATTTTGGAGCCCAAGAAAATAAAGTCTGTCACTGTTTCCACTTTTTACCCATCTATTTGCCATGAAGTGATAGGACTGGATGCCATGATCTTCACTTTTTGAATGTTGAATTTTAAGTCAGCTTTTTAACTCTCTTCTTTCACCTTCATCAAGAGGCTCTTCAGTTCCTCTCTGCTTTCTGCCATTAGGGTGGTATCATGTGCATATTTGAAGTTGTTGATATTTCTCCTGGAAATCTTTATTTAAGCTTGTAAGTCATCCAGCTTGGCATAAATATTTCTTATCAAGTTTCTTTTTTTGGTATAGTGAAAAAAGACTGTTCAACTTACCAATTATTATCTTGTTGATGGATTTAGTCGAGAGAATTGTTACCTGGAGGAGAAAACACCTAACAACCTCTGACAATAGTGGTGCACATTTTACAAAGTAAACTGCATACTGATGAGTTCCAGAGACCTGATGTGCTAGTATCTTAAAGATTAAACTCAGCCACATCTCACTCACACTGAGTATTACCATTTTCTCTTCTTTTGGATCTCATATTCCTTTCACACTCAAGAAGCTTTCATTTACGTGTTTAAATATTGCTTTTTCTTTTTCAGTTTATCTCCCCCCTGATTATTAATGCATTATAGTTTCCTGTCAAAAACTGGGAAAGAAAAAGTACTAAGAAGCAGGGAGAAAATAAGACATCATAAGACAAACCAGAGGTAATTACTGTTAATATTTTGGCATATTTCCTTCTAACCATTTTCCATGTATTTTTTTTCCTTCTATATGTGTGTATTATGTATGTACATATATGTGCATACACCCATAAAATAACAAAACCTGCCTTAAAGTAAAAGAGCATTTCCTGAGATTATTAAAAATTCTGCCTAAATATTCTAATACTACATATTTTATCATATATATATATTTCTTTACTGAGCCATTTTTCTAATTAATGTATGGTTTATTTCCATTTTTTTCTATTATAAGTAATATTGCACCGGATATCTTTGTGGTCAAAAATTTTTCCCTGTACCTTTGTTTATTTTCTGGCGCATTATTCCTGGAAGGGGGACTAGTAGATTAAAGTATTAACATTTTAAGACCAAACTTTTCCAGATAGGTTGTAACATCTATGTTTCCATAGCAGTGTACAAGTAACTCCCTCCAGGCACTGAGTATTATCAAGTTTTTAATCTCTGCTAATTTGATGGGTTAAAAAAAAGTCATTTAAATTTGCATTTCTTTATTTACTAATGAGGTTGAACATTTTCCCCCTCTTATTTTGCATTTGCATTCTTCCAAATATACTGTTTTGATCAATGTGTACTGTTTTTATCAATGTGTAAGAGTTCTTTTTATGTTATAGATGTGGATTCTTTATTTGTTGTATTTTTCTTGCTTATTTTCAAGAAAATTTCCTCAAATACAGATGTTTGAGCCAATTAAACCTATCCTCCCCATCATAATTTCTTCTAAAACTTTTAAATTTAGAAAGGTCTTACCCAGCCATTCCAAGACTATTTATAATCTCTGATGGAGATTTTTGACAATTAATTCTTCAACCATCTGTAATTTATTGTTACATGGTATAAGATAAGGATCAAATATGCATATTTTTTCCAAAGAGTTATCCACTGTCTTGGTACTGCTGACTGAATTATGCCCACCCTTCCCACTTTACAGTTTATATACGCTAGGGTCTGATTCCATGACTCTGGCCTCCATAACTTGTCTATGGGTCCTTATTCTAATTTAATGATAATTTAATAATTATAGAGAAAAATAAAGTCTTAAAATAACCTTCTCTTGGAGTACATGGTGGGTGGTCACTCCATTGGTTTTTTATTTGAATAGTGTAGCTTCCTTCACGCGGGTTCCTCAGTTTTGTTAATGTTAGGTGCAGAAAGGGGCAGGAAGGGTTGAATGCTGTTTGAGAACCACTGATCTGAGCAAAATGTTGAGCAACAATAATTAACAGTTACAGGGGACACCTCTGCCTGAAACTCATACATTTAAAAATTACAAGATAATGCAAAATACAGATATTTTATTGGGATTGAATCATTTTCTCTACT
Source organism: Odocoileus virginianus (assembly GCF_023699985.2). Classification (NCBI taxonomy): domain Eukaryota; kingdom Metazoa; phylum Chordata; class Mammalia; order Artiodactyla; family Cervidae; genus Odocoileus; species Odocoileus virginianus. Next base: position 55,433,997 of record NC_069683.1, read on the forward strand.
TGACACCAGACAGCATGACCCAAAGGTCTTTTCTGATCTGTAGTCACTGTTGTTATTCAGTCGCTAAGTTGTGTCTGACTCTTTGTGACCCCATGGAAGCATGCCCAGACTTCCCTGTCCTTCATTATCTCCCAGAGTTCAAACTCATGTCCATTGAGTCGGTGATGCCATCCAACCATCTCGTCCTCTGTTGTCCCCTTCTCCTCCTGCCTTCATCTTTCCCAGCATCAGGGTCTTTGGCTATTGCCCAGTTTCACACCGCAGGTGAGAAACCTGGAGCCCAGAAGGGTCGGTGTTCTGCTCCAAGCGCCATGGACAGTACCCGGCACAGCCGGAATTTGAATCTAGGCCTCCTGACCCCTAGCATGTCTCTAAAGGTCAGAATTTTTACAAAATTTGAATTAAAAAGTTGCAAAGTTAAAAAAAAATGGTTTAAGTAGCAAAAATTACTCTTTAGTTAACATAACCAGAAAGTTTTTAAACTAGAAAATATGTCCCACCCAAGGGACTGAGTAAATCATGGCAGACACACGCATTATTCAGAGACACTGGCTCAGGTGTGCTCGGAAGCTCACAGGCTCACCTGTAATAAGTGCATCGGGCCGGGACTGCTCTTTCCTCCAAGCAGGAACAAAGACGGTGACATCCTTGTGGCCTCTTTCCAAAAACCAATCCACTGCTAATTTTATTCCTCGGCAGGAAAAGACTTCTTTGTTTCCATGGCTGAAATATTATTTTAGAACACTTAAAATCACAACAAAACCTAAATTTGACTCCATTAATTCAAATTTGTAAACAGATATGATAACATAATTAAAATAGTTGTAAGAAGTTCAAGTTTAAGATGGAGTTTTATGGCTCAGAGAAACAATGAAATAACTAAGGAATGGAAAATTGTAAGGAACAAAAAGGAAATTAGGATTATTGTGTGGAGAATAAAGAAAACTGAGTTTTCAAATGAGAAGTTGTAAACTAGTTAGAAAGAGAAAGCTGTTTTTGATAGGAGAGGGAAAATCAGGCCTGAGCACAGTGAGAATAATTTCAGTCAAATGTAAAAAGGAAATCACATAGAAAACAAAGCTGTAAAAACAGTGGAAACAGAATATTTAATAAGAGTTTCTAAAAACTTTTCCTTCTCAAGAGTTCTTATGCATATATTTCAATCCAATGATTAAGCAATGCACAAAATTTATTAGGTGACTAACATAAAACACATTCACACATGCACTCAAATAAAAAATTCAATGCTTAAGGTCATATAAGAAACACTTTCCATGTCCTTCAGTGAAAAGACACCTGGTTTCTGTTTAACAATATTGTGTTGGACAAGGATTAATGACAAAAGGGCATTCAAAATGGATTAGCAGTTTTAGTGTCTAAAACAAAATGCCCAACTAACAGTGTGGTCATTCAATAAATATTTATCTTAGCACTGGGCTCTGCTTGTGCACTTTAACCTAATAATTCAAAGTAACACTATTCTAATGTTTTAAAAGAAACAATCTCCCACTTTCACTGAAATAATTACATTCTTATTATAGGTTGAGCCCTGAAGGCTCCATTCTTGTCTATGGGACAGAAATTCTTTAATTCTTGGGCTAAGGAGGGCTGAATGGAATAAGGTAAGTAAATGCTCTGTTAACCTTTAACACAAATCAAACATTAGGTGTATTAATATATTGTTCTGGAGGTTCTCTGGGAAGCACTAAAACTGTCTAAATATGGTTAACCATATTTGAAGAACAAAACAGAAATAGACTAACTTGCTTTGTAGGTGCTGGAGGCTATAATGCAAACCACAGGAACTGTTTGTGTTCCACAGACTTGTCCTAATGGTTTGGGACAAGATTAGAGGTGAAATCAGATGCACTGAAAGTTTCAGAGGAGGGGATAAAGGAAGGGGGAGTTTGAAGTCCATTTGCTAGGAAAGCAGGGCTACCTGATGGCTTCGACAATGCCCCAGCAAATGGTACAGAGTGATGTTAGGTTTCCTAGAAAATACTGAAATTTAAGCAGTCTTCTGAAAATTATAAACAATGATGGCATTTTCTTGTGACGACATATATACTAATTGTTTCTCAATACAAAACTCAACTTGCTGAGAGCAAGTATATATTTCCTTTGCATTACTGCTTTGAGATTTGAGTGCATGGTGCTTTGCCAGGCACTGTGACACTTGGTGTCCTGAGACTTGAGCGTTTCACTGCTTCTGGCTCTAAAGAGAGGACCATAAGCATTTTGTGTCAGGTCAATTCATTTGGTTAAGGCAACCGTCACTTGTACTATAGAAAGATTCCATCTTAAAAGTAAAGAACTTTCATAAAATGTGTATAAATAGCAAACCACTTACAAACATGGGACAGAGATTTTATAGATACTAACCCAGGTATTATATCATATGCAACACTCAGAACAAAGATTGTTCCCATTATCCGCTCCGTCCCCTCTACCCACAGCCCTGCCTCCCATCCTACAAACCCTCATGGGGGAACCAAGCAAGAGGATGAATTCTACTGCCACACTCTGAATGGCAGTAGGACTGATCAACTGCTGCTGGACCCACATCTATCTCTGATTTTGTTATTTGAGAACAAACAGCTCCCTAACATTAGTTTAAGAAACTAGTTGCAGCTAAACACATCCTTAACTGCTATATTATTCATACCATAAACCAACAGAAAACTGGCAAAACTCTATTAATATCAGGAAAAATATATTTTAAGGTAAAACATTACTAGGAATAAAAAAGTTATTACATAAGAGTAAAAAGGGAGCAATTCACAAGGAAGCTGTGATAATTGTGAACTCAATTCTCCATACAAGTAATGAAAAAGATCACGGGATGACGTGTAGAAATGAACAAATTCACAGTCATACTATGAGACAGGTAAAGCAGAATACATTTAGTAAGAATCCAGACAAGTGAATAATTAATTACAAGCTTGACCTACTAGACAAATGCAAAACCTTGCACAGAATTAAAGAGAAAATCTTTTCAAGAACACATGAAGAGTTATAAAATTGGCTGTGCTCTAGGCCACAAAACAGATTTTAACAGACATTGAGAATCTATCATACAATGTTCTTTGACAATGATATTAAAGATTAATATTGCTCTATACTGTAAACCAATTTAAAATTTTAATTTTAGAAATGACCCTATTTGTAATAGTAACAAAAACTAAACAAATGTAAAGATATTATAAGGGCTCTATAGAAAAATGAAAATTGAAAACCTGTATTAAAGAGCATAAGAGAAGACCTAAATGAAAGGAAGAATATTCCATTTTCATGGATGGTAAGACTCAATGTATGAAGATGGTAATTCTTAAATTAATGTTAGTACACTGAAATCCCAATAAAAATCCTCAAAGGGTTTTTTGTCAAACTTGAGAAGTTGATCCTAAAGTTCATTGGAAAAAACAAGAGGCCAAGGATAGTTAAGTAATCCTGAAGAACGAAAAAGGAGGTATCAGTACTTTTGCATAAAACTACAGAAATCCAATCAGTGTTATATTAGCAAAGATTAAAAAACATAAAATAAAGAACAGAAAAGTGAACCTAAGAGTGATCTCTCTCTCGCACACATACATACATGTGTATAAATTATAAAAGTGACATTACAGATAGATGAAGAAAAATATGGATCATTTAACAAATGGTACTAGGGCAATCAATTATTTATGTGGAAAAAATAAAATTGTACTTTTACCTCATACCACACATAAAAATAAATTGTATATAGATCAAAGATTTACATATGAAAATACTGTAAAACTTTTAGAAGAAATTATAGGAGACATTCATATCAAGAAAGAGAAATTCTTTTTACTACCAAGGAAAAGAATGATACATTTGAACACATAAAACTTCTTTGTGAAAAAGATTCCATAAAAAATTAAAAATGCCATAGACTGGGAGAAGGTATTTGCAATACACAGGATTGATAAAAAGACTAGTACTCAGAATAACATAAAGTATTCCGGTACATTGAGAAGGGTAATCCTCCCCTTTTATTTTTTTTAAGGCAATAGATATAAACAGTGAATTCACAAGAGAGGAAACCCAAATGACCAACAAACAAATGAAAAAAGCTCAACAGTGAAGAAATGCAAATTAAAACCAAAGTGAGACACCACTTCACACCCATCATATGGGGAAAAATAAAGTTTGCAAACACCAGATGTTGCCACGGATGTGTGACAGAAGTAACTCATACATTACAGGTGGGAGTATAAACTGGTATGACTATTCAGGAGGGCAATTTGGCAGTACTTTATTAGCAAGTTGAAAGCGTGTTTTCTCTCAAACATAGTAGTTCCACAGCCAGTGGTACCTTGAAATCGGGTTGAAAGCACTCAGCCGTTGGACAGCTGAGCTCTCACATGGGGGCAGGCTGACGCCTTCCTTCTCCTCCATGGTTGGGGTGGGGAAAGGGACAGGCACGTGGGGACGTGTAGGCTTGGTCCCTGGGAGTCCAATACTTCCCCAGCCAATCCTTTCAGGATCAGGACCAAGCAATGAATGCTAACCAGGAAACCCCTGGAATGGCTGCTGTTGTCTTGGAAGCCCCTGCCACAGCCTGGGAGGGGCTGGGGGAGACTGAACTGGACCTAACCTCATGAGGTGTGCTGAAGGATGTGCTGGTTACAATATAAGGGGCAACTGAAGGAGGCTCTGATAAAGAATTATAAAAACAGAGTGATCTTGATTAAAAAAAATTATGAAAAACAGGATGTCAGAGTGAACACAGTGTAGCTACTGGTGCAAGTTAACTGTCTGTTGAGTGTTTACTAAAAAAGTAGGATGATGTTTACAAACTGAAGTTCTACTGCCATATAAATAGAGGAGAAAATTCATCATGGTTATGTAGTCACTTACAGGCTATATGTGCATGCATTTAGGGTTTTTTTGCTTAGTAGTAAAAATAGCTAATTCTCTATTTATGAATTGGCATGGTCCTATGGGCCTCTATTTGTTATTTCAACAGTTTGGCAATAGGATGGTATACCGCAAGCAAGTCCTGTTGGTGACTCAGAGGTTTGTGGCCACTTTTGATTAGGAAGGAGACCCTGGATGTTTGCTATAAAGTATCCTTTTGACTTCTTTGGCTCAGTGGGATTGGTTTCCCAGGGAAAATGCCAAAGTCACTGCTAATTCTAAATTCCTGTTGAGCAAAATGGGTAATACAGCTTGAAGGCTGTGTGTGATTAAACCTGGCCTTTAGTGCAGAAAAATATAAGGAGCCTGCCAGTAGGTCTCTTTCTTAAAGGGCTTATTTTACTCTGTCATGTTTGGAATAGGCATGTTTATAAAAATCTTGCTTTGCAGTGGCCAGAGGAAGGCTCATTTGAAGCAGACAAATTGGTGTATTTACACCGATTTTTAGAAAAACCCCACTTAAAATAAAAGGATTATCAGCACCTCTGGATCTCAGGAAATAAATGAAAGAATGAACTGGACAGCCAGTAAGAATGAATTTAAAAATGGAAAGAAGGGATTAAGAAATGGAAAGCACCTTTCTCTTTCTCCAGGTTCTCAACCCTTCTCTGCGGTTGCTCCCTTCTACCTGCCTCAGTCTTCTTTGCTCATGTGGGACCTGGGAGAGGGAGATGACGGCTTCTTGGACAGATGGTTCCCAAGGGCTTTAGGATCTGGGGATAGCTTACTTGAATGTTCTGGTATGGGTTCCACCTCCAAGACTCCGCCTACATTCAACATGCAAAACATAGCCAGGGAGGCAGAAATGATCAAGAGAAAGTAACAAGGAGCCTGAGAAGGTGGATAAGAAACTGTCGGAAAATTAAGGCATCAGGTTGGCAAATGGTTGCCCTGATAACTTGGAAGGAAGGGGAAACAAAAGGAGTCAGGCTGCAGAACAGCACCATGAGCCTGAAACTACAGGGCCAGACAAGCCAACTTAGTTTTCGTCAAATGTGGAGAGAATCAGCCTTCTCCCTAGGAGCTCCAGGGACTCTAATGCTTTTTAGGATTCAGTACTGCTGGATGGATCAGATCTGGTGAAGATCACCACAACCCTTTTCTCCAGCTGATATCCACCTTAAGAGTTATCTTCCAGTGCCCTGGAAAGATACGCAATCATGTGCCAAGGTTTTCTGCAGCGTGGTTTCAGTTTACAGGCACGTGTGTGAGGATGGACACTTGACTGACGGAACAGGCGTGATTGGCGAATGGAGCGCTGTGGCCGCGGGTCCCTCCTCCAGCGACAGGAGGCTCAGGAGCCTCGGATGCTCACTGCTGATGGCAAGCTTCCAAGTCTTTCTGCAAAACGGGGTGTGGGAGAAGCCGCAGTGCTGCGGCTACCCGAGCCCCAGTGATTCCATCAGTGGTCCACTGAGGCATTTTCTAAATTAAGGGGGATGGATTCAGGGGTGAATCAGAATAGACACTAACCCTCTCCACTTCTGTGGTAGCTCTGTTGCTGGAATTCAAGCACAGATAAGAGAAAAGGTATCTGTACGTCAGGGGATAGATAGTTACTTAGGTACTGGCAACAGTAATCTAGTTGGGGGTGAAAATGGAGAAAGGTGAAGACAAAAACTCAAGAATGCAGTGCTACCTGCCTAGTGAGAGTTATTCACATAGGGAGCAAACACGTCTGGGTCTACCAACAAAAAAGACAAGACTTGGCAATGAAAAGTCAGTATGTTACCACCGTAGGAAGGCTGGACACTGGGAAAAGGAATGCTGCCAGAAACCGAGGGAGATATAAGGGATGCTGCCTAACTCTGACGCCTTCCCACCTCCACTGGGGACTGCTCTGCTGAAAGCAGACAGGAAAGAATTGGCAAGTGGTGCCAACTATTAATGAGCAAAATTGACCTAATGGAGGCGCCTCATGGAGAAACCTTATATATGTTTCTTTTCCTGTCTTAGTCTTTTCCTATCCTTTCTTACAGAACTGGAACCATGCACATATTCTGCAATTTCTACTGACCCCTCTCATTTCACCTGTATCCAGAAAAACACCCAAGTTGTGGGTATCCCTAGACAACCTTCTACCTCTTGTTTTTCCCTAAGGCTCCTGAGCAAATAGTTCTTCTGTTGGAGGAACATGCTTCTCTTGTCTCTAAATGCTGTTCATCTGTTGGGAAGAGACCTCCTGGATAAATGAAAGGCTATCATATTCTGTACTCCAAGTAGATTTCTGAAACTCCTGGGAGATGGTGACTATGTGCTTATTGATACTGAGAGTAAATAAGTGCTAGGGGTGTGCCAGGCTATGGGCCCAAATTTTGAATGAGAGGTTTTCTAGTACATGGGCAATTAATATTCCACATGGAAAACAAACTGCTCATTTATTAGTCATTGCAACTTCGCCAGCAGATTTCTGTACTTCATTGTAGGGCTTTTTCCAGACAATAAGATGAAATTAATTTCTAGACCAAGCTGTGAAAAGTGCTATAAAGGTCTGGGACTTGGCTAATTGAAGCCTCATTGTGTGTATCCAGGGACTCCCACTCAGAGTTTCAGACATATGTACCTACTAGTAAACTAGAAACTGGAAACCAAGGGGAGCTGAAATGAACACAAATTATCTTAACAAACATATTCTTTATATGATTTTCACTATCATAACTTTTCATTATTTTGTAAGTTCACTTTATCTCATATCTAATGGGATTATCTTTAATTTATTCACATATACTATGTAACAAATTTGAAAAGCCCATCAATTCTACTTTTCTGTCTTCAACAGAAGGGCAATTTCATAAACACTCAAACTAATATGATATTTGTTATATCTTATATAAATATCCTGTATACTTTCCACTAGAGAACTGAAGTACTCTTTCTTACTATGTGCCATTAAATTAGTCACCTGTGATGGTTAATAGGTTACAAAGGTATATTTTGTGATGCAGAGAAAAATTCAGGGAACCACACATTTTAATGTAGCTTGCCTCAATACAGGACCTAGAAGAGAGGGAAAATGGGTGAACCATTCCATCTGCTGTATTTAGGAAACATAATTTCATGTATTATACTGATAAGTTATATATACACATATCATTACTAGGTTAACCACAGGATAAGGAAGGGTAATTTTAGAATTATAACTGTTATCTTCCCATGGCAGACATGAAGAGCAATTGAAAAACATAGAAACCTATTAAGGAGAAACCTAATAAGGGAATGAAAGCAACTGTTAGAGGGGACTGCTTCTGTATAATTCTTTTCATTCATTAAAGAAGAAAAATAAGCAGCCTTTTCCCAATTATCTGTTATTTTTTTCAAATTTGATTTTGCTTTAGTTTGAGTCTTCGCTTTGAATTAACTTGTTACGTATGGGTTTCACAGGTGGCGCTAGTGGTAAAGAATCTGCTTGCCAATGCAGGAGATGGTAAGAGACATGGTTTCCATCCTTAGGTTGGGAAGATACCCTGGAGGAGGAAATGGCAACCCACTCCAGTATTCTTGCCAGGAGAATCCCATGGACAGAGGAGCTTGGCTGGCTACAGTCCATAGGGTTGCAAAGAGTCAGACATAACTCAGCGTCTAAGCACACACACACATAACTTGTTACTTATAATGCCTGTAAAGAACCTTGGAAATCATAGGTGATTTTTATTTTCTTATTTTCTAAAATTTATGTAATGTGTATCCCTTATACACTTGTGTATGATCAAAGGAAAGCCATCCTTAAAAGGTTTTCCTTAACTCATCTAAAATCGAATTGTAAAAATCATACCTAGAAGGTCATGTTTAGTACTACTACTAATAGTAAATTGAAAGTATTAGAAAAGAAAGTGTTAGTCGCTCAGTCATGTCTGACTTTGCGACCCCATGGACTGTAGCCCACCAGGCTCCTCTGTCCATGGGATTTTCCATACAAGAACACTGGAGTGGGTTGCCATTTCCTCCTCCGGGGATCTTCCCGACCCAGGGATTGAACCTGGGTCCCCTGCATTGCAAGCAGATTCTTTACCATCTGAGCCACCAGGAAAGCAGTAGTAAATCAGCACTACTAATTACCATGATAGTATTAGTACTAGTAATACCACTACTAACTAGCATTACTATTAAATAGAGATGGCTTTGCATGAATAGGTCAACACAGTGAAAATAACAAAACGTGGAATTAGACATGAATTTAAGTATTGTCTTTAGTACATTTCTGTGTGACCTTGGCAAGTTACTTGTTCTGAACCTCACTTTTCTCACATTTAAAATGGAGGTAATCCCACCTACATTACAGGATTGTGAGAACCGAACCAGGTAACATCCAGAGAGCACTAGACAGAGCGCCTGCACACAGAAGGCTTCAACAAGTACTAGTTCCTCACTTCCTCATATCCTTTGGTCCTAATTTTTAGAAAATGGTAAAAAAGCCTGCTTTGGAATGAAAATGAAACCAGTAAATTTGTAATAGCTTTAGTCTCACTACTGAAAGTAAATTGTGATTTTTCTTTTCAGATCAATGTGTTTGATATGTGGAGATCACTAAGTGAAGTGAAAGGCACTCAGTCGTGTCCGACTCTCTGCGACCCTGTGGACTACACAGTCCATGGGATTCTCCAGGCCAGAATACTGGAGTGGGTAGCCCTTCCCTTCTCCAGGGGATCTTCCCAACCCAGGGATCAAACCCAGGTCTTCCGCATTGCAGGCGGACTCTTTACCAGCTGAGCCACAAGGGAAACAAACAAAAAAGAGATCAAGCTAATCAGGGGACTAAAAAAAAAAAAAAATCCAAAAAAAAACCTAACAGATAATCCATCAGTTTTTTATAAACTTCTATATATCATTTTTTATTTAAATCAAAACCTTGACCTATAAGTTTGCTACACTCTCCACTGGAATATTCAAATATGATCATAAAACCTTTGTGACCTTAATGGGTCATTATGAGTGAGTGAAGTCGCTCAGTCGTGACCGACTCTTTGCGACCCCATGGACTGCAGCCGACCAGGCTCCTCCATCCATGGAACTTTCTAGGCAAGCATACTGGAGTGGGTTGCCACTTTCTTCTCCAGGGGATCTTCCCGACCCAGGGATCAAACCTGGGTCTCCCGTATCGTGGGCAGACGCTTTACCATCGGAGCCAGCAGGGAATCAGCTACATATAATGGTAAGGATACAAGTTTGTCAGTGAAGTACTTACAATGAAAAACATGAGTAAAATGTATCCTTTTAAACTAGAAAACCATATTTGAATCTTTAGTACTGAAAGTCCTAAGTCCTTCAAGTTTAGATATAGTTAGCTTAATATATTAATATAACAATAATAAATATTTATTGCATACTAAATTACTAACATACCTAGGTGCTCTTCAAATATCTGATGACTTTAATTTTTCAATTTTTATGCCTCATTGAACACAAATCATGTTGAATATGTGAAAATAGATTTTAATTTTAAGCAATGCTTTCGAATACTAATGCATTATCAGTGTTAAACGATTGTTAAGAAGAAATTCTCCCACATTTATCCCACTTTCCTTAAACAGGGAGACAGGAGTGCAGCTGGATATCATCTTCAATATGCAAACAAGAGAATATTTTCTTTCCTATCACTGTAGTCTAATTAAATTTCATATTGTATTTAAAAATCTATAATTCCATATACTGACTCATGGGCATCTAGAACTTTTATATTCAAGGCTCATAAAGAGCGATTTATGCCAATTTTGTCACTCTTGTAGCTATTCAACTTCTATTCTCTGATCTCCCTCCCACTACACCAAGATCACTTTGAACCTAAACCTAGTGGTCAGGAGGCAATACACCCAGAAAATGCTCCCTTGTTGCAAATAACTTGATCAAAGTTGATCAAGTTGTGTCCTAACTGGAAATCTATGCTCCCTTGTTGCAGATAACTTCATCAGGTTTATCAAGTTGTGTCCTAAATAGAAATCCCACAGTGTGGCTCAGAGGCCTCTGTAGGGAGCAATGAAGGGAATTTTTATGTGGGAAACACAGCACCCACTTCTACCTTTGTTCGTTTTAAATAGTGGGCTTCCTTTTAAGATTTGCAGGATTGTACTGCTTTAAAGGAAAATAAAAGTCTGACAAAATCACTGATTTAGGACAATGAAAATTTCAACACCAAAATTACAATGGAAGTCATAACATGAAATAGTTTACTCTTACCCTCCAGTTGGTAGACACGGGGCAGTGTGACCAAAAATTTTGAGAATGGGAAAGGATTAGGAAAAAGGGAAGTAGAAAGATTTCCTCACTTTATAAGGTTCACAATTTGAAGACAGAATTAATAATAGGAAGCACATCTAGCTAATCTAGGTTCAAGTGGGTCATTAGTCTAAAGATGAAGAGAATGTGTAATAGATGCAGAAATGTAAAACCTTAAACACTTTCTCCTATTATAATTGGGTGACTTTCCCCATTTCTTATAATCACTAGTTAGGTGATTTATAATTACCAATAACTTTATTCATATATAATGGGATTATTAACATTGCTATTTCCTAGGTTAAGGTTTAAATAAGCACATATGAGATAACAGGAAAGTTTACTGACCATTTACTGACCATCTATTAAAATTTATGACTGATGACACGCAGAAGACACACAGGCTTATAAAGAGATGCGGTGGAACAGAACTAGTATCTGTCTTTGTCAGACTCCACCCTGATATAATCAAACAACAGAAAAAACTAGTTCTGATTCTCTGATTCTTTTTGCAGTACCTAGGATTTTCTTTAAAACAATAAGAGAAATGGGACACTGCCAACTAGCCTTAAATAGAACCTATGACGCTGACAGTCATCTAGAGGGAAATTAAGCTGTCCTTTAAATTGATGTTAAGCCCTTACTAAGTTGAGACTTAAAAAACATTTCACTGAGAAGCTGTCCAATAGAAGTATGATGTGAACCACAAGTATAATTTAAAATTACCTTTTAAAAAGTAAAAAGTAGGTGAAATTAATTTTAGTAATATATTTCATTTAACTCAATGTATCAAAAATTATCATTTTTATACATATTCAGCGTGAAAATTGTTGATAATATTTCACATATTTTTGTGCTAGGTTTTCAAAACCTGGTATGTATTTTACATTTACAGACTATCTCAATTTGGATTAGGCACATTTCAAAAGCTCAACAGCCACATGTAGCCAATAGTCACTACACTGGACTATGCAGGTCCACTGAACATAATTTTGAGACATTTTGTTGAGAACCAAAATCAACTTTGATTGAACCCTGGCAAGTTGCAGTCTCACATCTGTAATCTAAGCCAAAAACTTGGATTAGGTGTCCAGGAGGATTTAGTATAGTCCTGTATACTAAAATGGTAAACAGGGCTATACTAAAATGGGCTATCCTAAAATAATAAACAGGCAACAGGATGGCAAACCCACCCAACAATTGAAGGCAAATTATGGAGCCTAGACTAGATAGACTTCAATATTCAAATTCACACTGAAAAGAGTTCTCAAGTCCATAAAACTTTCACAAGTCAGATTAGATACATAAAAGTCTTTGTGCCTTTAGAAAGATTAATCTATAAATAAATCCTATTTATAAACACTGCTAAATTCTGCTTGTATTTTATAAATATGTAGGCTTAGTCCACTATTCTTGATATAAAGAAAAGTTAACACAACTTGGACATTTTTCTGTTCATATTCTGACTCTGTCTGTCCAGACTTTAAGAAAATGACTTCAGTGACTCACCTGGAGTGCTGTTCTACACCCCAGCTAAGATTCAGATATATGCCACACCAGCTGGTTTCTAAGACAAGTCTTTTCGATGGGTAGGGATCAAGCAGATGGTTGTTTTATGTCTGTATTCTCTGTCATTAGATTGGTATACAAAAGCAATATTCTTAGTTCTTTTGCCAGAAGTTGTCCACAATTTAACTTCTGCATGTATTTTCAAAATAAATAGGTGTCCTTGTCTGCAGTCTTAGTGCTCAAATCCTTCTCTTAATTTCTCTACAGAGTGAACTTTCTTAAAGGGAAATATAAACATAGAGGCAATACAGGAAGGGATCCTATTGGTCAAAAATGGCCCTCCTAAGATTTTTAGCAAAGAAAATATCTTCCTAATACTCTACACAAACATGCAGCAATAAGGCCTACCCACCAGTTAGGAGATTTGATCTAAAACCAAAAGCCTGGATTTACTGACCGAGAGGACTTGCAATGATAGGGGAGTAGCAGTGAAGAGGAGTTTCAACAGTTTGTTCATCTCAAATAGAGAAGGCGGCGGCACCTAGCTTCTATTCCATGAAACGGGAGAATCTGTGCTGCACATGGCATAGAGGTAGTAACGAGGCTCTGGGTTTTTTTCTTGTTCACCACTCTTATTTCATATATTTGGTAGAAGCAAGGACTGTGAAGAAAGCTGAGTGCCGAAAAATTGATGCTTTTGAACTATGGTGCTGGAGAAGACTCTTGAAGAGTCCCTTGGACTGCAAGGAGATCCAACCAGTCCATCCTAAAGGAGATCAGTCCTGCATGTTCATTGGAAGGACTGATGCTGGAGCTGAAACTCCAATACTTTGGCCACCTCATGGGAAGAGTTGACTCACTGGAAAAGACCCTGATGCTGGGAGGGATTGAGGGCAGGAGGAGAAGGGGGCGACAGAGAATGAGATGGCTGGATGGCATCACCAACTCGATGGGCATGGGTTTGGGTAGACTCCAGGACTGATGGACAGGGAGGCCTGGTGTGCTGCGATTCATGGGGTCACAAAGAGTCAGACAGGACTGAACAACTGAACTGAACTGAACTGAAAGGAGAATATGGAGATACAATTTTAATGAAGTTCAGTGACTAGGTCATGAAAGCATACTGAAGAAATAAAAAACTTTTAGGAATCTAAGAGCACTGACATCCAACTTATACTCCCTTCCCTGATGGTTCCCAAGATGGTACTTTGTTAATGGCAGGAAATGTCATCTGAACCTAAAACCACAGGCAAATAAAAACACTGGACTAATCTAAGGAAAAACAAATTTAAACTATCGGATACATGTGGATAGACAATAATTCTATACTCCACTGCTGAACTACCACAGGCTTAACAGAATCAGAATTTGAAGAATGCTAAAGCTACTTGGAGGAAATAAAAATCACAGTATCATTTAGAATTTCATTTTAGAAGTATGATAAATATTGCTTATGCTTTATTTCTGTGTCTGTATCTGGAGTGTACACTTCACTCATTTGAAAAGACCTTGATGCTGGGAAAGATTGGAGGCGGGAGGAGAAGGGGACGACAGAGGATGAGATGGTTGGATGGCATCACTGACTTGATGGACCCATTTGAGTAAGCTCCAGGAGCTGATGATGGACACGGAGGCCTGGTGTGCTGCAGTCCATGGGGTCGCAAAGAGTTGGCCACGACTGAGCAACTGGATTGAACTGATACACTTCATGGTATACTTACCAAAGTATCTGCCCTACTATGGAAAGAGGCCTATTTGCTGAATGACCAATTTGCAAAATTATTAAGAGGTGTTTTTTTTTTTTTTTTTTAGCTTTTTTAAGAATTAGCTACACCTTTTTGTCAGTAATTGCTAGTTAGTCCAGCTTTGCTAAATATTAATTTCATTCTATTTTATATTTCAGAAATCAAGTACTTTGGTGCAAAAGTTTAGGGCTTTTGCTAAACTTATTAGTTTACACTCTCTTCTATTTTTGAATATTTGTCAATTTTGGGTAAATTGCTTATTTAATAAACTTACCCAGAACTTCTATCAGTGTGGCACATTTTTAAGAGGATATTAATAAGCTGAAAGAAGTATGCTTCCTGCAAAGCAACACAGGATCCCTGCAATTCTGGGAACTATGCTGTATATTACAGTTAAAGGGCTCATTCCCAGGCAATTTTGGGTTCACCCAGATCTAAGAGCCCGAGTCTCCTTTATGAAAATAGAAATCATTGAAAACAATTGATGATATAAATATGAAGAATTAAAATACACCTATAGGTTCATAAGAACAAGATGAACTGCTAAATTGCTATGGGTTAAACACTAAATTAACACATAATTCAACATAATTCTGTGGTGTTGGAGAAGACTCTTGAGAGTCCCTTGGACTGCAAGGAGATTCAACCAGTCAACTCTAAAGGAAATCAGTCCTGAATATTCATTGGAAGGACTGATGCTGAAGCTGAAGCTCCAATACTTTGGCCATCTGATGTGAAGAACTGACTCATTAGAAAAGATGCTGATGCTGGGAAAGATTGAAGGCAGGAGGAGAAGGGGACTACAGAGGATGAGACGGTTGCATGGCATCACCGAGACTTGATGGACCTGAGTTTGAGCAAGCCCTGGGAGTTGGTGATGGACAGGGAGGCCTGGCGTGCTGCAGTCCATGGGGTTTCAAAGAGTCAGACACGACTGAGCGACTGAACTGAACTGAAACGTTGAATAAAAAAACTGAAACAACTAAGTTTTCATTACATTAGTTTCTATATTCTGGATTAAAATGTAGAATCTAGCTTTTTAATGATAATAATTGTAATTTACTGAGCACCTATTACATGCCAGGCACTCAGTACTGATTATCTTTAATTCTAATAACAAGCCCGCAAGAGTTCCCCCCTTTTTAGAATCCTGAAAACTGAGATTGGACAGTTTAAACAAGTTACTCAGAATCACAAAGATAGTGTGTAGAAAACTTTTTTAAAAGCCCATTTTGGTAATTTTAATAAAGTGCCTTTCTTTCCTACTTTTAATTTACATCTAAAGAGTCTATATTTATATCAGTTCTATTACTAGCATTTAAATGAAATTAAAATATATTCATGTTACATATGGAATATATCTGCTTGAGAAATCAGAAAGGAAATAAAATAATACTCTATTCTTAACTTACCCTCACATTTACCTATTATAATTTATTGTGTGTAAATTTATTATATAACAGGTTTGCTAAAGTACCATGAGTAGGATGTTAGGTTAAAAAGTAAAAGCATGTTTGTTATATTTTATACAACAGAAAATGGGTAAAATCTCTCCACATTTTTGTTAAAATTAAGATTTTGAATCTGAAGTTGATATGCATTTCTAAATGACTTTTTAACTTTATGCAGATCTCATAAGTGGCAGAATGTAAAAGTTTACTGTAAATTTCCATAAGTTCTGATGCTTTCAAAGTTATGGACACGGTACAACATTTCATTGTAACTTACAGTATAATGCTGCTATAATAAAAATTTCCTGTCACGTTGTTCTCTCCTGAAATACCTGAAGCATCTCAGTTTACGTGATGGAATAAAATATATGATGGAGGTGAGAACTGAATCTGCATTGTTCCATCTTTATAGTAAAAGGAACAGAATGAGGCCCAAATAGCGCGGGGGTACAAGTGTGTTTTCAATAATTATATATAATAGATTGTTTGAAATGCCTCCATTATGCCATTTATTTTTGTATCTCATCATCTGGGATACATAAAGTTTAGAGTTTTATGCAGATTTTCAGTTATCAAAGTACTTTTCAATTGCCACTGGGAACTAGATTTCAATCATGTGAGTTGATTCAACTGTGACATCATTTATCTAAAGGACATCCATTTTAAAAGAATTCACTTCTATGGGCTTTGATGCTGTTTCTCCCCTCCAGGCTGTTCTGCTGACAACCCCAAAGTGCCTTTCCCTCCAATGCCAAATTCTCCACTTGCGTCTGTCTTGTCTCCTCCTTCAGAGAACTCTGCTTCAAAAAGTGAACTCATATTATTGCTGTTGTGAAGACTTTCTCCCAAGCCCCTCGGCTGATATAGTTTCATTTTATGTAAAACTAAAAAGTCCTTTCCCAACTCCTCCTCTTCCTTCCCCTCCTCTGTCAACTTTCTAGAATAACAGTGTAGCTCTATCCCTTCATTTCTTGACATACTGTAACTGGGTTTCTATCTTCAATACCATATGGCTCTTGAAGACAATGACTTCCTGGCTGTCATGTCCTTGATCTGTTTCCAGTTCTACCCACAGGATATTCTCTCCTTAAAGCCTCTTCTTTGGTGGCATTTGTGTGTGTCTTGGTTTTACTAGCACTACTTAGACTGGTATTTTCTAAACGACTCTTTCCCTGGATCATCAGTTTTTTCCACCTCCCGACCTATTGCTATCCATACTTTTTATGATGAATGGTTCTCAACACTGGCTATGCATCAGAAATACCTGGGCACTTTAAAAATACTGTAGAGTTATTTGAGCTCTATTATACACTTCTGAGTCAGAGTTGAGCCCTGGAAAATGTGTTTTGTTAAAACCCTCTCTGCTGCTTATAGCTGCACATGACTATGGCGGCAGGTGTTTCTCTAGGCTGCCTTCCTTCATTACTTGCTTGCTTGGCGCTTCCATGGTGTTTCGGCTTTACTTATTATCACTCTGCTAAGGTACTTGTTAAACAGTTCGAAAAAAAAATAAAAATAAAAAGAGCTCCAAAAAAAAGAAAAAAAAATCATTTCATGGCGAAGTGTGGGAAATATTAAACAACAGAGAAGATTATTTTGCTTAAGGGCTTCTCAAAGTTGTATGTACATGTTTTTTTATGACACTTAAGGCTCTTTTTACTCCATCAGAAAGTGTTGTCTGCATCCAACTTGATCGCCTGCCTCCTATAATCCACTATAAATATCACGACCATATTATCAGTTTAAGGCACAGCTCTACTCTTGACATTTCCTTTCTCAAAAATTGTCAGTCACCTGTGGCTCAGAGCCAAGTTTAAATTCTCTAGCTTGGTATTTGAGGTTTTGGAAAATCTAACTTGAACATTTTTAACTTGCTTTTTACCTTTCATTAGATGATGAAAAATGTATAGACTCTGAAATCAGACATATTTGGAGGTGAATTATGTTTTACCTGGGGCAAATTTGCTTATAAATGAAAGATAACCTTTCCCTTTCCATCAAGTGGAAGCAATATTATTTTGAGGATTATAAGTTAGTCCTTCTCATACCCTATGCAGAAATACTTGCTAACACCTAAAAAACAGTGGTTCTCAAATTTCAGTAGGCACCATTATCAGTGGGGGTATTTGTTAGAAAAGGAGATGGCTGGGCTATACCTTGATCTAGACTTGGTAGGTCTATGTGTGGACTTGGTAGTTTCTAGAACTACACTGTCTAATATGTAGATACAGGCTACAAATTAAGCATTTGTAGTATGGTTAATCTGAACTGAGATGTGCTATAAGTGTAAGATACCCAATTTTAATACTTAATATGAAAGAAATAATGCCAAAATATTTCTAACAATTTTTTTATTGGACATACATTGAAATAATAATATTTTATCTATATTAGCCTAGCTAAAATGTTTTTCATATTAATTTCACTTGTTTAATTTTTTATCATGCCATTGAACAGCACTGCTCTAGAATATACACAAGTAAGCACAAGTTCCCCCAATGATTCTTTGGTAGTTATCCTCAGATCACTTTGAGAAACAGTATATGAAATGTTAAGCTTTCTGAAAGAAGAACCGATACCTTATATATCTTTATATCCCCACAGTATTCTGAACATCAAGGGCAGTTAACTATATACAAATTGAATTTACACTCACTTTACATTTTAAGCCATCAAAATCCTAAAAAATTATTTTTGAATTACATTTCTTAAGTGGAACAATAACAACAACAACAACAGAAAACAAGCACCTGAAATTATGGCTTTGTTCCCAAATTAAAAAAAAAATCTTCTCAAAGAACTGGGATTTTATCCTATGGTTATTTGACTTTGTATAGAAATAGGCCATTTATCCCTCTAGGTTCCAAAACTGTTCAATATGATCATATTCAAGTTCTTCAATTAAAACTAATATTTAACTTTATACTGGGATATGTGCTAATTTTTATACCATAGTAAAGTTAGCCAGATGAGTGGGGGAAAACATATCTGGGGAAAAGGAGGTCTTTTATTTAGGGACAAATGAGGTGAGAATGGCTGACCATTCTGGAAGGAAGAGCGAGAACTAAGGAAGACACGATTAGAAATATGGAAGCTAATGCTGGGATGAAGCACAACTTTGATATTAAGACAAATGGTCACAAAATTATAAATATGTTTTAAAGATTGTTTAGTAATAATGAGTGAAGATTTCCCCACTTACCTCATTGCCACATTGCTGCCATCGATAACTATTGGTCTCAGATTTTCCCCATCATCCGTTATAATCTCTTGCATCGGAGATTCAGACCGTTGAGATTCCAGGGAAGACGTTTCCCGCATTATAATGTTAAGTGTACTAACTGTTTGTTCAGCCTCACTTTTATTTCCAAGTTTGACAAGTTCTCCCAGAATATCATTGATTAAAGCATCAGTACCAAGTTTGTTTAGCACAAGTTGAACCTGTTCTTCAGAATAACCTAGCTTCAGTGCAAACTCCAGTTTTGTTTGGTATTCTCGCACCACATCAGGGGGTTTTTTCATTTCCTTGGATGGCTGGGACTCTTCAGGTTTAAAGTCTTGCAAAATTTCACTGCATTTGAGTATGTGAGGCTCTAAACAGGGAGACCTACATAGCTGTCTGTGAGTCTTGGTTAATAAGCATGGCTCTACTGAGATGCTACTCAATTGTTCTGACTCATTATCAGAATTTGTGCTTTCTTCAGAGTCACCAGAGCTCGCATTCTCTTCAGACATCTCTTTTTCTTCCTTCCCGGAATTAACTTTATCCATTGTTGGTTTTTCTACCATTGACCAAGGTACAGATGTACTTAAATGTGGGTCAGTGCTCTCCACATAAAGGTGGCCTGGGTCATGCCCCAGATGATCCTTCAAGCCCATGAAGCTGTTATGTGTACTTGACTCCACTTTGCTGTTTTTTCTGTATTCTTGAATGCAAAGCACCCCGTATTCCTAGAGAAAAATGTAGAATATTTAGTATTTCATATTTACTGGTTCATTTCTGGTTCAATAAAGAAGTTGCGAGAGAGTTATCAAACTACTGGATATCAACTTTGTTTTGTCTACATCCTCTCATCATTCATAACACCCTTCCAAGATAGTATCATGTCTTTTTCAGACAATGAAGTTAGGAATTAGAAAGGCTAAGTATTCCCTACAAGGCAGCAAAGTAAATAAGTAGAGGAACTGGATTTTTTTTACCCAGTTTTTCTGGTTTCCAAACCCATGCTTTCACCACAGTATCATGCTGCTTCTCAATCGAGATGGGAGAGATTTTCCCAGAGTTAGAAAGGCCTGTTTCTACAGTGACACACAGAATATTTAAAAAAAAAAAAAAAAGCATGTTTTAGATGTGCTATGACACGTTATATACATTTTTTCTAAAAGAATCCATAAAAATTTGCAAAAATTCTTTTAAAGAGAAAGCCATGAGAAAAGGAAAACATTAACTTACTATAATTTAAAAGTTGTTCATTTGGATTAATCTAAAGACTTTCAAAAATAATTTAGGTATTGTAATGAAAGAGCACAGATTCTACAAGAGCCAACAAGGAATGAAATAATTACAGAGTGAAACATGTAAATCCATGGCTGATTCATGTCAATGTATGGCAAAATCCACTACAATATTGTAAAGTAATTAGCCTCCAACTAATAAAAATAAATGAAAAAAAAAAAAAAGAAAAATAGTAAAAAAAAAAAAAAAGTGAATTATATTCCACTTAAGTAATAGTTTTGCCCTAATAATCTTAATTTTGCAAATCCTGAACACAGTAACAGAATACAACTCTCAACACTGTGCTACCCTTAAGTGCCAAAGACTAGTTTCTTTCATTCCAGGGGGAAAAGCTCTTATTCTAGCACAATTATAGAAAGTATAGGAATATATTTCATTAGCAGCAGATAATTAAGTACATTGAATAAGTGAATAGAGTTTATTCAAAATAAAATTGACTGTTATCTTAATTTCTTGAATTTTATGGCAGAAAATACTTCTGTATCACATTAGATAATTGCCTAACTGCTATCTGCATTTGGTTAAAGTCACCTTTTCTCCTACTTTCCCCATGCAGGAATGCTTTTATGTTTAAAATGCTTTTGCCATTTTACTAGTTTCTTTAGAATCAACTGAGATTAATAATTATTTCTCTACCAGGAACAGGTTAGCAAAATAAAATTATTTTCTCTTGTGCTTCATTGTAGGGGCTATATGCACATCAGTAGTTTACTTATTAAGGCAATTTCAGTGTTCTATCCATGATTAACATTAGTAAGCCAATGGCAGCTGAATTTGAGACTGTCATAAAACACCTATTTAAATAACCTAAAAAAGAAAATTGGAAAAACATTTTATTCTACAGTTCCTCAACATTTTATTTACAGTAGAAAGGAGCTATTATATAAATGCTAACAGAAAATGCTAAGTGATTTTCTAAGAAGCTGCACATTTGAATGCATTTGGTGAACTTATTACAGAGTGAAGTATTTTTACATAATAAAATAAATTATATTACCTATGGTAAATACTAGAGAAGAGACCATGGAATCTTTAGCTTGATAACAGTACACTTAAAATCCCTCCAGTGTAGAACTCCTACACATTTCCACAGGAGTTTCTTCAGGTTTTATCCCTTGAGAAGACAGATAACTTGAACATCATTGTTCTAATATGGCATTCATTAGTTTTTAAAGAAACATCACCCTCTTTGCTTCTGATTGCACAAATGATAAAAAAAAGAAATTTTCCTTGGGAGACCTTTATATACATCTGCTCTATTATGAAGCTGTATCCATTTCAATTTTTTTCTATTAATATGGATGTGCATGAGCCCAATTATTTGAGTTAAAGGAAGGGATTTTGAAAGCAAATCTTTATACTCAGTGATTTATTAACTACTGTAATATACTGACACCATAATGCAAGCAACAAATCACAACAGCATTCTAATAAAGGGATACAGTTAAAAAGAAAAATCTGTATTGTGGCCTTGGTAGAGCTTCCACCAAAAGTATCTTAAACAAGGAAAACCTATTGGAAGCTGGGCTGCCTGGCAACCAGAGCTGGTTGCTAAGCGGCACTCTTTTAACATGCCATCATGAATGCTAGCACAGTGAAAGAATAATTTGGTATGAACAAAAGCCTATAAAAGAGACTGGGACTTAAGTGCGTCTGGTTTACCCTCTGAGAACAATGCAGCTGCCAAACCAATCTGGAAGCTCCGACATCATTGTTCTGTAAACCTCACAATCTGCTCTGACTGCAGGAAGTGTATTTAATGGGCAACATTTTTGATCTCCCCTAAAAAGTTTGGATTTTGCATAAGTGCTGTTGTGAGATAATTCTTCAAGATAATGATTCACCGACCAAATCCCTGAATTGAACTAGGAAATATTATTTTAATATTGAGCTGTAATGTTTTTCTTTTGGACTATTTTAAACAAAATGAACACTTTATGGAAAATACAGTCAGGGGGAACATTACAATGAAATGTTATGTTTAAAGAATTTTCACATTTGTCACAGAAGTAAAACCAGATATTAAAAAGTTTTTAAACTGAAAATTAACCAGCCTAAAAATGTATTTAAATCTTTTCTGTTATCACTTTCTCTCCTACTGAAAGTGTTGGTAACACTATGTAAATCTGCTCTGCTGTGTAATTTTATTATAGGACTATAATGATTAGATAGGGATAAAATGGTGTTATCAGTTGTTTTCTTCTTATAATATTAAGCTAGATAAAACTCACTTGTACTGAGGGAATACCACACCTTTAGGTTGTGATAATTCACATAATTTATATATACTATGAAACTAAGATGTTTCCAAGTAAGCTAACATGATTTTTAATATTAGGTATAAGTGTAAGCTTGATTTACATTACTTCAAAAAATTTACACCTAATTTTGTTACGCAAAATAACTTTTCTTTTAAAATATTCTGGCTGAACTTTTTTTCACACTGACAGGCCTCTCTTCATCTTCCAGATTTCATTGGTTACCTCAAAGAAAGTTATCCAATGTCATCTTGTACTAAGCAAGCAGTTAAATAATTTTTAGTTCCTATAAATCAACAGACTAAATATGATATAGTACATATAACGACAAATAAGTTTAATTACCAGACCTATAAGATACATATATTTTCTCCATTAAATAATATAAATTTGAAATAACTTATTTTTATTGACCCAAATGGTAAAGATTTGGTTTTTAAAACTTTAATCTCTAAAATGCTTTCTTATTCACTTGTAATTAGTAAAAGATTGCCCTGAATGAATATGGCACTAAGAAAAATTGGCAATAATCCAGTCAAGAAAAAAATTAAATGCTATTCTTAAAAACCAACAAAAATAGTTTCATAGACTGTGGTACCCCTTAATGTAATGCAATGTGCAAAACTTTACAAGGAATTTTTATTATAAGACATCTTAGAACAAAGAATGGTATATGATCTTAATTTTTGTTCAGTGCCTTAAAAATGACCAATATAATTTTGAAAATGATTAGCAAAGACTCCAAAAACATCACAAAATTTACTATTACATGCAAGGAAGAAAACATTTTTCTCCTTAAGTTTTAAACCATGAACTTTTAAGTTTTGCCATTTACTGAAATGCAAACACATATAAATCATCTTTAATCATCTATTAACAAGAGTCAGTCAGTTCAGTTTAGTTGTGTCTGACTCTTTGCAACCCATGAATTGCAGCACGCCAGGCCTCCCTGTCCATCACCAACTCCCAGAGTCCACCCAAACCCATGTCCATCGAGTCAGTGATGCCATCCAGCCATCTCATCCTCTGTCGTCCCCTTCTCCTCCTGCCCCCAATCCTTTCCCTCATTTCAGGAAGCAGCAGCCTAGACAGTCTCATACACAAAGTAGGTCAGTGTTTATATTCCCACAGTTATCCCAAAACTCCAAGAATACAGCTTAACTTTTAGGCTCTATATCAGAGACCCATTATAATTGGACTTTATATACTATATTCATGAACACAAAAGGTACTGAGGAAACATTTAATGGTCTAAAAGCAGATTTCTGCACTTACAGAACTTTAGATTTCCTTCAAATGTTGTATTGGAAATGAACAATTTTTCTTGCTGAAGGCCTAGTAAGTTAAAAAATAAAATAATATTATATGTTGAAAAAAGAACTAAAATGTCATGCTAATTTTGTTGCTGATAAAGTATAAATAATTTTTTTAATTGCCAAAAAGAAGCTTTATACTAGCTGAAAGCAGATTTATGATATAACGGCTATTTACTAAAAATCTGCTGCATACACAAAGATTCCCCCATTTAGTGAGTTTTCCTTAAAGTTCTCATTAGATAACTTAGATAAGCCTTTACCTCAAATCCAGTAAAAATTTTTTTTATATTCTAAAGAGCATCATATTAATCAGGAATATTAGACCATGAACTTGTTAAATCAAATTGTTTGTAACATCGAGTTACAATGCCATAAAGTGGGATCTGGTTGTTATCGAAATGGTAATAGTAGGAGAACAATGAAAATAAAATAATGAATATGTAATAAATACCTACTGCTGTAGTCTCTGTGTATTTAATTACCATTGTATTTCAGTGAGTGCTGTTGTCTGCATCCCTCTAGCTAACAAAAGAAGGATGTCCCTTTGAACAGATTGGTTAATGCTCTGGGGCAACAGATGTCTACTGGGACTGCAGGAGACCAGCAACTGGTGGCCTGCCCATCTTCCGAAAACTTTCAATAGACTTACGCATATGCTCACACAATAGGGCATGTGGTAGAGATGAAAACCGCTTTTTAACCCTTTATGCTCTTTCTTTTCCTCCCAACTGATAGATGGAAGTCTTTGTCTCCTCCCTTCCCCATTACAGATCTCTTGAAAGCAACAGTTCTCTAAGTGACATATTCAATCTCATATCTAAAACTAATGCAAGCAAAAAAAAAAAAAAAAAAAATTAAAAAGGTGGGAAGAAACTCATGAAACTATACATGAGTACTGAAACTGCTGACAAAGCAAATGAATGCTTAATCATCATAATTAAAACAAGATGAAACATCTAATAGTAATCCATCTCCCCAAGCTAGATTTTTAAGACAATGGAAAAATCTATCAAATCTTACTATCATTTTGCAGCATCTAGGTCTGACAGTGACACCTTAAGGAAACTAGGAATGTGACAAGAAGAGAAAATCTAAAATCACTGTTTATCAAAATACCATAACATTTTAACTTATCTTTAAGTACAAATGCTTGCTTACATGCCTACTGTCTTGCAAATGTTTATGAAACTGTAAGTAATCATTTATATAACTGCAGAATATAAAAATGTAAAAAGTTTGCTTCACAGACATGTTTTACAGAAAGAATTAAATTTTCTGGTATTTTGGCACTATGTAACAATTTGTAGCCTTTCATCTGTGGTGCATTCTGTCCTTAACAGAGTTCAAAGTAATATTCTGAATATTTAGCAAAGTTTAACTTCCAAGGCATTAAGTAGCCCATATACTCACGTTCACAGGAAAATACAAAGACATTGGTTTCTGTAGCAGCTTCAGGAGTAACTCCTTAACACAATTTTAGCTGCAGACTTCCAGGCAGGCAAGAAGAACAATGAATGAGTGAACAGATGGAATGGCAATGTCTTTGCTTAACCTATTACCGAGTGGAATACCAGCCAATCGCAGGCCAGAAAGCTCACAATTAGTCGGCCAGGCAGATGCAAGCCAACCTCAGCACCCTGCGTCAGGTTCGCAGGTTTCTAAGATAAGCAAGTTGATGTCATTCTTGGGTCTGCCCCGGGCAGCCTGTGTATTAACGAGGGGGTGTGCGGCAACAATAGGCCATACAAAGCTGACGAGCAGGCAGCTGCTCTCTGAGAGCCGTCATTAGCAAGCAGGCTGCCAACAAGAGACACCTGGCTTGGGCAGACCAGCTTTTCCTCCTTGTTTTTAAACAAAACAAAGAAAACAATTATATTTTAAAGTAGTAAAAGTTGCCTGTTTCCTAAAAGTTGAGGCTATCCTCTAGTCTTTTCATTTTTTGGTTCTGAGAAAAAAAAAGAAAATGAGGTGTGTCCAAGTAGTGATTAACTACTGCAGTAACCCCTTTTCTTTAAGAATGATTTACAGCGGAAATGAGACAGAGGTTAGAGTAGAACTACTTCCCAGGAAATACTAGGGAATATAAAATCTTGTAAGTATTGGTTGATTTGTTGCAAGACAATAAAACAAACATG
Organism: Odocoileus virginianus; assembly: GCF_023699985.2. NCBI lineage: Eukaryota > Metazoa > Chordata > Mammalia > Artiodactyla > Cervidae > Odocoileus > Odocoileus virginianus. The sequence continues at coordinate 55,460,078 of NC_069683.1, forward strand.
ATGAAAGTAAGATTGCAAAAGAAAAAGGTTTAAGAGCTTATAGACAGAACTGATTTTTAAAAGTTCATTAGAAGTACAGTGTAGTAAGATAAAGCAAGTCTGGTCCAACTTTGTGCCAAGTGAGTCATCTAAACTGAATATTTAGACAAAACAATTTAATTTCAATCTAAAACCACCAAAATAACCTACTTTATGTCAAATAGTGTAAAATTATTTTGTTATCGAAACTAATCATGTAATTAAAGAAAAATCTTTCATTATGTTTTAATATACAACATGATGTTATGTGTTGTATTTGTATTTCATAAAATTTGTAAGACGTACAAACTTCAGTTCAGGAACAAGTTACAAAGAAGTTATTTACAAAGAAGAAACACTGTAATATTTCTAAAGGGGACCAAGTATACAAAAATCATCCCTGTCAGTGAGGAAGCTTGTTATCCTGATTTATTTCAAAGATAGCCAGACTCTTTTTTTAAATGTTATGGACTATCTGCTTTTGAGAGCTGCATAAATTATATCTTGAGTGGTCTCTGATTATGAAAATTCAATTAAAATTTAAACACCATCAGGTGTTGTGATAATATTTCCCTACTAAACAATATCTAGAGCTGCTCTACTACTTGCTTATGTGATGCAGAACACACACACACACACACACACACACACACACACACACACACACACACACCCTCTTTTATTCCAGTGCAAATTAGAAGAATGAAGGCAGAAAGCTCCTCTTAAAATACAATTTTCTGATATAAGCTCATTTAAGCAGAGGTTAGGCTTTCCCATTATATAATCAAGCACTCTACAGGTATAAAATTTGGCTAAAGCACCCCAAACAATCCAAATCAATCTCTCTTTTCACACACAAATATAGACACTACTCACAAGACCAGCTGAGAAAACTTAGAAAAAAGTTAATATTGGCTGGCACTCTTGGGCTTGTCTTTACTGTGCTCAGTCAAATGTAAGTCAGATAGACGCTTTCTGTTTACAAAATAAGAGGAAAATACACTCTATACGGTTATAATTTTTCAGTTACCTCACCGAAAACATTCCGTATGCCTACTCAAAGCTTAAAAATTATTGGTATTTCCAGAAAGAAAACTAAAATATGAAGTATGGTGTTTGTAGGTCATTGTTTGTCTATAGACATTTTTCCTCAAAAAGAATTTAATATTCCATGGAAGTATGTCATTCCAAAAATGTTAGAAAATTTTTAAATTTGTGGAAATATTTTTAAACTAAATGTAATGATTAGATTCTAAGTATCAAACTAATTTCTAAAGGAAGAACTATTCTTTTTCTACCAAGGATTACAGCAATGTTTTTGCAACCATTACACCCATGGCCTAATTCCATACAGCCACTAGAGATCAATATAAAGCATTTCTAATATTACAGTTTATTGCAAATTATGAAGTGAATTTCATAGAGTTCAAATTTTATGTCTTGGGTAAGCATATGAACATCACAGGAATCAAAAAAGTTAGAATTTCATCTTTTTTTGGTGATGTGGTGGTACTTTTAAAAAAAATCTCATGAATAAAAGGTAAGAAAGATAAATCAAGGCCACGAGTATGGTTAGTAAATAGACTTTTGGTAAAACTGAATTTGATTAAACAAGATGAAGATAAAAATATAACATATATTCATGCAAGTTGTTAACGACTAAAACCAAATAAAACTCTACAGTCAGCTATGTACTGACTAGAGATAGTGAGGTCAATATTTATGAATTTACACTGAACCCTTTTCCCTTCTGTATATAAAAAAGACACTCTTTAGTATGAACAGACCGTCCCTCTTTCCCCTGGACTTTCTTTCTTCTCTTTTTCCCCATTGCTACTATAGTTACTACTTTATAGCTTTAATTCAGGAGGAGGAGGGATCTTCTCACTAATTCCTGCCAGTGTGAACACAAAGAATGAGAGAAAACTACCCACAAGCTCAGCGGGAAGCCTGATCCCTAGCACTGGATTAAGCTTTTTTTGCAAACAGCAAATAAAGGCAGTGATCTGAAAAAGCTAATCAGATCCTGCTGTGGTATTTAGACTATGTTGGTTGCTAGTATTGGATAACTTGATAAGCACATTAAAACATCTGTAGGTGAAAAGAGGCCCTCCCCTGCCTTTTTTAGTCACATGGCCCCGGTCCACTCCCAGTTGCAGAGAAAATGCAAACAGCTGTACTAGGCTGCCCGGATCGCAGTGATTGACAGTGTGGCTTCAGCAATAATACTAAATTCTGTCAGTGTCAGAGGCTTTTCTAACATTTGAAAATTCAACTGTTTGCTGAGGTATGAATGTGAAACACATGGGTTGTCACGCTGGTGTTGGCATCAATTCTGTTTGTCAGGGGTGATCCAAACGGGCTTCCTGGTACCTTTCTCCTACTATGGATTTGTTCTCCTTCAATCTACAATCTCTTCTGATCCTCACAACACCACCATCAAAATAAGATTATTAATTCAAATCTTCCCAATTGCCCCCAGAAGTTTGAAAGATTAAATTTAACAAAAAACTCTTATCAATCTGATTAAACAACAACAAGAAGCAACTAAGCAAAAACCTAACTTCTGTACCTGGTGTAAAAGAATCAGGGACTACTCTCTAACCTATGAGAGTTCTTATATGTGTAGTAAGTCAGACGAGCATGAGAGACCCTTACTATATTTCATTTCCTTAGGCTTAGATTACTTTTGTTTCTTAATTTATCTCCTTCCTTCAATACTCCCTAAATACATCCCTGCCAAAGTAATTTTCACTGACACCACTCTTAGGTTTAAAAAAAAAAAATCTCAGCAGTAGATCACAGCACTCGTCCTCTGCGGTGTTCTCAAGATTCCCCTTACAGTGGGGGCTCCTCTAAGCCCTGTCATCTTATTTCCCACTTCAATCAGGTGAAGCCACAGATGCTGAAACAACGGCTCCTTCACGCCCGTTCTCTTGCATAGCCTCACTTACCCAGATCATATTTGTTATTCTAATTTCAGCTCAAGGCTTACTTTTCCATAAAATCTTCTTGGACCAGTCCTGTTTTTACTAATTTCTATAACATGAGCAGTCTGTACTGCACAATATAGCATTTACTTATGAACCAGGCTGTAAGCTCCTTGAGGGCAGATCCATTTAATCTTCCATAATCCATACAGAAAAAAACCCTATATGGTACCCAGCAGTGTGTTGCTCTCTAGAAGACATCTGACTGAAAAATAGGGCCAGTAAAGGAACGGGCTCCTGCAGATCTGAATTCGGGCATTCACAGGAACAAAATGCTCCCTGCTAGCTTTTATTTCCCCTGGTGAACAGCGGGAGTTTACCAAAGAGCCCGCGGTGATCCGCAGTGTTTCTCCAGCCCTGGCTCTGCCGTGAGGGCTGCTTTCAATACTCAGGGCAGCTGTGCAACGGAGTAATAAGCTCAGGCCTAGCAGGCACGAGAGGCCTCTTCTTGGTCTCCTCTGGCTGCAGCTTCCCGACTAGAGAGGCATCCCTTGGAGTTACACTCTGGCCTCCTACTCCTCACCTGGGGAAGGGGGTCTGTGTCAGCCAAGTGCCCCTCCCTCTGCACATTTCTCTTGGGGTCTGCCCGGGTGCAGACAGCACGGAGTTGCTTTGCTCTCCAGTGCTGCCTGAGATTGAGTGATTAAATCTTTCTAATTTGCAGGTTAAATGTTACTAAGCCCTTTATGCTCTGCTCCTAAGTCATGCTCCGCAATAGCTTCATCAACAAGAGATGTTTTTATGTCCATCTGCCTGGCTCCTTTGTCTATTTCTCAGTTGGCTCAGAACTAAAGCAGGAAAAAACAATATTCAATAATCTTTTGTTATAAAGAGCTACTAAGGAAAAAAAAAAGGTGATGAAAAGACTTACATAAATTAACTCTGAACAGATCACTTTAAAAATACTATGAAGGGATAAAGTTAAAAAATAAACAATTCTGTAACAAAGAAAGAGAATGCTTCCCCAAGTCAAAATTCTTAGGATTTCACTATAAGAATACCTCAGCGCCCTATCACTAAGAGAAGATAACTCTTGATTCTCTTTATGGTTCAGAGACAAATAGTAAATCCAAAAAGTAGTATTTCTTCTCAGTGATCTAAAAACAAAAAAACTTTTCTATAGTCACTTTAAGTGACAATATAACCCATACCCTAAGGCTTCAAATATTTCCTAATGACTAACTTCCCATTTACTTTTTTTGTTTTTGGCTGTGCGGCTTGACTTGTGGGACTGAAGTTCCCGGACCAGAGATCAAACTTGAGCCCACAGCAGTAACAGCACCGTGTCCTCACCACTGGCTGGCCAGGCAATTCTCTCTCCTAAGCCCCCGCAACCTCCATTTCACATTTTTAAAAATTCAAGTCAACAAGCAAGTTTTTTAAAAAGGTGATCTTCAATTCCTATAGAACTTACAAATACTCGAGGAATGAGAGGTTTTAGTAGAGCTCAGGGAATACAAATGAACCCAAAATGATGTACTAGGTTGCTAAACTGGGTGGGGAGCAGGAGAGAGAAAACTCCTGAGGGAAAAAGGACCTGTATGATTTTAAAAGAAGTGTGAAGCACATGATATCATCCATGTTAACAAAAGACACAGTTGTATTAAGTACCACTGAAACTGAGGAAAAGCTGATGCAAACTGTATAAGTTTGTATAATGTTTATACAAGACATATTCTCTGCATTATAACACAACTGGACGGTATATGTGGCACCTCATCTCTGACAGTAATGACAGTAACATTTACAACGTCCCTCTCAAGGCCTCATCTCTCCTGACCCCCCAGCAGGCACCTCCCACTTCCCACCCACACATGGTCACTGGTGCACACTCATTTCAGCTCAGAGTATGTATACAAGCTGAGGTTGGCACAGGTCTTTTCTTTTTTAGGTGGTAAGTAACTATTTAGCAAACTAATTCAAAACTGCTTGACCAAAAGTTTAAAAGTGAAATTGACAGACTCAGACTATAAGGAATAACCATATCAGTCAGAATTAAAAGAGGACTCTATCACTAGGGGTCTCTGTTCTTGTTAATGATCTAGAAGATAGTGTAATAGGACATTAAATATAAAGGAACTCAGGAAAAAATAAAACGTAGCTTACAGCAAATAATATAAAAGGAGTTGCAAACCAAACTACGACCCAATTAAAGTTCTTTGCTAATTGTAAGTTCGATCTAAATATAAATTCATACTAATAATCAAGACAGTCGTTTCTTATACACCAATTCCTATAAGATGAGAAATGAAATGCTTGAGTTAGTATTTCCAATGGTACTACTGGTTTTAGATAATTGTCCTAGTGTGCAAGAAACTGAAAAACTCTTGAGAGGTTGTGTTAGAAAATGCTAAGATTAGCACAGAAGTTCATAACACAATTTTTTCTTTATAGGATTCTATTCATATCAGAAGATGATATAGTAATTTACATTAAATTTAGAATTCTGAGCATTTAGGACCAGATTCCTTCTAAATGCAAATCCCCAAATACTATAAGTTAAATCTAGACTATGAATCATCCTAAACAGCTGCCAAAACAATTCAACCATAAACTCTAACAGACCAAAGATTCTTGTATTTCGTTTTCTGCCATATCTCCAGCACTAGTAGAGTGCCTACAGGTGCTTAATAAATATGTGCTAAATTACAGCATTTCAATAACTGGGCCAAAAATCTCTTTACCAGATTTATTTGTTATTTACTTCCCTTCACATAACCTGCACTCCAGCCAAACATGAGGATTTAAAGCAGTAGTTCTTTCAATTTGGTTGCACATTGGAATCATCTGAGGAGATTTAAAATATATTGGCATGAGTTTCATCCCGAGAGATGTTTCTTTTTTTTTTTTGGTCTGGGTGAAGCATGGCCATAGGTCGGGTGATTCTAACATACAGCCAAGTTTAAGAACACTGACTTAAAGATTCTTTCTCCTAAAATACCTTTCTCCATAGCTTCACAGGTTAAAATCTCACCTATTAGTATTGAAGGTTCCCAACTCTGCCTTGAAACCTTTCCCAGAACACTGTTAAACTCATACTTGGATTATCTGAGTATTGCACAGGGCCTGGCATACGGTTGGGACTTGATAAATGTCTCAGTGTCTGAGGGCATGACACTTAGTAGAAACACAGTAAATACTTATTGGAAGAATGATGTATAGTTGGTCCTCATTATTTGCAGATTCTGTACTTGCAAACTTGCCTATTCACTGACATCTATTTACCCCCAAATCAATCTTTGCAGTGCTTTACAGTCATTTCCCAGCCATGTGCATGTGCAGAGAGGCGAAAAATCTCAGTTGCCAGAAGCACACATTCCAGCTGAGGCTGAACAAATCCCTCATGTTGAAACAAGTGTCCTAAAAAGAACTAGTTAGCTCTCTGATTTTCACATTTTTGTGCTTTCTGTTGGTGAATTTGCTGTTTAAATGGGCCCCAAGTCTAGAGCTGAAGTGCTAAGTGCAAGAAAGATGCGATGTGTCTTGTGAAGAAATACGCATGTTAGGTAAGCTTTGTTCAGGTACGAGTTACAGAGCTTATAGGTTGCGAGTTCAATGTTAATGAATCAACAGTGTACACTTAATAGTGTCTCTAAACAGTGTTTAGCTCCCCTGGTGGCTGAGATAGTAAAGTGTCTGCCTGCAATGCAGGAGACCTGGGTTTGATCCCTGGGTTGGGAAGATCCCCTGGAGAAGGAAATGACAACCCACTCCAGTACTCTTGCCTGGAAAATTCCATGGATGGAGAAGCCTGGTTGGTGCAGGCTACAGTCCATGGGCTGCAAAGAGTTGGACACAACTGAATGACTTCGCTTTCACTTTTTCAAACATGTACAATAAGGTTATGGATTGATTGGTCCATGAAGATGTTCTGACAGAAGGCTTGCAGGAACATAATCTTGTATTTCCTCAGGAGCAATGGTTCAGTATTTGTAGTAACTTCATAGAACATAACTACAGTCGACCCTGGAACAACACTGGGTTTGAAATGCATGCATCCACAAGACTATGTGATTCTGGGATGGCTGATCCGGTGGTGCAGAACCCTGGATCCTGAGGGCCGACTGAAGTTATAGAAGAATTTCTGACTGCACAGACAGTGGGTGGTGTCCCTACTGCCTGTGATGTTCAAGGACAGACTGTTCAAGGAAAAACAAGATTGACTGTAATTTCACTCTACCCGTAATTTTTAATGCCAGTGTCATTCGGCAAATGGGCACCTCTTATGTGCAAGGTCCCGGGGATACAGCAGGAACAAAGCCAGTCCCTTCTCTCACCAAGTCCACAGAGGGGGAGGATGCAAACGATAGATACTGCAGAGAAACTTTTAATCAGGGAAGGCTTCTCTGACAAGGTGGTATCTGTGCAGATACCGAAATGAGGTGGAAGGAAGGTATAATAGGTGGAGGCAGGGCTAAGTAAAAAGCTCTGAGATGAAAGCGTGTTCACGGGACAGCAAGGTGGCCTCTATGATTGGTGGCAGATGAGCAAGGGGAGGAGTCAGAAAGTGAGGTCAGGAAGGCAAGGTCCAGAGAAGCCGCATCATGAAGAGCTTTGAAGGCCAACGCGTCTCAAAACTTCACACACCATTTGAATCATAGGAGAATCTTGTGCATGTATGTGCTTCCAGATACTTAAGAACTGCTTTGACAAGTTTCAGCCAAAAAGCTAATGGGAGTTTGATGGAGAGTGTGTTGCAGTAATACTCGCTTAAAAAGCATGAAAGATTATATTGTTTAACCAGGAATAATTTATTGAAATATCTCTCTCAATATAGTTCCCTAGATTTCTTTGTAGGGGGCTTATACATTTCTTCTTAAACTTGTCTTAAAATATTTTGCTTTTGTTCTTGCTATGAATGATGGTTTTTTTCCTTCCCTCATATTTTCTAACTAGTTATTGTTGGTGTCTAAAAAAACAATTATTTTGTTCTCATATATGAAGCTTCAGTGAATGAGGTATCTCGGGGAGCTCAGTGTTTCTATTAGTGCTTCACTGAGACTCTTGGGTTTTCCAAGTAATATATAATAATGTAAAATCATCAGACTGCCTCTTTCTTACCAGTTTTTATATCTGTTGCCCCATATTTTTGTCTAATTACATTGTAATGTTAACAGTGAGTATTTTGTGTTGTTCCTGATATTAAGAGGATGAGATGGTTGGATGGCATCACCGACCCAGTGGACATGAGTTTGGGTAAACTCTGGGAAGTGGTGATGGACAGGGAGGCCTGGTATGCTGTGGTTCACAGGGTTGCAAAGAGTCGGACACGACTGAGCGACTGAACTGAACTGAACTGATATTAATGGGAATGTCTTTAGTGTTTTACTCTCAAGCATTATACTTAACACACAGCATATCACACTATGGCTGGTTAGGTTGTACATACACATACATACAAAACATACTTTTATATCATGTTGGGCATATTTACCTCCTCATGCTTCAGCTGTAAATAAATAGTTGTTTTGAGATTTAATGAGTTAATACATACAAAACACTTAACACTGGAACAGTGCCAGGCACAAAGTAAGCACTCAGTAAGTGTTACCTATATGTAATTATATGTATATAGAGCTATACATTTACATACCACACGATATGTAGCCTTTAGAAAGTTCTTTATAGAAGTATGCTTTCCTTCTACATGAAAGATTTCGGAAAAAAATTAAAAATGTGGATTGCATTAATATATATTAAGATGATCATAATCATCTTTGAGTTACTAATATTGTGAACTAAATTAACAGATTTACTAATATCAAAACATTTTGGAGGATTATATATGTTGGTACTTCCCTATGAATTTTTACATCAATAATCATAAGACTGGCTTGTTAGTTTTCTTCTTTTTTACTTACTTGCCTTGCCACATTTGGGTACCACGATTTTGCTAATGTTAGAAAAGGGATACGGTATTCTACCCGAACTCCTTCTCAGTGACAAAGTAATTGCCCCACGTACCAAAGGGAACTAGACTAGACTGGGCCATGTGTTCCTATATATGCACCACTATTTCTAATATCTAATTTACTGGTACCCTGAAACCTGTACCTGACCCCTTACTATAAATTCTAGGACAGAGCTTATTCCAGCATGGTGTTCACAGAAAACAAGATGAGCAAGAGAGAGATCTTACAACGTAATGGCCATAAGAACTGACACCATAACACACCCTCTCCCAGAAAATATCCAAATATCCTGGACAAACGACACAACTGCTCCATGTCTCAGTCTCCTCAACCATAAAACAGGGATAATAACACCACCAAGAGCACAGAGTTGTAATAAATATATGATAACTGAGAATAGTGCTGCGTGCATACGTGCTGAGTCACTTCAGTCACGTCCAACCCCGTGCATGGCGCTACCAGGCTCCTCTGTCCATGGGATTCTCCAGGCAAGAATGACAACAACTGGAATGAGTTGCCATGCCCTTCTCCAGGGGATCTTCCTGATCCAGGGATCGAAAAATAGTGCTTGGCACACAGTAAATATTAATTCTTATCGTAAAAGTTTATCCTGAAAGTGAAACTTCAGTACAAAACACAGAAAACCTGATTTTCATTATTTTATGTTTTCATTAATATAATTCTAAAGTTCTGACTTTGTTCATGATCTCACAGTATGAATTTTGTTAAATTAATAGAATAATTTAGAACAATGTTTCTCAGAGGGAAAGGGGAATAACATTTAGTTTGGAAAAGCCAAAAACTTTTTTGAAAAAAGTTTTTCTTTTTTAGAAGAAAAGCAATTCAAGATTTAAGTGTCATGGAATACTTTGACTAATAAGGATAATTAGAAGACAATGGTATCAATAAATATGAATATATATGGTGACACATCATAACTAGACTTATCTTGGTGATTATTTTGAGAAGTATATAAATTCCAAATCACAATGATGTGTAACAGGAACTAACATTGTGTTGTAGGTCAATTATACTTCAAAGCAAACAAACAAGCAAAAAAAAAATAGAAAAAGACAGATCAGATTTGTGGTTACTAGGGGCAGGAGTAGGGGAAGGCAGTAAAAAGGTACAAACTTCCAGTTATAAGATAAAAAAGTACCAGGGATGCAATGTACAACATTATAAATATAAATAACACTGCTGTACATTATATATAAAAGTTTAGAGTAAATCCTAAGAGTTCTCATCACAAGGAAGAATATTTTTTCTATTTCTTTAATTTTGTATCTATATGAGATGATAGATGTTTACTAAACTTATTGTAATAATCATCTCACGATGTATGTAAGTCAAATCTCTGCTGTAAACCTTAAACGTATACAGTGCTACAACAATTATATCTTGATAAAACTGGAAGAAAAAAATATTCCAAAAAAAGAAGGTAATGGTAAAAAGCTTACTGAGGAATATGAGTATCAGAATAGCTGGGGGACCTCCTTGGTGGTCCAGTGGTCAAGAATCCACTTGCCAATGCAGGGAACATGGGTTCAGTCCCTGGTCTGGGAAGATCCCACATGCCTCTGGGGCAACTAAACCCACGCGCCAGAATTACTGAAGCCCACACACCTAGAGCCCGTGCTCTGCAACAAGAGAAGCCACTGCAATGAGAAGCCCACTCATCGCAACTAGAGAGCAGCCGCCACTCGCCACAACTAGAGAAAGCCCGTGTGCAGCAACAAAGACCCAGTGCAGTCAAAAATCAATAGTAAAAGTTTTTTAAATGGCTGGGATGAGGGAAAACAAGGCAGAAATAAAGACATCTATTTCCTGTTTTTTTAAAAAAGACTGGCAATCAGTAATTTACAAGAAATACATTGATTTTGATGGTGGGTAGAAGTGAAGGGACATGGAAGAAAATGGAAATAAAATTAGAAGAAAGTATAATAAGCAACTGAAAGGAAACAGAAGTTTTCTTATAGAAAATGAGAAAACATTTCTTTCAGTTTAGCAATGTAGATGGTGGATTATGGAAAATGATTTTAAAATAAATGTCTGTAGACAATGATCAGCCACTGCCTCCACCTCTCTCATAATTTCATTAACATTTAATAAAGTAATAAATTAGTATACTTTTCGGAATTAGCTTTCTCTTAAGATCTGTAAGTTACTATAAAAAATTAAAGCCATAATAATTTTCTCCCTTATTGTTATTTAACAAATCTTTTATGAAAAAAAATCCTATGACTTAGGAATCTATTTTCTTGATAGTATTATCATTAGATATGAAGTAACTTAGTTCTTATGGCATTTTTGAAGATGTTAGCTAGTTGACCAAATTCTATTTTTAAATGTGCACAACTAATACTTTTTATAATACTCTGGTGAAAGGCAGAACAATAGCAGCCTGGGCCATGCTCACCTAATCAAACTAAATCAATCAGGTTAAGTCAGTATTCAATGAATTCATGTATTCACTCAAGAAATGTTTCTGTTTATTATATACTATGTTAGATAATATGTTTATCTATGTTTACGATTTTATCTACTATGAGAGATACTGAGTGAAGATGAGAAAGGGCACAAACATGAATACAGCTGCTACACTAAGGAATATAAATATATGAAAGAAACCAAATAGATGAATACAATATAGGGCATATCAAAATTAATGCTATTAATAGTGATAAATCATGGAGTTGTTGTTGTTTAGTTGCTGAGTCATGTCCGACTCTTTTGTGACCCCTAAGTGAAGCTCACCAGGCTCCTCTGTCCACGGGATTTTCCAGGCAAGAACACTGGAGTGGGTTGCCACTTCCTTCTCCAGGGGATCTTCCCGACCCAGGGGCTGAACCTGTGTCTCCTGCACTGGCAGGAGGATTCTTTACCACTGAAGCATCAAGGAAGCCCGATATCATGGAACACAAGAGACAAAGACATTGGCTCAGATTTGAGAAAGTTCTGAGAGGTGGATGTATAAGCTAAGAACAGAATGACAAGGACAACACATTCCTATATATACTATTGTGTATGTGTCTGTGGTAGGGCAAGATGTAGAACGAAGTAAGGAATGGAAAGAATGATTTTTCCCTAGAGAAAACAGGATTAAAGGCCCAGAGACATGAAAGATGATAAAATAAACAGAATGTGCAATTATTGCTGCTGAAGAAGAGGCTAGAAAGTCAAGAGGTAGATAGTCCATGCAAAGACTTGAATGCCATACTAATGTCTCAACTGTGTTACCTGGAAATTACTGAAGGGTTTTGAAAAAGGGAATGGTGTAGTTCTACTCACATTTTAGAAAGGTAATTAAATCAACTGTACACTAATATAAAATAAAACTTGAAATAAAAACAGAAAGAATGAGGAACCACTGAAAGTTTCCGAGAATGTGAATGACATGTTTCTAACTACATTTTAGGATGGTAATTCCAGCTGTAATTAGTTTTGAGGGGCAAGAAACTCAAAACAGATGTTAGGAAGGTATTATGAGATATTTTCTAAGATGAACCAATGGGTCCACTAAGGATTTGATATTAAAGACTAAACTGGAGAGAGTAACAAAAAATAACTGATGGCATCAAGTGATACAAATACACTGCAGAGTGACGAGGACGTTGGCTAAAGGTCATGAGCGGCTCCCAAGGGAGCTATTTTGGAGCTATGAAGACAGATGGGGTTAAGAGGCAGCTGCTCCTAACCAAGTTTTTACATCACAGATCCTTTATCAGTCTAATGAAGACTATACACCACTTTTCAAAGTAATGTTTTTAAATGGGTAATATAAAAACAGACTGTGATACAAAAAATCAATTATATTAAAATAGTCATCAAAATACTTAAAAATGTGATACAGTAAAATATATGCCTTTTATTAATACATTAAAATAACAAGATGTAGCAGCAGATCTAATAACTCTCATGATTCAAAAGTAGTTAAAAGTGATAGTTAAGAGTATTTATTTCAACTGTAACACCATAGGGGAACATTTGATTTCCATGGCTGATAGGGAAACATTTGCTGCTATTAAAATTGGACTTGTTGCTTACATTAATAAGTGAGAGAAACAGTAAACTTTAATTAGAGGATATGAATATAAATACTAAATTTTTTCCCATTCAAATCAGAGAATGCCCAATTTCTATCAATGGATGCTTCAGGGAACCACAGAACACAGGCTAAAAACTCCCAGTTAAGGAGTAACTGTGATCTGAAGAAGAGATGACAGCATCTTATTCTTTTAAAGTTTTGCAGGAAAAGAGTAAGATATAGAAAGATATTTTGGTGGGGAGAGATATAAGTTTTTTTTTCTTTTAAGAACTTTAAACCAGGAGAATGGATTCAATGGGGCAGGAGAGGAAAAAAAGGCATGCCCACCTATGTATGAATTAAAGACTAGTAATAAATAAAAGGACAGTAACTTAAGAGGAAAAAAAGAAGGAATAGCAGTGAATTGGGAAAACAGGTAGTGCTAGTGGTAAAGAATCCGCTTACCAATACGGGAGATGCAATAGACGAGGGTTCAATCCCCGGGTTGGGAAGATCCCCAGGAGGACGAAATGGCAACCCACTCCAGTGTTCCTGCATGAAAGTCCCATGGACAGAGGAGCCTGATGGGCTATGGGGTCCCAAAGAGCTGGACACAACTGAGCAATTGAGCACATATTCACATACGAGAAAACAGAGTTGGTGCCACGAGACAAATCTTGGTTTTCCTTTACCCTGTAATTCTCAGTCAAAATTAGCCAGACTACCACCATCAACCCTGCAGTCCTTTCCCAGCCCCACAAGCCCCAGAGGGCCAGCACCGCCCGGGAAAGGAGCGCAAGGTGGGGATGGGCCCCGCCAGGGTTCGGGGCAGGAGGTGCGTTCTGCTTGCTCTTCTGCCTCCTTTTTTTAAATGCATCTTCAATCTTCTTTCTCAGCTCTCAAGATACCTACAGACTTGATGCTGCTGTGTGGCTGTCTAAATACTCCTGTCCTAGTTGCTCCATCCAGTCTCCCCACAAAAGTCAAAACTCGAAAAGAAAGATCAGTGAGGGTAGTGTGATGCTTGTATGATTACAGAAATCATTAAGCATGTAAATGTGAAAGATTCTTGAGGAAGGGGTCCAATGGCTGCGCTGAGGACAGCTTGTTAAACAAAGTGACTCTTTAGATAAGAAGACTGATGAGAGATATAACAGCAGCACAGTCTCTGGCCCCCTTCCTTGTCGGCGCGCCCTTCCTGCTCTGTGTCTGTGAATGTCGTGTGTGCTGTGTGCGTGCACACGCGCCTGCTGGGGAGAAGGGGTGCAGGGAGCATAGAGCCCGTTCACCACACTGCTCACTCCTGGAAGGGATTCTCAAGCCATTGGGTTTGGTAAGCAAAAGGCCACCTCATTAGGAAGCAAAGATCTAGCGATTAAACTATCAGTCTCTAGGTTCAGTACTTTTTTTTTTTTTTTGGCCATGCTACACACCATGCAAGATCTTAGTTTCCAGACCGAGAATCAAACCCACACCCCCTATAGTGGAAGTGCAGATTCTTAGCCACTGGACCGCCAGGGAAGTCCCTAGACCTAGTATTTCTAAACTAAGTAACTGATTATTTTATCTTCTAATTCTGATTATTTTTTAAGAGCTAACACAAAAAATTGCAGAAGACGCTAAGTACACATTGACAGGAAAATTATTTCAGGATTGTGATCAAATATAAATCCATGTTGAACTGAATTAACTTATACTAGGTGTTTATCATCAAATAAGTACTCGGTCTATTAACTTAAGTACTCATTTGCTATCAACGTGGGAAATAAACATTTATGATCTACCGGTTATTCTGAGGAATGCTCAGGCCCAAGGCTCAGCACCTGGTAGCACTCTTGCCAAATTCACATTGTGCTTTCTGGCTGGCACTCAGGAATTCCAAGTGCTTTCTCTACCTGCCAGATCTTCATTCAGGTGCTACCCCAGCGTGCGATGGTCTAGAAGCTAAGCTGCAGCTGCCAACCTGGCATGTGCTTCCCAGCCCCCTAGGCCAGTAGTAAAATTTTCTACATCAACCAAATTCACAAAATTAATTTTGTGAAGTTTTTTTTTCTTATAAGCCAACTAACTCCTGATTTTTTTTCAGAATCACACTTATAGTAACTATATCCTGAACCTACTCTATTAGTACAGAAAATCTTTTTAATTTTTGGATCAGGACTGACTTCAAACATTAGATGCCTCTGATTCCCTATAGACGTTCTTATTCAAAGGGAGAGATTAAAGACCTTAGGACCTCTAAAGAAGTCTCATTAATGTAATCAAAAGGCTTGAAAGAATGCTGAAAAATAAGTTAATGGGAAATAAAAGGGCAGCAACTTAAGGCATTTTGTTTTTCTTACTTAAAGGGATAACCAGAATTGTCTCCACCATCCATTTTAAAGAATGTGGAGTACTTCCTATGATTCTGCAATTTCTCTTGGCCAATCTATTCATCCCATCCAGAAACAGGTCAGGAAAGAACTAGTTTTTATTTCCAAAGCTTTACAATTTGGGGGGTAAGAGTGGGCAGTACCTGGAAGGTGCACCCTGAAATACTTTAAACTAGTAAAGAGCATAGAAAAACAGGGCTGCTGGTTCAACTTCCAACCTCAGGAAGTCCTAGAACACACACAGAAGGGAGTACAAGAGGATCAAGAGGTGCAGAGATCTGCAGGCATATATGCCCCGTTTATGGAACACAAATATTTTTAAAATAAACTGGGAACTTAGCTTATTTTGGAAGTTACATCATCCTATCCTTACACATTGATGACACGAAGCCCTAACAATCCAAAGCATTAGATTTACTTGGTTTATCCATTGGCCTTAAATGATAAAACCCATAAAAACTTGGTATCTATACAAACAGAAGGGAAGGCGGCAGGGCACAACCTTTAAAAGAATGACATAGCAGAGGACACAACATAAACTGAATGGAATTAGATGGATCCAGATGGCAGACAAGTCAACCTGACTTGACCTTAATGCTCAGTATACACGCATTGTAACACATGAGCGAGCTAAATAACACACCCAGAGGCGCCATGACAGTTCCAAGGCTGACCATCAAAAACCAAAACGTGGGCAACGGCCCAATCCTGGAAATCTCAGCCCCTTCCCCAAAAGGGTTGCCATAACCCTCCCACTCGTTAGCCTATGAAATTACTCAGCCCATAAAGCAAACCACACCACATTTCAACCCCACTTGCACTCTGTGAAGGCCCACACTCTGGGGAATGTGTTTCTCTCAGAATAAAGCCACTTCTTATCTGTTACTTTGTCTCTCACTGAATTCTTTCTGCAATGAGACATCAAGAAACTGGGCTTCATTAGGTCCTAAAGCCAGGTCTGAGATCTCTGGTGGAAGAGTGTGGACTTTGTCTGGGTTAGAGTCCCAGACAGGATTTTGGCTGGCTTCGAGTCCCAAACTGGGTTTTGCTAGGTTCAAGTCCTGGCATATGGGTTCAAGTCCCAATCTGAAGTAAATGGTTTCATATACATTAAATCTCTCTACCAGAACCTGGTGGTTAAAAAAAATAAAATTATGGACATTAAAAATGGATGACAATAGGGTTATAACCTGTGAGATGTGGTCAAACAGATACTCAATGAAAAAATTAATGGTGTAAATGTATTTAAAAAAAAGAAAGCAAACATTTAAATTACAAAGGTCAAAATGAGCAAACAAACCAAAAATAAAGGCAGACAGAAGAATAAAAGCATAAATAGGTAAATTAGGAAGCAAAAAATTGTAGAAATGGTTAATATAATGGAAAGCTGGTTCTAAATATGAGTGAATAAACTAATAAGTGAATAAATTCCTAAAAACGTGACCGAGAGGTTGAGGAACTCTACAAATATATAACAGTAAAAGCATAATGTTCAATGAAATGGAAAGCATTCTTTCCATATATCTTTATGCCAATAAACAAGAATCTATAATTGAAGCCAACTTAAGAAAAGGTTTTAAATGTGAATAACCATGGAAGAAATAAAAACTTTAAGATTTATACCCTCCATTCCTTTTCTCACAAAGAATACTATACCTATAGGTTCTATGGGTATGTTCTAGCAAACTCCTATTACTGAGATTTTCTAGGGCACCTACGAACATGAAAAACATCCCAACCGGCTTATGAGAATAGCATAATTATGTCGACAAACCTAACAAAGATGGACAAAACTAGCCAAATATATGTATAATCTTACTTATACTTTATCCAAAAGTCCTACATGTAAGAAAGATAAGTTATATAGTATATTCAAATTATAATAATACACCTTAGCCAGTAGATTTTACTCTATGGTAATAGATTTTTCTAATATTGAACATTGTTAATTCAATTCATTTACTCACAAGTAATGATTAACGACTTGTACTGGATGGATGTGGAAAATGAAAGAGACACGAAGAACCAAGAACCTCGAGATTTTTGGTTTGACCAGCTGACTGCTCAAAGTTGGTATTAACTCTTAAAAAAGTGGGGATGACTTGGAAAGAAGACAGATTTGGAAGGACAAAAATTCTGTTTTAGACAATTTTGTTTCAGATACTAATTGCTGTCCGAGTAGAGCTGTCCCAAGATAGCTGGGTAACAGAGAGAAGTTGGGATTGGAGATAAATATTTGGTAGTCATTAGCATGTAGATGGAGATGGCAATGGTGACCCACTCCAGTGCTCTTGCCTGGAAAATCCCATGGATGGAGGAGCCTGGTAGGCGGTACTCCATGGGGTCTCGAACAGTCAGACACGACTGAGCAACTTCACTTTCACTTTTCACTTTCATGCATTGGAGAAGGAAATGGCAACCCACCCCAGTGTTCTTGCCTGGAGAATCCCAGGGACGGCGGAGCCTGGTGGGCTGCCGTCTATGGGGTCGCACAGAGTCGGACACGACTGAAGCGACTTAGCAGCAGCAGCAGCACGTAGATGGTATATAAAAATATAGTACTGGATGGATGGAAAACTGTAGAAAAAAAGAGTGTTCAGGATCCAAATTTTAGTAATCTAACAATAGACAGACACTAGATACTAGATAGATTTGTGAATACCATATTTTCATATATGTTGCTATACTTATCTTTGAAATCAAGCTAAATTAGGACCTTGATAGAAAATTATTTAATATAAACCTTATTATATTGGTTTGGTTTCTTGCTGGCCTCTGAATACTTCAGTTTCAGTAGCAGTGTCATTTTTGTGATCTGTAAATTATCTGAATCTGTTTTGAGGGGCAGTTGTTTTTAAAGTGTTCTGAAAGCTGCCTCAGAGGCCGAGTAATGAGGGCACTGGGACTCTGACTCTAAGACTTTATTTGAAGAAAGTGTTTTATTCCAAGGGACAAATCTGTTTCATTTACTTTAAATCATATTTTATAAATATCATGTAATAGTGGACAATGCTGAAAAGTAAAGTGGGTCTCAAAGTCTGAGATAAGGATGGAATCATTAAGTGGGCTGAAAACAGTAAAATTCAGCCTTACTGACATTTAAACCTTACTTAAAATGACTGACTGCTTGCTTAATTTAAAAAGAAAATAACATGAGTCAAATGCTGAAAATACATTTTGAAGATGTGCCTAAAAGATACTTAGGAATTTAGTAATTTAAGGGAATCTTCCCATAATATATAAATCTATTTTCAAGCTTCTTATATTTAACATTTATAGATATTTATAGGAATATATGTATGTAAGCAGGGGATACCTATGTCAGGAAACAATAGCCATTCGCATTTAAAAAGTGAAATAATAGAAAAAGACCCATTAAAATCAGAAATAAGCTCAAATACCTATTACTAGTCAATACTGTTCTATGATGTCAACCAATGCAACAAGACAAGAAAAAAAGCTGAAGTTTTAAAAAAACTGGTATTATTTTGGGGTCACTATAATAGATCCTGAAAATCAAGAGACTCAACTGAAAAAGTACTGGAAGTAAGTCCTACAATGTAACTAACAGTACATAAGAGTTCAGTAGGGGATGCCCAGGTGGCTGGGTAGTAAAGAATCCACCTCCCAATGCAGGAGATGCAGGTTTGATCCCTGAGTCAGGAAGATCTCCGGGAGAAGGAAATGGCAACACGCTCCACTATTCTTGCCTAGAAAATCCCATGAACAGAGGAGCCTCACGGGCTACAGTCCATGGAATCACAGAGTCGGACATGACTGAACACAGGATAACTAGGTTATTTAAAATTGAATAACTTTCCTTTATACCACCCACTACAAGGTATAATATATAGGCATATCAAGTGTAAAATATAGTAAGGCAAAATTTCATTCATAATAAATAATGATTGCTAACATCTCTCAGGGGCTTATACATTATTGGTTAATATCCACAGCCATGATATTATATGATATTACCATGATAATAGGTACTATCATCACAATTTCACATAAAAAACTGAGGCTTAGGAAAATATAAGAAATTTTCCCAAGAATACACAAATGTCAGGACAGGAATTCAAATTCAATCTTTCTGACTCTACTGAAGGAGTTTCTTAGCACTATTATATCATTCTTATCTATCAAATTAACAAAGACAGGTCGTGCAAGGAAACAGTGATGGGTACTGAAAGCAGCACACACTGATTTCTAAAAAGAATATAAACTGGTGCAAATTTTCCAGAGGGCAATTTGCATGAGCACATCTATGAATTTCTATCAAATACATTCACAAGTGTGTACAAAGATCTACACACATGGACATTTATCATTGTTCATTATAACAATTAAAAAAATGGTCATACTCTAAATACTTAACAATATAAGTTTGATTAAATTATAGTCCTACTTGAACATGCTGAATGCCACTTGGCATTCAAAATAATCATCACAATATTCATATACAAAAATAATCTTTAAAAGGATATTTAATGATACAGGAAAACATAGTATATTGAATGAACAGTAAGAAACAAAACTACATATGCATACAAATTTTTTAAAGGATGTGTTTATAGTTACTAGGAGAGTTAAAAAAAATTACCAAAACTTTTAAGTTATCACTAGGGGAGAATTATGGATCACTTTTTTTTTTTAACTTTTTCTCTATTTATAAAATGATAAAATAAATGTGTTAAAATATTTAACTCAAGTGAGAAGTTGCTATCTGACTCTGGGAGCTCAGCCCAGCGCTCTGTGACAACCTAGAGGGGTGGGAGGGGTGAGAGGGAGGGGACACATGTATGCCTGTGGTTGATTCCTGTTGATGTATGGCAAAACCAACACAATACTGTAAAGCAAGTATCTCGCAGTTAAAAAAAATACTTAACTTTAACTCAAAATTTAGTTTTAAAAGATAAAATAAAAGATAACAGAAATGCCCTTTAGAAAACATCTCTATTTGAAACCATTTTTTCCCTATGCATGATACTGCTAATTTTAACACACTTGATGACTTAAAAATTTTATGTTACTTAAGGCACTTTTCTATCTTAGCAAAAAATAGAAACACCTACTTTATCAAAATAGATAATTAAACATTTCCAGCATTTTAGATCTATACTAATCATTTAAAATTCCAAGAAGTATCTAATACATAAAATTGCCAACTCAGTGGGAGCAATTCAAGAAAAACGATGACTTAAAGATAAAAAACATTGAAGTCAACTGTGAGGAGGCAGCCTTAATTACATGGGAAACCTGCTCCCTGTAAGTATACAAAACAACAAATTATAAAGTAAAAGCCAAGATTTAAAAATGACCAAAGTTACAGAATAAGGATAAAATTAAGCCCACATAATTTTGAATGGGAAATGAGTAGAGATGACCAAGAACAAAGAACAGAAACTAATTTTAGCTTCACCCTAAAAGACAGGAGGGAACAAACTGGAGAGCCTTTTGAAAAATCTAGGGCTTCCCCGACAGCTCAGTTGGTAAAGAATCTGCCTGCAATGCAGGCAATCCCAGTTCAATTCCTGGGTCAGGAAGATCCCCTGGAGAAAGGATAGGTTACCCACTCCAGTATTCTTGCGTTTCCCCTGTGGCTCAGTTGGTAAAGAATCTGCCCGTAATATGGGAAACCTGGGTTCGAACCCTGGGTTAGGAAGATCCCCTGGAGAAGGGAAAGGCTACCCAATCCAGTTTTCTGGCCTAGAAAATTCCAGGTTACCAAAGAGTTGGACATGACTGAGCGACTTTCACTTTGAAAAATCCAAAATGCAAACTGACATATTATAAGCAGTAAATTTGATTTTACAAATATTTTTTAATCTGGTAATCCTAATTACCCAGAACACAAGAGTCAGTGAGTAAATAGACAGAAAAACAAAACAAAATCTGCCTAATCAATTCAGTGAATGCTGCTAAATCATTTTATAATAACATTAAGTGTCTTCTATGTTCTGGCCACTTTTACACTCATTAGCTTGAATTAGTAAAAACAACTTGCAAAGTACTGAACAAGAGAAATTGAGTTCTATCTAGGGTCACAGCGAGTAAAGGACAGAGCTGGAATTTAAACCCAGGTCTAGCTGATGTTGGCTTGCCCAGTGGCTCAGTGGTAAAGAATCTGCTGCAATGCAGAAGCCGCAGGAGACAGTGGGTTTGATCCCTGGGTGGGGAAGATCCCCAGAAAGAGGGCATGGCCACCCACTCCACTATTCTTGCCTGGAGAATCCCATGGACAGAGGAGCCTGGCGGGCTACAGTCCATAGGGATGCAGAGTCCAACTCGGCTGAGGCCAGTTAGCTTGCACGCACTAGCTGACATCAGAGGGCCCAACTGCTCTCTTTCAAAGTAAAGTCTCTCAGTTCTCCAACCGAGGCAATCTGAGAGTCCTACAGGCCTTTAATTGTTGCCTAAAATACTTTTATTTTAGCCATAATATTAGCTGTTGTCATTCAGCTTCACAGTCCATATCAGTCATCTGCTTCAAATCAGAGGATGTGAAAATGTCAGCAAGAACAGCTAACAGCAAGGAGAGAAGACTGAAAATCACTGCCAGAAATCAATAGAAATCATTGAATTCTGCTGTCATCATCATCTATAATAATAATAATAAAGCTAAACAAGCATTGCTGTTTAGTTAGGATAAATCAGAAATCTTGATAACTTCTGTTCCATCACCTAGAAGATAGGCAAAACAACAGTATAAACTTTATACAATTGATGTAAAACTAAATTAGATAATATAAGTAAAGTGCTTAATACTGTACCTGGCATAAATTAGTGCCCAATAAATACTGACTATTATTATGTTTTACAGTAAGTGAACTTAAAGGCTATATGACTTGAAGGTAGAAAAATATAATTCATGGGTATAAATTTTTCTATTTAGAAGTTAAAATGTTTTGCCCTTGGAAGATCTCAAGACTAACTTTTAGAAATTCACTTTTATAATAACCTTCCCCAGCTAAGTGGGGTAGATAAGGTTCATTATATTTTTATAGGGCAAATGTACAGGGCCACTCAAGAAATGACATTATACACTTTAAGTTAATTTTAAAATGTTGGGTATACCAATTGTGTTATTCGCTCTGCACTGATTATTATGATCATCTCTTAACCATTTCCTGGCTTTTGTTCATCCTACCACATCTCAGCAGATCCATTTAAAGAGCATACTCTGTGGCCTTTAATATTCATGAAGCATCTGCTGTAGAAGACTTGGGATAAAACAATAGCCCAGATTCCTTGCCCTTGAGGAGCCTGAAGACCACAAACAAGATAAAGAAGATTCTAGACACAGTGTAAGTTATGGTTATAAACATTTTGTATTACTGTTAATCCTTGCAACAAATCTAGGTTTTAGCTAGTATCTTTTTGTTGTTTTATAGACGAAGAGCACAGGCACAGAAAGTAAAAAAGGAATAAAAATGGAACAGCTAACTATCACCAAATAAGCAAGTGCTATAGACGGATTCACAGTATTTTGAAAACACAGGAGAGTAAATAAATAATTTTGCTTAAAGATGGGGGATTAGAAAATGCTTGTGTTTTCAATTTAAAACCCAAGTAAAAATTCTGTAACATATAAATACAGAAATAAAAAAGTAGCAGAGTGTTTATCAAAATATATACAGAAGCTATTTATGGATAAGATTTCAGGTGGTTTTACTTTTCTCTGCTTTTTTCTTAATCAACCTGCTCTACTTTAATATCTTAAAATATAAGTAGAACAAAAATGAGCTTAAAATTGTGCTAACGCTCATCGAGAAAACTGTCAAGATTTTAAAGTTAATAGTACATTCAAATATGGAATGAAATCAGCTCTCTCTTTGCTGCTGAGTGTACATATCAATCAGCTTTTCTGGAAAACTTTTTCATCATCAAAGACCTTAAAGCTTATTCTCTTTGATCATTGCTTCTACGAACTCATCCTAAGAACACAGATGAAGAAAAAAATTTTACTATGATGTTCAACTCAAGTATGATATTAAAATATTGTGTGTGTGTTCAGTTGCTCAGTACTGTCTGACTCTTTGCAACCCTATGAATTGGAGCCTGCCAGGCTCCTCTCTCCATGGAATTTTCCAGGCAAGAATACTAGAGTGGGTTGCCATTTCCTACTCCAGGGAATCGTCCTGAACCAGGGATTGAACCTGAGTCTCTTGTGTCTCCTGGACTGGCACGTAGATTCTTTACCACTGTGCTACCTGGGATGCCCATTAAAATATAGGGAGTAACAAATACTGAAATAGGAGAATGATTTAAGTAAAATATGTTCTTAGGAAGAAAATGTTTGAAATATTTTTAAGCTCATGAGAAAATCCTTAGTGCATGTTAAATGGGGATGGAAAGATGGAGCACCAAGCTCTATAAACAGTGTTAATACCAACTATATAAGAAAAAGAGACACCTTTTTAGAACCAAATCTCTGAGATGATTCCATTATATAGTTTAAATCTCACAATAATAGATATATTTATTAACATGTATTAAGTTAAAGAGACGTTAATATTTGGTTCTTAGCCAACTTGAACGAAATATTCCAACTGGTTGGAACATTTGCTCTGCCATTATTAACTGTGAGACCTCTAGTAAGTTATTTAAACACAAGTTAGTTTTGGTTTAGTACCAAAACACTTCTTCATAGGAGTGCAGTAAGCATCAGATGCATTAAAGTACGTACAGCACTTAGAACAGTGCTTGGCACAGTGTCACCTACTATTATTAATCTTAACCTACAATGACCAAGTGAGATCTTTGCTGAGGCCTGAGTAATGAGCTGTGAACCAGGCAAAAGGTGAAAGGGACTACAGGAAGAATATTCCAGGCAAGCAGGAAGACCTTGGGATTTTTATTCCCTATCCACCTTTAGAGATTTGATAATTTATCTTAAAGACAGAATGCTTTGAATGTTCAGACATCTGCTTATGGGTTTTACTTGATGCTAGTTCACTGGGCATAGGAATTATCATGCATCTTTAAATTTTCAAACTATACTTATCAACATACAAACACACAATGACACACATTTTAAAGAACAAACTAAAAAACAGTATCACAGGAAGGCAGAACTGCCCAGTAGCTAAGGGATGACTTTCAAAGTCAGACTCAGGGGTTCAAACTCCCTTCTGCAATTTACTAGACAGACGTGTGACTTTGGGCAAGTTATTTAAACTTTCAGTCTCAGTTTCCCATCTGCACAATGAAAATAATAAAAGCAAAGAATAAGCATGACATTGGCCTATCTGTGCACAATTGTTGTTCAGCTACCCAGTCGTGTATGACTCTTCAATAGCTATTATTATGTTAGCTATAAAAACCAAAGCAAAGTTAGAGAACTGATATCTCATCACAGATCTGAAAATTATCTTTATGCCATCAGATCCAAAATACAGTTGTTCAGTCGTGATATCCACTGAATACCTGGGGTCCAATTTGGCAGATATAATCCATGAAAACATAGCTTCAGAGAAGCCAGTAACATAAAATAGGATACTTTTATTAGCCCAGTAATTAAAACAAAAATGTAGTAAAAGGAAATGACTAATAAAAACTCCCATCAGCATACAGACATTCCAAGTTTCTGTTTCCTATCTTTTAATATTTTCCATTATAATAAACTAATTTCATTAGACTTTCGTTTTTAAAAGCAGTTTAAAAAAAGTGGCCTCTTTTTCGTTGTTTTGTTTAAAAGTTCATTTTACTTTACATATAATGTTTAAGTGCTTGTGTGATGCTGGAGGTAAAAATGTAGCTTACTTTGAAAGTAAAATGCATTCTTAAACTAAATAAAATACTCAAACATTTGAAATTACAGATACACAGTGAGTTATTAGACCATTCTAATTTTTAGGGTACCTTCAAGTAGACAGATTAAGGTGATTTAAAATCGGAATGCCAAACTGGAAGAAAACAGGTGAATAGAGAGGAAAGTCTGAAATAATCTTCCTGGGGTTATCAACAGTAAGACAACTTTACAAATACTTGGTGAAGCTATCCTTATATTCAAACAACAGATAACACCAAAATTGAGAAAGTGCTACTAAAATTGCATATGTGATTAAGTAAATGAAAGTCATAGCCTCATACCCTAAATATATTGATTTTAAAAAATATATAACACATTATATTCCTTGTGATTCTAATAAAGTCCAAAAACTTGTATGAGGCATATCACTGTTTTCCGTTTATAATATGCATTAGAGAAACTAAATGAGGAAATAAGAGAACTGATGAACTTTCTCAAATTTCTAAATATACTGAGCCCCAAGTATCTCTGCAACTATTCCAAGATGATTAAAAAAAAAAAAAACAAAACAGAAAAACCTGAATCAATAAGCGTCTCATGGGCATGGGGATATTCCAACACAATCTTGCAACCAATAGGAAAACTTTCCCTAAATCCGGATTAGCATTTCATCCCTTTATCCATCACAAACCAGGATTGTTAACGGTTACCCAAACGACAAGATACCCTGTTAGAGTAATCAGTCCTTGGAAGCTTTAGGCGGTTTTTAAGGACCTCAAGGGGGTAAGGACGAGGCAGTTAAGGGAAGAAAAGCAGGATTCATTTCTCCGAGTTATATCTGTAACACCTCTTTGTAGGGAGTTTAACGTGGGACCCGGTCCAGCTGAATGAGCGCAAGGCGAAAATGAGAATTCGTCTGGAGACTGAGGGGCTAGGGGCGCAGTCGGGATGGGAGGAGAGGGATTTCGCCACGGCCCGCCTGGGGGCGGCAGTTTGGCTGGACTGACGGATAATAAAAATCGAATGGCTGGGGCTGGGTCAGAGCGGTCGGATGCCGCCTCACCCCACAGGCGCTCCGGGTCCGAGCTGCAGCAGACGGGCTGCGGGTCCGTGTCCATCCGGGGCGCCCGGGCCCGCCTCCATGTTCGGCCGGGAGTGGACCAGAGCCCTAGGCCTCGGGGTCAGGGTGACCGGCCTCATCTCGCCCGACATCCCCGGTGGGGCCGGCTCTACCCCCGGGGGGAGGATGCGCCGGGCTTTCCGCTCGACCCCGCCCGAGCCCCGGGAACGGCCGGGCCGCAGGGACTCGACCTCCCGGGACCCGGGCCTCCCGGGGCCTGAAGCTGAGCCGGCGCGGCCGCCCCGGGTCCCGGCCCCTCCGCCCAACGCTCGGGCGCGGCCTCCCGGCACGCAGCTCTCCCGTCGCCCGGCTCCCCCAGGAGGGCCACGGTCGGTGCGGTCCGCCCCTCCACCCCCTTCCCGAGAGACAAACCTGGGGGCCGCTACTCGGCAGGGCCGACCCGGCTACGGAGAGGCGCGCGGCGGCGGCGGCGGCGGCGGCGGGGCCCGCAGCGACAGCAGCCACCTCGGCCCTGCCCGCTCGGCGCCTCGCCCGCCCGCGGCCCCTGCGCCCCTTCCCCGGCCAGCCCCACGCGCACCCCACCCGCCACGCGCGCGCGCCCGGCTGTTGCTCAACCTACTTGCAGCCTCTCCTCAGCGGCCATCACCACATGCCCGGGAAGCCGGGGCCGCCCCAGGTCCCGCTGGCGGGCGGCCGCCTCTCCTTCAGCCCCAGGCCGCCGCTAGGGCGCCGGGCGAGCGGGAGGCTCCCCCATTGCCGCCCGCCCGCCCGCCGGCCACCCGCCGGGGCCCCGGCTCGGCCCGCCGTCCGCGCCGCCGCTCCGCGAGGAGGGCGAGCCAGTCTCTTCCGCGGCCGCTTCGCCCCTCGCCCGCCCGCCCGCAGCCGCAGCCGCAGCCGCTGCGCCGCCGCTTCCTCCTCCCCTTTCCTCTTTTTCCTTCTCCTCCTTCGTTTCGTCGGGAGCCGAGCTTGGCAAACCAGCACCTGCTGCTGGAGATCACCGAGAACTGAAACAGGAAACCCCAGCCCAGGGGAAAACCCGGGAGGCGTGGAGAGGGGTGAGGGGAGCTGCTGGAACCTGTCGGGCTCGGCCGGGCCCCTGCGGCCGCCCGCGGTTCCCGCGCCGCCTCGCCTCGCGCCCGGCCCGGGGGTCCCGACCTCCCCGCCCCGCTCCCCCCTGCCCGGGCCGGGCGGGCGCCCCTCGGCTCGGGTACGCCTCCTCCACCCGGCAATAACACGGATCATTCCCTGGGCGGCCAAGGGAATCGCTGTCTTCCTTTCCCGGTGCTTGTTTGCTTATTATCAGTATTCCGTAATGAGGGGGGGGGGGTGGAAAAACCACACCTGGCATTAGCAAGACCAATACGGGAATTTATTAATAAACAAATGAAGCTATTGGGATTTCACCCAGGGGAAGGACTTCTTGCAGTAAGGAAACTGGCCCTGTTGGAAGTGGCAACATGTCAAAATGGAGGCGAAAGCCAGGTTGAATCCAGATCTCTTGCCGGAGGTTGGGAGGAGACAGCAGAGGTGGGAGCTGCGAGTGTGACAGCTCTGGGCGCATCGGGCCTTTCTACTTCTGCGGAATGTCCGCCACCCAGCACAGCCAGGGCCAGCGTTTCCGCAGTGTTCAAATCGGCTCACTCACCTGCCTGTGCAATTGTCTCCAGACGCCTCACTCCCAGCCTTGGGCAGGAGGCATGCACTTTTAGAGGGAGAGGGAAAGGGCCGGCCCTGGATTGTGCCCCTCCCAGGGGTCACAGACCAGCCAGCTGCTTTAAGTGCCTTGTCTCATTGAAGTGTTAACCAGGTGTTATAATCCCCCTTTTCCTACAGAAACAGATTAGAAAAATTTCCCGAAATGACCCTTCTTGCAGAGGAGGGATCCAGGTCCGTCTTCATCGAAAGCACGTATTTGTTTCAGGGGACCTTGAATCACACTTTTGATCACACTATTCACCTTTAATACAAAATTATTTCTTGCCTCTCTGAATTGTTTTCAGCAGGGGCATGCTTTCTCCAAGCCCGGGTTCTGCTGAAGCTGATTGGGCAGCTTAATGGTAGTGATATCTGTGATGCTTACTGGGGTTCACGCTTTCCAGTTTCTCTATTTTAAAAAAAAAAGCTGTCTTTATGGCTCAGTTGGTAGCACAGATGCCTCCACCTCTTTGGCCAGCATCTGTTACTCTTTAGCTATGGATGATACGGGGTCCCAGCTGAGAGTCCCCTGCTGGCTGGTGTTCATGGCACAGTGACACTGCAAGATGAAAGGTGAGCATCTCGCTGAGTTTGCTTTCCGCTACAGTAGGCCAAGTCTTGGGGCCTAGTAACTGAAATAGTAGACCAGTAGGCTTCTTTGGGGGCATATGTGAATTCTGTGGTCTACACTTTTAGTACCGTGTTTGGAAGTTTGGCAACCTGCTCTCTGCAGCCAGGTCAGTTTGAATTGGCAGTGAGGGAGGGATGCTCGGGAAAGCATTCCATGTTCTCTGAGCCAAACCCTCAGAAGTCTCTTGAGCAGTATTAGGGAGTGGCAGGGACTTAGAAAGAGGCTGGCTTGCTGACAGCAGTAAGTGACGGCATCTGTGACATGATTTTAGTGATGCCAGGAAGTTCCCCTACTCCACAATAATACCACCCACATAGTCTATCTTACTTCCCTCAATTGACTCAACTGAATTCCACTCAATATTGATTTAGCATGACTGTGTACTATATTAGGTACTTTGGAGGTGAGAGATAGAAGTATTAAAATAGACAACATTTAGTGAATGTTCAGTATGTTCCAGGCACTATTCTGAGCACTTTGCATATATTCGTTCACATAGCACCCACAAAACCCCTATGAGGGAATAACTATCACTGTTTCCATTTCACAAATGAGAAAACTGAGCCCAAGTTTAAGGTCAGTAAATAACAGTACAAAGATTAAAACACAGGCAGTTTTAACTACAGTTCAGGACTCATTATGTGAATGATACAGTAACTACCCTTAGTTACCTTACTATGTAGTTGGGAGATAAAAACTTGAAAGTTAAACGAAGACAAAAGAATTTTTAAGTGTTAAATATGTGTCATGGGTAATAAAGGCAATGAAGGTTCAGAAGACAGAGGAATCACTTTAGACTGGAATGGATGAAAAGATAGGGTTTCAAAAGGGGGAGATTTAAACTGGATAATGAAGATGGATAATACTTTGATAAGCAGAGAGGATGAGGAAGGGCATATGAGTGAAACAGCGTAAGCAAAAATAGAATGCCAGGGAAATCTGAAAAATAGGGATAAAAAAAGCTGGAAAGAAAAGTAGGACAAAATTACACAGAGATTTACAAATGAGAGAGGGGAGAGAGAGAGAGAGATGGGGAGAGAGAGAGAGAGAGAGAATTTGAGCTTGTGTTACCTTTATACACAGAGGAATCTGTGAAGGGTTTTGGACAGAAGGTAATATGGAGAACATTTCTAATTTAGTAAAATCGATATTGTGTTGGTTATTGGATGGTTTGGAAAGGGGAAGAATTGACGCAGGGAAAGAAGTTTGAAGGTCAGGATGGGAGAATAGATGGGAATGAAGAAATCCTGAGGGAGGGAATGAAGGAACTAGTTAGGTGTTTGGGTGACAAAAATCACTGAGACTTTGTAAATGACTGGATACACTTAATGGAGACTAACCTAAGAAAAAGGAGAAGTTCAAAATGACTTAGGAGTTTGAATATGAAACCTGTAATATCTCTGACTGGAAAAAAGGGAAGTCTGGGGATAGAGGAACTACTGTTTTGAGCAAATGTTTAGAGGAGTTTGGTTTTAGGCATGTGTTTGTGGTAATAGTGGGGATATGCTTGGGGAAGCGTTTCATAGCTTTATCTAGAAAAGGCAAAAAGTTGGGTTGATGAGGCTTTTATTTGCTACTGAGAGAATAAGTATGAACATTTTATATGGTCACAGTTATAACAATAACCAACCATGGTGTTCATCTTAAGCAAACCAGAGTTCAAAGAATATTTCAATCCTTCTGTAGCTCTGAGATAAATAAACTTTAGGGAATTCCTCTTCTCTTTACTCCAAGTTCTATTTACTTGAAAGGAAAATAAGATATATGGGAAAGAAATTTCATGGCTTCAGAGAATATCAGATTGAGGAAAGAAAACTTTAGAGATCATTGAACCTGACCACAATGTTCAGTTTGCAAATGGTGAAACTGAGGATCAAATTTTGAATGTCTGATGTTAAAACTTCAAAAACAGGCATTAGGCAAATATGGCACATTTGCTAATTATCAATGCTGGATAGCCCATTTGTATTTTATAAAAGCAGCCTGGACCTTGAATTGTGAATTTGAATTGCAAATAATTAAGACCTTGAGAGGCTATGGGTCTATAATAGGCAAAGACTTGGGACATCTTCACTGATTAAAAGCAAATTCTTTGGAAAGAACAGGTTGGAGGCAGAAGGTGCGAGGAAGAATGGTTGCAACAGCAGGGCTTCTTTAAAATGTAGCTCCCGGGTAGACTATCTCACACGGAGATTCATATTCGAACCTAAAAGACTGAGTTTCAGGAGCCCATCGCACCTTACTCGGCTGCCTCATCATCCAGATGCCTAGTCACCTTGTCTAAGACCTCTAGGAGCCTCAAAAGTGATGGCCCATAGGTCACCTTCAGGTTCAGAACTGGTACACACCCCTGAAAACTACTTCTAGTTCTATCTGGAGCTTTACTAGTGGTGCCCTTAGGAATATTCTCATCCCCTGTTACACGTGGGGATGAGGATTATTTTCTTTGTTCTCACATCTCCTGCTTTATCAGTTATGCCAAAACACTTACCTTTGTTGAAGTGATGTCACTAGACCGTTGGATGCATCTTCTTCTCCAGCATTTTGTCCAGCACTTGATTTCCTCTGATTGAAGAGCTTCATATATCCAGGTGACTACTGTGAATTTTCATTCACAGTTTCTTTTATGTCTTTCAGAGAAGTTCTGGTTAATTCCAACAACCCATGACATGTTACACTTCCTTAGTATTATTACTGTAAACGGCCACTTCCCAAGCACATAATCTGTGTAAGATGGACACAAAAGGATAAAACACTTCTTTTCTATGTACTACAGTGACTGGTTAGAGTTGCTTTTTAATACTGAGTTCTTAGGGAAAGGAAACTAGAGGGTATGAGATATGGGCTGTTGGCCAATCCCACGACTTCTTTCTTTTGATGAGTTACCACGGGTTTCAATATCAGCAGCATGACTCTTGTTTTCAGCATGTGAGAAGTCAGATAGCAAGATTTTCAATATGCTTGTGTCATACAGTTATGTGATTATTCTACCTGAGCTGGACAGTGTGGTTGCACTCATTTCACAGTATTTGACCAACACAGGACTTTTGAAAAACAAACACTTAAGAAATACTCCTAAGGTGACATTTTGCCATCTCGACAAGGACCACACCTGTCATTGCAGTTCATCCTGCCCCAAAGTTTTAAAATTGCTATTTCAACATGGATTTTCAAATATACCAAAAACATCCTCATCACCTCTGTAAGCATCTGTTGTTTTAGAAGGAAGTAGGCATGTAGAATTATAAATGTACAAAAGTGAAAGAGTTAGAAACAGAATTATGGAATTTCCAGGTTAGAGTACATCTTATGTTAAAAGGCTAAATCACAAGACTACTAGTTGCAGCATTAGTTGCAAAGTCAAAAAAATTAGGATCAACTTAAATGTACATTAATAGGAAACTGTTCAAATAAGTTGTAGTGTCATATATTAGGGTGCCATTCAGCTATGAACAAGAGTGAAGTGGCCCTATGTGTATGGAATAAACTTCAAGACCTTTTGTTTATTGGAACAGTGAGGTAAAGACCAGTGTATATAGAATGCTACCATTTGTGTGAAAGACAAAGAATATCTCTGTGTTTGCTTATATATGCATATAACATCTCTGGGAGGAAACATAAGAAACTAGTAAGTGTTATCCTCGACAAGGAAACTGGATGATTTGGAAGAAAGGGAGGAAGAGAGATTCAGTTTTTACTCTACACTCAACAATGGCTTTTGAATTTTGAATGGGGTACTTGAATTAGCTCTTTGAAAAAAAATTTAAGTTTGCATTTATTGGTGATGTGTACCACCCCAGGGAAGATCCCCTGGAGGAGGGCATGGCAGCCCAGTATTCTTGCTAAGAGAATCTCATGGACAGAGGAGCCTGCCGGGCTACAGCCCATAGGGTCTCACAGAGTTGGACATGACCGAAGCAACTTAGCACAAACATTACTATTCACGTCATTCTATTTGATTCTATAAATAAGCAGATATTATTTTTTTCAAATAGTTGAAAAGGAAGAGAAAGAGAAGAGGAAGTTGAGGGAGTCCTGTGAGTTGCACGTGTGGAGTCTGGGGCTTCCCAGGAGAGGGGAAGATTCTTATGATCATGTGGAAGGGGAGATCCCATAATTGCTAAAAGATTCCCAGACAGTGTTAATAACACTGATCATTTTTTTTTAAACAATGTAATTGTCAAAAGCTCCAAACTCAGATTCTATGAAGATTTCTGATAGAAATTGCTTTAACTAAGGGAAGTTCTCATCAACAGATGCAGGAGAAATTCCTACAAGCAATAGGTATTGTAAATCAACAGTAGACCTGGGCAGATGAAGCACATTTTGGGTTTTTTTTTCCCCCTGAGACTCATCATCATTGTATTTGCTTACTCATTTTACTATGTATCTCCACATCAGAATGTGAGCTCCACAAAAGCAGGAAGTCTGTCCATTCTGTTTGCTGCAGTGTCTTCAGTTCTCCTGTGCCTGACGTGTAGAAGGCACCTGGGTTGGTTCTAGACTGGTGGAACTGGGGACCATACACTCAGTGACTCTCTAGCTTGTGACTGCTTATTTAGGCTGCAATCTGTTAGAAAGCAGTAAAGATATGGCCAGGGAAACCAAATTTTAGGGCTTCACTATTTGAAAGAGTGGGGCTTCCCTGGTAGCTCAGCAGTAAAGAATTTGCCTGCCAATGCAGGGAGACGTGGGTTCAATCCCTGGGTGGGAAAGATCCCCACCCACTAGGGAGCAGGGAGTGGCAACAGTCTCCAGTATCCTTGCCTGGAGGATATCATGGACAGAAGAGCCTGTCAGGTTGCAGTCCATGGGGTTGCAAAAGAGTTGGATACAGCTTAGAGATTAATAACAACAACATCTGAAAGAGTAGGCAAAGCAGAATTCAAATCTCAGAGCAATTGGGAAATTAGAATACTTAAGCATGGAGGAACAAGGCAAGGAACCAACTACTGAAGTAGTGGAGCAAGGTAGGGGCTTGGCTTAAAAAAGAGAGAGAGAAAAGAAACATAACCAAGCAGCAAACAAATGAAAACAAAGAAATTTCCCTAAACAAACAAATAGCACAACAATAAAATAGAAGAGATGGCTGCATAATTAAGGGCTGCAGTTTACAGAAAGAACAGGACTATAAACAGAATAGCTTGCTGCCATCACTGTACCACTGGAGAGTTGGGTGGCTGAAGTGGGAGTCACCTTGATTTGGAGTCTCCACTGGTTTCAGAGTCTAGGATAGGGGTGAGTGAGCCTAGATGCTGGGGTCTGAGGGATACAGAGACAGTCACCCTAGTGCAAACAAAGGTCTGCATAGTCAAAGCTATGGTTTTTCCAGTAGTCATGTATGGAGTGAGAGTTGGACCATAAAGAAGGCTGAGTGCTGAAAAACTGATGCTCTTGAACTGTGGTGTTGGAGAAAGCTCTTGAGAGACCCTTGGACAGCAAGGAGGTCAAACCAGTCAATCCTAAAGGAAATCAACCCTAAATATTCATTGGAAGGACTGATGCTGAAGCTGAAACTCCAGTGCTTTGGCCATCTGATGTGAAAAGCGGACTCATTGGAAAACAGCTGATGCTGAGGGCAGGAGGAGAAGGGGGATGAGGACAGAGGATAAGATGGTTGGATGGTGTTAGCAACTCAACGGACATGAGTTTGAGCAAACTCCAGGAGAGAGTGAAGGACAGGGATACCTGGCATGGTCCATGGGGTCACAAAGAGTCAGACATGACTGAATAACTGAACTACAACAAAAAGGAGGTTCCAGGTACTCCTGTCTAACCTTAGAGTAAAAAGCAATGAGACATTTACAGTGTCTACTTTTTTTTGTTTGAATGTAGACAGTCCAGGGGATAAATATCCCCTGGAGCCAGAGCATCCAGGAGCCAGAAATGAGGAGTCCAGTCAGGTGGCTGAGTCTTCATTAATAAGTGCCACAGGCAGAGGCAGGAGATCATCTCGGCTGAAGAGATAAATAGATTGGAGCTTATTGTCTTTCAGTCGATAAGTCGTGTCTGACTCTGTGATCTCATGGACTGCAGCACGCCAGGCCTCCCTGTCCTTCACCATCTCCCAGAGTTTGCTCAAACTCATGTCCATTGAGTCAATGATGCCATCCAACCATCTCATCCTCTGTCCTCTTCACCCTTCTCCTCCTGCCCTCAATCTTTCCCAGCATCAGAGTCTTTTCTAATGAGTTGGCTCTTTGTATCAGGTGGCCAAATTATTGGAGCTTCAACTTCCGCATCAGTCCTTCCAATGAGTATTCAGGGTTGATTTCCTTTAGGATGGACTGGTTTGATTTCCTGCTGCCCAAGGGACTCTCAAGAGTCTTCTCAAGCACCACAGTTCAAAAGCAACAAATTTTTGGTGCTCAGCCTTCTTTATGGGTCACCTCTCACATCTGATGGGAGAAATATCAACAACCTCAGATATGCAGATGATACTACCCTAATGGCAAAAAGCAAAGAGGAACTAAAGACTGGAGCTATCTGATGGCTTTTAATGGTTTTGGATATAGTACAGCCATTTATCTGTTTCTCTGTCTCATGACCCTTCCTTTGGTTCAAACATTTACCTAATTTGAAACAAAGTCAGTATTCCCCTGAAATGTTTCTCTAGCTCTTCAGTTATCACGTGACTTCCTCTGGTTTTTTTAGTTTTGTACACAGACCCCTGGTTTACTGAGACGGTTTAGGCCTTCTGGGTCATTTTTGCAAGCATCTATTTTTAAAAGTGAGCGTTTTCTGTCTTTGGCAGTTCCTACTTTTTAATTGCAATCTTGCTTAGAGAAATTCTGGAACTTGTCACTTTATTTTTTAATTTTTACTTATATATTTTTTTCTCTCAGTAAATATTTTAATGAGAACTGAGGTCTGTGACATACATAGCAGTAAGCTCCCTGGCCTAAGACTTTTGCTCTAGCCCTGAGTCTGGGGCTAACAAACTACACTTAACTCACATTTGGAGAGAAGGCCATTTTGAGTGTCATTCATCAGTATCCATTTTCACAGAAGATACCAATTTGGGGCCAGAGTCTCAATGCTAATACTTCCTCTCAGGGAAAAGGTCAAATGGCAACACAAACACAGGAGCAATTTTGAAACATCTTATTGCTCTTTGATCAGGAGGGCCTTGGGATACCAATGGTTCTGTAAACACAACTTCGTCAAAATACAGTAGAACACAGAGAAAGGGAAGAGAAGAGTAGAAAGGCTGGCAGGCCTTGGCTCATATATAATTAGGTTTGAAGCCTCTTGAGCTGCCTGTAACTGTAAGAGGCAGCTAAATACTCTACAAGCTTTGGCAAGCACAACTTGTTTACTAGCAGACCCTTTCCTGATGAAACGGATTACTGCTACTTTCTGTGTTTACTTTGCTAAAATGTGTGCTTGCAAGAACATTTTAGAGTGTTGGTAGGATTGGATCTAAACAATTGTTTTTCTTGTCTTGGTGGTCAATTCATTATGTACAGAAGCAGGAGCTGGCATTTTCCATGACTTTCTTTTTTTTTTTTAAATATATGTAGCTGACCAATAGTGAAATTAAAACTCAAATACTTCAGCTGTATGGATTTTGAACAAGGGTTAATGGAGGTGGATTTCCCTGGCTTTAATATCTAGTAACCTTGTAATATCATTTTAAATTATAAAAAAAGTACATTTTTATGGTAGAAAATTTTTGTTGTTTTGTTGTTGGTTAGTCACTAAGTTGTGTCTGACTCTTTTGCAACCCCAGGGACGTAGCCCTCCAGGCACCTCTGTCCATGGGATAACCCAGGCAAGAATACTGGAGTGAGTTGCCATTTCCTCCTCCAGGGGATCTTCCTGACCAGGGATCCAACATGCATCTCCTGCATTGTCAAGTGGATTCTTTACCACTGAGCCACCGTAAGTTTTTTAAGACATATAAAAACATAAGGTTTCAAAGATACAAGTCATCTTCATCCCATCACCCAGATATAACTAACCACCATTAACTTTTTCTTCCATTACATATCTATATTCCACTGCCTCTCCTGATTTATTTTTTGTGTTCTATCATTGAAGTTGGAATCATAAAAGACACAATCCATAACTTAAAAAAACCAAGTACTTTCTCAGAAAGGTAAGACATACTTTGAAAAAACTGTAGAGAAAACACTAATTTAAATATAATTAAGTGCCAAACTTACCCATGTTAGCAGCTCATTCAGTCAGCTGTGATCACCAGGATGCAGATCTCAAATAATTCTGTCTGCCTTAGCATTCATTCAGTCAGCAAATGTTTACTGGGCATTTACTGTATGCTGAGCTGTTTGGTTGCACCCTACTTCCTAAAGCAGACTTAGAGAGCCCCTAAGATGAAGGCAGTTGCGGGCTCCTTCCGTCTCCCCTGTTCACTGCCAACCCCTCGTCTCCTTCCGCTCACCCCTGCTCCCACTCACTGCATGGGATAATACAGCCCTGACATTTTGAAAACATTCAGT
Organism: Odocoileus virginianus; assembly: GCF_023699985.2. Lineage (NCBI taxonomy): Eukaryota > Metazoa > Chordata > Mammalia > Artiodactyla > Cervidae > Odocoileus > Odocoileus virginianus. The sequence continues at coordinate 55,497,020 of NC_069683.1, forward strand.
ATATGTTAGCTCTAATTACAGGCACAGTCTCTGCCCTTGAGAGCCGTATGGTCAAATGAGGGAGCTAAATGTCTAGTAAATACATTAATAAGTTGGAAAAAACAATTTGAGCACTAGACAGATCTTCACTATGGTAGGATCTAAAACTAGAGTTTGAACTGCTTCTCTTATTCCTGTCTCTTTCTGTAAAGTTGTTGTTGTTGTTTAGTCACTAAGTCGTGTCTGACTCTTTTGGGAGCCCATGGACTGTAGCCTACCAGGCTCTTCTGTCCATGGGATTTCCCAGGCAAGAATACTGGAGTGAGTTGCCATTTCCTCCCCCAGGGGATCTTCCCAACACATGGATCAAACCCACCTCTCCTGCATCTCCTGGGTTGGCAAATAGATTCTCTACCACTGAGCCACCAGGGAAGCCCTAGTACTTTCTGTAAAGTCCTTGCCACTTAATACAGTGATGATGCCACTCTCTGAAAAAAAAATATTTAAAAGAGGAGCATGTCTTTTATGGAAAAAATTATTGATAAAATTCAGTTTTAGACACATTGACTTTGTCTTCTGGGAGGGCTTCTGGAACGTCCAGTTAGAGATGACAAGTGGGCTGAACAAATGCCTGCATAATTCACCCTGTGGCTTTAGCATCATCCTGGATTCTCCCCTTCCCTCACTTCCACATCGAATCTAGAAGCCAGCTCTTGTTAGTTCCACTTTCAAAATATATGTTAATCTGCTCTCTTTTCTCCTCTCCCATCACCCTGATCCGAATGACCACCATCTCTCTGTGTCTTGTTGTCTTCATCTGTACTGATGAAGTGCTTACCTTATGGAATTGTTATGAATCTCAAGATAATTTCTGTAAAGCACTCGAATGCTGAATGACAGACCAAAAAGTAGAGAGGATCAAAGTTGTTTGAGGCCACAGAGCCTAGAAGAAAAGTAATTATCAGAGGTTAAAAGATTGGGAACTTCCAACATGTGGTGTTCCATTAGGGCATGTTTACATGAGAGTGGTGGAAAGAAAATTGAACAAGATTGTTCCATTCTCTGTGTTAATTAGAATAATGTGTACAACAATTATCTATAATAAGTTTGAGTCAATTAGGTCTGTTGAGTCAAAACTTTTTGTATCAGCCCACTTCAGAGACGGCTGGCCAGGCTGTGAATTTGCTTCCTTTTGGTCAGCTGCCCGGCCCGTTCAGTTAGTGGGGCCCACAGAGGGTGTGACCAGCCACCATGGTAGGGACTGCCCTGTCAGCAGGGACTCAAGAGGGGACAGTTTCCCTTAGAAGTGGCTCTGGATTCTGGGTGTGGCAGGTACCATGAAAGACACTTACAGCTGAGAGGTGCGCTTATGCAGAGGCAGAGCAGGAGGTCTGAAGCCTGGGTTTTGAGTCCCAGCGATCAGTTCCACTTTGAACCAGCTCTGTCTGGTTCAACGTGCCTGTAATTAGAGCTAACATACACTGAGTGTTTTCAACTAACTTTGAGCAAGTTAGTAAGTTTCTCTAATGCCCAACTGCTCCTTCATCAAGTGGACATGCTCATAATTTCAGAGACGCTTGCTTTGGAAAGCTCTTTGTGAACTTCACCAGGAGGTCCCAAATAACCTTTTTGCTTAGGAAGACAGATGGTTTTAATTAGTTATTTACTGAAAATTTTGTTAAGATACTATGTAAAGTAGCACTGCTCTTTGGGAATAGAGCAAAGATACAATTCCCACCAAAGATTTTCTCATCTTTCAGAGGTATAGGGAAGAGACATTCCTAAATGCTAATGAGAGATAATAGGGTAACCCCAGCAAGCACGACTGACATCGATGAATTTATCTCCTAAGAAGTAGGATGAAATGGGGTAGAAGAGCTAATTAAGGCTCCTCTTCAAAGAGGCAGAATATTGTACTAAGGAACTCTGACAAAATAGTGTAAAGAGAATGAATAAAATGAAGGAAAGTCCCGTGGAACAAAAGGTTGACCTAAGATTTCAAAGCTGTTCTCAGTGACTGTGAATGGGAATTACTTCCAGTCAGGCACCCTGAGGGGGTCATTTGAGATGGAGAAAGAGCAGTTTGGAAGCCATAATGTGGTGTGAGGACTATAGGACAGGAAAGAGAGAACAGCTAAATGCTAACTCACATCGCATGTTAGTGCACAGACATTGCCACCTGAAAATTCTGGAATTCAAAGTGAGAACTCCCTGCTAAGAGCAAATGTTTTTGCAGTGACTGCCAGCTACCTTGTGGTGCTTAGGTTTCGATGTTTCCTTCTCTTTTAACCTAGAAGAAAACTGCCACCTACCTCAAGCTACCATGGACAGCTGAAGTGATGAGTTCAATATTTAAAAATAAATAAAAAAACAAAATAATCAGGATTCCCGTCTTACACAATAAAATTTATTTTAAAATGTTTGGTATTTGATATCATAATTCAAGAGTTGGACCATAGAGAAGTCTGAGCACCAAAGAACTGATACTTCTGAACTGTGGTGCTGGAGATGACTCTTAAGAGTCCCTTGGACTGCAAAGAGATCAAACCAGTCAATCGAAAAGGAAATCAATCCTGAATATTCACTGGAAGGACTGATGCTGAAGCTGAAGCTCCAATACTTTGGCCACATGATGCAAAAAAACTGACTTATTGGAAAAGACCCTGATTCTGGGAAAGATTGAAGGCAGGAGGAGAAGGGGATGACAGAGGGTGAGATGATTGGATGGCATCACCAACTCAATGGACATGCACTTGAGCAAACTCCAGAAGAGAGTGAAGGGCAGGGAATCTGTCATGCTACAGTCCTTGAAGTTGCAAAGAGTTGGGCATGACTGATTGACCAAACAGCAACAATTTGATGTCATCTCTAGAAGGGCTTGAAAACCAAGCTTGTAGGTGATAGAACCAGGCATCATGTCCACCATCACATTGCAGAAATTTCCCAGTAAAATATCACTGTCTCTGTTCACAGGTTCAGACACTTGCCCTAATGCTGGCACTGCAGGTGGTCTGGAGTCACCATGCTCTGGAAAACGAATGCAGCTTCTGTCCCTGCTCTTATTACTCTTATAATTATTGTCAGTCTTGTCAGAATGGACTCTGAACTTCCTCCTTCTTTGGTCCAGTTTCAAAATCGGAGGTGGCTGCATCCAGTCAGAGGAGTCTAGATCATTTGCCAGCAGCCTAGTTGTGAGGGAGGCTGGGCAAGTATCTGGAGCTTCTGTAGTGGGAGGCGGGTTCTGTCTCATACATAAGCTTTCTTATGTATAACAAAGAGGTTTAGATGCAGGGGAGCCAAAAACATTAAAAGTGTAAGCAAGGTTTGTCTTCTAAGAATTCTTGGTTTTGGTTACAACCTCTTGATTTAGATAGTACAAGATATTTTAGCATACCATGCTCAGACTTCTAGACATTTCCTTTTAGCTTCTAGTTCTTGCTGGCAATTCCTGAGAAATAACCAAAGAAAGTGAAGACTAATTCACTAGACCCTTTTACCAAAGTAATTTTTCCCACTGTGAGATATTATGTAAACCTTTGCTTAGTTCAAAATTTTGAACATTTACTAGCTTGAAAAATTAGGATGTGTTAGTTTTTACGCAAAAACAGTTATGAATATACTGAATAATCACCCATAAAAATAATGAATAGTTTAAAAGAAAAAGTTATGGATTAATAAGACACTTTCTTACTTAAGATATTTCGTGATTAGGTAGCATTATATGTTGGAAATCATCATCATCAACATCAGGGAAGGAGTATCACACTTTATATATTATAAAATACATAAATATTTTATGTATTTTTAGATTTCTATCCAGACCTCTGACAGAGTATACATACAGAAAGAAGATTCAGTCTCCTTTTGTCACCAGTGAAATATTTTCTGTATTGTCACCAGACTGTAAATAACAAGCTTTCTCATCAAAGCTGTTTAACATTCATTTCACAATTGATTAGCAATGCCAGTCATGATGCAGATGCATACCACATGTAAATATTTCTAATATCTATGGTCCCCGTACATCTTCCCCCAACTCCTAGTGTAGCTAATTTAGAAGTTATGAAATTTATAAGCCAGATGGGAACTGGAACATCCTCATAAGCCTGAGAGATTTTGTCCATGTGTTTTTGGTTGTTCCACAGAGAGATCACATCTTCCCAAGTGATGCTGAAGGGATGAGTGGCTTGTCATTGGCGCTTACTCAGTTCTTTGTCTTTCCTGTGAGTCATTATTGTTTTCTAGCTAGAAGCTGTGGCCAGCCTCTCTTTCAGGGTGCCGTTTTCATTCATTTGGAAACTAAAGAGCTGTGCTTTGCATCACGTCCTCACTGCCAGCAAAGCCAGCTCTGCTAGATTAAAATGCAGTGATGCATTAGCAGTCAGTGCAAAGGGCTGCAGGCTGCCTGTCTGAGCCAAGCAGCCATGCTGAGCGCACGGAAGGCCCTGTTCAGAAGGGGTCAGGGCTGGATGCCTAGGGTTAGTAGCACGTCAAGGCTGCTCATGGCAAGAAAACTGCTTTTATTTTGTGACTGGCAAGTACAAAATACGGCATGTAGGGGTGATGTGGGCTAGAGCTCACTGTAAATTGGTCACATGATATTTATCCCTAAGCATCTGATATGGGACGGACACCTTGGAAGGGATAAAGTAGTGAATACATATAAAGTACGGAGAACAAAGTGTAGTTAAACTTTTAACTACACTTTAATAACAAAAGTGTTATTTCATTTAATCTTTATGATAATTCTATTCAAATGAGAAAACTAGATTCAGAGATGTTAAGTAACTTTTCCAAAGTCACAGCTAGGTAATGATTTGAAGACAGAATTAAAATCCAGTCTGCCTGACATCCAGAACACTTAACCTTTACCAGTTAACTCAAATTCAACATCTAGAGTTTTATTCTGTTGGTAATAAGAGTGGGAAAGTGCTGTATGTCACATGGAAAGGAAAATGTGAATTAAAGACAACTGCCCCAGTGGGCTGCTCAGACAAAGGAAGGGACCCTTGCTAAACAGATTGAAACTTCCAGAATGAGGTCCCTCGAGCCACAGCTAGAAGCTGCTTTAATCTCTGAGGAAGGATTCTGTTGACTTTTATTGTTCTTCAGTGTATTTACACTCCCCTCAAATTACTTGACTATATAAACAAACCCACAGGTGTAGGAAAACTGTGCATGATAACTGAGTCAGGAAACTAAGAATTAAAAAGTCAAGCTATGCTAACTCTTGGGGTAATGGTGATAATCATAATATCCCAGAGAATGTTTTATTTAATGAAAGAACTTAGAGATTGTCTCAGAATGTTTTGTATGTAGAGCAAGGTTACAGGCAAAAAGAATTAAAAATCTTTCTGACTATAGTAAAATCATTTTTGCATGTATAATTTTAACAGGTGTTTTGAAAAAAACCTGAATCCTTCCAAGAAGAGACATGTGGTTGTTTAAAACAGAAAGACATTTCTGTGATTTCTAGGAGGCACGGAGACTCCAGACACTACTGGCCCAGGCATCTCATGTTTTTCATGTCACATTTGCATATATCATCATCTAAAGATTGAATATTCAATGGACATGAGTTTGAGCAAGCTCTGGGAGATGGTGAAGGACAGGGAAGCCTGGTGTCTGCAGTCCATGGGGTCACAAAGAGTTGGACACAACTTACTGACTGAACAACAGCAACAAGGAGTAATGTTGCAAGAAAGCTAGGGACTCCCAAGACCCAAGGGTATTGCTCTCCAAAGTACCCTAGACCCTGTCATTAATAGTTAGAGAAGGGGCCTCTGGATCAGGAGTGCCCCTGGGCTGCTGGTTGTTCAACTGCTAACTTGGTGGGTAAACTTCGCAAAGATCCTGTGCTCTGAATTTCAGCCAGGTTTCATTTCTCTAACTCCAAAATTTGCAAAATCGCTTCTTAAATTTTTCTATGACATTTTGTGTTACTCCATTGTGACTCCCACAGGACTTGATTTCGTCAACTGGCTTACTTGTCTGTCTCTTTTCTAGATTCTTGGGACTGTTTTATATTTACTAAGAAAGTTTCACAGCCTAGCACATTGCTTGGCACGTGGTAGACACTCGAGAGACAGGTTTGTTGAGTAACTGATGTTAAGCCATAAAAGAGAAGGAAATTCTAAAGAGGGCATGGGAGAAGGATGCTCTCTAATTGCAGTTAGTACAGTAGGGATTAATTAAAAGTCCTTCCTTTGAATTACATTAAATTGCAAAGAATTTTATATATGTTTAAAAACCTACTTGGGCTTCCCTCATGGCTCAACGGTAAAGAATCCATCTGCCAATGTAGGAGAAGAAGGTTGGATCCCTGGATCGGGAAGATCCCCTGGAGAAGGAAATGGCAACCCAATCCAATATTTTTGCCTGGGAAGTCCCATGAACAGAGGAGCCTGGCGGGCTATAGTCCATGAGTTCACAGAAGAGTCAGGACACGACTTAGCAACTAAACAACAACAGCAACAAAACCCACTTACTGTGCATTTACTTTATTCCATGTCCTGTGATGAACGAGACAAGATTCTTGCTCTTAAGAAGCTGCCAGTCTTGCTGGGTAGAATGAAACTGAAATAAATAATTACAACCCAGTATGATATGATCAATGATTACTGTGTGTCAGAACCTAAGTACTTTTAATTCTTTATATTGTTTAATTCTAACAACCCTATAAGATAGATACTATCTTTTTGTCCCCTTTTGCAGATCAGGAAGCTGACACTCTTTGGGTTAAATAAATCATCCAAGACCACAGAGTTGCTAGGTGGTAGAGACAGGAGAGAAACTCAGATTGATTTGAATTCAGAGACTAAGTTAAAAACCATTGCCTTGTAACTCTCTAGCATGGGAGAGGGAGTGATTACTTTGGGAAAGGAAAAGAGAAAGGGAAGAGGGAGGCCAGCAGGCATAAGTGAGGAGGTGTTCCTTAAGCAATGGTCTGAATGACAATGAGAGCAGTGCGTCAAATGGACAAGTTGGCAAAGGAAGGGTGACGGCGAACATCTGCACCGATTTGAGAACTGAAAGACGTCATGTGTTCACGGGAACTGTAGTAGTTTGGTGTTGATTAAGCCTAGGGTGCAAGGAGCAGTGTAGGCAGAAGAGTTAGACAAGGATCATGTCATGGGATTAGAATATCCTCATGTCAGTAGCCTCTGGTAGAATCTGCACCTATATTAAACTACATCTCACTCGAGGGCCGTTTTGAACTTGGAGTCAGGGGCTGTGCAGGGGTAGAATGGACATTTGTATTACCCTGCTGCTCAGGTCCTTAATGGGCATGGGTCTGGTACTGTCTACAGAGTCCTCTGGTTCAGAGAGACCTATACAGAGGCTCAGAGAATTGCAAAGAACCTGGAGTTTTTGATGGAGAAATTGTAAGTTTGTAAAAGAGCCAAAAATAACAGCATGAGTTGATTCCTAGCTTAGACTGTAAACTACATGACTGCTTCTGTCTTTTTTTTTTTTTAAATTAGAGGATAATTGCTTTACAGTGTTGAGTTGGTTTCTGCCATACAACAGCATGAATCAGCAATAAGTATATCTACATCTCCTCCCTCGGGAACCTCCCTCCCAACTCCCACTGTTCTGTCTTAATCACAATCGCCAAGGCTTAGCACGTAGTGGGCTCTCAATGCACCACAATACATTTTGTTGAATGAATGAATAAAACAGTAAAACTGAGAGTTTGCCACTAAAAAAAGGCTTAAGCCTAAAGAAAAGAGAGGAAAAGCAAGAATAAGTGGAGAAGGTAACTTGTAAATTCAGGAGATAGCAAGTAAGTGCTGGGAGTGGCTGTAACACCTGCTAATGGCTAGCAGAGCTGCTGCTGTGAGCTGGGCTCAGAGGACCTGCAGAAATCAGCTACTGGGCTGAAATTTTGACTTCCCCTGCTAAAAGGAATCATACACAATTTCTCTCAGAGTAGCTAAGACCTTCCTAGTCCTGTTATTTTTTTTTTTCTTTTTATCTTAAGAAATGTTACACATGAAATTTTTTGTTAGGGATGGTCATTAATTTTATAGGAAATCAAACAGAGGATTTAAGGTGACTATTTCTTGCAGGTTTTGTTGATAAGCATCTGATGGTTTGATTTGATCTGATGCAGTAACATAGTACCTAGAGGAACAGAGGGACTGCACTTCCTGAAAGACAATTGCTAAATCATACCACTCTCAGAGAGGCTCTTGATCGGAGCCAATTAGGAGGCAGATTATGCTGAGGGCATTTTCTCTGCTGCCCAATATGTCCAGGGGTCTCTGTACATATCTGGGGCTGGTGGATATGCTGAGGGCATCTTCTCTGCTGCCCGATATGTCCAGAGGTCTCTGTACATATCTGGGGCTGGTAGAGATCGATATGTGCTTTGAAAATTAAAACAATAGAGGTCATATTGTCATCCTACTATTGATATATAAGCTCTTCCAGTGCACTCTGGAATAATTATTTCTACCTCCACATGGAAATAGATCAGAAAATAAAAATCATCTGAGACATGTAGGGTGAAAGAATAAACTTATTTCTCCCCATCCAACTTTTCAGAATTAAAAAAAAAATTAAAATTCAATGATATATTATGTATTATATATATAATTATATGTGATATATAATATATTGCATATTATATAATTCAAAAACATATTTTTATGTTTTATTTATAATTTATCAAAAATATATGCAATCACTATGTGTGTTGAAAACAGACCTCAAGGTTCTATTTATTCTCTCTCTGGTATTCTATGATATTTATTCACACAAAAATATCTTCTTTTTCCTTCAGTAATATCGAGAACAACAACAACAGCAAAATTTGAACACCTCGTATAACTCAGTTAATAATAGCAATTCTATAGTGTCATCTTTTCCTGGCTGATGTCCTGCCTGCTATGTTTGCTCAAAGCATCACTTACAGACTTACATCACTGGGTGTAAATTTTCCTTACCTCCTAGCTTGTACAATATTGGTTGGTTAATATTTTTTTGTCAGTAACTCATATATTTGAAAATGTTACCAAAGAAAAGTTTTACTTTTTTTTTTTTAGCCTGGCAAAGCCATCGGCTGCTATTTTTTTAAATTTCTTTCATTCCCTTCCCTTCACCTCTTCTTTTTCAGAATTCCTGGAGAATGTGCAGGAATCACCGGGGTCTCAGAGAAACTCTCACAAAAATATTGTTCAAACCAGAGAATACGTGTTTGTTTTTCTTCTCATCCACCTTAAGGAATCAGTGATATTACCAAAGTCTGGTAGAGTTACATTTTGTTTAAAGAATGTGTTTTGCATCTACTTTAACATTAATTAATTTATTTATTCCTTCACTCAACAGTAATCATGGGTCAGATACGATGCAAAGAACTAGAGATTCAAAAATAATTAGTGAGAAGACAAATATTAAAAACAAATGATTACAGTGATAGATAAAGAGATTAGTAAAAAGCACTGTAGGATGTATAATAATGATATGATAAACTCTTCTCAGAGAAGTGAAGCAAAGTTTTCTGACTATATATTTAAAGACTGAGTTAGAATTAACATGGTAAACAATCTAGACAACAGCATTCTAGAAAGAGGGGATAGAAGAGGTAAGGAAATCATGGTACATTGCGGGAAATGCAAATATATCATACTAGTTAAGAAGAAGTGGTTGGGGAAGGGCTGTGAGTAAGGAGGCAGGAAAAGGCGTCAGGGGCAACATCACGAACACCCTCGTCCACTATGTTTGCCATGAGGAGTTTCGACTTTCTCTTGAAGTCAGGCTGCAGGAGCCGCTGCAAAATTTTAAGCAGGGGTGAATTTTAATTTTAGAGAGATGAATCTGGCTTCAGTTTAGAGGAAGATAAAGTGATTAAAACTAGAAAGTTTCCAGTTTCATTTGGCATAGGTGCTGAAAGACTGTTGTGGCGAGGGTTAGAGGTATCTCTTACCCAAGTGCTAGGTGGAGAGTGATATGAAGTGAACACCAGGATTCTGTTTGAGAGAGATACTGGGGTTGAGTAGGAGTAGAATTGTCCAAAGGAAACCATTAAGATTAGAGTCAGAGACCCAGAAGAGTCAGGAGTGAAGGATAACAGAGCAGAATACATGGAGCAGGAGGTGCCTGAGTAAATTCCAAAGATGGAAGCTGGGACCGTCAGGTAGTGGGACTTTTATATTTTCACACATATGTATGGGCAGAGTGGGTTCATTGAATGTAGTCAGGATGAGACACTTGTTAGAACTTGGTTGTGACTGTCCAATCAAGAAACACTGAAGAGCGGCAAAGTTGATAAAAAGGAAGAGATAGGTTTGAAAGCTTTTCAGTTGCTTTCTTAGGATATTTTCTAAGATAAATTAACAGCAAAATGCATCTCTAGGTAATGAATCAAATTTATTTATGGTAAGTGGTTATTTTATGTTAAACTTTGGAGTTAATTTTGGAGCCTATAAAAGACAATACGCTTTAGTTTTTGCATAATTAATACCAAGACTCTCTTTCTGACAATAGATTCAAGAACCAGTTGTTTATGAATCCATCCCCTATTCATAAGAAAACCTTATTAATAGCATGTAGTGAGATACTTGCCTTCTTATTATGTATGGGAGGGGATATCCTCCAGGCCATCTAAAGCAATTTTAAGCTATGAATGTAAAAATTAAAAAGAAGTGGGGCCAGAACACAAACCACTGGAGGTTATCATCTGACTTCTCAAGAGATCACTTGTGCCTACCCTCATTTTGTGTGAACATAAATAGCCAGTGTCTATATTAAGTTCATGCAGCTTGGCTCAGAGGCAAGCTGCCTGAAGGAAAGGGCAATTGAGAGTTGCAAGCAGTAGTAATGGAGGTGCCTGCTCTTCTCTATGACACAACTCTTTCATCCCGTCCTGCTCCTAATCCCCAGTGACCTCACCTTTTGGCCCTCTCACCCTCTTTTCCAGCCAATGGGGCTCTGTTCTCCTTTTTATGGGGTGGCCACTCTATCTAAGTACCCGTGTACCCCTTGGAAATGTAGCTGCGCTAAATCCTAGCATCCTCCTTTCCAGGCTGCCTGACTTTAATCCCTATAATCCCACCCTGGCCTAAGGGTGGAGGCACTAAATGTCTACCCACCCCTCTTTAGGGATGAATCTTCAAGTTTCCTGTTTCTGTACCAGGAGGTGAGTAAGCATCCCCTTGGCTTCCCCTGTGGCTCAGCTGGTAAAGAATCCACCTGCAATGAGGGAGACCTGGGTTCGATCCCTGGGTTGGGAAGGTCCTCTGCAGAAGGGAATGGCTACCTACTCCAGTATTCTGTCCTGGAGAATTCCATGGACTTTATAGTCCATGGGGTCACAAAGAGTTGGACACAACTGAGTGACTTTCACTTCAGGGAAAACAGAAGGAAAACAATGGAAATTTATTCTCAAGTAGGCATTCTCTCCAGTGTTAAATTTTTGTTTTCTGATTTCTCTGTGAGATGAAAGTGTTACACAGTCAGTGTTGGGTGATGATCTAGTTGCTAAGTCGTATCTGACTTATGCGACCCCATGGACTGTAGCCCTGCCAGGCTCCTCTGTCCATGGGATTCTCCAGGCAAGAATACTGGAGTGGGCTGCCATTTCCTTCTCCAGTCAGTGCTGGAAGTAGATACTAAATGGCTCTGTGACAAAGCACAGTCACCCTCAACTTCAATTTAAGAGGTAAATTCAGATAAATTATAAAACCAGTGACTGGGTTCAGTTTGAGAACAGCTTGGAGTGTTTGAAACTTGAGGAGCCGGAGACACACAAGGTCCCTTCAGAATTATAAAGCTAGAAGAAATAGGCCGTTCAGATTTTAATTTTTGTCTGTGCTTCCAGTATCTATTTTGAAAACACTTTCCATGAGGCACTACTGGTAAAGAACCCATCTGTGAATGCAAGAGACACAGATTCAATCCCTGGGTTGGGAAGGTCCCTTGAAGAAGAGTATGGCAACCCACTCCAGTATTCTTGTCTGGAGAATCTCACGGACAGAGGAGCCTGGCAGGCTACAGTCCTTACACAGTCCTTAAGGCTGGACAGAGTTGGACACAACTGAAGCATCTTAGCATGCACACACAGTGAGAAACTGTCAATAAATATATCTTTACAAACTAAGCATAGGACCTCCCACCTTGATATTTTACACTTTTTAATGAAATATTTTCAAAAGTTTGAAATATTTATTTCTTGAGTGGTAACGTGTTAGCTTGACTCTTTCCAGTTGCCAAAAAAGGCAAGTTTTAGTGATTCTAGGCTTACTTAAGGAGCGGGCCTCACCCCAGCTATAGCATTTGGCTCACTTGTTTGCTAACTCTTTTGCCCTAACTCTCCTCATGTTGGGTGTTTTTCAGTTTTAACTTCCTCAATGAGAGGACTTGGGGCAAGTGATTAGCATGGTTGATTATGGTGTTTCTGGGGCAGTTTTGCCCTTTTGCCTGGCTAACCAAGCCAGGTTTATTCTTGCTGCCTAACAGTCCTCAGCAAACACCTGTAGTAGACGGATGGGATTGTCAATCTATCAGTAGGATATAGGTAGGGCAACTGAAAACAGGATTTAGGAGTTCTTTCAGTTAAAAAAGATTCCCATACAAGTAGGATCATCCTTCCCGTTTTAGTTTAATAAACTCTTATTTTTTAAAATAGTGTGATAATGTATATAAATAAGTTTGAGAACCACTGCCATATAATGTAAGTGTTAATAAGAGGAGGCATTTTTCTCCTTTATGTCATTCATTTGCCTACTTTATTTAAAGATTTTTTTATTTAAAGATTTTTTTACTGTCTTTTCCACAGTTAAATATCTTTATTTTTATATAAAATTTAAATTGATAATTTTATATAAAATTTAAGTGTATTATATAAAATATGCTTGTTAATTAGTATAAATCACAATAAACTGTGGAAAATTCTGAAAGAGATGGGAATACCAGACCACCTGACCTGCCTCTTGAGAAATCTGTATGCAGGTCAGGAAGCAACAGTTAGAACTGGACATGGAACAACAGACTGGTTCCAAATAGGAAAAGGAGTACGTCAAGGCTATATATTGTCATCCTGCCTATTTAACTTATATGCAGGGTGCATCATGAGAATCGCTGTGCTGGAAGAAGCACAAGCTGGAATCAAGACTGCCAGGAGAAATATCAATAACCTCAGATATGCAGATGACACCATCTTTATGGCAGAAAGTGAAGAACTAAAGAGCCTCTTCATGAAAGTGAAATAAGACAGTGAAAAAGTTAGCTTAAAGCTCATCATTTAGAAAACTAAGGTCATGGCATCCAGTCCCATCACTTCATGGCAAATAGATGGGGAAACAATGGAAATAGTGTCAGACTTTATTTTGGGGGGCTCCAAAATCACTGCAGATGGTGACTGCAGCCATGAAATAAAAAGATGCTTACTCCTTGGAAGAAAAGTTATAACCAACCTAGACAGCATATTAAAAAGCAGAGACATTACTTTGCCAACAAAGTTCATCTAGTGGAGGCTGTTTTTCCAGTAGTCATATATGGATGTGAGTTGGACTATAAAGAAAGCTGAGCACCGAAGAATTGAAGCTTTTGAAATGTGTTGAAGAGGACTCTTCAGAGTCCCTTGGACTGCAAGGAGGTCCAATCAGTCCATCTTAAAGGAAATCAGTCCTGAATATTGATTGGAAGGACTGGTGTTGAAGCTGAAACTCCAATACTTTGGCCACCTGATGGGAAGAACTGACTCATCTGAAAAGACCCTGATACTGCGAAAGATTGAAGGCAGGAGGAGAAGGGGACGACAGAGGATGAGATGATTGGATGGCATCACTGACTCAATGGACATGAGTTTGAGCAAGCTCTGGGAGTTGGTGATGGACAGGGAGGCCTGGCGTGCTGCAGTCCATGGGGTTTCAAAGAGTCAGACACGACTGAGTGACTAAACTGATAGTAAGGTATGGGTTTCCACAATGGCTCAGCAGTCTAGAATCCACCTGTCAATGCAGGAGACATGGGTTTGATCCCTGGGTTGGGAAGATGCCCTGGAGGAGGAAATGGCAACCCACTTCAGTATTCCTGCCTGGGAAATCCCATGGACAGAGGAGCTGGGCGGGCTATGGTCCATGGGTTCGCAAAAGAGTCAGACACAAGTTAGCGACTAAACAATAGTGAAGCATGAGAGACTGAATATACAGACACTGGCCAGAGCATATACACAAATAGAATTCTAGCTCACAACCTGCAGCAACCTGCCAGGAAACCAACCCCCTTACCTTGAGCCCAGGACGACCGTCCACTGTAAATCAATCTTGCAGGAGGTCAGCTGGCTATCTCTAGTGATAATCCAGGAAGCTAGACAATGACTTCTAGAACAATCACTCCAAAATGACCAGAAGGTGATTAATAACTGACAACTTCCCTGACCTTTGTCCCTGCTTCCAACCAAGGGCCAATGGGGGAAAGCCAAATGTGTACCCCTAACCAGTCACACAGGATGCCCCAGTCCTAGCTGGCCCAGCCATGGCATCCCCATGCCAACAGCCTCCAGTCAGGGCACACCTGAAGCCTTCTAATTTTGCTAATAGAGCATTTCCTACTCTTCTGTCTGCTTTTAAGTCTCTCTGAGCCAAACACAAGTGATGCAGTTCACCCCTTTGCTATAGCAAGCTCTGAATAAATTGGCTTTGCTTTTCTCATTTGGTTGGTCTTTGTTTATATCCCCAGATATTATATATAAATAAATTTACATAAAATAAGCACACACTTTTCTTAAAAACTTAAAGCAACACACACAATGTGTTAAAAAAAATGCAATTAAGCCAAGAGATTGAGAGATTAAAAAAGTTAAAAATGAAAGCAAAAAATGCAAAATATATAAAAATTCTAAGTCTAAGCTCTCCACATGAGGACAAACCTTCAAAGCTTCCAGAATGAGGCCGCTTACTTAAAAGGTAAGTCCCCGGATTGCTGATGGCCCAGAGCAGAGACCTGGGGCCTCTGCCTGCCCCTTGCTCTGCCGGTTCCCACCACGCCCACAGGTTCTCTTGGTTAAATGCTCTGTGTACTATGGGACACCTGGGTCCCTGACCTAAGAAATAGCTGTACATGGCCCAGCTTGGCGTACCAACCAGTAGCCTTGGTTTCTGGACAAGGTTTGCCAGGTTTCAGCTGGAGGACAGTCTCCCAAGATAGTCAGCAAGTGCCTAATACTTTAAAATGTTCCAGGTTAAAAAACAAACTTAATAGACAGATGTGTTTGGGTTTGTACTTCACCTTAGTTGTTTGCATGATGCCCCACGAGGCTGTCTTATCTAGCTGGTAAAATCCAGCAGTAGTGGCACTGAGGGTACGCTAAGCATGTTTCTTGGTAGTGTCCTGTGGGCTGAGGAGAGAAGAGTAAAAAATTCCTGGGAATTTCAGGTTCTCCACCTCTGGTTGCTGCTGCTAAATTTCTTCAGTCATGTCCGACTCTGTGCGACCCCTGTGGGCAAGCTCCTCTGTCCACAAGATTCTCCAGGCTGGAGAATACTGGAGTGGGTTGCCATTTCCTTCTCCAATCCCACCTCTGGGGGGAGGTACAATATGGAAATCAGTTAGAAAGGCAGCTGGTGGTTAGAATTCAGTGTAGAGTGTGAGACAGATCCTTAGTCCTGCTCCTTAACCAGTGTTTCTCACTTGCCCAACATTGGACACGTGTTTTACACTCCAGTATTTCACTCTTCATGCAGTGACCTAAATTTAAATGGCCTCCAGTAATAAAGAGGTGTTTGCCTGCTCAGTCGCTCAGTCGTGTCTGACTCTTTGCAACCCCATAGACTGTAGCCTGCCAGGCTCCTCTGTCCATGGAATTTTCCAGGCAACGATATTGGAGTGGGTTGCCATTTTCTACTCCAGGGGATCTTCCTGACCCAGGGATCAAACTTGTGTCTCTTGCCTCTCCTGGATTGGCAGGCAGATTCTTTACCACTGCACCACCTGGGAAGCCCTAAAGAGATGTTTACCCGAATCAAATCTTAATAGAATTTACAGAATTGATTTATAGTTTTCATTGCTTCATGTAATTGTGTCAAATCATGTCACTTGGTTTGTACATGTTGTTGTACTTAGATGGTTTTACATATGCTGTGTGTGTAAAAATATTTTCTGATCTTTTTTTTTCCTGAAACTATATCTGTAGCCAAAATTTTAGTATTCTGTGTATTATCTTTTGATTTTGGGGGGATTATTTAAAAATGCATTGATATATGGATGATTCTTTTCTCCTCAAATTTGTAATACTGCCTACTCCATCTTCATTCTCTGTTGGTGGTCTTGCATTCTACTTCAGTGAAAGATCGAGGGAAATGTGAAACAAATAACACACGTTCCCCCATCACATTTACCCACTTACATTCATCTATGCCCATAAACTCTGCATTCCCCCATGAATACTGATGGAACCTCTGTGAGTGCGCTCCTCTGCTTGCATACCAGACCCCCGCTCTCTTGCCCACTCAAGTACATTTTCCAGAAGTTATCCCTTCTTGTCCTTGGAGCATCGTTTCTTGTCTTTTCACTAGAACAATACCCATCAGCTTACAAAACCCCGCAGGTATCACAGCATGTCCCTGCCACACTACAGCCTGTTCTTAGCTCAGCAGCCAGGGTAATCCTGCTGAAACCTGAGTCACACTACATTATTCCTCTGTTAGGAATCATCTGATGGCTTCCTATCTCAGAGGAAAGCGAAATATCTATAAAGTGGCCAACAAGGCTCAACACAATTCCCTCTGCCCCTGCTTCATCTCATGTCCCCTCCTTATTTGCTTTATTTCAGTCAAATTAGGCTCTTTGCTGTTTCTTGAACAAGCCAAGAATGTTCCCAACTCTTTACATTTGCTTTCTTCTTCCTAGAATGCTTTTCCCTGGACATCCAGCTCCCTATCCGTCTATAAAACTTGGCTGCAGTATCACTTTCTCAGTGAGTTCTATCTTGACCACTTTATTGCATGTCCTATCCACATTCCATCTCCTTTCCTGTTTCAGTACCTGTAAACCCCCGGGATCTATTACTTTCCAAAATGTCAGTATTTGTTCTTTTCTGGTTTTCATTGACTGGTATGTAAACGTCATGGAGGCAGGAATGTATATCCACTGGTAGACTTCATGAGAGAACACTGTTGGCTTGTCCATTGCTCTGCCTCAAGTGACTAGAAAACTGGCTTACAAAAATTTTTATTACCTTATTTTTTATTTTTTTAAAGATTATTTATTTTTGGCTGTTGGAGAAGGAAATGGCAACCCACTCCAGTATTCTTGCCTGGAAAATCCTGTGGACAGAGGAGCCTGGTGAGCTGCCGTCCATGGGGTCACACAGAGTCAGACACGACTGGAGTGATTTAGCATGCATGCATTTTTGGCTGTGCTGGGTCTTTTGTCGGTTTGCGCTGGCTTTCTCTAGTTGCTATGCGAGGGCTCCTCATTGCCATGGCTTCTCTCGTGGGGAGCACAGGCTCTGGGCGCCTGGGTTTCAGTAGTTGGGGTGCACCGGCTTAGTTGCTCCGAGGCATGTGAGACCTTCCTGGACTAGGGATCCAACCCATGTCTCCTTTGTTAGCAGGCAGATTCTTAACCACTGGACCACCTGGGAAGCCCTACAAAAATTTTTAAATAGCTAGTTGTTGAATGAAGGGATAAACAAAACAAAGAAACTAAGAAAAACTGTGCAGTGTTGACTCATGGCCCTGAGCTACCCATCCATCCACACCACTGAGCTGGCTCTGAGAGTTATTTGCTTTTACCTGCATTAAGCTCAGAAAAGATCCAAGGTAAAACATAGTCAGTTGATGGTCTTCAGCCTCATCTAATTCCTCAGACATTTCCAAGAGAGGGGTGAGCTTGGGGATGGGGGAGGGCAGTGAGGAAAACTGTAATTATAACCACAAGGCCAGAAATTCTGCCCTGGCTTTTATCTATTGGGTTGAGTTTACTTACTCATTCAAGAAATATTCCTAAAATTTCATCTATGTGCTGGGTACTAGAGATACAGTTCTTTCATTCATCCTTTCAGTTAACAATGCTGAATGATGCCCCCTGTTCCTGCAGCTCCAAGTTGTCTTTGCACAGTGCTAAGTGTCCAGATGCAGACAATGGAGGCTTGCCCTCAGGGAATGGTGAGGAAATGTCCTACAACCCCCTCCAGCAGGGAGAAGGCAACTGGGAGGGGCTCATTTAACTCAAGATTGGTATCTACTGGATAGTTTGAACCAAACAAAAGGAACAAGCAAAGCCCAACACTCTCCTGGATGTTAAGCCTTCTTTAAGTGAGAATGTTACTTGATTCTCTTGGTAATAGAAGATTCAGATTCAGCTGACAGTAGTGTTCCTTGTCTTTGGTTGCCAGTATCTTATTTGACCTAAAAAGCTGGGATTTGTTTGATAGTGTCCCACTACTTGAAGAATCTTTGTCTTTGGCATTTGTTTTGTTTCTGGTCATGAGATTTATGTTTACAACCATAAATAGATTATGAACAAGATTCTTAAACATCCAGCAACAAATCCCTCACAGAATGCTTTGTACAGAGATACCCAGGAACTATTTGTTCCATTCATTGTGTGTTTTGCATACCAAGGAGAAAGTCTGCCTTTTCCGTCCTGAAGGCACCATCACTATCTTTTTCTTAATTAAAAATTTCCCTGTTTATTAGACACCCATACCAAAAAAGCGACAAAAATCAATCCCAGTGTAGGATATAGATTCTCTCTCTTCTGTCTTGAATGAAGTGGATTGGAGATCCTTAATTGAATCCTCAATTAAATGAGGATTGGAGATATGGGTTATTCTTTTCAAAAGCCTGGTCGTAACAAACAAACAAACAAAACCTGGTCGTTAACGAAGACAGAGGGTGAAAGCCAGAGAAGCACAGTGAGTCAAGGGTGGACTTTTGAAATAGGGTGAGTGTAACTTTACTGTGCTTGTGTGGCCTGAGGGGCTCAGCTGAGAGGTTCAGAACACACAGAAGAGAAATGAAATAATTTAAAGGACAAAGAAATGAATCAATGTGCTGAGGGGGTGGAGGGTGTTAGCGGGGTGATGGGGGAAGTGGGCTTCAAGAGAGCCGTGCAGGCTTAGAACAGCCCCTAGAGCCATAGGTCAGGGCCTCCAGCCACAGGCCCTGGAGAATACTGCTGAACTCCTGGCCAAGGCCCTCACAAGCTCAGGAGCATGAGGATAGCAGTGTTACTTCCCAGGGATTGGAACTGTAAAGGCCTGACCCAGTGCCTGGCACACACAGATGCTGAGGGTCATTAGAAATTGTTATTACTAGTGAGTCCATGGGTCACTTTGGGAGAAAATATAGATGAAAAAATCTTTATTCTAAAATAATTTCAGACTTTAAAGGTATGTAAAATAGTGCAAAAATTCCTGTTTACCTTTCACCCATAGTTACCTGGATTTTTTACATCATACCATGTGTGCTTTATTATTTATTTTATAGTTCTCTCTGTAAGTGTGTGTACAATTTGTTCTCATATGTTTTAGAATAAGTTGAGATGTATTGACTCCTTTACCTCTAAATACTTCAGTGAGTATTTCTTAAAAACAAGAGCATGCTCTTATATAACCACAGAGCAATTTTTAAAATCAGAAAATTAACATCAATCTAGTATTATTATCTAACCTACAGACCTTGTTCAAATTGACTTTGGTAAAAATTTAAAAAGTGGGTTATTATACCTGTCATCTTTCAATAGACTATGAGAGATTCTTTTCTTAACTAAGATGATATATTCTCTGTAAATCAGAGCAGCGATCATTCAAAAAGCAAGGTTTAAAAAAACAAATGAAACTGTTAACAGCTCTATGTTCAATTAAAAAAAAAGATGGATTGATTTAAAATTGTTTGTAGTGGTTACAGGAAAAGGCTCAGTCTATTCGAGTAAGATTGCTAATGGGGTTTTCGGTAATGCAAAAAAAGAAAAAGAAAAAGATGTCTGGGTCATTGTTTTTACAGTAACACACCACTGAACTCAGGGTTATTTTAGAAAATTACTAATGGAGGTGTAGAAATAGTGACTATCACATTTCTCAGTGCTTTGTAAAATGTGGAATTTTTATTTCTAGCACATAAAAATGTCAAGATGTGTTCAAAGAGGAATACGTTGTTTTGGAACCACTGTCACACTCAATAGGCAGGGTTCCAGGGTCAGGGAGAAGGCGAGAGGTCCTGTCTCTCCAAAGCTGAAAAGGTTATACAACTCCTCGACAAACAGTAGGAGGGACAATATGATGAATAAGCAGCTATTTTAAATGAGAAGTGACTGAGGTGGCCCTCCTCTTGGTCAGCTTCTCGTAATCCTTAGGGTCTTGGCTGATGCTGCTTATTTAACTCAGTACGGGAGGGAGTATATACATATTCTAGTTTTCTCTTTTCTTTTCTTATCCATTTGTTTAAGTTACAAATATTCTTATTCTATTAAACTGGGTCTTGTGAAGTTTATTTTTTTGTAGGGCAAAATTTCAAATAGCCCAATCTAATAAAAGAGGTATAACTTAATAAAAGACTCAAACAATAGAAAATACACAGAATAAAATGTAAGAAATTGTCTATTCTTACTTTTTACAATTCTCTTCCCAGAAGTAACCTCTATAACTTCTGGAAGTGTACCCTTCAAGTCTTTTTCTGAATATTTAAGTGATATAGATATATATAATTTAAAATGCATAAGTGGGTTTGTTATATATGCATTGCTTTACAAATTGCACTATGCGTGTGAAATTAGATTGCCTCATTCTAGTAATAGTAATACATTCTGTATGGCTGTTTCATGCTTTATTTAACCTCAGTATTTGCTGTTAATTTCTTTTTTAACATGTAGCTATATTTTTAAATGTCTTGAATGATACTAAATGGAGATCCTAATGTATATTTTTAAATAAAATTTTTATAAATTAAATTTCTAGAAATGAAATAGATGAATCAGAGGTATATGCATCTAGAATTTCATTAAGTACTGCCAAATTCCCTTCCCAAAAGAGTTTGCCAATTTATCTACTAGCAGTAACTATTTTTCCATATCCTTGCTTATACTAGGTATTATAAATCTTTTAAATTCTAATTAATCTGATGGGGGAAATATATTATCTTTAAAAAATATTAATTTGAAACATATTTCCTTGATTACTAGTGAGGTCAGACACCTTTTGATAGGTTTTTATTGGCCATTTGTATTTCTTCTACCGATTATCTTTTACAATCTTTGGTTTATATGTGGACTGAATATTGCTTCCCTGGTAACTCAGCTGGTAGCTCCTGTAATGTAGGAGACCCCGGTTCGATTCCTGGGTCGGGAAGATCCCCTGGAGAAGGGGTAGGCTGTCCACCCCAGTATTCGTGGGCTTCCCTGGTGCTCAGATGGTAAAGTGTGGACTGAATAGTAATTCTCTATTTGTTTTACATTCTACTATCTCCTACTGGTATTGTCTTTTAACTTTATGGCAAATCTCATCATTAAGAAATTTTTAGTTTTATTTAATTAAATCCATCAATGTTTCCCATTTTGAATTCTGGAGCTTTACAGTTCAAGAGGAGAAGGAAATGGCAACCTGCTCCTGTTCCCTTGCCTGGAGAATCCCATGGATGGAGGGGCCTGGTGGGCTGCAGTCTATGGGGTTGCAAAGAGTTGGACACGACTAAGCAACTAACACACACACACACACAGAGTTCAAGAAAGCCTTATCAATTTTAAGACTTCAAAATTATTTTTTGTTTTTTATTATAATTTTTATATATTTTCCCTCTAGTTCTCTATTATATTTGCCATTATTGTTTTGTATATATGTAAGTTGAAGTAAAAGTCAGGTCTTATTTTTTCCAAATTGACATATATTCTAATATTATTTGTTCAATGAGTATATTTCCTAACTGACTGTGATGTCATCTTTATGGAATATACTGAAGTCCTATTTACTTACAAGTGTGTTTCTGGACTTTGTATTCTGTTTCATTTATCTCTGTATTTTTACATCCATATCATATTAATCCAATTACTATAGCTTCAAAATATTTTAAGGAATATCTGGGAGAGTGCTTTCCTCATAATATTTAAAAAAAATATTTGCTATTAACTCATATTTTCTTTGCATATGAAACTTAACATCAGCTAAAGACTCATAATATTCTTGTTGAAGTTTTGTCCAGAATTAAATTGAATATGGATTAACCGAGGAGCAGAATTGACTGTAAAGAGATATGAAGGAATTTTCTGAGGTCAGCTGTCTTAGACCTTACTTTGTGGTGGTTAAATGGATAAATGCAATTGTCAAAACTCAGTGAAATGAACACAAAATTTCTACACCTTAAGATTAGTATGTGTAAATCATAAAGCAACTTTTTAATGTGACACCTGATGGGAAGAGCCGACTCATTGGAAAAGATCCTGATGCTGGGAAGGATTGAGGGCAAGAGGAGAAGGGGGTGACAGAGGATGAGATGGTTGGATGGCAAAACTGACTCAATGGACAAGAGTTTGAGCAAATTCTGGGAGATAGTGAAGGACAGGGAAGCCTGGCATGCTGCAGTCCATGGAGTTGCAAAGAGTAGTACATGACTTAGTGACTGAATAGAATAGAATACAGGAATGGGTTGCCATTTCCTACTCCAGTGGAACTTCTTGATCCAGGGATCGAACCCCCATATTGAGTCTCTTGCATTAACATGCCTGGGGAGCAATAGATCTGATACCATCTCTATTAAAATGTACACCAGATTTTTTATAGAAACTAACAACATCATTCTAATATTTATAGCTAAATGCAAAGGAACTTAAATAGCCAAATTGAAAAATTTTTCCTTATTTTAAAATTTACTGTAAAGCTACAATAATCAAGATAGTGTGGTATGAGTGTAAGAATAGACAAATAAATTGAAAGAACAGAATAGAAAGTACAGAAATAGATCCTTATATCTGTACTCAATTGATTTTTTTTTTTCCTCAATTGATTTTTGACCAAGGCACAAAGTCAATTCAATGGGTTAAAAAAGACTTCTTAACAAATGCTTCTGGAACAATAGAATATTTTTATGGGAAAAACAGAATCTTGATTTCATCTCATTCTGTGTGTGCAAAAATTAATACAAAAGTTCTTGAAGAAAACATAGGAAAATATCTTTGTGACCTTAAGAGTAAGCCAACATTTCTTAGAAGGGACAGAAAAAGTGTTACTAAAATATAAATAAATTGGGTTTCATCAAAATTTTAAATTTTTTATTCTTCCAAAGTCAGCATTACAAAAAATAGGTAAGCCATAGATGAGAGGAAAATATATTTACAGGATTAATATATGATAGAATATATTTGTATACAAAATGTAAAAATATCCCCTCAAATCAATTAAAAATTTAAAAGAGGTTAAAGATTTAAACAATAACTTAATGAAAGAAAATACATGGATGAGGAATAAGTTCATGAAAAAGTGACCAGTGTCATTAGGGATATGCTAAACCTCAGTGGGTTGGCATCTCATCCACAGTAGAATGGATTAATAAAAGACTGACCACCAAATATTGGATAGGATCAGGAGCAACCAGAATCTCCATGTATTGTTGGTGGGTATATAAAGTGGTACAACCACTTTGGAGAATACTTCAGCAGTTAGGTATAAAGGCAATCAGATGTTTATCTATGAACCAGTAATTCCACTCCTAGGTATTTACCAAAGGGGAGTAAAACATATTTTCAGCAAAACAAAACAAAACAAAACAAAACAAAAAAAACCCCTTTATAAGAATACTTAAGGAAACTCTGTTTATAGTAGCCAAATACTGGGAACCATCTTGAATGTCTATTTACAAAAAATTGGATAATCAAATTGTGATTTATTTATATAGTAGAATGTTACCCAGAAATAAAAAGGAACAGCCACCATCACAATTAACAATGTGTGTAAGTCTCACAGATACGATATGATATTGAATGATAAAACCCAGACACAACAGAATATATACAGGGTATTTCCATTTAAATGGAGTCCAAGAACAGGCAAAGCTAATCAACAGTGATACAGTCAGAAAGCAATTGCCTTTGAGGAGAGGAATTGACTGGAAAAGGATATGAGGGAATCTTCTGAGGCCACAGTCTTAGATTTTACTTTGTTAGTCACTCAGTCATGTCCTACTCTTTGTGACTGTAGGCTGCCAGGCTTCTCTGTCCATTGAATTCTCCAGGCAAGAATACTGGAGTGTTTAGCCATTCCCTTCGCCAGGGGATCTTTCCAATCCAGGGATCGAACCTTTGTCTCCTGCAGTTCCTTGCAGGCAGATTTTTACTTTGGGTTGTGCTTAAATGGGTAGACACAATTGTCAAAACTCAGTGAACTGAACTCAAGATTTGAGCATCTTAAATTAGTGTGTGTACATCATAAAGAAAACTCTACATAGCCTTGCTGATATACTTTATTTTCTATTTTTTAAAAAAATAATAGCTATCCTGGTAGGTATGAAGTGGTATTTCACTGTGACTTTGACTTCAGTTCCCTGAAGACTAGAAATGCCAAACATCTTTTCACGAAGTCATTGTCGTTTGTATAACATTTGGAGAAAAGTTTATTCAAGTCTTTTGCCCATTTAAAAATGATTTATTTTTGTTTTTGTTGTTTAGTTGTAGAAGTTTTTTGTGTATTTTGGATATTAACCCTTTATTAGATAGGGTTTGTAAATATTGTACCATTCTAGAGTAAGAACTGCCTTCTCACGCTGTCAATAATGTCTTTTGATGCATGCAGATGTTTAATTTTGATAAAGTCCAATCCTTTTCTTTTGTTGCCAGTGCTTTTGGTTTCACATACATGCTTTTTGCCTATCTTTTCTTCTAAGAATTTTAAAATTTGGATGATTCTCTTTATTAGTATGAAATGTCTTGTTATGTTGGGTCAGTGCATTTTGGGTCAGTGCATTTTACCTTGGATTCTACTTTATTTACTTCCAAACCAATGGAGAAAGAATGAGTGGGCAAAGTAGGGTATGGAAACTGTAGCAGCCACAAAAGAACAGGGAGGTGTTGGGGCTGGCCAGAGTGGAGACGCTGAAGAAATAAAGGAGCAGAGGACAGGCTGAGGTCAGGAAGAGTTACCAAGATTTCTTTTTTTTTTCCTTTTCTTAAAATTATTTTATTTTGGAGTATAGTTGATTAACAATGTTGTGCTACTGTTTATAATAACCAGGACATGGAAGCAACCTAGATGCCCATCAGCAGACGAATGGATAAGGAAGCTGTGGTACATAAACACCATGGAATATTACTCAGCCATTAAAAAGAATTCATTTGAATCAGTTCTAATGAGATGGATGAAACTGGAGCCCATTATACAGAGTGAAGTAAGCCAGAAAGATAGAGACCAATACAGTATACTAATGCATATATATGGAATTTAGAAAGATGGTAACGATAACCCTATATGCAAAACAGAAAAAGAGACACAGATGTACAGAACAAAATTTTGGACTCCGTGGGAGAAGGCGAGGGTGGGATGTTTCGAGAGAACAACATCGAAACATGTATATTATCTAGGGTGAAACAGACCACCAGCCCAGGCTGGATGCATGAGACAAGTGCTCGGGCCTGGTGCACTGGGAAGACCCAGAGGGATCGGGTGGAGAGGGAGGTGGGAGGGGGGATCAGGATGGGGAGTACATGTAAATCCATGGCCGATTCATGTCAATGTATGACAAAAACCACTACAATATTGTAAAGTAATTAGCCTCCAACTAATAAAAATAAATGGAAAAAAAAATAAAAAACAAACAAAAAACAATGTTGTGCTAATTTTACACATACAGCAAAGTGATTCAGTTATACATAAACATGTATTTGTTCTTTTTCAAATTCTTTTCCCATTTAGGTTGTTACAGAATACCAAGCAGAGTTTCCCGTGCAGGTCCTTGTAGGTTATCTATTTTAAATAGTGTGTGTATGTCAAACCCAAACTCCCAATTTAACATTCTCCACCACCTTTCCCCTTTGGTAACCCTTCCCCTTTGTTTACTTAATCTGTGAGTCTGTTTCTGTTTTGTAAACAAATTCATTTGCGTCATTTTTTTTTAGATTCCACATATAAGCAATATTATATGATATTTTCCACTTAGCATGATAATCTTCAGGTCCATCCATATTGTTGCAAATTGCATTATTTCATTGTTTTTAATGGCTGAGTAACATTCTGTTGTGTATACGTACCACATCTTCTTTATCCATTCATCTGTTGATGATGTAAACAGCACTGCAGTGAATCTTGGGGTGCATGTATCCCTTCTATCCCCTCTCTCATGGACCTTCCTCTCACCATACCCCCAACCCACCCCTTTAGGTCAACACAGAACATGGAGCTGAGTTTCCTGTGCTTTATAGCAGCTTCCTGCTAGTTATCTATTTCACACATGGTGGTTTATATATGTCAATCCCAGTCTCCCAATTCATCCCACCATCCCCTTCCCTCTTTCTGCCTGTGTCCACCATGTCTGTTCTACTCCTACCTTGGAAATAGGTTCATCTGTACCATTTTTCTAGGTTCCACATATATATGTCAACATATGATATTTGTTTTTCTTTATGACTTACTTCACTCTGTATGACAGGTCCATCCATGTCTCTACAAATGGCCTTTTTCATTCCTTTCCATGACTGAGTAATGTACCACATCTTCTTTATCCATTCATCTGTTGATGGACATTTAGATTGTTTACACATCCTGGCTATTGTAAATAGTGCTGCAATGAACATTGGGGTACATGTGTCCTTTCTGAATTATAATTTTCTCAGGAGTTTGCCCTGTAGTGGGATTGCTGGGTCATATAGTAACTCTATGTTTAGATTTTTAAGGAATTTCCACTACTGTTCTTGAAAGTGGCTTTATCAATATACATTCCCACCAACAGTACAGGAGGGTTTCCTTTTCTCCACACCCTCTTCAGCATTTATTGTTTGCAGATATTTTGATGCTCTTCTGACCAATGTGAAGTGATACCTCATTGTAGTTTCGATTTGCATTTCTCTAATAATTAGTGATTTTGAGCATCTTTTCATGTGCTTCTTGAACACTTGTGTATCTTCTTTGGAGAGATGTCTGTTTATGTCTTCCACCCATTTTTAGATTGGATTGCTTGTTTCCTTGATATTGAGTCACATGAGCTGTTTGTATATTCTGGAGATTAATCCCTGTCTGTTGCTTCATTTGCAAATATTGTTTCCCATTTTAGGGATCAGTGAACTAAAATGGAGTGGAATGGGTGAATTTAACTCAGATGACCATTATGTCTACTACTGTAGGCAAGAATCCTTTAGAAGAAATGGAGTAGCCTTCATAGTCAACCAAAGTCTGAAATGTAGTACTTGAATGCAATCTCAAAAATGACAGAATGATCTCAGTTCATTTCCAAGGCAAACCATTCAATATCAGAGTAAATCAAGTCTATGCCCCAACTAGTAATGCTGAAGAAGCTGAAGTTGAATGATTCTATGAAGACTACAAGAACTTCTAGAACTAACACCCAAAAAATATGTCCTTTTCATTATAGTGGACTGGAATGCAAAAGTAGGAAGTCAAGAAACACCTGGAGTAACAGGCAAATTTGGCTTTGGAGTACAGAATGAAGCAGGGCAAAGGCTAACAGAGTTTTGCCAAGAGAACGCACTGGTCATAGCAAACACCCTCTTCCAACAACACAAGAGAAGACTTTACACATGGACATCACCAGATGGTTAATACCAAAGTCAGATTGATTATACTCTTTGCAGCCAAAGATGGAGAAGCTCTATACAGTCAGCAAAACCTAGAGTTGGAGCTTGTGCCTCAGACTATGAACTTCTTATTGCCAAATTCAGACTTAAATTGAAGAAAGTAGGGAAAACCACTGGACCATTCAGTTATGACCTAAATCAAATCCCTTATGATTATACAGTATAAGTGACAGAGTCAAGGGGTTAGATTCGATGGACAGAGTGCCTGAAGAACTATGCAGGGAGATTCATGACATTGTACAGGAGGCAGTGATCAAGACCATCCCCAAGAAAAAGAAATGCAAAAAGGCAAAATGGTTGTCTGAGGAGGTCTTACACGTAGCTGAGAAAAGAAGAGAAGCTAAAGGCAAAGGAGAAAAGGAAAGATATACCCATCTGAATGCAGAGTTCCAAAGAACAGCAAGGAGAGATAAGAAAGCCTGCTTCAGTGATCAATGCAAAGAAATAGAGGAAAAAAAATAAAACAAGAAATACTAGAGATCTCTTCAAGAAAATTAGAGATACCAAGGGAAAAGTTCATGCAAAAATGGGCATAATAAAGGACAGAAGTAGTATGGACCTAACATAAGCAGAAGATATTAAGAAGAGGTGGCAAGAAAACACAGAACTATACCAAAAAGATCTTCACGACCCAGATAATCATGATGGTGTGATCACTCACCTAGAGCCAGCAAAATCAGGTGGACCTTAGCATCATTACTCACAAAGCTAGTGGAGGTGATAGAATTCCATTTGTGCTATTTAAGATCCTAAAAGATGATGCTGTGAAAGTGCTTCACTCAATATGCCAGCAAATTTAAAAAACTCAGCAGGGGCCACAGGACTGGAAAAATCAGTTTTCATTCCAATTCCAAAGAAAGGCAATGCCAAAGTATGTTCAAACTACAACACAATTGCACGCATCTCACACACTAAGAAAATAATGCTCAAAATTCTCCAAGTCAGGCTTCAACAATACGTGAACCGTGAACTTCCAGATGTTTGAGCTGAATATTTAGAAGGCAGAGGAACCAGAGATCAAATTGCCAACATCTGTTGGGTTATTAGAAAAGCAAGAGAGTTCTAGAAAAACATCTACTTCTGTTTTATTGACTATGCCAAAGCCTTTGACTCTGTGGATCACAAGAAACTGTGGAAAATTCATAAAAGAGATGGAAATATGAGACCACCTTACCTGCCTCCTGAGAAATCTCTATGCAGGGTCAAGAAGCAACAGTTAGAACTGGACTTGGAACAACAGACTGGTTCCAAATCAGGAAAGGAGTACGTCAAGGCTGTTTATTGTCACCCTGCTTATTTAACTTATATGCAGAGTACATCATGAGAAATGCCGGGCTGGATGAAGCAGAAGCTGGAATCAAGGTTGCCGGGAGAAATATCAATAACCTTAGATATGCAGATGACACCACTCTTATGGTAGAAAGTGAAGAGGAACTAAAGAACCTCTTCATGAAAGTGAGAGACGAGAGTGAAAAAGTTGGCTTAAAAGTCAACATTCAGAAAACCAAGACCAGGGCATCCAGTCCCATCACTTCATGGCAAATAGATGAGGAAACAATGAAAACTGTGAGAGACTTTATTTTTCTGGGCTCCAAAATCACGGCAGATGGTGACTGCAGTCATGAAATTAAAAGACGCTTGCTCCTTGGAAGAAAAACTATGACCAGCCTAGACAGCTTATTAAAAACCAGAGGCATTACTTTGCCAACAAAGGTCCATCTATTCAAAGCTATGGTTTTTCCAGTAGTCATGTATGGATGTGAGAATTGGACTATAAAGAAAGTTGAGCACCGAAGAATCAATACTTTTGAACTATGGTGTTGGAGAAGACTCTTGAGAGTCCCTTGGACTGCAAGGAGATCCAACCAGTCCATCCTAAAGGAGATTAGTCCTGGATATTCATTGGAAGGACTGATGTTGAAGCTGAAACTCCAATACTTTGGCCACCTGATGCGAAGAACTGACTCATTTGAAATGACCCTGATGCTGGGAAAGATTGAAGGCAAGAGGAGAAGGGGATGACAGAGGATGAGATGGTTGAATGGCATCACTGACTTGATGGATATGAGTTTAAGTAAGTTTGGGAGTTGGTGATGGACAGGGAAGCCTGGTGTGCTGCAGTTCATGGGGTCGCATAGAGTCAGACACGACTGATGAACTGAACTGAACTGATATGAATTGAGCGGTTTCCTTTGTGGTGCAAAGGGTTTTAAGTTTAACTAGGTCTCATTTTTTACTTTTGCTTCTATTTTCATTGTTATAGAAGGTGGCTCAAAAAAGATCTTGCTGTAGCTTATGTCAGAGAGTGTTTTTAAATATGTTTTCCTCTGAGTTTTATACTGTCCAGTCTTATATGTAGATCTTTAATCCATTTTGAGTTTACTTTGGGTATGGTGTTGGAGGGTGTTCTAATCTCATTCTTTTACATGTAATTGTCCAGATTTCCCCAAACCACTTATTGAAAAGGTGGTCTTTTCTCCAGTGCATATTCTTGCTTCCTTTGTCATAGGTGATCATAGGATTGTGGATTTATCTCTGAGCTTTCTATCCTGTACCCTTGGTCTATATCTGTTTTTGTGCCAGTCCCACACTATCTTGATTATTGTAGCTTTATAGTAGTTTGAAGTCAGGGAGCTGATTCCTCCAGCTCCATGTTTCTTTCTCAAGATTACTTTTGTTATTCAGAGTCTTTTGTGTTTCTATTAAGTAGCAGTTTTTTTTTGGTTCTAATTCTGTAAAGAACACCATCGGTAATTTGATGGGAATTACCAATGTAGATTGCTTCTAGTATAGTCATTTTCACAATATTGATTCTTCCAATCCAATAACATGGTATATTTCTCCATTTTTTGTGTCATCTTTGATTTCTTTCATCAGTATCTTATAGCTTTCTGAGTATATAGTTTTCTTTTGTCTCCTTAAGTAAGTTTATTTCTAGATATTTTATTCTTTCTATTTCAGTGGTAAATGGGATTATTTCCTTAATTTCTCTTTCTGTTCTTTCATTGTTAGTGTATAGGAATGCAAGAGATTTCTGTGTATAAATTTTGTATCCTGAAACTTTACTGAAATCATTATGAGCTTCAGTAGTTTTTTGTTGGCATCTTTAGTGTTATCTATGTATAATGTTATGTTGTCTGCAAACAGTGATAATTTTACTTATTTTCCACTTTGGATTCCTTTTATTTCATTTTCTTCTCTGCTATGGTTAGGACTTCTGTGACTATGTTGAATAATAGTGGCTAAAATGGACATCCTTGTATTCTTTCTGATCTTAGAGGAAATGCTTTCAGCTTTTAAGTCTTGAGTTATAATGTTAGCTGTATGTTTGTCATATATGGCCTTTATTATGTTGAGATAGGGGCCTTCTATACTCACTTTCTGGAGAGTTTTTATCATAAAGGGGTGTTGAATTTTTCAAAAGCTTTTTCTGCAACTATTGAGATGATCATATGGTTTTTATTTTTCAATTTGTTGATGTGGTGTATCATTGATCTGTGTATATTGAAAAATCCTTCCATCTAGGGGTTAATCCCACTGGATAATGGTGGATGATCCTTTTAATGTATTGTTGGCTTTGCTTTGCTAATAGTTGTTGAGAAGTTTTGCACCTATGTTCAAAATTTTTGTACCTATGTCCCTTGGACAGCAAGGAGATCAAACTAGTAAATCCTAAAGGAAATCAATCCTGAATATCCATTGGAAAGACTGATGCTGAAGCTGAAGCTCCAATACTTTGGATTCCTGATTCAAAGAACTGACTCGCTGCAAAAAACCTTGATGCTGGAAAAGATAGAAGGCAGGAGAAGGGGACGACAGAGGATGAGATGGTTGGATGACATCACTGACTCGATGGACATGAGTTTGAGTAAACTCTTGGAGTTGGTGATGGACAGGGAGGCCTGGAGTGCTGTGCTTCATGGGGTCACAAAGAGTTGGATATGACTGAATGACTGGACTGATGTTCATCAGTGATATTAGCCTGTAATTTTTTTTCTGTGTGTGTGTGATGTCTTTGTTTGGTTTTGGTATCAGAGTGATGGTGGCTTCATAGAATGGGTTTAGGAGTGTTCTTTCCTCTGCATTTTTTTTTTTTTTGGAATAGTTTCAGAAGGATAGATGTTAACTCTTCTCTTAATGTTTGATAGAATTCATCTATGAAGACTATGATCCTGGACTTTTGTTGCTGGGTATTTTTAGATCACAATTTCAACTTTAGTACTTGTGATTTGTCTGTTCATATTTTCTTTTCTTCCTGGTTCAGTCTTCAGAGATTTTTAAGAATCTAAGAACCTTTCTATGAATTTGTCTATTTCTTCTAGGTTTCCATTTTAGTGGCGTGTAGTTGCTTGTAATAGTCTCTTATGACCTTTGTATTTTTATGATGTCAGTTGTAACTTCTCCTTTTTCATTTTATTGATTTGAGCTGTCTTCCTTTTTTTCTTGATGAGTTTGGCTAAAAGTTTATCACTTTTGTTTATCTTTACAAAGAACCAGCTTTTAGTTTTCTTAACATTTTCTATTGCTTTCTTCATTTCTATTTCTTTTATTTCTACTCTAATCTTTATTATTTCTTTCCTTCTACTAATTTTGGGTTTTGTTTGCTTTTCTTTCTCTAGTTGCTGTAGGTGTAAGGTTGATTATTTATTAAGATTTTTCTTGTTTCTTGAGGTAAGATATTATTAATATAAACTCCCCTCTTAGAACTACTTTTGGTCTAATGTAACATTTAAGGTCTGTGTTCCTTTACTGATTTTCTGTCTGGGTGATTTGTCCATGGGTGTAAGTTGGATGTTAAAACACACTTCTGGAGTTACTGTTGATTTCTCTATTTATGGATGTTAGCATTTGAGGTGCTCCTATGTTGGGTGTGAACATATTCACAATTGTTGTATCTTCTTCTTGGATCTAATCCTTGTTTTGTATACAGCCAGCCAGTCTATGTTTTTTGCTCGGGGCATTTATATTTAAGATAATTTTCCATATGTGTGTTCTTACTGCCATTTTAATTGTTTTGAATTTGCTTTTGTAGGTCTTTTTACTTCCATTCCTCTTTTGTTCTCTTGTGATTTGCTGACAAACTTAAGTGTTGTGTTTGGATTCTTTTTTCTTTTTTTGTGTGTATCTCTTGTAAATTTTCTGTTTGTACTTACCAAGAGGTTTTTAAATATCAGTGTATATATAAACAAGATTGTTTCAAGTTGCTGTTCTTTTAATTTCAAATACATTTCCAATATCCTGCATTTGTACTTTCCTCTTCTCAGGATTGCTGGCTTTGATGGCATATTTTTGTGTGGGTGATTTCCTACCTTTATTCTATGTTTGCTCTCACTGGTGAGCTTTCCCTTTCATAATTTTCTTGATTCTAGTTCTGGCCTTTTCTTTTCTGCCTCAAGAAATTCTTTTAGGATTTATTGTAAAGCTGCTTTGGTGCTGCTTTGGTGGTGAATTCTCTTAGCTTTTGTTTGTCTGTAAAACTTAATTTCTCTGTCAGATATGAATGAGAGCCTTATGGGACAGAGTATTCTTGGTAGTAGGTTTCTTCTTTCTTTGGATGTAAGATATCTTTTTTGGCAGGTTCCATTATTCTTTTGTCAATAAATGCCCAGCAGTTAGTTGTGATTTTGGTATTTTCATAAGAAGAGGTGAGTTCACATCCTTCTATTCTACCATCTTGTCTCTGCCCTAAGATTTCTTTTCTTTAGCTTTTTCTTTAAAAAAAAATTATTTTTAATTGAAGGATAATTGCTTAACAGTGTTGTGTTAGTTTCTGCCACATATCAATGTGAAAAGACTTCTTTCTGAAAACAAGCATCCTCTCCCTCAAAGATTCTAGAATCCTACATTTTAACCAATGTCTTGGGACTCAATTAAGTCACAGACTGAACTACCTTGGGAACAAGGAGTTTATTGGCTAAGGCCGTGACTTTGTCCTCCTTGGCGCAAGAGCCTCTGAAGTTCAACTCAAAGTTAAACTCTTTGCTACATTGTCAGGAAATGTGGGGCTCTACACATACCATGACATGAATGGAACGATAATGTTCTTTACAATAATGGGGACATGGGAAAGACAGGTTTAAAATGTTTAAGATATTTAATGTTGTATTAATGTTGGAGGCAAAATGTCATCTTAGACAGGAAATTAAATGAACCAAGAGGGGTACAACCTCCAAGACCAAAATTTAATAATAGAAGCACTGAATATAAGCTGAGCATCTCAATCTCTTTACAAATTAATACCCATTTGTTCTTTCAATCTATGTGCTCTTAAGAAATATTGATGACATATTCACTATTTTCTATTATGCCTACTGTTGTCTACATTGTGAAAATCTATAAAAATATTCACTTCTTTTCCTTCTATTTTTGACTTCAGATTCGCAATCACAAGATTGACATTTGTGTCCTAGAATTAGGTAGCTTTTGGCAGGGTCCATGAAACATGATCTAGGTTAGAAACCAAGACAGCGTCACTGGGGACAATAAGGTAAAATCCAGGAGAGTTTAGGCCAATGCAAGACACAGGTTATCGTATAAATAAGGAACATTTTTAAAGGATGAGGCATTTAATTTTAAAGCAAATTTTATATTCAGCATAACCAAACTCTTTTTCTCTGTATATCTTTAGGAGACAGATATTCTCTGCAGAATAATGTCCATTTTATCAGAACTAAAATTTTGATGTGGTAAATGAAAGAGACAGAATATTTCTCTTACATTAATAATAGTCACTCTCTCTCTTTTTTAAAAGACCTTTTTTTAGAACAGTTTCAGATTCGCAACAAAATTGAGCAGAAAGTGTAGAGAGTTCCCATTTAAGCCCTCAACCCACACACTAACCGCCTTCCCCATTATCAACATCTCTCACCGGAATGGTACATTTGTTGCAATTGGTGAACCTACACTGACACAGCATAATCACCCAGTGTCCAAAAGTGTTCTACATTCTGCAAGTTTGAACAAATAAATCATGATGCATCTACCGATCAAGTATCATACAGAGTAGTTTCACTGCCATGAAAACTCTAAGCTCCACAAAATTACAGAAAGTTGCAAATTCAGTACAAAGGACTTCTATTTCCTGAGCCATGTGAACATAATTGCTAATCTGATACATCACTCCCTTCCCCCTGAATACCTTAGCATGTATTTCCTATAATGAGGACATTGTTCCATAGAACAACACAACCACTGAAAATCAGGAAATTAACAATGATACATTTTAATCTATTACTGAATACTCAGACAACATTCAAGTTTCACCAATGTGGTCCCAATATATTTTTAAAAATTTATTTATTTTCATTGGAGGATAATTACAATATTGTGATGGTTTTTTGCCACACATCAGTATAAATTGGCCATAGGCGATACATGTGTCCCCTCCATCCTGAAACAGGCCTCCCAACCTCCCTCCCTATTCCAACCCTGCAGGGTGTCACAGAGCATGGGCTTTGGATGCCCTGCATCATATATCAAACTCCACTATCAATTTTACATATGATAATGTATATATATATATATATATATATATATATATATATTTCAAAGCTATTCTCTCAAATCCTCACACCCTCCCCTTCTCTCACTAATTCCAGAGGTCTGTTCTTTACCTCTGTGTCTCCTTTGCTGCCCTGACTGTCAGCTCATTGGTATATGGTCCCAATATTTAATAACTTATCTAATGAAGGGATCCGACTCTGCTTCCTGGGTTGGACTTAGTTATCATCTCTCTTTAAATAACTTCAGTTTAAAACAGTAAATCCATGGCTGATTCATATCAATGTATGGCAAAAACCACTACAGTATTGTAAAGTAATTAGCCTCCAACTAATATAAATAAATGGAAAAAATTAAAAAAAATAATAAAAAAATAAAACAATGATTTTGCCTCAAAAAACAAAACAAAACAAACCAGATCCTTAATCTTTCCCTGACTTTCAAGATGTTGATATTTTTGAAGATAACTGGCCAGTTATTTTGTAATATGTTTCCCAATATGAGTTTGTCTCATGTTTCCTCATAAATAGATTTGAATTATGCTGTTTTGACAGGACCGTGACAGAAGTGAGTTGGGTCTTCCTATCATGGGGTGGTGGTGCAGAGTTTCAAGTTTTCTATTACTGATGAGTTTCAATTTGCTCATTTAGTGTCTGCCAGTTTTCTCCACTTTCTTACATTTCTTCCTTTGTAAATGATAAGTAATTTGCAGCGCATTACTTGTATATATCCCATTCCACCTCAAACAATTTATGAATTTTTTAATCTTTATGGACTCATAGTTTCCTATTTTTAAAAATCTTAACTTACTTTAATTTTGCATATTTAAATCATTTTACTATTTTATTTTGCATATTATTATCATTTTTTATTCTGATGCTCATATTGTCCTTAATTAGGTTAGTAGGAGCTCTTTCACAGTGGCTTCTCTATCCTTTTGCCATGTTCCTATCATTCTTTGAACATTTTCTCATTTTTTTGGCATCAGACACTCCAGACTCATATCTTCCTTGCCTGAGCCTTGGAATCAGGCATTTTCGCAAGGCATGCTGGTTCTTTGTTGGAAACTCCTTACCCCACAGCCTCCCTCCTCTGATGCCCATCCCCAGGCTGCCCTGCCTAGAATTACTCTCCTTTCTTGCTTGGGCTCTGCCATCCCTCTGCTTGGCAGCCCCTGCCACACATCTTACTAGCCTGTTTGGGCAGAGTCTTTTGAAAACCAAGGTCAGATCATATCACTTATTTGACTCCAAGCCCTAAAAGAACTCCAGTTCACTCAGAATAAAAGTCAAAATTTGCCACAAGTCCTGAGCTGTGACACAGTCGGGGACAGGCTCCGGCCTCGCCCATCCCCTCTCCTCCCGCTGTCTTCCTGCTCACAGGCTCTGTGCGCAGACCAGGCCCTCTCCTGCTAGAGGCCTCTTGCGCTTCCTCCCAGCAATGCTCATCTTCCACAGAACCTCTTGGCCAGCTGCCCTACACCCTTAGAGTCTCTGCTGAGACCTCACATCTTTCGTGAGGCCCACCCTGATCTTTGCTGACGTTGACCATTTTTTTTTCCTTTTTGGAAATGTGCATAAATGGACATTCAGTGATGCAAGCTGATGTCCACAGGACATGGGCCTGAGAGGAAGGGCAGAACCAAAAGAGATCTGAGCTGCTCTGCCTCTGAAGTTTGCACAGGCGGCTCCCCAGCAGAGGGATGAGAGCTCTGGGAGCAAGGGTGAGCAGCAAGATGTGAACAAGGTCCAGAGGTGATTCAGGACCATTTAAGAAGATGTTTCACACTCAAGTGGAAGTGGTTTTTTGCAACTTGCAGTGACGCAGCTATCCTGTTTGAGGGTGCAAGTAGTGTTTGCCTCACTCAGGCAGTTAGAAAATGCAATGGAAACAATCCACTGAGGAGAAAGGTGTCACATGCAATCCCAGAAAATATGGCTGGGGTGAGGGTCACTGGCCTTTCCACAACATATGGAATGACAGGCCATGCTGCCGAAACACACTGTTAAAGGGAAGGTTGATTCCAAAAGGCTGGAAGCTTCAGGGACCTCAAGGTGCAGGTGATACGTACAAACGCAAGAGTCTTCCCAAAGCTCCTTTCTCTGATCTGGTCCAAGCAAATATCTACTACATGATCAGAGGAAGGAGTTCACCATTCCGAAGAGTCCATCTGAAAACGCTGGATGTGCTCTGGGAATGCAGAAAATCCTGGACCAAGGGGAAGAGTTTTCAAATTGGGAGGAGGAGCAGCATGGGCATGCAAGTGTGAGAGCCAATTTGACACACTTCCCTGTATTGTCCATTTAAATGTCGTTGTGCATTAAAACGGAGACACTGAAATCAGCTGCAGTGTTGGCCACGATTCTTAGGTAAATCTAAAACAGAGTTTTGCACTGAAGATTAGCTGCTTTAGTTTGCCTTTGGACCCTGAGAGTTGTTTACTCCCCTCTGCCACTGGATTACTACATTCTAAGAGTTAGAAAAGCACTGAAGGAAGGTAAAACAGCCAAGTGCCCTTTCCTCATCACTGTTAACTTTGGGCAAATTACTAAACTCATTGGTTTCCCAGTTATAAATAGAGTAAGGAGGCTGATTAGATGATTTTTAGTTGTGCTGCTTTTGGCTTTAGAAATGTCCTCAGAGATCCTCTCTCTTTCCTTCTCTCTCAGTATCTCTTTATCTGTAGGTCTGTTCTCTACTCACCTCTCTACCATTCGCCTTCTTGTCCTCTAGTTTCTTTCTTTTTCTTTTTTGGTTTTTTTAGAACTTTGACCTTTACCTGGTCCACTATGAAGATCCCACCTCTCTCTACTTTATGGCAGGTCTTTTCTTTAAAACGTCTTATTTTGTATTGGAGTATAGCCAATTAACAATGTTGTGTTAGTTTCAGCCACTCACATACATGTATCCAATACTTTATGGCACTTCTTAATTTTCAGTTTCTGCCTCTATAGTCAATTTTCAGACTGTCAGCTTCCACTTAATTTCTTGTACCTGGAAGGAACCTGGCTTGCCCCACTCATCATTCTGGAACAATTAACTCAGCTACAGATTGCGGCTGGCCCATAGATGAGGTACCCCAAGATGAACTCTCATCCTGCTACAGTCAGAGTCAGTGAATGATAAGGTTCTGTACTAGAAAACATGGCTGGTGTCCTTTAGCAGGACTATAGGAAAATCATAGTCCCTGCAACTGGCAGGAGTTGTTTTCAAAAGCCAGATTTAGCCTCCAAACCTCTTTTGACTCATCAATTTTATAAGTAAGATACCTCGCCTCACACCCAGGTTTACTTTGACATTTTTGTCTCTATTTACAGATATGAATGTGATTTATAATATTCATCTAAAGTAAAGTAATTCCAGAAAATGAGCACAACATTATGAACAATTTTTAAAGTTGTTGAATAATTTAGATTCAGGAAAGATATGAATTAATTACCTATCCATTTCCTTTTACTCAATTCAACAGATATTTATTGAATGCCAACTCTAGACCAGGCACTGTCCTAAGTACTGGAGATACAACATAGAACAAGGTGAAAAAAATCCCTTCCCATATGGAGATAGCATTCTAGAGAAATCTATATAAGTTTTGTTTGCTTGTTTCTTCTTTTCAAAAATCTTTAAGCATAAAAAATCATTAACAAAACTCATATATTCCCTGCTGTCAGTCATATCTGAACAGTTTGCCGCACTTGTTTAGCTTTTCGTTTTTTTTAAGGAAAAATATTGCATAGTAGTTAAAACTCTCCATGTAGCCTCTCCTTCCCAGAGTGCTATGGACTGAATTGTGTCCTCTCAAAATTCATATACTGAAGCCCTAACTCCCAGTGTGATTGTGTTTGGAGAAGGAACCTAGAAGGTCAAAGTCATAAGGGTGAGGTCCTGATGTGCTAGTTGCCTTAAATAAAGAGAAAGAAGCACAGAGCTCTCTCTGTCTCTACCATATGAAGACACAGAGAGGAGATGACTGTCTAAAAACCAGGAACAGGGTCTTCACCAACCAGAACTTTGATCTTGGACTTCCCAGCATCCAGAACTATGAGAAGAGAAATTTTTGTTATTTAAGCTGCCTAGTGGAGAAGGCAATGGCAACCCACACCAGTACTCTTGCCTGGAAAATCCCATGGACGGAGGAGCCTGGTGGGCTACAGTCCATGGGGTCTCGAAGAGTCAGACACGACTGAGTGACTTCATTTTCGCTTTTCACTTTCATGCATTGGAGAAGGAAATGGCAACCCACTCCAGTGTTCTTGCCTGGAGAATCCCAGGGACAGAGGAGCCTGGTAGGCTGCTGTCTATGGGATCGCAGCGAGTCAGACACGACTGAAGCGACTTAGCAGCAGCAAGCTGCCTGTTTATGGCATTTTGTTATAGCAGCTGAGCAGACAAACAGAGGTTAAACACTGTTCTGAAGTTGGTGTTTACCAACTTCAAGCAGGATTTATACTTTTACCACATTTATGTGAACAATAACCTCATATTTTTTTATTAATTTAAAAAATTTTGTGTAAATAGCATCATGCTCCACATACACTGAACATTCTAAAGACAGGTCTATTTTCATCACAGCTGCTTTGAAAATGTAATGAAACTGATGGCCAATTTTATGACAGGAAAATTGTGCAATATTTTGTATTTAATTTCTGACAGCTCATAAACTGTGATGCTCAATTGTGAAACCCAGATTAAGAACCTTTGCTAATAGTTATAACTACTCTTCAGAATATTTACCCCACAATATTGTAAGGTCCTTAGTCATGTAGAAATAAACTAAATCCTGACTACTGTTCCATGCTTATCGAAACTGCCAAGTAGACTCATATTTCCAAAAGAGCTTTAATAATGAATATTAGAAATAAAAATGATTTTCTTTTGATGGACTAGGAAATTGAATTATCTACCTATTCTATTTTTCAAGTTTGTAAATAATTTAGGTCTACAGCAGAGAATCACACAGGACTGATATTGGCTTGATAAGGAGTTAATAAAAAATAGGGTTTATTTGACATGACAAGAAGGATTTCAGGTAATATAAATGAATAGAACTAAAAGTTCCTGTAATTTAGTGCCTTGATTGCTACAGTTAATATCAAGTTCCATCTTGTTCCCCTGTAAAATGTGAGGACACTTAGCTACTTCTCTGGGAAACTGGAAAGCAAAGGATTTTTTAAAAACACCAGTGTGAAATTTCTTGGAAAGGATGCCCAGAATAGGATGTAATTGTTTTTTGACTTGCTGGTAGGTGTCTCTGTACTGCACTCTATTTCCTTTGATCATAGCAAGAGTACTGTGAAAGGCGTTCAAGGCCAAATGAACATTTACAGATGAATTACCACCTGCCATGAACACAGAAAGAAATATTGCTGTTAAATAGAGTCATTTGAGATCTCAAGTAGAAGAAAAGACTGTGGAACCCATTGCGATCTGAAGAACCCTGCAAGTTTCAGAAAGGCATGGTTAAACTGTCCTGCAAAAAACAGCACAGGTCTAGAATGAAATGGGATCTTTTCTGGGAATCACATTCTTGTTTCTGTTGAAGTCTAGTATTGCCTGTCTTCATCAAGGAGGGCTATCAGCTATGAAGGAGACACAGTCTGAGATTTCCTTCAGAGCAAACATTTCCCAGGTAGAAAAGAAAAGGAAAGGGCTTAAGTATAATAAAGTTGAAGCATGAAGATAGCATATGTATAGTCAAAGAGAGACAAGTTTGTGGACAGGAAGGATCAGTGGGAACAAAGATCATTTTTAGGTGTTTTGGGACACAAAAAGAAACAAAGTGGCAGAGAGGTAGAAGGAAAAAGACTGAGGAAAGTGAGTTGCTAATATCTGTAGGGAGATGGGTATTCTGAACATTGCTTTATAGGTGATTCCTGGATGGACAGAGCAGAACTAAGGACCAGCGTGCACCTTTGAGTCTGTATATAGAGAGAAAGAGAGACTCATTTCCAGTTGGGTATAGAAGAGCGAATGTTAATAAGATTTAGGAAGAGAGAGGAAAAGAATGAAGAATGGGATAACCACACTTTGACTGACTCCCCAAAGGGCTATCTTCTCCTGAGGCTCTGGTAGGTTGAAAAACAGCCCATCAAAAGATGTCCATCTCTTTTTAAGGAATCTCCACACTGTTTTCCATAGTGGCTGTACACAAGTGCTCAGGCCTGGTGCACTGGGAAGACCCAGAGGGATGGGGTGGAGAGGGAGGTGGGAGGGGGGACCGGGATGGGGAATACATGTAAATCCATGGCTAATTCATTTCAATGTATGACAAAAACCACTGAAATGTTGTAAAGTAATTAGCCTCCAACTAATAAAAATAAATGGAAAAAAAATAAATAAAGACTATAAGGAATGTGAAAAAAAAAAAAAAAAGATGTCCATCTCCTAATTCTGGAAACCATGCCGTATTTTGAGGACACTTTGTTTATGGAGTGTGTTTTTCTAAATAAATCCATTTCTTACCTACCACTTTGTCTCTCACTGAATTCTTTCTGCACCAAGACACAAAAAACCTGAACCTCAGTAAGTCCAGACACCAGGTGAGTGATAATAATTAAAAGACGATGAGTTTGAGCCCCACTCAGGGTTTTGGCTGGGTTCGATTCCCAGTTGTGTGGGCTCAAGTCCCTGTCTGAGTTACATGGTTTCAGCAAGGAGTTGGATTTTATTCTATTGAAATGGAAAGTCGTTTGAAGACTTTCTGCCAGAGAGTGCATGTCCTAATTATCACCTTAGGAGAGGTGATGGTGTTTTTCTAGTAGGGTTCCCCAACGAAGATAGTGGGGACTGGAAGGACAGGTGATAGCCTTTCTAGATGAACATCAGAACTTACTAACTGGATATGAGTGCAAGCAAAGGAGAAGAATTAAGAGTGAGCCAGATTCTTGGCTTAAGCAACTGGTGACTGGTGGTACCATGTAATTAGATAGGAAAGACAGGGGAGAGTGGATTTTGGAAAAGAAAAAACAAATTTCTGCTGTGGTTGGGTTAAATTGGAAATGTTTATTAGACAACCAGTTGGAAATAGCAAGTAAATAACAGAAATACAAGTCTGGGACAGGGAGAGCTCAGTCATAAATTTGAGAGTCATTAGCCTATTAGATTAGTTGGTATTAAAACTAAGGGGAAGAATGCAGATGAAGGAGAAAAAAATCCAAGGACAGATATCTCAACACATAGTGGGATAAGGCCCACAACTGTGGCCTAGAATTCTCCTGACGTTATCAAATGCTACCG
The DNA here is from genome assembly GCF_023699985.2 of Odocoileus virginianus. Classification (NCBI taxonomy): domain Eukaryota; kingdom Metazoa; phylum Chordata; class Mammalia; order Artiodactyla; family Cervidae; genus Odocoileus; species Odocoileus virginianus. The sequence continues at coordinate 55,539,470 of NC_069683.1, forward strand.
CCTTCCTAGTCCAGCTCAAAGCCAGAGGCTCTGTTTTTCCCAGTCAACCCTGGTTTGGTTTAATCTCAACTCCAGCTGCTGTTACAGCGCGGCCTTGCGTGGTTACTTTATCTTTTTAGTTTGCTTTAGTCTCGTGGCCTCACCTACATTGCTGCCTCCTGGAGGGCAGTAAACATGTCTAGTAAATCCCTGAACCATCTTCAAAATCCAGCAGAGAACTCTTAATTGCTTAGAAGTTCATGCTGAGAGGAGGTTGTAGAGAAGGCCCCATCAGGCCTGTTTGCACTGCTGTGTTTGTGGTCCCCACGTCTCCTAGCATCTTCCTTCCAGAATGATGCCCCCAGGCAGGGATAAACCATTGGCTCCACTATGACAAGTTAAATAAGCATCAGAAAATATCCCAGCAAGGCAGGTGGGCAAAACAAAATACAAAGAAGTAAAATTGCTTTCTTGGAAAACAGACAGAAACAAAGCACCACAATATAAATAAATCCCAAACCAAACTCCATTAGAAGGGAAAAGGGCTTCGGCATCCTCTCTGGCAGCCTGACCACAAAAGCTATTTGTTGATGAATCAAGCCAATTTGAACACTAAGACTTAGTCCCTTTTATGTTTCTAGGACACTACATTACTGAAAAGCTTGTGGCAGGATATTTTCTCTGTGCTTCTCTTTCTTGCTTGAATGTTGCAAGCTGCCTGCAGCTTAAAGAGCTGTCAGATCATTTGCAGCGGCCCAAATACCAGCTCCTCACAGCCCATGCAGCTCTGACCAACAGCACAAAAGACAAAGAAACTCAAGAAGTTTGCAGGAAGAGAGGACGGTGAGGGAGGGAGGAAAATTCAGAGAAAGTGGTGCATTGAAGTCAGAGAACACAAAGGAAACCATGGTGGCAGAAGCAAGAACAAGAAAATACAGATGAATGGATTGGAGTTGGTGAATGAACGGGAGTCGAAACCATCAGAAACAAAGATTATTGAAAAGGAACAGAAAACGCAGTTCAGAACATCTACCAGAGAAGAGAGAATGAATGTAAAGGAGTTAGACGAAAGTCGGTGAAGTGTAGATAAGTGGAAAAATTAAATACTAAACTGGAAAAAGTAGTATCTCTTTTTTTTTGGTATACCTTGAAATAATTTATGGCTTTTGCAATACTTGGTTGAGAATGATGAATAGCAGTGCCTTTGATGGAATTAACTTAATACATTACTAATTAAATTTGATGGTATAGCACATGGTTGAATTTATTTGGAAAATCAGAAAAATTATATCATACCTAATTTGTTTTATTCATGGAGGTCACAAGGAAGACTTTTTTCTTCAGTTAATAACTTACTAACATGTGGGCACTCAGGGTAACCAGTGAGTTTTCATGTTTATACTAATAATGAAATAATATACAATATTACGTGTTCAATATATATTCAGTATATTAAACATATATTAAATAATGTATTCTATATATATTCAATAATATATTGTATATATACAATAATATACAAACTATGGGCCATGTGGTATTCCAAAACTAAATGTGAATAACAAAATGCAGAAAGCAAAGGAGTTGTTTTATATTTTTTCCAGATTATTGTATTGCAGGAAGACTATTATTTTCACTTTACCATAGTCACATTCACAAAATTATAGAATAAAAAGTTGGAAATTATCCTATGAGTACAATTTGTCCACTTCTGGTTCTAAATGCAAATCATGAGAACTAAAATAGTTGGTAAGATTTGATGATGGTCAAAATGGATCTATAAAAGCTAAAATCTTTACTTAAGAACTCAGTCAATTTTCAGCGACAGAGGAACACCCACGTATCCATTTTGTCATATGTCCAGCAATCCCACATCTAGGTATTTATCAGAAAAAAAAAAAAAAAAAAACTGAACAAACACCACTGAAGTCAGGATCTTGAGGAAATACTAACACTCCCTTGTTCATTGCAACACTATTCACAATAGCCAAGATGTGAAAACAATCTAAATGTCCATTGACAGATTAACGGATAAAGAAAATGTGGCACATGCAAGCAATGGAATACTATTCAGCCATAAAAAGAAGAAAATTCTGTAATACGTAACAAAGTGGACAAAACTTGAGGACATCATACTAAGTGAAATAAGCATAATCCCACTTATATGAGGCTCCTAAAATAGTCAAATTCTTAAAAAGGAAAGAGTGGAATGGTGGTTGTCAGAGGTTGAGGGGCCGGGGAAATGGGGAGATGCTAATTAGTGAATGTAACTTAGTTTCAGTTAAGCAAGATGATAAGTTCCAGAGATGTGATGTACAGCATTGTATCTGCAGTCAATAACACTATTGTACACTTATTTGTGAAGGAGATATAGCTTCCCCCGTGGCTCAGTGGTAAAGAATCTGCCTGCAATGCAGGAGCCACAGGAGACGCAAGTTTGATCCCTGGGTCGGGAAGATCCCCTGGAGAAGGAAATGGCAACCCCCTCCAGTATTCTTGCGCTGGACAGAGGAGGCTGGCAGGCTATACAGTCCATAGGGTCACAAAGAGTCAGACATGACTAAACGACTTAGCCCACATGCATGAGGATATTATATGTTAACTGTATTTACCACAGTCTAATCAAATCAAAGATGAAGACTAGTGTATTGCTGAAAATTTTTAATAACTGCTATTTTTTTTAAAAAAATCAAGAAGTCCAAATATATTTTAGAAATAAAGACAAAAATTTATTTAAGAAGTGCAAAGAATATAGTAGATTTGAGATTTAAGATGGTCAGCTACACAAGTATCTGCCATTCTCTGACACCCATGACCTAAGTGACTTGTTCAGTGGTTGCTTTTATACCCCACGCTACACGGATCTAATTTTGGGTTTCAAGGATTCTGGAGACTCATTTTAGGTGGTCATGTCAGGTTCAGTGTAGACTTTGGGTAAGTTCACCCCAAAATATGGAAAAAATTGGCCATGGCTTCAGACTTGTTTAAGAAGCCTCAAGAGTCCTGGAAAAGCTAGCAGGTAATAGGTCTGCTGGGTGACTCACAACCTCGGGGACCAGCTTGCTAACTTGGTAGCTCTGGATCAGATTTTAGCTCAGGACCATAAAAGACCTTAAGGCGCGGGATGGGGAACACAGGTAACTCCATGGCTGATTCATGTCAATGTATGACAAAACCCACTACAATATTGCAAAGTAATTAGCCTCCAACTAATAAAAATAAATGAAAAAAAAATAGCACATAATCCTACCTCAAAAAAAAAAAAAAAAAAAAAAAAACAAAAAAAAGAACTTAAGGGGGAACTGCAGGAATGTGGAGTTCCCATGTGATTCTAAATGTTGCCCATTACCAAGGCCATTTGCTAGGGGAAATAATTTGGAAAGGGAAGGTTGCATATTTGCTTCTCAGAATTTTATGAGCAGACCATCCATGATGGAGAAGATAATATGAATAAATGTAAGCTCCCAGCAGTATGCCTGCATTGCACCCTCTCACTTTTTGTCAGAGACAGACACATTAAACTACAGAGGTTTAGAGACTTGCTTGATTTTACAACCAGCTGAAGAAGCAGCGCCTCTCTCTTCCTTCCACAAACCTGTATTCCTTACGTGCGATGAGAACTATTTTATGGTCTCACAGGGCAAAAAGAGGCCAATAAGATAAAGCCCCGAAGTCCTCCCCTCGACCCTTGGCAGGTGGCCACGCTATACTGGGCTTTCCTTACAGCCTGTCTTTTCAGATGTGGCTTCTGCGCCTTCTCCCAGGGCAGCAGGCAGTGAATGACCAGCAAAGCCTTTCATCAGAGCACAGGGTGCTGTGTTTGGAATGACTTTACACTTGTCTTAACAGGCGTGACCTTTCCTCCTGGGACACATTTTTCACTGTCATGGCTGCCTTGTAGCCGAAGTCAAGGCAGAGATTCATTGGAGTTTTTCACATTCTCTCTTCCATTACTGAAAGAACTCTTGGGGCATTTATGGTTTGGACCTTGGCCCCTGTTGTCCTTTATTTATAAAGAAGCATGAACATTCTCCCTTTTCACAGGGAGGCCAGCTTCCCTGGCACTCTATTTCCTTTTGTTCACTAGGTCGGTATTTTTGTCTTCTCTCCTCACATAGAATATTTCTACGTATCTGATAGAAAGGAAGCTCAAAGAAGACTTTTAAGTGGCCCTGTCACCCTATGGCTTGTTAACTCCATGTTGCCTTGTCTTTTGCCTAACACCTCTCCTGTGATTTAAAGTGTTTTCTCTGATGCATGTAATTATGTGGAGTGGATTTTGGTGCAGTAGAAAGGCAGGCTAATAACAGTTATAGGTACCAGAAGTAGGGAACTTCTTGGCTTTGCCAAAGACCATGTGCCAGAGATAAAATCAGAAAGGATTTATAAATCAAGATTAAGTTGGTTCAGTAGAAGTGAACATTTATGTATTTTTTTTTTTATACTAGGGGCAAGAAAAGCACAAGTAAGACTGTCCAGCAGGGTTGAATTAGAAGATCCTCCAGGTTCCTTTCAATCTGAAACTATATATAGATACAAAATGCTCAGATCTTTAAGAAAAGTCTTAAATGTGGCATGTTTCTTAGAGTTATGGACCTGGAGTGATCTTTAGAGACAATTTTTGTTGAGCCTATTTTTTTCTCTTATGGAAGAAGAAAATTAGGCCCCAACAGGTGAAGTATTTCCTCCCTACACCCCCAAGATCACATCTCTAGTTATGTTTGTTTAAAAACAAAAATAGACAAATTCCACAGATTACAGAGTGGGCTGAACACTTAAGTCATGGGAGTATTCTAAATTTCCCTTCTGACTGGGTTTGGAAATTCCTACCTCTTTAATTGCTACTTTAGCTGCAGTTTGGCAAAGAGTCTAATTTTGCCCCTCTGTAAAACACCCTGATTCATGAGACATAAGGGAAGAAAGTGGTGGTGGTGCTGTGGGTTTCTGTTAAGACCTCAGAAGCATCATCCAAGAGGAAGTAGGGTAGCAACAAGCAGGAAGGTAGTTAATTGTTTCCATGGTGTGATTTCAGGGGGGTACTATGGTTACTACTTCATATATCAATGCCAGTGATCTTTCTATAGGAACAGTTTCATTAGGCCTTGAAGGCATTTGAAGTCAAAGAGTTCTCTGTATAAAAATCACAGTTCGTGTACCTAATTTTATCAGCTAATATTTTAGTTAGCCATTAGCACTTTGAATATCTCTTATGTGCTAGGCCCATAACATCCTCTTTCTTCTTTTTTAAAATATTTATTTATTTTGGCTGCACAGGTCCTCGTGGTATGTGGGATCTTTAGTTGTGGCATGTGGGATTTAGTTCCCTGACCAGGGATCAAATCTGGGCCACCCGCATTAGGAGCGCAGAGTCCTAGCCACTGGACCACCAGGGAAGTCCCCCATAATGCCCTCTTTTGATGCACTGGCTGAGTGATAGTTGAAAGAAAGGCTCTACAAGAAATGGGATACAACCAGGCACCTTGAGGAGGAATGCTACCAGGATGATTAGCTTTGGACTCAGATAGAACTAGGTTCTAAAGCCAACTCTGCATTTATTTATACTGTGACCTTGAAAGTTAGCCAACTAATGTATAGAAGTCCAACTTTCCTTATTTGTAGAATAGGGATAACAATAATAGTACCTCTTAGGGTTATATTTCAGAATGGGTTAAACAATATCTGTAAGGCACTTGTGAAAGTGCCAGGCATATGTGAAGTATTTCATGAATGTTAGTAATTTCTGGCATTATAACAGAATCAAAGAAATGACTTGAATAGGGGACAAAGAAGGCCCCAAAGAAAAACTGGGCCTGCAAAAGAGCTTTTCCCAAAGCCAGTTTTATCCAGGCAGTCTTATCCTGAGAAGAAATATTGTGTGTCAGAAAAAAGCCAAGGAAAGCAGTCCTGTGAACCATGTTGCAAAAGCCTTTCTCCCCTTCACCGGAGCCCTTGGAGGATGGTGAGCTTGAGTTGTTCTGCTTGCATGGAGTCTGGCATTTGAGTGTGCCTTGTAGCTTCATTTGTTCTTCCTCATCCCAACCTTCCTGCACTCTACATTGCCAGTATTTGGAATTTTTAACTTGCAGATAATTTCATGTGTTGTTGTTTCTTCTGCCTGGAAAACATCCCAGTCGACTGGCTTTGTTAATTCTGGTCTGAATGTTAGGTCTCAGCTTACATATAACTTCCCCTGGGAAGCCCTCATCCCCTTTAGGCTGAGCTGAGTGCACCTCTGTGTTTTCATGCAGTACCCTGCCAGAGAAGTTACTGCATTTATTATAATCATTTGATGATGCTTGTCTTTCCACCAGGTTTAAATTCAGTGAGAGGAGGAGCTCACCTAGTTTATTCACCTCAGCACCCCTAGCTTCTAGCATGATGACTGGTAGTTGAGGAACACAAAAAATACTTATTAAATAAGTGAGTGGATGAATGAATTATATGCTGAAGGTTGAAGGGGGAGGAGAAGTTGCTTTGGATTTATCCTGGCATTTCTACTTTATATGTTAATGGTGATCTGAAAAGATCCTTGTTAGCATAATGTCATTATTGTTCCCACTTTCCCTTGTAGAAACTGTCCACAAATTATTTAAATATCAAAATACTGGAAAGCTTTTCATAAAGTTATAGAATAATGCATGCACAGACCATCTCTGATTATCAGACCTAGAGTTGACCAGGATCTTGATGTTTTATCAGATGGAGAAGAATGTATATCTGTTCAGGTAGTAGTGGAGATGTCTTCCAAATAATTAAAAAAAAAAAAAAAAGAACCTACAGCATCACTGTGAAAGGGAAACAAACTTGGATTTCTTCTCAGCTGGAAACTATTTTTGCTATTTTGGATACAAAAACTCTCGATTACTTTCCCCTCTGCTGGGACTTTTCAGTTTAGCACATGACCTTGTCTTAATCAGTGGTTAACATAGGGTGATCATACATTTATCATTCAGCCTAGGTAGTTTTGAGTTTCAGACTGTGCCCCAGGCCTGACACAGTTCCTCTTTGTGTTGTGTGTTCAACAAGTAAAAGGGGAATCACAGGCAACTTTCTCTGGAGAGGGTCTGGGAAGGTGCACCTAACTTAGTGGAGTTTGAGACTCATGTGAAGTTAACCTTATTTAGGTTGTTGTGCAAATGAGTTTTGGAATGGAATAAAAATAATGTGTGGTGGTACAGGTTTTAACTTTCCATTAAAAAATTTATTTTGAGATGATTTCAAACTTAGACATAAAACTTGCAAGTCAAGTACAAAGAACTCAGAGACTCCCTCTCACCTATGTCCTCACTGTAATAATTGGCTGCACTGGCCCCATCTCTGTCTCTCTGCGTTTGTCTCAGTGCCATGTGAATTGAAAAAAGAAGAGGAAACTCCATTCTTCTTATTAAATTTATGGGGGTACAACCTACAGGAAGACTTGGGAAACAACAAAATAAGAAAGGCTAGAAACTGGAGGACAAAAGTATTTGGGGAGGCAATGTCCATATGCTGACAACTGTGCTCATTGCTTTGAGAACATTCCCTCTTTAAATCCTTGGAAGAGCCTCTGAGGTGGGTTATATTCCCACCTTACAGAGAGGAAACTGGGGCTCAGAAAAGATAAGAAACTTGCCCAGGTTGCCATCGGCTAGGTAACTGGCTGTGCCCGAGTGTTCCATTTTAAAGTTTTTAGACCACACCTTGTCATTCTAAAAAGAATATTTATTTGAGAATAAAAAGACCCAGTTCTGCCTTTAAAGCTGTGTGGGCAAGCCACTTCAGTTCATAGAAATTCAGCTTTCTAATGGTAGGAAGCCTAGACAAAATTAATTTGAAGATATTTTCCAGTTAGAAAACTCTCTGAATAATTTAATAAGTGTAATATTTTTGCTGGTTCACTGACAAAAATATATCGAACATATTGTTCACCATAAGAAGGGGAGAGATGGGACTTATAGAAGATTTTATTTTGTAGCAAAATAGTGATTTTCCCCCCCTACATGTTGGGTTGTCTATAACTTAACCTCTTGAAAACATCTATGGATCTTTGACTATTGACTGCTTTTCACTATACTAGTCACTGGGCTTGGAGCTTCAGGTGTTTGTTAGGATAATTCAGAAGAATTTGATTAGACATCTCTGATGGATGAACTGAAGAAGTGAACTAAAGGACTCTACTTTTGTTTGTAAGGTTGGTTTAGAATTCATCCTTGGTAGCTTGGTGGCTCAGCTCGTAAAGAATCCACCTGCAATGCAGGAGACCTAGGTTTGATCTCTGGGTTGGGAAGATCCCTTGGAGAGGGAAAAGGCTACCCACTCCAGTATTCTGACCTGGAGAATTCCATGGACTGTATAGTCCATGGGGTTGCAAAGAGTTGACATGACTGACGGATTTTGACTTGGTAGCTTAGAGGTTAGATTACTTAGGTACAAGTTTCCTTAGATAGTCCATTGCATTCTCAGACAGTTTTAAATATTTTTTAAAACACCTTACTTTAAAATATTTATTCTTCAGAAACTGGAGCATGCATACCCACAGAGTTAGGTATTGATTTACCAAGAGGCCCCCAAACAAGCCATAAAATAGAGGACAGTGTTTCAAATTAAATTGTTGGTATTCAGAAAAATATTTTTTAAACACTGGTGTCTTATTTTTAACATACAACATGAGTCCCATGAATTTAAGGAAAAGCTGAGAAGCCCTAACAATTATGAATCCTTTTGTTTTGCCCCCTGTGGTCTGGAGGTAAGCATTCACTTTTTTTCTGTCATGAAAGGTACTGGGGTTCAAAGGTTTGAGATGCAGTGATATTTAAGGGGTATAACATAGTGCCTCATATACAGTGTATGCCAAAAAATAGCCATTTTTGTTAATATTATATCAAGCTCAATTCTCTTTAATGTAATTTTCTAATCCCAGCTCCAACTTTTTCCTTATTGTTTCATTTCATTATAACAGGAATTGCTTCAGCATTTCAGTCCCAGTGAAAGCAGACCCAACTTATTTTCACTTATTCTGACTCCATCCCTTGATTCTAAACCCTGTTGGTTTAAAGGAGAGATAAGAAAGCCTTTTTAAGTGAACAATGCAAAGAAATAGATGAAAACAATAGAATGGGAAAGACTAGAAATCTCTTCAAGAAAGTTAGAAATACCAAGGGAACATTTCATGGAAAAATAAGCACAATAAAGGACAAAAATGGTATGGACCTAACTGAAGCAGAGATGCTGAGAAGAGGTGGCAAGGATACACAGAAGAACTACACAAAAAAGATCTTAGTGACCCGGATAACCACAATGGTGTGATCGTTCACCTAGAGCCAGACATCCTGGAGTGCGAAGTCAAGTGGGTCTTAGGAAGCATCACTTCAAGCAAAACTAGTGGAGGTGATGGAATTCCAGCTGAGCTGTTTCAAATCCTAAAACATGATGCTGCAAAAGTGCTGCACTCAATATGCCAGCAAATTTGGAAAACTCAGCAGTGGCCACAGGACTGGAAAAGGTCAGTTTACATCTCAATCCCAAAGAAGGGCAATGCCAAAGAATGCTCAAGCTACCACACATTTGCACTCATTTCACATGCTAGCAAGGTAATGCTCAAAATCTTTCAAGTCAGGTTTCAACAGTATGTGAACTGAGAACTTCCAGACGTTCAAGCTGGATTTAGAAAAGGCAGAGGAACCAGAGATCAAATTGTCAACATCTGTTGGATCATAGAGAAAGCAAGAAAATTCCAGAATAACATCTACTTCTGCTTCACTGACTATGCTAAGTCCTTTGACTCTGTGGGTCATAACAAACTGTAAAATTCTTGAAGAGATGGAAATTCCAGATGACCTTATCTGCCTTCTCAGAAATCTGTATGCAGGTCAAAAAGCAACAGTTAGAACTGGACATGGAACGATGCACTGGTTCAAAATTGGGGAAAGAGTATTTCAAGGCTGTATATTTTCACCTTGCTTATTTTTACTTTTACTTATATGCAGAGTACATCTTATTTTCACTTTTACTTATATACAGAGTACATCACGCAAAATGCCAGGCTGAATGAAGCACAAGCTGGAAACAAGATTGCTGGGAGAAATATCAATAACCTCAGATATGCAGATAACACTACCCTTACGGCAGAAAGTGAAGAGGAACTAGAAGAGTCTCTTAATGAAGATGAAAGGGGAGAGTGAAAAAATTGGCTTAAAACTCAACATTTTGGTTCCATCACTTCATGGCAAATAGATGGGGAAACAATGCAAACAGTGACAGACTTTATTTCCTTGGACTTCATAATCACTGTGGATGGTGTCTGCAGCCATGAAATTAACAGATGCTTGCTCCTTGGAAGAAAAGCTATGACAAACCTAGATAGAGTATTAAAAAACAGATACATTGTTTTGCTACAAAGGTCCATATAGTCAAAGTCATGGTTTCTCCAGTAGTCATGTATGAATGTGAGAGCTGGGCGATAAAAATGGCTGAGCGCTGAAGATACCTTTGAAATATGGTGCTGGAGAAGACTCTTGAGAGTCCCTTGGGCTGCAAGGAGATCCAACCAGACCATCCTAAAGGAAACCAACCCTGAATATTCATTGGAAGAACTGATGCTGAAGCTGAAGCTCCAATACTTTGACCATCTTATGCAAAGAATTAACTCGTTGGAAAAGACCCTGATGTTGGGAAAGATTGAGGGCAGGAGGAGAACGGGACAACAGAGGATGAGATAGTTGGATGATATCAGTGACTCAATGGACATTTGCTCAAACTCAGTGGAGTTTGAGCAGACTCCAGGAAATGGTAAAGGATGGGGAAGTCTGGCATGCTGCAGTCCATGGGTTCGCAAAGAGTTGGACACGATTGAGTGACTGAACAACAACACTGTTCTAAATCCAATCCTTGGGATGATAGTGACTCTAAGATCATCAACACATGACAAATATGTGATGGCAGCTAACCTACCCTTCCTGAGACTTTTTCCTCCTGACTAATATTCCTAGTTCCTTCAACATTTCTTCATATGAGTTTTGTTGCCTGGTTCTATCAAGATAGCTCTTTCACCATCCTCAGTTCAGTTCAGTTTAGTCGCTCAGTCGTGTCCGACTCTTTGTGGCCCCATGAATCGCAGCACGCCAGGCCTCCCTTGTCCATCACCAACTCCCCGAGTTTACTCAAACTTATGTCCATCAAGTCGGTGATGCCATCCAGCCATCTCATCCTCTGTCGTCCCCTTCTCCTCCTGCCCCCAATCCATCCCAGCGTCAGGGTCTTTTCCAATGAATCAACTCTTCGCATCAGGTGGCCAAAGTATTGAAGTTTCAGCTTCAGGATCAGTCCTTCCAATGAACTCCCAGGACTGATCTCCTTTGGGATGGGCTGGTTGGATCACCTTGCAGTCCAAGGGACTCTCAAGAGTCTTCTCCAACACCACAGTTCAAAAGCATCAAGTTTTCGGCGCTCAGCTTTCCATCCTATCCCCCCATAAAAGATACTCTGATTTATGTGTATCTCTCTCAGAGAACTGATCCTTATTCATGTTTTATGTCTTCCACTGAAGGCTGATTAGCTTTAAGAGGGGCAGATAGAAATCATCTTCATCTTACTGAATTTGTTCACCAGTACTAATTGGGAATTTTGACTTAATCTATTAAATGGTTAGAGGTATTTGGCTATTCAACATTCTCTCCCTCCCTCTTTCCCTTCCCCTTCCTTCTTTCCTCCCTCCATTTCTTTCTTCCCCACCTGACTTCCTTTTTACGAATTATCTCTTGGGAAAGATTGAAGGCAAAAGGAGAAAGGGTGACAGAAAATGAGATGGTTAGATAGCATCACCAACTCAGTGGACATAAATCTGAGCAAACTCTGGGAGACAGTGAAGGACAGTCTGGCATCCTGTAGTCTGTGGGGTTGCAAAGAGTCAGACATGACTCAGCCCCTAAACAAAAAGCAATGAATATTGCCTATTGAAATTGTAATCAGGAGGCCTCTTTACTTCTTCCCAAGGACTGGATACTGACACAAGCTAGGGCAATCTGTGGTCCTGTCCATGGAATTTTGAATTTAAATTGAATTTTAAACAGGAGGACAATGATTCTCAAAGTATGAATCGTTGAATTTCCATCTCACATAGCCAAGTTCCTTGATCATATTGTTCTTCATATGTGGTTTCATTGTAATTCCTGCTTTCTATTCTTTCTATAAACTTCCTAGTACATGTCTTTGGTTTAAGCTAGCAGAGTCACTGTCTATTGCTTCAATTAAAGGACACTAATGAGTATTACCATTGTACATAGTGATGTGCCTATCTACTGTATAAATACTTCTACAACATCTTTCCCTAAAGGTTTCTTTAATCCTTAGTGATGCAATTTGAAAAATTGTAAGTAATCCCTTGCCTTTAAATTTCTGTCATAATGTGCTAACTTTATTTCCAGAAGGCTGAATCCATGGTAGAGAAATCTGAAGATGTTTCCATCTTCCACTCATTCCCACCACATTTAGTCCAGTTCAGTTCAGTTGCTCAGTTGTGTCTGATTCTTTGTGACACCGTGGACTGCAGCACACCAGGCTTCGCTGTCCATCACCAACTCCCGGAGTTGCTCAAAAATCAGGGTCTTTTCCAATAAGTCAGTTCTTTGCATTAGGTGGCCAAAGTATTGGAGCTTCAGCTTCAGCATCAGTCCTTCCAATGGATATTCAGGGTTGATCTCCTTTAGGATGCACCGGTTGGATCTCCTTGTAGTCCAAGGGAACCTCAAGAGTCTGCTCCAACACCACAGTTTAAAAACATCTTTGGCACTCAGCTATCTTTATGGTCCAAGTCTCACATCCATACATGACTACTGGGAAGACCATAACTTTGACTAGATGGACCTTTGTCAGCAAAGTAATGTCTCTGCTTTTTAATATGCTGTCTAGGTTGGTCATAACTTTTCTTCCAAGGAGCAAGCGTCTTTTAATTTCATGGCCACAGTCACCATCTGCAGTGATTTTGAAGCCCAAGAAAATAAAGTCTCTCACTGTTTCCATTGTTTCCCCATCTATTTGCCATGAAATGATGGGACCAGATGCCATGATCTTCGTGTTTTGAATGTTGAGTTTTAAGCTAGCTTTTCACTCTTCTCTTTCACTTTCATTAAGAGGTTCTTTAGTTCCTCTGCTTTCTGCCATAGGGTGGTATAATTTGCATATCTGAGGTTATCAATATTTTTCCCTGCAATCTTGAGTCTAGTTTGTGCTTCATCCATACCTTCATATTACATGATGTACTCTGCATAGAAGTTAAATAAGCAGGGTGATGATATACAACCTTGACCTACTACTTTCCCAACTTGGAACCAGTCCATTGTTCCATGTCCAGTTCTAGCTATTACTTCTTGACTTGCATACAGATTTCTCAGGTGGCAGGTAAGGTGGTCTGGTATTCCCATTTCTTTAAGCCTTTTCCACAGTTTGTTATGATCCACACACTCAAAGTCTTTTGCATAGTCAATGAAGCAGAAGTAGATGTTTTTCTGGAACTCTCTTGCTTTTTCAATGATCCTACAGATGTTGGCAATTTGATCTCTGGTTCCTCTGCCTTAATCCACCTTGAACATCTGCAAGTTCTTGGTTCACATAGCGTTGAAGCCCACAGCATTATTTTGTAATTTTTACTACAATTACATCTAATTTGGACTTCCCTGGTGGTTCAGATGGTAAAGAATCTGCCTGTAATGCAGGAGACCTGAGTTTGATCCCTGGGTCAGGATGATTCCCTGGAGAAGGGAATGGCTATCCACTCCACTATTCTTGCCTGGAGAATTCTATGGACAGTGGAGCCTGGCAGGCCACAGTCCATGGGGTCACAAAGAGTCAGACAGGACTGAGCGACTAACACTTTCACTTTTTTCTTTTCACATCTAATTTAGACTGAACATAAAAGATGAAGGACTTTTTGAAAAGGCAGAATGCCTGCCTTTTCGTGGGGAGAAGTCAGCTCCGTTGTGCAGTTGTAAATGGACATGAGTGTTGTATCGCTGGGGGAGTAGGAAGGGTTCCTATCTGCCAAAATGCCCGTATTCTGCAATTGTCAGACTTCCTCCTCTTATTGGCGTTGAAATGACAAAAGGAAAGCAATTGTGCTAGCATACCGTTAAAACCAGTACTCCAGCAAAGATGAAAGCTTTGTCATCTGGGCGGCAAAGGGATGTGAGGCCACTGCTTTAGCGCTGCAGTGAGATGTCACAGTCCTGCTCCCCCTCCGCACTCTGTGAGCTGGACAACGTTTTGTGCTCAGCATCTCCAGGGCAGAACTTTTTTTTACTGAACTTTCATGCGCTGTGCTGTGCCTAGTGGCTCAGTCATGTCCAACTCTTTGCTACCTCATAGGCTGTAGTCCACCAGGCTCCTCTGTCCACGGGGATTCTCCAGGCAAGAATACTGAAGTGGGTTGCCATGCCCTCCTCCAGGGGATCTTCCCAACCCAGGAATCGAACCCAGGTCTTCCACGTTGCAGGCAAATTCTTTACCATCTGAGCCACAAGGGAAGCCCAGGAATATTGGAGTGGGTAGCTTATTCCTTCTCTGGGGAACTTCCCGACCCAGCAATCGAATTGGGGTCTCCTGCATTGCAGGCGGATTCTTTACCAGCTGAGCCACCAGGGAAGGCTGCTGATCTTTCATACTTCTTCCTTCCTGGTGAGTTCTTGGCTGGATATTTTACAGGGAAAACCAGTTATTTCCTCCGCAAGGTAGATGCTGAGATGGTGATACTAGTTCAAGAAGTTTTTTGGTTTGCATTCCCACCAACAGTCTAAGAGGGTTCCCTTTTCTCTACAGCCTCTCCAGCATTTATTGTTTGTGGATTTTTTGATGATGGTCATTATAGGCTGATACCTCATTGTAGTTTTGATTTGCATTTCTCTAATAATGAGTGCTGTTGAGCATGTTTTCATCTGTTTATTAGCCACCTGTATGTCTTCTCTGGAGAAATGTTTCTTAGGTCTTCTGCCTACTATTTGACTGGGTTGTTTGTTTTTCTGGTATTGAGCTGCATGAACTGCTTGTATAGTTTGGAGATTAATTCTTTGTCAGTTGTTCCATTTGCTATTATTTTCTCCCATCTTGAGGGTTATCTTTTCACCTTCCTTATCGTTTCCTTCATTGTGCAAAAACTTTCAAGTTTAATTAGGTCCCATTTGTTTACTTTTATTTTTATTTACATCATACTGGGAGGTGGATCATACAGGATCTTGCTGTGATTTATGTCAGAAAGTGTTCTGAGTGTGTTTTTCTCTAAGAGTTTTATAGCTTCTGGTCTTACGTTTAGATTTTCGATCCATTTTGAGCTTATTTTTGCGTATGGTGTTACGAAGTGTTCTAATTTCATTCTTTTACATGTAGTTGACCCATTTTCCCAGCACCACTTGTGTAAGAGACTGCCTTTTCTCCATTGTATATTTTTGCCTCTTTTGTCAAAAATAAGGTGTCCATAGGTGTGTGGATTCATCTCCCAGCTTTCTATCTTGTTCCCTTGGTCTATATTTCTGTCTCTGTGCCAGCACCATATTGTCTTGATGACTGTAGCTTCGTAGTATAATCTGAAATCAGGAAGGTTGATCCCTCTAGTTTCGTTCTTCTTTTTCAAGATTGCTTTGGCTATTTGTTTATTTTAGTGTTTTCATACAAATTTTGAAATTATTTGTCCTAGTTCTGTGAAAAGTATTATTGGAATGCAAACTGATACAACCACTATGGAGAATAGTATGGAGATTCCTTAAAAAACTAGGAATAAAACTACCATATGACTCAGAAATCAAACTACTAGGCATATACCCTGAGGAAACCATAATTGAAAAAGACACGTGTATCCCAATGTTCATTGCAGCACTATTTAACAATAGCTAGGACATGGAAGCAACCTAGATGTCCATCAGTAGATGAATGGATAAGGAAATTGTGGTGCATATACACAGTGGAATATTACTCAGCTATAAAAAGGAATGCATTTGAGTCAGTTCTAATGAGGTGAATGAACCTAGAGCCTATTATACAAAGTAAAGTAAGTCAGAAAGAGAAAGACAAATACTGTATATTAACACATATACATGGAATCTAGAAAGACAGTACCAATGATCCTACATGCAGGGCAGCAAAGGAGACACAGATAAAGAACAGACTTTTGGACACAGTGGGAGAAGGAGAGGGTGGGATGATTTGAGAGAACAGCATTGAAACATGTACATTGCCATACGTAAGTTAGACAGTGAGAGTTTGATGTATGACACAGGGAACCCAAAGCTGGTGTTTGTGACAACCTGGAGGAGTGGGGCGGGAAGGGAGGTGAGACGGGGGTTCGGCAGGGAGGGGGTTCAATATGTATGCCTAATGGCCGATTCATGTTGAAGTATGGCAATGGATCCTCCAATTAAATAAATTTTTTTGACAAAGAAGTTTATCGGGAGTAATATCTGCGAAAGGACTGGGATGAGGAAGCAGACTGAACAGAGAGAGCCCTGGGCCACTGCACAGATCTGATGGTTTCAGCCAACCCAGCAGGTAGCTCCAGAGCAGAACCTGCCTGTTACGGGGGCTGCTTTGGGCAGAAGCAGCCAGGCCCTGGTGCCCTCACCTTGTGATCACTGGTAGAGGACTGACCGGGGAAATCATCGATCCTGAAAGCCGGAGGCTGTGGCTACTGAGCTCCTAGTTAACTGAAGCTGAGCAGGCACTCTCATGGCTAGCTCACTGTTCCTCTGAACTGTGTCCTAAATTCACTTGTGGTATAATTGCTCAGCACCCGGACTCAGGAGTCAGATAGTATTGGTTTGAATCCGAGTTCCAACACTTGCTTCTGTGTGATCTTAGAAAAAATTTGAAGCCTCTCTGTTCCTCATGCTCCTTATCTTTGAAGTAGAGATAAAGTCAGTAGTAACTTTATAGAATTATTATAGAGCACTTGCACAGTAGATAGTGCAGTAGTAAAGAACCACTCCAGTATTCTTTCCTGGAGAAACCCAAGGACAGAGAAACCTGGTGGGCTACAGTTCATGGGGTTGGAAAGAATTGGACATGACTGAGCACACACATTACCTTATGTTACACAGTATATTAATATAGTAAATTAATGTACTATCCTCTAATATATTTTTAATATATTATATTAATATACTAAATGCATTACCCAGTATATATTGCTTATGAGTATTTAAGTATAAAATGCTTGAACAGTATATATTTGCTATTATTTATTTATTCACTGAATGTCAGCTATGTACCAGTCTCCACTGACCTACCTTGTAAGAGCATTCAAATGACCTTTTCTGAGTCAGCTTACTTGTCTGAAAATCATTTACCTTTCTTGAAAGCACATCTGAATACCTGGGAGACTCATCGGTGATAGTTTCTGGATCAAGGGCTTAATTCATATCTTGTGTGTAGACATTGTTTGTGATTTTTATTATTTTTTAAAAGATTATTTGATTTTAGCTTTCCTTAAAACACCAGCTTTGACCCCAATGGCTAAATATAATGTTACAGCCTATCAGCTTTAAATGTCAAGCTTCGCCCACTTACCTGTTTGTTGAGGTGGAACAAGGAACAGGCTTTACAAACCATCAAGGTGATGTGAGGGGGCAGGACCATGGGTGCCAATTTTAAGAACTATGGAGAGGGATCTTTCTTACAAGGAGTCCCCAAATGCTGTTGAGTATGTGTTAATTTTCCAGTCATGTCTGACTCTTTGCAACCCCATGGATTGTAACCTGCCAGGCTTCATTGTCCATGGGATTCTCCAGGCAAGAATCCTGGAGTGGGTAGCCATTTCCTTCTTCAGGGGATCTTCCCGACCCAGGAATTGATCCAGGTCTCTCTCTTTGCAGATGGATTCTTCACCATCTAAGCTACCACGGAAGGCTACTAAATGCTCTTTAAAAAAAAAAAAAAGCTTTAAAAGTCGGCTTTAAGTATGATTCTTTTTCTTTTTCCCATTTATTTTTATTAGTTGGAGGCTAATTACTTTACAATATTGTTGTGGTTTTTGCCATAAATTGACATGAATCACCCATGGATTTACATGTATTCCCCATCCCGATCCCCCCTCCCACCTCCCTCTCCACCCAATCCCTCTAGGTCTTCCCAGTGCACCAGCTCCGAGCACTTGTCTCATGCATCCAAACTGGGCTGGTGATCTGTTTCACCCTAGATAATACACATGTTTCGATGTTGTTCTCTCGAAACATCCCACCCTCGCCTTCTGCCACAGAGTCCAAAAATCTGTTCTGTACATCTGTGTCTCTTTTTCTTTACAATCAATACTGTATTGATCTTTATCTTTCTGGCTTACTTCACTCTGTACAACGGGCTCCAGTTTCACCCATCTCATTAGAACTGATTCAAATGAATTCTTTTTAATGGCTGAGTAATATTCCATGGTGTATATGTACCACAGCTTCCTCATCCATTCGTCTGCTGATGGGCATCTAGGTTGCTTCCATGTCCTGGCTATTATAAACAGTGCTGCGATGAACATTGGGGTGCACGTGTCTCTTTCAGATCTGGTTTCCTAGGTGTGTATGCCCAGAAGTGGGATTGCTGGGTCATATGGCAGTTCTATCTCCAGTTTTTTAAGGAATCTCCACACTGTTCTCCATAGCGGCTGTACTAGTTTGTATTCCCACTAACAGTGTAAGAGGGTTCCCTTTTCTTCACACCCTCTCCAGCATTTATTGCTTGTAGACTTGGATAGTAGCCATCCTGACTGGTGTGTAATGGTACCTCATTGTGGTTTTGATTTGCATTTCTCTGATAATGAGTGATATTGAGCATCTTTTCATGTGTTTGTTAGCCATCTGTATGTCTTCTTTGGAGAAATGTCTGTTTAGTTCTTTGGCCCATTTTTTGATTGGGTCATTTATTTTTCTGGAATTGAGCTGCAGGAGTTGCTTGTATACTTTTGAGATTAATCCTTTTTCTGTTGCTTCATTTGCTATTATTTTCTCCCAATCTGAGGGCTGTCTTTTCACCTTGCTTATAGTTTCCTTTGTTGTGCAAAAGCTTTTAAGTTTCATTAGGTCCCATTTGTTTATTTTTGCTTTTATTTCCAATATTCTGGGATGTGGTCATAGAGGATCCTGCTGTGATTTATGTCAGAGAGTGTTTTGCCTATGTTCTCCTCTAGGAGTTTTATAGTTTCTGGTCTTACATTTAGATCTTTAATCCATTTTGAGTTTATTTTTGTGTATGGTGTTAGAAAGTGTTCTAGTTTCATTCTTTTACAGGTGGTTGACCAGTTTTCCCAGCACCACTTGTTAAAGAGGTTGTCTTTTTTCCATTGTATATCCTTGCCTCCTTTGTTGAAGATAAGGTGTCCATAGGTTCGTGGATTTATCTCTGGGCTTTCTATTCTGTTCCATTGATCTATATTTCTGTCTTTGTGCTGGTACCATACTGTCTTGATGACTGTGGCTTTGTAGTATAGTCTGAAGTCAGACAGGTTGATTCCTCCAGTTCCATTCTTCTTTCTCAAGATTGCTTTGGCTATTCGAGGTTTTTTGTATTTCCATACAAATTGTAAAATTATTTGTTCTAGTTCTGTGAAAAATACCGTTGGTAGCTTGATAGGGATTGCACTGAATCCATAGATTGATTTGGGTAGTATAGTCATTTTGACAATATTGATTCTTCCAATCCATGAACACGGTATGTTTCTCCATCTGTTTGTGTCCTCTTTGATTTCTTTCATCAGTGTTTTATAGTTTTCTATGTATAGGTCTTTTGTTTCTTTAGGTAGATATACACCTAAGTATTTTATTCTTTTTGTTGCAATGGTGAATGGTATTGTTTCCTTAATTTCTCTTTCTGTTTTCTCATTGTTAGTGTATAGGAATGCAAGGGATTTCTGTGTTAATTTTATATCCTGCAACTTTACTATATTCATTGATTAGCTCTAGTAATTTTCTGGTAGAGTCTTTAGGGTTTTCTATGTAGAGGATCATGTCATCTGCAAACAGCGAGAGTTTCACTTCTTCTTTTCCTATCTGGATTCCTTTTACCTCTTTTTCTGCTCTGATTGCTGTGGCCAAAACTTCCAAAACTATGTTGAACAGTAGTGGTGAGAGTGGGCACCCTTGTCTTGTTCCTGATTTTAGGGGACATGCTTTCAATTTTTCACCATTGAAGGTAATGCTTGCTGTGGGTTTGTCATATATAGCTTTTATTATGTTGAGGTATGTTCCTTCTATTCCTGCTTTCTGGAGAGTTTTAATCATAAATGGATGTTGAATTTTGTCAGAGGCTTTTTCTGCATCTATTGAAATAATCATATAGTTTTTATCTTTCAATTAGTTAATGTGGTGTATTACATTGATTGATTTGCGGATATTAAAGAATCCTTGCATTCCTGGGATAAAGCCCACTTGGTCATGATGTATGATCTTTTTAATATTTTGTTGGATTCTGTTTGATAGAATTTTGTTAAGGATTTTTGCATATATGTTCATCAGTGATATTGGCCTGTGGTTTTCTTTTTTGTGTCATCTTTGTCTGGTTTTGGAATTAGGGTGATGGTGGCCTCATAGAATGAATTTGGAAGTTTACCTTCTTCTGCAATTTTCTGGAAGAGTTTGAGTAAGATAGGTGTTAGCTCTTCTCTAAATTTTTGGTAGAATTCAGCTGTGAAGCCATCTGGTCCTGGGCTTTGGTTTGCTAGAAGATTTCTGATTACAGTTTCGATTTCCTTGCTTGTAATGGGTCTGTTAAGATCTTCTCTTTCCTTCTGGTTCAGTTTTGGAAAGTTATACTTTTCTAAGAATTTGTCCATTTCTTCCAAGTTGTCCATTTTATTGGCATAGAGGTGCTGGTAGTAGTCTCTTATGATCCTTTGCATTTCAGTGTTGTCTGTTGTGATCTCTCCATTTTCGTTTCTAATTTTGTTAATTTTGTTCTTCTCCCTTTGTTTCTTAATGAGTCTTGCTAACGGTTTGTCAATTTTGTTTATTTTTTCAAAAAATCAACTTTTAGCTTTGTTGATTTTTGCTATAGTCTCTTTAGTTTCTTTTGCATTTATTTCTGCCCTAATTTTTAAGATTTCTTTCCTTCTACTTACCCTGGGGTTCTTCATTTCTTCCTTCTCTAGTTGCTTTAGGTGTAGAGTTAGGTTATTTATTTGACTTTTTTCTTGTTTCTTGAGGTAAGCCTGCAACGCTATGAATGTTCCCCTTAGCACAGCTTTTACAGTGTTCCATAGATTTTGGGTTGTTGTGTTTTCATTTTCATTCATTTCTATACATATTTGGATTTCTCTTTTGATTTCTTCTATGATTTGTTGGTTATTCAGAAGAGTGTTATTTAGCCTCCATATGTTTGAATTTTTAATAATATTTTTTTCCTGTAATTGAGATCTAATCTTACTGCACTGTGGTCAGAAAAGATGACTGGAATGATTTCAATTTTTTTGAATTTCCCAAGGCTAGATTTATGGCCCAGGATGTGATCTATTCTGGAGAAGGTTCCATGTGCACTTGAGAAAAAGGTGAATTTGATTGTTTTGGGGGTGAAATGTCCTATAGATATCAGTTAGGTCTAGCTGGTCCATCGTGTCATTTAAAGTTTGTGTTTCCTTTTTAATTTTCTGTTTAGTTGATCTATCCATAGTTGTGAGTGGGGTATTAAAGTCTCCCACTATTAGTGTGTTACTATTAATTTCCTCTTTCATACTCATTAGTATTTGCCTTACATATTGCGGTGCTCCTATGTTGGGTGCATATATAATTGTTATATCTTCTTCTTGGATTGATCCTTTGTTCATTATGTAGTGTCCTTCTTTGTCTCGTTTCACAGCCTTTATTTGAAAGTCTATTTTATCTGATATGAGTATTGCGACTCCTGCTTTCTTTTGGTGTCCATTTTCATGAAATATTTTTTTCCAGCCCTTCACTTTTAGTCTGTATGTGTCCCTTGTTTTGAGGTGGGTCTCTTGTAGACAGCATATACAGGGGTCTTGTTTTTGTATCCATTCAGCCAGTCTTTGTCTTTTGGTTGGGGCATTCAACCCATTTACATTTATGGTAATTATTGATAGGTATGGTCCCGTTGCCATTTACTTTTTTGTTTTGGGTTCACGTTTATACAACCTTTCTGTGTTTCCTGTCTAGAGAAGATCCTTTAGCATTTGTTGAAGAGCTGATTTGGTGGTGCTGAATTCTCTCAGCTTTTGCTTGTCTGTAAAGCTTTTGAGTTCTCCTTCATATCTGAATGAGATCCTTGCTGGGTAGAGTAATCTAGGTTGTAGGTTATTCTCTTTCATTACTTTAAGTATGTCCTGCCATTCCCTTCTGGCCTGAAGGGTTTCTATTGATAGATCAGCTGTTATCCTTATGGGAATCCCTTTGTGTGTTATTTGTTGTTCTCCCTTGCTGCTTTTAATATTTGTTCTTTGTGTTTGATCTTTGTTAATTTGATTAATATGTGTCTTGGGGTGTTTCGCCTTAGGCTTATCCTGTTTGGGACTCTGGGTTTCTTGGATCTGTGTAACTATTTCCTTCCCCATTTTAGGGAAGTTTTCAGCTATTATCTCCTCGAGTAACTTCTCATGGCCTTTCTTTTTGTCTTCTTCTTCTGGGACTCCTATGATTCGAATGTTGGGGTGTTTCACATTGTCCCAGAGGTCCCTGAGGTTGTCCTCATTTCTCTTGATTCTTTTTTATTTTTTCCTCTCTGCTTCATTTATTTCCACCATTTTATCTTCTACCTCACTTATCCTATCTTCTGCCTCTGTTATTCTACCGTTGGTTCTCTCCAGAGTGTTTTTTATCTCATTTATTGCATTATTCATTTTTAATTGACTCTTTTTTTATTTCTTCTAGGTCCTTATTAAACAGTTATTGCATCTTTCCAATCTTTGTCTCCAGGCTATTTATCTGTAACTCCATTTTGTTTTCAAGATTTTCGATCATTTTTATTATCATTATTCTAAATTCTTTTTCAGGTAAATTCCCTATCTCCTCCTCTTTTGTTTGACTTGGTGGGTATTTTTCATGTTCCTTTACCTGTTGGGTATTTCTCTGCCTTTTCATCTTGTTTAGATAGCTGTGTCTGGAGTGGGCTTTCTGTATTCTGGTGGTCTGTGGTTCCTTTTTATTGTGGAGGTTTCACCCAATGGGTGGGGTTGGATGATTGGCTTGTCAAGGTTTCCGGGTTAGTGAAGCTTGCGTCAATATTCTGGTGCATGGAACTGGATTTCTTCTCTCTGGAGTGCAATGGAGTGTCCAGTAGTGAGTTTTGACATGGGTCTATGTGTTAGGTATGACTTTGGGCAGTCTATATGTTGACGCTCAGGGCTATGTTCCTGCATTGCTGGAGAATTTGCGTGGTATGTCTTGCTCTGAAATTTACTGGCTCTTGGGTGGTGGTTGGTTTCAGTGTAGGTATGGAGGCTTTTGGATGGTCTTTTATTACTTAATGTTCCATGTAGTCAGGAGTTTTCTGGTGTTCTCAGGTTTGGGGCTTAAGTCTCCTGCCTCTGGATTTCAGTCTTATTCTTCCAGTAGTCTCAAGACTTCTCCAACTATACAGCACTGATAATAAGACTTCTATGTTAATGGTGAAAGATTTCCCCCCATAAGGGACACCCAGAGAGGTTCACAGAGTTACATGAAAAAGAGGAGAGGGATGAGCGAGATAGAGATGAGCAGGAGGAGAAAAGGGGGGACTCAAGAGGAGAGAGACAGATCCACGCAGTTGTCTGCTCCCAGAGTGTTCTCCGTAGCCCAGACACCCACAGAGATTCACAGAATTGGATTGAGAAGAGAAGGGGGAGGGAGGAAACAGAGGTGTTCTGAGGGAGAAAACAGAGAGTCAAAAGTGGGAGAGAGTAGTCAACACACTCCTGAGTAAAAATGGGTACTGAATATTGGATTCTTAAATGTCCAAAATTGATATCAAATACTTAAAAACAAATATTAAAAATGTAGAGTACAGGTTAGACTCTTAAAAATACAATATTAAAAACAAAAATGAAAATGAAAAATTTAAAAATATATATGAAGTTCAGTTTAAAATTAGGGTCTCTTCTTTTTTTTTGCAAGTTTATAGTGAAATGAAAATGAAAATTAAGGAGTAATAGAGGAGTAATAGAGGACTTTAAAAGAAAATAAGAGAAAAAATAAAGAAAAAAAATTTTTTTCTAATAAAAAAATAGTAAAGATATATGAAGATGAAATTGAAAGTTAAGGAGTAATGGAGGAGTAATAGGGAATTTTAAAAGAAAATAAAAGAGAAAAAATAAAAGAAAAAAAATTTTTTTTTTTTTTTTAGTTAAAAAACAAAAAGTGAAAATATATCTAGGAATTTCTCTGAAGCTGTTGCGGTCAGTGTGGGTTTGGTTCAGTTTCAGATAGCTCCTCATTCCAGCTTACACTTCTGATATCTGTAGGCCCCTTCCGGTGTAGTCGATGTTACTTACAGGGATTTTAATCTGTTGCACTGGTCACTTCTGAAGTGGTTCCCTTTGTTTATTTGGCTTCTGTTTGCCGGTCTCTTCAGTCTAATT
The DNA here is from genome assembly GCF_023699985.2 of Odocoileus virginianus. Classification (NCBI taxonomy): domain Eukaryota; kingdom Metazoa; phylum Chordata; class Mammalia; order Artiodactyla; family Cervidae; genus Odocoileus; species Odocoileus virginianus. The sequence goes on from NC_069683.1 coordinate 55,563,945, forward strand.
TCCGCCCTGACACAGGCGGTGGAGGTGGTCTCTTGTTTAGGTTCGCTTGTTCAGTCGTGCTGCGGGGAGGGAGGGGGGCTGCAGACAAATGTCACTGGCCTGTGTGGGGAGCCCTCGCAGTGTTCCGGCCACACTGGGTTTTTTGCCCCAGCTCGCGGATGTGTGCTTTCCCCGTCTACACTGCTCAGGCTCCCGGCTGCTCTATATGGAGCGGGCCCTGCGTTGCATGCGGTTCCAGTTTTCGTGTACTCCACAAAAGCGCAGACTCGGTTGGGCCTGCATTTTGTGCCTTCCCCGCCCGAGCAGCTCAGGCCATCAGGAGCTTGATGAGCGCACACTCCCTGGGTGCACTGCGCCTTTTCCCCTCCGCGGTCCCAGGCTCAGTTTCCTCGCGCGCAGGTTGGGTGCGCCTTGTGTCTGTTCTTGGGAGCTGGCCTGTAGCCACAACCCTCCTGGCGGATGTCGACCGTCCAGAATCTCAGGAAGTCTTTAGTTAGAAACTGGGAGCCTGTTTGCAGTTTGGTAGGGGGTGCCGTCTCTGGGGCTGAGTTTGCCCCTTTCCCCTCCCCCTGCCTCCTGCCTCCGGCAGGGGATGGACTGGTCCACCGCCGGCTAGCTCTTCTCTGGAATTGCTCAGTCCCTTTGTTCTGCAAACAGCTGGCAGTGTGTTCTGGCCGGTTAATTTTCTCTCTCTCTCGCTATCCCATAATTTAAGTTGCTATCTCACCGGTTAGCTCCCTCCGATTGCCCTCAGGGCATTCGGGCCCAGTCCTTACCCTAAGCAAAGCCGCTTGCTCCTCTCCGTTCCATCCTGGCTTGCTTGTGGCGGATGCGGGCGTCTGGGGTACTTTTCTGCTGGGAGTTGCTTTTAGGCATGTAATCTGTGGGTTTTATTTATTTTTCCTCCCAGTTAGGTTGCCCTCCGAGATTGGAAAATTTCCCCCAGACCCGCCAGTGAGAGAGTTTCCTGGTGTTTGGAAACTTCCTCTATTAACGACTCCCTTCCCAGGACGGATCTCCGTCCCTAACTCTTTTGTCTCTCTTTTTATCTTTTATATTTTGTCCTACCTCCTTTCGAAGATGATGGGCTGCTTTTCTGGGCACCTGATGTCTTCTGCTAGCGGTCAGAAGTTGTTTTGTGAAGTTTGCTCAGCATTCAAATGTTCTTTTGATGAATTTATAGGGGAGAAAGTGGTCTCCCCATCCTATTCCTCTGCCATCTTAGCTCCTCCTCCTAAATGCTCTTGAGGAGATCATTTTGTTTCTTCAGCAAACACTAAGTGTACTTTAGTACTTAGAGTTCCCAGTTACTCTAAGTGCTTTTACAGTATTAATTAATGTAATCCAGTATTGATCAGTGTAATGTAATCTTTATGATGTAAATCCTCAGTTTAAGTACCACCAACACCCTCATTTTACAGCCATGAGAACTGAGGTTAAATGACTTGCCTAGGATGAGAAGAAGAGTTGGATTTTGAACACAGGTAGAATTTGTGTCTCCAGAATTTATGCTCTTAACCACCAGATGTCCTGTCCCCTTAGTAAGGGCCCATCCTAAAATGCATTCTTTGCTTCTATCACCTGGCATTTCACATGATGTCCTTGGCATATACGTTAAATAAGCTGGGTGACAATATACAGCCTTGACATACTCCTTTCCCAGTTTGGAACTAGTCCATTGTTCCATGTCTAGTTCCAACTGTTGCTTCTTGACCTGCATACAGGCTTCTCAGGAGGCAGGTAAGATGGTCTGGTATTCCCATCTCTTTAAGGATTTTTCACAGTTTGTTCTGATCCACACAGTTAAAGGCTTTAACATAGTCAATGAAACAGAAGTAGATGTTTTTCTGGAACTCTCTTGCTTTTTCTGTGATCCAACAGATGTTGGCAATTTGATCTCTGGTTCCTCTGCCTTTTCTAAATCCAACTTGAACATCTCAAAGTTCTTGGTTCACATACGGTTGAAGCCTAGCTTAGAGAATTTTGAGCATTACCTTGCTAGCATGTGAAATGAGTGCAAATGTGTGGTAGTTTGAGCATTCATTGGCATTGCCCTTCTTTAAGATTGGAATGAAAATTGACCTTTTCCAGTCCTGTGGCCACTGCTGAGTTTTCCAAATTTGCTGGCATATGGAATCCAGCACTTTCACAGCTTTATCTTTTAGAATTTGAAACAGCTCACCTGGAATTCCATCACCTCCATTAGCTTTGTTTGTAGTGATGGGCCCACGTAACTTTGCATTCCAAGATGTCTGGCTCTAGGTGCGTGATCACAAACACATCGTGATTATCTGGTTGTTCAGAATAGAGCACTGAATACATTTTGAGTTACTTTCCCCAAGTTTAATTTTCCTTTAAGATTTTTAGAAGGAAGTATGCTTATTTTCAAGTAATTTCTAGCAGAAACATGTTTATCTGAAAGCAAGATCACAATTAAAAAGTATATACAATAACTATAAATTCTAATTTTTAAATGAAATTCTTTTTCAAAGAACTTAATGTAGGTATGTTAAATCTTAGCTTTTTAGTTTAGTCAAAATTTAAGAAGAAGGCAGATTTTCCTTCATCTTTCTAAATAATTTGGATACAGAGAAGGGATTTGATTTATTCAATGCGGCAATCTCATTTCAGTTGAACACTCCATGATGGAATATTGCCTTTGATTTGTGGATTATTTTTACTTAACTCTCACACATTCTCTCAGACTTATACTAGTCATAGGATAAGGACAAAGTTTTTAAAAAACATTTTACTAAAGTGTTCTTTGCATACTATAGGAGTCATACATTTTAAGTTTATAGTAGGAAGAACTTGAACAGCTGTAGTCATCACCTCAAAAGGCTCCTTCTTTCCCAGTCAGTCCTCCCTACCCCAGTCCCAAGCAATCGTGGAGCCACGTTGAGCACTGTACATTAGCTCTGTCTTTTCTAGAGTTTCACATTTCAAGCAGTTAAGAAGTTCCTAAGCAACAGTGTATACTGCAGGTGCAAGTCTGGCTGACTCACCCTCCAGAGGCTCAGCCAGGGAGAAGACACGAGCCTGGATGATTCAGACAGTTTTCACTCACAGCGCTGTAGGCAGCATGAGCACTGTGTTCTCACTGGTTCTCCTTACTCCCCAAGAACCGTGGGGGTGATATGGAGGAGGGCCCAGGTGAATGCTTATGCACACAGTGGATCTGTCTCATAGCTGAGTAATACTGAGCCCAGAAAATCCCTCCTCTTATAAACAGACTGCCAGTAAACCTGTCCATTCTCCTCTGTGGAGATAGACATCATTCTTATTCCCCTGGTCAGGAAACAAATCTGCCTATTGACTTAAAGGGAGAATTATCTTTATAGCCCTGGAATGACTAAAGGGAGATGAGCAACTTTAGGGTAAGTGTCAAACAATCTAACATATGTTTATTTGAAGAAATAATTCCCCCAAATGTCAGGAAATCAGAAAATTGCTAATTGTTTCAGAACTTGTGTGCCTTCTATTTTTCTAATATATCTACGTTGCCTACTAAAATTGTCTCCTTTGAAGTTAAAGAATTCAGTGTCTTTCTTGCAGTAGATGTTTAATGACGTTTCTCCCATTTGTGATGACAGAGAATGAGTTAGAGTCTTAATCTAAGCCCAAATGTAGAAACTTTTTCTTTTTAATTCTACATGTATGAATTGCAAAACCAAATAAATAGAACCAATGGATGTTAATCATAACATCCAGCTCTGATACAAAATTGCAGCTAACCAAGGGGCAACTGCAATGATATTTTGAAATAAATCTCATTATGTTACAGAAAATTATTAAAATTAAAAGTTAGACAAATAGAACTTAGAATGAAAAAAATCTTCCTGTGAAGCCTCTAAATTCAGACCGAGAGGTCTTTTCAATTCTCCTAGCTCTCTAAAGATAATTAGTTTCTTTTGAATAATGCTTAAAGAAAAATAGTCTTTCAGCTCTGTGAGTGAGCTAATCTTCTGGGATTCTGCGCCCACCCCCCTACACACACACACCTGCCCAAACAGAAAATTCCTCTGAAACTATAGAGTACAAAATTACAAAAAGAAAGGTAAAAAATTTGGGGTTGATAAACAAATAAGAAATCAAATTTGGTTGGTTCATCCAACTACATTATTTCTTATTATGTGTGGGAAAAGCAACCATCCTATAAGTTTTTATCAGCTAGAAATGAGGAAGGAATGTTCCTACTAGAAGTTGAATAGAAGTACTATTCAGGTACTCAATAAGTCAAGCATTAATGCATCTTGTCAAACAGTGAAGTGGATCCAAGACATAGGACCCTCCTAGACTAGCGAGGGGACATTTAAAAAAGGGAGCATATCATCCTTTATATTCCAGTATGCACTGAATATCAGTAGTAAAATTTGTTAGTACATTCATTCAGCATACATTCTTCATTATTATATCTAATAATTATTTCTGTTGTTAAGAAGTTACTTATATTGCATTTGGCTATCAATATTATTCTTATTTACTGGTTATTATTATTATCCCTATTATTATTAGGAAAAGAGTCATCTTCTACTCTCGGAATGATTGCATCCAAACTAAGCACTATCTTCAGGTTGCTGCCAAGGCTCTCTTTTCCTATAGTAAGAACAGTAAGAAACATACAACATTGACACCCTGCCAGGGGCAAAATCCAACTGAAATAGACTCTTAGTGTTGAGTTGAGTTGAGTTGAGTTTAGTCGCTCAGTTGTGTCCGACTCTTTGCAATCCCTTAGTGTAGTAAAACACAAAAAGCACAGTATCTTATTCTTAAGAAGAGAGAAAGTAACCGTGATTGAGTGTAGACCTTGAAATCATACCCCCAGAACCTAAAAAATTTTCACTAACCAGAGGATATGGACTATCTGTCCTCTGGAAATAAGACAGAGCCACAAGCATGACAGGAGGACTGATCATAAGACAGGCAGTGCTCACCAACTTGAATTATATCTAATTGGCCTTTTCTTCCTCAGAAATGTGGTGTCTTTGTGGGTCACAGTAAGACCGGTAAATACAGTTTTTTCAGAAAATTTTGCAAGTATAGTAATTGAAATGATTATGTTTATTTGTTGGCATAGGAGAGTAAGTACACTATGAAAGGAATGATGTATTCTTAAGATTATTTTTGGTTCAGTCTTGGAAGGTTGTACCTTTTTAAGAATTTGTTCATTTCATCTAGATAGTACATTTTATTCATATACTACTGTCTCATAATTCTTGTGAACCGAGAAGAAACAGAAAATGTGAACAGACCAATCAGAAGTACGAAAAAGAAAAAAAATCTGTGATTGAAATCTTCCAACAAACAGAAGTCCAGGACCAGATGGCTTCACAGGCAAATTCTATGAAATGTTTAATGAAGAGTTAACACCTACCCTTCTGAAACTCTCCCAAAAAGTTGCAGAAGAAAGAATACTTCCAAGTTCATTCTATGAGACCACCATTACCCTGATAAATGAAACCATACAAAGATATCACAAAAAAGGAAATTATAGGCCAGTATCACTGATGAACATAGACAGAGATCCTCAATAAAATACAAGGAAACAGAATCCAACAACACATTATAAGGATCATATACCATGATCAAGTGGGATTTACCCCAGAGATGCAAGGATTCTTCAATATACACACGAGTCAATCAATGTGATATAGCATATAAACAAATTGAAGAATAAAATCCATATGATCATCTTAACAGATGAAAGAAACCTTTTGACAAAATTCATCACCCATTTATGATAAAAACTCTCCAGAAAGTGGGCATGGGGGAAACTACCTCAACAAAATAAAGACCATATATGAATAGCAAAGAGAGATAAGAAAGCCTTCCTAAGTGATCAATGCAAAGAAATAGAGGAAAACATTAGTATGGGAAAGACTAGAAATCTATTCAAGAAAACTAGAGATACCAAGGGAACATTTCATGCAAAGACAGACACAATAAAGGACAGAAACCCTATGGGCCTAACAGAAGCAGAAGATATCATGAAGAGGTGGCAAAAATACATAGACAAACTATACAAAAAAGATCTTCATGACTCAGATAACCACAATGATGTGATCACTCACCTAGAACCGGACATCTTGGAGTGCAAGGTCAAGTGAACCTTAGGAAGCATCACTACAACAAAGCTAGTGGAGGTGATGGAATTCCAGCTGAGCTATTTCAAATCCTAAAAGATGATGCTGTGAAAGTGCTGCACTCAATATGCCAGCAAATTTGGAAAACTCAGCAGTGGCCACAGAACTGAAAGGTCAGTTTTCATCCCAATCCCAAAGAAGGGCAATGCCGAAGAACGTTCAAACTACCAGACAACTGTACTCATTTCACATGCTAGCAAGGTAATGCTCAAAATTCTACAAGCTATGCTTCAACAGTGTGTGAACCAAGAACTTCCAGGTGTTCAAGCTGGATTTAGAAAAGGCAGAGGGACCAGAGATCATATTGCCAACATCTGTTGGATCATAGAAAAAGAGAATTCCAGAAGAACATCTACTTCTGCTTCATTGACTATGCTAAAGCCTTTGACTGTGTAGATCACAACAAACTGGAAAATTCTGAGAGGGATGGGAATACCAGACCACCTTGCCCGCCTCCTGAGAAACCTGTGTGCATGTCAAGAAGCAACAGTTAGAACTGGACATGGAACAAGAGACTGGTTCCAAACTGGTAAAGGAGTACATCAAGGCTGTATATTGTCACCCTGCTTATTTAACTTATATGCAGAGTACATCATGCAAAATACCAGACTGGATGAAACACAAGCTGGAATCAAGATTGCGTGGAGAAATATCAATAACCTCAGATATGCAGATGACTCCACCCTGATGGCAGAAAATGAAGAAGAACTAAAGAGCCTCTTGATGAAAGTGAAAGAGGAGAGTGAAAAAGCTGGCTTAAAACTCAACATTCAAAAGACGAAGATCATGGCATCCAGTCCCACCACTTCATGTCAAATAGATGGGGAAACAATGGAAACAGCTACAGACATTTTTCTCTTAGGCTCCAAAATCACTGCAGATGGTAACTGCAGCCATGAAATTAAAAGATGCTTGCCCCTTTCAAGAAAATCTATGACAAACCTAGAAAGCATATTAGAAAGCAGAGACATTACTTCACTGACAAAGATCCATCTAGTCAAAGTTATGGTTTTTCCAGTAGTCATGTATGAATGTGAGAGTTAGACTATAAAGAAAACTGAGCACCAAAGAATTGTTGCTTTTGAATTGTGGTGTTGGAGAAGACTCTTGAGAGTCCCTTGGACTGCAAGGAGATCAAACCAGTCAACCTTAAAGGAAATTAGTCCTGAATATTCATTTGAAGGACTGATGCCAAAGCTGAAGCTCCAACACTTTGGCCACCTGATGCGAAGAACTGACACATTGGAAAAGACCCTGATGCTGGGAGGGATTGGGGTCAGGAAGAGAAGGGGACGACAGAGGGTGAGATGACTGGATGGCTTCACCAACTCAATGGACATGAGTTTGAGTAAACTCTGGGAGTTGATGAGGGACAGGGAAGCCTGCCGTGCTGCAGTCCATGGGGTCACAAAAAGTAGGAGTCAGCGGAGTGACTGAACTGAACTGATGACATACTCATAGCAAACATCATTCTTGATGGTGAAAAGCTAAAAACATTTCCTTAAGATCAGGAAGGGGACAGGATGTTCACTTTTGCCAGTGTTTTCAAGATAGTTGTGGAAGTCCTAGCCATGGCAATAAGAGCCAAAAAAGAAAGAAATCTAACTTGGAAAAGAAAAGTAATTATGCCACTATTTACAGGTGATGTGATGCTATACACAGAAAATCCCAAGGACACTACCAGAAAACTCCTAGAGCTCATCAATGAGTTTATTAAAGTTGGAGGATACAAAATAAGTATGCAGAAATCTCTTGCATTCCTATACACTAACAGTGAAAGAATAGAAAAAGAAATTAAAGAAACAGTCTCATTTACCATTGCATCAAAAGGAATAATATACCTGGAAATAAATCTGCCCAAGGAGGCAAAAGACCTGTACTCAGAAAATTATATGATACTGATGAAGGAAATCAAAGATGACACAGATGAAGAGATATACCATATTCTTGGTTTGGAAGATTCAATATTATGAAAATGGCTATACCACTCAAAAGCAATATACATAATCAATGCAATCTCTATCCAATTACCAATGGCATTTTTCACAGAATTAGAACAAGATGTTTTCTAATTTGTATGGAAACACAAAAGACTCTGACTAATTAAAGCAATCTTGAGAAAGAAAACAGGAGCTGGAGGAAGTAGGCTCCCTGACTTCAAACTATACTACAAAGCTACAGTCATCAAAACAATAAGGTACTGGCACAAAACCAGAAACATAGATCAATGAAGCAGGATAGACAGCGCAGAGATAAGTACCTCTGCTCACCTAATCTGCGACAAAGGAGGCAAGAAATACAATGGAGAAAAGATGGTCTCTTCAGTAAGTGGTGCTGGGAAAGCCAGATAGCTAAGTGTAAAAGAATGAAACTAGAATACTCCTTAATACCATACACAAAAATAAACTCAAAATGGATTTAGGCAGAGAATTCTTTAACATAATTTGCAGAAGATATTTTTTGATCACCTCCTAAAGTAATGTAAATAAAAAAAAAAACAAAAATAAAGAAAAGAGACATAATTAAGCTTGAAACCTTTTCTACAACAAAGGAAACCATGAATAAAGCAAAAAGACAACACTCAGAATGGGACAAAATATTCACAAATAAAGTAACTGACAAGGGATTAATTTCCAAAGTCTGTATACATCTCATACAGCTCAATATAAAAAAAAAAACAACCCAATCAAAAACTGGGCAGAAGACCTAAATAGACATTTCTCCAAAGAAGCCATATGGATGGTCAAAAAGTACATGAAAAGACACTCAACATCACTATTTACTGGAGAAATTCAAATAAAAGCTACAATTATGTATCACCTCACACTGGTCAGAATAGCCATCATCAAAAAAAATATATGAACAGTAAGTGCTGGAGAGGGTGTGGAGAAAAGAGATCTCATTTATACTGTTGGTAGGAATGTAAATTGGTAACATCACTGTGGAGAACAGTAAGGAGGTTTCTTAAAAATCTAAAAATATAATTACTATGTGATCCAGCAATCCCTCCTGAACATATACCTAGAGAAAACCATAATTCAAAAAGATACATACAACACAATATTCATTGCAACACTATTTACAATATCAAGGAAATGGAAATAATCTAAATGTCCATCAACAGAGAAATGGATAGATAACAAAGATGTGGTACATAGATACAATAGAATATTACTCAGCCGTAAAAAGAACAAAATAATGCCACAGGCAGCAACATGGATAGACACAGAGATTGTCATACTGAGTGAAGTAAATCAGACAGACATATGATATTTGGAATTTTAAAAAAGAGTACAAATGAATTTACTTACGAACCAGAAGTAGAGTCAGAGATGTGGAAAACAAAATTAGACGTACCAGCAGAGAAGGGGAGAAGGGACAAATCAAGAGATTGGGACTGACATATACATACTACTATATATAAAAGAGATAACTAATAAGCACCTACTGCATAACAGGGGGAATGCTCGATACACTGTAATGGCCTGTATGGGAAAAGAATCTAAAAAAAGAGTGGATTTATGCATATGTGCGACTGATTGACTTTGCTGTACACCGGAAACTAACACAACATTGTAAATCAACTGTACTTCAATAAAAATTAAAAAAGAAGGCGAGGGTGGGATGATCTGAGAGAACAGCATCAAAACATGTACATTATCAAGTGTGAAACAGATCATCAGTCCAGGTTGGATGCATGAGACAAGTGCTTGGGGCTGGTGCACTGGGAAGACCCAGAGGGATGGGATGGGGAAGGAGGTGGGAGGGGGGTTCAGGATGGGGAACACATGTAAATCCATGGCTGATTCATGTCAATGTATGGCAAAAACCACTACAATATTGTAAAGTAATTAGCATCCAACTAATAAAAATAATTGGGGGAAAAAAAAAGATTTTCTTAGTAAAAAGATTTTGGTTGGAACTTCCACTTCTGGTCATGAGATAGAAGCAGCTTCCAAGATTAGTCTCCCACCATAAATAACTACAACTGTGGAACAAAAAACCAACAGTTTCAGATGTGAAGCAACAGGAAGCACAGCACTGTGGGGTCTCTGAAAAGGGAAAGAAATGAGGTGAGCCCTATAGTTACCTTGGCTCTTAGCCTGGAGACAATCGCTACAGGCCAGCTGAGGGACAGAGAACCCAGGCAGAGCCCACAAGTACTGTTGAATAGAGGAGAGAATGGAGTGTGGGGGGACGAGGCTGGCAGGTATTCACAGGGCAGAGCACTGGAGAGGAGGCACATACGCAGAGGAAGAGCCCCAGAAATCCACCTAGGGATCTGCTTGAATTGTGGACTGAATACTGTGCTTCACATGCATAGGATGAAACTCCTCAAGGTCAGGAAAGATTAACTTCTGGTGAAAGGGAAATTGCCAGGGCGAGTTCCAGAGCTGACACGGGCTAGGAATCTTTCAATGTCCCAACAGCCAGAGTAAATAGATGCTGATGACTACACAGGACATTCAGTTGAGATCCCAGAAAGTTCACACTTTGTAGTGGGACAAAATTAATCATAGTAGAAAGATTACTCTAGACTTTCATCATTGATGGGTTTTAAAAACAAACCTTGATTAGTTTGCATGTAATTTAACACAGGGCTTCCCAGTGGTAAAGAACAAACATAAGAAGGATTAAGGAAAATGTGATTCACAATGAGGATAGAAGAAGTTAATAGAAATATACTCAGAAGTGACAGAGATGATGAAATTAGCAGGGAAGAACACCAAAATATCTATTACAAACATTTTCAATATGCTTAAGAGCTAAAAGAAAACATAAACATATGAGGAGAGAAATGGAAGATTTGGAACTTGATAATGTAGCAAAAATCTATCCAAAATGAAAGAAAGAGAAGACTGGTGGGGGTGAGGAGGACAGTGGGGGTGTGTTTTTCTCAGAATGAATTTATGATTATATTCCATAAGTTCATGTATGTTCCATTATAATGGAACATCTCATAGTGTTCCATGTAACATTTCATCTATTTCATAATGTTCCATTATATTAAATTCCATGGCAACCTGAAAAGGAGGTGGACTTTCTTTAAATTTGGCATTTGTAAACATATTAAAATAATGTTCAGTTCAGTCTCTTAGTCATATTCGACTCTTTGCGACCCCATGGACAGCAGCACACAAGGCCTCCCTGTCCATCACCAGCTCCCGGAGCTTGCTCAAACTCATGTCCATTGAGTCGGTGATGCCATCTAATCATCTCATTGTCTGTCATCCCTTTCTCCTCCTGCCTTCAATCTTTCCCAGCACCAGGGTCTTTCCCAATGAGTCAGTTCTTCGCATCAGGTGGCCAAAGGATTGGAGTTTCAGCTTTAACATCAGTCCTTCCAATGAATATTCAGGACTGATCTCCTTTAGGATGGACTGGTTGGATCTCCTTGCAGCCCAAGGGACTCTCAAGAGTCTTCTCCAACACCGAAGTTCAAAAGCAAAAAATAACGTTATTATTTATTATTCATTTTTGATGTATGTAATCTTTTAGGATTGCATCATTATATTAATATCTTCATGTCTATAGTCATTTCTTTTTTAACTTTTAAGCTGTATGTATTAGGGTATGCTTTTAGACACATGTGTTTCTGATAGATGATATTCATTGTGAATTTTCAGATCTTAACGAAAGTGACTCTATTATATTTAATGTTTTTTTCCCCTTTATTTCTACTTTGATGTTTACACTTCAACTTGTGCTTTTTTGTTTTTTGTTTTTTTCTTAACTTTTCTGAGTCATTATGAGTATAACTCTTAATGATAATGTATAATTGGATTTTGTGTTTTGACCTGATTAAGAATCTTTCCTTTTAGCAGATGAAGTTATTTCTTTTACATTTATTTTTATAACATATGTTTGTTACTTTTCCTATTTCATTTCATGTTTTCTGCCTTTTCTTGGTTTCATTTATATTCTATCTTGATATAGCATATGTGGTTTTCCTGTTTTCATTTTTTAAATACAAGTAAGTATATGGTTCAGTAGTGTTGTGAATTAAAGTCAACATTTAATTTCATTAGACTTCTGTGGTGGCACAGATGGTAAAGAATCTGCCTGTGATGCAGAAGATCTGATTTGTTTTGAATATTTAAATGCAAACTTTCTCAGGTTATAAATATGAAATAACATCTACTGACTGTCATCTTGCAGAAGAAGAATTTATCAGTAGTGACAATTCTTTCTATTTCCCAGGTTTTTGTTTGTATGCTGTGTATTTTGGAGATTAATCCTTTGTCAGTTTCATTTGCAATTATTTTCCTTTGCTGTGCAAAAGCTTTTAAGTTTAATTTAGTTCCATTTGCTTATTTTCATTTTTATTTCCATTATTCTAGGAGGTAGGTCAAAGAGGATCTTGCTATGGGCACCTTATTTTTGACAAAAGGGGCAAGAATATATAGTGGAGAAAAGACAGCCTCTTGAGTAAGTGGTGCTGGGAAAACTGGACAGCTACAAGTAAAAGAGTGAAATTACAACACTTTCTAACACCATACACAAAAATAAACTCAAAATGGATTAACGATTTAAATGTAAGGTCAGAAACTATAAAGCTCTTAGAGGAAAATATCAGCAGTGTACACTCTTTGACATACATCACAGCAAGATCCTCTTTGACCCACCTCCTAGAGTAATGTTAGTTCTTTATATACATCTCTTTTTGACCATTAGTACATAATCTCGTCATTTCTGAGTAGAACATATTGGTTGTACACTTACTGAAGATTTGCAAATTTGATTTCCCTGTTATCTCTATATGAAAAGGACATTTTACTGAGTTATAGAACTCAGTATTGTGTTCTATTTCATATTATCATTATTTGACTCTGTGTTATAGCTATTTCCCTTAAAAAGTAATGATTCCTTTTTCTTTTGGCATTTAATGTTACAAAGAAGCTATCTGACTCCAGTCTGTTTTTTAAAAGAATTTTTCATCATTCTTTTATAGATAACCTGGAGTGCTGGATTTGTTGGATAATGTTTTCAGTTCAATTATTCAGGAGCCTGAATAGGGTAGGGGGGATTGGGAGTCACATGTGGATCAGAAATGGGGGAAATCTATACATTTGTCTCAGAAGTTGTGTTTCCACTCTTTGCTGAAATTGTTGTACCAGAGGCCAGATTTTCACATTTGGTATTTTGTTCGTCCTGCTTCTAACTCCAAGGATACAGGGTGGGTACAACTTTCTTTGGGATCTTCCTAAGGGATTTTGCCCTCCAAATTGGGAAAGTGTCTTGTCATTGTGCAGGACTGTCCCTCTACATTGTTCCCAATTACTTCTAGTTTGGGAATGTGTTTTAATGTATCAGGAGGAAATGGCTGGGGAGATAGAATTTTGGAGAGAAAGCTTGGAGCCAGTTCCATGGGCCACCGGTTCAACATACGCTGGAGTTAGACCAGTACAAATGTGCCTCCACGAGAAGTGGTCTCCATCTCTCTCATGGTCTTTGCTACCCTGTCAGAGTGGGATCGAGGGTCCTGCCTCCTTCCCCATTTCGGAAAGTGCTTCTTCAGGTCAAAACACATCTGCTGTGGAACATCTGGGTGGCGGCAAGCTGAGTTGCTGCAGATTTTCTGCTGTCTTCAGGGCTTGCCTTGCCCCAGCCTCTGAATCCGTGTCCATCCGCTGTCACTCTCACCTCTTGCCCTCATCACTCATTATTAGAGATTGCTGGTGAAACTTGTCAAGGTTTGCTTTACTCTCTTTCTGTAACCCTGCGTTTCCAGGTGGGAAAGCTGAATTGATTTTTAGTGACATTTTCTGATCTTGTTTATCCCTTATTTTACAGGTCAGATAATCTAACTAGTTTGTTGACAACATGCCTTACTTTCAGTACTGAAGAATTGTTTCCTATTACTTTTATGATTTTGTCTGTGTCTGAGGAGATTTGAAACTAGTTGTTCCATTGTTACCTTACCTAGGATTTAAAAGATTAAGAAGAATTTTTGCATAAATTGTGGTTTATCTCCTTCTTAAGAATCAGAAAGATTTCTTTGCAAATTCTTCTCAGCATGTAGCTTAGCTTATTCATTTTCTTTCTTTCTTTCTTTTTTTTTTTTCTGGATAGCCAACCTAGAAAGAGACAGTTAGATCTTTTCATTTTTAAAAAATTTTGTTTTGTGTTGAAGTATAATCAATTAACAAAGTTGTAATGGCTTCAAGAGGACAGCAAAGGGACTCAGCCATACATATACATGTATCCATTCTCCCCCAAACTCCTCTCCTATCCAAGCTGCCACATAACATTTAGCAGAATTCCATGTGCTATACAGTAGGTCCTTGTTGGTTATTCATTTTAAATATAGCAGAGGGTCATTCATTTTCAATAGATTTATATTAGTTTTCTTTATACTTGCTCCCTCAATTTGGAAGTATTTTTTTTTTTTTGGGAACAGTAAATATTTTATTGGTAAGTATATGATTTTAGTGGCAACAATAAATCACTTGAACAGGAGACAATAGGCAAGTCAAAAAATAAATGCTTGCTAATCATTGTAAAATCTGTGGCCTTTAAGGTGTTAAGGTAGAAATCCAAATCACTCAGAGGTCAAATCTTAAACAAGACACATTCTCATATTAGTTTGCATAGAATAGGTCCAACAGTACCTACAGTCTGTAGAATTCTGTAGATTTCCACCTTCTGACCAAATATGATCCATTGGCACATAACTATAGCTTAAAAAAAATTATTTATTTATTTATTTATATGGCTGTGCTGGGTCTTTGTTGCAGCACACGGATTCTTCAATGCTGTGAGTGAGATTTCTCTAGTTGGAGTGAATGAGGACAATTCTCTGGTTGTGGTGTGCAAGCTTTGCATTGCAGTGGCTTTTTGTCACAGATTATAGGCTCTAGATAGCAGGCTCAGTAGCTGTGGCACACGAGCTCAGTTGCCTTACAGCAGGTTGGATCTTAGTTCCCTGATCAGGGATCGAACCTGTGTCCCCTGCATTGAAAGGTGGATTCTTAACCACTGGACCACCAGGGAAGTCCCAACTATAGCTTTGAAAGAAACCTGATGAATTATTGCTGAGGATTTTGTCTCCTTCCAAAGCAATCACTCTTTTACAAATATTTGATTTTGGATCACTTGGGATTTTTGCAATCACAATGTCACCTTTTTGGATGTCATAAAAATGTTGATTAAGAGTCTCTGCAAATTAGCAAAGATTTTAATGTCTGAATTTTGAATTGTAGAATCCACTGATGGTCTAGAATTCATGACAACACCATCAACATGTTCAACAACACAATAAGCTACACCGTCATTCTGAACAGTCTAGCCAACAATTTGAAAGGTTTTATCCCAGAAGGTCATGAAGCAGAGTTCTAGGTAGACTCTGCCATCATTGGCTGTAAGTCTGTTCTAAAGTACAATCAATTTTTAGAATAGTTGCAGGGTTTCTAAAAGAAACATCTAAAGCATGTCTCAAAACATATATGGATGATACGTGGTTTCAGAGAAGCCCAGGAGGCTCTCCTTCAGGGCCTAGGTGGTCCTTTCTCATGAGGCCCGTCCTCCACGGTGTTCTAACCACGACAGCCCTGAAGAGGTGAGGCACATGCCGAGAGGGAAGGAGGACTGCAATGAGCAGGCATGCTTGCAATCATGCTTCCCTTGGGCTGCCGGGGGTGGCTGATGGACAGCGGAGCCATCAGTAACGTGCTTGGTCTCACTCCCCTCCACACTCTCAGGTTCCAGGCTGCATGTCCTACTGACAGACACAATTTGTGCTGTTGATCATTTCTGGCAAAATTTTATTTATCTGTGCTCTTGAGGATGCCATTGGGTATGTTTCCCTATCCATCAGGTAATGAATATCCAAAAAGGGAAACAAATCTTAAATATGATTGGGAAGATAAATCTACTGCAAGTAATGTGTGTGTGCTTAGTCATCTCAGTTACGTCTGACTCTTTGCGAATCCCTGGACTGTAGCCCACCAGGCTCCTCTGTCCTTGGGATTCTCCAGGCAAGAATACTGGAGTGGGTTGCCATTCCCTTCTCCAGGGGAGCTTCCCGACCCAGGAATTGAACTGGGGTCTCCTGAATTGCAGGCAGGTTCTTTACCAACTGAGCTACCAGGGAAGCACTCAAAACAAAACAAATATAAAAAATTTCTGGATTATCTTTGCTGCTGTATATGATTAGAATAGATGATGAGTTGGGTCTAACAGTGTTGATTTACTTGTGCATTATTCTATAATTCTACCTCCATTTCTTCAGTACATTCCTCACTGAAATGATTTCACGTACTGGCAGTCACATTTCAACTGCTTTCAACACAGCACCTGGGCTGTCTTTATGAATGTTATTTTTTAACTATTCCTACCAAATGAGATTTAGATTTTGAATGCTATTATATTTACATTATTTTAAAGCTTTCTTTTCTGTAAAATGTATGCATTCTAGCTTATTATGTAAGGAATTAAGAATGGGGTCCTAGCTTAGAACATTTCTATTTCTTTCTGACATTTAGTAAGCTGTTACAGAACACTGATGAGGGCGACTTACTGTCTTCAAGTTACATCAGCTATTTAGTGAATTGAATGAGAATACATTAAGCTTATTTTTAGAATGTTCCTTCTTATAAATGTATCATGTACGTCATAGAGACAGCAGCCCCGCTAATGTGGGAAGTCAGATATCACTCCCTTTATGGGGTCAGGTTTAATTGAAACTTAAGAGAGGGAAGTAGGGGACCGCTAAAGAAAACTCCAAGTGATTCAAATAGTGGTATTTATAAACCTCTGAGTCAGTAATGATTCAGCACTGAAGCACAGTGCTAAGGACACTGCTTGGCTAAAGAGACAGTGGGGTAAAATCAAAGCTCAGATTACTTGTGGTTCTTATTTGTGGATCTGTGGCATCACAAGTGGACAAGAGCATTTGGCATGAGATCCTGTTCACTCCAGGTTCATTTGTGTCATTCTTTACAAACTTGAGAAGTACATTTAAACATTTCTTCCCAACTGCTTTTTAAAAAAATAGTACAAGCAGAAAAAAATATCTTTTTAAAATTTATTTGAAAGTAAAATTTGAAGTCTAATTAGATTAAAAAATACTACTACCATTTCTTAGATACTTTATACCAGATACATTATAACTGTGCTGTTTGTCTTATGATGCCCATTTTACAAATGATGAAGCCCTGGCTTAGAGATATTAAAAACTTGCTGAAAGTAACAATACAGCTCATAAAAAATTTTCAGTCAAGATTCAAACTCAGATACTTGCCCTCAGACAGGCCAAATTTCCCAATAGCAGGCTGTCTCCAGTGGAAGAAAGAAGTAAAGTACCATGTCAAATGAGCTGAACTTCTAAATTCAAACTGGGTCAAAAGTAAACTTCCTAAAATTTTAACCACTGAATGAGGGAGGGAACCTCACAAATCATTTTGAAATTTAGGAAGGTAAGAGCATGGTAAATGAAGACAATACCTCTCTACCATTGGTTTGATATTGGTAAAATTTTAATCTTCAATTTTAATTTTTTTTTTTTTAGATTTTAAGATAGATTCAGGGCAACTTTGCCATATTTGTGATGATTACTATGGATGTATCTGGGCCAAAGAATTGATGCTTCTGAACTGTGGTGTTGAAGACTCTTAGGAGTCCCTTGGACAGCAAGATCAAACCAGTTAGTCCTAAAGGAAATCAACCCTAAATATTCATTGGAAGGACTGATGCTGAAGTGGAAGCTCCAATACTTTGGCCACCTGATATGAAGAGATGCCTCATTGGAAAAGCCCCTGATGCTGGGAAAGATTGAAGGCAGGATGAGAAGGGGACGACAGAGGATGAGACGGTTGGATGGCATCGCTGACTTGATGGACATGATCTTGGGCAAACTCTGGGAGATGGTGAGGGACAGGGAGGCCTGGTGTGTTGTAGTCAATGGGGTCATGAAGAGTTGGACATGACTTGGCGACTGAACAACAACAGCACTGGTATTTTTCTTTTAGAGTGACACTGGATTGTGGTGTTTCCCCAGTAGCATATGTGGGGGACCAAGCTTATGACATCAGTTGGCAGTGTGGGAACAGATCCACCAGGCTCAGCAACTCTTGGCAATGCAGTGTGTTCTTCCAGCCTCCAAGGACCGGACTCTGTATCATGTAGTCCCCTTCCCTCCAGGGGAAATCTGGTTCCTTGAATGACTGGACCATTTCCACTGCTGGTCAAGATATGTTTGCAGATTGAGAGGTAGTGGTCGAAGTGTATCTGTGCAGCATGGATAGTCCTTAGAAGTACAGAGAAGTGGGGACCTCCCTGGTAGTGCAGTGATTCAGGCTCTAATCTTCCACTGCAAGGGCCATGGGTTCGATCCCTGGTTGGGGAACTAAGATCCTGCATGCAGCACAGGACGGCCACACACATTGAAAAATGTGTAGATAGGAAGCCACAGAAAACAGGGTTCTCCACATATTTGAATTCACAGAGTTATACATCTTATATCTATCATATATTAAATTATTTGAGAGGGCATTCATAGGGTCGGCAACATTTATTTTTCAAGTAAGATTATTAATGATAACTCATTTCATAAGTTAAAGTCAAAACTATAAAGAGGAAGGACATATTAAATAGTATCAGAATAAAGAGCAATTGTCTAAATGGAATAGATTTAGCTTTACTAAAAGCTCACTATCTAGAAACAAGTCATGGGTCAGCACTGCCTATGGACCATTGTCAGCCAACCCCTGAATTTGGAGCATTTGGAAGCCACCTGTGAGTCCTACAGCTCTGGCACATTCACCAGACCTGAAGAGAATATTGGGGAAAAAAGAGGTCTAATTAAGAAGATGTTCCTTGGAAGAAAAGCTATGATAAACCTAGACAGTATATTAAAAAGCAGAAACATCACATTGTTGATAAATCTTTTTATAGTCCAAAGCTCCAGTAGTCATATACGGATGTGAGAGCTGGACCATAAAGAAGGCTGAGCAACAAAGAATTGATGCTTTCAAACTGTGGTGCTGGAGAAGACTCTTGAGAGTCCCTTCGAAAACAAGGAGATCAAACCAGTCAATCCTAAAGAAACTCAACCCTGAATATTCATTAGAAAGACTGAGACTGAAGCTGAAGCTCCAATACTTTGACCACCTGATGGGAAGTGCCGACTCATTGGAAAAGATCCTGATGCTGGGAAAGATTGAAGGCAAAGAAGAAAAGAGTGGCAGAGGATGAGATGATTAGATAGTATCACCGACTTAATGGACATGAGTTGGAGGAAACTCCGGGGGATGGTGGAGGACAGAGGAGCCTGGTGTGCTGCAGCCTATGGGGTCACAAAAAATAGTTGGACATGACTTAGTGACTGAAAAACAACAAAATAAAGAAGCCCAGGACAGGGCCTTGTACATACTGTGAGCTCAAAATATGTTTGTTGTGGAAACTAAAGAGGGATGAGTACTTTCTAAGTGCCAGGAGTGAATCTAGGGAGTGGCTGGCAGAGGACAGAGAGAACTCCCCATCTCCCTTCAAGATGCTCCCACGGGGTCAAGCGTTAGGAATGGGGCTGCAGTGTGAGACTCAGAGGGTCCTGGCGGAGGCCCAGGGTGGAAGGAGCGCCTGAGTTTGTGTTGCACCAGCAGGGCCAGAGCCTTTCCTCTGGGGCGCCCCAGGGACCCTCTGTTCTGCTCTCTCTCTGCTGGGCCCTGGGATGCTCCTTGCCTGGGTTCCCTTTGGCCCAAGGGAGTTAGCGCAGTGTGGTAAAGGGATCACCAGCTTTCAAAACAGACTGGTTGGAACCTTCATAAGCAAATTTAATATCTCCAGCCCTTCTTATAGGGTTAACTGAACCTTAGGGTCTCTATCAAAGTATAAACACAGTCACCTACACTAAACACAGGAATACGAATATAAAAGTGATATAACAAAATTAATCATTAAAATAATCCACTATAGAGTTAAGGTTTATGTATCATTTCTTAAGAAGATGACCTTCAGAAGATGTTTCTTAAAAAGAAACATCTTAATGATGTTTGTTTTATGTATTTAGCTTTTTAGATTACTTGGTACACAGAGATTCGTGACTGTTCTATCCTTTTCGTAAGTGGAGTCTTTACTTTTGGTAAACTTCCTCTTGTCCTGATTAATGCGTTTAGTTAATACATTAATTTTTGGCTGGGCAGGGTCTTGTTGCTGCTCATGGGCTTTTCTGTGGTTGCAGTGAGAGCGGGTTACTCTCTTGTCGCAGCGCAAGATCTAGAGCGCCGGCTTCAGGAGTTGCAGCTTTAGGGCTTAGTTGCTGTGTGGCATGTAGAATCTTTCCGAATGGACAGGGAATTGAACCCATGTTCCCTGCTTTGACAGGTGGCTTCTTAACCACTAGACCACCAGGGAAGTCTCTGATTAATGCTTTTAATCTTAAATGCTGCTTTGCTAGTTACAATTGTATGCTGCTTTTTCTCAACTTTTCTTTCTTTCTTTTTTTTTTGAAGTATTTCCCTGATATCTGTTTGCCTATTTATTTCTTTCCAACATTAAAATAAATTTTGTTTTGAAAATGAGACATCCACTTAAAAAAAAATCCAATCTGGCAGTCTTTATCTTTGAAAGATGAATCCAATCTATTTACATTTAATTGAAAACAGATATCTTTGATTTTCTTTCTTTAATTTTCCCTCATGCATATTATTTATATTGTGCAGTTCCCCCTCCCCTTAATTTTGGTGGGTTGATCAAAGTACTATTAATTATCTACATTTTCCTTATTGAATTTAGAGTTTCTATCGCATTTCCCTACTCTTCTAAGCATTACTCTCCCATTTCGTTTACTTCTATTGAACCACTTCTTTCTCTGCTATCAAGATGAAAACAAGATACGACCGTATCTCCCCATAAGACGTGCTTATTTCCTTGCTGTCCTCTTTCACCTCTGTAATACTCTTACTTCCCTACTCAGTTGAAATCTTAAGAAAACTTACACTTCCCTTCTCTGCTTGTTCCTTCCTCCCTTTCTGAGGATTTGAGATCACTTAGTATTCTTAGACATTTTTAGGTTTTCCCCTGTAGGATGTTTCTTCTCTTTATATGATCATTGTTTGGCACTAATATTACAGATTCCCTGGCATTCTATCATTTTCAATTTATATCCAAGTATATGTATATCTGCTTCCCTGGTAGCTCAGCTGGTAAAGAATCCGCCTGTGATGCAGGAGACCCCGGTTCAATTCCTGGGTTGGGAAGATCCCCTGGAGAAGGGATAGGCTACCCACTCCAGTATTCTTGGGATTCCCTTGTGGCTCAGCTGGTAAAGAATCTGCCTGCAATGCGGGAGACCTGGGTTTGATCCTTGGGTTGGGAAGATCTCCTGGAGGAGGGCATGACAACCCATTCTAGTATACTCACCTGGAGAATCCCCATGGACTATACAGTCTATGGGGTCACAGAGAGTCAGACACAACTGAGAGACTTTCACTTCCCTATATGTACGTATAACTGGAAAATCATACACAGATGCACAGGCAGAGAGACAGAGATGCATACTCATGCTATTTCCTCCCCTTCCAGTGCCCTCCTGGGAACTCTGGATTATCCTGTCACCTTAGGGTCCTTCCTGAAGCATTGCTGTAGTGGAAGATGTGCTCGATGTCAGCCCTGGATTCCCACATATTTGCCCACACCCTCTCTCACCCTGACAGGTGGCTATCTCAGTGGGGAGCAGGTTTTGGGGTTGGCATCCTCGTCCCTCAGTGCTCTATGGGGGTAATTCTGTTTTTTCCTGTCTAGGGCCTCAGTCCTATTGGTGTTGGCCCTTTTCTTTGTATGTAATACAATTTTTATGTGTGACAGCCTATACATTTTCTTCATGCTTGAATTTAGGAATCCTGCCTGGATATGCCCAACTGGGTTTTTAAAATTTTTTTTCCCTCATTAATTATGCCTGGAACTCAATGAGCACTTTAAATTTGCAGACTTGAGCCTTTCCTCAAACAAGGGGAAATGTCTTCTATTATTTCCTTAATTAATTCACTCCTACATCTGTTCCCTTTCCCTCCCTTGGAACTTTCATTATTCACATGTTGAGTCTCTGCATATGTCCTGCAAGCCCTTTTTAAAAATTTCTCTTATGGTTTCCATTTCTTTGTGTTTTTACTTTCGGTGTTGAGAAAATGTATTGCTTAATCATATAGGCCTGAATTCAATCCCTAACAGAAAATAACAGCTCCTTTAGTTTATCTGTAGGATTTGTATAAAAAAACAAAACAATAAACAAAAACACTCTTTGAATTCTAGAGTCTCTTTTTTTCCCCCTTCATATATTAGAACTGAATTTTTGAGCACCGTTGTTATTCTGTTTTAAATCTCATTCAGAAATTAAAGCATCCTTATTCTCCAGCAGTTCTGGTTTATAAGGAGCTGCCAGTTTTAGGCATTCTGCTGTTTCTCTCTGGTTGCTGGGTCCTGTAGGTGCTATCGTTATTTTCTTTTTCATCTGCATGGCTCCATTCACCCCTGGGATATTAGCTGATGATCAGTTGAGGAGGCTCTTGAAAGATGGCAAAGCCAGGTGAAGGCAGCAACCTGTGTTATATAGAACTGGCAATGGACGTCTTGGCAAGCAGTCATTCCTTGCTCATGGAGGTTCTCCTGGACTGCTCTGCTCCAAGACATGACTCAGGCATTCAGGTACCTTTTATTTAATAGGTCTTTAATCATTTGGTACCTTTTCATGATCTTCTGCAGGATCTAGTAATTATAGTAAATTGCATACATTTTAGAAAGCCTATTAAAACAGAGCAAGATAAGGAGTATGTATGAATATATTGGAAATACATACGGGGGCATAATTGCATTTAAATAGAGATGATCAGAGTGGACTTTGTTAGGAAGGTGACATTTGTGAAAAACATCAAAGAGTGTGAACGCGTGAGGATAAGTGAAGCTAGAGCATCCTTGGGGGAGAACACCCAATGCAAAGGCACTGAGGTGAGAGGAAGTCCGGAGCACTCAGGGAGCAGCTGGTATGGACGGAGACTGCTGAGAGATCAGGTTAGAGAGGAATGCAGGGCCTGAGGTTACTACAATAATCCAATCAGAGTTGGTGATGGCTGGCTCTGTGGTCGTAGCAGTGGGAGCTGTGGAGGGCAGTGTAGTATAAAGCACTCAAATTTTAGATATGATTTGAAGGTAAAGCCAAAAGGATTTCTGGATTGATTTGAGAGATAAAGAAAGGGATTAAAGATGTTATTTAAGTAACATTCATGTAGCACTTACTATGCCTAGGCATTTGACAAATACTAACTCATTTAATCCTCTTACCATCCTCAAGAGATGTAATTATCTCATTTGTAAGATTAGTAAGCTGAAGCACAGAGACTTTAACTAAAGTAATTTGTCCCAGGCCACACAGATAGTGTCATACATAGGATTTGAACAAGCAAGCTCCAGAGTCTATGATCTTAGCCATCATTACTAGGCCCTTCTTGTGGGGATTCTGACAATTCCTGAGAATGTCAATTCCAACTAAACCTTGAGGCACTAGGGAAATCATGACAGTGTGAACCTCTTCATCTGCTGGGTCCATGAAAGATTTAGGCCAACATTACATTTATCACCCGACTTCCAGAGGTCCCCACAGTGTGGGATGTGGTAGGCCACACTGGCATTTTGGGTTCTTAGGAATGGGTCCCACCTCAGAGCCAGTCTTCAGTAATCCCAGAAAAGTTTGGGTATGGCCATTTCCATAGTGCACAGTCACCCTGGTAAGTAAGTTACCACTTTCCCTTTGGGGAAGACTAGAAGGAAGATTTGTGGTACTTCTGGCACCCAGTCCTTCCTTAAAGAGATCTATGACATTTCACTAGGACCTCTCTTGGGAAAAGAAAGAAAAACTCTTACTTTACAGAAATTAGATGTAAAATCTGAGGTTTTGGGGCTTGAGCAAGTCCCAAATGGATGGATGTTTCTGACTGAGATGAGAAACATTATGGGTGATCCAAATCTTATGGTGCCAAAGAGATCATGAGTTCTGTTTGGGAAATATTAATTCTGAGATGCTCTTTAGACGGTCAAATAGAGTAGATGGTTGAATGGATGAGAGAAGATTTCAGAGGAGAGATCCAGCATGGAAGTACCACTCTGGTAGTCATCAGTATAGAGAGGGTATATAACACCATGAAGTCTCAAGAGAGTGTGGAGAAATAAGAGGTCCAAAACCAAGCACTGGGCTTGGAGAGGAGGATAAAGCAGTAAGCGAGGCAGCCAGTGCACAGCCATGAATTCCAAGTGAAGAAAGTATTTCCAAAAAATTGAATGTTATCAGCTCTGTGAAATGTTGCTGTTATGCCAAGGGGGATGAGGACTGAGCACTGATCATTGGATTCAGCAACATGGAGATCACTGATGAGCTTGGAAAGCAGTTTGGGGAGGGGTGGTGGCAAAAGCCTAATTAGAGTGTAGTAACAAAATTGAATGAAGAAATAGTGAATAGTCAAATATCTCAAGAAGTCTTGCTGAAAAGGAGAACAGAGAAATGGGCAGTAGCTGAAGGGGGAAGTACAGTCCAGAGAGGACATTTTTATAAGATGATAAAGATAAAACTATGTGTATATTTTGGAAATGATCCAACCAACAGACAAGGAAAAATTGATGATACAGGACAGAGAAGGGAACGTTCCCAGAGTGATGTGTCTGAATAGGCCAAATACTGTTTATGTCAATGAAACCACAAGATCTTAGCCACAGAGAGTCACTCTAATTCCCCACTCTTTTGCTTCTGTTTTTCCCCTGCTGGGTCTTCATTGCCACATCTTTGTAAGTCATGTGTCCTTGTGAACCACTGTACAGAGGAACCTCCACTCTTAGTCTTAAGTTTGCATCAATGCAGACACATTTATACTTGAAACTTCACAGTACGCAGTCTGAGAATGCCATTTACCATGACTCCAGGCATAAGGAAGTGGGCAGGAGGGGACAACACTGAGTTTTAAACCTAGAGAATATTTGGTTCCATTTCTCACAGCACATTGCTCATGTCTTCTACCTCCATACACGTTTATCTTGTCCCTGAAAATGTACATCATGTTTCACTGGGAGGGACCACAGTTTCTATCTTCCATTTAAAGCATCACTATGGAGCCTTTGGCCAGCTGTCCCTTGATTTTCACTGTAGTCATCTGCCTTTTAGTACCCTTGAGGCTTATTCATTTAATGTTTTTTTTTCCTGTCAGATTATCTATTAATCTACTTTAAATACTACACTGTTAACAACTATTTAATCCTCTAGTTAGCCCATTTAGAAATCAAGACCGTGCCAGGTAGCTTTTAGCTTAAGAAAATTAAAAATTAAAAAATTAAAAAATGGAAACACAAGTGATTACAAAACCTAATTCTGTTTTTCTTTTTTTTCCAAAGCAAACATTTCTTTTTCAGTATTTTCTGTAATATCATGCAAAAGTAGATTCCTGGTGTACATAAAGTTGAAATATTCCAACTGTGGCATGATAGTGCAATTGGCTGAGGCTTTATGAAAGAGAAAGACTATTGACTCTGAAAAATTATTTCCCACTGGCTCTTCTCTGCTGTTATTCTGATTATTCAATCTCCTTGTGAGTCTAATTCTTAATTTAGTAGCTTCTGAATTCAAAGAACAGTATATTTTGTGCATAAGGCTGAAGTCACTGAGGGAGGTAGCACTAACCAAGGATCATTGGAGGGAAGTTAGGATGCTGTCATACAGGTCCCTGTGCTTGCTGTCTGCTTGCCCTGGGCAGAGAGGCTGAGAGTATTATAAATAGTTAGTATAAGAAGCTATTGTTGGAACCAGAATTTTGGTTTAACCAGATGTTTTTGTAGGTAGGTTTATTTATTTTTATTTTTTGGTAGGTAGTTTTGATTTCACCTATTTCTTGTGTGATTAGATAAAATTCTTAACTTCCTGGATCTCAACTATTTCTTTTGTAAAATGTGGGTAAAACTGATCTTGATGGACTAGTGTGAAGATTTAGTGAGATATTATAAAACATGGCAGAGTTATAAGTCAGTGCTCAGTAACGATAGCTGCTATCACCACCACAGTCACCAAAACCAACACCATCACCACCACCGTCACCACCATCTTCATCACTGTCACCTTCGTCTTTCAACCATCAGTTCATAGATGCTGTCCTCTGTGAAGGCCTCCTTGACTCTAGGCAGCATTAGATACTCCCTTTCACGCATCCTTTAAGCATTTTATACACCCAGCACTCATTGCATTATATTGTCTTTGTTCCTTTTCATGTCAGTTCTCTAAGGGACTGAGCCACTTACAGACAGTAACCTTGTCTTATTAATCATTAATTCTCTAGTATCTAGCATCTAACATGCCAAAGAACGTTCAAACTACCACACAACTGCACACATCTCACATGCTAGCAAAGCAATGCTCAAAATTCTTCAAGCCAGGCTTCAACAGTATGTGAACCAAGATCTTCCAGATGTTCAAGCTGGATTTAGAAAAGGCACAGGAACCAGAGATCAAATTGCCAACATCTGTTGGATCATAGAAAAAGCAAGAGAATTCCAGAAAAACATCTGCTTCATTGACTATACTAAAACCTTTGACTGTGTGGATCACAACAAACTCTGGAAAATTCTTAAAGAGATGGGAATACCAGACTACCTGACCTGCCTCCTGAGAAACCTACATGCAGGTTAAGAAGCAACAGTTAGAACCCGACATGGAACAACAGACTGGTTCTAAATTGGGGAAAGAGTATGTCAAGGCTATATATTGTAACCTTGCTCATTTAACTTATATACAATGTATATCATGTGAAATGCAGGGTTGGATTAAGCACAAGCTGGAATCAGGATTACTGGGAGAAATATCAGTAACCTCAGATATACAGATAACACCACCTTTATGGCAGAAAGTGAAGAGGAACTAAAGAGCCTCTAGATGAAGGTGAAAGAGGAGAATGAAAAAAACTGGCTTCAAACTCAACATTCAAAAAATGAAGATCACAGCATCCGGTCCCATCACATCATGGCAAATAGATGGGGAAACTGGAAACAGTGACAGACTTTGTTTTCTTGGGCTCCAAAATCACTGCAGATGATGACTGCAGCCATTAAATTGAAAGATGTTTTCCCCTTGGAAGAAAAGTTATGACAAACCTAGAAAACATATTAAAAATCAGAGACATTTCTTTGCCAACAAA
This sequence comes from Odocoileus virginianus, assembly GCF_023699985.2. NCBI lineage: Eukaryota > Metazoa > Chordata > Mammalia > Artiodactyla > Cervidae > Odocoileus > Odocoileus virginianus. The sequence goes on from NC_069683.1 coordinate 55,591,246, forward strand.
GATCTGTATAGTCAAAGCTATAGTTTTTCCTGTTCATGTATGTTTATGAGAGCTGGACTATAAAAAAGGCTGAGCACCAAAGAATTGATATTTTTGAACTGTGATGCTAGAGAAGACTCTTGAGAGTTCCTTGGACAGCAAGGAGATCAAACCGGTCAATTTTAAAGGAAATCAACAATGAATATTCATTGGAAGGACTGATGCTGAAGCTGAAGCTCCAATATTTTGGCTACCTGATGTGAAGAGTCGACTCATTGGAAAAGACCCTGATGCTAGGAAATATCGAAGGCAGCAGGAGAAGGGGATGACAGAGGATGAAATGGTTGGATGGCACCACCGACTCAATGGACATGAGTTTGAGTAAGCTCTGGGAAATGGTGATGGACAGGGAAGCCTGGTGTGTTGCAGTCCATGGGGTCGCAAAGAGTCAGACACGGCTGAGCGACTGAACAACACTGGACTTGTCACCTAAGATTGGTTCATTAAATGTGTACTGAATGGCTTCAGAAATAAACTTTTACTTGGGCATAACGTTGGCATTCACCATATATCTGAAAAAATAAGATGAAAATGATAGACCCAAGTCTGGGAGACTGAATATAAGTTTAACAATTGTAAATATGGAAATTTAATAGGATTATATAATTTTGTAAACTCCACATGCAATTATAGTAAATTGGGACTGATTTAAATATCAACATACGAGGTAAATTTATGCTCATTCACTGCACTTGAAATATTAATTTGTTATTTTATGTTATTTTATGTAATTTCAAAAATGGTAGTTTTTTTTTTTTTTAAGATGGATTTTGGATCAAGAATGCAAACCCTGACCATAATATTATTTGTCTGAGAGAGTGCAACTGATTTGAACTTTTTTGCTTTGTCACAAGGTTTTTTTTTGTGTGTGTGTGTGTGTGTGATAAAAATGGAGTCTGCCTTGACTTTCATTACATTTAGATTCATCATCCAGGAGTTACCATCGCTGCGAAATCTGAGGCAACTATGCGAGGCGCCATTTTGAATCTGTCTCCTTATAGCGCTCTCTGGTCACTCTCAACAAATTTTCACATCCTTCTCACCGCTTGAAGGCTGAAAGCTGATACCAGCAGCTGGGGCTGGGAGGATCGTTCAGCTGTTATTTCAGTAATTTCTGTTGTTTTGGCAGAAGTAACTGGAAATATCTAAATGGTTAGAAGGTTTGACACATATTCCTGCACTTGTTACAGAAACTCAGATAAATGGGATGCCTGGGCTCAAATTTGCTTGGATAGCATTTTAAAAATAGTCAAAGATAGTCTTGAGCTTTGGAGACCCAAGTACATTGTGACTTGGGAGGCCATCACTAGTAGAAAGAACATGGGCTTTGGAGTCAAAGAGGTCTGCCAACATAAACTCAGTTCTGCTACTGCTAGTATCCATTTTCTAAGCCTTTATTTCCTGATCTTGTATCTAGAGGTGTGTGTGTGTGCACCCAGTTGTGCCTGACTCTTTGTGACCCCATGGACTCTAGTCCACCAGGCTTCCCTGTCCATGGAATTTTCCAGGCAAGAATACTGGAGTGAGTTGCCAATGTTTTCTCCAGGGTCTTCAAGAATGAAGGATGGAACCCACCTTGAACGTATGTCCTGCATTAGTAGGTGGATTCTTTACCAGCTGAGCCACAAGGGAAGTCCTTGTATCTAGGTCATATATTATCTGTGTGTAAGGACTTCTGGTGATAAATATATATGATGATATCCATAAAATGTCTAGCATATTTTCTGGCCCATTCATTGTTTAATTTCAATAGAAAAGGAAGAGGCTGGGGGAAATAAAAGAAAAAATAGGGAACCTACAGATCAAAAGAGATTTAGAGTACATGTCAACTAATTGTAATATACGGAGTTTATTGGGGTCCCCATTTGAACTACTAGAAAAATATATTGGGAAGTTTAAATGCTGAGTGGACATTCGATGCTATTAAGGAGTTATTTATTTTTTAAGATGTGATAATGGTATATTCAAGTTTCATAAAAGAAGTTCCTAGCTTTTAGAGATACACATTGAAATATTTATGAATAAAACAAAAATTGTTTATAAACATTTCCATGATAAAGAGTTGTACCTATATACTGTGGTTTTTTTTTTTAAAATTCAAGCCTGTATATATAGATGCAAATAAAATTTTGCAAGCAAATAAAATATTTCTGCACATGTGCACTGGAGCAACTTAAATGCCAGGCAAAGTTCAGACACATGTGCTCTCTTTCTACTCTCACTGGCATTAATAATTAGGTGGGAATAAGTAACATTGTGCTGAGGTGTTTTGCTGTGCGTATTTTTGGTGCTTTTTGTATATTATGAGTGCTTCTTTTCTGACATTATGAAATAAATGCATTTGATTGTTAAATATTGCAATTCATATTTGAAATAAAAATTACCACTCAGTTCAGTTCAGTTCAGTTGCTCAGGCGTGTCGGACAATTTGCGACCCCATGGACTGCAGCACACCAGGCCCTCCCTGTCCATCACCAACTCCCGGAGTTTACTCAAACTCATGCCCATTGAGTCAGTGACGCCATCCAACCCTCTCATTCTCTGTCGTCCCCTTCTCCTCCTACCTTCAATCTTTCCCAACATCAGGGTCTTTTCTAATGAGTCAATTCTTCTAATCAGGTGGCCAAAGTATTGGAGTTTCAGCTTCAACATCAGTCCTTCCAATGAATATCCAGGACTGATTTCCTTTAGGATGGATTGGTTGGATCTCCTTGCAGTCCAAGGGACTCTCAAGAGTCTTCTCTAACACCACAGCTCAAAAGCATCAATTCTTTGGTCTCAGCTTTCTTTATAGTCCAACTGTTACATCCATACATGACTACTGGAAAAACAGCCTTCACTAGATGGACCTTTGTTGGCAAAGTAATGTCTCTGCTTTTTAATATGCTGTCTAGGTTGGTCACAACTTTCCTTCCAAGGAGTAAGCGTCTTTTAATTTCATGGCTGCAGTCACCATCTGCAGCGATTTTGGAGCCCCAAAAATAAAGTCTTTCACTGTTTCTACTGTTTATCCATCTATTTGCCATGAAGTGATGGGACCAGATGCCTTGATCTTAGTTTTCTGAATGTTGAGCTTTAAGCCAACTTTTTCACTTTCCTCTTTTACTTTCATCAAGAGGCTCTTTAGCTCTTCTTCACTTTCTGCCATAAGGGTGGTGTCATCTGCATATCTGAGGTTATTGATAGTTCTCCCAGAAATCTTGAGTCCAACTTGTGCTTCCTCCAGCCCAGCATTTCTCATGATGTATTCTGCATATACGTTAAATAAGCAGGATGACAATATACAGCCTTGACTGACTCCTTTCTGTATTTGGAAACAGTCCGTTTTTCCATGTCCAGTTCTAACTCTTGCTTCCTGACCTGCATACAGATTTCTCAAGAGGCAGGTCAGGTGGTCTGGTATTCCCATCTCTTTCATAATTTTCCACAGTGGTAATTTTCCACAGTGGTAATTTTCCAGAAAAATTACCACTATTCCTCTCCTAATCCTCTGGATTTAATTTTAGACCATCCTGAGATTGCAAGGTGAGCTGTCAACAAATAAATACATTTTCAAAACTACTTGTCTGCAGAAGTCATGATCTTATTTCTTCTGTGTGATCAGAACAAAAGAAATAATGTGAATACTAAGTTTGATGTAAATCAAAACTCAAATACAAGAGTTTGTGTTTATCCGTGTATTACTCTCACTGACTGACTATAATGAGTTATACCCTTCAGGGAAAAACTGTCTAGCAGGAGAGGAACAGGCAAAAACAAGGTTTGACTCCTGTGTAAAATGATCTCACTAAGCTATGTTTCCCAAACATCAAGGATAACTGAGGTTGGAGTCACTCCTGCCTGCTCTCCTGTTAGCACTGACGACCACACCTTATATTTTAGGAGGCCAGTGCCTTATCCATTAGGCACACCTTATATTTTAGAAAAGTCATGTTAATGTACGCTTTTCTCTCTGTTTTCTGTGCTGATGTCAACTAACTCCTCATCAACATCAGTTTCATCTCTTTATCTCCAGCTTCAGAGGTAGATGGTCTCTTTTTGGGGAAAAAAAATTTTTTTTTTTTTTTTACATTATGGTAAAATACATATAATGTAAAACTTACCTCTTAACTATTTTTGAACGTACAGCTCTATAGTGTTAAGTATATTCACAGAAGTCTTTTTTCATCTTGTAATACTGAAATTTTCTACTCATTAAACAACTCCTCATTTCCCAAGGGAATAGTTCAAACTTACTTTCCTGGCTTTCTTACCTCTTCCCCACCCTTTACAACCAAGATCCTTTTTGTTTACTTCTCTGAGGTCTGCAAGGGACTTCATTTTGGTAGCATTTCACACTCCAGCCCAGCCATAATAATAATGCTCTCCTGGGCCTCTCCTGCCTTACTGAAGGTTCCTTCTTTAGCTGCTAAGTGTCGCTAAATGTTTCATTGTTATTTGTTGGGTTCTTTCTGCCCTTGGCTTTCTACACCCATTTTGGATAATCTCACTCACCCACTCCAATGACTTCAATTTTGAAGTTTCCACATCTATACAAACCTCCAACCCTGGCCTCTTGCATGAGCTTTAGGCTTAGCAAGATTTATTTTATTGTTACTCTGTGTCAGGATCTCTTATAGCACTAAATTTTCAGAGCTGAAAAAGACAGGGACAAGCTAGGCTGCTGCAAAGGAAGCTCCGCTTATTATAATGATATCTTACTTAAAAAAAAACACAACAATTTATATCTTACTTAAAAAAACACAACAATTTATATTGTAAAAACATTCATTCTTTTCTTGGCTTCTGTGAGGCTACAGTATCTTTTTCAAACTATAGTTGCATCTCCTTCTCAGCCGGTTCTTGGGTAACATCCTCTCCTCCAGTTACACCATCTCTTTGTTGTCCTAGCCACTCCCAGAGCTTTAGAAACACTGCATGGAGGTGACTTTCTTTCTTTTTTTTTTCCCATTTATTTTTATTAGTTGGAGGCTAATTACTTCACAATATTGTAGTGGTTTTTGTCATACATTGACATGAATCAGCCATGGAGTTACATGTATTCCCCATCCCGATCCCCCCTACCACCTCCCTCTCCACCCGATCCCTCTAGGTCTTCCCAGTGCACCAGGCCCGAGCACTTGTCTCATGCATACAACCTGGGCTGGTTATCTGTTTCACCATAGAAAATATACATGTTTCAATGCTGTTCTCTCGAAACATCCCACCCTCGCCTTCTCCCACAGAGTCCAAAAGTCTGTTCTGTACATCTGTGTCTCTTTTTCTGGAGGTGACTCTCAAATCTTTATCTACAGCTCTGACCTCTCCTCGGAACTCCAGCCATGTACATCCATTTGCCAACTTGTCATCTCCACTTGGATGTAATGGTTCTTTCACATTTAACATGGTCCCATAGAAATTCCCAGTTTTCTCTCTCTGACCTGCTCCTTTCTCAATAAACATTCCCAACATCCACCCACTGCACATGCTGAATGTTCATCACTGTTCTTTGATGTCACTCTTCTTCTTGTTCCCCAGATTTAATTCACCCACCAAGACGTTTTTTAGAAACTTACATTTGGTGGCTCAGATTGTAAAGCGTCTGCTTGCAATGCGGGAGACCTGGGTTTGATCCTTGGTTTAGGAAGATCCTCTGGGGAAGGAAATGGCAACCCACTCCAGTACTCTTGCCTGGAAAATTCCATGGATGGTGGAGCCTGGTAGGCTATAGTCCAGGGGTTCGCAGAGTCTGACACTAGTGAGCAACTTCACTTTCACTTTTTAAAGACTTTTTTAACTCTGCACAAGCATGTCCCAGTTCCCTCTGCTTCTCCCCATCTCTCCTGCCATGAACCTAGTCCACCCTGATCCCTCCCATGAGGATGCCTACTATAGCTTTCCAACTTCCTTCTACTTCTGCTCTGATCTACTTTCCACAAAGCAGCCTGTGATCATACAAAAATACATGCCAGACCCTGTCACTTGTTTGCCTAAAAGCATGCAGTGACTCAGTCCATGTCCAGATCTTTGCAATTCGGTGGACTGTAGCCCATCAGACTCCTCTGTTCATGAAATTCTTCAGGTAAGTCCATGGGGTTGCAAAGAGCTGGACATGACTTAGCAACTAAGCAACAGCAATGCAGTGACTTCCTATGGACCTTAAAATAAAACCCAAATCTGTTGCCTCAGGCCACATCGCCTTTGAAATCTAGTCTGGGTCTACCTATTTAACTTAATTGCTTACCCTTCACCTTCTTGATCCTGTTCACTGGCCGTGTTTCCATTTCTTGAACTGGCTAAACTTTTGTCTTCTCGGCATCAGCGTTTCCTTAGCCTGAAATGCTTATCTCCCAATCATAGATTGACTGGCTTTCAGATTCTGCTCAGAGAGGTCTTTCTTTCTATGCAATTTAAAGTAGCCATCAGACAGTCTCTTTTATGTCAGCCTATTTTTCATTTTTACACAGTGGTTAACATTATCTTCTATTTTTCTTATCTCTTCACTTGTCTGGTTATTATCAGTTTGCCTCTGCTAAAACACTCTGTGAGCCTAGAGATCTTGCCTCTTTGGTTCATTCCTGTATTCCTAGAGCTTAGACAGTATCTGGCAGTTAAAAGAATATTTTTAAAATGCTTGAATGAATGCATACAATGTCTTCAGACATCAAACTTTCTAATTCAATCTAAACAGCTGCCAGAATGAGCTTCCGAAAACACCTGTCTCACCAAGTTATTCCCTATTTGAAACACTGCAGAGATGCCACATTGGCCATTGGCAAGAGAATATAATCCAAAGTGCTCAATACAGTGTACAAGACACCCCACAAACTGGACTCTGCTTGCTTCTCCCATCTCATTTCTCACTAGCTCTGTGCCCAATGACCTACAAGATGCCTAATGACCGGCATGTCCAAGGGGTCATACTGTTTCACGGTCCTGGGTCTTTGAACAACTTCATATCTGGACTGTTCTTTTTCCCCATTACTCCTTTCACTAAAGTCCCTTTATTTACTCAGTTTTTAAGATACAGCTTAAGTCAGGAAGCTATTCTGATCCCCCTATGATCCCAAACTTCAATCTTTTCCTCTATCGTTTATATTTGCCTCCATTATAGCTACTTAACTCTACTGTTTGCTGCATGTCTTTCTTTCCACTTGGACTATAAACTCCATGAGGGCAGGCTTAGTTTTATATGTCATATCATATTACATATCATAGTATGTACATAATTCTATTTCTGGATACTACTCATGGTTGGCAGTTGCATATGTTAGTTGACTCACTGACTCACTGACTATATAAAAATGCAAGAAACTTGAAAATGTTTGACATCGTTTGCCACTGGGTTGACAGATGCTACTCATTATGTTGTGTTTATTGTAGCTCAGGCTATCATACTGAGCATGATAACTCAGATGAGTGAAGATGAATATATTCAAACTCTTAAGAAAAATGTGCTCTGGAAGAACATGGTCAATTTATCACCTAAAACCAATTCTTAGATCATCACAGGGGAAATGAATGGGTCTGACAGGAATGGGAAATATTTAAGGAAAAGTTGATTAAAGAAGGCTTCATGAATGATTAATTATAGAGTTTAATATCGGTGGGAGAGAGTCTTACTGACATTTAAATAAATGCCAACAAAACAAGGTGCAAATTTGCCATAGCAAATAAAATATCATCAAGGTATTTGTTCTGAATCATAATTACATACAAGTGGGAAGTGCAACTCTGAAATGTATGCTCATGTTAGGTGTGACTCATTGGCTGAAGTCTTAGATTTTGGACACATATTTTTATGTGATAATTGCAAGTCCTGCTCTGCAAAGGTGAGGTGTACTACCTCTCCTTTCTCTGGCCTCCCAGCCCACCTGCAGTCTACCGCTTTCTGGTTTCCAGTTATCTCTACTTTAACTGACACCTTTTCACAAAGTCTCCAGTGACCTTCTGATGAACATATCCAATGGTCCCAGCTTACTTGAATCTATTTAATCTATTGATTAAATTGCTATTTATTTACCAACCACACTGTGTTCGTGTTAGGCACTGATTTGACATGTGGTAATAAAAAAAGGAAAGGCCCCTTCCCTCCCAAAACCAATCAAATAAACAAAGCAAAACCCACTAAGAAAATCCCCAAAAGCACGCACATGTGTGCACGTGCACACACACACACACACACACACAGAGGAAACAAAGATGAAAGCAGAAACCAAGCCAAACAATGACAAACTAAACAACTAAACAGCAACAGACTAAACTACGAAACAGACTTGTTTCCTGACCTCAAATATTCTAGTAGGAAAATTAAATAAATAAGCACAGAGATAAACATTTAATTAAATTGTGATGAGTGCTATGAAAAGTGAAGCACCTGATGTTCTGAGAAATGATAACAAGGAACCCAGTTTAAATCAAGGATAAAGGCAGAGCCTCTGAAGAAGACTTCTGAAGGAGGAGAAGGGAGAAAAAGTCCAAATAGAGAGAGAAAAATAAATAATAGCTTGGAAAACATGTTTGCTTGAACACCACATGAAGAATATGAATCCTGTTTGGCTAATCATTCCCCCCCAGCAACAGATGAAGAGGGAGAATTGTCCACTATCACAAATAAACTAAGCTGTCATGGGGGTAAACATGATACAATCAAAGACAAAGCATTCTGGAGCCATATTATAAAGCAGATAAGAGAGGGACTAGCTTGCAACATTTCTATTTTTTTTTTTTTTTAGGTAATTCAGGAAAAAAGAAGAAAAAGTCAAATTGCTTAAGAATGTGGAGAGGATTATGCAGATACTCCAGCAGATGGAAGGAAAGAAGTTAGGTCCATGTTGAGACACTGATTCTTGCTACATTCCGTCCAACATACCAGGGAATTTCTGGGAAGTTGTTTTCCCTTCTGACGTACAGCAGACATCCCCTTAATCCTTAATGGTACATAAATGTAGGGTATATCCAAGGCCTCAAGTTTGGGGAAGATGAAATCGTTGGCTGAAAACTGTTTTCTTCGTCTAGGATTGCAAACAACAAGGATGAAAGAGAAACTGATAGTCTTTGCAGAAACGAAGCTTCCTTGGTGTGGTTAGTACATGTGATTAAAACAGGAACTGCAAAGTGTACTCACCACCCTGTTTGGACTTTTCTGGATCTTTGGCACTTTCATTCCTTGTACAAAAACAGGGGGAAAGTCTTTCATTCTCTTTTTAAAAATTTAAAAAAATTCCTAAGGTAATAATTCTCAACCTTGCCTACACATCAACTTTACCTTGGGTCACTTCGAAAACTCCATGTGCCTTGGAAGCACTTCGAGACTTCCTTGTCAGTGTGTCTGGAATGGGTGTAGGGATCAGTTTAAAATATCTTCCCGATTGATTCCTGTGTGCTCCCAAGTTTAAGATCTATTTTAGTAAGACTTTATTTATCTTCTACCACTTTTTACTTCTAAAAATAATCCATTTTTTCTGAAAATTAAATGAACATTGAATAAACCAACCCCAAACTTAAATAAGCAGATATCTTAAAAAGGAGAAGCTTGGAAACTTCCAGTAGAATGTTTGTAGTCTTACTGTCCTGTCCTCAACAGCCTGCCTTGTAGGTGGTGATAAGTAGCTGGGCCACAGGTCCTGATACGCAAGTCTGGTTTTGGCTGGAGAACCTGGTACGGTTTCTCAAATATTCTCACTCACCCCAGCCTCTGCACGACTCTAGATGTCTACACCAGTTCTCTATCTAGTATCCTCTGCCTTTGACAGATCACATGTTCTCATCTGGCCTTCTGAAAATTGGGCCCCTGGAGTCATAGCGGCTTCCCTCACTTGCCATGATTTCCCTGCACTTTGTTCTCAGTTTCCTCTAGCAGACGCCGGCATAGGTACACAAGCCTTTATCTGCAACCCTTGGGGCTGCATGTGTCCTGAAATTCAGCATGTCTTAGGCTTTGGAAAGGTAGATTCTGCATTCCATGTCTTATGGACTTCTCTTGGTGTGGGGAAGCAGTACCCTGTAATCAAACACTTGCCTGTTTCTTCAGGAAACATGGGACTACTCCCAAGAAATAGGATGAATAATGACTGCAAACAATCTCATGTCTGTTCAGTTCAAGTTTTGCCACCAAATAACTTTGCTAGAACTTTGTGAATAAAAACCTTTAGTTAAACCCAGAGAGCAACGGAGACCTGTGGTAGCAGTATTATTTAAAAATTGTTTTGCAAGACTGCCTCTTCACTGACTTTACTGGTTTTTCACATTGCTTATAACAGAAACATTGTAACATGAAGTTGAATGCATTTCCATTGTTGGTTGCTTTCTGAGTGTTAATACTTTCCATTTGGTCAAAATGGAAACCCCAGATAACCCTAGATTTTTTGTTGGGGGAGATTAAAACTAAAATAGATTGAACAAACAGACCTTTAGAAGCTGTTACCATTGAACCCTGGTGACTCAAGCTCAGAAAAGGAAATAGCTGATTTAAACCTCAGGTGAGCCATTTCACCCATGGTCATCTTTATAACTCTCTTCAGCCTTTAGACGTCTTTCCCTGCTCTAATCATAAGTTATTTAGTCTTCACAGTTGTAGTAGCTGAATTTCTGTTATATTGGCCTTCCTCATATCTGTCAGGACATGGGTCCAGGGATTCCTGTGGGGGAGGCAGGCATGTTGTAGAGATAGAGCTGTTAAATATCATGTTACCTCATTGTTTTCATTGACTGGTGAGGCCCAAGAGAACTCTGAGTCATATGCATCTATTTTCCTATTAGATTAGCTACTCATTAAGAGTGGATTTTCTTCCTTGTGTGCCCCTTAGATCATGTGGTAAAGATCGTGGGTGGTTTAAAAAATTCTAATTTTTAAAAAATAGTTGATAGTAGAGTTTCCTTTGGGAATAAGTGGTCTTAAAGGAAGAAAATACCTTGGAGCAATTGGGTATGAAAAAATAGGCCCACCGTAGAATGCAGAGGGTGAGGGCAGACTAAATGGAGGGTAGAACTACTTTGTATTTAAAGGAAAAAAAACAAAAAACTGGTAGTCACTGAAGGGGACAGAAAGAGAATTGCTGAGCAATGTGGAAAATCAGCCAAAAGACTTTCTAGAACAGAATGACTATTAATAGCAATTGTGATGGATCAGTAGTGTAATCTCCATCTATTACTTAATTTTTCTAAACTTTCTGTAAAGCCTGCTACACAGAGGCTTTGTGTGCATAATTGTGTGAGTGTATCTGTAAAACTAAAAAAGGTAGCTGAAAAACCCACCCAAAAAAGAACAAGTTGCAAGATGCTGAAAGGTCGTTGCTGAGCTGTGAAAGATGCTGGGATTCTTGGCCTCCAGAGGAGAGGAAATCAATCAGGGCCTAGTGATGAGGCTTGATTGCTCAGAGCTTTTGTGAAATAATGTTTTATTAAAGTATAAAAGAGATGGAGAAAGCTTCTGACATAGACATCCAAAGGGGGCAGAAAGAGTGCCTCCCTGCTGGCCTTTAGCAGTATGTTATACCCCATCAGCAAGCTGTTAATCAGAGAAAGGAGATGTCTCAAAACTCAGTGGCGGCTCAGAAGTTGGGTCCAGGTTCTCTTGTGAATTGTTCTGCGGCCTGCTCTCTCTAATGTGAAAAATAAGAGAACACACAGCCGGGGTAGTCTGCAAAGAGAGTGGGGAAACTGAGCACCAAACCCAGGATGTGATTAGCGTATCAGCTTCATCTTGATTACCCACTACAGCTGAGGAACAGAGAAAGTGAACAAAGAGCTCGGAAAAGGGACAGAGAAACAAGAAAACTCTTTCTTCATTTTCACTGCAGCAGTTGCAGGTGAAAGAGCTGTGTGGATGCTGTTTTCTCAATACGTAGATGTGTTTTTCCTGCATGATGTCCCCAGAAGAGACACAGCAGGAGGAAGAAGAGGAGGAAATGGCAGCTTCTCAGGGACGGCTGACATTCCGGGATGTGGCCATAGACTTCACTCAAGAGGAGTGGGAATGCCTGGACCTCGGTCAGCGGGAATTGTACACGGACGTGATGGTAGAGAACTATAGGAACCTGGCTTCCTTGGGTCTTGTGGTCTCTAAGCCAGACTTGGTCACCTTTCTGGAACAAATGAAGGGTCTCAGGAATATAGGGAGAATGCAGACAACAGGCATATTCCCAGGCTGCAGGATCCTAGTTCCTCTTGCTCCTGGTGTCTGTCCCCTGGTGGGTGAGGTTGGTCCAGAGGTTTGTGCGCTTACCCCCTTGATGGACTTTTGACTGCTGTTTCTGTGACCCGAGCCTGCCCTGGATATTGAGGGGAGCCTCCCCTTGGCTCTGCGGCTGTCACCGCCCTGTCTGTGGTGGGTCTGCGCCCTGGTTGGTGGAACAGAGCCCCCAGATCTGTTTCTTCGCTGTGATCCTGACCTGTGTGGAGGCAGGTGGGATTGGAGCACACCCCCGGGAGAGAAGCCCCTGAGGATTGCTGCTCTGGGGATGTTCCCCTTGGGATGTGCTCTGTGCGTCACTTTCACCCACTGGCTATATCTCCTCAAGACACCCAGGATTTGATGCCAAAGAAACCAAGGGTAGAAGATTTGTTCCCAAAAGCAAACCTAGGAATATATGAAAGATTTCACCTCAGAAACGTGCAATTAATGAAAGACTCAGAACATACAAGGGCGTGTGAAAGACAGAGAGGATGTTTACATGGACATAAAGAAATTGAGACAGTTACACATAATGCAGACATTACTGTAGAAAGAAATGAGCTACTTGAGTCAAATTGGGGGAAACACTCATTTCAGTCTTCAACATCTGCTGAGAAGTGTAAGTTTATCAGAAAAAATTTACATCGTTTTTTGAAACATAGTTGTTCTCTGAAAGGAAATGTGGAAAATCTGGAAGGTCCTCCAGTCTCTACTGTAAATACTCATTCAAACCACTCTGAGCATAGGCTTCGATTCAACATATATTTAAACATGTCTGAAAACCAGAAATCTAAAAATGATGGGGCAAACTCACAATATAATCAATTTGAGGGATCTGATTAGGAAGTCATTATTCTTCCATCAACAGATATTTTCTCTCCATTCCAAGATGTATAATGTTGATGATAATGGAAGAGATGTAATCCAACCAGCATTGTTCAATACATCCCATGATATGGTTAATAGGAAAGAACTTTCCATGTGTAATAAAATGAGTCAGACCTTAAGTAAGACCTCCAGCTCCAATAATTACACAATTATTTATGATGGAGTGAAGGTCTATTCATGCAATGAACCTGGGCATAACTTTGAACAAGACTCAAACTTTATGGAACATCAGGGAGCTCAATCTTCACACAAGGATTCTAAAAGTAATAAATGTAAGAATATCTTTTATCAAGCATCAGATCTTTCTCTAAATAAGAGTATTCATAGTGGAGAGAAAACTTACAATTGTAGTGAATATGGTAAAGTTTCTAATCAGTCTTCAAATCTTATTAAACAGCAGAGAATTCAGAATCCACAGAAACATTACAAGTGTAATAAATGTGGGAAAGTCTTCAGTAACTCATCTAATATAAGTAAACATAGGAAAATACATTCAGGAAGGAAACCTTTCAAGTGTACAGTATGTGCCAAAGCCTTTAATCAGAATTCAAATCTTAGTCAACATCGGCAAATCCATACTGGCAGGAAACCTTATAAATGTAAGGAATGTGGCAAAGTGTTTATCTATTTCTCAACTCTTAGTCAACATCAGCAAATTCACACTGGGGAGAAACCTTATAAATGTGCAAAGTGTGGCAAAGCCTTTAATCAGAACTCAAATCTTACTCGACACCAGCGAATTCATACTGGAGAGAAACCTTATAAATGTAAGGATTGTGGCAAAGCCTTTAGCCGGTGCTATGGTCTTACTCAACACCAGCGAATTCATACTGGAGAGAGACCTTATAAATGTAAAGAATGTGGAAAAGCCTTCAATAAAAACTCAAATCTTACTCAACACCAGCGAATTCATACTGGAGAGAAACCTTATAAATGTAAGGATTGTGGCAAAGCCTTTAGCCAGCGCTATGGCTTTACTCAACATCAGTTAATTCACACTGGAGAGAAACCTTATAAATGTAAAGAATGTGGAAAAGCCTTTAGTCAATACTCAAATCTTACTCAACACCAGCGAATTCATACTGGAGAGAAGCCTTATAAATGTATGGTTTGTGGCAAAGCCTTTAGCCAGCGCTATGGTTTTACTCAACATCAGTTAATTCATACTGGAGAGAAACCTTATAAATGTAAAGAATGTGGAAAAGCTTTCAGTCAATACTCAACTCTTATTAAACACCAGCGAATTCATACTGGAGAGAAGCCTTATAAATGTAAGGATTGTGGCAAAGGCTTTAGCCGGCACTCAGGTCTTACTTGCCATCAGAGAATTCACACTGGAGAGAAACCTTATAAATGTCAAGAATGTGGAAAAGCTTTCAGTCAATGCTCTACTCTTACTCAACACCAGCGAATTCATACTGGAGAGAAGCCTTATAAATGTAAGGATTGTGACAAAGACTTTAACCCAGCACATTGGTCTTACTTACCATCAGATAATTCATACTGAAGGAAATCTCATAAATGTAAGGAAACCTGCAAAGGCTTTAATCAGAGCTCTCACCTCACTGGACATCAGAGAGCATGTCCTGGAGGGAAACCCTAGTAATGAAGTAAGACATGGAAGAGGTTTGTCCTGAACATACAGTTCAGGAGACAAAAGACTTATTTATATAAGAAAGATATGGAATGATGTAAAGAAAATGTAAATAAGTATTTACAAAAAATCAAATCTAAATAAATATCAGGAAATGCATACTAGAAAGCATTTCATAAATCCTGTTTTCTGACGTTCCTCTTAGGGAGAAATATTGTAGATGTGATTCATAGTTAAAATAGACAGAAAATTGATATGTTAGTATGGATCACAAGATGAAGAGGTGATGTTTAGCCATGTACAGTTACTAGCTATGTATGTTTGTTTATATTGACATGATTTGTGATTATTTGAAAACCAAAATGAATGTAACTGAATTCTCAAATTACTCCATGCTACACTTCATTTCTAGTGTGCATGCAAAGTTATGTTTTTGATGGTTGCTACCTCAAAGATGAGAGAAGCCCTTCTATCTAGGAAGAAAACATTTATATTTTTCTCCATTATGAGATTAAGGACACAGTAATGTAACATGTACAGTGAACATCTAAATGGTGGTGTTTGTCATTCATGTCACACATCCCTGTAAGTCACCGTGATGTAAGTGTTCAGGGAATAATTCCACAGATTAAAGTAAGATGTCCATTTTCAATAGTTACGAAGCAACTTGCTTTTAAAAGCAAAGTCACTTGCTTTTAAAGTAAAATGTAATGATAGTTCACTAAAATCTTAATGTATTTTATAATATTAACAGAAGTCATGTGCTTCCAGCTTGTGCTTCATCCAGCCCAGCGTTTCTCATGATGTACTCTGCATATACGTTAAATAAGCAGGGTGACAATATACAGCCTTGACAATATACAGCTTTTCCTATTTGCAACCAGTCTGTTGTTCCATGTCCAGTTCTAACTGTTGCTTCCTGACCTGCAAACAGGTTTCTCAAGAGGCAGGTCAGGTGGTCTGGTATTCCTATCTCTTTCAGAATTTTCCAGAGTTTATTGTGATCCACACAGTCGAAGTCTTTGGCATACTCAATAAAGCAGAAATAGATGTTAAAAAAAAAAACACCTCAGTGGCACCAGGGCCCCCACCCACAACATGCATTTTGAGAAAACATTGGTAACAGGTGAGTCATCCCAGGCCATAAAACGATTGGCATGAATCTTGAAGAAAGGCAGGTTTCCAAGCAAATATATAGTTTCATTCACATGGCTTAGGAGAAAAATGTATGAGTAAATCATGCAGGTTTGTTGAGCTCTTATTGGTTCTGAGTCTCAAGCGGAACCGACTTGAAGAAAGACAGAGTCTAGGGTAAATACATAGTTCATTAACATAGCTTAAGAAAAACATTTCCACAAGAAAAACGCATTGGTTAGCTCAATGTCTGAGAAAAGTTAAATTCAGGTGGAGCCAGGTGTCGTCATGGCAACACAGAATTTTAAGAGAAACCTCCTTTTAATTTTGTATAGAGAAGGGGAAAAAAAAAAATCTGACACTTGTAGTTCGTTTCCTCCTGCCGCTTAAGAGAGAGAAAAAAATGTCTGACATTTGCAGCCTATTTCCTCCATTTGGAGACCTCTAGCTTTCCTGCCTGTTACCCTCTCAATGCCAAGTGGAGAACAAGAAGTCAGCTGAAGCAGAAGGTGGTCAGGAAAATGAAAGTCCCCCAGAAATGCACAGAAATCATGGACAGGGATTTAGGCTTTCAATACCAGTCTTATTTAGATTTTAAGAGGCAAGATGACCATGAATCTTATGTAGATTAAGAAGCAAGTGTTCAACAAAGGTTACAGATGACATTAAAAAATGATAAACATTGGACTTAGTAGAATGTTATAATTATCTATAAAATGGAAAGGGTCCTGGAGAAGAAATTAGAGGTTCTGGGTGTGAATATTTTCTTTTCTTTTTTCTTTTTTTTTAATTATTTGTTTTTTCTTTTCTTTGACTCCCAGCATATTTATTTCCTAGAATCTAGATACAATGAACTCTAGCAGGACAGTTACTACTGTTTAAGCCTAAACTTAAGGTTCTTTAAATTAGTTCAATATTTGTAAATATGAGAATTCACATTCTAAACAGTGAAAAATTTACTCAATATTAATGTAACTACATAAAATTTTGTATGCAGCACATGTACTTTTATATTGCAGAATTCTTTTAAATACTGAAGTATAGTTGATTTATAATGTTAATTTCAGGCATACAACAAAGTGCTTCAGTGATATATGTGTGTATAACTTTTTCAGTTTCTTTTCCATTGTAGATAGGCTATTATAAGATATTGAATATAGCTTTCCCTCTCCTATACAGTAAATCCTTGTTGTTTATCTATTTTATACATGGTAGTGTGTGTCTGTTAATTCCAAACTCCTAATTTATCCCTCCTCCTCCCCTTTCAACTTTGGTAGCCATAAGTTTGTTTTCTATGTGTGTGAGTTTATTTTTGTTTAGTAAATAAGTTCATTTTAATCATTTTTTTTTAGATTCCACAGCTAAGTGATATCATATGGTATTTGTCTTTGTCTAATTGACTTCACTTAGTATGATAACTTCTAGGTACATCCATGTTGCTACAAATGGCAATATTTCACTGTTTTTCATGCCTGAGTAATATTCCACTGTATGGAAGCAACCTAAATGCCCATTGAAAGATCTGTCATTTATTGCCCATTAAATGGGCATTTAGGTTGCTCCCATGTCTTGGTTATTGTAAATATTTGCTGCTGTAAACATGGTGGTGCATGTATCTTTTCAGATTAGAATTTTCATCTTTACCAGATACATGAATGTGGTCTTTTTATAAGCTCTTATCTATAAAAAATTCTTTTTGCTTATCTGTCCTAACCTATGAAAGTTTGCAACCAACAGACCCCCTCCCACAGCTTTTCACTTTGTCCTTAAAATATATAATTGATTTTTCCTTCTTAGACAAGGAGAAAATAGCAAAATTCCTACTCAGAAAAAAACGTTAACCCAGAATTATCAAATTTTGGTTTCAGCAGGTAAAACACCAAAAATAGATTATAGGAAACTCTTACTTAAATCTTTTAAATCCTGTGGATTGAGGAGCCTGGTGGGCTGCAGTCCGTGGGGTCGCTAAGAGCCAGACACAGCTGAAGTGACTTAGCAGCAGCAGTACTATAGTGATTTACAGTCTTGACCAAAAGAGGATATAGGTTTCTCATTAAACTCTGTTTTAATGTGTCTCCAACTTTTATAACAGCTTTTTGGTCAACTTTTTTCCATTAGATATTACTGATTTTAATATTGTATTTTTTTAAATTAGAGGATTATTACTTTACAATAGTGTGGTGGTTTTTTGCCATACATTAACATGAATCAGCATTAGGTATACATATGGCCCCTTCCTCTTGAACCTCCCCACCCACCTCCCTCCCCATTCCACCCCTCTAGGTTGTCACAGAGCATTGGCTTTTTGTTCCTTGCATCATACATCAAATTTGTACTGGCTATCTATTTTACATGTGGTAATGTATATGTTTCAAAGCTATTATATTTACTGTACATCAGAAACTAACAGAAATTGTAAATCAACTATACTCCAATAAAAAATTTTCAAAAAAGGCCAAAAACATTTCTGATTTGAAAAACTGACAACTTAAACTTTCCATACACATGAAAACACAAGCAGTCCAAAACACATTTGCTTTTCCTTCTGAAAGTTTTACAATGCATTATCACTAACCAGTCTTTTACCTTTAAACTTTAATGGCCAACAGAAGCAAACAGTTCTAAGAATATTCTTCCACACTTAAGGACTGATTAAGACTGGGGTGGCAGGTATTAGGCATATTATTCACTTAGTTTTGTGAACTTTCTGGGTTGACTTAGTGATCTTCCCAGCTCCAGCTGTTTTCTCATCCACTGCTTGATGACACTCAAGACAGCCATCTGTCTCATGTCACAAGCAGTGAAGTCCTAAGGAGGACTGTCAGAAAAGCTCTCAAAATGCACAAGCTTTCTAGGAACCATATGAACCATGCCAGTGTCACCAGGTTTACAGAACTTGGAGTCACTTCCCAGCCTCTTCCCAGAATAATAATCAACCCTTCTTCAGTGCAGCAAACTTGGAAGCAACACGAGCTATGTGACAATCCTGCACAAGGGCAGAGCCAGCAGTGATATGGACTGGATGCCATAGGATAATTTCCTGAGCTGTGAAGCCAGCTGTTTCCACTGGTGGGTCATTAATGCTTTCACCGGTCACATGGCCACAACCAACATCTTTGAAAGACATGTTCTTGACACTGAAGCCCAACTTGTCCCTAGAAAGTTGTTGTTCAATCACTAAGTCATGTCTGACTCTCTGCGACACCAGAGACTGCAGCACTCCAGGCTTCCCTGTCTTTCACTATCTCCTGGAGTTTGCTCAAACTTGTGTCCATTGAGTCAATGATGCCATCTACCCGTTTCATCCTCTGTTGTCCTCTTCTCCTCCTGCCCTCAATCTTTCCTAGCATCAGGGTTTTCTCTAGTGAGTTGGCTCTTCACATCAGATGGCCAAGGTATTGGAGGTTCAGCTTCAACATCAGTCCTTGCAATGAATATTCAGGGTTGACTTTCTATCGGATTGATTGGTTTGATCTCCTTGTTGTCCAAGGGACTCTCAAGAGTCTTCTCCAGCACCACAGTTCAAAAATATCAATACTTTGGCACTCAACCTTCTTTCTGGTCCAGCTCACATCCATATGTGACTACTGGGAAAACCATAGCTTCGACTATACAGATCTTTGTTGGAAAAGTGATGTCTCTGCTTTTTAATATGCTGTCTAGGTTTGTCATAGCTTTTCTTTCAAAGAGCAAGTGTCTTTTAATTTCAAGGCTGCAGTCTCTGTATGGAGTGATTTTGGAACCCAAGAAAATAAAATCCATCACTATTTCCATTGTTTCTCCACCTATTTGCCATGACGTGATGGGACCAGATGCCATGAACTTCATTTTTTGAATGTTAAATTTGTAGTCAACTTTTTCACTCTTCTCTTTTCCATCATCAAGAGGCTCTTTAGTTCTTCTTCACTTTCTGCCATATGGTGGTATCTGCCTCATCTGCTTATCTGAGGTTATTGATATTTCTCCTGGCAATCTTGATTCCAGCTTGTTATTCATCCAGCCAGGCATTTTGCATGATGTGCTCTGCATAGAAGTTAAATAAGCAGGGTGGCAATATACAGCCTTGGTGTACTTCTTTTCCAATTTGAACCCATTCATTGTTCTATGTCCAATTCTAACTGTTGTTTCTTGACCTATGTATAGGTTTCTCAGGAGGCATGTCAGGTTGTCTGGTATTCTCACCTCTTTAAGAATTTTCCACTATTTGTGTCATTCACTCAAAGCTTTACAATGCATTTCAAAAGATCTGACTTCAGTTGTAATGTTGACTAGAGAAAATGTGACCATTATGCTGGGTTCGAGGACACCAGTCTCCACAGGGACAGTCCCAATACCACCAATTGTGTAGACACTCTGGAGGGGTGGATGCAAGGGTTTGTCAGATGGAAGAGTTGGTGGCAGGATCCAGAGGTTCAAGCCGCATGGTTTCACCGGCATTGTCATTTTTATGAGTGACTTTCCATTACTTGAGCCAAAGCGTGTTTGCACTTGGCTGCAGTATGCTGTCACTATTCCAAACAGAAACTGGTACAAATGACACTGTGTTGGAGCTTTTGCCAGTTTTCTTAATGTAGGTGCTGACTTCCTTAATGATTTCCTCATATCTCTTCTGGCTGCTGGGTGTCTCAGTGGAATCCATTTTAATACCAATTAGTTGTTTTACTCTCAGTTTATAAGCCAGAAGAGAACACCCTCGCGGGCCTGCCCATTCTTGGAGATACCTGCTTCAACTTCACCAACACCAGCAGCAACAGTCAGGGCAGCACAGTCAGCCTAAGGTGTGCCTATTGTCATGCTTTTGGCAGTCTCTGTGTTCCAGGGCATCAGTGATACTACTTGCTGGTCTTGAATTTCTACAGGGAAATATCAATGATGATACCATGCCCACGGACAGCTTTCACTTTGTCCAAGATCCAGACATACTTGAAGAAATCCTTTCGTGTATCAGTCACCTCTTTCTCAATTTTTTTCTATGGTTCTCTTGTTGATACCACCCTGTTTGTAGATCTTGTGGTGTAGATTTGCTGTAATCTCTGTCTAGTGAGAATATTGACATGAGTCTTTTTCTTTCCCATTTTGGCTTAGATTTAGTTGTGATGCTTGTGTCCTGGCAGCCAATCTGTTGTGAAAAAGTAGGTTTGACTTCTGGGGCATTAAGTAATTATGTAACTTTGGGAAGAAGCTTAACTACTCTGAGTTGCAGTTTTCTTACCTGTCAAAGGGTAGAAAAAGCTAATGATCACTTTTCTTATCTGTAAAATGGCTCCAGTGTTAACTAAAATGCATGAGGAAGGAGCCCAGAATTTGGAATAAGAAATATACACATAAAATATACCTATGTTTGCATCCAGCTCCTGCAACTCTTTGGCTGTGCCACCTTCAGTTAGCTGCTTAAATTCCTAAGCCTCAGTTTCTTTACCTATAAAGTATAAAATAACACCTGTGCCTCAGATGGACTTCCATTTGACATGGTGCTAGTAGTAAAGCACCCATCTGCCAATACAAGAGACGTGGGAGACCTGGGTTTGATCCCTGGATTGGGAAGATCCCTTGGAGGAGGGCATGGCAACCCACTCCAGTATTCTTGCCTGGAGAATCCCTTGAATGGAGAAGTCTGGCAGACTACAGTCCATAGGGTCACAAAAAGTCAAACATGACTGAAGTGACTTAGCATGCACACATACACACACACATGCCTCTGAAAGATGGCTTTGAAAGGATTAAATATTTTAGCCTAGGTAGACATGCTTGATAAATATTAGACCCATCTCTTTCATTATTTAAATTAAATTTATTTGCTCAGTTTCCTTCTCCATAACCTTGAAAGGGAAAAAAATTCTGGTTCTGTTGTACAGGGTGGCCCAACTTCACATCAACTTAGTTCTGTTGAGAAAAGGAAATCATGCTAATTCATCTTTGCATTTATCAGCTGTATGGAATTTAGTAGCAATATTAAAATCCATATGCCATTATGGTTACTGATGAAATGTACTAAGTATTAACCAAGAAGGTATTATTTAAGGAATGGCATCCAGGGAGGTGATAAATTTTGCCTACAATTTGTTTTATTACTATGTAGTATACTTACTGTGTCTCCTATAAATATAATACTTTCCCAGCATCAATTCTAAATCCCAAATATTTTTGTTTTAATAATCCTGGAAGACACAGTAGTAGTAGAACTGTTGCTCACTTCCCCCCCTCCCTCCGCCCTGGGAATAATTGTTTCTGTCACCCACCTCATTCCTAATCCCACTAGGCTGGGAATACCTCCATTTAGGTTTACAGCAAAAGATAGCCCACAGTAAGAAGATATGAAACCCTCAATTTTCCTGTACAAGTGGGAAGTCCATTTCTTCATCTGGATCATGTCCTAGTGTTTCTTCTCACTAAATAGCCAGCCATCATCAGGATGCCTTGGACAGGACTTTTTCTCACTAAATACCGCTTTTGCAGTATTGTTGAAAAACAACTAGAGCCAGGGGACAAGTCTGTCTGTCTTACATCTGTCCATATTTCTTTCTGTCTCCCCAGGTTTCTAGTATCATGAAAGGAGAAAGGGAGCTCTTCTCAGGACCCAAGAGGTGTTGATGGGCCACCTTTTCAGTCCTGAATCTTGTATTCCCTGTTGTTTGGTCTCATACTGTCTCCGTTTTGCCCAGAGTTTGTACCTGAGCTTTACTTACCAAAGAAAGTTAAATTTAGGGCAGTGGGTCTGAGAATGAGTGGAAAGCATGTGACATTATACAGGATGTAAAAATATATATTCTTAATTTTGGTTCATATCTCCATCTGTTAACGGGATGAGATCTTAATGGGAGTATATGCTGACCCAGTCCCTTTATAATCATTCCTAGGTTGAAAAAGATAGTTCTAAGCTGACGAAGAACTTCCAAATGACTATTGTATTTCAAAAGATTCTCTACTAGGCATTGTGTTGATATGTGTGCTGCCTATATTCCTGACCTAATATTAATATTTCTTTTTATTTGTATTGCCCATCATCTTTTTTTGCTGAGTATTAACGATCTAAATTCCAAATTCCTAAAAGAAATGAGCAGATTATGAATGTTTTTCTACCATATTGTCATTAGGATGGTGATAGAGTACAAAAATAGTTGGTGCTGATTTATTTTCCCCTGGAAACTCATAATACCCCAAGTCATAAATATACCCTAAACTGAAAGGTTCAGTGTTTCAATGTAGATGTAACATCAAAACTATGCACTCGATTTTTATTGATAAGCAAGAAGACTTTCGTCAGGTCAGCATGATGAAATTGTGCTAATAAAGGAAAATGAGACATAGAAAAATAGTTTTAGAGGTTCAGAACTTTATTAGAATTAATAACTAAGTGATAATGGGTTCTAAATATATCCTATAACGAACAGAGGGCAAGGAATAGCTAACTTAAAGTAGACAGGCTATTTTCCAGAAGTTGATTGTTTTGTAACTCAACATAGTTTCACATAGAATTAGTAAATGGCGGTTGTTTTCTCAAGGCCGTAAATGCATTTGTAAATGTGGTGTATGAGGCCTAGGATTTCAGAGAATGGTGTAGGCATGGGGTGAAGGAGGCAGCAGGTGCAGAGAGCTGGAATAAGATTGGGCTTCTCTGGAGCACTGGGGTGAGAAGTCAGAGTCACCTGGAGCATGCATGCTGCAGTCTAGTTCCAGTGATGGCCCATGGAACCTGGGCCTTCTGACTTATTGAAGTCTGACCAGTAACCACAAAGCCATATCAATTCAACTTCTTAAATGCTTATTGTGCGTGCGTGCTAAGTCGCTTCAGTCATGTCTGACTCTTTGCAACCCTATGGACTATAGCCCGCCAGGCTCCTCTGTCCAGGAGGAGTGGATTTGCTGTGACATCCTCCAGGGGATCTTCCTCACCCAGGAATGGAACCCGTGTCTCTGACATCTAACCTGCACCAGCTGGTGGGCTCTTTACCACTAGCGTCACCTGGGAAGCCCAGGTGCTTCCTAAACCTGTGTAATTCTCCTTAATTTCATTACCAACACCATCTCCCACTAGGACTCCTGGAATAATTTTCTAATCACTCTGCTCTGCATCTACACTTCCCACTGAGTGTCCATAATACAATCAAACTGATCTTTAAAGACTCAACTTTTAGAAAATCATGGCTGTATTTGAATCTGTCAATAATTTTCCATTGTCCTTACAATAAGGCCCCAAATGCTCAATGATCAAAACATTTAAACTCCATTCAGTGATTGTAAGGTAGGCAACACTTTCCCCAGCAACAAGCAGTTGTAATGAAGAGGAGATTGCAATTTGTTTGGCCAATTAACTGACATTTCAATATATAGCTATTAATAAAATAACTCCAATATTTACTGTAACTCAATTCTATTCAAAAGTCTTTAACTCATGGTCTGCAGTCCAGAACCCGCCTGTAAACATGTTTTGTTTAGCTTATACAGTATTAAAAACATTACAGGCGGTATTTTAAAATTGGGAGAATGAAAATAACAGAGACTTCCAGCTTTCTTAAACATGGAGAGTCTGAAGACCTGGGATTCATATTCCCTTCCTGGTAGCAAGAAGCTGGAACAGAGTGGCAGGTGTCCGTTTTATGGAGAGCAGTGGTTCTCAAACATTTTAGGTGGGCATGCAGTATATTAAAATCACCTGGAGGCCTTGATAGGCCACAGATTGCAGGCCTCACCAGGGAGTTTTCGATTCAGTGGGTCATGATCCAAAAATGTGTATTTCTGACAATCTACCAGGTGAGACTCACGCTGCAGGTCTGGGGTCCATACTTTGAGAACCACTGAGGTAGGAAATGTGCTTTCCAGCAAAGCATGGTCTTTCCACATGCTGGTTCCTGTACCTCGGGTATCTGCTGCCACTTTATCACCAAGCTCACATTACTACCTTTGGTCTATTTAGAGAAATATTTTCCCCTATGTATCTCTCCAGATAATGGGAAAATTAAAAAAAAAAAAAAAAAAAAGGAGAACTGTTTGTCTTTGTGGAAGCAAAGAACATTTCAACATGTTTAAAATGCAAACCCTTTGGCCTTTTTACTCAAACTTGACTTTGTGACCTGTTTCATGGCAACTTTCACACACATAAGAATTTGCCAATAAACCTCAAACTTAGGATTTCAGTCATTTATAACTGGGTTTGAGCTCCTGGCTCTGCCTTTTACCAGCTTTGTGACCGTGGAAAGCTTTTGAATCTTATTAAGACTCATATCCTCATCTATAATATAGGGATTTTTAATGATACATATGTTAAAATAAAAAACAAATGGAAACCAGCCTTGAAAATTCCTTAAGCAGATGAAACCAGCAAAAATTAGTTTATTTTGCAAGACTTAACTTGACCTGGGTCATTTCTTGCTTACGCCTCTAGAAATCATAAGGAAAACTTAAACTGTTTCCCAAAATTGTCGAAGTAACCACGGGTTAATTCCCTATCACTTAAGAAAATTCTAGTATTATAGTCTATCACTGTGAAGAATAAACAGTCACTTCACTGCTTTGTCATTTTATAAGCTGCTTTACAAATTCCATGGACAAAGGAGCCTGGTGGGCTACAGCCCACAGAGTCAAACAAAGTTGGACATGACTGAAGTGACTTAACACAAGCTGCCTTACAAAAATATATCCCAGAGCCTCCTTCCATATTTTGGTTTGAGTTTTCCCAGTTTGCAAACTGTCTTTTTGGTGTGTGTGCAGTAAACTTTTACTAATTACTACTTTTGTGGTTTGTTGGATTTACTTCTGTTATTTATAAACTTTTGATACCTACTCCACTAACCCACTCCAGTATTCTTGCCTGGAGAATCCCATGGACAGAGGAGCCTGATAGGTTACAGTCCACGGGGTCGCAAAGAGTCGGACACGACTGAGCGACTTCACTTTCACTTTCCACTGGTTTTATCGTGGAATTAAAAGATTGCATGGTGCTTGGTACACAATAAAGTGTTCAATAACTTCTATCTGCCAGTTTTATTGCTGAGATTTTAATATAGATTTTAAAATGATGTAACCAGAAGCTGGAAGGAGAGGAAAAATCTAAGCAGAAATGTGAAGCATTGGGAACATGGAAAAGCTGGATCAGGAAGTTTAAAATCCAAACTGAGTCGAGGTTTGCAAAGAGGACATAGGACAACAAAAGGAGAAGGAAGGAAAGGCAGGAAAAATAAGGAAGGGGTACCTGCTACTTAGAGAAATTGTGTAATGTTAACAGACAACAAGAAAAAAGCAGAACTATCAAATTAGTGTTTTTATCTTTTTTCTTCTTAGTCAAAGAGAAGTATTTGCAGTCAGAAAAGGAAGAATAAACATTGGTAAGAGGAATCTAAGTTTCTTAGAGACAGGAAGAGAGTCCAAATGAGTTCACATTAGCTACGTCATGTGTGTGTGCTAAGTCGCTTCAGTGTCCGACTCTTTGCGATGCTATGGACTCTAGCCTGCCAGGCTCCTCTGTCCATGGGATTCTCCAGGGAAGAATACTGGAGTGGGTTGCCATGCCCTTCTCCAGGGGATCTTCCTGACCCAGCGATCGAACCCATGTCTCCTGCTGCTCCTGCATTGCAGGTGGATTCTTTACCACTAGTGCCAACTGGGAAGTCCCGTATGCTACTAGGAAAAGGGCAGGCAAGATTGGGAAACCACAAATGGCAATCTATGAGGAATCACAGAGCATGAGCATATGTCCAACACATATGACACAGGGTTTATTCTGATTTCCAGAAGAGACAAATCTACTCAGTCTTATAACTTCATGTATTATAAACTGATAAGCTTGATATTTACCCCAAGTGAAGCAGTATACGGATTGTTTATAAGCATTTGGAGGGCTTCCCTTGTGGCTCAGCTGGTAAAGAATCCACCTGCAATATGGAAGACCTGGGTTCGATCCCTAGGTTGGGAAGATCCCCTGGAGGAGAGAAAGGCTACCTACTCCAGTATTCTGGCCTGGAGAATTCCGTGGACTGTATAGTCCATGGGGTCGCAAAGAGTCAGACACGACTGAGAGACTTTCACTTTCATAAGCATTTAGAAAAGGTAAACGATGATTATAAACATTAGTTCCTAAATGTTGAGTTTTGTCATTTTCCTTTCTGGGAAGATTATTAAGCTACTAGATCATGAAAATTAGTCAGTCATCTGGTGAATAGCTATTGAACACCAACTAGGTGCAGGGATAGTGTCTGTCACATTTTTATTGGAGAAACGAGCAATACGTCCATTTATTAATGACCATGGGATAGAATCAAGTGTTCCAGGAAGCAATGAGACAGAAATCTGACCAGGAGCACAAAAAAGAATGGTGGCGGTCTTTACCAAAATTGAAAAGGCAGTAGCTGCTGAATGGAATAATAGAAAACAAATTACCTTTAGACTTAAAATATGTCAGTGATGTTGAGATGTCTGTTAAGATACAGCTATAGAGCTCGGAGGCCCTGGACTGGAGATACAGATGTGGGGTTAATTAGCGTGTATGATTGTCCGATTTTCACAGTGGCTGAAATTTCTGAGTGTTGAGTGGGAAGAGAGCTAGAATGCAGGGAACACCAAGATTAAAGAAAAGAAGAAAGGTACTTACAAAAGCCTGAGAGACAAAGCTCAGTTTGATGAGAGGAGAACCAAAAGAGAGTGCTGTTATCCTGGATGAGGGAGGAGGACACTGCTACACAGTGTTGAGGGTGCACGTGGTTTGGAGACATGGTTTCTTGTGCCACTAATTGGCATTGATGTATGACTTTTGTGCATCAGTCCTCAGCTGTAGGACTACACCCTCAGCTCAGGATGAAGGAAAGGAAGAGGGAGATGGACTGAGTGCTTTAAGAATGAGAGGTCTGCAGAAATGGTAAAATGAAAGAGCAAGGGGTAAGAGCAGAAGCTCTTGAAGAAGTAGAGTCATAGTGATTAAGATAGATCATGTGCTACTGAGTGGGCAGCCAAAATACTGCTTAGCATAACTGAGACTTAAAATAGCATTGTTGTAACAAATGGTCAAATCTAGCAGAGTGAAAAAATCTCATAGGATGTATGCCTGTTCCTCCTCTTGCCCAAGGAATTGGCAAAGTGCTGAATGAAACAACTACGACAAATTCTGTGGAACGAAGACATATACACCACACTCTCTCCATTTTTATTTCCCTTAAAGGGACAATAAATATCTGATTAACATTTTCTTTTCTTAAGAAGGGATTTTAAGAGAGCAATGAACTGAATCAACATTTTCCGTCTGGACACGAAAACGTGGAATTCAACTGACAGTTGTACAAATGAAAAATACCTTTCAGATTTTATGTTGTTGTTCAGTTACTCAGTCATGTCCAACTCTTTGTGACCCCATGGACTACAGCTCGCTAGGTTTCCCTGTCCTTCACCACCTCCCAGAGCTTGCTCAAACTCATGTCCATTGAGTCGATCATGCCATCCAACCATCTTGTCCTCTGTCATCCCTTTCTTCTTTTGCCTTCAATCTTTCCCAGCATTAGGATCTTTTCCAATGAGTCGGCTCTTCCCATCAGGTGGTCAAAGTATTGGAGCTTCAGCATCAGTCCTTCCAGTGAATTTGCAGGGTTGGTTTCCTTTATGATTGCCTGTTTGATCTCCCTGGAGTCCAAAGGATCTCAAGAGTCTTCTCCAACACCACAGTTCAAAAGCATCAATTCTTTGGCCCTCAGCCTTCTTTACGGTCCAATTATCACATGACTACTGGAAAAACCATAACTTTGACAATACAGACCTTTGTGAGCAAAGTAATGTCTCTGCTTTTTAATATGCTGTCTTGGTTTGTCAGATTTTATAGTTGACTTTGAATTCACTAATAAAAATATTAATAACATAAATAACACTTTGAGCATTTATTGTGTGTTAGGTAGTTACAGATGTTTTATATGTATAGTAGATATATGAATCTCATTCCAAAGACTCAGTTAATTTAAGAAAGTAACTTAAACATTTCTTCTAAATCAATTCTATGTTAACTCTCCTACTGCCTAGCTAAGACTAATAATTTCAGGTGCTTTTGTTTCCCTCTTCAGTCCTGGGTTGAGACAAAGGTTCTGGAGGGATTTACTCCATCCCTTGTCTAGTAAATTGGGGAAGTGGGGAGTCATCTACTGAAGTTGAGTTACCCTAAAACTGCCTTTGGCCTGTAGCACAGCTGTGCCCTTTAGGGTTGGAGGCTCACACAGATGTTTTGGTGTATCACATAAGGGCAGGGAAACTTTAAGAGACAATGGACCATCTGTGCTGAGACTTTGCAAGAAGCCATTTCCTCTTTGGGATCTGGCTGCTTCCCCAGGAGCACCGCCCAGAAAGAAGGGAACTTGGCCCCGGGACCCCCAACATTCTGTCTGCTCTAGTTGCCTCCCCTTTACTTTCCCTTTCTCAGCCTGTGGAAAACCCTATTCTAGGCAGGGAGTTTCCAAATAGGAAAAGGAGCACGTCAAGGCTGTATATTGTCCCCCTGCTTATTTAACTTATATGCAGAGTACATCATGAGAAACGCTGGGCTGGAGGAAGCATCTGCTGGAATCAAGATTTCCGGGAGAAATATCAATAACCTCAGATATGCAGATGACACCACCCTGATGGCAGAAAGTGAAGCAGAACTAAAGAGCCTCTTGATGAAAGTGAAAGAGGAGAGTGAAAAAGTTGGCTTAAAGCCCAACATTCAGAAGACTAAGATCATGGCATCAAGTCCCATCACTTCATGGTAAATAGATGGGGAGACAGTGAAAACAGTGGCAGGCTTTGTTTTTTTGGGTTCCAAAATCACTGCAGATGGTGACTGCAGCCATGAAATTAAAAGATGCTTACTCCTTGGAAGGAAAGTTATGACCAACCTAGACAGCATATTAAAAAGCAGAGACATGACTTTGTCAACAAAGGTCCATCTAGTCAAGGCTATGGTTTCTCCAGTGGTCATGTATGGATGTGACAGTTGGACTATAAAGAAAGCTGAGCTCCAAAGAATTGATGCTTTTGAACTGTGGTGTTGGAGAAGACTCTTGAGAGTCCCTTGCACTGTAAGGAGATCCAACCAGTCCATCCTAAAGGAGATCAGTCCTGGGTGTTCATTGGAAGGACTGATGTTGAAGCTGAAACTCCAATACTTTGGCCACCTGATGCGAAGAGCTGACTCATTGGAAAAGATCCTGATGCTGGGAAAGATTGAGGGCAGGAGGAGAAGGGGACGACAGAGGATGAGATGGTTGGATGGTGTCACTGACTCGATAGACATGGGTTTGGGTGGACTCGGGGAGTTGGTGATGGACAGGAAGATCTGGTGTGTTGCGGTTCATGGTGTCCCAGAGAGTTGGACATGACTGAGCAACTGAACTGAACTGAACTGAAGCAGGGAGTGGATGAAATTATGGCTGTCTGACCCCTACATCTCCCATATATTTTGTCTATACATCATCCCCAAACTCTAAGTCCCCACCTTTAAAACTTTTTGACTCGCTGAATCTCCTCCCTGAAGCAACAAGATCAGGGCTGCCCATAGTTTTGGAAAAGAAGAAGTGCCAGGAGAAGAATGTGACAAAATAACTGTATCACCACACCCACAATAAATTCTTTGTTCTTGAAGCAACAAACTTAGATAACTAACTGGTAGGGTCATTGACGGTTGCAAGAAAGTGTCCTTCCAAATCTGAAATTCTATAGTCCTACTAACACTAGGAGAGGCCAGTTGGTTTGTGCTGCTGGAAAGGACAGGAGAAACATGGGCATCATTTGAGGTGTAGGGCAGCAGTGGGTCAGACCCTGTTAAGGGCTCTGACCATTATATCTGCACATGATTTCAAGAGTCTTAAGAAATAATGTGAACGGAACTGACAACTCTTCTCTGATGTCTAATTGTTGACTTTGCCTCCTCTCCCAAGACCTCTAGTCATTAACTTCTCTTCCAGGTTAGGCCCTGCCATTTCCTCAGCTCCAATCCCCTGACTGTGCCTTGATAAGACATCTCAGCCCTTGGACACCCTTACTCTTCTGCCTTGGGGTCAGGACATGGTGGGCTCCGAAATTTTACGGGACATTGTTATCAATGAGCACTTATCAATGTGGGATGTTTAGAGCCCTGTGATAAAGTTTCATATGTTATAAACCTCAAGGGGCTTCCAGTCATGTTGGAGAAATGAGGTACATGCATAACGCACCCCGTCCCAAACGGCCTGCATGTCACCGCTCTAGAAGTTGGGAGAAGGAGAGGAGCACGGAAAGGAGCTCTCAGCTGCTGAGTCAAGAAGGCGTGCAGTTGTGCCACTTGAGTTGCAACTGCTTTTCAAGCCCCACCTAAAAATAACTCAAGCTCAATCTGCAGAAATTCTGCCCTGAGTGGGTATGCCTGTGTTCAAGAAGGATGAGTGATTCTTAGACCTCAGCAACTGAGCAGGAAGTTTCGACCTCAGCAAATCAGCAATTAAGACTAATAATATCTCCCATTCTGCTTCGAAGATGAGAAGACTATATAGGTGAAAGAACACTAGTTGCTGTTCAAATATTTACTGGGATTGTTCATTATTACTTTACATTCAAGAGGTACAGCAGGTGCTTTTACATTCTGATCTAACTACTAAATCCAGAGTGAGGCCCTTCCTTCCCTCCAAACTGATCACTCTGGTGTTTAATCAGATTCTGAAAACCTCAGACTACCAAAGCACCCATTTTTAAAATTGCTGTTCAAGATGAATGTCCTACCCTTTCATGTTGTATTTTTGAAACGGATTTGATCACAGCCGTCCTTTGATATTGTAAATATCTACACATCAGCTCATCTATTTTCAGATTAATCAAAATATTTAGGCATCTTCAGAGCAATTTCTCATATTCATAAAACAAGGCTGTGGTTATTGACTTCCTGATATTATGTTTTGGGAAATCTCTGTGTGACTTGTGTACAAGGAATAAAAGCTAGTTTCATGGAACTACACTGTCAGAGTAATGAATGCTTTAAAAGCACATTGATTCAAAGCCTGCCAGGCTCTCCCTCTCCGGCTGCGTGCGGCATGTGCCGCAGTGAGTCTTAGAAGGAAGCAAGTGCTTCCTTTGCCCCACTTCCTGTGCCTTCTCAGAGCTGGGCTTCGAGCCAGTGGGAACAGAGAACGGCCAAACTGTTAAAAGGTCAACGGCCAACATGGTGTTCTCAGCATCTCTCAAAGGTTCTTAGGAGACGAGTTGCAGGAAGCTGAGTGGCAGCGAGTGTACCCCATAGAATACACTTGAGTTTTTTATTTCACATGATTACATATGCAAATTGGTTTTTGATTCCCTGGGTGCCACGGGGTTAGGGGGTGTCAAGGGAGGTGGAAGAGAAGTGTGCTGGGCATGTATGGGGGGTGGAGGAAGCTGGTCTGGGATTAAAATGTGCTACAGACATTTCCCTAAAGTGAAAAAGCCCCACAATCACAAAAATCCAGACAATCAGGCAAGAACTGTGAATCTAAAAAATGGGACTGAATCTCCAAGTGACATATGATAATTCTGTGATACATTAAGAATTCTACATTAGCAAGGACTTTTTTTTAAAGAATACTTCATAAATGGCTTTTTAAGGTTTTCCTATTATAGCCAGGTAAGTTAATGCATATCCACCCTGCTCTCTAGACTAAAACACCCCCAAGGAATGATGAGTATATGTCTGTGACATTTCGGTTAATTGGAGTCAGTGTTAGGGAACCTTTTGACTGTTAACGGCTACAGGCATAACCTTTATTTGTCTTCACTAATGTGGTTTGAGAAGATGCAGGGTTGTGTTGGAGAGTGTGGGCAGAGGTGGGGAATTTTGAAAGCATATGAAGTTGTTTATTAGCTTTGTACGTTTGTGACATTTCAAAGACAAAACACGAACTTTGCAGAATCATATTCTTTGATGATAGAAATAGTATAACTAGGATATGGACATACAGATATAAGAGAATACAGTCTGTCTAAAACACATTATAAGGTTGAAAATCCTTATCAAATTTGCCATTTCCTCCTCCACAAGGAAAATGTAAGAGATCTAACTGAGATGTGCTGTCGGACATGGGAAGGTCAACCACAGGAGGAGGGAACTGGATCAGGAAGAGTGGGACTTGGGGAATAAAATGGAACAGAACCTTGAGATGAGGGATTTGGACCTTGCACAGCATTATCTAGAAGGTCTGACAACAGACCACAGGTGATGGCCGTGCAATGTTAACCACAGAGAATTTCAGAGCAACCGATGTTCAAGGGTCTTACTAGCACTGCCCAAGAGGAATATGTAATTTAACACTTTCTAGTAGCGACATTTTGAAAAGTAAATAGGAACAAGTGAAATAAACTTTAATAACTTATGGTGTTGAACCCAGTACATCCTGTCAACAGGAGGCACTAGCTACTTCTGGTGCTGGGTAGCCACGCATGACTATGACAGGGCAGATTCAGTCGGGCTTTGGCAGCAGAGAAGGAAGGCTAGCCTCATGCGGACTGATGGGAACTCTCCTGCTAACTGTTAGTTCACAGAAGAGAACAAACACGTTAGAAAATTCATCGAAGAATTTCCATCTTATTTGCAGTGAAAGCTATAAAAATTAAAATATCAGTGAGATACTGTTTCCCACCTGTCAAAATGGCCAAAGTTTTAAAAAAATCGCAGTTGTTTGAAGGTAACCATGCTGCTATTAGCAGTGCAAATTGGTATAACTTTTTTTGAAAACAGATTTACATTTCATGTCAAATGTGTTCAACTTTTTTTTAACTTCTAAGATTCTACTATGAAAAACAATAAAATTGATTTTTTACTGAATGCTGATCATAAAAGAGATAATATGCTTAGTGTATGTTTGATGTCTTTTAATCCTAACACCAGCCCTGAAAGTGCTAAGTCTCTTTAGTCCTGTCCGACTCTTTACGGCTCCTTGGACTGTAGCCCTCAGGCTCCTCTGTCCATGGGATTCTCCAGGCAAAAATATTGGAGGGGATGCCATTTCCTTCTCCAGAAAATCTTCCCAACCCAGGAATTGAACCTGCACCTACTTTTGTCTCCTTCATTGGCAGGCGAGTTCTTCACCACTAGCACCACCTGTGATGGAGTTATTATTATCCAGTTTTAATCCCTTGAAATAAGCCAAAGAAGGGAAAAATTTATTATCACCATGTTACTATAACATTGTTAAAAGGAGCAAAAAATAAAGCTCCCTCCACCCATCAGGAAAAAAAAGATAAAAAACGTAATTAAAAAATCAAGGAATGATTACTTAAGTGAACCTACTCAAGGCAATTGATGTTTTTACTAAAGTGTTCTTAAAGATATATAGTGACATGGAAAATACATGTCTTAGTCTGCCATTGCCTCAATAAAGCTCTGTAACAGAAGCACTGAATCTGGGTGGCATACAACAATAAGCATTTATTTCTCATGCACACATTTTCAGATTTGCTAGGATGTGGCTCTGCTTTGGGCTTTGGATAAACTGACTTTGGCTGCAGGCTTATGTATGATGCACTGTATTCATTTTAGAGCCTGTGTTGAAGGACATCTGCTACTGGGGGAAGCTCTTCTCATGGCGGACCCCTGGAGTGCAAGAGGGCGTGAGGGCACAGGAACAACAGTGACTGCACAGCACGTTTTAAGCATCTGCTTGTTTCATGTCTGCTAACTTTCCAAAGCCAGTCATGTGGTCAAGCACCTGGCCTAAATGCGAGGAGTGGAAAAGATCCTCTCCCTGCCATGAGAAAGTGGCAAGAAAGTTATACATAATTTTATTGCAGCAGAATAGAGAATTCAGCCTACCACGGTCTGCTTTCCAACACTGTTATTCACATCCCTGCCACATATACTCACCCCCATTCCAACATCCCTCCAACTCTCATCCCATGATGGCACCAGGCTAATAAGAAAGCACCTCTGGATCTACATCCAGATGTCATTCCTTTTGGTCTAGAGACCTTTGAGCTAAAAAAGACAAGTCATCTCTCTCCTCCCACATCTACATACAAAAGTGGAACAGGAACAAGATGACCACAGTAAACACCCTCATTCTAATAGGGGAAGAATGAGAAGCATATAGTAGTCATGGACTTATAGCAATGGCAAAATCCTGGTAGGCAAATGTTGCCAGGTTCCCCTACCTGGCTGAAGAGAATGTTCTTGGATTAGATTCCATTACTCTGCCCTGGAGGATCCTCCTATACCCCAGTCTGGTCTTCCCTCAAGCTCTTGGTACTACTCTTTGGGAGGTCCTTCTTTGCCAAAACTCCCCTCTTGCCATGTCTGGAGGCAGCATTAGGGAATATGCCCAATTTGGTAGCTGAGCAACCTTCTCAACTTGCTTCCTGCCTGAAGATAGTTGGGGAAAGAGAAGGTATTTTCATATCTAAAAGAGACATGATCACTTTTAATTCAAGCTGATGTAAATTTTTCTCAAAACAGTTGAATTTTCCATTCCTACAAATGCTAGTATTTCTGAGCTCTGCTCACTCTCAATTGTTTGAAAACTTGCCTTGTTTGCTCTGCTTTCATCTCTTACAGTACCTTTTCAAATGCAATTAGCAAAGTCCACTTAGCCTATCAACACCTTGCATTGCGCTTGCCGGTCATGCCAACTTTATCAAGTCCACTTTCAGACTTTCGGTTTACTTAAAGTAACAGCTATAATAAATGTTTCACCACTAAATAACAGGGATCAACATTGTTCCAGCCTCCTGTGACAATATCCCTGTTGCCTGCTCTCTAGTCCCCAAGCTGCTGGCACATGTTTTAGGATTTGTTACCGCGGCCCCCTATTTCTAGTCCTTATTTTAGTCTTAGTTAGCTATTGTCACAATAATGCTATATCACAAGCAGCTATAAAATCTTAGAGGCATGCAGCAATAAGCATTAATTTCTCACTTATGTGGGTTGGCTGAGGTTTCGCTCAACTTCCAGCTCAGTGGCAGCTGGGCTTAGGTCTTGGCCTTGGGTTGGGTTCACGTCTGCTCCACTTGTGGTTTTCTGTAGCCTCGGCTGCATGAATTTGTCTCTTGATGGACAAACACATTGCAAGGGAACAAGCCCAGCCATGTCAGCACATTCCAAGCCTGTGCTTGCATCATGTTGCTTTGTCTTTTTATTCTGTATTTTTGATGCTTTAGCATTTTGGGGGCCTTGCTGATGCTGGAGGGACTGCCCCTCCCAGGATTAGCTAATTCCCAGAGACAGTGAATAGCTAAGTTTTTCCAGTATGCCTTTCATATGCAAACTGATATAGAGGCCATACCCCCAACCATCTCTTTTATGAAGTTCTTACATTCCTGGCCAATATTTCCCTGCTCTAATCACCCCAGGGCCAGGTGCCAGACAACTAGGAACAACACAGAACCCACTGAAACTATTAAAAATAGTCAATCTGCGTACGCTGCTTCACCCGTTCCTTCCCACAGAAACCACAATAAAGATCGTGCCCACATTTTCCCCTTGTTTCTTCTGCCTCCTGACTGACCCTGTGTGGCCTGTGGTGTGACATATCCCCTTTTCTTGAGATCTGTAAGTGAACAAACTCTCTCTTCAATGGCATTTATTTCTGGATCTGTTGACTTTGCCATA
Organism: Odocoileus virginianus; assembly: GCF_023699985.2. Lineage (NCBI taxonomy): Eukaryota > Metazoa > Chordata > Mammalia > Artiodactyla > Cervidae > Odocoileus > Odocoileus virginianus. The sequence goes on from NC_069683.1 coordinate 55,627,603, forward strand.
CCTGAATACCTACAAATATCCCTTTGACCAATTTAAGTCACTTGGCCAAGCCCAAAGTCAAGATGTGAGGAAATACCCTCTGCTCACCAGCTTTGGCAAGAATGAGTACATGCATTAGAAGGGAGTGAAGAATTGGACACTGTTTACCAGAATAGCAAGTCTGTGGATGTCTAATTCTATCAGAGGAATTGGGACTCTAGAATCCCAGTTCTATTAGAAGACTTGGGACTCATAATTCAACTTGCCAAAACTGAGATAGGGAGCATGATTTCAAATATATACAACTGAATCTATGCAGAGAAAGAAGTCTTGAAGGAAACACATTAAAATATTAATAGGCTATATTTTGGGGTGCTAAGACTGTGGATGATTAAAATTATTCTCTTTCTCTATTTTACCAATTGTCTTTCATGAGGATATATTTATTTTAAAATTTAAAATGTACAATATTAACTAGAAATATTAACTGAGTCTTCTAAGTATTAAACTAAAATTGCTTGAATATCTTCTGCTTAAGAATGGTCCTGAAAGCATGGGTAAGGAGAATTTGCTGCTGATTCCACATGTTAGAACAGAAAGGCTTTCAGAGCAGAGAGCCATGAAGGGCCTGGCATGGGCCACCTTCTTTTTATTTGCCATTGAAGATGTGGCACACAGACCACCAGCATCAGCATCACCTGGACACTTTTTTAGAAGCACATATTTCATCAGGTGGTTTGCATGCACAGTAAAACTTGAGATGTACAGTATTTATTATCAGTACAGTTCAGTTCAGTCACTCAGTTGTGTCTGACTCTTCATGACCCCATGAACCTCAGTACACTAGGCCTCCCTGTCCATCACCAACTCCCAGAGTCCACCCAAACCCATGTCCATTGAGTTGGTGATGCCATCCAACCATCTCATCCTCTGTCGTCCCCTTCTCCTCCTGCCCTCAATCTTTCCCAGCATCAGGGTCTTTTCCAATGAGTCAGCTCTTCACATCGGGTGGCCAAAGTATTGGAGTTTCAGCTTCAACATCAGTCCTTCCAATGAACACCCAGGACTGATTTCCTTTAGGATGGACTGGTTGGATGGATGGATGGATGGATGAATCTCCTTGCAGTCCAAGGGACTCTCAAGAGTTTTCTCCAACACCACAGTTTAAAAGCGTCAATTCTTTAGTGCTCAGCTTTCTTTATAGTCCAACTGTTACATCCACACATGACTACTGGAAAAACTATAGCCTTGACTAGACGGACATTTGTTGACAAAGTCATGTCTCTGCTTTTTAATATGCTGTCTAGGTTGGTCATAACTTTCCTTCCAAAGAGTAAATGTCTTTTAATTTCATGGCTGCAGTCACCATCTGCAGTGATTTTGGAGCCCAGAAAAATAAAGTCAGCCACTGCTTCCCTATCTATTTGCCATGAAGTGATGGGACCGGATGCCATGATCTCAGTCTTCTGAATGTTGAGCTTTAAGCCAACTTTTTCACTCTCCTTTTTCACCTTCATCAAGAGGCTCATTAGTTCTTCTTCATTTTCTGCCATAAGGGTGGTGTCATCTGCATATCTGAGGTTATTGATATTTCTCCCGGAAATCTAGATTCTAGCTTGTGCTTCTTCCAGGCCAACGTTTCTCATGATGTACTCTGCATATAAGTTAAATAAGCAGGGTGATAATATACAGCCTTGATGTACTCCTTTTCCTATTTGGAACCAGTCTGTTGTTCCATGTCCAGTTCTAACTGTTGCTTCCTGACCTGCATATAGGTTTCTCAAGAGGCAGGTCAGATGGTTTGGTATTCCCATCTCTTTCAGAATTTTCCACAGTTTATTGTGATTCACACAGTCAAAGACTTTGGCATAGTCAATAAAGCAGAAGTAGATATTTTTCTGGAACTGTCTTGCTTTTTCAGTGATCCAGCAGATGCTGGCAATTTGATCTCTGGTTCTTCTGCCTTTTCTAAAACCAACTTGAACATCTGGAAATTCATGGTTCACATATTGCTGAAGCCTGGCTTGGAGAATTTTAAGCATCATTTTACTAGCGTGTGAGATGAGTGCAATTGTGTGGTAGTTTAACATCATTCAAATTAAACACATTTTTACTTCATAATTCAAAGTAATTGATAGTTATCATTATTTTAAAGTTAAAATAGGAAGCTAGTGGGATAGATAGGTGAACAGATTGGCCCAATGATAAAATACCAAAAACTTTCATGTGACAAAAATTAATTATTCAATCTATAATATTTATTGATTTCGAGCTTGATATGGGTCCCTGTTCCAGGTAGGATAGCATTACCCTCCTCCTAAATTCTAACACAGACTATAAGTCTGGGAGGTGTTAGTCGGAGATTAATAAGTGTCCCACTGTGGGACATTGCTATGGCTGTAATAAATGACTATAAACTTGATGAGTTAACTCAACACAAATTTACTGTTTTACAGTTCTGGTGGCAAGATGTCTGAATTGAGTCTCTTTGGGCTGAAATAAGGTTGTGAGCCCAGCTGTTTTTCTTCTAGAGGCTGCAGGGGAGAAACACCCCCTTGCCTTTTCCAGCCTCTACAGGTTGCCTACATTCTTGTGTCCCCTTCCATCTCCAAAGGGCTTTGGGGTGCTTCTCATGCTGCCTTACTGACCCTCTTCTACCTCGCAGTTCCACTTTGAAGGACTTTGGTGGCTATGTTGGGCCCACCTAGATAATCCAGAACTTCTCTAAGCTTAAAGTCAGCTGATAGACAACCTTAATTCCCTATAAAGTTCCAGGGATGAGAACGTGGATACACTTGGGAGGCCATTAGCCTGTCTTCCACACCCATGATATGGGAATTTGTGGTCACATAATTCTGCAAATAATATTTCCTTCTTGGAGTTTTGAGATCTTCATCAGCATAGTAAAGTCTCAGAAAATTCTTTTTTTTTTTTTTCCAGAGAATTCTTAAAGAGGTCTTTTAATGGTGCCCAGCCTATGAACTCTTCTTTTACTTGCACATTTCATCATATTGAGCCTGAAAAATAGGAAGAAATTTGGAGAAAATCAAAGAACTGGCTTCTGCCCTAAAGGAGTTGAAGAAAGCTTTTCATTTTTTCAGTCATGTATTTCAAATTAATCCTGAATTCATCAGTGCTGAGGGAATGCAGGGTGGAAGAGTGAGTGAGGACATCTGTAGTAATAAGAGGCCCTAATTATCAGGCTTCTATCCCATTACAGGGCACCGCTGAGTGCAGCAGTGGGTGTGGGACTCAACACCTATTTCCATTTCCCCAGTGACATATTGTGCCATTATGAATAATTTAAAAAATATGCGCTGGTCTCTACCACTCTGTTTCTTATATGTAAAATTGGGTTAACTGCATCCCTTTCATCTAATGCCATTGTGGGGTTTTGATTAATGTTAAGATGCTCTTTGGCATCTATGTGCAGAAAGAGTTATCAAATTTCAGCACCAAATATTATGATGGTAATGAGGACTAGCTCACCAATATTTCATTGTATTTGCAACTTTTTTCCCCACTAATTTACTGCATAAGTCATCAATGGCTACATATAGTATTATCTTGATAGGCAGAACAGAAAACTTCTTTCATCTTTTAGATATCTCATGCTGAAACCATGAAACATGAACTAGAGAAAGCTGTGTATTATAAAAAAAATTCCCATAAGGCACTTTTTTTTTTTACTATGGTGAGCATAATGATTGCTTACAACAAAAAAGCCTTGAAAGGTCTCACATGTTCTAAGATTATTCATGCAGCAATTATGCTATTGATGACAATCTGTTTTTATGATAATATATTGTAAGCTATTTGAAATTGTTCAAAAAAGTATAGTATAATACTTGAAGTCTTCCTCAGGGCCTCTCTTGCCAAGATACCCATTCACTTCCTTGATTAGAAAAAGCTAAAAAATAGAGGCATTTTAAAAAAAGAGATAAAGTGCAAATCCAGTTTGTCTACATTGAATTGGAACTTGTAATTTTAAAGTGAAGACTCACAAAAAAGAGAAATTTTTGGGTACTCTGACTTATATTCTCCACGACCTTATTTATCTTAGACGAATCTTGTACTTGTGGGCCACTACATTGTGGGTATGGCACAAAGGAAGGGGACTTATTTATTTGCAATTTGCCAAGAACAAATGGGCTTTTCCAACTCAAATCTTAAATTTCACCTTGTGTTGTTATAGTTTTTCAAGTAACTATTTGTATTTCATTTAGGTTCTTAAGATTCTTGCTTGTTTTTGTGGAGTATGTAATAAATACTCTGGGTGAGTCTCCAACAAAAATAAAGTTGAATTACCTTTTAAAAGAAGGTGTGCTTTCTGATCTTAAAAGGTTAAATCTCACTCTTGTTTCATTCAAGTTTAGCTACAACACTAAGTTGAGGTTAGATCCTATGAGTAGAGTGAAACCACCCCACTGAAACACCTATCTGATGTCATCATCTGTGTTCATAGTCTCAAAAACAGACTAGTTATTAAATGAAAGATGCTTTCCATCCTAAAGAGCAGATGTTTTCCCCCTCCATTTCATTTTCTTTCCTTTTTTTAATTCTCCACTTCATTTTAACTTGTAGATATAATCAGGGTGAATAATTTGAAGATGGGTGAAAGAAAAGTTTGGTTGAGTCTGCTGAGAAGCAAAACTGATTACTATTCTGATTTTTGTAAGCTGGGATACAGAAATATTTAATTATGTAAAATAAAATTTAAAAACAGATGTGAAAGTTAGGGTAAAGGAAAGTGGATAGAGAAGAGTAAAATGAGGTGAGGTCACACTTAAAATGCACCCTACTTTTGTAGCACACACAAGCAGTTTTCTCTACTAACACACACAATTCAGGCTAATTGGGATTCATACTCCATAGATCTGGGACCCACACATTTATTTCTATATTTTTTTTAGCAGCTCATGAAACAAGAGGAAATAACCTCTGATGAGACCCTCTTGAAGATAAAGGGAAGTCAGTTAGTCAGAGTCCAATTATTCTTGACAAAACTGGAGAGAATGAAACTCTCCCTGTATTTCTCTCTTTTTTTGGTCTCTCTGTCTCTACTTTTCTTTGTCTCTTTCTCATTCTGGGATTAAAGCTGAATCTGTACAGTTGAATTCTCTAAAGTTAGATGTGCTTATGGTACAATGCAATTGTTCTCTGAATTTGGCTGTTGAAAGAACAGAATTTTAAAATCTACTTACCTCTGTTATTTTCAGAAAGGAGGGAGTGGGGTAGCTGATCATCAGATCATATCAGATGATACAACGTTATTTTATTTTTAGCTTTCAAATGCAACCAGGGGACTTTAAAATAAAATCCAGTGCTCTACAATCAGTCACGACCAGCTGGCCCTGCAAAACACTGAAAGTCACCAACAAAGGGAATTAGCAGTGAAAGTCAAGAGCTGGGGAAGTCCTCACTGACAGCTGATCGGTTTGCCCCAACCGTGGAGGAGTTGTATGTTGCTTATAAACCAGAGATAGCAGCATCTGGTGAACCCAGAGATTCCCACCATCTATTTTTGTGGATAAAAGTGGTTCTTGATTTTGAGCACTCACACTTTAGGGTACTTCAGAGGTGTGGAATGTTGTTCTGGCTCTCTTACTAACTAGCTCTGTGACCCTGACCTAATTAACTCTCTGCTTGTGCCTCTGTCTCCTCTCAGTACAACGCCGATTGGACTATGATAGCTTTAAAGTCCACTCCAGGGCCTCAGGTTTAGGCAGGGAAGTAATATCCTGTCTGCATATGTAAGTATGCAGTCCTTTTTAACCTCTCTTTAGCCAAACTGAATTCTCATAGCGCCTATTCTAATGATGGCGGAGAGACAGAAACATACAAATGAAAACAAACAGCAAACCACTGTATTTTGCCACTTCAAAGTACCTTATTTTCTTCTCGTTTAGAATTTATTCTTTTGGTGTAGTTGCCCAGTATTTAAACTGAGTTGATTATAAGTTCAAGGTCTCTGTTAGGGTTGCCCTTCCCTCCCTGGGTTTCTGCCCTGTTTGCTGTCCTTGCCTGCCCTTTCCTCCTCCCGACTCCCTCCGCGTCCTCCTTTTCCCTCTCCTCCCCTTCCTCCCTCTCCCCCTGTTCATCCTCCTCTGCTTGCACTGCTTCTCTTCCTCATGACGCCTTCTGGGTGCAGGGGCTGCCTGTAAGGCAGCGCGGAGGAGAGGTGGGGTTTCTGGCCGGAGTTGTCTCCACTTGAGTATCTCAGGCTGCCAGTCCCTGCTCATCCTTCTGACAAGTACCAGCATCGCAGCTGGTGCCCTTGGTCGCAGTCGTGCCATCTGATCTTCAGGCCTGTGGACTTTGTGACCTGCTTACCCTGCTCCCCATCCCTGCTGCAGCGTGCTGGAGCCGTTGAAAGGGAGCCAGCTCAGGGGGTCAGGAATTCTACGGCTCCCTACCTAAATATGCTGTCTTCCATTTCTGTTCTGAATCTAAACTGTGATGGTTTAGGGCACACGAAGGGCTCACACTCTCACTCTGTCTCTGTTTTTGGTATAAAGCAGACTCTTCTTTCCTTAGGTTCTTAAACCCACTTAAGGGTTTCTTTTTTTCACCAAGCCAGTCTCAATCCTGGAAGGAAGTATACTCACCTATGTCTTACTATCTCTTTTTTCTGCCTCCAGGCTGGGAGAAATGCTTTCTCTGTTATAATATCATATCATGATCATATAAGTATTTTTATGTTTCATACTAAGCATTCTGTATTCAAGTCCTTTACGCTTTGCTGTGTTAAAGTCTGCAAAAGTATTCCCCCTTCTCCCCAGCTTAACAAAGTTTGGCTCTTGAAAATTAAAAATAAATACCTGGCATTCTCATCTTCAAAATGTGCATGAGAAGCTTATTTAAGAAGTTACAAGCTGAAATCTGGCTTCGTTGATTGCTTCTAGGCAAGAGATTCCAAGATTTCTATGGACAGAGGACAAAATGGGTAGCAAGAATTAATATGCATAAAAATGACACAAGCTAATATCTCAATATATTATTTAAAAATAACACTGGATTCTACTTCTGGAATATGGAGTAGACATGCTTTTCCCTATTTCTAAGAACAACACCTATTTGCTAAGAACAACACCTATTTGCTAAGAACAACAGCCCCTGCACATTATATATATCAAGCAAACATGAAAATGCTCTGAAAAGTGGAGAGAAGGCAGATTGCCTAGGGACCTTGGGACTTGGGCAAAACACTGCAATCATTTGACTGGATTTTTTTTTCCCTGCTCATATATCCCATGCTGCTGCTGCTGCTGCTCGTGTTGCCAAATAATGGGCAATCTGAAAATAGCAACAAACACAGACACATTTAAAGAAAAGGAGGGCTAAAACAAAAAGCTTGCTTTTTCTAACCAAAGGAAATACAGATCAAACGGACAAATGAATCTATCTTTTTGCAAATGACCTGGTTATCCATATAGAAAATCCCAGGGAAACTAGCAGGTTCTTTACTACTGGGCCACCTGGGAAACCCCAAAAAGAATTACATTAGAACTAATTAGTGAATTCAGTATTGTTGCATGATATACACTAAACATAGGAAATCAATTATAAATTATATATAGCGTATATACTAGTTTTTATAAATGAACATGTACACATCAAAATTAAGAGAAAATACTATTTACAATTGCCCAGTGATTCATTGAAACAATGAAATACTTAGGTGTAAATCTAACAAAGCATTTCTAGAAAGTATATGCTGAGAACTACAAGATGCTGATGAAAGAAGTTAAAGATGATCTGAATAAATGGAAAGACATGTTATGTTCATGAGTTGAAAGATTTAACATAGAAAGGATAGTAATTCTTCCCAAAATAAAATTCCCACCAAAGTCCTAGAAAGATATTTTCTGTGTGTGAAGACACAATAATTCTAAAGTTTATATGGACAAAAGTAAACTAGTTAAAACAATTTTGAAAAAAGTAAAACAAAATTGGAGCAATCTGTCTACCTGATTTCAAGACATCATTTGCTACAGCAATCAAACTTGTATGAAATTTGTGGAGAGATAGACATAGAGACCTGTTGAACAGTTTAGAGAACCTATGAATAAACTCACACAAATATGCCAACTGATTTTTGACAAAAGATGCAAAAGGAATTCAGTGGGAGAAAGATTGCCTTTCAGCAAATCATGCTGAAGCAATTGAACATCCATAGGCAACCCCACCCCATGTATTTTAACCTAAACTTCATATCTTAAATAAAAATTAACTCAAATGGATTATGGACTTAAAAATAAAATGTAAAGCTATCAGATTCCTGAAAAACAACAACAAAAACAGGAGAAAATCTTCAGGATCTAGAGCTGAGCAAAGAATTCTTAGACTTGACAATAAAATTAAGATCTATAAAAATTTGATATATTGTATATCATTAAAAGTAAGCACTTTTGCCTTGAGAAACACTCTGTTAACAGAGGATGGAATGACAAGCTACAGATTGAGAGAAGATATTTGCAAACCACATTTCTGGCAAAGTACTAGTGTCTAGAAAATATATAGATATATGTATGTATAAATTAATGAACTCTCAAAACTCAGTGGCAAAATAATCAAAGCGTGGGCTTCCCTTGTTCTCTAGTGGTAAAGTATCTGACTGCCAATACAGGAGACGCAGATTTGGATTCGATCTCTGGGTCAGGAAGACCCCCTGGAGAGGCAAATGGCAACCCACTCCAGTAATCTTGCCTGGGAAAGCCCATGGACAGAAGGCCTGGTGGACTACAGTCCATGGGGTTGCAAAAGTGTTAGACATGACTAAGTGACTAAACAAAAACAATCAAACCATTCAATTCCAACTAGGAAATGGGCAAAAGACACGAAGAGATGTTTCATTAAAGAAGATATATAGATAGCAAATAAGCATAAGAAAATATGTTAAACATCATTAGTTAGCCATCAGATAAATGTAATATAAATGTACAATGAGATATCACTATGCACCAATCAGACTAGCTAAAAAAAAGAAAAAAAAAAGTGACAATATCAAAGACTTGTAAGGATGCAGAGAAACTGAATGCTTATACATTGCTAGTAATAATAAAAATTGTGCAGCTCTGGAAAGCAGTTGGCAGTTTCTTAAAAAACTAAACATGCCACTACCACACAACTCAGCAAATGTACTCCGGGACATTCATTCCAGAGAAATCAAAATTTATGTTCTCACAAAATCCTACACATAAATGTTCATGGCAGCTTTGCTTGTAATACATGAAAGCTAGAAACAACTCAGAGGTCCTTCAATGGACAAATAAACAAACTATGATATATCCATATCATGGGATATTACTCTGCAATAAAAAGTAATGAACTATGAACAACTTGGACGAATCTCTAGAGAATTATTCTGGGTGAAAAAAGCCAACTTCAAAAAGTCATATGCTGTATGACTCCATTTATACAGCAATTTCAAGATGATAAAATTCTAAAATGGAGAACAGATTAGGGGTTACCAGGGGTTGAGGACTGTGGTCCTACGGGAGGTGGTAAGGTGAGTTGGGTGTGGCTATGAAAGGACAGCATGAGGGATCCTTGGGGTGATGGAGTGAAAGTGAAAGGCGCGCAGTCGTGTCTGACTCTTTGTGACCCCATGGACTGTACAGTCCATGGAATTCTCCAGGCCAGAGTACTGGAATGGGTAGCCTTTCCCTTCTCCAGGGGATCTTCCCAACCCAGGGATCGAACCCAGGTCTCCCACATTGCAGGCAGATTCTTTACCAGCTGGGCCATAATGGAAGCCCAAGAATACCGGAGTAGGTAGCCTATCCCTTCTCCGTGGATCTTTCCAACCCAGGAATGGAATCGGGGTCTCCTGCATTGCATGCGGGTTCTTTACCAACTGAGCTATCAGGGAAGCTCCTGTGGTGATGGAAACACACTTTTATTGATTGTATTTATGTCAATATTGTGGTTGTGAAATTGTCCTTTAGTTTTGTAAGATGTTTCCTTTGGGGAAAAATGGATAAAGGGTCGATGGAATCTTTGCATTATTTCTTATAACTCAATGTGAATCCATAATTATTTTAAAATAGCACATTTAATTCAAAAGTATAAGTATTTAAAAAAAGCAAAGATGATCTCATATGTAGTACCTGTGCCCCATACACACTTTCTGGTACCTAGAACACTTCCTGGTAGATAGAAGACAATTAATTTTGCTAAATGAATAAGCTATGAATTTGAAACAAGAAAACGATTCTGAAGGATTGTTGGAATCAGAATATGCTTGAGAGCACAAACTTTCCACAGAAACCAGTTGAAAAAATATTCATTTTTCTAAAGAAATTCTATTCAGTTTTTTTTTTGCTTACTTCCTGGGAATACTAGTTTCTTGCATTTCTTCCTACTTTGCATGTGCTTGATATCCAGGTCTTCGGTGACTCAGAGTGTAAGTAGTCATTTGGCCCCACCCTAACTCACAGGATCAGTACCCTCCCCAGTTGCTCCATCATTTAATCCAGCACCCAGTGAGGTTTTTGGAGTTTGGGGAGAGGGAAGGGGACCTATGCCTTTGCTGTTTACTATTGGAATTCCCCGGAAGGACGCTCAGTTTACCCTTCACCAGTAAGGAGTGTTAGTCAGGAGACATTCTGCGGAAAGAAAACCAGGCCGCCGAGAACACATTCTGCTCAACAGCAGTGTTTCGACTCAGAACTCCGAGGCTCGGTGAGTACATTTTGAAGGTCTCGAAATAGAGATAACCAGATCAATGATCAATTTATGTTTCTGAGGATACTGGTGTAGTCAGAGCCAAGAGAATGCGGAGCCTGAAGTCGATTCATCAACACAGCTGATGGAGCAGCGCCCTCTAGTGGTCAGAGTCTGCGCTGCCGAGTGAAGCTAAAGGGCATCTTGTAACTTAGAAATTAAGGTAAAAGAAAATAGACTTAACTCAGCCTCTAGCAACATCTGACCTTCAAAACTGTACTTTCAAGGCTTATAAAACAAGCCAGCCTCTACAGGCAAGGAGAGGGGAGTCTGGATTCTGATTAGTAAACAGTTTCCCAGAAGCAGAACGTGAGATGCTTGTTTGCCTTTGATGTGCCTTCAGCACTTCTGTAAAACCTCCCTGTTCCTCTAAGTGCAGCCCATCTCACACTCATTAAGGATTCAGTGCTATTACCTTGATCAAGGTTTGTGATCTAGTATTGCGCTCTTACATTTTTCTGTGAAATTAAGTCAACAGATTCCCATTTCCAATGGAAATACATTCTAAGTACTGTTCTAAATGTGGAATTAAGGCCATAAAATTACAAGCATCAAGAAGAAGTAAAAATTGGTTCTGATAGTAAGATGAGCCCAGTCCAGCCCAGTTCTGCCCAGCTCAGCTCAAATCTCAGATTTCTCGTCTCTAGATTGTTCTGGGTGTTGGGGAGGTCATGGATCATGACTTGTATCATCTTACTGAGACCCCTAATTGTAAAGGATTTGATTTTGGTCATATGTGAAAGTTTTCCCTACTTTCTTCAACTTAAGTCTGAATTTTGCAATAAGAAGTTCATGATCTGAGCCACACTCAGCTCCCGGTCTTGTTTTTGCTGACTGTATAGAGCTTCTCCATCTTCAGCTGCAAAGAATATAATCAATTTGATTTCGGTATTGACCATCTGGTGATGTCCTTGTGTAGAGTTTTCTATTGTTGGCAGAGGGTGTTTTCTATCACCAGTGTGTTCTCTTGGCAAAACTCTGTCAGCCTTTGCCCTGCTTCATTTTGTATTCCAACGTCAAACTTGCCTATTATTCCAGGTATTTCTTGACTTCCTACTTTTGCATTCCAGTCCCCTATGATGAAAAGGACATCGTTTTTGGATGTTAGTTCTAGAACGTCTTGTAGGTCATCCTAGAATTGTTCAACTTCAGCTTCTTCAGCATTGGTGGTGGGAGCATAGACTTGGATTACTTAATACTGAATGGTTTGCCTTGGAATGAACAGAGACCATTCTGTCATTTTTGAGATTGCACCCACATACTGCATTTGGACTCTTTTGTTGACTATGAGGGCTACTCCATTTCTTCTAAGGGATTCTTGCCCACTCTAGTAGAAGTAATAGTCGTATGAATTAAATTCACCCATTCTGGTCCATTTTAGTTCACTGCTTCCTAAAATGTTCACTCTTGCCATCTCCTGTTTGACCACTTCCAATTTACCTTGATTCATGGACCTAGCATTCCAGGTTGCTCTGCAGTGTTGTTCTTTACAGCATTGGTCTTTACTTTTATCACCAGTCACGTTCACAACTAGGCGTTCTTTTCTCTTTGACTCCCTTTCTTCATTCTTTCTGGAGTTATCTCTCCAGTCTTCCCCAGTAGCATACTGGACACCTATTGACCCGGGGAGTTCATCTTTCAGTGTCCTATCTTTTTGCCTTTTCATACTGTTCATTGGGTTCTCAAGGCAAGAATACTGAAATGGTTTATCATTCCCTTCTCCAGTGGACCATGTTTTGTCAGAACTCTCCACCATGACCCATCTGTCTTGGGTGGCCCTACATGGCATGGCTCATAGTTTCATTTAGTTAGACAAGGCTGTGATCCATGTGATCAATTTGGTTAGTTTTCTGTGATTGTGGTTTCCATTCTGTCTGCCCTCTGATGGAGAAGGATAAGAGACTTGTGGAAGCTTCCTGATGTGAGAGACAGACTGTGGGGGAATCTGGGTCTTGTTCTGATGGGCGGGGCCATGCTCAGTAAACTTTAATCCAAATTTCTGTTGATGGGCAAGCCTGTGTTCCCTCCCTGTTGTTTGGCCTGAGGCCAAACTATGGTAGGGGTAAAGGTCACCTGCCTCAAAAGGACCTACACCTGCACTGTTGTATTCAGTGCTCCTGTTGACCCATGCCTCCACTGGAGACTCCTGGACACTCACAGGCAAGTCTGGCTCAGTCTCTTGTGGGGAAACTACTCCTTTCTTCTGGCTCCTGGTGTGCACAAGGTTTTGTTTGTGCCCTCTAAGAGCCTGTTTCCCCAGTCCTGTGGAAGTTCTGTAATCAAATCCCACTGGCCTCCAAAGTCAAATTGCCTGGGGATTCTCATTCTCTTTGCCAGATCCCCAGTTTGGGAAATCTGTTGTGGGTCCTAGAACTTTCTAAACAGTGTGAGAATTTCTTATACAGTGGAAGTGACAAAATAGATTCAAGGGGTTAGATCTGATAGACAGAGAGCCTGAAGAATTATGGATGGAGGTTCATGACATTGTACAGGAGGCAGTGATTAAGACCATTCGCAAGAAAAAGAAATGCAAAAAGGCAAAATGGTTGTCTGAGGAGGACTTACAAATAGCTGAGAAAAGAAGAGAAGCTAAAGGCAAAGGAGAAAAGGAAAGATATTTCCATTTGAATGCAGAGTTCCAAAGAATAGCAGGGAGAGAAAAGAAAGATAAGAAAGCCTTCCTCAGTGATCAATAAAACAAACAGAGGAAAACAACAGAATGGGAAAGACTAGAGATCTCTTCAAGAAAATTAGAGATACCAAGGGAATATTTCATGCAAAGATAGGCTCATTAAAGGACAGAAACAGTATAGACCTAACAGAAGCAGAAGATATTAAAAAGAGGTGGCAAGAATACACAGAAGAACTATAGAAAAAAGATCTTAATGACCCAGGTAACCACGATGGTGTGATCACTCACCTAGAGCTAGACATCCTGGAGTCTGAAGTCAAGTGGGCCTTAGGAAGCATCACTACAAACAAAGCTAGAGGAGGTGATGGAATTTCAGCTGAGCTGTTTCAAATCCTAAAAGATGATGCTGTGAAAATGCTGCACTCAATACGCCAGAAAATTTGGAAAATTCAGTAGTGGCCACAGGACTGGAAAAGATCAGTTTTCTTTCCAATCCCAAAGAAAGGCAATGCCAAAGAATGCTCAAACTACTGCACAGTTGCACTCATCTCACACATTAGTAAAGTAATGCTCAAAACTCTCCAGGCTAGGGTTCAACAGTACATGAACCATAAACTTCCAGATGTTCAAACTGGATTTAGAAAAGGCAGAGGAACCAGATATCAAATTGCCAACATCCATTGGATTATAAAAAAACCAAGAGAGTTCCAGAAGAACATTTACTTCTGCTTTATTGACTATACAAATTTGGAAAGGTGTATGACAAGGTTTTATATTGTCACCCTGCTTATTTAACTTACATGCAGAGTACATCATGAGAAATGCCAGGCTGGATGAAGCACAAGCTGGAATCAAGTTTGCTAGGAGAAATATCAATAACCTCAGATATGCAGATGACACCACCCTTATGGCAGAAAGTGAAGAGGAACTAGAAGAGCCTCTTGATGAAAGTAAGAGAGGAGAGTGAAAAAGCTGGCTTAAAACTCAGCATTCAAATAATGAACATCATGGGCATCTGGTCCCATCACTTCATAGCAAACAGATGGGGGAACAATGGAAATAGTGACAGACTTTATTTTCTTGGGCTTCAAAAATCACTGCAGATGGTGACTGCAGCCATGAAATGTAAAAGATGCTTTCTCCTTGGAAGAAAAGTTATGACCAACCTAGACAGCATATTAAAAAGCAGAGACATTACTTTGTTGACAAAGGTCCATCTAGTCAAGGCTATGGTTTTTCCAGTGGTCATGTATGTATGTGAGAGTTGGACCATAAAGAAAGCTGAGCACTGAAGAATTGATGCTTTTGAACGTGGTGTTGGAGCAGACTCTTGAGAGTCCATTGCAAGGAGATCAAACCAGTCCATCCCAAAAGAAATCAACTTTGAATATTCATTGGAAGGACTGATGCTGAAGCTGAAACTCCAATACTTTGGACACCTGATGTGAAGTGCTGACTCATTAGAAAAGACCCTGATGCTGGGAAAGACTGAAGGCAAGAGGAGAAGGGGACGACAGCGGATGAGATGGTTGGATGACATCACTGACTTGATGGACATGAGTTTGAGAAAACTCTGGGAGTTGGTGATGGACAGAAAACTGTCATGCTGCAGTCCATGGGGTCGCAAAGAGTCAGACATGACTGAGTGACTGAACTGAACTGAGGCCTCTAAACTCTCTACCAGTTCTCAAAGTCCTTTTTCACCACGGATCTTTTGGCTGGAAACTCTGTCTCCTCAAATATCTTCTGTGTCTGTGCTCGGTCACTCAGTCTTGTCTGTCTCCTTGTGCCACATGGACTGTAGCTTGCTAGCCTCCTATGCCCATTGAATTTTCCATGCAAGAATACTGGAGTAGGTTCCCATATCCTACTCCAAGGGATCTTCCGGATCCAGTGACTTATAGGTCGATCCAGAGACCCCTTTCTGTGTCTCCTGTATTGGCAGGTAGATTGTTTACCACTGAGTCACCTGGGAAGCCTCAAATACTGTTTATACATCTTTAAAAGTTTCTTTATTTTGCTATTTTTTCTCAAGTGGATAATTTTCATGTTATCATGTTATTGAGGGGAGCCTGTCTCTGACCTTTTGCATGTCTTTATTGTGGTTTGACTAAGTTCAATTTAAAATTACCATTGCTTTAATATGTACTTTAGCACACATTTTATTTCAAAGTTTTAAATACCATTAAAAGGTTTATGCCTTAAAAGATATTTATGCTTTTGAAAAGGAGGCAATGGAGGTATAGGTGTGAGAGTTGGACCATAAAGAAGGCTGAGTGCCGAAGAATTGATGCCTTTGAACTATGGTGCTGGAGAAGACGATTGAGAGTTGCTTGAACAGCAAGGAAATCAAACCACTCAATCCTAAAGGAAATCAACTCTGAATATTTATTGGAAGTACTGGTGCTGAAGCTGAAGCTCCAATACTTTGGCCACCTGATGCAAAGAACCAATTTATTGGAAAAGACCCTGATGCTGAGAAAGATTGAAAGTAAAAGGAGAAGGGGTGGCAGAAACTGAGATGTTTAGGTAGTATCACCAACTCAATAGACTTGAATTTTGAGCACACTCTGGGAGATAGTTAGGAACAGAGAAGCCTGGCATCTTGCAGTCCATGAGGTTGCAAAGAGTCAGACAAGACTTAGTGACTGAACAACAAAAAACAATAACAAAGTGGAAATAGCAGCTTGTTTGCTTTATACATGTCCTCTATGGTCCCCTCCCAAAATTCCTGTGTCCCTTTCACAGAACACTGCATTATGAGCAGAAATTAGAGAAGCTTTAAATAATTTCATCATAATGTCCCAGTTGTCTCCTTTCTTTACCCTCAGAGGCTAAAGTGTGTATATGTGTCCGTGCCTGACTCTTTTGTGACCCAATGAACTGCAGCCCACCAGGCTCTTCTGTCCATGGGATTCTACAGGCAAGAATATTGGAGTGGGTAGATATTTCCTCCTCCAGGGGATCTTTCCGACCCAGGGATCAAACCCGAGGCTCCTGCATTGGCAGGTGGATTCCTTTACCACTGAGCCACTTGGAAAGCCTATAGAACCTAAGCCAGGGTTTTGTAGTTCTCATAATTTTCTCACAATGTTGGATTAAAAAAAAAATGAAATCAATCCTGATATTTGGGCTCCCGACTTTTACATTTTAACTATACCAAAAAATGCAACTGTCTTTGAAAAAGGCTTTGAAAGTCTTTGAACAATAGTTTATTTCCAAGTATCCTCCTCATGTGTGTCATTAAAAAAAAAAATCATATAATTATTTGAGAAAAGTTTGATTTAAGAAATATGCCATTCAGAGATTTCTCCTTATCTTTCTGCTTATCTCTATCTCTCTCACACACAGGCACACTTAGGAAATGATTTAATTTCACCCCCTTGCATTTGGGATATGTTTGATAGCAAGTTTGTGGACAAAGTGGAAAAGTGATCATTTAGCCTAAGAAATTAGATTGTAGTTTTACTCTATCAAGAAGCAACTGTATATAGATGAGAAAATATTGAACATTTATGTCAGTAATTTAATGTTACCCATTTAAAATTCATCTGACAGTTTTAAATATGGAAATTTTAGTTTCTTATTCACATCAACAGATAATAAAACTTCTATGATTCCTTATGGCTATGACAGTCTTGATGTGCATAATGACTTTAAAAAAGTAATACTCAAGAGAAAAATCTCCTAATAATCTGGAATTTGGAAGAAGCAAAACCACTTTTTTATGGCAACTGAATGGCTTCTTAAATCATTAACATGTTTCTTCACTTTAGCCAGTGTTTTCAGTGAGATGTAAATCTTGAATATATAAATATTTTCTAGAACTGTGGTTCTGGAGAGGACTCTTGAGAGCCCCTTGGACTGCAAGGAGATCAAACCAGTCAATCCTAAAGGAAATCACCCCTGGATATTTACTGGAAGGACTGATTCTGAAGTTCCAATATTTTGGCCACCTGTAGTGAAGGGCCTAGTCATTGGAAAAGACCCTGATGCTGAGAAAGACTGAGGGCAAGAGAAGGGAGCGACAGAGTATGACATGGTTAGATAGCATCATTGAGTCAATGGACGTGAGTTTGAGCAAACTCCTGGAGATAGTAAAGGACAGGGGGGCCTGGCACGTGGCTGTCCACGGGGTCACTAAGAGGTGAAAATGACCAAAGTGGCTGAGCACAGCGTAGCACAGTGGTGTGAAAGACACATCTCTGTTGAAAGGGAGTGTGCTTCAGTATCGCCTCAGGAACGATGACTCCAAGCCGAGATTCTAAGGCACAGAAATATACCTCTTAAACATAAACAAAACATCAAGTTCAGTTCAGTTCAGTCGCTCAGTCATGTCCGACTCTTTGTGACCCCATGAACCGCAGCACACCAGGCCTCCCTGTCCATCACCAACTCCCAGAGTCCACCCAAACCCATGTCCATGGTGATGCCGTCCAACATCCTCTGTTGTCCCCTTCTCCTCCTGCCCTCAATCTTTCCCAGCATCAGGGTCTTTTCAAATGAGTCAGCTCTTTGCCTCAGGTGGCCAAAGTATTGGAGTTTCAGCTTCAACATCAGTCCTTCCAATGAACACCCAGGATTGATTTCCTTTAGGATGGACAGATTGGATCTCCTTGCCGTCCAAGGGACTCTCAAGAGTCTTCTCCAACACCACAGTTCAAAAGTATCAGTTCTTCGGCACTTTCTCAACTTTTTTTAGAGTCCAACTCTCACATCCATACATAACTACTGGAAAAACCATAGTCTTGACTAGACGGACCTTTGTTGCCAAAAAGTAATGTGCTTTTTAATGTGCTGTCTAGGTTGGTCATAAGTTTCCTTCCAAGGGGCAAGCGTCTTTTAATTTCATGGCTGCAATCACCATCCGCAGTGATTTTGGAGCCCAGAAAAATAAAGTCAGCCACTGATAGTCTGGTTCTCAGTATAGAATGTACTATACTTTCCACAATAAATCGTACTAATATTAACAGAAAACTTTAAACAGGAACCAAATGATATAAAAGTATGGTGAGTATTAATATGAAAATAGTAAGTTATTTATCTAAGATACCCAAAATCAAGGTTTTCCATTATTTTCTTATTGGAGAAAGAAATGGCAACCCACTCTAGTATTCTTGCCTGGAAAATCCCATGGACAGAGAAGTCTTGGTGGGCTACAGTCCATGGGGTGGCAAAAAAGTAGGACATGACTTAATGATTAAACAACAGCAACAACATTATATTCTGAATACTTAAAATCGTTATATAAGCAAAGCATCAAACTTCTATAATTTGTTCCTGAGAGAGAGAACTTTTATATGGACATGTTTCTTTCTTCCTGTTTTTTTTTTGTAAGCAGCAATTCAGTAATTTTCTTCATATCATATTTAGATAATTGAGAATTCATGTATAGTATTAAACACAGTCTCTTCTTCCTGAAATAAAAATAACTTGACTTCCTTAGTTGCATTTTCAATTCTCCAAAAACTGAAGAAACAGTGAAGGATTGGCTTCCTGAAACTTAATTCTAAGCAACAAAAGGTATTTAGGATTGGCAAAATTTCTTAAGTGACAATTAATTGGTTATATCTATATTTTATATTTCGAATCAGGAAAACAGTCAAAAGCAGAGAAATCTGATGTTTATTATTCTTGGATAAAAGCATGCCAAGGATCAGTAGAAGGTGTTATAAACACATATGTCTTGACTTTCAAGACGAGTGATTAAGGCTTTGTTTAAAAGTGTTAGCATGGAACTAAAAGAATGTTGCCCTCTCATTCTCTCAGAGCAGAAAGACAGGAAATTCTAGGGGGAAAAACATTCTCTGGACTTGAGAACAGTTCTCAGAGAACAGTGTTCTCTGGGGGAAAATTTAGGCATGATTTCATGAGTAAACTTTCAGCTGAAACTCAGAATCCTTTTTCAGAGAGGTTTCAAAGACAAGCTGATTTGACCAAACATATCAGGACTCCCAGAAATGGCATTCTTATCAGAGATTTTTTGAAGTAGTATCAAAAAAAAGTTCTTAATGTTGATTTGAAAATGGATGACAACTCATTTTATTTAGTCTCTTATTCTGATTTTACCAAGGTACCATATTTGTTGCTATTTCCACATTTCTTACCATTCTTCAAAAGTTAAACCACAGATGTTAATGAAATGTCTTGTTAAGTCGCTAAGTCATGTCTGACTCTTTGTGACCCAAATAGACTTTCAGCCAAAAGGCTTCCTTGTCATTCACTGTCTCCAGAGTTTGCTCAAACTCATGTCTATTGAGTCAGTGATGCCATCCAACTATCTGATCTTCTGTCGCCACCTTCTCCTCCTGCCCTCAATCTTTCCCAGCATCAGGGTCTTTTCCAATGAGTTGGCTCTTCCCATCAGGCGGCCAAAATATTGGAGCTTCCACTTCAGCCTCGGTCCTTCTAATGATTATTCAAGGTTAATTTCCTTTAGGATTAATTGGTTTGATCTCGTTGTTGTCCAAGGGACTTTCAAGAGTCTTCTCTAGCACCACAATTTGAAAGCATCAAGTTTTCTGGTACTCAGCCTTCTTTATGGCCAAATTCTCATATCTGTTCATGACTACTGGAAAAATCATAGCTTTGACTATATGGACCTTTGCTGGCAAAGTGATGTCTCTGCTTTTTAACATGTTGTCTCAGTTTGTTATAGCTTTTCTTCCAAGGAGCAAATGTCTTAATTTCACAGTTGCAGTCACCGTCTGCCATGATTCTGGAGCCCAAGAAAATAAAATCTGTCACTGTTTCTGTTTTTTTTTTTTTTTCCCATTTATTTCTATTAGTTGGAGGCTAATTACTTTACATCATTACAGTAGTTTTTGTTATACATTGAAATGAATTAGCCATGGATTTACATGTATTCCCCATCCCAGTCCCCCCCATCCCACCTCCCTCTCCACCCCATCCCTCTGGGTCTTCCCAGTGCACCAGGCCCTAGGACATGTACCCAACCTGGGCTGGTTATCTGTTTCACCCTAGACAATATACATGTTTCAATGCTGTTCTCTTGAAACATCCCACCCTCGCCTTCTCCCAGAGTCCACAAGTCTGTTCTATACATCTGAGTCTCTTTTTCTGTTTTGCATATAGGGTTATCGTTACCATCTTTCTAAAGTCCATATATATATGTTAGTATACTGTAATGGTCTTTATCTTTCTGGCTTACTTCGCTCTGTATAATGGGCTCCAGTTTCATCCATCTCATTAGAACTGATTCAAATGAATTCTGTTTCTGTTTTTCTCCATCTATTTGCCATGAAGTGATGGGACCAGATGCCATGATCTCCATTTTTGAATGTTGAGTTTTAAGCCAGCTTTTCCAGTCTCCTCTTTCACCTTCATCAAGAGACTCTTTTAGTTCCTCTTCTTAATGGCTTTCTGCCATAAAGGTGGTATCATCTGTGGTTATTGACATTTCTCCTGGCAATTTTGATTCCAGCTTGTGATTCACCCAGCCTGACATTTGATGTACTCTGCACAGAAATTAAATAAGCAAAGTGACAATATACAGCCTTGACATATTCCCTTCCCAGTTTTGAGCCAGTTTGTTATTCTATGTCCAGTTCTAACTGTCGCTTCTTGACATGTTTCTCAGGAGGCAGGTAGGGTGGTCTGGTATTCTCATCACTTTAAGAATTTTCCACAGTGTGTTGTGATCCACACAGTCAAAGGTTTTCTCATAGTCAATGAAATAGAAGTAGATGTTTTCCTGGAATTCTCTTGCTTTTTCTATGATCTAACAGATATTGGCAATTTGACCTCCTGGTTCCTCTGCCTTTTCTAAATGTCTATTGTGTGCATTCAGTAAGTGTGTTGGAGATTCTGGTGGAGAAATAGGTAACAACCCATTCTTTTCTTACATTAAAACCATTGCACTCTTTCTCACTATTTTGACCTCTTTCCCTTGATCCACCCTTCCCCTATTTACTACTTATTTGTCCTTCAAAGGTTTAACTTGAATTTTATCCTCTCTGATGTGGGTTTCCCAGGTGGCACAGTGGATAAAGACTCTGCCTGCCAGTCTAGAAAATGTGGGTTCCTTCTCTGGGTTGGGAAGATCCTGTGGAGTAGGAAATGGCAACCCACTCCAGTATTCTTGACTGGAAAATTCCATGGACAGAGGAGCCTGGTGGACTATACAGTCATGGGTTCCAAAGAATTGGACACAACTGAAAAGACATGCATGACACAGCTACCCATAATCAGCCAAACTAACCTAACACCCTCCTACTCTCTGTTTCCAAAAAAAGTGCTCATTGTGCACATTATGACATTTTAAGTTTTATATGAGACTTTGTTTCCATGCTCTATCTCTACTAGGTTTGCAAGATCATGTCTGAGTCATTTCTGCCTCCATCTCCCACATAAGAAATCATTAAAGATTTGATTATCTTTGAGGAACTTACTGTCAAGCAAGGAGCATATTTAAAATAATGAAAAATCATAGGAGGCAATGATTAAGTCATTGATTTATTCAACAAATTTTTATTAATTGCCTATTTTGGCTTAGCTAAAGAAGTAAGCAAGGTAGAATTGGTACCAGATTTCAAATAATTTAAAATTTGGGCTTGTTATTGTTGTTCAATTGCTCAGTCATGTCCAGACCTTTGCAAATCCATGGACTGCAGCACGCCAGGCCTCCCTGTCCTTCATCATCTCCTGGAATTTGCTCAAACTCATGTCCATTGAGTCGGTGATGCCATCCAACCATCTCATCCTCTAAGGTCCCCTTCTCCTCCTGCCTTCAATCTTTCCCAGCACCAGGGTCTTTTTCAATGAGTTAGCTCTTTGCATTGGGCGGCCAAAGTATTAGAGCTTCAGCTTCAGCATCAGTCCTTCCAATGAATATTCAGGGTGGATTTCCTTTAGGATTGACTGCTTGGCAGTCAACTGACAAGGAGTCAATTGACTCCTTGCAATCCAAGGGACTCTCAAGAGTCTTCTCTTGGGTTTAGAGACAGGTGTTAAATAATGGATCATTAAAAGTGATTTGTAATTAGTGCAGGGTGCCAGGAGAATGAAGAATAGGCATGGGAAACAGCATGTTCAAGGTCCTGAGGTGATAAGAAGCTTGGTCCTTCAGAGAAAATGAGAGAAGACTGGTGGCACTGACTCAGGAATAGACAGGAGAGATGGACAAGAGATCAGTGTGGGGAGCTGGGCAGAGGCCAGACCATGTAGGGGCTTTTAGCTCACATTAAAACACCTGGAATTTATTGTCTATCCAAAAGAGAATCGTTCAAGGATATGAAGCAGGATTGCAACATGATTGAATTTACTATTAAAAAAAAAGAGCTTTTTCTTGCTATCAGTTGAATACTGACGTGGGGAGATAGATAAGTTGGGTGAATGATGATTGTAACTTATGCTAGTATGATATAAGTATGGAAGAGAGAAAACTAGATGGATTTGAGAGATTTTAGAAGCTAGGATCCACAATATTTAGAGATTAATTTGATGTGTGTGTGTGTGTGTGTGTTTGGTATTCTGTGTTGAACTTGTGGTGGAAGCATGAGGGAGAAGAAAATGTCAAAGATGACTCAAGTTTCTTAATTAGGTGGTTTCATGAATGACAGCATGTTTTTAAATGCTTATGTGGAAAAATTTTAAAAATGCAAGGTTGTCAACCCAGCCTGCCTCATCAATCTTTGGAACCTAAAACCTCATACTCTTTATAAGTGTATTCAAGTGCACCCTATAAAAAGAGGAAAGATCCTGATGATGGTTGATAGGTAACTTTTAAAACCATTTTTAGTAGAGATTGTTGGGACTCTAACTTGTGGCAGGAAATGAGCCTTGAGTGCATGAGACTTGTCTGGCAGGGGCTCTTAGAGTAGTTGGTGAGATGAGGAAATGGAGGACAGGAAAAAAAGAGGGGGCTTGGAAACAGGCTTTACTGTTGGCAAATGCAAGAATTTTGCTGGAGAATGGGGAGGTCCTAAAGGGCATGTATCATAGCATCTCCAGAGAATCAGATGTTGCAAATACGTAACTGCCATTCTAATCTCCTCCCCTTTGCTTTCAGCTGAGCTCTTCGCCATCATAATGGCAATCTTCTTTCACAAACTTAGAATCTAGTTGAGCTTCACTATCTCCCATACCTGATTTCCTGCAATTCTCCCTGAAATATCGAGCTCATAAGCCCTTAATATGTTTCTGTGACTCAGCACCTCTCGCTAATTAATGTAATACATTTTAGAAACTGTCTCAAAAGGCTTTAACTCTCTGCCACTCCGGCCCTTCGTTTCCCTCCACCCACACTTTGAGCTAAATATAAACCAGCTCTTCTGACTAAACCTTGAATCCTTTTATAAAATTCACTAGATGGCAGTAGAGGAGCTCGTTCACGGTGGAAAAATGCCTTCTGTGCAAGGGGGATGTGCATGCAAATGTGACTCCAGCGTCCCACTGTTACCTGGATTAAAGGCAGAGAGAACCTAAAAGAGGAAAGTAGCACAGTTAGTTTAAATGCTGCTTCATCAATTCAATCTGCTTGGTATTCACATCATCCAGGAGAAAAGGTTTTCAAGTACACTTGTCTCTTGTTTAATGAAGTAAATGCGACTCTGTTTTCTTTTTCAACCCATAAAGTTAATTTTCATTCAATAAACCCTATTTTTCCTCACAGAATTTCATTATTAAATGGGGGATACAGTCCTTTAGGAAAAAAAAAAACTGTTCATGAATATTATTAAATCTTAGGAAGTCAGCGAATATTTTGAAATAGCTGGTTTAAAGGAAAATTACTGTGTGCCTAAAACACTGACAATAGTATTAAAATATTTACAAATATTCCTAAAATATCAGTACCATTATGCTATATTCTAAATAAGTCAGGAAATAGAAAATATTAAGAAAGAAAATATAGCATAGTAACAATCTTTCGAAACAAAGGATCAAACTGTCAAGCTAGTCACTCTTTAAATCTTTAGTTGTGTTGTTCAGTCACTAAGGCGTGCCTGACTTTTTGTGACTCCATGTACGGCATTGCGCCAGGCTTCCCTGATCTCAACTATCTCCTGGAGTTTGCTCAAACTCATGTCCATTGAGTCAGTGATGCCATTCAACCATTTCATCTTCTCCCATCCCCTTTTCCTCCTGCCCTCTTGCCCTCTTTCCCAGCATCAAGGTCTTTTCCAATAAGTCAGCTCTTCCCGTCAAGTGGTCAAAGTATTGGAGTTTCAGCTTTAGCATCAGTCCTTCCAATGAATATTCAGGGTTGATTTCCTTTATGATTGATTGCTGTGATCTTCTTGAGGTCCAAGGGACTCTCAAGAGTCTTCTCCAACATCACAATTTGAAAGCATCAATTCTTCGGCACTCACCCTTCTTTAGAGTCCAACTCTCACATCTGCACATGACTACTGGAAAAGTCATTATTTGACTATTTACTGACCTTTGTCAGTAAAGTGATGTTTATGCTTTTTAATATGCTGTCTAGGTTTGTCATAGCTTTCCTTTCAAGGAGGAAGTGTGTTTTTTAATTTCATGGCTGCAGGCACCACCCACAGTGATTCAGGAGCCCAAGAAAATAAAATCTGTCACTGTTTCTACTTTTTCCCCTTCTGCTTGCCATGAAGTGATGGAATTGGATGCCATGATCTTTGTTTGAATGTTGAGTTTTAAGCCAACTTTTTCACTCTCATCTTTTGTCTTCATCAAGAGGCTCTTTAGTTCTTCACTTTCTGCCATTAGAGTGGCATCATCTGCATATCTGAGGTTATTAATATTTCTCCTGGCAATCTTTAGTAGTTTGATTCAATTTTTCCATTGCCTTGAAGGGTCACACCCCCTTTTAAACTATATATTAAACATAATTCATTTAAAACATTTTTTTTTGTATGAGAACTTGGGCTCTTTCCAGGTATTAGCTCATACTGACTCTTTAATGGCCAAAGCAGTGTGGTATTTATTTACCTGATGATAGATGTTCCATATTAGGTAATATTATTAGCATTTGCACCACGTGTTATTGTTTATAAAATGTTTTTTCATAAACATCATTTCATTTAATCTTTACAACCATGTGGTTATTTAGGGATTATTATCCTTTTTTTTTTTTACAGATGAGTAAAAAAGAGATCATAAAGGTTTAACAATGTATCCAAGGTCATACACATTTTAAGTGACAGAATTTTGACATAAACCTAAGTTTTAACTCTTAAATCTCTGGATCTTCCCACAACTCGTCACTGAGTGTCCTGTTGAAGATAGACTGGGGCTGATGGTGAAGGGCTTTGTAAACCTTGGAACAGAGATTTTCTGTCAAGGGCAATGGGGAGCCACTGAAGCATCCTGAGCTAAGGCACAACATGGTCTGCATTTAATGAAAGACAACTCTGGTTACAGTGTGGAAGTCGTTTAGAGGCAGCAAGAGTGGCTGTGGGGAGGTTGGGGTGGTGGCTGTGTCAGTGTTCAGGAGAAGAAAGTGGCTTTGGGTGATGCCAATGGGCAATGGACTGCAAGGAGATCAAGTCAGTCATTCCTAAAGGAAGTCAACCCTGAATATTCATCAGAAGGACTGTTGCTGAAGCTGAAGTTCCAATACTTTGGCCATCTGATTTGAAGAAGTGACTCATTGGAAAAGACCCTGCAGCTGGAAAAGATTGAGAGCAAGAGGAGAAGGGGGTGACAAAGGATGAGATGGTTGGATGTCATCACTGACTCAATGGACACGAATTTGAGCAAACTCCAGGAGATAGTGAGGGACAGGGAAGCCTCGCGTGCTGCAGTTCAAGGGATTGCAAAGAGGTGGACCCGACTTATCGACTGAACAACAACAAAATGGGCATTGTGAAAGAAAATTGGTCCGATTTAAGAGAAGTTCAGTAGTTGAAATGAACAGTACTTGATTGAGTATAAGCTGAGGATAAAGGAAAGGGGTGTGCCAAGGATGACTTTTATGATGGTAGTAAAGGTTTATTTTTCTGATATGTTGTCTACTATCTAATCAATAAAAGTCCTTGCTAACAGAATTTCTTTTATAGTTTTAAATTGCATTTCTGAAAGGCTGAGCTCTTTCGCCTGAGCATTCTTCCCTCTGTTTCTCCCCATCCTACAAGCCTGAGCTTAGTCTGTCTCCTCCAAGAAATCCTCTCAGTCTGCGCAGCTGGAAAGCTCTTCTGTTCTCCTGTGGCCCACGTCCACACCTCTGGCTGGTCTACTGTCACTCTCTGCATTTACTGTGGGGTTTATAGCTACTGCCTCAAACAGACTATAATTCTTTTGAGTTAGACTTGAATAAATACCAACTGAATAAATACTTGAATTAATAGATTTGAACTCATACTTTTCTTCCATTTTACAAGTAAGATGGTGTTCTTACTAAAAAATGGAAAGGTTGACATCATAAACAAGAAACTTAAGGCAAAGATGGGGACAGGAGATTAGTGGACCCTTAGAGCTCTCATCTAAAATAATTTGGCTTCTAGCTCCAGAGACACTACTTTACAGGCCAGTGAAAAGACTTTAGATGTTATATCAGAACTGTGAATCATAATCTTTTAGAATTTGTAGAGAATGTCAGTAGCCTCAAATGAAAATAAATGGGAGAATGCTACCATTTTTATTAGGAAAGAATGGTAAGTTCCAGAAACAAAATTCATTAATTTTTATTTAAATCACAAAAATAATAAATTAATTGATTAATTATCCAATTTATTTATTCTGTAAAAATGTATTGACTACTGAGAACACAAAGATAAATAAGAAGGAAACCATAACCTTTTAGAGGAGACTTAGAAGCATGAAAGAATAAATGTAACATGATGTGACCTGTATTATAATAGAGATATGTACATATAGCTATGGCAATACAAATGAGAAATTAATTCTGCCTGAGCATGTGGTCATGGATAGCTGTAGATAAGAAGTGACATTTGCATTACTCTTTAAATAATAAGTTGGAATTACCCAGAAATCAAATAGGAAAGAACATCACAAGCATGCAAAATGCATAATCGAGTTATGAAAGAATTATAATGCCTGTCTGAGCAGGTGGAACAGAAGATGTGTTAGAGAAAATGACATGAAATAAACCCAGAAGGCCAGGTTAGAACTGAGAGAGGACCTAGCTTAGGAGCCATAATAAGAAGCTGTTGCCTGATTGTGTAGAAAATTTTAGAGCTCATTAAAAAAAAAACAAAAAAACAACACATGATTTTCAAGTGTGCAGAAAAAAAGTGTAGTGATAAGTAAGAATTAGTATGTGAGTGAGAACCTGCAGTGTCTGGCAGAGATCAATGATCAATAAGTATTGGATGAATAAAGTTAGATTCCTAAGGAAGGTTATTTTTTTTTTGATTGACATTTTATTTATTTTTATTAGCTGGAGGCTAATTACTTTACAGTATTGTAGTGGGTTTTATCATACATTGACATGAATCAGCCATGGATATACATGTGTTCCCCATCCCGATCCCCCCTCCCACCTCCCTCTCTACCCAATCCCTCTGGGTCTTCCCAGTGCACCAGGCCCGAGCACTTGTCTCATGCATCCAACCTGGGCTGGTGATCTGTTTCGCCCTAGATAATATACATGTTTCGAAGTTGTTCTCTTGAAACATCCCCCCCTTGCCTTCTCCCACAGAGTCCAAAAGTCTGTTATGTATATCTGTGTCTCTTTTTCTGATTTGCATATAGGGTTATCATTACATCTTTCTAAATTCAATATATATGTGTTAGTATGCTGTAATGTTCTTTATCTTTCTGGCTTACTTCACTCTGTATAATGGGCTCCAGTTTCATCCATCTCATTAAAACTGATTCAAACGAATTCTTTTTAATGGCTGAGTAATATTCCATGGTGTATATGTACCACAGCTTCCTTATCCATTCGTCTGCTGATGGGCATCTAGGTTGCTTCCATGTCCTGGCTATTATAAACAGTGCTGCGATGAACATTGGGGTGCACGTGTCTCTTTCAGATCTGGTTTCCTCGGTGTGTATGCCCAGGAGTGGGATTGCTGGGTCATATGGCAGTTCTATTTCCAGTTTTTTATGAAATCTCCACACTGTTCTCCATAGTGGCTGTACTAGTTTGCATTCCCACCAACAGTGTAAGACAGTATGGTACTGGCACAAAGACAGAAATATAGATCAATGGAACAAATAGAAAGCCCAGAGGTAAATCCACGCACCTATGGACACCTTATCTTCGACAAAGGAGGCAAGGATATACAATGGAAAAAAGACAACCCCTTTAACAAGTGGTGCTGGGAAAACTGGTCAACTACTTGTGAAAGAATGAAACTAGAACACTTTCTAACACCATACGCAAAAATAAACTCAAAATGGATTACAGATCTAAATGTAAGAGCAGAAACTACAAAACTCCTAGAGGAGAACATAGGCAAAACACTCTCCGACATAAATCACAGCAGGATCCTCTATGACCCACATCCCAGAATATTGGAAATAAAAGCAAAAATAAACAAATGGGACCTAATGAAACTTAAAAGCTGTTGCACAACAAAGGAAACTATAAGCAAGGTGAAAAGACAACCTTCAGAATGGGAGAAAATAATAGCAAATGAAGCAACAGACAAAGGATTAATCTCAAAAATATACAAGCAACTCCTGCAGCTCAATTCCAGAAAAATAGATGACCCAATAAAAAAATGGGCCAAAGAACTAAACAGACATTTCTCCAAAGAAGACATACAGATGGCTAACAAACACATGAAAAGATACTCAATATCACTCATCATCAGAGAAATGCAAATCAAAACCACAAAGAGGTACCATTACACACCAGTCAGGATGGCTGCTATCCAAAAGTCTACAAGCAATAAATGCTGGAGAGGGTGTGGAGAAAAGGGAACCCTAAGGAAGGTTTAAAATAAACAATATTTAAAATATTTGTGATGCTAAATGAATATATACAAACCAATAGCCTTTGTACATACTAGAAAGGAATGACTGGAAACTGTAATGGAAACAATACCATTTTCAACAGCAACAAACAAAATCTACATATTTGTAACATTATAAAAAATGAAAATTTGGAAATCTCAAATTTGGACAACTCAGCGGTGGCCACAGGACTGGAAAAGGTCAGTTTTCATCCCAATACCAAAGAAAGGCAATGCCAAAGGATGTTCAAACTACTGCACAATTGTACTCATCTCACACACTAGCAAAGTAATGCTCAAAATTTTTCAAGCTAGGCTTCAATAGTGCATGAACCAAGAACTTTCGGATATTAAAACTGGGTTTAGAAAAGGCAGAGGAACCAGAGATCAAATTGTCAACATTCATTGGATCATAGAAAAAGCAAGAGAATTCCAGAAAAACATCACTTCTGCTTCATTGATTATGCTAAAGCCTTTGACTGTGTGGATCACAAGAAACTGGAAAATTCTTATGGAGATGGGAATACCAGACCACCTTACCTGCATCCTGAGAAATCTGTATGCAGGTTAAGAAGCAACAATTAGAACTGGACATGGAACAACAGACTGACTCCAAATTGGGAAAGGACTATGTCATATTATCACCCTGCTTATTTAACTTACATGCAGAGTACATGTGAAATACTGAACTGGATGAAGCACAAGCTGGAATGAAGGTCACCAGGAGAAATATCAATAACCTCAGATATGCAGATGACACCACCCTTATGGCAGAAAGCGAAGAGAAACTAAAGAGCCTCTTGATGAAAGTGAAAGAGGAAAGTAAAAAAGCTGGCTTAAAATTCAATATTCAAAAAAACTAAGATCATGACATCCAGTTCCATCACTGTATGGCAAATACATGGGGAAACAATGGAAACAGTGATGGATTTTATTTTCTCAGGTCCAAAATTACCGCAGATGGTGACTGCAGCCATGAAATTAAAA
Source organism: Odocoileus virginianus (assembly GCF_023699985.2). Classification (NCBI taxonomy): domain Eukaryota; kingdom Metazoa; phylum Chordata; class Mammalia; order Artiodactyla; family Cervidae; genus Odocoileus; species Odocoileus virginianus. Next base: position 55,657,786 of record NC_069683.1, read on the forward strand.
GACACTTGTTTCTTGGAAGAAAAGTTATGACCAATCTAGCCAGCATATTAAAAAGCAGAGACATTACTTTGCTGACAAAGGTCCGTCTGTCAAAGCTATGTTTTTTCCAGTAGTCATTTATGGATATGAGAGTTGGACCATAAAGAAAGCTGAGTGTCAAAGAATCGATGCTTCTGAAATGTGGTGTTGGAGCAGACTCTTGAGAGTCCCTTGGATTGCAAGGAGATCAAACCAGTCAGTCCTAAAGGAAATCAGTCCTGAATATTCATTGGAAGGACTGATGCTGAAACTCCAATACTTGTGGCCACTTGATATGAAGAACTGACTCATTAGAAAAGACCCTGATGCTGGAAAAGATTGAAGGCAGGAGGGGAAGGGAATGACAGAGGATGAGATGGTTGGATGGCATCACCAACTCAATGGACATGAGCTTGAGAAAGCTCTGGGAGTTGGTGAAGAACAAGGAAGCCTGGCCTGCTGTAGTCTGTGGGGTCGCAAAGAGTCAGTCATGACTGAGCTAAACTGATAAAAACTGAATTGGATCTAGAAGAGTAAAACACAAAACATTAATAAATGATGTAAAAGATGCAAGATGACTTGAATATTTGATAAAACAGGCTATGTCATTGGATGGGAACACAACGTTTAAGAAATATTAATTCTTATAGCTTATTTAGCAGCTTGAAAATGAAAAAGAAAGTCGCTTAGTCATGTCGAACCCTTTGCAACTCCATGGACCATAGCCTGCCAGGCTCCTCTGTCCATAGAATTTTCCAGACAAGAATACTGGAGTGGGTAGCCATTCCCTTCTCCAGATACGGTATTTTAATGTTATTTTAATAAAAATATGAGTGATTTTTTCTATGCAGGAAGGAAATACATATTTAAACTTCTTCTGGAGGCGTAGTAAGATATTAGCATCGAAATTTTGTTTTAAAAGAAGACTAATGAAAAAGTCTTCTCTTTTTTGGTATCAAAAGATATTACAAAGCTATAATAATTGAAATAATATCATACCAAAGCAAAATCAAATATGAATGTCATTGGCATAAGAACTTATAAATAAACTTTAATGTATAAATAACATGTCATTGAATGTTAATGTGAAAAATGGTTTATTCCATAATTGATACTGGCAAAGTTTATTAGCTGAAATAGAGGCTCATTTACCCATGCTTCTAAACACCAGAAAAATTCATATAATACATAATTTTAAGTATGATTATTGATTTTATTTTTTGCTTATTGATTTTAAAGTAATGCTATTGTAATTATTGATTAAGACTTGTTGTAGTGTAAAACCTATGAATTGTGGGGTAAAAAATTGGTATTTTTACGGAATGTACAATTTGTGATGTATGTTTTAGTAGATACTATCTTAATTTATCAAAATTCAATTATGTAAGTACTTACATGCATACTTATGTGTTCATGCTCAGTCATGTCCAATTCTTTGCAACCCCATAGAACTGTATCCTGCTAGGCTCCTCTATCCAAGGAATTTTCCAGGCAACAATACTAGAGTGGGTCAACATTTCCTTCTCCTGACCCAGGGATCAAACCTGAATCTCTTGCATCAGCTGCATTGACAGGTAGACTTTTTACCACAGAGCCACCTTGGAAGCAACTATTTGTATGTTATGTATCAATTAAAAAATGTACATCCTTAAACATTGATAATTATTAGAGAAGTGAAAATTAAAACCAAAAGGAAGTATCACTTCACACCAATCAGAATGGCTATCATCAAATGTCTAAAAACAGTCCTATACTGTTGGTGGGAATTAAATTGGTGCAACTACTATGGAAAACAGTAGAGAGGTTCCTTAAAAAACTAAAATAGAGCTACTAAGTGATCAAGCAAACCCACTCCTGGATAGATACTTGGAAAAGATGAAAACTCAAATTAAAAAAGGTACTTGAACACCCATATTCATAACAGTACTATTCACAATAACCAAGACATAGAAGGAACCTAAATGCCCATTGGCAGATGAATGAATAAAGAAGATGTGGTATACATACACAATGAAATATTACTTAGTCATAAAAAGAATCAAATATTATCATTTGCAGCAACATGGATAGACCTAGAGAATATCATATTTAGTGAAGTAAGTCAGACAAAGACAAATATTAAACGATGTCACTTACCTGTGCAATCTAAAAACTATTACAAATAAATCTAAGTACAAAATAGAAACACAGTCATAGACAGAATAAAAACTTACGGTTACTAAAGAAGAAAGTGGGGAGGGAGGGAGAAATTAGGAGTGTGAAATTAATAGATACAAATTAGTATACATAAACTAGACAAACAACAAGGATTTACTGTATAGCACAGGGGACTATACTCAGTATCTTCTAATAATCTATAATGGAAAGTAATCTGAAAATATAACTAAATCACTTTGTTGTGCACCTGAAATTAACACAATATTTTACACAAATTATATTGCAATGAAAAAGAAAATTAAAATATGCATCATTTTGGATGGACATTGTTAATCCTGAACAAGTCAGATTCTTGACTTCAGAAATATACCTTGTTCTACTGTATTTGGAGAAAAATTGATCCACATGGACTTCATAAAGACACTCCAGTGAAAGGACAGAGAGCTTCAAATTGTAGAAAAAGGGAGACTCAAGTTTATGCTTTCTTCATGAAGTATGTTTCAAATATAAAGATAAAAACGCTATAAAAGTAAAAGAATAAAAAAAGATACATGAGGCAAATAACTAATAAAAAGAAACTAGGAGTGGCTCTATCAATATCAGACAAAGTAGACTTTGGTAAAAAGAATATTGCCAGAGATAATAAAGATAGGCTATAGAGAAAAAATCAATAAAATTAATAAATCTGTAGTTCTTCTGGTTAAAACTAAAAGAGGACTGACTTCCTTGGCAGTCCAGTGATTAGGACCCTGATTCTACTGAACAAGGGGCATGGTTCGATCCCTGTTGGTGAACTAGGATCCTGCAAGCTGTGGAGCATAGCCAAAAAATAAACAAATGAATTAAAAAAAAGAAAGTCACAAATTATCAATATAAGAAACCAAAGAGGAGTTATCACTATAGGTTCTATAGATATCAAAATAATAATAAGACAATATTATTAGTAAGTTTATGACAAATTTGACAACTTATGTAAAATGGACAGTTCCTTGAAAGACACAAATTAACCAAATGGACTCAAAAAGTTAAAAATATTAACAGCTCTTAAATCTACTTTAAAAATTGAATTTATACTTAAAAATCTTCTTACAAAAAAATGTCTGGCCTATATGGTTTCACTGCTCAAGTCTATCAAATATTTTAGGAGTGAAAAATACTAATTCTATGTGAATTCTTTCAAATGGAAAATAGGTAGAGATAGTTCATAACTCATTTTTATGAGGTAGGCATAGAGAGATACCATGTGTATGGACTGGAAGCTTCAATATTGTTGAAATATAAATTGTTCATAAATTAACATTTAGATATGATTCAATTTCAATGAAAATTGCAGTTGAATTTTTTTTTTTAGTAGGAACTGATCAATTGATTCCAAAATTTTATGGAAGTGAATAGGACCTTGAGTATTTAAAAATTTTAAGCAAAGAATGGCAAAGTTGGAGGACTTCCAACTTACTGAAGCTACAGTAATTAAGACAGTGTGGCTATGTCTAAGTATTAATATATAGGGCAATGGACAAAATAGTGAGTTCAGAAATACACTCACCCATATATGGTTATTTGATTTTCTATTAAAGTGTCATGGTAATTCCATGAGCAAAAGTATACCCTTAGAAAAATCTTGCTGGAACAACTGTTTATCTTCATGAAAAATGAAACTGGACTCTTATTTCATTCCATTTACCATAAATTAACTTAAAATGAACCATAGAATTAAACATGAAAACTAAAACTATTGGACCTCCTTCCAAAAACATAAGGGAAATTCTTCACAATCATGGGATAGATGTAGATTTCTTAGCAAGGACACATTATGCATAAACCACAAAAGGAAAGCAGAAAATCAGACTTTACAAAAAAGAAAAATTTCCATTATTTGAAAGACAACTTTATGAAAATGAAAAGGCAAGCCACAGGCTAGAGAAAATGTTTTCATATAAAGATGACTTATATCCTACTGAAAGGTTGTTGCTGAGCCTTGAAAGACACTGGGATTCTTGGCCTTCGGATGAGAAGAATTCAATCCAGGGCCAGTGATGAGACTTGACCAACCATAAAAGAGATAGAGAAAGCTTCTGACATAGACATCCGAAGAGGGCAGAAAGAGTGCCCCGCTGCTAGCCTTTAGCTGGATGTTATATAGCTACTAGCAGTCTGCTAGGAGAAGGAAATGGCAACCCACTCTAGTATTCTTGCCTGGAGAATCCTGTGGACAGAGGAGCCTGGTGGGCTGCTGTCTAAGGGGTCGCACAGAGTCGAATGCGACTGAAGCACCTTAGCATGCATGCATGCATTGGAGAAGGCAACGGCAACCCACTCCTGTGTTCTTGCCTTGAGAATCCCAGGGATAGAGGAGCCTGGCGGACTGCTGTCTATGGGGTCACACAGAGTAAGACATGACTGAAGCAACTTAGCAGCAGCAGCAGTCTGCTAATTAGAGAAAGGAAATGTCTCAAAACTCAGAGAATGGCCCTTCACCCACAACATGCATTTTGAGATAACATTGGCACAAGGTGAGCTGTACTGGGCCATAAAATGATTGACATGAATCTTGAAGAAAGGCAGGTTTCCAAGCAAATACAATCTTATTAACATAGCTTAAGAAAACATTTGCCTGAGTAAAGCACACTGGTTTATCAAGTTAGTCTGAGTCTTAGGCAGAACTGACTTGAAGACAGAGTCTAGGGTAAATACATAGTTCATTAACATAGCTTAAGACAAACATTTCCATAAGAAAAATGCATTGGTTAGCTCAACAGTTTGAGAAAAGTTAAGTTCAGGTGGAACCAAGTGTCGTCATGGCAACACAGAATTTTAAAAGAAGCTCTTTTTAAATTTGTATAGAGAAGGGGAAAAAAATCTAACACTTTTTGTTTCCTCCTATCACTTAAGAGAGAGAGAAAAAATGTCAGACCCTTGCAGCCTGTTTCCTCTGGAGACCCCTGGCCTTCCTGCCTGTTACCCTTTCACTACAATGGAAAAATATCAATAAAAATAGTCAAATATTTGGACAGACATTTCATAAAATAATGCATACAAATGTGATTAAGCACATGATAAAGAATTAAAAATTATTAGTCATCAGGAATTAAACCCCTAATCTGATGTCACTACACATATTAGAATGATTAAAATTAAAAGCCAATAATAGAAAATGTGAGTGAAAATGTGGAATAATTGGAGCTTTTATACTTTGCTGGTGGGAATATAAAATAGGGCAATCGGTTTGGAAAACAGTTTGGCATTTTCATAGAAAGTTAAATATATATTTGCCACATGAACATCATTTCCATTTTAGATATTTATTCAATGGAAATGAAAACAAATGGTATCAGAAGGACTTGTACACAAATTTGCCTAACAGCTTTATTTATAATAACTATACTAAAGGAACCCTAATATCATCAAACAGTCAAATGGATACATTCTGGTATATTTGCACAATGTGATACTATTCAGCAATGGAAGCAGTTATGGACATATGCAACAACATGTATGAATCTCAAAAATAACATGCTGAATATCAGAAGCCAGACACAGAAAAGCACACTTTATGAAACTCCACAGGATCAATAATGACAGTAAGCAGATACAAATTTTTCCTGAATATAAGGATGAAGGGGGATTTTTTTAGTAGAGATGAACTTCTGGGGTGATGTAAACATTTTATCTTTATTGCTTATACTGTTGTGTGTATTTTTCAAAACTCATCAAATTATGCCCTCAAAATCCATGTATTTTATTGTATGAAAATTGTACCCTAATAAAATTTATTTGCTAAAGGCACCTGTATAAGTGGGAAACATCTTTGGCACAACTTTGAGGGACAAAGTGTTATTCTGACTTTATATATGTGTATTTGCTTAGTCGCTCAGTCATGTGTGACTCTATGCAACCTTTTGGACTGTAGCCTGCCAGGATTCTCTGCCCATGGGATTTCCTAGGGAAGAATGCTGCAGTGGGTTGCTATTTCCTTCTCCAGGGGATCTTCCCAGCCCAGAGACTGAGCCTGCATCTTTTGTGTCTCCTGAATTGCAGGTGGATTCTTTACCTGCTGAGCCAAATGAACAAGAAAAACTTGAAGACTCAATAGATGAGTGGCAAAAGATCATGAAGAAGAAATGCATTCACAGAGATGAAATACTAATGAGTAATAAAGTTATAAAAATATTCCAGTTGTTTAGTAATCATATAAATTCTAATTAAAATGATTAAAAGAGTTTTGCCTTTTCATAGCAAAAGCTTGTGAAATATATCTGGGAAAAAGAAAAGAAATAATAACTGAATTACAAATGTTTTCAGAAAAGATGAAAGTAGCTATGATATCCAGATAGTGAGATTATGACTAATTTTAATTTTACCTTTAGACTTTTGTGAATTTCTCAAGCTTTTGAGAAGATAGACATATGGTTTTTATGTTGAGAAAAAAATGTGTGTGTGTGAGTTTAAAATCTGCCTTGTCAAACAACTTTCATTTTGTTTTTTGATGCGTTGGTGGGTTAGTGGAAATGCTTTGGTTCTACCAATATTATTTCAGCTCAGTGATTGACAAAATTTCTCATGGTATTTTATTACAAAAATAATGGACTGTGAGCTGGGTGAAATACAGTTAGGGAAAGTCACAGTTCGTTGAGCAGTTCACTCAGTTACAAGTATTTATTGAGTACTCACGACTCTCTAGGGGCTCAGCTGGGCCCTGAGGATGTACAGTGAATAAGACAGGGTTTCTGCCTTCAGAGACACTTAGTTAAGGAAGAACAAGCATGAGTGTAAATAACCACAGTTCCACAATGACATACATCCACTGCAGGTATAGTAGGAGCATTTTAGAATGACTGTCCTAGGGGCAACATCACAGAGGAAGTTTTTATATCCACTTACTTTATGGTAAGCACCATTCTAAGTGCTTTACTTTGAGTCAAGAATATGAGTCAGGTATCACAGTTGCAAGCAACAGAGGCCAATTCTGAGTGATTACTCAGAAAAGCAGTTTTGTTTAAAAGATGTATAGCTGTTAACCTAGAGGAACAGGCTCAAGACAGTTTCTGGGGATGATATCTGAAACCTTGATGTGCTACAGGCTCCACTGAGAAGTATAGTGATCACCTTGCCATGGCTGATTTTGTTGTATCAGGACTCAGTCTTGCTACCCTCAGGCCTGAAACTCTGTCTCTGCAACCAGCACAGTCAGCACAATGATCACCATGCAAGGCCTCCACCTTGGGATTAGGGCCTCTTGGGTGGGTGAGTAAATGTTGTTGGTGGATTCTAGGTCACACACTGTCTCCTTAGCCGTAACAAAGTTGGAGACTTCTGGGTTTTTGCCTTGAGTAGACACAGCTCATAAGACTGGACACTGTCCATATGTAGCATGGATATTCAGAATATGCTGGGTAACCAGAAAGCCTGACAGTTATCCTCTGCACATGTCATTTAATTTTTGTGACTGCCTCATATGGTATTACATTACCATATTACATATGTAATATTACATGTAATATTACCATATTACATATGGTATCTCCATTTTTAAGATGAGGAAACTAAAGATTTAAGAGGACAAAAACATGCCTGAGTCTCCAAAGCTAGGAAGTGATAGATAGAGCAGGAATCTAAAGTCTTTCTGGATCCCAAACTCACATGCCATCAACTACAATCCATGCTCTGACTCACGGAGATGATTGCTTGTAGAATCTTGAAAGAAGAGGAGTTTTCAAGATCAATGTGGCCAGATTGAGTCCATTGTGAAGAAGCAGGAGAGGATGATACTGGAAAGGTAATGAAGTTCTGGACCATGATAAGAGGAGAAGCTGATAAAAATGACCAGGTTCAGCAGATTTAGGGCTCAGCTGTATTTGATGTCAGAAAGAATTCAATGTAAAGATTTTTAATCAGTGTTTTCCTGGGACCCTCTTCCCCTAATTTTTTTTAGACCAGGGTTCTAACTCCTTCTCAGTTGTTCTGGCCATAAATTATTTGGACTTTATTTTATAAATCCTTAGGCTGAATCTGTTGAAAGCAATGGACATTCTGCACACAACACTCTGTATATACATCTTCAAGGTGTTCACATGTTTTTTTCTTGGAGTCTATCCTTCGAACATTCATGGGTTCAGGAGAGGGGGAGAAAAAGGAGAAATTAACTGATACTATGATATAATGAGAGCTGTCCTTTAAAAAGAGATAAACTTGACAGAAGTTTGGAACATGTGTTAGGAGAGGATCAACAAAATGAAAGAAGAGAAAATAATTAGGAGAGTGTTGCAATCCTCTAAGCAAGAACTGATGAAGATTTAATTATACAAAAATTGTTATTTGTTCTGTGAAATCTTAGATGGACATCTCTGTGAACCGATGTACTTAAATTCAGTTGTAAAACTACAGGATAAATGAGGTTCACCTGATCTGAAATAGTTCATATTTGGGACCCTGGAGGCCTGTATACTAATAAATACTGATGTATACCACAAACAAAGTAACTGCCTCAACTCTGAAAGCCATTTGGGTTTGAGTGAAGAGAAGTACAGTGTTTCCTCAGGAAAATGTGGCCCCATTCTGCTCTTCTCTGGTTGAACCGTAATAGAATGCTTCTTGAAACCTTAGGAGTCATGTTTAAATAACATGTAGTGAAAGTTAAATGGCATTTAAGAGAAAGGGGATAGGACAGGAAAATGCTGGAGAATTATTTCACTGTAGCAGAGGAAGGATCAGAGCACAGTATTACTTAAGGTGAACTAACAGAAAACAAATTAAAGTTTTCAAATATTTGAAAAACTAGCATGTGAAAGAGTAATTACATTTATTCTCTGTCACTCCAGGTGTCAGAAAGATGATTGGGTAGGAGTCAGATTTAGGGTCAGTTTAAAAAAGAAGTGTGCATTTATTACAACTGTCTAAAGAAGACTGGCCTGGCTTGCAAGGCAGAGAGACATTCAGACAAAAGCTGGATACCATATGTTAGAAGGTCTACAGAAGGGAAGTCTGCATAGAAGCTGGGGGCTGGACTGGGAGCAGATGAAAAGGAGATGGGGAGAAATGGCTCATTTAAAGTCTAAGTTATCTTAAATTTTGAGAGCATGTAATACCATGTAATTTGGAGAAGGAAATGGCACAAGTATTCTTCCCTGGAGAATCCCATGGACAGATGAGCCTGGTGGGCTACAGTCCATGAGGTTGCAAAGAGTTGGACACGACTGAAGCAACTTAGCATGCATGCATGCAATACCACATAATTAGATAACACTGTCTTATTTAAACAAATGAAATAAAATTAAAAAGAAAAAGGAAAATGGCCAAAGAACTCTTGAGACCACAAAGACTTCTAAAAGACTGAAGGAAAGAAGGGTGAGAAAGCAGCCTTCTGTCTCCTTTGTCATCTGGGTTTTCTTTCTCTGAGTCTACCAGGCAACAGTGAGATTCATAGAAGAAACACACATTTTTATGACTAAAAAGCAAAGGGTAATGAGGAGTACACGATGCTTGATAAAAAGAAGGAGTAAGAAAGGATAGAAATTCTTTCCCAGGAAGACCTGGTAGCTGTGAAGACAAAAATCATACTAAAATTATTCATATCATTTTTTATAAATATTGAACATTTATTATGTGCCACATTTGGTGCAAAAAGCTTTGCAAACATGGTTTCAGTTTAGCCTCACAAAAACCCTAGGAGGTTATATCAATATCATCCCTTATTTTACGGATAAGAAAATGGAATCTTTGAGAGCTTAAATAGCTTGCTAGTAAGTAGTGTTGGGATTATTAAGCAGGCATTTAAATACCTTATCCAAAGATTTTCAGTTTCCAAGGTGTTTCTGCAAGAGTTTATAACCCACAATTTCTGTAATTGAGAGCTATTTTATTGTTTTAATATTAATTAGAGTCTAAAGCTCAAACAGCTTTCTCTCTTAATAATACAATCTCTCAATCTTTCTCTCTTCCACTCTATCTCTCTTGGATAAAGCAGGATTGTAGCCATATAGGCAGATGGATGAAACCTGGATTGACAGAGGTTCTCTCTGGAAAGAACAGTTTCATGTTCATCTATCCATCTGCTTGATATCCATGCAACCATGAAACAGAACAGCTTTCCCATGTTTATACTCTTCTTCTTCACACCAGGGAGACATGGGGAATTACATGGTCATTTAGAAGTTTGACTGTCCACTTAGGGATATCTCATAACACCCAATAGAATAAAATTACAGACAGGGGACATTTTTTTCTTTCTTTCCCCAGAGATTAATATTCCTGTTATAGATAACCTTGTATATACAGTTCAGATGGACTAAAGTTCCTTCTTACAGCAGCTTATCTCAGCTTGCAAATCAGTCCTCCAAATTTGGCAAAATTCCAGTTGGTGCATAAATTCACAGTGTTTATGCCCCTTTCTTTATTTTTTCTTAATGACTCTGTTGCCTTCTATTCAATATTTAGTCTTGCATTGGTAAGCCAAGGGAATAGGAAACATCTGTTCATAGAAAGTACTCTTAGATTTTAATAGAAAAAGATGTTTCTGAAAATTAAGATAACATACACGTTGATACTATGGCACAGGGAGTATAAGAAATGCTTCTTTTCAGGAAGCACATTTTACTAAGAATATCTACAGCCATCTAAGACCAGGGGCAATATTAAAGAATGTGGGCATCTCTCTGTAAATCTATTTATTTGTATTTATTTATTTCTGTTTTTGGTTGCATTGAGTCTTATTTGCAGCATGCAGGATCCTTCGTTGGTGGCATGTGGGCTCTTTGTTTCAGCACACAGGCTTCTCTGGTTGTGGTGTGTGGGCTTCAGAGCGCATGGGCTCTGTTGTTTGTGGCTCAGAAGCTCTCTAATTGAGCACCTGCAATCAATCAGCAGTTGTGGTGTTCAGGCTTAGTTGCCCTGGGGCATGTGCAATCCTAGTTCCCTGACCAGGGGTGGAACTTGTGTCCCCTGCACTGGGGCAGATTCTTCACCAGAGAAGGCCCATCACACTATGTGTGGCCATTAGTAAATTATTTATCCTTAATTTACCTGGACCAAATAGAAGCAATGGGAGGTTGGAGAATAGGCAATGTGAGGTCCTTCTAGACAGGAACCTGACCACTGACATCAGACCTTGCCACACCTCTTGCTTTGTACTCTTGTTTTTTTTTTTTTCCCCTGTAGTGGAGAAAGTTAGTAGCCTCTATACCCTGACATGAGATCTAATTAATTCATAGGTTCAAAAATCTTAGTACTGGAAGAGACATAATGATGACCTCCTTCAAAAGGACTTATACCAGCATGCTGTGGCTCTGGGACTGTTGTAGTCAGTGCTTCTGACCTCGGGCAGGCCACTGTTGACCCATGCCTCCACCAGAGACTCCTGGACACTCACAGGCAATTCTGGCTCAGTCTCTTGTGGGGTCACTGCTCCTTTCTCCTGGGTCCTGGTGCACACAAGGTTTTGTTTGTGCCCTTCAAGAGTCTGTTTCCCCAGTCCTGTGAAAGTTCTGTAATCAAATCCCCCTGGTCTTCAAAGTCAAATTCCCTGGGGGTTTCTCAGTCTTTTTGCCAGATCACCAGGTTGGGAAATCTCTTGTGGTCCCTAGAACTTTTGCAACAGTGCGAGAACTTCTTTGGTATAACTGTTCTCCGGTTTGTGGGTCATCTGCTCTGTGGTTCTATAGTGGAGCTCATGGTGACCTCCTCCAGGAGGACTTGTGCCACATGCTGCATCTCCCAGGGCTGATGCAGCAGAGCCCCTGTCCCTGCAGTAGGCCACTGTTGACCCGTGCCTCCACAGGAGACACTCAAAGACTCAAAGGCAGGTTTGGCTCAGTCTCTTGTGTCTGTCACTGCTCCCTTTCTTGGGTTCTGGAGTGCATAAGGTTTTGTTTGTGCTCTCTGAGCATTGCTGGTGGGTCTGAGGTTTGATTCTAAATGTGATTTCACTTCTCCTACTGTCTTCTTGGGTCTTCACCTTTGCCCTTGGACATGGGGTATCTTTTTTTTGGTAAGATCCAACATACTCCTGTTGATTTTTGTTCAGCAGCTGGTTGTGATTTTGGTGTTCTCACAGGAGAAGATGAGTGCACGTCCTTCTACTCCTCCATCAAACAGTGTAGCCCATTATACTGGAGCAGTATTTTTCAAACTACAGGGTGTGACCCATCAGAGTAGTAAAATCAGTCTACTGGCTTGTGTTTCATTTAATATGGTCACTAATTCTCTGACTCTGCTATCATCAAGGAAAAGTCTGCATCTCCTCCTTTTGGATCTGGGTTGACTAATAGAAGGCTAGATCATAAACAACCTTGTAGTTTCCACTCGGGTCTCTTGGAATGCTCCTTCTTGGGATGCTCTCTCTAAGAAACTGGTGCTGATCTGTGAGAACCACGCCATGTGAAGAAGACAAGTGTAGCTGCTTACTTGACAATCAGAGTTGAGCTTCCAGATAGAAGCCAGCATCACTGCCAGCCTTACGGGTGAGTCCAGCATAGTTGAACATCAGAAGTCTGTAGCTCTAGGCTACAGTCAGTTGCCTGACTGCAACTGCATAAAACTCCCGACACAAACCTCTCAAGTAGAAACATTCAACCATAGAATCCCTTGAGATGATAACATATTTTTTTAAGCCCTAAGGGCTTTTTTTTTTTTTTAAAGTTTTATTTATTTATTTATGGTTGTGCTGGGTCTTTGTTGCTGCACATGGGCCTTCTCCAGTTGTGGCGACTGGGGAATATTCTCTAGTTGTCTGGCTTCTCACGGTGGTAGCCCTTCTTGTTGTGGAGCTCAGGCTCCAAGTGCACAGGTTTTAGTAGTTGCCACGTGTGAGCTCAGTAGTTGCAGCTCACAGTCTCTAGAGTGCTGGCTCAGCAGTTGTGGCACACAGGCTTAGTTGGTCCATGGCATGTGGGATCTTCTTGGACCAGGGACCAAACTCATATCCCCTGCTTCCATGTTTTGACTATCATAAATAGTACTGCTATGAATATTGAGGTGCAAGTATCTTTTCTAACTAGTGTTTTCATTTTTCACAGATATATACCTAGGACTGGAATTGCTGGATCATGTGAAACTGTTAGTTGCTCAGTCGTGTCTGACTCTTTGTGACCCCATGGACTGTAGCGCGCCAGGCTCCTCTGTCTGTGGAATTCTCCAGGCAAGAATACTGGAGTGGGTTGCCATTTCCTTCTCCAGAGATGTTCCTGACCCAGGAATGAAACCCACGTCTCCTGCACTGGAGGTGGATTTTTTACCCTCTGAGCTACCAAGGAAGCCCCCTGGGCTACCAGGGAAGCTGGATCATATGGTAAACTCTATTTTTACTTTTAAAAGGAAACTCCACACAGTTTTCCATAGTACAAATTTACATTCCCACTCACAGTGTAAGAAATTCCCTTTTCTCCACATCCTCTTTGACATTTGTTATTTATAGACGTTAGATGATGGCCATTCTGACAAATGTAAGGTGGTATTTTATTGTGGGTTTGATTTACATTTTGATTAGCATTCAGTGATGTTGAACATCTTTTCATGTGCCTGTGAGACATCTGTGTGTCTTTGGAAAAATGTCTATTCAGGTCTCCTGCTCGTGTTCTGAATGGGTTGTTTGTGTTAGTTTTGGATATTGAGTTATATGAGCTATTTATTAACCCCTTGTCAGTTGCAACATTTGCAAATATTTTTCCCATTCCATAGGTTTATTGATGGTTTCTGTTGCTGGTGCAAAACCTTTTAAGTTTAACTGGGTCCAATTGGTTTAATTTTGCTTTTATTTCTTTTGTGGTAGGAGATGACTGATCTAATAAAATCTTGCTATAATTTGTGTCAAAGAGTGTTCTGCCTATTTTCTCTTCTAGTTTTATGGTTTCAGGTCTTATATTTAGGTCTTTTAACCATTCTGAGTTTTTGTATATGGTGTGAGGAATGTTCTAATCTCATTGTTTTGCATGTGGCTGTCCCATGGGGTTGCAAAGAGTCAGACATGACTGACTAAACGTGAGCACATCCAGTTTTCTCAGCACCACTTGTTGAAGAGACTATATTTCCCCCATTATATAGTCTTGCCTCCTTTGTCAAACCAATTTACCATAGGCACATGGGATAACCTTTTATTTAAATAAATCACACATTTATTTCTGGGATCTCTACTCTGTTCCATTGATTTATGTACAAGAAATGTTAAAAGAAGTTGTTTAGAGAGTAGCAAAATGATATAGGTCAGAATTTCTGACCTATATAAAAAAGGATATTAGAGAAGGAATAAGTGAAGGTAAAATTAAAACTTTTATTTTTCTTATTCTTAATTAATCTAACAGATAATAGTTGTTTAAAAGAATAATAGCAACAATGTGTTCAGTAAGTAAGAACACATGCATGCTTATATGTACTTTGGTATATTTATGTATACATATAATGAATGTCAGCAATGATACAAGGGACAGGAGAGAGAAATTAGGTTTATTTTTATAAGATACTTGCAGTGCCCATGAAGTAGTACAGTGTTAGTTGAAAGTGGACATGGAATAGTTGTAAATGTATGTTGCAAACTCTAAGGTGGCCACTAAAAAAAATAAAAGAAAAACTATAACTGAGATACTAAGAAAGCAGAGAAAATACTCGTATGACATGCTGAATTAAAACTATAAAGGGAGGGAAAAGAATGGAAGATAAAAATAGGAAAAAGGAACAGAAGACAAAGGCAATGAAGAGAAAACATTGACAACTACAATGGTAAATATTAGTCCAACAATATTTTGAACAATCATTCTGAACATCAATAATCTAAATACACCAATTAAAAGACAGATTGTCAGAGTAGATACAAAACCCCAGCTATATGTTATCTAAAAGAAATCCACCTTAAATCTATGTCTTTAAAAGACATATAGATTAAGTAAATGAATGGAGAAAGATATATCATTATAATACTAGTCAAAAGAAATCTTGGGTAGATAGATTAATTTCAGAGAGAGCAGACTTCTGAGTAAGGAAAGTTATCAGTAGTAAAGATGTGCATTACATAATGCTAAAGGGGTCAATTTTACAGGAATGCATCATAGTTCAGAATGTTTATGCCCCTAGCAGCAGAGTATTACAGATGGGAAGCAAAAATTGATAAAACAACAAGCAGGATGGATGAATTTACTAATAGAATCAGAGACTTCAGTGCTCATCTGTCAGAAATGGACTGATCCAGCTGGCAGAAAATCAGTAAGGACATAATTGAATGCAAGAGCACCATCCGTCAATTGGATATAAGTGACATAATCAATTATTTCATTCAATGAGGCAGAATATATATTCTTCTCAAGTTTATATGGAATGTTTACCAAGATAGACCACATTCAGGGCTATAGAACACACTGTACCAAATGGAAAGTTTATTGTACATTGTTTACTCTTAGATAAAAATAAAATTAAATCAATAATGGAAAGATATACAGAAAATCCCCGAGCACTTGGAGATTATACAACACACTTTGAAATAGCACATAGGTAAAGAATATATCTCAAGAGAAATTAAAAATATTTGAAATAAGTGAAAATGAAAATTCTTAAATTTTTGGGGGTGAAGTGAAAGTAGTGCTTAGATGGAAATTTATAGTACTGAATGCATATATTATATATAAAAGAAAATAGATCTAAAATCAATTCCCAGAGCTTCTTTAGGAAACTAGAAAAAGAAGATCAAATTACATTCAAAGTAATCAGAAGAAAAAAATCAGAACATAGATCAATGAAATTGAAAATAGGAAATCAATAGAAAAAGTAAACAATTTTAAATAAAAGTGATTCTTTGAAAAAATCAGTGAAATTGATAAGTCTCTAGCCTGACTAAGGAAAAAAAAGAAGCAAATTATAGAAAATTATTAGTACCAGATATTAAAGAAGGGACATCACTATAGATGCCATCAATATTAAAAGGTTAATAAAATATTATGAATAATTATTAGCTCACAAATTTGATAACTAGATACAACAAGCTAATTCCTCAAGAGACACAACCTGCCAAAATCCACACAAGAGATAGACAATATGCCTGTGCTATAGACTGAGTGTTTATATATCTGTCTTCTAAATTCATATGTTGACATCTTATCACCCAATGTAACGGTAGGAGGCGGCCCTAGGGAGGAGATTAGGTCCTGAGGAAAGAGCCCTCACGAATGGGATCAGTGCCCTTATAAAGAAAACGCAGGGAGCTCCTTTGCCTCTTCTGCCACATGAGGTTACAGAGAGAAGATGACTGTCTGTGAACCAGGATCCTTGCAGGATGCTGAATCTGGTAGCACCTTGATCTTGGACTCCTCAACTCAACCTCCAAAACTGTGAGAAATAAATTTATGTTATTTATTAGCCACTTAGTCTATCGTATTTTCGTTATAGCAGCCTGCATGGATGAAGACAAGCTATATATTTTAAAGAAATTTAATAAAAAATAATAATCTTCCAAAAGAGAGAGTACCATGCCCAGATGGGTTCACTGGTGAGTTTTACAAAATGTTTAAAGAAGAAATTGTCCCAACTTCCAAATTTTCTTCCAGAAGATTGGAGAGAATACTTCCTAACTATTTTTTGAGCAATAATTATCCTAATACTAAAACCATACAAAGATATTAAAGAAAACTACAGACCAATAACTTTTATAAGTATGGATGCAAAAGTCTTCAATATTAGCAAGTCAAATTCAAAAATGTACAAAAAAAATTGTATACCATGACGAAGTGATATTTATTCCAAGTATGCAAGCCTGGACCAACATTCAAAAATCAATTAATGTAATCCATGATATCAATAGACTAAAGAGGAAAAATCACATGATTATATCAATAAATGCAGAAAGAATATTTGACAGAACCTAACATTGATTTCGGAGAAGCAATGGCAACCCACTCCAGTACTCTTACCTGGAAAATCCCATGGGCAGAGGAGCCTGGTGGGCTGCAGTCCATGGGGTCGTGAAGAATCAGACACGACTGAGCGACTTCACTTTCACTTTTCACTTTCACGCATTGGAGAAGGAGATGGCAACCCACTGCAGTGTTCTTGCCTGGAGAATCCCAGAGACGGGGGAGCCTGGTGGGCTGCCATCTATGGGGTCGCACAGAGTTGGACACGACTGAAGCGACTTAGCAGCAGTAGCAGCAACACTGATTTATGACAAAAGCTCTCAGAAAACTAAGAATAGAGGGGAAATTCTTTAACTTGTTTTTTAAAATCTACAAAACACCTTCAACTAACAAAATATTTAATGGCAAGGAACTAGAAGTTTTCGTGTAGGAGCAAGGCAGCAATGGCCCCTCTCACCATTCATTTTTGACATTGTATTTTAAGTCCTAACTAATGTAATAAGCAAATTAAAAAGGAATATTGATTGGGTAGAAAGAAACAAAACTCTTCGTTCACAATTGACATGATTGCCTACATAGAAAATTCAAAAGAATCATCATTTTCATCACCATCATCATCAAAACCAATAATAAAACTCTTCTAACTAATAAGCCATTAAACAACATTGCAGGATACAAGATTAATATAAAGAAATCAATTGCTTTCATATACATCAACAATGAACAAGTGAAATTTGAAATTAAAAAACATGATAGCATTTTGATTAACACCCAAAATAGTGAAACACTTGGCTATAAATCTAACAAAATATGTATAGGATCTATAGGAAAAAAACTACAAAACTCTAATGAAAGAAATAAAAAAAAAACCTGAGGCAAATGGAAATATGTACCATGTTTATGAATAGAAAGACTTAATATTAGTCAAATATCAGTTCTTCCAATTTGATCTACTGATTCAGTGTAGTCCTAACCAAAATCCGGCGAAGTTATCTTATGGATATCCGTAAACTATTCTAAAGGTTGTATGGAGAGGCAAAAGATCCAGAATGGCCAATCCAATATTGAAGGAGAAGAGCAAAGTAAGAAGATGGTCACTGCCCACTTCAAGATTTACTGCAAAGCAACAATAATCAATATAGTGTAGAACTGGTGAAAAAAATAGACAAATGCGTCAATGAAATAGAGTAGACAATCCAGAAATCGACCCACTTGAATATAGTTAATCGACCTTTGACAAAAGAGGAAAGACAGTACAGTGGAGCAAAGATAGTCTTTTTAAACAGATGTGCTGGAAAATTCGGGCATCCACATGCAAAACAATCAAAAAAATGAATTCAGACACAAACTTTATACCCTTCACAAAAAGTAACTGAAAAGGGATTATAGACCTAAATATAAAATGCAAAGCTGTAAGATTCATTGAAGACAACAAAGTAAAAAATCCAGGTGACCTAGGCTATGGTGATAACTTTTTAGATACAACACCAAAGGCACCATCTATGAAAGGAATAACCAATAAGCTTGATTCATTAAAATAAAAAACATTCTGCTCTGCAAAAGACTACTGTATTTCCCAACTATATTATATTTTGGAAAATGCAAAACTATGAAGACAGCAAAAAGATCAGTAGTTTCCTGGGGTTAGTGGAGAAAGAGGAATGAATGGACAATGAACATACAATGGATGTGAAACTTGGGCAAACTTCGGGAGATGGTGAGGGACAGGGTGGCCTGGTGCACTACAGTTCATGGGGTCTCAAAGAGCTGGACGTGACTGGGCAACTGAACAACAGGAATGAATAAGTGGAGCACAGAGAATTTCTTAACAGTGAAACTACTCTGTATGATACTATAATGGTGAATAAATATCATATATATTTGTCAAAATCTACAGAATATATAACACCAATAGTGATCTTATTGTAAACTATGGAATTCGTGTGATAATGGTGTGTCAGTTTATTGATTTTAACAATATAATCTGGTGTGCAGTGTTGATAGTGGAGGAAAGGTACGGGAAATCTCTATATCTTCTACTTAATTTTTCTGCCACCCCAAAGCTACTCTAAAAGCAAATTCTATTAAAAAACAACAACAGTGTAACATCCAATTAAAAGAAAACTTAAAGGAACTTTTTGCTTAGACTTTAGCAGGAAATATGAAGTAGGATTGTCAGTACACATAAACTGTAAACACACCAAGAATTCTTGTTGCTTAAAAATAAATGGAAAAAAAAATACTCTTTGACTTTACCTGTTAATACAAGACAACTGACAAAATGTTAAGGGTTAGCAGTATGATTTCCTTGTTCAGGAAATGATAAGAGAAAAAATATCTCTGACTGAGTTGCAATATGAAGCAATTTACCACCTCATCACCCTTAAACAAAAGGTTCAAATCAAAGTGTGTTCAGTCTTGACATCTACCATATGCCTGAAAATGCTCACTGAACAGAAACCTGGATGTGGGAATATAATGCATATGAATACCAACCAATAAATATTTCAATGAAATTTTTTATTCTGCACAGTTGGGTGTTAGATAATTTAGGTACTTGGTAGGGAGGGTCAGGTAATCAAACTTCCTCATTTTGAGATGACTACACCAAGGTCAAAAATAGGGAAGTGATTTAACCAGAAATACTACAAGGACTAGTACTCAGTAATTTGATTCCCAGTCCCAACTGCTTTCCCCCCCTCCCTTTTTTAAAACCCATAATTCTAGACAATGTATTGGCCTAGTACTTAAATAGTGATAGGTTCAAAATATGTACTTCCTAGATGAGTTAGAATTCATCAATATTTCTCTAGAATTGTTTAGGCAAGAAATGAATTGATCATGTGAAAAATTAGAATATACCAGAGTCCACTCACTGTCACTTGGTGAAAAATACTTCTTAAGGTTATTTATCTCATTTCCACAATGAGTCTATTGTAACCTCACCTTTAGGCTAGCTGACACAAAGGTCAGCCCACCATCTACCCTCTCTTTTTTCATTATGTCTCACCTGGGCTATTACAATATTGTTCTAAATAATCTCTCATCTTCTAGTTTCATCCCATTTTATTCCATTCTGTATGTGCCTCAGTTTTTTTTTTTTTTTTTTTTTTTTATAAAATACAAAGTTTGTCACATAATTTTCTATTCCTAAAGTCCAAGTTCTTTAGCCTGAGGTACACGGTCCTTCACAATGTAACAGTGGCCTACATCTTCAACATTTTATCCCTTCTCCCTCCATCCCCTCCCATCCTATCTTCTCTTCTCTCCTCTCCTCTCTTCTCCATACTTCCAAGTGTTTTGTAATTTCCAGTTGACCTGTTGCTCAGTCCTGAAATCATGGTATATCCTCGGCTCCTTGATTTTTCTTATATTCTATACCCAATTCGTCAGCAAACCCTGACGACTCTTGCTTCAAAGTATATACAAAATCTAAGCGTGTGTAGCTCATACTTTGATAACAGTCTTGTCCAGCTTATCATGATCTCTTGTACAGTTTATTGGAACACTTTGCAATTGGTATCTCTGTTGGCTACGTATCATGGAACAGGATGGTGATTCTTTGGAAATCTAAGTCAGGTCCTATCACTCCTCAGCTCACAGCCCTCCAATGGCTTCCAATTCACTTAGAATAAAACCCAGAGTCCTGACAATGGCTCTCGATCCCCTGCTGCTCTCAGTCACATTAGCTGCTGCCCTTTCCTTCCTGTGTCAGGACCCTTACATATGCTCCCTTCTTTTCCTGAATGTGCTTACCCCAGGCACCCACGTGGCTAATTCTCTCATTTACTTCTCTTTTCATCTCAAATATCATCTTATTAATGAAGCCTTCTCTTTCTAATTATAGAAAATAATATACCTCTCCTTATCCATGGACACTTTTATCCTGCTTCATTTTTTCTCAGAGTATTAATCAGCATCAGATTATATATTACCAAGATTTCCACATTAAAATATAAATTCCTTGAGAGAGGACCATGCCTTTGTTTACTCCACTTATTTCTATATCCTTAATTCTTGGGACAATACTTAGCACAGAGTTGGGGCTCACAAAACATTCCTTGCATAGAAGAAATTGAGGTGATTGAGAGTATGGGAGAGTTTGGCTTTTCTAATGTTAAAGGCTGAGTTCTTAAATTCAGTTTCTTTTGGATAACTATTTGGTTAGTATTTTGTTCTAAGTGATAAGATGTCTGCACTAGGATCCTACAGAGATATCTGTTTTTCTAATAATACTAATAACCTTATGTATGACACTTGTAGAACATTATATTTTCCTTATAAAACTTTGTTTTTATTATTTTACATGACCTTTATAGCACAGTATGGAAGATATTATTATCTCATTTCTTTTTAAGATAAGGAATTTGATACTTTACCAAGAGTGGTATCAGTACTTTAAAGATAAGAAAATAGTAATCCCACAGAGAACATAGATTCTACCAAGACCCTAATTAAGTCTATAAAAAGGAAAGACTTAGGGAGATAATGTAAAGTCTTTTGAAATTTTAAGGGCAGTATATGGAAGATAGATTTAATTCCAAGATATAGAGTGAGAAATAGGTTTTTAATTATTAGATCCTAAAATGGCATGGCCACCTTGGGAGTGCCTCATCACTGGGGCTGGTGCAGCAAAGGCTGGATGATTGGCCTCCAGCCAAACTTGTCACAGATGGGCTGCTGTAGAGGAAACACCAGGTATTCTTTAAACCCAATGATCTACAAATTCATAAAGTGCATCTCATTCCATGCTCCAAAGAATATCTTAAGTCTTTCAGTGATGAAAAAAGAGCCATTATGAATAAAGTTGAAAAAAATCACTGTGTCTTGCATAGCCCCTTCTGTGTCTCAGATACACTGTAAGAGGAAATGATGGTACATGTTTCAGGTAGAGAGCTTGAGGGCTTAACAATGAACTCAAAGAAAAAGTATCAGCCTAGGCAACATCAGCTACCATGGCAGCAGGAGACCAAGAAGCTCAAATTTCCTTTCAACACTCGATGCAAACAGTCCAGTTCTGTACTTAACTTTTGTATTAGCTGCCCAGAGGGAGGAAGCAGTGTCAGATCTGGTAGACTCCATGGGAGACAATGTAGGTGACTGGTGGGTGAAGGTCAGGTGCTATTAGGAGATGGTTTTTTACATCCTGGGAGTTGAACTGCTGTCTGTGAGCAGCTTTGACAGAAGTAATCATTTCTTTCCTGCTTGACCTGTAGCCAAGTGTGTGGGTCAGCAATTCTGAACAGATAAACAGGGGTGTTCCCCTCCCTAGGGCACTCTCCTGAGGCCTGTTCACTCAGCAACAATTTTTCATCTGCAAGGTTGAAGATTAATACAATCCTGGAGTATTGTTGATTCTGAACTCATTTTATTTAAATGATATTTGAAACCAAGATGTGGGTAAGAGAGAGGAGTTGAAATGAAACACTTAACCAAGTGACACCTGAAAAGATAAACTTTTTTTCACTTGAGTTTCCATGATATTTAAGAATTTTAAAAATATTCAGTATTATGTTCACTACATAAAAGAAATCATGAAAGTAGCTTATATGAGTATATAAAGGGAAAAGTTGATGTTCTTCCAGTCTTCTGTGAGAAAACTTTAGAGTCAGTGAACAATCTTGAACAAAAAACTTAAGAAATGTTAAGCTTTAAAAAAAAAAGAAAAAAGAAAAAAGAAATGTTAAGCTTTGATTTGAAGAACTCCCTGTTGTCTACATTTGTTTTCAAAACAACTCTAATTAACTTTGGCACGATCTCCCCACCTTCTATCTATTTCTGTTGCAGTCTCATTTACGGGCCTATACTGGCTCCCACTTGTCGTTTGAGAAAATTTCAGCCTCCCATGTGGTCTAGGAAGCCTCCACACCCAGCTCCACCCTAGTATGACTCTAGGCTCGGCCCTTCCCACTTCATGTGAGTGCCTGCTCACTCGCTCTGTCATGTCCAACTCTTTGCAACCCCATGGACTGTGGCCCACCAGGCTCCTCTCTCCATGGGATTTCCCAGGCAAGAATACTGGAGTGGGTTGACATTTCCTTCTCCAAGGGATCTTCCCAGCCCAGGGATTGAACTCAAATTTCCTGTGTCTCCTGTGTTGGAGGCAGATTCTTCACCACTGAGCCATCAAAGAAGCCCCCTCAAACTCCATATACCCCAGGAAAGCTCTCGGTCCCCAGGACCAGTGGCTGTTTCAACCTTTCTTTGGCTCATTTTCATTCTCCCTGGAAGGTTCCCTTTCACCTTCTCCATCTAGCCAGTTGATTTTCCTCTGAAAACCTTGGTGGGGGTGGGTGGGGGGTGGTGGTGGTGGTGGTGTTGTGGTGGGGGATTTAACCTTTTCTGAGGTGTTGTCTACTTTCACAGATGGAATTATTTTTCTCTGTGCAAGAATGGGATTTTTCTATTTATCATGCTATAGTTTTGATGAACATCTTTATGGTTCATATTGGATTATTAAAAGGAACCATACCTTGTCCTTCTCGACTTGGGTAAGTTATCTAAAGTTCAAAGAAAGTGTTTGAAATGAGACTTGGTTCATGTACCTAACATAGTTTAGCAATTATTGCTGTCTACATAGGCTCAGAATCTGACAAATTCCTGACATTTAATAATCATAATAGTAAACAGCAGCAGAATATGCCACCTCCAAATATACCTTTTTGGCATAGGGATTCTTTTGAGAAACAAGAAACATAGTGAAATCTCTGAAAACAGAGAAGTTCACTTTTGTGAGGGAAATTTACACTTATAAGAGAAATATCTGGAGAGGGAACTAAGATGGCTGAGGTATAGGGCTGGGAGACCACTTTCTCCCTCACAAATTCATCAAAAGATCATTTGAACGCTGAGCAAACCCCACAAAACAACTTCTGATCGCTAGCAGAGGACATCAGACACCCAGAAAAGCAGCCCATTGTCTTCAAAAGGAGGTAGAACAAAATATAAAAGATAAAAAGAGAGACAATAGAGTTAGGGATGGAGATCTGTCCTGGGAAGGGAGTTTTAATAGAGGAAGTTTCCAAAACCAGGAAACCCTCTCACTGGTGGGTCTGGGGGAAGTTTCCGAATCTGGGAGGGTAAACTAACTGGGAAGAAAATAAATAAAACCTACAGATTACATGCCTAAAAACAACCCCAGCAGAAAAGTACCCCAGACGCTCGCATCCGCCACCAGCAAGTGGGGGCTGAACGGAGAGGAGCAGGCGGCATTGCTTAGGGTAAGGACTGGGCCTGAATGCCCTGAGGGCAATCTGAGGGAGCTAACGTGAGATAGCAACTTAAACTGTGGGATAGCAAGAGAGAGAGAGAGAATTAACCTGGGAAAAGCCCTATACTTAGGCACTACCCAACGGTCCCCAGAACAAAGGACTGAGCGAATACCAGAGAAGAGCTAGCCAGCAGCGGACCGGCCCATCCCCCGCTAGAGGCAGGAGGCAGGGGGAGGGGAAAGGGGCAAACTCGGCCCCAGAGACGGCACCCCCTACCAAACGGCAAACAGGCTCCCAGCTTCTAACCAAAGACTTCCTGAGATTCTGGATGGTTGACATCTGCCGGGAGGGAAATCAGCTTCCCAGAAGGGACATAAGGCACACTCGACCAGCGCGCAGAAACTGAGGCTGGGACCGCGGAGGGGATAAGGCGCCCTGCACCCGGGGAGAGTGCGCTCGTCAAGCTCCTGGCTGCCTGAGCTGCTCTGGCCAGGGAAGGCACAAAACGCAGGCCCAACCGAGTCTGCGCTTTTGTGGAGTACCTGAAAACCTGAATCTGAGCGGCTTAGGCCTGGGAAGTGCAAGCAACTTAGGGCCTGCTCCCTGGAGAGCAGCCTGTAGACAGGGAAAGCACACACGCTGTGAGGGGGGGTGCAAACCTGGTGTGACCGGAACACTGAGAGTGCTCCCTACACACGCCAGCGATATTTGTCTGCAGTGCCCCTCCCTCCCCTCAGCATGACTGAACAAGCGAACCTAAACATGAGACCACCTCTGCCCACTTGGGTCAGGGCAGAAATTAGACACTGGAGAGACCTGCAACCAGAAACCAAATAAACAAAGGGAACCGCTTCAGAAGTGACAGGTGCAACAGATTAAAATCCCTGTAGTTAGGACCGACTACACCGGAAGGGGCCTACAGACACCGAGAAGTGTAAGCAGGAACAAGGAGCTATCTGAAACTGAACCAAACCCACACTGCCCGCAACAGCTCCAGAGAAATTCCTAGATATATTTTTACTATTATTATTATTTTTTTAATTAAAAATTTTTTTCTCTTTTCTTTTTAAAGTCCTCTATTACTCCTCCATTACTCCTTAATTTTCATTTTTATAACCCACTATATCCAGGCCAAAAAAAAAAAAAAAAGGACCCTATTTTTAAAGCGAACTTCATATATATTTCTTAAATTGTTTGTGTTTTTGTGGTTTTTTAATATTGCATTTTTAAGAATCTAACCTCTACTCTAGATTTTTAATCTTTGTTTTTCAGTATTTGATATCAATTTTGGACATTTAAGAATCCAACTTTCAGTACCCAGTTTTACTCAGGAGTGTGATTACTGGTTTGATCATTCTCTCCCCATTTTGACTCTCCTTTTTCTCCCCCAGATCACCTCTATTTCCTTCCTCCCCCTTCTCTTCTCAATCCAATTCTGTGAATCTCTGTGGGTATTCTGGGCTGTGGAGAACACTTAGGGAACAGAGTACAACCTAGATCTGTCTCTCCTCTCTCTTGAACCCCCCTTTTTCTCCTCCTGCTCACCTCTATCTCCTTCTTCCTTCTCCTCTTCTTCATGTAACTTTGTGAACCTCTCTGGGTGTCCCTCACTGTGGAGAATCCTTTCACCATTAACCTAGAAGTTTTATTATCGGTGCTGTATGGATGGAGAAGTCCTGAGGCTACTGGAAGAATAAGACTGAAATCCAGAGGCAAGAGGCTTAAGCCCAAAACCTGAGAAGACCAGAGAACTCCTGACTACATGGAACATTAATTAATAAGAGATCATCCAAAAGCCTCCATACCTACACTGAAACCAACCACCATCCAAGAGCCAATAAATTCTGGAGCAAGACATACCATGCAAATTCTCCAGCAATGCAGGAACATAGCCCTGAGCATCAATATACAGGCTGCCCAAAGCCACACCAAACCCATAGACCCCTCTCAAAACTCACTACTGGACATTCCATTGCACTCCAGAGAGAAGCAATACAGCTCCACCCACCAGAACACCGACACAAGCTTCCCTAACCAGCGAACCTCAACAAGCCAAACATCCAGCCCCACCCACTGGGAGAAAACTCGACAATAAAAAGGAACCACAGACTACCAGATACAGAAAGGCCACCCCAAACACAGCAATCTAAATAAGAGGAAAAGGCAGAGAAATACTCAACAGGTAAAGGAACATGAAAAATGCCCACGAAGCCAAACAAAAGAGGAGGAGATAGGGAATCTGCCTGAAAAAGAATTTAGAATAATGATAATAAAAATGATCCAAAATCTTGAAAAAAAAGTAGAGTTACAGATAAATAACCTGGAGACAAGGATTGAGAAGATGCAAGACATGTTTAACAAGGACCTAAAAGAAATAAAAAAGAGTCAATTAAAAATAAATAATGCAATAAATGAGATCAAAAGCACTCTGGAGGGAACCAACAATAGAATCACAGAGGCAGAAAATAGGATAAGTGAGGTAGAAGATAAAATGGTGGAAATAAATGAAGCAGAGAGGAAAAAGGAAAAAAGAATTAACAGAAATGAGGACAACCTCAGGGACCTCTGGGACAATGTGAAACGCCCCAACATTCGAATCATAGGAGTCCCAGAAGAAGAAGACAAAAAGAAAGGCCATGAGAAAATACTCGAGGAGATAATAGGTAAAAACTTCCCCCAAATGGGGAAGGAAATAGTGACACAAGTCCAAGAAACCCAGAGAGTCCCAAACAGGGTCAACCCAAGGCGAAACACCCCAAGACACATATTAATCAAATTAACAAAGATCAAACACAAAGAACAAATATTAAAAGCAGCAAGAGAGAAACAACAAATAACACACAAGGGGATTCCCATAAGGATAACAGCTGATCTTTCAATAGAAACTCTTCAGGCCAGAAGGGAATGGCAGGACATACTTAAAGTAATGAAAGAGAATAACCTACAACCCAGATTATTGTACCCAGCAAGGATCTCATTCAGATATGAAGGAGAATTCAAAAGCCTTATAGACAAGCAAAAGTTGAGAGAATTCAGCACCACCAAACCAGCTCTTCAACAAATGCTAAAGGATCTTCTCTAGACAGGAAACACAGAAAGGTTGTATGGATGTGAACCCAAAACAACAAAGTAAATGGCAAAGGGACCATACCTATCAATAATTACCTTAAATGTAAATGGGTTGAATGCCCTAACCAAAGACAAAGACTAGCTGAATGGATACAAAAGCAAGACCCCTATATATGCTGTCTACAAGAGACCCACCTCAAGCAAGGGACACATACAGACTAAAAGTGAAGGGTTGGGAAAAAATATTTCACACAAACGGAGACCAAAAGACAGCAGGAGTTGCAATACTTATATCAGGTAAAATAGACTTCAAAATAAAGGCAGTGAAAAGAGACAAAGAAGGACACTACATAATGATCAAAGGATCAATCCAAGAAGAAGATATAACATTATAAATATATATGCACCCAACATAGAAACACCACAATATGTAAGGCAAATGCTAACAAGAATGAAGGGGAAAATTAATAATAACGCAATAATAGTGGGAGACTTTAATACCCCACTCACACCTATGGACAGATCAACTAAACAGAAAATTAACAAGGAAATACAAACTTTAAATGACACAATGGACCAGGTAGACCTAATTGATATCTATAGGATATTTCACCCCAAAACAATCAATTTCACCTTTTTCTCAAGTTCACACAGAACTTTCTCCAGAATAGATCACATCCTGGGCCATAAATCTAGCCTTGGTAAATTAAAAAAAATTGAAATCATTCCAGTCATCTTTTCTGACCACAATGCAGTAAGATTAGATCTCAATTAGAGGAAAAAAAACTGTTAAAAATTCCAACATCTGGAGGCTAAATAACATGCTTCTGAATAACCAACAAATCATAGAAGAAATCAAAAAAGAATTCAAAATATGCATAGAAATGAATGAAAATGAAAACACAACAACCCAAAACCTATGGGACACTGTAAAAGCAGTGCTAAGGGTAAGGTTCATAGCAATACAGGCTTACCTCAAGAAACAAGAAAAAAGTAAAACAATAACCTAACTCTACACCTAAAGCAACTAGAGAAGGAAGAAATGAAGAACCCCAGGGTTAGTAGTAGGAAAGAAATCTTAAAACTTAGGGCAGAAATAAATGCAAAAGAAACTAAAGAGACAATAGCAAAAATCAACAAAGCTCAAAGCTGGTTTTTTGAAAAGGTAAATAAAATCGACAAACCGTTAGCCAGACTCATCAAGAAACAAAGGGAGAAGAACCAAATCAACAAAATTAGAAATGAAAATGGAGAGATAACAACAGACAACTCTGAAATACAAAGGATTAAAAGACTACTACCAGCAGCTCTATGCCAATAAAATGGACAACTTGGAAGAAATGGACAAATTCTTAGAAAAGTATAATTTTCCAAAACTGAACCAGGAAGAAATAGAAGATCTTAACAGACCCATCACAAGCATGGAAATCGAAACTGTAATCAGAAATCTTCCAGCAAACAAAAGCCCAGGACCAGATGGCTTCACAGCTGAACTCTACCAAAATTTTAGAGAAGAGCTAAAACCTATCTTACTCAAACTCTTCCAGAAAATTGCAGAAGGCAAACTTCCAAACTCATTCTATGAGGCCACCATCACTCTAATTCCAAAACCTGACAAAGATGCCATAAAAAAAGAAAGCTATAGGCCAATATCACTGATGAACATAGATGCAAAATTCCTTAACAAAATTCTATCAAACAGAATCCAACAACATATTAAAAAGATCATACATCATGACCAAGTGGGCTTTATCCCAGGAATGCAAGGATTCTTTAATATCCACAAATCAATGTAATACACCACATTAAGAAATTGAAAGATAAAAACCATATGTTTATCTCAATAGATGCAGAAAAAGCCTTTGACAAAATTCAACATCCATTTATGATAAAAACTCTCCAGAAAGCAGGAATAGAAGGAATATACCTCAACATAATAAAAGCTATATATGACAAACCCACAACAAACATTATCCTCAATGGTGAAAAATTGAAAGCATTTCCCTTAAAGTCAGGAAAAAGACAAGGGTGCCCACACTCACCACTCTATTCAACATAGTTTTGGAAGTGTTGGCCACAGTAATCAGAGAAGAAAAAGAAATAAAAGGAATCCAGATAGGAAAAGAAGAAGTAAAACTCACTATTTGCAGATGACATGATCCTCTACACAGAAAACCCTAAAGACTCTACCAGAAAATTAATAGAGCTAATCAATGAATATAGTAAAGTTGCAGGATATAAAATTAACACACAGAAATCTCTTGCATTCCTATACACTAACAATGAGAAAACAGAAAGAGAAATTAAGGAAACAATAACTTTCACCATTGAAACAAAAAGAATAAAATACTTAGGAGTATATCTTCCTAAAGAAACAAAAGACTTATACATAGAAAACTATAAAACACTAATGAAAGAAACCAAAGAGGACACAAATAGATGGGAAAATATACCGTGTTCATAGATTGGAAGAATCAATATTGTCAAAATGACTGTACTACCCAAAGCAATCTATAGATTCAATGCAATCCCTATCAATCTACCAATGGTATTTTTCACAGAACTAGAACAAATAATTTCATAATTTGTATGGAAATACAAAAAACCTCGAATAGCCAAAGCAATCTTGAGAAAGAAGAATGGAACTAGAGGAATCAATCTGTCTGACTTCAGACTATACTACAAAGCCACAGTCATCAAGACAGTATGGTACTGGCACAAAGACAGAAATATAAATCAATGGAACAGAATAGAAATCCCAGAGATAAATCCATGAACCTATGGACACCTTATCTTCGAAAAACGAGGCAAGAATATACAATGGAAAAAAGACAACCTCTTTAACAAGTGGTGCTGGCAAAACTGATCAACCACTTGTAACAGAATGAAACTAGAACACTTTCTAACACCATACACAAAAATAAACTCAAAATGGATTAAATATCTAAATGTGAGACCAGAAACTATAAAACTCCTAGAGGAGAACATGGGCAAAACACTCTCTGACATAAATCACAGCAGGATCCTCTATGAACCACCTCCCAGAATATTGGAAATAAAAGCAAAAATAAACAAATGGGACCTAATGAAACTTAAAAGCTTTTGCACAACAAAGGAAACTATAAGCAAGGTGAAAAGACAGCCTTCAGAATGGGAGAAAATAATAGCAAACGAAGCAACAGACAAAGGATTAATCTCAAAAATATACAAGCAACTCCTCCAGCTCACTTCCAGAAAAATAAATGACCCAATCAAAAACTGGGCCAAAGAACTAAACAGACATTTCTCCAAAGAAGACATACAGATTGCTAACAAACACATGAAAAGATGCTCAATATCACTCATTATCAGAGAAATGCAAATCAAAACCACAATGAGGTACCATTACACGCCAGTCAGGATGGCTGCTATCCAAAATTCTACAAGCAATAAATGCTGGAGAGGGGGTGGAGAAAAGGGAACCCTCTTACACTGTTGGTGGGAATGCAAACTAGTACAGTCGCTATGGAGAACAGTGTAGAGATTCCTTAAAAAACTGGAAATAGAACTGCCATATGACCCAGCAATCCCACTCCTGGGCATACACACCAAGGAAACTAGATCTGAAAGAGACATGTGCACCCCAATGTTCATCACAGCACTGTTTACAATTGCAGGACATGGAAGCATCTAGATGCCCATCAGCAGGCGAATGGATAAGGAAGCTATGGTACATATACACCATGGAATATTACTCAGCCATTAAAAAGAATTCATTTGAATCAGTTCTAATGAGATGGATGAAACTGGAGCCCATTATAGAGAGTGAAGTAAGCCAGAAAGATAAACACCAATACAGCATACTAATGCATGTATATGGAATTTTCAAAGATGGTAATGATAACCCTATATGCAAAACAGAAAAAGAGACACGGATGTAGAAAACAGACTTTTGGACTCTATGGGAGAAGGTGAGGGTGGGATGTTCTGAGAAAATAGCTTTGAAACAATATACTTTCAAGGGTGAAACAGATCACCAGCCCAGGTTAGATGCATGAGACAAGTGCTCAGACCTGGTGCACTGGGAAGACCCAGAGGGATGGGATGGGGAGAGAGGTGGGAGGGGGGGTCGGGATGGGGAACACATGTAAATACATGGCTGATTCATGTCAATGTATGGCAAAACCCACTACAATATTGTAAAGTAATTAGCCTCCAACTAATAAAAATAAATGAAAAAAAAAAAAACAAATAAAAAAAGAGAAATATCCATTTGTAAGGATGTTTCCCCCTCTGGATTATGAAGGGAAGGTTGAGTAGCACAACACTACAAAGCAACTATACTCCAATAAAAAATAGTAAAAAGTAAATCACAAGAGAATCTTACCAGTGTAGAAGACACTGACTTTATTCTGTATAATAAACCTCACCTTCTTTACTTTGCCCTTCCTGGTAACTGCCCCATCATCTTTTGTCTTTAGCTGAAGGTGGTATTTAAGTCAGTGGTTTAGGGCAGCTCAGGGAGTCATCATTTTCCCCAGGATCTCCCCCGTGTACACGAGGTATACTTTTAATAAAGTTCTACCTGTTTTTTCTCTTGATAATCTATGTTTTAGTACACAGACTTCAGTCAAGAACTCAGAAGCATAGAGATAAATTATTTTTCTTCCTTTGCAACAGTAAATGCTTCCTCTTGTTATCAATAAAGTTAATTTGTATACTGGGACCTTAAAAATAGAGTCCAGCTCTGTTGTCCAGCCCACATCACAAACCTAAACCTAAGTCAGCCTGTAGTTACAGGAAACACCTGTCAAGGAGACCTAACAAACACCAGTCACAACACTATAAGTCAACTTATTGTGTTTGCCTTATGCTAGAAAGTAGGGTCTGCTCCTCTTATGTAGCAATCCCCATACCTCCTAGCCACTCATGCTCTGTTTCTGCACTGCCTCTTCTAATATTCTAAAAAACTTGCTCTTTCTCTAGATGCATGGACAGACCACATTTTATTTATCCATTCATCAGTTGATGAACACAAGTTGTTTCTGCTTTTTGATCATAGGGATCAGGTAGAGAGGGAGATGGGAGGGGGGATTGGGATGAGGAATACATGGAAATCCATGGCTGATTCATGTCAGTGTATGACAAAAACCACTACAATATTGTAAAGTAATTAGCCTCCAACTAATAAAAATAAATGAAAAAAAAAAAAAGAAATAATGGTATTATGAACACCTGTGTGGGCATGCTTTTTCATTTCTCTTGTATATGTACCTAGGAGAGGGATTGGTGATTCAAATGGTAACTTTTTCTTTAACATACTGAGGAACTGTCATTGTTTTCTGAAGTGGCTATACCATTTTACATTCCCACTAGCAGTGTTCCAACTTCTGTACCATACTTGTCATTCTTCTTCCTTTTGATTATAGTGAACCTAGTGGGTGTGAAATGCTATCTTACCATGGTTTTGACTTGCATTTCCCTAATGGTAAATAATGATGAGCATTTTTTTATGTAATTACTGGTCGATTGGGCTTCTCACTTGGCACTAGTGGTAAAGAACCTGACTGCCAGTGCAGGAGATGTAAGAGATGAGGGTTCTATCCCTGGGTGGTGAAGATCCCCAAGAGGAAGGCATGGCAACCCACTCCTTATTCGTGCCTGGAGAATATCATGGATAGAGGACCCTTGTGGGCTACCGTCCACAAGACTGTACACAAGTCAGACACTACTGAAGCAACTTAGCACACCCGCACATATTTGTTATTTACATGGGAAAGACTAGAGATCTCTTTGAGAAAATTAGAGATACAAAGGGAACATTTCATACAAAGATGGGCTCAATAAAGGACAGAAATGGTAGGGACCTAACAGAAGCAGAAGATATTAAAAAGAGGTGGCAAGAATACACAGAAGAACTATAGAAAAATGATCTTCACAACCCAGATAATCATGATGGTGTGATCACTCACCTAGAGCCAGACATCCTGGAATGTGAAGTCAAGTGGGCCTTAGGAAGCATCACTATGAACAAAGCTAGTGGAGGTGATGGAATTGCAGTTGAGCTATTTCAAACCCTGAAAGATGTTGCTGTGAAAGTGCTGCACTCAATATGCTAGAAAATTTGGAAAACTCAGCAGTGGCCACAGGACTGGGAAAGGTCAGGTTTCATTCCAATCCCAAAGAAAGGCAATGCCAAAGAATGCTCAAACTACTGCACAATTGTATTCATCTCACATGCTAGTAAAGTAATGCTCAAAATTCTCCAAGCCAGGCTTCAGCAATATGTGAACTGAGAGCTTCCAGATGTTCAAGCTGGCTTTAGAAAAGGTAAAGGAACCAGAGATCAAATTGCCAACATCTGTGGGATCATTGAAAAAGCAACAGAGTTCCAGAAAAACATCTATTTCTGCTTTATTGACTATGCCAAAGCCTTTGACTGTGTGGATCACAATAAACTGTGGAAAATTCTGAAAGAGATGGGAATACCAGACTACCTGACCTGACTCTTGAGAAACCTGTATGCAGGTCAGGAAGCAACAGTTAGAACTGGACATGGAACAACAGACTGGTTCCAAATAGGAAAAGGAGTACAACAAGGCTGTATACTGTCACCCTGCTTATTTAACTTATATGCAGAGTACATCATGAGAAACGCTGGGCTGGAAGAAGCACAAGCTGGAATCAAGATTGCCAGGAGAAATATCAATAACCTCAGATATGCAGATGACACCACCCTTATGGCAGAAAGTGAAGAGGAACTAAATAGTCTCTTGATGAAAGTGCAAGAACAGAGTGAAAAAGTTGGCTTAAAGCTCAACATTCAGAAGACTAAGATCATGGCATCTGGTCCAATCACTTCATGGGAAATAGATGGGGAAACAGTGGAAACAGTGGCTGAATATTTTTTTGGGCTCCAAAGTCACTGCAGATGGTGATTGCAGCCATGAAATTATAAGACGCTTGCTCCTTGGAAGGAACTTATGACCAACCTAGACAGCATATTAAAAAGCAGAGACATTACTTTGCCAACAAAGGTCCATCTAGTCAACGCTATGGTTTTTCCAGTGGTCATGTATGGATGTGAGAGTTGGACAATAAAGAAAATTGAGTGCCAAAGAATTGATGCTTATGAACTGTGGTGTTGGAGAAGACTCTTGAGAGTCCCTTGGACTGCAAGGAGATCCAACCAGTCCATTCTAAAGGAGATCAGTCCTGGGTGTTCATTGGAAGGACTGATGTTGAAGCTGAAACTCCAATACGTTGGCCACCTCATGCAAAGAGCTGACTCATTGGAAAAGACCCTGATGCTGGGAGGGATTGAGGAGAGGAGGAGAAGGGGACGACAGAGGATGAGATGGTTGGATGGCATCACCGTCACAATGGACATGGGTTTGGGTAGACTCCAGGAGTTGGTGATGGATGGGGAGGCCTGGCATGCTGCAGTTCATGGGGTCACAAAGAGTTGGACATGACTGAACGACTGAACTGAATATATATGTATATATATTTTGAGAAATGTTCATTTAGATCTCTACTCATTTTTAAATTGGATTATCTTTTTTTAATTGAGTTGTAAGTGTTCTTTATATATTCTGAAAACAAGTTCCTTTCAGCTATACGATTTGCAAATATTTTTCCCCCCATTCTGTAGATATCTTTTCATTTCTTTAGATAATGTCCTTTGAAGCAGAAAAGTTTTTAATTTTGATGAAGTCCAGTTCATCTAGTTTTTCTTTTGTCATTTGTACATTTGGTGCATATCTAAGAAGTCTTTGCCTAACCAAAGGTCATAAATTGATCTCTTGTTTTCTTCTAAGAATTTTATAGCCTTAGCTCTAACATTTAGGTGTATGATCTATTGGAATTGATTCCTGAGTAATCTGTTTAAACTTTGCATTCTAGATTACTTACTTGCTTCACCCCAGCACTCCTCTCCTCTCAATAACTCTTTGAAGTAATGTTATTTTCCCCATTTTAAATGGTTAAGTTGAGGCTGGGTTAGTTAAATAATTTGTCCCATGTCATACAATGAGTGGCAGAGATATAATTGGTACTCATCTTAGTGTTGAAACTCTTAACTACAATGCTGTACTGCTGGTTTCTTGATTTATACTGATGAAGTCTTGAATGAATAAATAACTCATAAACATTAGATTCTAATTTATGATATATTCTCCATTCACCTAAAGAACAATGAAAAAAATCTTACTTGCTACTTCTTCACAGTAAGTGGAGCTTCTAGACAGTAGAAATAGACACTGTTAAACAGCAAAACCTCAGGGGCTAGTTTCAAAAGCAACGTTTAATAGTGTATGTTGGCTTAGTCTCCAATCCCCCCAAAATTATTAACGTACTGTGGCAAGCTTTGGGCAAGGTGATGGTCCATGAGAGAGACTAAGGAAAAAAACAACCAAATCTGACCATTGTCTCTAATACAGCATTTTCTGGAGTGCACCATGGACTATAGTGGAAGTCGCTCAGTCTGACTCTTTGCGACGCCATGAACTATACAGTTCATGGAATTCTCCAGGCCAGAATACTGGAGTGGGTAGCCATTCCCTTCTCCAGGGGATCTTCCCAAACCAAGGACTGAACCCAGGTCTCCTGCATTGTGGCTGGATTCTTTATTAGCTGAGCCACAAGGAAGGTCCAAGAATACTGGAGTGGGTAGCCTATCCCTTCTCCAGTAGATCTTCCTGACCCAGGAATCGAACCAGGGTCTCCTGCACTGCAGATGGATTCTTTACTAACTGAGCCATCAGGGAAGCCCATGGACTACAGTGTGTCTGCTGAAGTTGTAAGTCCATCAGAAATAGCAACGACTTGAGTTACAAACATAGGGTAGGTGAGAAATTTATATCACTTGGGAGGTTTTTATTTGGAGTTGAGGATTTGCCCTGTTTGTGCCACTAGAGAGAGAGGATCATGAGCTCACTAAGAGATCATTAAGCAAGGAGGATCATGAGAGTAATCTTGTAACAATTTATTGTGGGGCACTCATTGGGTGGATTTAGTAATTTTAAACTATATTTTGTTGTTGTGAAGGTATGGTGGTATCAAGGTCTAAGAAAAATGTAAGAAAAGAAACCCATCCTTAGACGTAGACTAGTGAAATGTTAGAAGCATCCAAGTATAAAGAGATGAAATTCTTAACAATAAGACAAAGATAGGTTCCCTACAAAGGAACAACAAATCAGATTTACTATGGGGAAAAAATGAGCTCTCAGGTGTGAAGGGAACAGAAAAACAAGCAATTCCTGGCACATTGCAGGCACTTAGTAAAAAATATTGTTAATCAAATGTGTGCTGTCTTGTAAGCAATTTCTCAGAGAGTATGCAACCCAGTTACCGTTCTCAAGTTACTTGATATGATACTTAGAATGTTGAAAAAATAAATAAAAAGTCAAACAAGTGTGGGAATAGTGTCATTAAGAAGGACAAAATGACAAATTATAAATACTAAAACTATTTGTCTGAACTTTTTTATAAGATAGACACAGACTCACAAATCTAGAAAGCAAACTTATGGTTACCAAAGGGGAAAGGGGAGGGATAAATTAAGAGTTTGGGATTAACATACACACACTGAGTGAGTGAGTGAATGAGTGAGCGAAGTCGCTCAGTCATGTCCGACTCTTTGCGACCCCATTGACTGTAGCCTACCAGGATCCTCAGTCCATGGGATTTTCCAGGCAAGAAAACTGGAGTGGGTTGCCATTTCCTTCTCCAGGGGATCTTCCCGACCCAGGGATCGAACCCAGGTCTCCCGCATTGTAGGCAGACGCTTTACCGTCTGAGCTACTTACACACTACTGTATATAAAATAGATAACCAACAAAGACCTACTATATACCACAGGGAACTATACTCAGTATCTTGCAATAACCTTTAATGGAAGAGTGTGTTAAAAAATATATATATATATTCATATATGTATAACTGAATCACTTTGCTGTACATCTGAAACTAACACAATATTTTAAGCCAACTGTGTTTCAATAAGACAAACAAAAAATCCCAAAACTACTTGTCAAGAGGTCGAAAACTGTTGAAAATAATGTTACAAAACAATCTGAAGGAATTGATCTATATTATAATACAATATAGACTTTTATTCTAAAAATCAGCATCACTTTTAATGCATTTAACTAAAAAAATATTGCATAACTCATGTGAAAATAGCAATCCCTTGTCATCCTACCCCTTTTTCACTGCCTAGAGGAAAACACCTTCAATAATTAAAATTTTTTTTTTTGTATGTGTTCATATTTTTACATCAAATACTGGTACTACTGTCTGTTCATTTTTTTTTTTTTTTTTACATTATAGGATTACCAGATCTATTAAATGCCCATGTATGTCATATCCTGTCCAGTCATGCCCCAGCACTCCCTCTGATGAGTCTCTACTTCAGTCTGAATAGGTTGCTTTCTAGCTAGGCCAGCTGCATGGATGTCCTATTGAGAGTTGTGTTCATTAAAAACAAAAAAAAAGTTTTCCCCTGATCCTAGACCTGTCTTTTTCTTTCCTTGTTTCGTGGAATGCATCGTCTAGAGCAGAAATTCTTAACCTATTTTGTTTCAGAACTCTTTTAAACTCTTGAAAATTACTGAGTCTCCCAAAGTGTTTTCATTTTAATGATTGACATCTATTAATTTTCACATATTAGAAGTCAAAACTGAAAGATTAAAAATATTTATTAGTTCACTAAACAGGGGTAACAAACATTATATATTCATTCAAATATAAAAATTGGTGTAAAAAGTGTCATTGTTTTACATTTCGGCAAATCTTCTTAAAGTCTGGTTGAGTGAAACACAGATTCTTATATCTGCTTCTATGCCAGGTCTTCTGTAATACTGAACATTGTGAAAACTCAGGAAATCCTATTCTACACTATTGAGGGAGAGCAAAAAAGGCAAGCAACAGCTTAGCATTATGAGAGTGGTTTGCCGTGAGGACCCCTGGATAGAGTCTTAGAGATCCCTGGGTGTATGAATCACACTTTGAGAACTCTAGTAACTTGCCTAGTTTTAGGGGAAGTAAAATTTTTGTAAACTTGCCAATCTAACAAATTGTTTTCTACCCTCATACTTGATTAAGTGGGTTTCCCAGGTGGCTCAGTGGTAAAGAATCTGCCTGCCAAGCAGAAGACACAAGTTTTAGCTCTGGGTCAGGAAGATCCCCTAAAAAAGGAAAAGGCAACTCACTCCGGCATTCATGCCTGAGAAATCCCATGGACAGAGGAGCTACAGTCCATGGGGTTGTAAAGAGCTGGACACTTAGTGACTAAACAACAACTAAGTATTTAGAATTCTAAGTTTTAAATAATTTTCTTCATTATTTTAAGCATTTTGCTCTTGCTTTCACCTCCAGGTTACTGGCTTGTTAAAATCTACCTTAGTTTTATTGCTTGAAGCTTGTAGGATTTTCTCCTTATTTCCAGTTCATTTTATTGAACACTTCTAGTTTCTCTGAATCTTTGAAGTCATGTCTTTTCTTTATGTGAAACTTTCTTGCATTTATAATTTGGTCATTTCTTCTCTTCCATTTTCTTTGTTTTTCTTCTGGAACTCTCCTTCAGATTCATGGTATTCTGATTGAATCTTCTTTCTTACATTTTCACTCCTGACTTTCTACCTTTTTGATTGTTTTTGTTCTACTTTCTGTGAGATTTCCTCAATATTATGCTCCAGCTCTTGCATTTTCATTTTAGTTATTATATTCTTTAATTTCTGGGAGTAATATCTGAAGATTTTAACTATATATTTTAATTAAATTTTTTTTTGCTGCTTGCCTTACATCTTACTCTAAGTTCCTCTTTAAGAAAAAAAATATCATTTTCAGAACCTTTTCTCAATTGCCTGGTAATCCTTGCCTGTCAATAATGAGATAGAGACACTAAAAAACAAACTGGCAGGATATGCAGAGTGATAGGGCTCGTTGGGGGCAATGGAGTGCAGTCCCAGCTGTTTCAGTGGTCGATCTATAGCTGTCAGTATCTGTAGAGTTTTTCTCTTGATTTGCTGAGAAGAACCTCCCAATCTTTTCCCTGAAGGGTACAAACCTATCTGCCAGCATTCTGAGAGCAGCGTAGAGGATAACACTTCCACCTAAATCTCTGTTTTCATCTCCATCTTCACCCACATCTGGCTCTCTGGCACAGAGCCTTCCCTTTCAAGTTCTCCAGAGAGTCATTATACTGCGTGTTCCTGGACTCAGGGAAGGGAAGTGTTTCATTATAAGAACTAAGGCTAGGGATCTGGGGATTGACTTCTTCCTCAGGCTTATAATCCTTTGTTATTTCCAGTTTCAATTTCTTCTTTCTTAAGGTCCTTTAGCATTTTGCATTACACCTTGTAGGCCCTTATGTTTCAGCACTCTCTGTTTTGCTCTCATTTACCATTCATTCTGTGATGCCAGTCTTCCAAAATGTCATTGATATGTCTGAGATCTCCTCTTTCTTCCTTTCTTTGCGTATTTGAGGGTGCAAACAAAAAAAATTCTTTCTTTCTTTCTTTCTTTTTTTTTTTCAGAAAGAGCAGAAGTAAATGTGTGTTCAGTGAATGCATTTTTCTGGCAGTCAGCAGCAGGTTGCTGCTGCTAAGTCACTTCAGTCGTGTCCGACTCTGTGAGACCCCATCCCTGGGATTCTCCAGGCAAGAACCCTGGAGTGGGTTGCCATTTCCTTCTCCACAGCAGCAGATTAATCATGCTGAAAAAAACAATAGAATATCTATTTGTGTACTTTAAAGTGTTTCCATAGAATTTTATGCTTGAAGCCAGAATCCTTATTTAGCATATCTTAGACTACAACATTGTTTCTAGCCATAATCTCTTTAAAAAATTTTGAAATATAACAAAAATCAGTCATTAGTTTTATTTTCCATAGAATGTAAGAGAGTTAATAAATTTGTCTCTTATTTTATGGAATTTATATTTTCAATAATAAGATGTATAATGGATTGTCTGGAAGCTGTAATAATCTCAGGACATAGGAGAAGAGACTAAAGGTAGCAGTTATATGCCAGAGTCAAATGAAAGATTAAAACATTAAGTGTTATGGCTTAGAGGGCATGTGGAAAGTCAGAACAGTTTATCACTTAACAGATAACAAAAACAGAAGAAAGGAAAGGTTAACTGACAACCAAAAAATCATACTTCTATGTTTTGGGGCTTAGATTTAAAACTTTTGTTTTCAAATTTCTAGCTTAGTTATTTTCTTCTTGACCCAGATAGGCATTCTCCTTACACACTTATTTAATAAGACCCAGTGGGAAGGCCTCAGCAGGATTGAAAAGAATTTATTTCACATACCTGACTAAAATGTAAAAATTCCATTGCTTTAGCCAAGAGTTGCTTATCTTTCTTAAAGAGCTACTGTAAGTCAGCTCTAATGAAGTCATTTTCTATCATTGTTGCTGTTATTCAATCTCTAAATCATGTCCAACTCTTTGCAACCCCATGAACTGCAGCAAGCCAGGCTTCTCTGTCCTTCACTATCTACTGGAGTTTGCTCAAACTCATGTTCATCAAGTCAGTGATGCCATCCAACCAGCTTCTCTTCTGTTGCCCACTTCTCTTCCTGCCCTCAATCTTTCCCAGTATCAGGATCTTTTCCAATGACTTGGCTCTTTGCATGAGATGGCCAAAGCATTGGAGCTTC
The DNA here is from genome assembly GCF_023699985.2 of Odocoileus virginianus. Classification (NCBI taxonomy): domain Eukaryota; kingdom Metazoa; phylum Chordata; class Mammalia; order Artiodactyla; family Cervidae; genus Odocoileus; species Odocoileus virginianus. The sequence continues at coordinate 55,698,714 of NC_069683.1, forward strand.
AGTTTTGGCATCAGTAAGTCAGCTCTAATGAAGTCATTTTCCATCATCGACATACTCTAAAATGGATTACCATTCTCATGAATACATTTTTCTCCTGATCTGTTCAATGAGTACATAATGTGCTCTTAAATATAGTTTTATAGGAATGAATAAAGCATCGTATATTCCAGAAGGTTAGCTTGGAATATAATTTGAGCTAATCTTCTTGAAGCCAGATACTCCCAGATTGTTTATGAAGCAGAAGCAAATGTTTTTCTGGAATTTTCTTTTTTTTCCTATGATCCAATGGATGTTGGCTATTTAATTTCTGGTTCCTCTGACTTTTCTAAAACCAGCTTGAACATCAGGATGTTCTCAGTTCATGTACTGTTGAAGCCTAGCTTGGAAAACTTTGAGCATTACTTTACTAGCATGTGAGATGAGTGCAATTGTCTGGTATTTTGAACATTCTTTGGCATTGCCCTTCTTTGGGATTGGAGTGACCTTTCCAGTCCTGTGGCCACCTTTCCAGTCCTGTGGCCACTGCTGAGTTTTGCAAATGTGCTGCCCAAGTAGCTCCAAGACCCTCCTTCTGCCAAGAAATCCCTTTCTCTATCACTTTAACTAGGGAACTTATCCCCTCCTTCCATGAAAAAAGTAAGTTATTCTTTAGTTTTTTTAGCATCTGACTAATAAATCTTCTCTAGAGCAGTACTGCTATCATTGTTGTCCTTTATAAAGGACAACATCCTTTAAAATGTCCTTTTATTAAAAAGACAATGTCCCTTTTCACACTCAACTCTTAAAAGGCACTGCATACCTTCATTTAAATCTGTTTTTAGTTTTCAAATCTATCCTATTGTCTAGTTCTTCTCTAGAGATCGGGCCATTGAATTCCCATCAGTTCAGTTCAATCACTCAGTCGTGTCAGACTCTTTGCGACCCCATGAATCGCAACATGCCAGGCCTCCCTGTCCATCACCAACTCCCAGAGTTTACTCAAACTCATGCCCATCGAGTCGGTGGTGACATCCAGCCATCTCATCCTCTGTTGTCCCCTTCTCCTCCTCCCCTCAATCCCTCCCAGCATCAGGGTCTTTTCCAATGAGTCAGCTCTTTGCATGAGGTGGCCAAAGTATTGGAGTTTCAGCTTCAACATCACTCCTTCCAATGAACATCTAGGACTGATCTCCTTTAGAATGGACTGGTTGGATCTCCTTGCAGTCCAAGGGACTCTCAAGAGTCTTCTCCAACACCATAGTTCAAAAGCATCAATTTTTTGGTGCTCAGCTTTCTTCACAGTCCAACTCTCACATCTATACATGACCACTGGAAAAACCATAGCGTTGACTAGATGGACCTTTGTTGGCAAAGTAATGTCTCTGCTTTTTAATATGCTGTCTAGGTTGGTCATAACTTTCCTTCCAAGGAGTAAGCATCTTTTAATTTCATGGCTGCAATCACCATCTGCAGTGACTTTGTAGCCCCCCCAAATAAAGTCTGACACTGTTTCCACTGTTTCCCCATCTATTTGCCATGAAGTAGTGGGACCAGATGCCATGATCTTAGTTTTCTGATTGTTGAGCTTTAAGCCAACTTTTTCACTCTCCTCTTTCAGTTTCATCAAGACTTTTTAGTTCCTCTTCATTTTCTGCCACAAGTGTGGTATCATCTGCATATCTGAGGTTATTGATATTTCTCCTGGCAATCTTGATTCCAGCTTGTGCTTCTTCCAGCCCAGCGTTTTTCATGATGTACTCTGCATATAAGTTAAATAAGCAGGGTGACAATATACAGCCTTGACGTACTCCTTTTCCTATTTGGAGCCAGTCTGTTGTTCCATGTCCAGTTCTAACTGTTGCTTCCTGACATGCATATAGGTTTCTCAAGAGGCAGGTCAGGTGGTCTATTATTCCCATCTCTTTCAGAATTTTCCACAATTTATTGTGATCCACATAGTCAAAGGCTTTGGCATAGTCAATAAAGCAGAAATAGATGCTTTTTCGATATCCAGCGGATGTTGGCAATTTGATCTCTGGTTCCTCTGCCTGTTCTAAAACCAGCTTGAACACTTGGAAATTCACGGTTCATGTGTTGCTGAAGCCTGACTTGGAGAATTTTGAGCGTTACTTTAGTAGCGTGTGAGATGAGTGCAATCATGCGGTAGTTTGAGCAGTCTTTGGCATTGCCTTCCCATGGTCACACTCAATAGTGCTTGAATTATAGGGCTCAGTGAGGGGTCACTTGCTGCCAGTCTAACTCTAATGGGATAGTTAGGTCCTCATAGTTGTGTTCCAACGTCAATTGAAAGCCCCAGTACCTCCTCCATGTGTGTGAATCCTAGTAACTGGGTTTTTCTTTGTCTTTAAAATTCACTTTGTTTTGAGTGCACTGACATGCTCCTGGCATTCTGCCTTGATTTTTGTCCATCTCACTGTGGTTTGTATCCAGTATCCCAGTGTTCTAGACTGAGAGATTCTGCTTTGCTTTCTGTGAGCTCACCTCCTAGGAATTGGTATTCACTTCTAAAAGTCTGATGCCTGGCTGGAGTCCTGCCCCTACCCCACCTCCTGATGAATGCACCCATCCCAGATGTCTGATCCCTGTACTATGACTACTTGCTGGGAGCTCATTAATTCTGTTCAGAGTATTTCTTTCTCTAGATTGGAATTAAAAAAAAAAATTACTGTACCCCTTGAACTTTGCACATGGCTCAAAGAAGGAAGAAAAGATAGAAATGGAGGGAAAAAGGAAGGAAATAAACATTTATTACATACTTTTCAGTGCTCAGAAAGGTGCTAGGCTCTGTCACATACCATCAATGAACTCTTTCCCACAAGAATTCTGTGAAATAGCTATTTTCTTTTTATTTTCATTTATTTTTATTAGTTGGAGGCTAATTACTTTACAATATTGTAGTGGTTTTTGCCATAAATTGACATGAATCAGCCATGGATTTACATGTATTCCCCATCTCGATCCCCTTTCCCACCTCCCTCTCCATCCCATCCCTCTGGGTCTTCCCAGTGCACCAGCCCTGAGCACTTGTCTCATGCATCCAACCTGGGCTGGTGATCTGTTTCTCCCTTGATAGTATACTTGTTTCAATGCTGTTCTCTCAGAACATCCCACCCTCACCTTCTCCCATAGAGTCCAAAAGTCTGTTCTGTACATCTGTGTCTCTTTTTCTGTTTTGCATATAGGGTTAGTGTTACCATCTTTGAAAATTCCATATATATGCATTAGTATACTGTATTGGTCTTCATCTTTCTGGCTTACTTCACTCTGTATAATGGGCTCCAGTTTCATCCATCTCATTAGAACTGATTCAAATGAATTCTTTTTAATGGCTGAGTAATATTCCATGGTGTATATGTACCACAGCTTCCTTATCCATTCTTCTGCTGATGGGTATCTAGGTTGCTTCCATGTCCTGGCTATTATAAACAGTGCTGTGATGAACATTGGGGTGCACATGTCTCTTTCAGATCTGGTTTCCTCGGTGTGTATGGCCAGGAGTGGAATTGCTGGGTCATATGGCAGTTCTATTTCCAGTTTTTTAAGGAATCTCCACACTGTTCTCCATAGTGCTGGAGAGGGTATGGAGAAAAGGGAACCTTCTTACACTGTTGGTGGGAATGCAAACTAGTACAGCCACTATGGAAATAGCTATTTTCTCACAGGTTAAGAAAACCACCAAATGAGCAACTTTACCCAGTTGTGGAGAAGGGACTGATCCAGAAATCAAACGTGGGTTTTTTGCTTCTAAATATCTATGGTGTGCTTCACACATGAGGCTGCAAACTGCAATTTAAGTTTCTTATTTTGCATCTCATTAGTTCAGTTCCTAGTTAGTTGATGTTCATTGTTAAATTAAAGGGGATGAAAATAATTTAGAAATGTCACTATAAGTGACAAAATGGAAAGTCAGTATCATTATTTCATAGTCACAACTTATATAGAAAGTTGATGATATGAAACTGTTGACTTTAAAAAAATGTACGGCATGAGAGTTGTGATCTGAGTTTTATTTGGGGACAAAATGAGGACTACAGCTCAGGAGACAGCGTTTCATGTACCTCTGAGAAACTCTTCCAAAGAGGTTGGATGAAGGTCAATATATATGTGATTTTGGTGAAGGGGGAGTACATGCAATCTAGCACACATTTTTGCAGCAGGTTGCTGCTAGTCTTATGAAGGTTATTGCTGGTCTTGTGAAGGTTACTGATAGTTATGAGAAGTAGAAGTTATGAGAAGTATAAGGATTACTATGAAGGATTTCAGTGCTTTTCTAGATATGAAGAAATGCAAGAATTGGGCTCATAAAATCTGCTCCTGAATATATCTATCTGAAGAACTGTTCTGCCAGTGTTTTCCCAGAGCACAGAGTGCCTCATTCCTGATACCCATTTTGAACTCCTTTCATTGGGTGTTGAAGGTCAATAGCTACAGCAGCTCAGGATTTAATCCTTGTAGAAGTAGATGGAAAGTGTCATTTATAGTTGGCAAAACAAATGCTTATACCTTAGGATTTCCATAATATTGATGAAAACAATAGGGAAAACAGAACATCACTTATAATAGAGACTTAAAAAATAGGAAGACATTTTTTAGAGTTGCTTAGCATGAATACTCAAGAGAGTGTTTTAATTATTTCTAATAATTAAACAGCGTTTCTAAATTATTTCCCCTGGACCATTAAGAAAGATATAAATCATTAAACATGATTAATGAACTCGCAAGATTCTCCAAGAAGAGCAACAAGCTTGTTGACAGACATTTGTTTTAAGTAAAAAGAAGTGTCTGCAATTATAAACCTAAAATTAAATGCCACCAGTAGAATTAATAAATATCAATCCTGTCTTTCATTTTCACTTATGCTAGTGCTTATTTATTCATTAACTTATGAAGAGCCTAGGAAAATTAATTGTGGATGTCTAAATGAGAAGCTCTGGGAAGTCTCATGGAACCTCTTCCAGCAAAGAAAATGTCTTCCCAACTTGTGCTGTGCTGACTGAAACAGAGTGGAACAGACACACTTGCTTTCTTATCCCTGGTGTAAACTGTGGATTTGGCCATTCCTGGGTTTTCTAGAGTGGACAGAAGGTGGGCTATATCAGGGTATTTTTCACAACACTGAAAATCACTTAATCACCCAAATTTTAATCAGAAAACTACTTAATTCAATGGGAGAAAAAATGGCCTCTGTGTGTGTGTGTGTGTGTGTGTGTGTGTGTGTGTGTGTGTAACTGTAAGGGAAATTGTTTAAATGAAAACAATTGTTTGGTAGCTTTAAGTTTTTGTGTAATGGTTTGTTTTTATATGAATCAGACAGCCCAGGGACAACACTGTAAGCGTAAGTAGCCCTGAAACATAGGTATTGCATATGTGATAATTCTTGTGTCTAGAGGTCTAGGCACCTAAATATTTTTGAATGAATGAAAAGCACAGAGGTCAATAGTTGCAGCATGCAGGATCTTTAGCTGTGGCATGTGAACTTAGTTTTGACATGTGGCATCTACTTCCCTGACCAGGGATTGAACCCAGGTGCCCTGCATTGGGAGCATAGTCTTAGCCACTGGACCACCAGGGAAGTCCAAATTGCATTAACTTTGTAATTAAGGTTTATGTTCTTACCAGTTTGTCTCTCAGGTAGCTTCAGAATCTAACCTGAATTCAAATTAGCCTCAGGGTCAGCTCTGGCCTCATGCTGGGTGTGTGCTGGTTTCTTCCAGATCATTTGACCAAAGATTAGATAGGACCTTCTTGGAATAACTTCTGTCTGCTCTCAATTCCAGTGATAAACTTGAACAAGGGCAGTAGAAACGAAAGCGTGGAGGGAGAGTTACGATATTTTCAGAGGAATATTCTGGGAAATGTTAGAATTTCTTTATGGGCTGGAGGTTGAGTAGGGAAGACTAGCAACCGAGCACTTAGAGACAATATATGAACAAGTTATTTTTCTTACTTGGCAAAAATAAAAGAGGCAATTTATTTGAAAGCAACAAACATTTGGAGCAGGCATTTTTTTTATTAGTTGGAGGCTAATTACAATATTGTAGTGGTTTTTGTCATACATTGACAAGAATCAGCCATGGTTTTTCATGTATTCCCCATCCCCATCCCCCCTCCCACCTCCCTCTCCGCCCGATCCCTCTGGGTCTTCCCAGTGCACCAGGCCCGAGCACTTGTCTCATGCATCCAACCTGGGCTGGTGATCTGTTTCATCCTAGAATTAGTTCATTTCCTTTCCCTTCTTGACACGGTGTGTATAGGGAATCTTTTTGTTATCAGCTTAGGTTGTATGTGCATGTTGTGTGTGTGTGTGTGTATGTGTGTTTGGAGGAGGATGCTAGTTAAGGAGAGAATGAGGTTATTTTATTTTCAAAGTATACATGTGAGGCAGGATAGTTTACTGAGTGTTAATTGCCTTATCCTCCACTGCCATTGTCACAATTTCTTCTTACCTTGCCATGGTGATTAGCTAGGCAAGCCACATGTACCCTTTACTACAAAAATTTAGAAAGGAAGATATGATTCAGTACCCAGGCCTGGACTCTTGAAACCCCTGGTAGAGATAACAGCTTTGAAAAAAAGGTGGGAGAATGTCAAATTGCAAGTGTCTGGGTCTTCCAAACATCAAGAGTAGGATATTAACCTAAGTAACCTAAATATCCAGTGCTGTTGCAGAAATGATGATAAGTCAAGATGGGTTGATAAAGTTTCCTCGACCTGGGGGACTGAGGAGTAAAGTAAACCAAAATCAAGAGAACAAGATGCTGGTGGGTGTCTCTCACCAAAGGGCAGTGCCCAGAACTGAGGGGAGATGGTGACGGGTAAGGAGAGGCTACTGTAGGTGCAGGATCTGTAAACACACCTGGATCTCTGTGAAGTGGGACGTGATCTGAGTCCTGGGTAACCAAAGAATGGAAACAATGGAGCACTCCCATTCTCCCAGCTCCATGTGACATGAGGAAGGCACCAATACTAGTGTGTGGAGATCTGGTTGACTTGAATGGGCCCCACAGCTCGGGGGAGTGTGTGGTGTGAGCTGGGACCCCATTGGGCCCTGCGCCCTTCATCAGCACTTGCCTCTCAAGCAGGTGACCGTGACTGGGGCTCAAGACCACCCTTCTCCCAACACTCAGTATAAACCATCCATGATGCTTTATAATCCTTGAGCATTTCAATTTAAGTTCAAGAAAAAAGAGTGTTTAAGGGAGAAAATCCTTGGAAGTTTACCCCCATGTGGAATGGGGCCATGAAACAGAAACTTCATTTAGTTATGAAAAAATAAAGAATATGTTCCTTAAACATCTGAGTATATATAGTTTAAAAAATACATATAGATAAGTGAATACGCATGAAGGCTGGATATACAGTGAAATGGGGCTTTCCTGGTGGTTCATTGGTATAAAGAATCCTCCTGCCAATGCAGGAGACTCAGTTTCAATCTCTGGATCAGGAAGAACCCCTGGAGGAGGAAATGGCAACCCATTCCAGTATTCTTGCCTGAGAAATCTCATGGAGAGAGGAGCCTAGCAGGCTACAGTCCATGGGGTCACAAAAGAGTGGGACACAACTTAGTGACTAAACAGCAACAGCATAAAACTAAATATGGCCTAGGTAGCAGGAATGGCTGAGTTAGAAGTCCCAAAATGTACATTTGAAAGTGCAGGAAACATTTAGAAAATTTTTTCTTCTTCGGTACCTGAAGATGAATCAAGAGGAGCAAATGTAAGATAGTAGGGGGTAGTGGACACTGAGTTACTTTGGAGGGCATCTGTCCCTTCTAGAGACAAAAATAGAAAGAAAATCACCCTGAGCAGATTAAATTTTACATGTCTGCAAACTAAAAGTAGTCCACTGGTTCTCACATCAGCCCCTGCATACTGGTTTTATTATAATGTCTCTTGCTTCTCTTATAGTTCAATGCACACTACACTATACACTCATTTTTTAGTATACTGTCATCAGTAAAAATACCCTGTGCTTATGGGCTAAGTCACTTCAGTCGTGTCTGACTCCTTGCGATCCATGGACTGTAGCCCACCAGGCTTCTCTATCCACAGGATTCTCCAGGCAGAATACTGGAGTAGATTGCCATTTCCTTCTCCAGGGTGTCTTCAAAACTCAGGATTGAACCCATGACTCTTGTGCTTCCTGCATTGTCAGGCAGGCTCCTTACCACTAAGGCCACTTTCCTGGTGGCTCAGAGAATAAAGAAACCACCTCCAATGTAGGAGACCCAGTTTGATCCTGGGTCAGGAAGATTCCCTGGAGAAGCTAATGGCTACACACTCCAGTATTCTTGCTTGGAAAATCCCATGGACAGAGGAGCCTGGCAGGCTATAATTCATGCGGTCGGAAAGAGTCAGATGTGACTGAGCAACTTTCACTTTCAAAAATACTCATTCTCCATTAATATCCCACCATTCCTTTATTCACACATTGGAAGTACTCTAGATTTTTAAAATTCCTTATCCCCCACATCCAATCAGGCAGAAGCCTGGTTGATTCTGTCTGTTGAGAGTTTTTAAACTTTCCCCCTTTGTTCCGGTGAATTGAGTGTTAGTGTAAATCCAAGGCTTTTAAAAATAGCCAATTAGATAGCTGTTCTTACTCTTGGTCTTGTTTTTTTGGACTGCTTCCTTCCTTCTCCTCATTGATTATATCACTCTTTTCCTTAAGTTTCTTCAGTGACTTTTTGCTGTCTACAGGATCAAATAACCAGAGCAGGGCAGACACCACCTCTGCCTGACTGGCCGTATCCTTGCCCCAATGCCCAGCTGTAAGTACAACAAGGAAGTCTGCTGAATAAATAAATGAATAAATAATCAAGTTATCTGTATTAGTCCCTTAGATGTAGGTCAGACCTACACAAACTGGTTTATTTATTTATATAGTTCTCCATGAACATTTATTGGTTATTTATTAATTTACTGCTAAATGGCAATGTATGCTAGATACAGGTAGGCAAAAATGAAAAACAAACAAACAAACAAACTGTGATCTCTGTCTTAGAGGATCTCAAAGTAGAGGAGGAGATGTGCATAAACCAACAACTAAGATACAATGAAAAAAGTGCTAAAAAAAAATAGCAGCTGAAATTTACAAGGAATATGTGTTTCAACATTTTGCTATTTTTCATGAATTATATGATTTTATTCTCAAAACAACCTATGACATAGATGCCCTTCACGTTCTACAGATGAAGAAATGACATTTTAGAGAGATTAAGTAGTTTGCTCAAGGTTGTGTCACTAATAAGTGTTGGAACCTGGACTCAAACTGAAGTCTGCTTCTAAACGTGAGGCTGAGATGAAGTGGGCCCAAAGTGCTGAGAAACACTAAGTAAGGACTCTAACAAAGTCTAGAGTGAGCAGAGGAAGTGTGCAGAGATGGAGCTGCTCTTAAAGTAGATATGGGGATTATATGAGAGAATTATTCTGGAATGACTCCATTCACCCACGGTGGCTTCCATTTCTTGCCTACCAGGTCTAAACATTCCCACCTCTCTGAGTCCTGTTTCCAGTACTTCTACTCCCATTGCTACCATTACTTCTTTAAAGAGATTCTGGTAGCTTCTACACACTTCTGACACCTGCTGGATCAGGTGGGAGTGGAACAGTTGGAGGGGATGGAAAGCTGGCATTCTGATATTCAAATACCAAGTTCCCTAGTCTGTTCAATGGCACCTTGAGAATAGAGATTTATTTATTTATTTTATTTTCACCTCTTTAATACAGTATCTTTCTCACATTACAACAGTTTCAGAAAGCAAAGCAAAACAAAACAAAACAAACTAGTAGAGAAAATAACCAAACAAAACATAAAAATGATCACGGATGAATTCAGACCCATTAGGACCAATCTATAAAATCTTGAACAATAGTGGGCAAGGTAAATGTGTTTGGGAATATAAAGAATGTGACTAGGATGAATATACTCAATTCTTTTTCAAAGTGGAAGAATTTGAGGACAAACACTTGGAAGCAGTACTTTCTAGAGAGCGTTGTAAGATCTCATTATATCCAGTGGTCTTCACTGGATATTTCTGTGTAAAATCATAACAGTATTCAGTATTCAGTTGAATTACAATTTTTTTTACCCTGTTTTAGTTTAAGTGGAATTTTTTAAAGGTCTATCTCCAGATTTCACCACTGTTAGAACTGCTTTTCTTTCCTTTTCTGTTTTTTTCTTTCCAAGATATTTGAGCCAGTTTTGTTTCCAACTGTGTCACTGAAGCCTGTATTTAGATTGCTCATCTTTATTTTTTTTTATTTGAATTTCTTACTTTGTTTTTTTAAAACAACTTAAACAAGAAGTAATAAAAGAAACAATTTTTCTTTCAGATCATCTGGACTTTGCAAATTTTATAAATCCTTTTCAAATTATATTACTAGTTTGAATTAACTCAAAGAAATGACCTTATATTATAATAGAGTTAAATATTCTATAATTATCAATCTATCCAAATACTTAAAATAAATGTACCAATTAAAAGAAAAAGTACTCTAAATGAGTAAGGCTAAAATCATTCATCCATTTCTACAAAAATCCACATTTTATTTATGCTGAGTTCAGTTCTACTTTGTTCCTGAAGGATCTAGAGTTTCTTTCCCCTTTTCCTTTTTTCAAACTCTTTCTCTCTTTTCCCTTCCTCCTCTGTATGTTCTAAGCCTCTGCTTTTTCAGAAGGAGAACATAGCCATTTTAAAAATAAGTGAATAGTTTTTACAATTTTGGAAGCTATGTTTTGGCTGGCATATTTTAGATTGTGCAGTTCATTATTTCTCAAAAAATAAAGTAGGTCTGCATGCTGTGAAATTCCTCTACTGAATCCAATGTGCTTTCTCACATTTGACCCCAAAATACTTTTCATATGATGGGTAGGAGAAACAGAGGTTCCTTTATGGCTCCTCAGCTCATTACTATTATTAGTCTGAAACTACTCATGTGGGTTCTCAGGGCAAGAAGGTCCTATGGGAGATGGTGGGGCAACTAGAATTTTCCCTTGTTCATCTCCTCCTCCTCGACCACAGGCTAGGATGAAGGAAAACCACAATAGAAGATTGACATCTTTCAAAGGCCATGGGGTTTCATCATGTTAGATATTTATTATTTCCTTTTCTGTGCATTGACTTCTTCATTTTCCTTTTAGTACACTTTTTTTTTTTCTTGTCTTTTACATAACAATTTGAGTAAAAAATCATTCTCAGCTTGTCAGAGGTGACTTTTTTAGGGGGAAACACCTCTATGCATTAATCTGCTCTGGCTATCATAATAAAATACTACAGGCTCTGTTATATAAATGACAGAAATTAATTTTCTCACATTTCTGAAGGCTGGGATCCTGGTAGGCTTGTGTTCTGCTGAGGCCTCTCTCATGGCTTGTAGAGGGAGCCTTCTTGCTACATGTTCACAGAGTGGAGAGAAATATTTCTCTCCTCCTCCGTTCAGTCAGTTCAGTCCCTCAGTCATGTGCAACTCTCTGCGACCCCATGGACTGCAGCACACCAGGCTTCCTTGTCCATCACCAACTCCCAGAGCTTGTTCAAACCCATGTCCTTCAAGTCGGTGATGCTGTCTAACCATCTCATCCCCTGTTGTCCCTTTCTCCTCCTGCCTCCAATCTTTCCCAGTATCAGGGTCTTTTCCAATGAGTCAGTTCTTGCCATCAGGTGGCCAAAGTATTGGAGTTTCAGCTTTAGCATCAGTCCTTCCAATGAATATTCAGAGTTGATTTTCTTTAGGATTGACTGGTTTGATCTCCTTGCTGGGATTCTCAAGAGTCTTCTCCAACACCACAGTTCAAAAGCATCAATTCTTCAGCACTCAGCATTCTTTATAGTCCAACTCTCACACCCATACATGACTGACTGGAAAAACCGTAGCTTTGACTATATGGGCCTTTGTTGGCAAAGTAATGTCTCTGCTTTTTAATATGCTGTCTAGGTTGGTCATAGCTTTTCTGCCAAGGAGCAAATGTCTTTTAATTTCATGGCTGCCATCACCATCTGCAGTGATTTTGGAGCCCAAGAAAATAAAGTCTCTCACTGTTTCCATTGTTTCCCCATCTATTTGCCATGAAGTTATGGGACCGGATGCCATGATCTTCGTGTTTTGAATGCTGAGTTTCAGCCAGCTTTTTCACTCTCCTCTTTAACTTTCATCAAGATACTCTCCAGCTCCTCTTCACTTTCTGTCATTAGGGTCATGTCATCTGCATATCTGAAGTTATTGATATTTCTCCCGGCAATCTTGATTTCAGCTTGTGCTTCATCCAGCCTGGCATTTCACATGATGGATATAAGTTAATTAAGCAGGGTGACAATATACAGCCTTGATGTACTCCTTTTCCAATTTGGAACCAGTCTGTTGTTTCATAAGCGTTTCTAACTGTTACTTCTTGACCTGCATACAGATTTCTCAGGAGGCAGGTCAGGTGGTCTGGTATTCCCATCTCTTAAAGAATTTTCCACAGTTTGTTGTGATCACCAGCCTTCCCTGGTGGCGCAGATGGTAAAGTGTCAGCCTACAATGTGGGAGACCTGGGTTCAATCCCTGGGTTGGGAAGATCTCCTGGAGAAGGAAATGGCAGCCCACTCCAGTACTCTTGCCTGGAAAATCCCATGGACAGAGGAACCTGGTAGGCTACAGCCCATGGGGTCGCGAAGAAGAGTCAGACATGACTGAGCGACTTCACTTTCACTTCCACAGAGTCAAAGGCTTTGGCATAATTAATAAAGCAGAAGTAGATTTTTTTTGGAACTCTCTTGCTTCTTCTATGATCCAACGGGTGATGGCAATTTGATCTCTGGTTCCTCTGTCTTTTCTAAATCCAGCTTGAACATCTGGAAGTTCATGGTTCACATACTGTTGAAGTCTGGCTTGGAGAATTTTGAACATTACTTTGCTAGCATGTGAGATGAGTGCAATTGTGCAGTAGTTTGAACATCCTTTGGCACTGCCAATCTTTTTTGAATAGTTCTTCTGTGTATTCTTGTGTGTACTTCTTCTCCTTCTGTTAGGTCCATGCCATTTCTGTCCTTTATTGTGCCCATCTTTGCAAATGTTCCTGGTATCTCTAATTTTCTTGAAGAGATCTCTAGTCTTTCCCATACTAATGTTTTCTTTTATTTATTTGCATTTATCACTGAGGAAGGCCACAAATCCTATCAAATTAGGACTTCACCCTTATTATATATCTAACTATAATTACTTCCTAAAAGCCCTATCTCCAAATACAGTCACATTTGGGGATTAAGGATTCAACTTATGAATGTTGGAGGAGGAGCACATTTCAGTTGGAGCACTTTATATCTAAGTCTTTAACCTAAGTATGCTTAATAATATCCAATGTATGTAGCTCAAAGGGGAAAGATTAAATGAGATGGTTGATGTGTACAAAAGTTCTTTGCACATTGTAAAGTCCTATAAAGATGGAGGATATTAGTTATTGAAAACTAATTTTGAAAACTAATATTGAAGGAATATTCAGTAATTAGAGAGGGTAGTATGCTTTTGACTTAGGAGATGTATACAGATATTTATGTCTGGGTAAACTGGGACAGCAATGTCCTAAAATAGACCACATAAATGAACATGTAATTATTTTAATAGATAATGAAGCATTATTTTTGTCTAAGCAATTAGTTTTAGGATATCTAACAATTACATCCTGTACTCTTTCTAAAATTGCATTCTACATCAAATTAAACTATCCTGATAACATTTAAATAACACTAATAACCTTAGTCAACACATTTGAAAATCTTCCAAACAGACCTCCACTTGCATTAAGTTCCTGATTTATGTGAATAACATAAAAAAATTAAAAGCTTTGTAATTTTAATTTTTCTAATTATTATTTATTACTTTGGGTTACTAACAATATAATCAATGCTGTGTAAAATGAGAAAAAAAAACTGTACCAGCATGAAGACTTAGAATTTAATCAGAAGATCAAACAATTCAAATCCAAGAACATAGATTTGAAAGATGGTTAGAACTTCAAGCTTTACTTTTTGGGGATGGTCAGCTATTTTTAGAACTGTTTCATCACAGTGTCCTCAGCAACTATCACTGGTGATCACCCAAGACAGGTGCTGCTTTTACAAAGCTGTACTAAGACTGACTTCCTTCCTATATCTGTGTTAGTCAATACAGTAATAGTGCAAAGATATTATTCTCAAAGGAAGGGTCTCCTCCACCACTGGAACCCAAGGGAATAATTCCTTCACAGGCATGGGCACTCTTGATCTCTCATTCTGTACAGAAAACTGATCATATGTATAATAATATTAGTAAAAATAATAACAAGAAAATCAATAAACAATAAAAATAGCAATTTTAAAAATTAAAGTATAGTTGATTTCCAATGTTGTGTTAATTTCAAGTGTACAGCAAAATGATTCAGTTATATATATATGTGTGTGCGTGTAGACACATATTCTTTTATGTGTTCTTTTCCTTTATGGTTTATTACAGGATGTTGAATATAGTTCCTTGTGCTATAACAGTAGAATCATACTATTTATCTGTTTTATATATTGTAGTTTGTATTGCTAAACTGAAGCTTCTAATTTATTCCTCCCCTACTCCCTTTCTACTTTGATAACCATGTTTGTTGTCTATGTCTGTGACTCTGTTTCTGTTTTGTAAATAAGTTCATTTGTGTGATACTTTAGATTCCACATGTAAGTGATATATGGTATTTATCTTTCTCTGACTTACTTCACTTAGCATGATAATCTCTAGGTCCATCCATGTTGCTGCAAATGGCATTGTTTCATTCTTTTTCTATGACTGAGTAATATTCCAGTGTGTGTGTGTGTGTGTGTGTGTGTGTGTATTCATATTCTTGCTTCCATTGTCAAAGATTGATTGACCATGTTGTGTCAAAAATAGTAGTTCTTACGTTTGAGTTCACGAGTGGCTTCACGGGATCTGAAAACTTCATGTGAATCAGTAGCTGTCAATGGACTGTCAAAAAAAATCTGTGACCTAACACAATTTAAAGTCACAGAAATAAATGTAAGTTCAGACAATTAGTGTGTGCTTCTTTCTCATAGGACTTTCTTCAATGTTTTATATTGCTAATAGTAATAATTAAGAAAAAACTATAGCATGCTCTTTTTTTTTCTAATTCTACACCAACTTAATTTTATTTTTGGTATTAGTTTTATTCTAATATAGTTGTTTTATAATGTATTAGTTTCTGCTGTACTGCAAAGTAAATCAGTTGTACGTATACATATATCTCCTCTTCTTTCTGATTTCCTTCCCATTTCAGTCACCACATAGCACTGAATAGAGTTCCTTGTGCTATACAGTAGGTTCTTATTAGTTTTTTATTTTATACATAGTAGTGTATATATGCCAATCCCAATCTCCTATTTCATCCCACCTCTCTTCCCCTGCTGGTATCTATATGTCCATTCTTTATATCTATCGTTCTTTCTAGCATGCTCTTATTGTATGTAAGGCACTATGTTTAATGCCAAGGGACTACAAATATGAACACAACATGTGGCCGCTATGTATTTCAGGATCATACAATCTTATAGCAGAATTAAGAAATGTATACAAACAATAGCAAAACAAGGCAGATTGGAAAAGACGATAAAGCAGGCATAAAGACATTCTTGAAGAAACAGTCAAAGAGATTAAGACTTCATGGAAGCAGTATTTGAACCAGGCTTTGAATAATAAATGGGATTTACCAAGTGCAGTGCAGGGAAGAGCAGTCTGAACAGGACTAGCAGCCTAAATAAATGTGGACAAAGAAAGCGTGACGTATACTTGTACCACGGATTTGGGGAGCAGTGTGAAATAGCAGAGTAAATTACTGGGTCATAAAATACCTTAAAATGCCACTTAAAAGGGAGAAAAGTAAATTTACAGCTCTGAAGCAGTAGTCTAGCTCAAATAGAAACACAGTCCAAAGGAAAGAACTGGGAAAGAATTTCAATGTAAAGATGCACGTTATATGTCCGTTTTACCATTAAATATGTTAGAGAACTGTGAGGCAGGGAAGGAGATCAGGAAAATGTGATGGTTTAATAGGTGTAAAATACAGTAGAAGATATTGTATCGGGTAGAGAGGGAGGTGGGAGGGGGGATCGGGATGGGGAATACATGTAAATCCATGGCTGATTCATGCCAGTGTGTGACAAGACCCACTACAATATTGTAAAGTAATTGGCCTCCAACTAATAAAAGTAAATGAAAAAAAAAATTGTATACTCTAAAAAAACAATTTAATCCAGTAACTTTTTTGGGGAAAACGAAAAGAAAACAGTTAATCTCTGGAAATATATCCTCTTAGTAGGGTTTATAGTGGACAATAAAATATTCATGTATTTCTTTTAAAAAAAAGATATTGTATTGTTAGTTCAGGTTTTATGGAGGAAATTAATCTGATCCCATAGGATTACCCATAGGCATAAAATAATTTTGTTTTTGTTTTTCACTCACTAAGTCATGTCTGACTCTGTGACTGCATAGACTGCAGGGCACCAGGATTCCCTGTCCTTTACTATCTCCCAGAGTTTGCTCAAACTTATATCCTTTGATTAGATGATGCCATCTAACCACCCCATTCTCTGCTGTCCCATTCTGCTCCTGCTCTCAATCTTTCCCAAGAGTCTTTCCCAGTGAGTCAGCTCTTTGCATCAGGTGGCCAAACTACTGAAGCTCCAGTTTCAACAAATGGTCCTTCAGTAAATATTCAGGGTTGATTTCATCTAGGGTTAACTGGTTTGATCTCCTTGCAGTCCAAGGGACTCTCAAGAGTCTTCTCCATCACCACAGTTCAAAAGCATAAATTCTTTGGCACTCAGCCTTCTTTAGTTTTTGATAATTAATCACTATTTATAACCTCAAAAGAATGATATTAATTAACATTTTTACTATAGGTACAATGGAGAGTCTCTTGCTGCTTATGAAAGGTTGTTGCTGAATGATAAGACCTGCCAGGATTCTTGGCCTCTGGAGGAGATGAATTCAATCCGGGGCCAGAGACGAAGATGGATCGCTCAGAGCTTTTGTGTAATAAAGTTTTATTAAAGTATAAAGGAGATAGAGAAAGCTTCTGACATAGGCAACAGAAGGGGGCAAAAGAATACCCCTTCGCTAGTATTAGCAATGGAGTTATATACTCTCCAATGAATCCAAAGAATGTCTGGAGTTTGTAAAGACCTCACCAGACCTACTCCCATAATTTACATTTTAAGATAACAGAGTTGGCCAGAAGGTTTAATCCAAAGATTGTCCTCAGGCAGGATACATTCTTGTAAAGACCAGACCTACTCCCATAATTTATGTTTTAAGATAACAGAATTAGCCAGAGGGTTTAATCCAAAGACTGTCCTCAGGCAGGATACATTATTGTTATATAGTCACTCACAATCTGTTAATGAAAAGAAAGGAATGTCATAAAACTTAAAATGGCACCAGATAATTCATCCCTGGCCATAAAATGATTGACTTGAATCTTGTAGAAGGGCAGATTACCAACAAATAGTTTCATTTACATAGATTAGGGGAACAATACCTGAGTAAGTAGGTTGGGCCATTTGGCGGAACCAACTTGAAGATAGAGTCATAGCCTAAGACAACATTTCCATAAGAAAAAAGAAATGAATTGATTAACTCAAGGTTTGAGAGTAGTTAGCTTCAGGTGAAACCAGGTGTCATGGCAACACAGCATTTTAAGAGAAACCTCCTTTTAAATTTGTATAGAGAAGAAAAAATATCGCTGGTTTGTTTCCTCCTGCCACTTAAGAGAGATAAAAATGTCTGGCACTTGCAGCCTCTTTCCTCCTTTTGGAGACCCCTGGCCTTCCTGCCTGTTACCCTCTCACTTAGAAAGAAGTAAGACACTGGTTTTAATTTTCTTTGATCGGAATCGAGAAACTACTTACTCAGACAAACATGAAACTTTATTCTTTGGGGTGGGTCCACAGTGGGCACCAGAATGGGTGAAGTAGGAGAAGAGGAGGTGCAGGGGACACCCTGTGCCGAAAGTCAGTGGTGGCTCAGCCAGGCCCCAAGACAGGTCTGTAGCATCTAAAGAAGACAGAGTTACAAGTTTAGATTAGAATCTTCTGAAATTTGTGAGGGAGAATGTGTGAGGGAGGGAAGAGAAGGGGAGGATGATGCTTAGTGGTATGAGCACTTTATGGAGGAGGGAGAAAGATTAGGGGCAATGATAGTGCCTGAGAAGATATCAAGCAGGGAAGAATCAGGAGAGAGTAACATCATGGAAAGAAAAGTACCAGAGGGAATCAAAAGTGTTAGTCCCTCAGTCATGTCCGACTCTTTTGCAACCCCATGGACTGTAGCCTGCCAGGCTCCTCTGTCCACGGGATTTTTGGCAAGAATACTGGAGTGGGTTGCCACTTCACTAGGGGATTTTCCTGACCTAGGGGTTGAAACCAGGTCTCTCACATTGCAGGCTGATTCTTTACCTCCTGAGTCACAAGGGAAGCCCACACCAGAGGGAATTGGTGGTTAACAGTGTGTGTAATGCTGAGAGAGACTGAGAGCGTGTTGTTCATGAAGAGGTTGGTGGATCTGAGATGAGTACTTTACTCAAGACCTCAAAGAAAGCCGTTTTAGTAGAATGGTGGGATGGATACCACATTGAAAGGAACTGAAGAGGTACCTAACTGAGAATATGGAGAAGGAAGCCTTGCCCACACACAGGAGACGCATAGTGATGGTAGCTCACTTGAGAGGGTGAAAGGGAAGCACCCTGGATAAGAGCAGGAGAAAGGGGATTCAAAGATGAGAGAGGGGAGAGTTGAAGAAATGAAGTTGCGGAGGGAGTGGAAAAGCATTGAAAGAATCAAGACGCAGAGAAATTCCTGGAGATAAAGGTTAGTAATATGAATATTAATAATATTATAATATGAAATAATATTTATCTCCTTTGTCAGATTCAATCTTTCATAAGGAGAGTAAGACTAGTATTAGAAACTTGAAGGAATGGGATGGCTCAGAATAGCCATAGTTAAATACTGCATAGCAAAAAGAGTAAAATAGTTCCTGAGCAGCAGTGAGGAAGAGCTGAGCTCAGAGAATGTGGTGTCCCCAACAACTCTAATTTCTTGACTTCCTCTGGCCCTACTCAGCAGCCAGGAAACAAGAGCAGAAGCTGAGGGATTAACACAAGAAGCTTGCCAGAAGGCCAGGCAGAATGAGGTCCGTTGGGTCCAATTCAGATAGGGAAGAATGTGAGGCCACACTGTGCGTTGTTTCACATCATCTGGTCCAGTGTCCCAGGCCTGACTGTAGACGTGTGGGGATGGAGCAGCCCAGAGATCAGGAGCATAGGTTTTGGCTTAGGACACACCTGGTTGAGAACTGCAGTTCTGAGAGAGACTTGTCAAAACTGGCCTTCATAATGCAGCAAATCTGATCTCAGGGGATAGGATTCCTGGATACTTTGTTTAGGAACTAGAGATCAAACCACATTTCATCTTGTCTGCTGCCATAAACAAATTAGCTTAACCTTAAATAAGACCTCCCTTAAAATACCTGAGGATAGCATGTTACAAAACTAAGACACATGGAAATTTGTTCCTTTGTTTAAAACATAAAATCTTTGCTGCTGAAAGTCTAAGTAAATATACTTGTGCTGTGCTATGCTTAGTCGCTCGGTCATGTCTGACTCTTGGCGATCCCATAGACTGCAGCCCACCAGCCTTCCCTATCCATGGGGATTCTCCAGGCAAGAATGCTGGAGTGGGTTGCCATGCCCTTCTCCAGTAAGTATACCTACTTGTGTATAAATAAATCAACTTCAATTCATAGAAATTTAAAAATTCTTTGTGTGTTTTGACCAGTGCTGTAACAGACCTGCTGAGTCTTTTGAACATTAGTTACCTGATATTAGAGGGAACAATTTGCAACCTCCTTCCAAATTATCACCACAGTCTGTATGACTCTATCATACATAGTTTTGATTGTGAAATATGTGCTTTCTCTTTATTCCAAGCTCTGAACTCATAATCTATGTTTAGCTATTTTTCTACCCCGAAGGTAAAAATCAGTAAGAAAAAATTTGAGGACAAAGAGGTTAATGTCTAGTTTATTGAGAGAATGGCTTATTCCTTCAAGGATAATAATTTACACTAAAGTCTACTAATTGCAACATTAAATATTAAAGAAATAAAGCAATTAATTAACAACAAAGACAAATCTTTTCACTTCAAATACAGTGACCTGTGATAAATCTGAGAGAACAAACGGTACATCAATACCTTATTTCAGAAAGGATAAAATAATGAATTTCTCTCATTTTTATGAAGTTCTTTTTTTAAGATTAACATTTTGTGATATATTTATATATAATAAAAATTCAAGTTTTTAAAAATATGGTCTGATAAGTTTTGACAAATGTATTTACCCATACAAGTTCCACCACAATCTAGACAAAGACTACTTGCATTACTTTAAAATGTCTGTCTCTTTGAGCTAATTCCCCACCCATCCCCTGCAGGAAGCTCCTCTCTTCCACTTTCTGAAAGTCTAGATTGGTTCCGCCTGCTCTAGAATTTCACGTGATGGGAATCATATAAGAGCTATGCTTTTTTCCCTAGCTTCTCTCACTAAGTGGATTGCATTTAGTTCAGTTCAGTTGCTCGGTTGTGTTTGACTCTTTGCGATCCCATGGACTGCAGCACGCCAGGCTTCCCTGTCCATCACCAACTCCCAGGGCGTGCTCAAACTCACGTCCATCTAGGCAGAGATGCCATCCAACCATCTCATCCTCTGTTGTCCCCCTTTTCTCCTGCCTTCAATCTTTCCCAGCATCAGGGTCTTTTTCAATGAGTAGGTTCTTTGCATCAGGTGGCCAAAATATTGGAGCTTCAGCTTTAGCAACAGTCCTTCCAATGAATATTCAGGACTGATTTCCTTTAGAATTAATTGGTTTATCTCTTTGCAGTCTAAGGGACTCTCAAAGACTTCTCCAACACCACAGTTCAAAAGCATCAATTCTTTGCTGCTCAGTTTTCTTTATGGTCCAACTCTGAGATCCGAACATGACTACTGGAAAAACATAGCTTTCACTAGATGAACCTTTGTTGGCAAAGTAGTGTTTCTGCTTTTTAGTATGCTGTCTAGGTTGGTCATAACTTTTCTTCCAAGGAGCAAGCGTCTAATTTCATGGCTGCAATCACCACCTTCAGTGATTTTGGAGCCCAAGAAAATAGTCTTTCACTGTTTCCATTGTTTCTCCATCTATTTGCAATGGAGTGATGGGACCAGATGCCATGATCTTAGTTTTTTGAATGTTGAGTTTTAAGCCAGCTTTTCACTCTACTCCTTCACTTTCATCAAGAGGCTCTTTAGTTCTTTCTCACTTCCTTACATAAGGGTGCTGTCATCTGCATATCTGAGGTTGTTGATGTTTCTCCCATAAATCTTGGTTCCAGCTTGTGCTTCATCCAGCCCAGAATTTCACATGATGTACTCTGCATAAAAGTTAAATAAGCAGGGTGACAATATACAGCCTTGATGTACTCCCTTTTCCATTTGGAACCAGTCTGTCCTTCCATGTGCAGTTTTAACTGTTGCTTCTTGACCAGCATACAGATTTTTCAGGAGGCAGGTCAGGTGGTCTGGGATTCCTATCGCTTAAAGAATTTTCCACAGTTTGTTGTTATCTACATAGTCAAAGGCTTTTGCATAATTAATAAAGTAGATGTTTTTATGGAACTCTCTTGCTTTTCTGATGATACAATGGATGTTGGCAATTTGATCTCTGGTTCCTCTGCCCTTTCTAAATTCAGCTCGAACATCTGGAAGCTCACGGTTCATGTACTGTTGAAGCCTGGCTTGGAGAATTTGTTTTTCCTTCCATTTATTTTTATTAGTTGGAGGCTAATTACTTTACAATATTGTAGTGGTTTTTGCTGTACATTGACATGAATCACCCATGGATTTACATGTATTCCCCATCCCGATACCCCCTCCCACCTCCCTCTCCACCCGATCCCTCTGGGTCTTCCCAGTGCACCAGGTCCGAGCACTTGTCTCATGCATCCAAACTGGGCTGGTGATCTGTTTCACCCTAGATAATATACGTTTTGATGCTGTTCTATTGAAACATCCCACCCTCGCCTTCTCCCACAGAGTCCAGAAATCTGTTCTGTACATCTGTGTCTCTTTTTCTGTCTTGCATACAGGGTTATCGTTACCATCTTTTAAAATTCCATATATATGTGTTAGTATGCTGTATTGGTCTTTATCTTTCTGGCTTACTTCACTCTGTATAATGGGCTCCAGTTTCATCCATCTCATTAGAACTGATTTAAATGAATTCTTTTTAATGGCTGAGTAATATTCCATGGTGTATATGTACCACAGCTTCCTTATCCATTTGTCTGCTGATGGGCATCTAGGTTGCTTCCATGTCCTGGCTATTAAAAACAGTGCTGTGATGAACATTGGGGTACATGTGTCTCTTTCAGATCTGGTTTCCTCAGTGTCTTTGCTCAGAAGTGGGATTGCTGGGTCATATGGCAGTTCTATTTCCAGTTTTTTGTGAAATGTCCACACTGTTCTCCATAGTGGCTGTACTAGTTTGCATTCCCACCAACAGTGTAAGAGGGTTCCCTTTTCTCCACACCCTCTCCAGCATTTATTGCTTGTAGACTTTTGGATAGCTGCCATCCTGACTGGTGTGTAATGGTACCTCATTGTGGTTTTGATTTGCATTTCTCTGATAATGAGTGATGTTGAGCATCTTTTCATGTGTTTGTTAGCCATCTGCATGTCTCTTTGGAGAAATGTCTGTTTAGTTCTTTGGCCCATTTTTTGATTTGGTCATTTATTTTTCTGGAATTGAGCTGCAGGAGTTGCTTGTATATTTTTGAGATTAACCGTTTGTCTGTTGCTTCATTTACTGTTATTTTCTCCCAATCTGAGGTCTGTCTTTTCACCTTGCTTATAGTTTCCTTTGTTGTGCAAAAGCTTTTAAATTTCATTAGGTCCCATTTGTTTATTTTTGCTTTTATTTCCAATATTCTGGGAGGTTGGTCATAGAGGATCCTGCTGTGATTTATGTCAGAGAGTGTTTTGCCTATGTTCTCCTCTAGGAGTTTTATAGTTTCTGGTTTTACATTTAGATCTTTAATCCGCTTTGAGTTTATTTTTGCGTATGGTGTTAGAAAGTGTTCTAGTTTCATTCTTTCACAAGTGGTTGACCAGTTTTGCCAGCACCACTTGTTAAAGAGGTTGTCTTTTTTCCATTGTATATCCTTGCCTCCTTTGTCGAAGATAAGGTGACCATAGGTTCGTGGATTTATCTCTGGCTTTCTATTCTGTTCCATTGATTTATATTTCTGTCTTTGTGCCCGTACCATACTGTCTTGATGACTGTGTCTTTGTAGTATAGTCTGAAGTCAGGCAGGTTGATTCCTCCAGTTCCATTCTTCTTTCTCAAGATTGCTTTTGCTATTCGAGGTTTTTTGTATTTTCATAGAAATTGTGAAATTATTTGTTCTAGTTCTGTGAAAAATACCATTGGTAGCTTGATAGGGATTGCATTAAATCTAAAGATTGCTTTGGGTACTATAGTCATTTTGACAATATTGATTCTTCCAATCCATGAACACAGTGTATTTCTCCATCTGTTTGTATCCTCTTTGATTTCTTTCATCAGTGTTTTATAGTTTTCTATGTATAGGTCTTTTGTTTCTTTTTGTTTGTTTGTTTCTTTAGGTAGATATACTCCTAAGTATTTTATTCTTTTTGTTGCAATGGTGAATGGTATTGTTTCCTTAATTTCTCTTTCTGTTTTCTCATTGCTAGTGTATAGGAATGCAAGGGATTTCTCTGTGTTAATTTTATATCCTGCAACTTTACTGTATTCGTTGATTAGCTCTAGTAATTTTCTGGTAGAGTCTTTAGGGTTTTCTATGTAGAGGATCATGTCATCTGCAAACAGCGAGATTTTTACTTCTTCTTTTCCTATCTGGATTCCTTTTACTTCTTTTTCTGCTCTGATTGCTGTGGCCAAAACTTCCAAAACTATGTTGAATAGTAGTGGTGAGAGTGGGCATCCTTGTCTTGTTTCTGATATTAGGGGAAATGCTTTTAATTTTTCACCATTGAAGGTAATGCTTGCTGTGGGTTTGTCATATATAGCTTTTATTATGTTGAGATGTGTGCCTTCTATTCCTGCTTTCTGTAGAGTTTTAATCATAAATGGATGTTGAATTTTGTCAAAGGCTTTTTCTGCATCTATTGAGATAATGATATGTTTTTTATCTTTCAATTTGTTAATGTGGGGTATTACATTGATTGATTTATGGATATTAAAGAATCCTTGCATTCCTGGGATAAAGCCTGGCTTGGAGAATTTTGAACATATTTTGCTAGTGTGTGAGATGAGTGCAATTTTGTGGTAGTTTGAACATTCGTTGGCATTGCCTTTCTTTCAATTGGAATGAAAACTGACCTTTTCCAGTCCTGTGGCCACTGCTGAGTTTTCCACATTTGCTGGCATATTGAGTACAGCACGTTCATAACATCATCTTTTAGCATTTGAAATAGCTCAACTGGAATTCCATCACCTTCACTGACTTTGTTCGTAGTGATGCTTACTAAGGCCCACTTGACTTTGGACTCCAGAATGCCTGGCATAGGTGAGTGATCACACCATAGTGGTTATCTGGGTCATGAAGATCTTTTTTGTGTACTTCTACTGTGTATTCTTGACACCTCTTCTTAATATTTTTTGCTTCTGTTAGGTTCATGCCATTTCTATCTTTTATTGTGCCCATCTTTGCATGAAATGCTCCCTTGGTATCTCTAATTTTCTTGAAGAAATCGCTAATCTATCCCATTCTATTGTTTTCCTCTATTTCTTCACATTGATCACTGAGGAAGGCTTTCTTATCTCTCTTAACTATTCTTTGGAACTCTGCATTCAGGTGGGTATATCTTTCCTTTTCTCCTTTGCCTTTAGCTTCTCTTCTTTTCTCAGTTATTTGTAAGCCTCCTCAGATAACCATTAGCCTTTTTGAATTCATCTTTCTTGGGGATGGTCTTGATCACTGCCTCCTGTACAATGTCAAAAACCTCCGTCTACAGTTCTTCAGACACTCTTGTCTATCAAATCTAATTCCTTGACTCTATTTCTCACTTCCACTGTATAATCATAATCGATTTGATTTAGGTCATACTGAATTTTCTAGTGGTTTCCCCTACTTTCTTCAATTTAAGTTTGAATTTGATAATAAGGTATTCATGATCTGAGCCACAGTCAGCTCCCAGTCTTATTTTTGCTGACTGTATAGAGCTTCTCCATCTTTGGCTGCAAAGAATATAATCAATCTGATTTCAGTATTGACCATCTGGTGATGTCTATGTGTAGAGTTGTCTCTTGTGTTTTTGAAAGAGGGTATATGCTATGACCCATACATTCTCTTGGCAAAACTCTATTAGCCTTTGCCTGCTTCATTTTGTACTCAAAGGCCAAATTTGTGTGTTATTCCAGGTATCTCTTGACTTCCTACTTTTGCATTCCAGTGTGCTATGATGAAAAGGACATCTTTTTGGATGTTAGTTCTAGAAGAACTTGTAGGTCTTCATAAAACCATTCAATTTCAGCTTCTTCAGCATTACTGGTTGGGGCATAGACTTGGTTGCTGTGATGTTAAATAGTTTGCTTTGGAAATGAACAAAGATCATTCTGTCATTTTTGAGATTGCACCCACGTACTGCCTTCTGGACTCTTTTGTTGACTATGAGGGCTACTCCATTTCTTCTAAGGGATTCTTGCCCACAGTAGTAGATATAATGGTCATCTGAGTTAAATTCACCCATTCCAGTCCATTTTAGTTTATTGATCCCTAAAATGTCCACGTTCACTCTTGCCAACTCCTGTTTGACCACTTCTAATTTACCTTGAATCATGGACCTAACATTCCAGGTTCCTATGCAATATTGCTCTTTACAGTATCGGACTTTACTTCCATCACCAGTCTCATCCACAACTGGGCATTGTTTTTGCTTTGGATCCATCTCCTCATTCTTTCTGGAGTTATTTCTCCACTCTTCTCCAGTAGCATGTTGGGCAACTACTAACCTGGGGAGTTCATCCTTCAGTGCCATATCTTTTAGCCTTTTCATACTGTTCGTGGGGTTTTCAGGGCAAGAATATTATAGTGGTTTGCCATTCCCTTCTCCAGTGGACCACGTTTTGTCAGAACTCTCCACTATGACCAGTCTGTCTTGGGTGGCCCTACATGGCATGGCTAATAGTTTCACTGAGTTAGACAAGGCTGTGGTCCATGTGATCATTTTAATTAGATTTCCATGATTGTGGTTTTCATTCTGTCCCTCTGATGAATAAGGTTAAGAGGCTTATGGAAACTTCCTGATGGGAGAGACTGACTCTCGGGGAAACTAGGTCTTGTTCTGATGGGCGGGGCCATGCTCAGTAAATCTCTAATTTGATTTTCTGTTGATGGGTGGGCAGGGTCTCTGTTCCTTCCCTGTTGTTTGACCTGAGACCAAACTATGGTGGAGGTATTGCATTTATCAGTAGTTTATTCCTGTTTTTTTTTTTTTTTTAATTATTCTTAAGTAGTGCTCCATTGTATGGTCATCCTGAAATTTATTTATCCTTTCACCTAGTTGGTGCACATTGAAGCTCTTTTCAGTTTGCAGTTACTGTGAATAAAGCTGCAGTCATTTGAGTTCAACTCTTTTGATGGACACATGTTCTTTTTTTATGGGTAAATTGCTGAGAGTGGAATTTCCTAATTATACACTAAAACAGTTTTAACTTTATAAGAAGGGACTGAGCAGTTTCCCAAAGTAACTGTACCACCGCTAAATCTCAACTAGCATTGTATGAAATTTCCAATTGCTTGACAGTTTTGTTAATGTCACTAATGATGTTTTATTTTTCATGTTTGTGATTTTTTAGAATTTCAAATTCCTTACCTGGAATCTTGTCTATAGGAATTCTTTGAGATTTGTTTTGAAAAAGAGATTCTCCAGAGAGGATTTGTTTTTTTTTCTTCTAGCTATTCTATAATGAAAATCAAATATCCTTGCAACAGAAGTCTCTAAATGCTCCAGATTTTATTCTTTCTGAAGCCTAGCTCTTCATAATTTCCTGAATTTCTGAACTTTTACTGCTTTGCTCTGTACCAATGTCCCTGTCCCATTCTCAGTTACCTGAAGTAGTGAGTGAGTCTAATTCTTCACAACTAAGAGAACTTAAAAATGTATCCTGAGTTGTAAGCAGCTATTGATATGTGGATACTATGCTAAGAAAAATCTAGAGGTTCTTCCTTAGCCTGCTATACCATCTTGGGGCCTGGATTTCCAAATTTATTTGGAAGAAACAAGTCTACCTTCCAGTGCCCTACAAGAATATTGTCGAATTATGAGAAAGCTAATCCTTAGGTAGGTTGATAAGGAGTCCAGGGTCCTTGTGGAGGAAGGGATCCAGGGCCCTCAAGAAGGAGAAAGGTGTCTGAGGCTTTCAAGGAGGAGAAAGGGACAAACATTTTTTTCCTACATTGCTTTGTCTTAGTCGCTTCAGTCATGTCAGACTGTTTGCCACCCTATGGACTGTAACCCACCAGGCTTCTTTGTCCATGGGATTCTCCAGGCAAGAATACTAGAGTGGGTTGCCATGCCCTACTCCAGAGGATGTTCCCTACCCAGGGATCAAACCTGCGGTTCCTGCATTACAGGCAGACTCTTTACTGATGCCACCTGGGAAGCCCAAACCTTCCCTCCTGGCTTAGATGGTAAAAGCATCTGCTGGCAATGCAGGAGACCAGGGTTCGATCCCTGGGTTGGAAAGATCCCCTGGAGAAGGAAATGGCAACCCATTCCAGTACTCATGCCTGGAAAATCCCATGGACAGAGGAGCCTCCTAGGCTACAGTCCATGGGGTCGCAGAGTCAGACATGACTTAGTGACTTCACTTTCACTTCGTCTTGGTCAATATAACAATGTATTTTGCTCAAGGACATGTTTCTTCTAACCAAGAACCTCTGACTAACCTTGTTATCTTAAGATGTATATTCTGGGCGTGGGCCTGGTAAGACTTTTTGATTGTTAGTTCTAATCCTGTTATCTTATATTGTTGGAATGGGTCTGGTAAGACCCTTTACTCTAGTAAGGTATGTGGCTCTCTTGCTAAGACTAGTGAGTGGGGCATTCTTCATCCCCCTTCTGATGTCTGTGTCAGAAGTGTTCTCTGTCCCTTTTCATACTTTATTAAAGCTCTGGTACACAAAAGCTCTTGAGTGATCAAGCCTGGTCCCTGGTCCTGAAGCTAAGTCTTCTTCTTTGGAGATCATGAACCCGGCATCATTCACTGTAAACTATCAGTTATTTTGTCGCTGTCCCAGCAAACCCTGCTGTGCATCTCACAACTTGGTGCTATGCGCCAAACCATACATGAGATGGTAAGTCAGAGAAAACAGGGGAAACGGATGTGGGAATCCTTTTCCACATGTAGAATTAGTTATGGAAATGCAACAATATCCAACTTGCAATGCCAGCTTCTGGCTCTATAAAATTTGGGGAAATTTATTCCTCTGTTAAACAAAGATAGTACTGTACTATATAAACATGACTTCTACTTTTAGTGCATGCCAAGAATGGTGTTTGAGCTGAGCACTTGGTGATCTTTTCAATCACTGATTCTTGGCTGTGTTTCAGGTTCATAAGGTGAAAATAGCTACACCATTTTCCAAGTTGTGTGCTTATTTGTTTACCTACTAATATAGTGCCCTTTTGAGTTAGTTGGTTTATTGCTTAATCATTGCCTTAAGCAATAAAACAAATATTTTTTTCTAGTTGGCAAAATAGCTTTAGGGCCTTTCACGTTTGAAAGGTTGTGTCTACATAGCAACAAATTGGAGGTCAGTGGTTTACAAGTAGGTTTGATACTTGTAGGTTCATTGACACAGAGTTTAGAATTACAAATTTAGTCACAAACATACATTTTATGTTCTGGCTCTTAGCAAAGAACAGCAGACAGTACAAGTTTTTGCATATATAGCTGCACAGTTGCAATGCATTTGTGTGTATAGAGGGAAGATGAATTAGAAAAAAAAAAAACATTGAATTATAGCCTACATTTTTCTTTACTACTGTGTTCTCAACATCCATATAGTCATATTGTGGGATTACTTATTCAGAGGTTTTTTTTTTTTTTTTTAAATAAACTTTATTTTTACACAGGTTTAGGTTCATAGAAAAATTGAATGGAAGGTTCAGAGATTTCTTATGTATCCATGCCTCACATACACACAGCCTCTTCTCCTATCAACAGCTCATCCAGAGTGGGATATTTGTTATGATCTATGAACCTACATTGACAACTGATATCACCCAAAGTGCATGGTTTACATTAGGGTTCATCCTTGGTGTTGCACATTCTATAGGTTTGGCTGTATAATGTCATGTATATGTCATTATGTATCCTACAGAGCATGTTTTCAATGTCCTAAAACCCTCTGTGTGTCATCCATTCATCCCTTCCTACTTTCTATTCCCTGGCCACCATTTTTCCTTTGACTGTATGGTTTTGCCTTTTCTTGAACATCATGCATTTGGAATATCACACATTATGTAGCCTTTTCAGATTGGCTTCTTTCACTTAGTAATATGCATTTAATGTTCCTTCATTCTTTTCATGGCTGATTTTGTCTTAGCACTGAATAATATTCCATTGCCTGGATGTACGGTGGTTTAACTGGGGAATGTTTTTGAATGAAACTCTTTGGGGGTGGTTTGAATGTAATCGAATGTAGAATAAGTCATTTAAGGTGGAAACAGGAAATGAAAGACCTAAGACAATTGTGGGAAGGAAAAGAAATTGTATAATTGTATTGCAATACAAAGTGGACAAGCGATAAATGTTTGTTGAACTGAACATAAAGAGAGCTGTTTCCTGGAATTAGATTTGCATGCAGGGAGTAAAATATGTGGGCTGCAATTAACCAAATTACTTATAATATCATCTATCTGAAGACAGTGTTCTCAGGACTCAATCTTAGATTATTAAATTGGCCAGTCTATGTTTTGGGGGAATACTTGGCAAGTGAATAGAGAAAAGTTGTTTCCCCATTCTTGGTCTTTGGTGAAATAATTATTTTTTATGAGGTAGTGAGTGAAAAATTCAGATTTTATGAGGCACTCTTAGGTCAAAAGAAACTTCCCACAAAATTGCATTTATTTTATACTCAAAAGAATCCTAAACAATAATATTATGTATCTGTACCTAAATTTCAGCCCTCTCCTGGTGATATTTTCCTTCTTGAATTATTTCAAAAGTTCAAATAGTGCTTTGAGTAGGGTAGACGCAGAGAAGTTATTATAGTTCAAGGCTGGATGAGCTGGCCACTGGTCCTGAGCCCTGCTTACCCAGAAGAGAGACGGCCTGCTGTCCTGCAGTGATGACATCCAACTAAGTTTGCATTTTTCATTTGGGACTTGAGGATTGGTCTTTTTCTGGTTTCAAAAAGAAGTATCACAGAGTAGTTAGCATGTTCAATTTTCTATGATATCAAGTATCTCCTCCACATTTTTGTAACTTATATGTATAATTTCTTAGGATTGATGGAGCATTTGTATTCATTAGATAATCAATTCAAGAAATACTTATTGTGCACCTACTAAGTGTCAGATAGTGTTCCAGGCACTAAAGGTACAAGAGTGAACTAGATAGATGGAAACTATTCTTTCATGGACTTTATCCTTCAGTGGGAGAAATAAATTACCGTCAAGTAACATGGCTTTGAGAATAGTGAAGAATTATAAAGAAAACACAACAGATCAATGTAATAAAGAGTCACTGAATGTGGAGACTACCTCATACAGGATAGTCAGAAATGGACTTTGTAGCCTTAGACAATAATTTTTCTTTAAACAACTGAATGAAATGGTTAGGGAGAAACAGGGTGCCACTGTGGATATAATACTCATTTCACATTCTGGCTTCTGGGGGTTCTCTTGATCACTTACCCTAAAGTGAATCTTGCCAAGAAACAAGCCCACTCATGTATACCATGGCCCTATTGCTTCACTTTGAAATATAAATAAATAAACCATCAAGAGTCTAGACATATTTAGGAAATATTTGTTGTTGTTCAGCCACTAAATCATGTATGACTCTGTGACCTCATGGACTGCAGCATGCCAGGCTTCCTGGTCCTTCACTATCTCCTGGAGTTTGCTCATATTCATGTCTACTGAGTCTGTGATGCCATCCAACCATCTTATCCTCTGTGGTTTTTCTCTCTTCCTGCCTTTAATCTTTCCCAGCCTTGGGGTCTTTTCCAATGAGTCAGTTCTTTGCAACAGGTGGCCAAAATATTGGAACTTCAGCTTCAGCATCAGTCCTTCCAATGAATATTCAGGATTGATTTCCTTTAGGATTAACTGGCTTTATCTTCTTGCAGTTCAAGGGACTCTCAAGAGTCTTCTCCAATATCACACTTTGAAAGCATCAGTTCTTTGGTGTTCAGCCTTCTATATGGCCCAACTCTCATATCTGTACATAACTATGGGAAAAACCATAGCTTTGACTGTATGAAACTTTGTTGGTAAAGTGATGTCTCTGCTTCTTAACATGCTGTCTAGGTTTGTCATAGCTTTCCTTCCAAGGAGCCAGAGTCTTTGAATTTCAAGGTTACAGCCACTGTCTGCAGTGATTTTGGAGCCCAAGAAAATAAAGCCTGTCACTGTTTCCATTTTTTCTCCATTTATTTGCCATGAAGTAATGAGGCCAGATGCTTGAATGTTGAGTTTTGAGCTAGCTTCTTCACTCCACTATTTTACTTTCATCAAGAGGCTCTTTAGTTCCTCTTCCCTTTGGCCATTAGGATTGTATCATCTGCATGTCTGTTGTTTTTGATATTTCCCCCTGGCAAACTTGATTCCAGTTTGTGAGTCATCCAGACCAGCATTTTGTATGATGTACTCTGCATAGAAGTTAAATAAGCAGGGTGACAATACACAGCTTTGACGTACTCCTTTCCTAATTTTGAACCAGTGTTTCCTCTGATTCTAACTGTTGCTTCTTGACCTGCATATAGATTTCTCAGGAGACAGGTAAAGTGGTCTGCTATTCCCATCTCTTTAAGAATTTTTCCACAGTTTGTTGTGATCCACACCGTCAAAGGCTTTAGTGTAGTCAATGATGCTGAAGTAGATGTTCTTCTGGAATTTCCTTGCCTTTTCTATGATCCAACTGATGTTGGCAATTTGATTTCCGATTCCTCTTCATTTTCTAAATTAGAAATTATAGATACATAAAATAAAAGACCTCCCCCCACCCTCTCAATAAGGAAAACAAAACCAGAAGCAAATAGTATTAGAGGAGTTAGAGGTAAATGAGAACAGGTGAAAATTTTAGAAAAATGATTACGATCCCAAACTGCAGTAAACTAAATGTGACATGACTATTACCAATTGGTGAGTACAAAGCAGGAGAGTCCATTTAAATGTAATGTTATAATTATTCTTCAGGCATCAGAGGATTGATATTTCTAATAGCAATTCAAATGGCATCAGAATCTTGGAGAAGGAAGAATACTCATTGTACACCCAGTGTCTCTGCAGATGATATTTATTTATTTACAATAATATAAACACCATTTACTGGTGTTCAATCTTTGCAATCAAGCTGTAAAGAAATCATGAAAGACTTAGCCATTATAACTGCTAACAGTTTTCACTATGAAAGTAAAGTTGGAGCTTACAGGTGTTGAGAGGTGAAAGGTGTAAAGTAATTAGCCTCCAACTAATAAAAATAAATGGAAAAAAAAATAATAATAAAAAAAAAGAAAGGTGGGATAGAAAGAGAAGAGAAGAAGGAATGCACCAATAACCTTAGCTCCAAAATGAGGAGCCAAGAGAAACTTGCTGTCTGAATGACAGGTGGAGGTTTAAGTCTGAAGTTGCAGGTGTGAACTGAGAACAGTGATGTAACTATACCTGGGGCAGAGGATAGAGGAAATGGGAGGTGGTACAAGTGAACTGACATTCATCTATTATAACAGGAAATTAGAGCCACTCATTAGAGATGAAGCACTATGAAATAGTGATTTAAGTTTAGAGAGTTATAGGTAACCACCAGAAAAAATCATTTAAAAGTGTTTCCCTCTAGGGAGAGATGTCAGAAATGGGGATGAGTGGACCAAATAACTGATGCTTTCCATTAAAAGCCTGTGGTGTTAAATAATTTATGTATATAAAATTTGTTTCCAGAGGAAATTTCTGAACCATCTTTTCCTAGCCCTTATGGAGGGGCACACATGCATCCATCATCTGATGGCATGAGTATAGGAAGCTTTTCTGTACAATGACAGAAATTCTTTATTAACTTAATTTTGGGGAAGCAGAAGAAAAAACCTTCAGGTACTGAGGTGGGGGTGATAAGCTCCCCTCAATTTCTTCAGACTCTTATCTTTAGGTTTTTTTATTCTTGCAAATATATATTACATAAAATTTTCTATTTAAACCATTTCTAAGTGTAAATTCAGTGGTGTTAATTATATTCACTATTTTGTGCAATCATCATCTCTTTTTCCAAAAGTTTGCATCAACTCGAACAGAAACTGTACCCATTAGGCAATAGTGGCCAATTCCCTCTCCCTCAGCCCCTCTTAAGTTTTATTCCATTTTCTGTATCTATGAATTTGTCCATTCTGGGTACCTTATATATGTGAAATCATACAATATTTGCCCTTTTGTTTGACTTGTTTGTCTAACTTGTTTCATTTCTCTTCAAGCTATCTTTGACAATTTTCTGAAGCCTTCTTAAACCATTGGCAGGATCTGAAAGTCACAAAAAATGTGAATTTGAAGTATTTTACTTCATATAAAATCTTGGTGGTATCAGAAAAAATATATTATATTCAAAAGGAACAATGGATGCTTAATTTTCCAGAACCCATGGAAAGATGACTGTGTCACAATGTTCTCTTATTGGAATCATCACAGCAGAAAAGCACGTAATGTTAGAGTGGGGAAGAAAGTGGTATGAAATCTGGTGCCTTCCAAACATCGCTGGTGCCTGACTGCCCATACTGAAACGGTGCTGAGAACCGAGCTCCAGAACTCAGTCTGACTCACACTGCTACTTCTTTCACCAGCTGAGCAGGCATGGTTGTCACATGGACAATTTAATAAGATGAATCATCCAAGTCTTACTTTACCACAGAGATATGACTTGCACATATGCCCCCTGAGGGGCACCTTGGTTCTGTCAGTGGAATGATTGCCCTTTATCTGCACACTGATACTGTTTTATTCATGCTCTGCATTTCTTTCTGAAACTTCTATCTCCAGTGTGTTTCCAGGGGGATGAATATGTGTGCAGTGATATGAGTTACACCATACCTAAAGAGATTAAACTATCTCTTGTTATTTGTATTGATTTTCCATTGCCAGCTAAAATTAGTTTCAAAAGCACAGCAATTTGTAGGAAAACTGAAGACAGGACTGATAACTGGTGGATTATTTTCAATGCTTTTTTTGAATAACTGTCATTCTTGACAGATACCCTGGAATGCAGTTATGCAACGAGATGCTAAACTGTCAGCATTCATTAAAAATTAACTTCTTGGAGATAACAGGGTGGCTATTTACCATGCCCCAAAGTACAGAGAGCATCAATATATTTGCAAGAATGTCCCCAAGAGTTCAAGAGCAGAGCATCTTTGTGGATGATTCACTTTTTTAGCATCTGCAAAGGCACAACAGGGAGACTTTCACATTTCTCAGAGGTGGCCATTCCTGAGAGGGACTTGTAGCTAAAATGTAGCAGTCAAAATGAATTGGTGGGTGGGAGATCTGATTTCATAAGGTAAATAGACATGAAGGATATATTATGTGGTGTGGTGTGGTGTGTGTGTGTGTGTGTGTGTGTGTGTGTGTGTGTGTGTGTGTGTATGTTAGGGTAATGGAACTCCTTCCAGCTTTTGAGAGGCTGCATTATTCTGAAAAGTGGTGGTGTCACCTATGATGATACCATATAAAGAGTTATGCTGTTGGGCTATTTTGAAGAACACATCCATTAATGAGAACACCAGTGGAAAGACAGGGATGAAGAGAGTAATAAGCCCTGAAAAGTATGAAACAAGAAGCAAGCACTAAGGTCTTAAAAAACAGATTCCAGGCATCTGGGTTGTACTGGTCTGTTCACTGGAGGGAAAGTTGAGATGGTGGGAGAGGTGGTGGAGGTGGGGAGAGGGAAAATTCTGTAGGATGAAAACACTAAAAATGGCTTGATTGACGTATAGGATGTAGGACAAAGATTCTGAGTGGGCTCCATAGGAATGGTTGCATTAAGTAGAATTCATCAGTTATATAAATGTGTCTAAAGGATTATGAAAGGGATTGGTTTGCTGACAGCTCAAGGTTGCTGATTTAGAGTTAATCAGAGGAGGTAAATAAGAAAGGGTCGTCTTGTCATGTCCTCATACCCCTCACAAAGCTTGTTTTCACACTGTGTGTTTAGAATGCATTTACTCCTCTGGTGACAAGTAAGAAGCAGCAGAACATATCACTTGACTCCTTATGTGCTGCTGGCTTTAGAGGACGTTGGTGTCAACCCAAGTGGGAGGTGTGACCCCAGGGAGAGGGATCCACTGACCTTATGGGATCTGAAAGTGAAGCTTTGCCATGATTTGTCTTTTTTTCTGTCTTCTACCTTCAACCCTTGTCATCAGAGTCAACCACCCATTTCAGGCGCCTGTCGTCTTGGTGGTTTGGGAGGGATGGGAGGGACTCGGAATCAAGCCTTGTGCCACTGCTGCCTGGGGTAGCCTGACCTATTTAAGACCTGGTTAGGGGCTCAGGGCAGAGTCCTTGGGGGTCATGCTTGTGTTTTCTTCTCTCTCACCCCATAGCCAGTTTGGTAGGAAACTGTGTGGCTTGGTTTTACTTCCTACCACTTTCCTGGATCTCAGCCACACCAATCTCAACCACTTCTAACCCATCTCCTTCCTCCACCCATGTGCCCGGCAGTCTCAACCCTTCCACCCCAAACCCTTCAGCGGCCCCCTCCTCGCTCAGTGTGAAAGCCCAAGTCCTTACCTTGGCTCACGAGGGCCCACACAGTTTGCCCCTTCAACTCTCAGGCCTGTGCCCAATTCTGCATCCCCAGCCCCTGGCCTTTTTGCAGTTACTCAGATGTGTCTACTTTGCTTTGTCCCTATGCCCTTGCTTCCTGTATTCTCTCTGTCTGGAACCCTCTCTACCCTAATACATGTATGCCTCACTTCCTCATCTCTTTGGGTCTTTACTCACATGCCCCCTTCCTAGAGAGGCCCATCCCATTTAAAAGCTGCTCCTACCCCCATCATGCCCTGTCTCCCTTCTCTGCTTATTATTCTCCATTGCATTAATCACCATCTGCTATATATGTTCCTATTTATTTTTACCTATAATGTGTCTCACTTGATAAAATGTAAACTCATTGGGATGAGGGAATTTTATATGCTGCTATATCCCTCTTGCTTTTTCAATGATCCAGTGGATGTTGGCAATTTGATCTCTGTTTCCTCTGCCTTTCCTAAATCCAGCTTGAACAACTGGAAGTTCACGGTCCACATTCTGTTGAAGTCTGGCTTGGAGAATTTTGAGCATTACTTAGTGGGTGAGATGAGTGCAATTGTGTGGTAGTTTGAGCATTCGTTGGCACTGCCTTTTTAGGGATTGGAATGAAAACTGACCTTTTCCAGTCCTGTGGCCACTGCTGAGTTTTCCAAACTTGCTGGCATATTGAGTGCAGCATTTTCACAGCATCATCTTTTAGCATTTGAAATAGCTCAACTGAAGTCCCATCACCTCCGCTAGCTTTGTTCATAGTGATGCTTTCTAAGGCCCACTTGACTTCACATTCCAGGATGTCTGGCTCTAATCCAGTGATCACATCATCATGGTTATCTGGGTCATGAAGATCTTTTTTGTGTAATTCTTCTGTGTATTCTTGCCACCTCTTCTTAACATATTTCACTTCTGTTGGGCCATACAATTTCTAGGCTTTCTTGTGCCCATCTTTGCATGAAATGTTCCCTTGGTATCTCTCATTTTCTTGAAGAGGTCTCTAGTCTTTCCCATTCTGTTGTTTTCCTCTATTTCTTTGCATTCATCACTGGGGAAGGCTTTCTTATCCTTGCTGTTCTTTGGAACACTGCATTCAAATGGGTATATCTTTCCTTTTCTCTTTCACCTTTAGCTTCTCTTCTTTTCTCAGCTATTTGTTTGGCTCCAAAATCACTGCAGATGGTGACTGCAGCTACCAAATTAAAAGACGCTTGCTCCTTGGAAGAAAAGCTATGACCAACCTAGACAGCATATTAAAAAGCAGAGACATTACTTTGCCAACAAAGGCCCATCTAGTCAAAGCTATGGTTTTTTCCAGTAGCCATGTATGGATGTGAGAGTTGGACTATAAAGAAAGCTGAGCACCAAAGAATTGATGCTTTTGAACTATGGTGTTGGAGAAGACTCTTTAGAATCTCCTTGATTGCCAGGAGATCAAACCAGCCAATCCTAAAGGAAATCAATCCTGAATATTCATAGGAAGGGGTGATGCTGAGGCTGATACTCCAATACTTTGGCCACTGATGTGAAAACTGACTCACTGGAAAAGACCCTGATGCTGGGGAAGATTGAAGGCAGGAGAAGGGATGATCGACCAGAGAATGAGATGGTTGGATGGCGTCACCAACTCGATGGACGTGAGTTTGGTCAAGCTCTGGAATTGGTGGTGGACAGGGAAGCCTGGCATGCTGCAATCCATGGGGTTGCAAAGAGTTGGACATGACTAAGTGACTAAACTGACTGACTGATATCAGTATTCCCTAGAAGAGTACCGGGCATGTTGTAGGACTCAATGTGAGTTTTCTGGGTGAATAAATGAATGAAACCCCCTTATTTCTTGTTCCTAAGACCAGGAACTGGTTTTTTTCCTGATTCAGACATGTCTGAGGTCCTTGTTGTAATAGCTCACCCTACCTGGCCCTTGATGATTTGGGCTTGTTTTCTTCTTGCCATGATTGCCCTTCTACTCCCTCCAACACTGCTGTCTGTTCTTGAGCCTCAGTCTTGTGAATTGGGGGCTATCACCTCTTACCAGTGCTCCCTGGGGCTGCCTGCCAAAGTCATTTATGTGATCTGTTCCTTGAGTTCCTCTTGTCCTCACTTACTGTTACTGTTCACCACACTTCACTGATGCCTGTTTTCTGCCACCATGCTGCCCAGGTACCATCCTCCAACCCTGTGATTTCTTCATCACTGCCTAGCTATCACCTCCAGGTTAAGGAAATATATGGTCACATTTTCTAGTCATATTCAAATTAAGTGACTGAGTCCCCATCCTCCTTATGATGAAAAAATTTTTCTTTCACCTCTGGGGTTCTTCGTCCCACGATAACAAGATTTTCAGGGTTTTACTCAACCCAAAGATTCATATCAAAGAAGACAACCAGAAATCTACTTGGTCTATTTGTGAAGTTCAGGGTTGTTGCTTCCACCTGGTGACAGCCTGAATGCTGGTATTGCCCTAACCTCTTGGCAGCTTTACCTGGTGTTGAGCAGGTGGCATGCTATCACTGACATTGGGAAATTCAGGGGCCTGGGCTGGTCTTGTTGTCCACTGAGCAATGATGCTTCAGTGATGGGGGCCTGTGGCTTCCAGCTCTGTGTGAAGTCCTGAAAGAGGAAGTCCTGTTCTCCAGGTGTTACCCTGAATTGTTGACATTCCATGCCAGAGTGGGCCTGGGATCCTAGTGTTACTGCCTCTGGGGTAACTGGCTCATTGGTTCTTGTACAAGCACACATAAACATCAATGCACACTTCCCCCAAGTCATGTCAAAGGGGTGAAGTCCTAAGAGGTTTTCAGCAGCCATCCGTCTTCTCTAGGATCAGTCTTTCTCCTAACCCCAAGTTCTGATTCTGAGAGTGCAAGAAACCCTTCACTTTCCTTGACTCAAAGCCATATCATTTTATATCTCAGAAAAGAGAAATTTTTAGAGAAAACCCCCGTCTTATTACATCAAGTACTTGCCTCACCCAACTGGCTATGTGTACTTATTAGATTGCCTAATACTTCCTAGTTTTGGTTGCTGCCCATGTCATAGGATTTGACAGAGTTTGACTTTGATGGAAAAGAAAACCCAAACAGAGTCCTTTAACTATCATGACAAAACTACTGGGGAAAAAAAAAAAAAGAGCAAGGAAACTTTGAAGAGATCACTCATCTACTATTGATAGAAATAGTCATGTTTATCATCTGTTAGGTAACAAATATGTGCTGACTTTTAGGTGTATTATTTCACTCAATCCTTACAAGACTCCTGACAGGCAAATATTATTAACAGAAATGCAGAGATGAGAAATCCCAGATGTAGAGAAGTAAAGTAATTCAAAGCATAAAGTCTTATGCAGCAAAGTCAGTGTTCAGACTTATGTCTTTCATATTTAAAAGTTTCATGCTTTAAATCCTTCCAATGGCTATATTTACTCTTTAGTATGTGAATACTTATGGAAAGTTTTGGGTCCATGACTACTAAGAGATGCATGCATTATAGGTTATTCCTAGACTGACTGTTACTGTACCATTAACCTGATCAAAAAAAAAAATAAAATAAAATAAAAAATAAAAAATCAGCCCATCCTTTTGGTTCTGGGGGATGTGTTTAAGTTAGTGTCCTCTTTACCTTTTAGGGCATTCTTATTTCAACTTGCTCTTTTACAATGAAATGATAATTTTTCTGATCTGCTCCATCACATCCCAGATGAAGGAAAGGAGGGATAAACGAGTCACCTGGACTGATGGAGCTGGAGGAAACTTGGAGATGCCTTGGAGCATGCACTTGTACTCACTGGAAGATCACTCTGGGGCTTCCAATAAATATGAGGATGTTCTTAGTGAGAAATGTTCTCTTTTGAAGTGTGATCACAGCTTTGGGTCTAGGGATTTCTTAGCAAAGTGTAATTCTTTATCTCTCTCCAGAGTTTAAATGACTCCTGTAACTGATAGGCATGGTAGTCACAAAGCAAACTTCTGAAGTGGAGAAGATAAAAGGCCACTATTTGGAAAACAGTGAGATTTCTTTGATTTGGTGTTGCTTCCATCCCAGACTTGATTATTCTGTAGGGTTTTGGCTGTACCCAACAGCAGTTTTCTTGTGACTCAGAAAAAGCCCCCAGAATTTTACTACCCAGCCTGAGGTCATTACAATGCTTAGGTAAACTTCCAAGTTCCTCTTGGTTTAAGAGAAACTTATGTAGGAGGTGTGTTTAGACCAGGCATCAAAATGCTATAGGAATTATCTCAAAAGAGGAACTTTGCCACTCTGCAATGCCTTCACATGAGCATATTCAAGGATTCCAAATCCTCATATATTTTGGCATGTTTCTCTTGATCTGCTGAAAGACTTTCTAAATAGGAATCACTTGATCATACATTTGTGATTTGATATCTCACAGCACACTCCAGAGAGGTGGGCACATCTCCAAATGAGGAAAACTAAGAAAATTTCTTAAACTTTAAGCTTGAATACTTACTATGCAAAGATCTTTATTTTGTTTTATTTTCCAAATTGGAAGAATGAAAAGAAATGAGAGCAAATCTGAAGTTTTTAATCCTGAAATCTTTTGCCTACCCTAGGGTTTCTTTTGTCCAATTATCTCAATTTTATGGAACCTTAAGGGCATTAAGAGCTTCAGTTGACATGAGGTCACTAATGTTTTGGTAGTGACTCTGAGAGCCTCCAAACTTAGTTATGCCATTCTTATTCCTTTTCCTGACTGTACAAATTCATATATCTTGGCCTATCTCTATTTGAGGATAATGGTGTAGAACTAAAGCATTTTTCATTGACTAAATTGATTTTATTTGAAATACGTACTCCATTAATTTTCCCAATAATGTATAGGTCATATCATTAATTATAGAATGTCCTGACATGACTTGCTTTGATGAGAAAGCAGGCACATCAGGTGTTTACTATTAACTTATAAGGAATCATTCTTCAATCTCTTCAATAAAGCCACAGTGAATTTTCCCTCTTGATTATGCTGAATTTGTGGATGCAGAAATTTGTGGA
Organism: Odocoileus virginianus; assembly: GCF_023699985.2. NCBI lineage: Eukaryota > Metazoa > Chordata > Mammalia > Artiodactyla > Cervidae > Odocoileus > Odocoileus virginianus. The sequence goes on from NC_069683.1 coordinate 55,739,816, forward strand.
TATGGTATTTTTGTTGTTCAGTCACTGATCTGTGTCAAACCCTTTGGAAACCCATGTACTGCAGCATGCCAGGCTTGCCTGTCCTTCACCATCTCCCCAAACTTGCTCAAATTCATGTCTATTGAGTGTGATGCCATCCAATGATCTTGTCCTCTGTCATCCTATCCCCTTCTCCCCCCTGCCTTCTATCTTTCCCAGCATTAGGGTCTTTTCTAATGAGTCAGCTGTTTGTATCAGGTGGCCAAAGTTTTGGAGCTTTGGCTTCAGTATCAGTCCTTCCAATGACTATTCAGGACTGATTTCCTTTAGGATTGACTGGTTTGATTTGATCTCCTTGCTATCCAGGGGACTCTCAAGAATCTTCTCCAACACCACAGTTCAAAAGTGTCAATTCTTCAGTGCTCAGCCTCTTAATGGCCCAAGTCTCAAATTCATACACAACTATTGGAAAAACAATAGCTTTGACTCTAAGGATATTTGTCGGCAAAGTAATGTCTCTGCTTTTTTACATGTTGTTTAGGTTTGTCATAGCTTTTCTTCCATGGAGCAAGTGTCTTTTAATTTCATGGCTGCAGTCACCATTTGCAGTGCTTTTGGAGCCCCCCAAAATAAAGTCTGTCACTATTTCCTTTGTTTCCCCATCTATTTGTCATGAGGTTACGGAACCTGATGCCATGATCTTCGTTTTCTGAATGTTGAGTTCTAAGCCAGCTTTTACATTTTCCTTTTCCACCTTCATCAAGAGATTCTTTAATTCCTCCTTGCTTTCTACCATAAAGATGGTGTCATCTGCATATCGGAGGTTACTGATATTTCTCCCAGCAATGTTGATTTTAGCTTGTGCTTCATCCAGTCCAGCATTTCCCATGATGTACTCTACATGTAAGTTAAATAAGCAGGCTGACAATTTACAGCCTTGACATACTCCTTTCCCAATTTGGAACCAGTCCATTGTTCCACGTTTGATGCTTCTTTTTTTTTTTTTTTCATTTATTTTTTTAGTTGGAGGCTAATTACTTTACAATGTTGTAGTGGTTTTTGTCATACATTGACATGAATCAGCCATGGATATACATGTATTCCCCATCCCGATCCCCCCTCCCACCTCCCTCTCCACCCGATCCCTCTGGGTCTTCCCAGTGTACCAGGTCCGAGCACTTGTCTCATGCATCCAACCTGGGCTGGTGATCTGTTTCACCCTAGATAATATACATGTTTCGATGCTGTTCTCTTGAAACATCTCACCCTCGCCTTCTCCCACAGAGTCCAAAAGTCTGTTATGTACATCTGTGTCTCTTTCTCTGTCTTGCATATAGGGTTATCATTACCATCTTTCTAAATTCCATATATATGTGTTAGTATACTGTAATGGTCTTTATCTTTCTGGCTTACTTCACTCTGTATAATGGGCTCCAGTTTCATCCATCTCATTAGAACTGATTCAAATGAATTCTTTTTAATGGCTGAGTAATATTCCATGGTGTATATGTACCACAGCTTCCTTATCCATTCGTCTGCTGATGGACATCTAGGTTGCTTCCATGTCCTGGCTATTATAAACAGTGCTACGATGAACATTGGGGTGCAAAAAATATGGAACGCTTCACGAATTTGCGTGTCATCCTTGTGCAGGGGCCATGCAAATCTTCTCTGTATCGTTCCAATTTTAGTATATGTGCTGCTGAAGCGAGCACCCATGTCTGATTCTTACTGTTGCTTCTTCACCTGCATATAGGTTTCTCAGAGGTAGGTAAGGTGGTCTGGTATTTCCGTCTTTTGAAGAATTTCCCACAGTTTGTTGTGATCCATACAGTCCAAGGTCTTAGTGTAGTCAATGAAGAAGAAGTAGATGATTTTCGGATTTATCTTGCTTTTTCTATGATTCAATGGGTGTTGGCAGTTTGATCTCTGGTTCCTCTGCCTTTTTCAAATCTAGCTTGAATATCTGGAAGTTCTGGGTTCACATACTGTTGAAGCCAAGCTTTGAGCATTACTTTTTACTAATGTAGCAAATTTAAGCCTAATATTGAGCATTACTTTGATAGCACGTGAAATGAGTGCAATTGTGCAGTAGTTTAAACATTGAAGGGCAGTGCCCTTCTTTGGGATTGGGCTGAAAATTTACCTTTTCCAGTCCTTTGGCCACTACTGAGTTTTTCAGATTAGCTGGCATATTGAGTGCACACTTTCATAGCATCATCTTTTAGGATTTGAAATAGCTCACCTGGAATTCTATCACCTCCACTAGCTTTGTTCATAGTGATGAAGGCCATTCCTAAGGCCCACTTGACTTCGCATTCCAGGATGTCTGGCTCTAGGTGGGTGATCACACCATCTTGGTCATGTGGGTCATGAAGATCTTTTTCATATAGTTCTTCTGTGTATTCTTGCCACCTCTTCTTACTATCTTCTGGTCATTTTAGGTCCATACCATTTCTGTCCTTTATTGTGCCCATATTTGCATGATATTTTCCTTTGGTACTTCTAATTATCTTGAAGAGATCTCTAATCTTTCCAGTTCTATTGTTTCCCTATATTTCTTTGCATTGTTCATTGAGGAAGGCATTCTTATCTCTCATTGCTGTTCTTTGGAACTCTGCATTCAGATGGGCATGTTTCCTTTTCTCCTTTGCCTTTCACTTCTCTTCTTTTCTCAGCTATTTGTAAGGCCTCTTCAGATAACCATTGTGCCTTTTTGCATTTCTTTTCCTTGGAGATTTTTTTAAACTGGAGGCTAATGAAAAAGTTGGATTAAAGCTCAACATTCAGAAAACTAATATCATGGCATCTGGTCCCATCACTTCATGGCAAATAGATGGCGAAACAGTGGAAACAGTGGTTGACTTTATTTTTCTGGGCTCCAAAATCACTTCAGATGGTGATTTCAGTCATGAAATTAAAAGATGCTTCCTCCTTGGAAGGAAAGTTATGACTAACCTAGACAGCATATTAAAAAGCAGAGATATTACTTTGCCAACAAAGATCCTTCTAGTCAAGGCTATGGTTTTTCCACTTGTCATGTATGGATGTGAGAGTTGGACTATAAAGAAAGTTGAGTACCGAAGAATTGATGTTTTTGAACTGTGGTGTTGGAGAAGACTGTTGAGAGTCCCTTGGACTGCAAGGAGATCCAACCAGTCCATCCTAAAGGAGATCAGTCCTGGGTGTTCTTTGGAAGGACTGATGCTGAAGCCGAAACTCCAATACTTTGGCCACCTGATGCAAAGAGCTGACTCAATTGAAAAGACCCTGATGCTGGGAAAGATCGAAGGCGGGAAGAGAAGGAGATGACAGAGGATGAGATGGTTGGATGGCATTACTGACTCTATGGACATGAGTTTGAATAAACTCTGGGAGTTGGTGATAGACAGGGAGGCCTGGCGTGCTGCGATTCATGGGGTCGCAAGAGTTGGACATGACTGAATGACTGAACTGAACTGATTTACTTTACAATAGTGTGATGGTTTTGCCATACATTTATATGAATCAGCCACAGGTGTACAGGTGTCCCCCCATCCTGAGCTCCCCTCCCAACCCCCTCCCCACCCTATCCCTCTGAGTTGTCTCAGAGGACCAGCTTTGAGTGCCCTGCTTCATGCATCATACTTGCACTGGTCATCTATCTTACTTATGGTAATATACGTGTTTCGGTGCAATTCTCTCATATCGTCCCACCCTCACCTTCTCCTACATAGTCCGAAATCTGTTCTTCACATCTGTGTCTCTTTTACTGTCTTACATATAGGGCCATTCTTGCTGTCTTTCTAAATTCCATATATACGCGTTAATATACTATATTGGTGTTTCCTTGTCTGACTTTACTCTGTATAATAGACTCCAGTTTCGTTCACCTCATTACAACTGACTCAAGTATGTTCTTTTTTAAAAAAATAACTGAGTAATATTCTGTTGTTTATATGCACCACAACTTCCTTACCCATTTGTCTGCTGATGGACTTATAGGTTTCTTCCATTTCCTAGCTGTTGTAAATAGTGCTGCAATGAACTTTGGGGTATATGTGCCTTTTTCTTTTTCAATTTTGGCATGAGATGTGCCTCACTGTAGTTTTTATTTGCATTTATCTGATAATGAGTGATGTTGAGCATCTTTTCATGTGTTTGTTAGCCATCTGTATGTCTTCTTTGGAGAAATGTCTGTTTAGTTCTTTGGCCCATTTTTTTGATTGGGTCCTTTATTTTTCTGGTATTGAGCTGCATGAGCTGCTTGTATATTTGGGAGATTAATTCTTTGTCAGTTGTTTTGCTTGCTATTATTTTCTTCCATTCTGAAGGGTGCCTTTTCACATTGCTTATAGTTTCCTTCATTGTGTGAAAGCTTTTAAGTTTAATTAGGTCCTGTTTATTTATTTTTGCTTTTATTTCCATTACTCTGGGAGGTGGATCATAGAGGATCTTGCTGTGATTTATGTCAAAGAGTGTTCTGCCTATGGTTTCCTCTAAGAGTTTTATAGTTTCTGGTCTTACATTTAAATCTTTAATCCATTTTTAGTTTATTTTTGTGTATGGTATATAAAGTGTTCTAGTTTCATTCTTTTACATGTGGTTGACCAGTTTTCCCAGCACCACTTGTTAAAGAGATTGTCTATTCTCTATTGTCTATTGCATATTTTTTGCCTCCTTTGTCAAAGATAAGATATCCATAGGTGCATGGATTTATCTCTGGGCTTTCTATATTGTTCCATTGATTTATATTTCTGTCTTTGTGCCAGTACCATACTGTCTTGATGACTGTAGCTTAGTAATATAGTTTGAAGTCAGGCAGGTTGATTTATACAGTTCCATTATTCTTTCTCAAGATTGCTTTGGCTATTCAGGGTTTTTTGTGTTTCCATACTGATTATTTGTTCTAGTTCAGTGAAAAATATCGTTGGTAGCTTGATAAGGACTGCGTTGACTGTGTAGATTGCGTTTGGTAGTATACTCATTTTCACTATATTGATTCTTTCAATAAACGAACATGGTATATTTCTCCATGTACATGTGTCATCCTTGATTTTCATGAGTGTTTTATAATTTTCTATATATAGGTCTTTTGTTTCTTTAGGTAGATTTATTTTTAAGTATTTTATTCATTTCATTGAAGTGGTAAATGGGATTGTTTCCTTAATTTCTCTTTCTTTTTTCTCATTGTTAGTATATAGGAATGCAAGGGATTTCTGTGTATTAATTTTGTATCTTGCAACTTTATTATATTCATTGATTAGCTCTAGTAATTTTCTGGTTGTGTCTTTAGGGTTTTCTGTGTAGAGGATCATGTCATCTGCAAACAGTGAGAGTTTTACTTCTTCTTTTCCAATCTGGATTCCTTTTATTATTGTTATTTTTTCTTCTCTGATTGCTGTGGCTAAGACTTCCAAAACTATGTTGAATAATAGTGGTTAGAGTGAGCACCCTTATCTTGTTCCTGATTTTAGAGAAAATGCTTTCAGTTTTTTGCCATTGAGGATAATGTTTGCTGTGGGCTTGTTGTATATGGCTTTTATTTTGTTGAGGTATGTTTCTTCTATGCATGCTTACTGGAGAGTTTTTATCATAAATGGGTGCTGAATTTTGCCAAAGGCTCTCTCTGCATCTATTGAGATAATCATGTGGTCTTTATTTTTCAATTTGTTAATATGGTATATCATACTGATTGATTTGTGAATATTGAAGAATCCTTGCATCCCTGTGATAAAGCTCACTTGGTCATGATGTATGATGTTTTTAATATGTTGCTGGATTCCGTTTGCTAAAATTTTGTTGAGGATTTTTGCATCTATGTTCATCAGTGATATTGGCCTACAGTTTTCTTTTTTTGTGGCATCTTTGTCTGGTTTTGGTGTTACAGTGATGGCTGCCTCATAGAATGAGTTTGGAAGTTTACCTTCCTCTGCAATTTTCTGGAAGAGTTTGAGTAGGATAGGTTTTAGCTCTTTTCTAAATTTTTGTTAGAATTCACCTGTGAAGCCATCTGGTCCTGAGCTTTTGTTTATTGGAAGATTTTTGATTACACCTTCATCTCAATCCTTGTCTCTAGTCTATTTATCTGTAGCTTCATTTTGTTTTCAAGATTTTGGGTCATCTTTACTGTCATTATTCTAAATTCTTTTTCAGGTAGACTCCCTGTTTCCTCTTCTTTTTTTTTTTTTTTCTTTGGTTTGGTGGGTTTTTATCATTTTCCTTCACCTGCTGAATATTTCTCTGCCTTTTCAATTTGTTTGGATTGCTGTGTTTGGGGTACTCTTTTTGCAGGCTGGAAATTCGTGGTTCCACTTAATTGTGGAGTCTTCTCCCTATAGATGGGGTTGGACTACTGGCTTATCGAGGTTTCCTGGTTGGGGAGCTTGTGTCTTTGTTCTGGTGGGTGGAGCTTGATTTCTTCTCTCTGGAGTGCAATGAAATGTCCAGTAGTGAGTTTGGGGGTGTCTATGGGTTTGGCATGGCTTTCGGCAGCCCGTCTTTAATATTCAGGGTTGTGTTCCCCTTTTGCTGGATAATTAGTGTGGTATGTCTTGCATTGGATCTTGTTGGCTTTTGGGTGAAGCATGGCTTCAGTGTAGGTGTGGAGACTTTTGGGTGAGCTCTTGTCTATTAATGTTCCCAGGAGTCAGGAGTTCTCTGATGTTTTGGAGTCAAACCTTCTGCCTCTGGCTTTCGGTCCTTCTCTTACAGTAGCCTCGAGACTCCTTAGAAAGAGATTTGGCTGCCTTTCTGGATGCCTCATGTCCTCTGTCAGTGTTCAGAAGTAGTTTTGAGGAAGTTGCTCAGCATTCAAATGATCTTTTGATGAATTTGTGGGGACAAAGTTGTCTCCCCATCCTATCCCTTCACCATCTTGGGACCTCCCCCTCCTTGGGAATGGTTTTGATCACCAGCTCCTGTATAATTTTGTAAACTTCCATCCATAGTTTTCAGGCACTATATCTATCAGATCTAATCCCTTGAATCTGTGTATCACTTCCACTGTATAATTGTGAAGGATTTGATTTAGTCATACCTGAATGGTCTAGTGGTTTGCCCTACTTTCTTCAATTTAGGTCTGAATTTGGCAATAAGGAGTTTGTTTTCTAAGAGGTCAACTCCTGGTCTTGTTTTGCTGACTGTATAGAGCTTCTTCCTCTTTGGATGCAAAGAATACAATCCATCTGATTTAGGTATTGACCATCTGGTGATGTCCATGTGTCAAATCATCTATTGTGCTTTGGAAGAGGGCGTTTGCTATGACCAGTGCATTCTCTTGGCAAATCTGTGTTAGCCTTTCCACTGCTTCATTTTGTAGTCCAAGGCCAAACTTGTCTGTTACTCCTTATTTTTGCATTCCAGTCCCCTATGATGAAAAGGACATCTTTTTTGTGTGTTAGTTCTAGAAGGTCTTGGAGGTCTTCATAGAACTGCTCAATTTCAGCTTCTTCAGCATTAATGGTTGGGGTGGATTACTGTGATATTGAATGGCTTGCCTTGGAAATGAACAGGGATGATTCTGTTGTTTTTGAGATTGCACCCAAGTACTGTATTTCAGACTCTTTTGTTGACTATGAGGGCTACTCCACTTCTTCTAAGGAATTCTTGCCCACTGTATTAGATATAATGGTCATAAGAATTAAATTTACCCTTTTTGGTCCATTTTAATTCACTGATTCATAAAATGTCAATGTTTACTCTTACCATCTCCTGTTTGACCACTTCCAATTTACCTTGATTCATGGGCTTAGCACTCCATGTTCCTATGCAGTGTTTTTCTTTACAGCATCCAACTTTACTTGGTTCTGCACAACAGGGTTCAGGGAATGGAGCAGTGACCTCCACAAAAGACTGAGCCAGAATTGCCTTTGAGTATTTGAGGGTGTCCTGTGGAGGCATGGTGAGCAGTGACCACTGTGGGGAAAAGAGCTCTGGCTGAAATAGACCTGGAAGGCAAGGCCTGTGGCATAAGTTCTCTTGGAGGAGGTCGCCATTAGCTCCACTGTCGAGCTACTGAGCAGATGGCCTACAAACTGGAGAGCAATTATACAAAAGAAGTTTTTGCACTATTGCAAAAGTTCTGGGACCCACAACAGATTTCCACATCTGGCGATCTGGAAAAGAGACTGAGAATCCCCAGAGATTTTGACTTGGAGGCCAGTGGGATTTGATTACAAAACTTCCACAGGAGTGGGGAAACAGACTCTTGGAGGGCACAAACAAAGCCTTGTGTGCACCAGGACCCAGCAGAAGGAGCAGTGACCCCACAAGAGATTGAGCTAGGCTTGCCTGTGTGTCCGGGAGTCTCTGGCAAAGTGTGGGTCAACAGTGGCCTGCTGCAGGGTCAAGAGCACTGACTACAACAATCCTGGGATCTGCAGCATGCTGGCATAAGTCCTTTTGAAGGAGGTTGCCATTAGAGCCATTACCCCTACCATATTTGGCCTGAGGCCAAACTACAGGGAGAGAACACAGCCCCACCCAACAGTAGAAAATTGGGTTAAAGATTTACAGAGGATGGTGTTGCTCACCAGAACAAGACCCAGTTTTCCCCACGACCAGTCCCTCCCATCAGGAAGCTCGCACAAGCCTCTTATCCTCATCCATCAGAGGGCAGACAGAATGAAAACCACAACGACAGGAATCTAACCAAACTGATCATATGGATCACAGCCTTGTCTAACTCAATGAAACTATGAGCCATGCCATGTAGGGCCACCCAAGACAGATGGGTCATGGTGGAGATTTCTGACAAAACGTGGTCCACTGGAGAAGGGAATGGAAAACCACTTCTGTATTCTTGCCTTGAGAACCCCATGAACAGTATGAAAAGAATATGGTATTAGTAACTAGTAATTAGACTTTAGAGTCTACATATTCTTTAATTTACTTTAAAAAATGCACTCAAAGTAAAACTGATGGAACAAGTTAACTTGCTAATGAGAACTGTCAGCATTCCAATGTCTTGCTAAAATTCAAAGAGCCAAAATATTTAAAAAATGCAATTACTTTATTTTAAAGCAATAAAAAAATCCTTCTGTAAAGAATCAGAACACTATGTATCTGTGAGTCTTTCTGGAACTCTGGATTTCAGTCTACAAGACTATACTAGGGATCATAAGCTTAAATGTCTACAAGGTCAGGCTAGTAATATTAATTCTGGCTTTTGAGAACTGAAGTGAACTGCTGAGTGCTCATGTTATCTAGAAGGTACATCTGGTCCTCAGCTTTTGCCAGTTGTTATCATTTGGAAATGTGGATGTAGCCTTGTCAGAGCTCTCATCTCTTCAAGAGAAGCCACAATTCTGGATTTACATGAGGAAATTCCTTTGCCTTTGACCTAGACTTTGACAGGCTGTGTTATTTCACCTTAGATATTAACTCTGCATCTCAAACCAGTTATCATCCAGAGAAAAATAGTGTTGGATATTTGGCTACAGGAGTCAATAATTCAAATGTTCCCTAAGGGTAGTTGACAGAGAGGGAATAACACATTGTTTAATTGATTACATGTTCTTTTTTAAACAAGATAAACTCTCCTAAAAACAATCTAACACAGTGATGAATGAGCACAATTACAAAACTAATATTTTTTAAAAAGCTCTTTTATTAGCTAACCTAATTGCCAATTTTGATTAATATGTTTTTGTTCAGTCGCTAAGTTGTGTTAGACTCTTGCAACCCCATGGACTATAGCAAGTCAGATAGTTTGTCTTCCACTATCTTCCAGAGTTTACTTGAATTCATGTCCATTGAGGTGGTGATACTATCTAACCATCTCATCCTCTGCCACCCCCTTCTCCTTTTGCTCTCAATCTTTCCCAGCATCAGGGTTTTTGTTTTTGTTTTTTCTTCCAATGAGTTGACTCTTCCCATCAGGTGGTCAAAGTATTGGAGCTTCAGCTTCAGCATCAGTCCTTCCAATGAATATTCAGGGTTGACTTCGTTTAGGATTGACTGGCTTGATCTTGCAGTACAGGGACTCTCAAGAGTCCTCTCCAGCACCACAATTTGGAAACATCAGATTTTCAGCACTCAACCCTCTTTATGGGCAAACTCTCATATCCGTACATAACTATTGGAAAAATCATAGCTTTGCCTAGACAGACTTTAAGTTTGTCATAGCTTTCCTTCCATGGAGACAGCATCTTTAATTTTATGGCTGCAGTCACTGTCTGCGGTGATTTTAGGGCCCAAGAAAACAAAATCTGTCACTGCTTCCACTTTCACCCCTTCTTTTTGCCATGAAGTGATAGGACTGGATGCCATGATCTTAGTTTTTTGAATGTTGAATTTCAATCAGCTTTTTTCACTTGCCTCTTCACCCTCATCAAGAGGCCTTTTAGTTCTTCACTTTCTGCCATTAGAGGGGTGTCATCTGCATATATGAGGTTGTTGATATTTCTCCCAGCAATCTTGATTCCAGCTTGTGCTCATCCAGCCTGGCATTTCACATGATTTACTCTGCATTTAAGTTAAGTAAGCAGGGTACAGCCACGTCATACTCCTCTCCCAATTTTGAACCAGTCAGTTGTTCCACTTCTGGATCTAACTTCTGCTTCTTGACCATATACAGTTTTCTTAGGAGACAGGTAATGTGGTCTGGTACTCCCATCTGTTGAAGAAATTTCCAGCTTGTTGTGATCCACACAATCAAAGGCTTTAGTGTAGTCAATGAAGCAGAAATATATATTCTTTTGGAATGCCCTTGCTTTCCCCATGATTCAACACATTTTGGCAATTTGATCTCTGGTCCTCTGCCTTTTCTAAACCTAGCTTGTACATCTGGAAGTTCTCGATTCACATACTGCTGAAGTCTCACTTAAAGAATTTTGACCATAACCTTGCTAGCACGTGAATGAAACTTTTCTAGTCCTGTGCCCACTGCTGAGTTTTAGGGATTATATAATTTGGGACAAAATCTAATGATCTACATGCACTTTCTTGGCTAAATGTACACTGTTAACAACTTAATTTACTTTTCTCTATGAGGTCAAGGCTATGGTTTTTCCAGTGGTCACATATGGATGTGAGAGTTGGACTGTGAAGAAAGCTGAGGGCCCAAAAATTGATGCTTGTGAACTATGGTGTTGGAGAAGACTCTTGAGAGTCCCTTGGACTGCAAGGAGATCCAACCAGTCCATCCTAAAGGAGATCAGTCCTGGGTGTTCATTGGAAGGACTGATGCTGAAGCTGAAACTCCAGTACTTTGGCCACCTGATGCAAAGAGTTGACTCATTGGAAAAGACCCTGATGCTTGGAGGGATTAGGGGCAGGAGGAGAAGGGGACGACAGAGGATGAGATGGCTGGATGGCATCACCGACTCTATGGGCATGAATTTGAGTAAACTCCGGGAGTTGGTGATGGACAGGGAGGCCTGGCGTGCTGCGATTCATGGGGTCACAAAGAGTTGGACACGACTGAACAACTGAACTGAACTGAACTGAACTGATGAGGTCAATAGACATCCTGAACTCATCACAGACATAGGTGATGACACAGAGCTAAACCGCAGTCTTTGATTTTGGTATAAAATATAAAATATAAAAATAAAAATTTATATTTTATAATATATATAACTATAAAATGCAAAGTTTTTTCCTAAAAAAAATGAATTTGCTTGTACTCTTTAAAACATTTCTATTGGAGTGTAATTGACTTACAATATTGTATTAGTTTCTCAGTTCAATCAGTTCAGTTCATTCGCTCAGTCGTGTCCTACTCTTTGTGACCCCTTGGACTGCAGGATGTCAGGCTTCCTTGTCCATCACCAACTCCCAGAGTTTACTCAAACTCATGTCTATTGAGTCAGTGATGCTATCCAACCATCTCATCCTCTGTCGTCCCCTTCTCCTCCCGCCTTTCATCTTTCCCAGCATCAGGGTTTTTCCCAGTGAGTCAGTTCTTTGCATCAGGTGGCCAAAATGTTGGAGTTTCAGCTTTAGCACCAGTCCTTCCAATGAATATTCAGGACTGATTTCCTTTAGGATGGACTGGTTGGATCTCCTCGCAGTCCAAGGGACTCTCAAGAGTCTTCTCTAACACCACAGTTCAAAAGTATCACATCAATCCTTCGGTGCTCAGCTTTCTTTATGGTCTAACTCTCACATCCATACATGACTTCGGGAATAATCATAGCTTTGACTAGATTGACCTTTGTCGGCAAAGTAACATCTCTGCTTTTTAGTAGCTTGGTCATAGCTTTTCTTCCAAGGAGTATTAGTTTCTGGTGTACAGCAAAGTGAATCAGTTATACATATATTCACTGTTTTTTTTTTTTTTTTTTTTTTTAAGATTCTCTTCCCATATAAATCATTTCAGAGTATTGAATAGCGCTCCCTGTGGTATACAGTATGTCATAATTATTAATAGTATTTTACTTTATATATAGTAGTGTGTATATATTGATCTCAATCTCCCAATTTATCCTTTTCTCTTTCATTTTCTTATATTTCTCTATGAACCTTATCTACATGTTCCAAATTTCTAAACCATGTAATTCTGAATGAATCAGTTAACCTCTTTATGCCTGAGCACTGACATGGGAATATTGGTCTTAAACATTTCCCAGAATCCCTCCACATTTCTGGCCAGTGCACTACATTCTCTGGTTTTCAGGCTCATTCTTTGATTAGGATATAGTTCCTTCAGTTCTATACTTTGATAACTCTAGACAATCTGAGATGTCTGTGTTTGTGCTGATTTTCAGGTCAGAAGAAAGAAAGAAAGTGAAGTCTCTCAGTCATGTCTGACTCTGCAACCCCATGGACTATAGCCTACCAGGCTCCTCCGTCCATGGGAATTTCCAGGCAAGAATACTGGAGTGGGTTGCCATTTCCTTCTCCAGGGGATCTTCCTGACCCAGGGATTGAACCTGGGTCTCCCACATTGTAGGCAGATGCTTTACCATCTAAACCAGCAGGGAAGTCTAAGTGAGTCTTTAAGTGAGCCCTTTAAGAGTGGGATTTTTTTGTTCTTTGTAGTTATTTGGTTTTCCTGGAATTATTCTCTTCTAGTCTTCAAAGCAAGGTGTTCTGGTGGGCTTATATTTTCTGTGTGGGACCTCACGGTTGAGGGCTCTGATTGGAGCTCAACTTTCTCACTCCTCAGGGAGAAAATCTGTACCTATTTGATTCTTCCTGGGTTTCTGTAGCTGGGACATGGTTTTTCCAGACCGTATCTCTGCCTTTTCTATACATCTTGATGATTTTTTTTTAAACAGAAAATTTGAAATTTCTATTAAAAAATTTAGTTGAAACAGGCTGTGGGGGTAGAAGGGGCTCTTTACAATACAAGAGAAAAGGGAAACTTGTAATGATCTAAAAATGAATCCTCAGTATATGTGCCAGTCAGTGTGTTTTTCAGGTCTTAGGGATTAACAGTTCAATCTTCCCCCGACACAGTGGTAGCTACTGTTACTCTCATTTAAAAGATGAACGGATCAACATTCAGAGGCAGGGGAACCCATCTTCATGGAGGTTTCGAGGAGAGCAGGTGGCAGAGTGGGGCCTCAGAGCCAATCTTCCTGATTCCAATTAGGTCTGAGATCGTCTCTTGATATATTTCAGGGGCAATGCTTTTGAATGCCACCAGGTATTGATGTTATTCATTTGTCTCATTACGGAAGCACTGTTCTTCCTGTTTTCAGGTCTCCTTTCAAGAGAATTAGTTCATATGTAGTTGTAGACTTGTTGTGTCCATAGGATGAGGTGAGCTTAAGATCTTCCTATACTGCCATCTTGAATCCTCTCCCAATATGTTTCTTTTTAGGTATTTATTAAGCACATAAATCTAAATAAAATAAAAGTTGCAAAACAAATGTTCTTTTAAGAGATTTTTCTGCATGTGATGAATTGGCTGAGGCATCTATAAATGTAATTTCAATGATATTTGAACTAAAGATGCTTTTCTTTTCTTAGTTAATATCCTTGAGGCAAACATGAGCATTCTTCATATATCCAAGAACCTCTTAACTGTGCTCAAAATTGGATCATCTTAAATTTTGTTAAAAATAGCCACTATCTATCATACTCTTAATCTATTCTGTACTTACAGAATTTTTCTCAAACAAGAAGTCATGCTGAACTGGGCATGTAGTGTATACAAGAAAGTGTTGATTGGGATGTACAATTTGTTCCTAGGACACAAACACAAGGACTGATCAGTTAGTTCAAGATTATGTGGGCTTCAGTACTGTCCTAATCAATGTCAGTAACATCCAAAAACATATCTAAAATATATATTTTTGTGTGTATGCTCACTGAACTCAGAAGATGAATGGATCAACACAGTGAGAAATTTGACAAAGAAATAGATAATAGAAAGCCAACAAGTTATGAGGGAACTGAAAAATGCAATAGAAACATTCAACAATAGATGGGATATAAAGAAGAATGAATCAGGCAGCTGGAAAATAAAACAATGAAACTTATCCAGACAGCAGCAAAATGAAAAAAGAATTTTAAAAGTAAATATACCCTAATAAGAGACCTATGGGACAACATCAAAGGAACAATGTTTGCATTATAGCAGTCCTGGAATAAGAAAAAGAGAGAGAAATAATGAGAAAAATTATTTGAAGAAATAGGGCTGAAAATTTTCCTAATCTGGGGAAGGAAACAGATATCCAGTTCCAGGAAGCTCAGAGATATCCAGATAAGATGAATGCAAAGAGAAGTACATCCAAGCATAGTATTAAATTGCAAAAGTTAAGGATAACGAGAAAAAAAGCAGGAGGAGATAAAAACAGCAGGAGATAAAGACTTTCCACATACAAGAAAAACCCTAGAAAGCTATAAGCAGATTTTTCAGCAGAGATTTAACAGGCCAGAAGGGAGTGCATAACATATTGAAAGAGTTAAAAGGAAAAAAATCTCCAGCCAAGACTTCTCTACTCAGCAAGGTTATTTTTCAGAATTAAAAGAGAGTTCAAGAATTTCCCAGATAAGCAAAAACTAAAGAAATTCATTACCACTCAGCCAGGCAAGAAATACAAAAGGAAGTGCTATAAGCTGAAAATAAATGACAGTAATTAAAAATAAAACACATGAAAATAAAAATCTCACAGGAATAGGTAAACATACTATAAAGGCACAAGTCACTTACAATGCAAGCATGGAAGTTAAAAGACAAAAGGATTAAAATTAACTAAAATTAAAATAACAGTTAAGGGATTTATAAAATAAAAAGATGTAAAACGCATCAACAAAAGTATAAAATGTGAGGAATGAGAGTAAAAAAATAAAGCTTTGGAATGTACTCAAAATTAAGTTGCTACCAACTTAAAACAAGCTGCTATTTACATAAGATATTGTATGTGGACCTCAGAGTAATGACAAAGAAAATGTTTATAGTAAATACACAAAAGAAAATGACAAAGAAATGTATATAAACAA
Organism: Odocoileus virginianus; assembly: GCF_023699985.2. Classification (NCBI taxonomy): domain Eukaryota; kingdom Metazoa; phylum Chordata; class Mammalia; order Artiodactyla; family Cervidae; genus Odocoileus; species Odocoileus virginianus. Next base: position 55,755,173 of record NC_069683.1, read on the forward strand.
TCTAAACTACAAAGGTAGAGAAAGAGAAGAAATAAACTGAAAAACTACAAAAACAGCTGGAAAACAACAACATGAAAATAAATACATACCTATAAATAATTACTTTAAATATAAGCTGGTAGAAATGTAAATTGATAACAACCACTATGGAGAACAGTATGAAGATTCCTCAAAAGACTAGGAATAAATCTACCATATGACCCAGCCATCTCACTACTGGGCATATACCCTGAGAGAATCATAATTCATGAACACTGCTATTCATTGTAGCTCTATTTACAATGGCCAGGACATGGAAGCAACCTAGATGTTCACCTAGGTTGATGAATGGACAGATGAATGGACAAAGAAACTGTGGTACATATATACAATAGAATATTACTCACCCACAAAAAAAATGAATTTGAGTCAGCTGAAATCAGGTGGATGAATCTAGAGCCTGTTATACAGAGTGAAGTAAGTCAGAAAGAGAAACACAAATATAGTATATTAATGCATAAATATGGAATCTAGAATAATGGTATGATGAACCTATTTGCAGAGTAGAGTGGGGATGCAGATGTAGAGAACACTTGTGGACACAATGGGGGACCGAGAGGGTGGGACAAATTGATAGAGTAGCATTAACACATATATACTACCATGTGTAAAGAGATAGCTAATGGGAAGCTGCTGTATAACATGGGAAGCTCAGGCTGGTATGCTGTGATGACCAAGAGGGGTTGGAAGGAGGCTCAGGAGGGAGAGAATGTATGTATATTTATGGTTGAATCACATTGTTGATTGCAGAGACCAACAGAACGTTTAAAGCAATTATCCTTCAATTAAAGATAAAAAAATTGGACCAAATTTGCCAATTAAAAGACATGTGGCTGACTGAATAAAAAAAATCAAGACATTCATTATTGTATACTGCCTATAAAAGACTCATTTCAGAAGAAAAGACATACACAGACTGGAAGTGAGGTGTGAGAAAAGATATTCATGTAAAAGGAAATGGAAAGAAAGCGGGAACAGTTTTACTGATGTCAGGCAACATAGACTTTAAAAGAAAGACTGTAATAAAAGACAAAGAAGGAAGTTACATAATGATAAAAGGATTAATCTAGGAAGAAGAGAAAACATTTATAATGTGTATGCACCCAACAAGGGAGCTTGAAGATATATAAAGTGAATATTAATGGGTCTAAAGGGAAAAACTGAAAGCAATGCAATAACAGTAGGGGACTTTGCACTTATATCAAAGGTTGATCATAGAAAGCTCGAAAAGAAACCGTGGTCTTAAATGACACAGATCAAATAGACTTAGTAGATACAAAAAGAATATTTGGCCCAAATAAAGCATCAGAGTACCCATTTTTTTTCATTGTTCTGTGTGGAACAATCCCCAGGATAGATCACATGTTAAGTAGCAAAACATGTCTAAAAATTCAAGAAGATTAAAATCAGATCAGGCATCTTCTCCAATCACAACCACTAGAAATCAATCACAAGAAACAAACAAATCCACAAAACGATGGATATTAAGCAATGTACTACTGAACAACCAATAGAGCATCAAAGAAATCTAAGATGAAATTTTAAAATTAAAAAAAAATTTAGGATCGGGTGGAGAGGGAGGTGGGAGGGGGGATCAGGATGGGGAATACATGTAACTCCATGGCTGATTCATGTCAATGTATGACAAAACCAACTGAAATGTTGGGAAGTAATTAGCCTCCAACTAATAAAAATAAAGGAAAAGAAAAAAAAAAAAAAATTAAAACCTAGAGTCAAGTGAAAACAGAAATACTACATACCAAAAGCTATAGGGTGTAGAAAAACTCATTCTAAGAGGGAAGTTTAGAGCCTACCTACAATTTAAGTCTTCCTCACAAAACAAGAACATTCCAAATAAATAATCCAACTTTACACATAAAGTAATTAGAAAAAAGTAGCACAAACAAAGCCCAAAATTAGTAGAAGGAAGTAATAAAGAGTTCAGTTCAGTCACTCAGTCGTGTCTGACCCTTTGCAGCCCCATGAACCACAGCACACCAGGCCTCCCTGTCCATCACCAACTCCCAGAGTTTACCCAAACTCATGTCCATTGAGTCCGTGATGCCATCCAACCATCCCATCCCCTGTCATCCCCTTCTCCGGTCCTCAATCTTTCTGAGCATCAGGGTCTTTTCCAATGAGTCAACTCTTCGCATCAGGTGGCCAAAGTATTGGAGTTTCAGCTTCAGCATCAGTCCTTCCAATGAACACCCAGGACTGATCTCCTTTAGGATGGACTGGTTGGATCTCCTTGCAGTCCAACGGACTCTCAAGAGTCTTCTCCAACACCTCAGTTCAAAAGCATCAACTCTTCTGTGCTCAGCCTTCTTTACAGTCCAACTCTCACATCCTTACATGACTACTGGAAAAACGATAGCCTTGATTAGATGGACCTTTGTTGACAAAGTAATGTCTCTACTTTTTAATATGCTGTCTAGGTTGGTCATAACTTTTCTTCCAAGGAGTAAGCATCTTTTAATTTCATGGCTGCAATCACCATCTGCAGTGATTTTGGAGTCCAAAAAATAAAGACAGCCACTGTTTCCACTGTTTCGCCATCTATTTGCCATGAAGTGATGGGATAAAGAGTAGAAATACATAAAATAGAGACTAAAAAGAAAAAATTAAACTAAGAACTGTTTTTTTTAAAATAAGGAAAATATGAAAAGCTTTTAGCTAGATTAATCAAGAAACAAAGAGAAAGAACTCAAATAAAATTAGAAATGAAAGAGAATTTAAAATTGATACCATAGAAATAAAAACTATCATAAAAGATTACTATAAACAATTATATACTAACAAACTGGACAACCTAGAAAAGATGGATAGATTCTTAGATATATACAATCTTGCAAAACTGAATCAAGAAGAAATAGAAAATCTGAATAGATTATAAGACTGAATAGACTTATAAGGAGATTGAAACAGTAATTGAACATCTCCCAGCAAACAAAGCCCAGGACTAGATGGTGTCACTGGTGAATTCTACAAAACATTGAAAGACTTACTACCTAAATTGTATCATTCTCAAACTCCTCAAAAAAACTGAAGAGGAGGGAAACCTTCCAAATGCATTTTATGAAATGAGCATTACCCTGATACCAAAGCAAAAAAAGGACACTACAAAAAAGGAAAACCGCAGGTAAATATTACTGATGAACATAGATGAAAAAATTTTGCACCATAAAATGTTAGTAGCCTGAATCTGAGAATACTTTAAAAAGGCCATAAATCATGATAAAGTGGGATTTATTCCAGGGGTGCAAGTTTGCTTCAACATCTGAATCAATCAACGTGATAAATCACATTAAGAAAAAGCAGGATAAAAATCACACTATTATCTCAATAAATACAGCAAATTTTGACAGAATATAGCATCCATTTATGATTTTAAAAAGACTTGCAACATGTAGAAGGAAATGGCAACCCACTCCAGTACTCTTGCCTGGAGAATCCCAGGGATGGCGGAGCCTGGTGGGCTGCCATCTATGGGGTTGCACAGAGTCGGATACGACTGAAGCAACTTAGCAACAGCAGCATCAGTCTGATAGAATGCGGTAGTAGCTGAACTGATCGTTGTTAACAGACAACATGAGCAGTGGTTTGGAGGAAATTATTCATTTGTTACATCTTTGGCTACAAACTTTACTGTCCAGTGAAATGATTAACTTATGCTGAACAGAAGACAGTAATTGGAGATAGAAACAGTACCCATGTAATCTTTGGCTGATACTGTTTTCAGTCTGTTGTACCAAAATAATTCACAAAGATGGTTTCAGGTTGTCTCTTGTATACAAGATCTGCGTCATGAGATGACTGAACATTGATTTGTGAAATCTTCCCATGTGTTCCCTGCAGCCCGAAGCAAGTTCTCCTCATTCATGCTATTGTCCCTGCCTGGTTCTAGAGGTTGGTCCACTTCTGTTTCGAGATTTTGTAGATCCATGTAACTGAGGACCCAAGAGACAAAGATGACATCATAGAGTAACATGAATAGACATTCTAGATTTGATCGTCTTGAGCTCCTATGTACAGACATTTTTTGCTCCAATTATTAGTTAGACTTTAAATTTGAAGACTATGGCTAAGGAGTAAAGTTTATATTTACTAAGGCAATAAAAAAAAAAAAAAGGCCTTGCAACAGAGTGGGTACAGAAAGAGCTTACCTCAACATAATAAAGGTCATATTTGACAAATCTGCAGCTAATATTATACTTAACAGTGGAAAACTGGAAGCTTTTCCACTAAGATCAGGAACAAAGTAGGAATGCCTACTCTCACCACTTCTATTGAACACAGTATTGGAAGTCCTAGACACAGCAAGAAAAGAAAAAAAAAAAAAAAAAAAAGAAATCAGAGACATTCAGATTGGAAAGGAAGAAGTCAAACTCTCATACTGTCTTTCTTTGCAGATGATATGATACTACAAGTAGAAAACCCTAAATAGTCCACCAAAAAACTGTTTGAATTCTTATAATAAATGAATTCATTAAAGTTGCAGGATACAAAATCAACATATAGAAATCTGTGGCATTTCTATACACAATAATAAACTATAAGAAAGATAAATTAAGAAAACAATCCCGAATAACTTACAACCTAGATTACTGTACCCAGCAAGGATCTCATTCAGATATGAAGGAGAACTCAAAAGCTTTACAGACAAGCAAAAGCTGAGAGAATTCAGCACCACCAAACCAGCTCTACAACAAATGCTAAAGGATCTTCTCTAGACAGGAAACACAGAAAGGTTGTATAAACGTGAACCCCAAACAACAAAGTAAGTGGCAATGGGACAATACCTATCAATAATTACCATAAATGTAAATGGGTTGAATGCCCCAACCAAAAGACAAAGACTGGCTGAATGGATACAAAAACAAGACCCCTGTATATGCTGTCTACAAGAGACCCACCTCAAAGCAAGGGACACATACAGACTAAAAGTGAAGGGCTGGAAAAAAATATTTCATGCAAACGGAGACCAAAAGAAAGCAGAAGTCGAAATACTCATATCAGATAAAATAGACTTTCAAATAAAGGCTGTGAAAAGAGACAAAGAAGGACACTACATAATGATCAAAGGATCAATCCAAGAAGAAGATATAACATTTATAAATATATATGCACCCAACATAGTAGCACTGCAATATGTAAGGCAAACACTAATGAGTATGAAAGAGGAAATTAATAGTAACACAATAATAGTGGGAGACTTTAATACCCCACTCACAACTATGGATAGATCAACTAAACAGAAAATTAACAAGGAAACACAAACTTTAAAGGACACAATGGACCAGCTAGACCTAATTGACATCTATATGACGTTTCACCCCAAAATAATCAACTTCACCTTTTTCTCAAGTGCACACAGAACCTTCTTCAGAATAGATCACATCCTGGGCCATAAATCTAGTCTTGGTAAATTCAAAAAAATTGAAATCATTCCAGTCATCTTTTCTGACCACAGTGCAGTAAGATTAGATCTCAATTACAGGAAAAAAAAATTATTAAAAATTCAAACATATGGAGGCTAAACAACATGCTTCTGAATAACCAACAAATCATAGAAGAAATCAAAATATGCATAGAAATGAATGCAAATGAAAATACAACAACCCAAAACCTATGGGACACTGTAAAAGCAGTGCTAAGGGGAAGATTCATAGCATTACAGGCCTACCTCAAGAAACAAGAAAACAGTAAAACAATAACCTAACTCTACACCTAAAGCAACTAGAGAAGGAAGAAATGAAGAACCCCAGGGTTAGTAGAAGGAAAGAAATCTTTAAAATTAGGGCAGAAATAAATGCAAAACAAACTAAAGAGACCATAGCAAAAATCAACAAATCTAAAACCTGGTTTTTTGAAAAAATAAACAAAATTGACAAACCATTAGCAAGACTCATTAAGAAACAAAGGGAGAAGAACCAAATTAACAAAATTAGAAACGACAATGGAGAGATCACAACAGACAACACTGAAATACAAGGGATCATAAGAGACTACTACCAGCAGCTCTATGCCAATAAAATGGACAACTTGGAAGAAATGGACAAGTTCTTAGAGAAGTATAACTTTCCAAAACTGAACCAGGAAGATATAGAAGATCATAACAGACCCATTACAAGCAAGGAAATCGAAACTGTAATCAGAAATCTTCCAGCAAACAAAAGCCCAGGACCAGATGGCTTCACAGCTGAATTCTACCAAAAATTTAGAGAAGAGCTAACACCTATCTTACTAAAATTCTTCCAGAAAATTGCAGAAGAAGGCAAACTTCCACACTCATTCTATGAGGCCACCATCACCCTAATTCCAAGACCAGACAAAGATGCCACAAAAAAAAGAGGAAACTACAGGCCAATATCACTGATGAACATAGATGCAAAAATCCTTAACAAAAATTCTAACAAACAGAATCCAACAACATGTTAAAAAAAATCATACACCATGACCAAGTGGGCTTTATCCCAGGAATGCAAGGATTCTTTAATATCCGCAAATCAATCAATGTAATACACCACATTAACAAATTGAAAGATAAAAACCATATGATTATCTCAATAGATGCAGAAAAAGCCTTTGACAAAATTCAACATCCATTTATGATTAAAACTCTCCAGAAAGCAGGAATAGAAGGAACATACCTCAACATAATAAAAGCTATATATGACAAACCCACAGCTAGCATTACCCTCAATGGTGAAAAATTGAAAGCATGTCCCCTAAAATCAGGAACAAGACAAGTGTGCCCACTCTCACCACTACTATTCAACATAGTTTTAGAAGTGTTGGCCACAGCAATCAGGGCAGAAAAAGAAGTAAAAGGAATCCAGATAGGAAAAGAAGAAGTGAAACTCTCTCTGTTTGCAGATGACATGATCCTCTACATAAAAAACCCTAAAGACTCTACCAGAAAATTACTAGAGCTAATCAACGAATACAGTAAAATTGCAGGATATAAAATTAACGCACAGAAATCCCTTGCATTCCTATACACTAACAATGAGAAAACAGAAAGAGAAATTAAGGAAACAATACCATTCACCATTGCAACAAAAAGAATAAAATACTTGGGAGTATATCTACCTAAAGAAACAAAAGACTTATACGTAGAAAACTATAAATCACTGATGAAAGAAATCAAAGAGGACACAAACAGATGGAGAAATATACCGTGTTCATGGATTGGAAGAATCAATATTGTCAAAATGGCTATACTACCCAAAGCAATCTATAGATTCAATGCAATCCCTATGAAGCTACCAACGGTATTTTTCACAGAACTAGAACAAATAATTTCACAATTTGTATGGAAATACAAAAAACCTCGGATAGCCAAAGTAATCCTGAGAAAGAAGAATGGAACTGGGGGAATCAACCTGCCTGACTTCAGACTCTACTACAAAGCTACAGTCATCAAGACAGTATGGTATTGGCACAAAGACAGAAATATAGATCAATGGAACAGAATAGAAAGCCCAGAGATAAATCCACGAACCTATGGTCACCTTATCTTTGACAAAGGAGGCAAGGATATACAACGGAGAAAAGACAACCTCTTTAACAAGTGGTGCTGGGAAAACTGGTCAACCACTTGTAAAAGAATGAGACCAGAACACTATCTAACACCATACACAAAAATAAACTCAAAATGGATTAAAGATCTAAATGTAAGGCCAGAAACTATAAAACTCCTAGAGGAGAACATAGGCAAAGCACTCTCCGACATTAATCACAGCAGAATCCTCTATGACCCACATCCCAGAATATTAGAAACAAAAGCAAAAATAAACAAATGAGACCTAATGAAACTTAAAAGCTTCTGCACAACAAAGGAAACTATAAGCAAGGTGAAAAGACAGCCCTCAGATTGGGAGAAAATAATAGCAAACGAAGCAACAGACAAAGGGTTAATCTCAAAAATATACAAGCAACTCCTGCAGCTCAATTCCAGAAAAATAAATGACCCAATCAAAAAATGGGCCAAAGAACTAAACAGACATTTCTCCAAAGAGACATGCAGATGGCTAACAAGCACATGAAAAGATGCTCAACATCACTCATTATCAGAGAAATGCAAATCAAAAGCACAATGAACTACGATTACACGCCAGTCAGGATGGCTGCTATCCAAAAGTCTACAAGCAATAAATGCTGGAGATGGGGTGGAGAAAAGGGAACCCTCTTACACTTTTGGTGGGAATGCAAATTAGTACAGCCGCTATGGAAAACAGTGTGGAGATTCTTTAAAAAACTGGAAATAGAACTGCCATATGACCCAGCAATCCCACTCCTGGGCTTACACACTGAGGAAACCAGATCTGAAAGAGACACGTGCACCCCAATGTTCATCACAGCACTGTTTATCATAGCCAGGACATGGAAGCAAACTAGATGCCCATCAGCAGACGAATGGATAAGGAAGCTGTGGTACATATACACTATGGAATACTACTCAGCCATTAAAATAATTCATTTGAATCAGTTCTAATGAGATGGATGAAACTGGAGACCATTATACAAAGTGAAGTAAGCCAGAAAGATAAAGACCATTACAGTATACTAACACATATATATGGAATTTAGAAAGATGGTAACGATAACCCTATATGCAAAACAGAAAGAGAGACTCAGATGTATAGAGCAGACTTTTGGACTCTGTGGGAGAAGGCGAGGGTGGGATGTTTCAAGAGAACAGCATCGAAACATGTATATTATCTAGGGTGAAACAGATCACCAGCCTAGGTTAGATGCATGAGAAAAGTGCTCGGACCTGGTGCACTGGGAAGACCCAGAGGGATCGGGTGGAGAGGGAGGTGGGAGGGGGGATCGGGATGGGGAATACATGTATATCCATGGCTGATTCATGTCAATGTATGACAAAAACCACTACAATATTGTAAAGTAATTAGCCTGCAACTAAAAAAAAAAAAAAAAAAAAAAAAAGCCAACAACAACAACAAAAAGAAAACAATCCCATTGATAATAGAATCAGACAGAATAAAGTACCTTGGAATAAATTTTAACAAGAAAGTGAAAGACCTGTACACTGAAAACTATAACACACTGATGAAAAAGTTGAAAAAGACACAAATAAATGGAAAGATATTTCATATTTCATGTATTAGAAGAGTCAGTATTGTTAAAATTTCCGCAGTGCCTAAAGTAATTTACAGATTCAATGCAAAATCACTATCAAAATCCAATAGCATGTTTCACAGAGCCAGAACAAATAGTTCAAAAATTATATGGAGGTATAAAAGACTCTGAATAGCAAAATTAATTTTAAGAAAGAAGAATAAAGCTGGAGGTATCACACACCCTGATTTCAAACTACACTACAAAGCTAAAGTCTTCAAAACAATATGGTACCGGCACATAAATCAATGGAACAAAACTTAATGTCCAGATAATAAAACCACACATAAATGGACAATTAACTTACAACAAAGGAATCAAAGTATACAATGGAGAAATAATAGTCTATTTAATAAATGATGTTCGGAAAACTGAACATCCACATGAAAAAGAATGAAACTGTACCACTATCTTATACCATGTAAAAAATTAACTCAAAATAGATTAAAGATCTGAATGTAAGATTTGGAACTATAAAATTCCTAGAGGAAAATATAGGCAGTAACTTCACTGACATCAATCTTAGTGACATTTTTGTGGATCTGACTCCAAAGGCAAAGGAACAAAAGCAAAAACTAACAAATGAGATTACATCCAACTAAAAAAACTTCTGTACAGTGAAGGGAGTCGTCATTAAAACAAAAAGTCAACCTACTGAATGGGAGAAGGTATTTATGATTGATATATCTGATAATGGGTTAATATACAAAAAAACTCCAAAATATATAAAATAACTCATAAAACACAACAATAGGAAAATAAGTAAACTGATTAAAAATGGGCAGAAGGTCTGAATAGACTTTTTTCAAAAAAACAAAAATGAAACAAAACATAAACCGAAACATAGACATGGCCAGCAGGCACATGAAAAAAGTTCTCATTAATTAACATCACTAATTATTAGAGAAATGTGAATCAAAACCACGGTGAGATATAACCTCACACCTGTTAGAATGGCTATTGTTATAAAAACAAGAAATAACAAATGTTAGAGAGGATGTGAAGAAAAGGTGACCCTCATATACTGTTGGTGGAATTGTAAATTGGTGTAGCTTCTATGTAAAGTGATGTACAGATTCATAAAAAATTAAGAGCAGAATATGACCAGCATTTCCACTTCTGAGTATTTATCTGAAGAATATTAAAACACTAATTTGAAAAGACATATGTGCTGCTATGTTTCCTGCAGCTTTCTTTACAATAGCCATGATATGGAAGCAACCCAAGTGCCCATTCAGAGATGAGCAGATAAAGAAAATTCAGTATATATATACACCATGAAATATTACTCAGCCATAAAAAGATGAAATCTTGTCATTAGCAACAATGAGGATGGACTTTGAGGTTATTATTCTAAGTGAAATGTCAGACAGAGAAAGACAAATAATATAGAATTTCACTGTATGGGGAATCTGAAACAAAACAAAATAAAAACAAATTCATAGTTACAGAAATCAGATGAGTGGTTATTAGAGGAGAAGGGGACTTTGAGGGGTGGGCCAAAGGGGAGAAAGGCTTGAACTGTATGGGGATGGATGGCAACTGGACATTTGGTGGTGATCATGCTGTAGTGTATCAGTTCAGTTCAGTTCAGTCACTCAGTCATGTCTGCCTCTTTGTGACCTCATGGACTACAGCATGCCAGGACTCCCTGTCCATCACCAACTCCTGGAGTTTACCTGTAGTATATACAGATGTCCAATTATCATATTGTGCACCAGAAATGTATGTGTATGAAAAGTAAAAAAATAGAGAGTAGAAAAGTCCTTGGGGCAGAAGGTTGGTAGAGAAAAAGTTGATAAAAGGATACAAGTTACAAAGATTTAAGTTACAAAATGAATAGGGTCTGAGGATCTAATGTATTGCATGCTGAGTCGCTTAGGTCCTGTCCGACTCTTTGTGACCCTTTGAAGTGTAGTTTGCCAGGCTCCTCTGTCCATGGGATTCTCCAAGCAAGAATACTGGAGTGGGTTGCCATGCCTTCTGATTAAGCTGATAACTCTATTTTGTATAATTGAAATTTGATAAGAGACTAGAACCTAAATATTCTTACCTCTCCATGCCCCTGCAATAAAGAAAAATACATGAGATGCTGGATATGTTAATCAACTCAATGGGAGTAATCTTTTCACAAAGTATATGTATATCACGTCTTCACATTGTACATTTTAAATATCTTAAAATTCAAGTTGTCAATTACGTCTCAAAAAAGTTGAAAAGGAAGAAGCATATTCAAGATTCCAAGAATGGGACCTCAATTTATATAGTTTCACAGTGTGAAGAAAAAGTTTCATTTAACTTACAATGGCTTGCCTTGTTATCATAGTGTGGAGAACCAATTAGACTTTTTTCCAACACATTCTAGATTCAGAACCTAAAGCTATGAATTGATATTACCTGGTTTTACTGACTTGAAGGCATACGATTATCACATCAAACAGTCTTATCTTTATCAAATTGTTCCAGTTTACTGATCAGAAGAGATAAATGAGAAACAGGTTTATATTGTTTATCATTTTGGACACACCATCTGTGTGGATAAAGGAAACCTTGACTTTAGTCAGGGTCAATATATCTGGGTCATTTACTCTTATGTAAGAGGCAGCCTCCTATGTGCCAGAACATAAAGGGCTGGCTTTCTGATGATTCTTAAACACTGGGGTTGCTGAGAAGTTATCTGTCATCCTCACAGATTAACTCCAGCTCACATACATCCTGATCATTTCTCAACAGGAGTGGAGGAGTGTCCCAGGCAGCTTTTGCCATCTGTAGATCAGACATTTTCAAGAGGTAGGTAGAATCTTCTGCAGACTCGGGATTTGTCTGGTGCTGTTGTTACAAGGAAAGAGACCAACACTGGAAAAAGTAAAAGCAGTCTGGTGCTCACCACTCTGTTTTGAATTCTTATGAAGAATGTAGGCTGCTTCTGAGATTTAATGCCCAACAGCTCCTGGAGGGAGCCGGCCATATTTCTTAAGGCCGTGGACGAGGAACCTTGAGGTGGCTTTCTTCTCTGATGTGTTCACAGTGTGTGCGGCAAGCTCGGTCACTCAGTCATGTCTGACTCTTTGTGTCCCCGTGGACTGTAGCCCGCTGGGCTCCTCTGTCCACAGAATTCTCTAGGCAAGAATCTGGAGCTAGTTGCCATTTCCTTCTCCAACTATGTTCAGAGACTATTCTTTAAAACAGCTTATTTTACTTTGAAACAGAAAATAAGATTGTTCTTTGAAGAACTCACAGATAAATGGCTAGGAACTTGCCCCTGCATAAAATAGAAATCTATAAATAATTCCATTTAAATAAATACATCTTCTGTGCTCTACAATAAATTGTATTTAGATAATTCAATTTAATTTAATGGAATTCAAGATATTCAAAGGCCATTCCTCTCTCTCAAAGGCCTTATGCCTATAAAGATGAGCTCACCACCCACAGAATCTTTTATTTGAATATATTCTCAGAGTGGCTCTTAGTAACATCCCTGAACTTTTGCCCTGGTGTCTTGTTAATGGGCAGGATCAGGGATTCTGGCCTTCAAGGACACTGTTACAATCTGGCCATCACTGTTACTGATTCTGTACTGAGTCAGTTTCAATTTTGATCTAGGATTAAGCCATCTCTATGATGAGGTGAATGAACTCTTCTTGGATCCCCAGGACATTAATTATCTGGTAGGAATTCATCATGGAAGTTAATATCAAATTCTTAAGAAAAAAATATGGTCTAGAAAGAGGAACAGCCTGACTTGTGGGTCAAAGGGTCTGGGATAGTGAGTCACTTAAACCAAACAAAGCAAGCCTCTAATCTCTAGGCTATCCCACCCTCTGTCTCCTTATGCCTGCAATTCCACTCTCCATTTCTCTCCTGTTTACCTGGTCTCCCCATCTCCACCCATACTCCTGAATTTGCTCTGCTTTTTTCAGGCCCAATCTTTGCTATTCATCCAATAAATCTGTAAGGAACTCACGTTTCCCCCATCATCTAGAGAGCTCCTCTCTTTGGTTAAAGGCCATGATTTTAAAATCAGAAAGAACTGGCTCAAATCCCAGCTTCATCTCTTACTAACCTTTTCTACAAGTTTTTAAACTTATCTGAGATTCAATTTTCCCATCTGTAAAATAGGGTTAATAACACATCTCAAAAAAGCTGTTGTAAAGATGACATGTGATGAAGTATGTGTTTAAGATAGAGTGTCAAGTTCAAAAACCTCATGAATAATAACCTGAGCTTTTCCTCCTGATGTTCAGTTCATTCATATTTTTTCTGCTTATTCCACTGCTATTCTTTAACCATCTTCTCTACTGCTTCAGGAATTACTTTCAGTCTCATTTGACATTAACCCCAAACAAGTCTCTAAGACACAGTGAAAAGGGCAAGGATTAGGGTCCCATGACTGAGGGTGCTTCCCTGGCTCTGCCTTGTCCCAGCTAGACTTTGAGTGGGTCGTTTAAACTTTTTGAGCCCCAATTTCTTAAACAAGACATGGAATATTGAAGTGTCTAACTAACTGGGTTGTTGATTAAACAAGGTAATTTTCATTGAAGGCTTAATTTGTGCTAGGTCCTGTCCTAAATTCTTCACATTCGATAATCTCATGTAAAGCTCAAATCAGCCCTGTGATATAGTTACTGCTATTATCCCTGTTGTGTTGATGAGGACACTGAGGCTCAGTGAGGTTCAGGCCCCTGCAGGAGTGGGGGTGTTTGAGCCTATATGTGGTGGTACCAAAGCACCATGACCACCACCCCTGGTGACTCAGCACTTGTCTGTCTGTCCTCTCCAGTGTGACACAGGGAGGCCCAGACATTCTTACACGCTCGGCACTGTGAACTGCCTCTGGCATGCACCTTGTCTCCTTAATGAGGCTCTAAACTTCTTCAGAGCATCTGGTATGTCTGTTTCCTTTTCCCCAGTACCTAGAAGAGTATTGCATCATAACAGGCATTTAATAAATATCTTGTTGACTAAATCTGTACTCCCAGTTTTATTTAATCTTCTCTGCTCCCAAGGGCTTTCTTTCATGCTAGTGCCAGGCACTAAGGTGTCTGGATTTGGCTGTCAACAAGAATGACAGAACAGTGATGACATAATGGTTGAGTTTCTAAGGACTTACTTTTTACTGAACAGTTAATATGCATTATCTCATTTGCTCTTCTTAAAAATTCTGCAAGTTACATACTATAGGACCCTTTTACCCATTCTGTAGATGAGGAAACAGCCTTGGAGTGATTCTATAACCTCTCTCACGCCATGGAGCTACGAAGAGGTGGCATTTAGAAGCCCTGGTTTGGAGTCAGTTGTCTCTCTCGAGCCTGAACTCTTGATTTCTTTAAAAAAAAAAAAAATTGACACTAGATTTCTTGACTATCTTTTAACGTCTAGTTTTACAACTGTTTGCTACCAAACAGTTTATATATATATATATATATATATATATATATATATATATATATGTTTATAAATATACATGTTATATATATATATGTTTATGGTATATATAAACATATATATGTTTATATACATATATATATATGGTTTCCCAGGTGGCGCTAGTACTGAAGAACCTGCCTGCCAATGCCGGAAACAAAAGAGCCACTGGTTCTATCTCTGGGTTGGGAAGACACCCTGGAGGAAGGCATGGCAACCCACTCCAGTATTCTTGCCTGGAGAATTCCATGGACAGAGGAGCCTAACAGGCTACTGTCCATAGGGTCACAAAGAGTCGGACATGACTGAAGCAATTTAGCATGCACAAGCATGCGTGTATATATATATATATATATATATGTTTATATATAATTTAATATAAAATATGTATAAATCTCTCTCTCTCTCTCTCTCTCTATATATATATATATATATATATATATATATATATATATATATATACTGGCAAAATATACAAGACATAACATTTATCATTTTAACCATTTCTTAGCGCACATTTCAGTGACTATTCAGTGGATCTTCACTATTCACCTCAGAACTTTTTCCCACCGGCACAAACTGAAACTTTGTTATTGTTAACAATAACTCCCTACCCGCCGCTCTTTCCTGGCCTGTAAATGTGATTTCTTCTAAGGTATGTATTAATATTTGACCATTTCAATTCTTGAGGACTACTATTATACAGGCCTTTGCAAATTCTGCACCCTTGTGATGATCTTCCTCCTCTTGGCCCTGGGGCCTTGTGGCCTTCTTACTTTCCATCTGAAACCAGCAGGCCCGGAGTCAGAAAGGCCTTTGGTGGCCATCAGAGTCTCCCATCTGAAAATGAGCCCTTTTGAGATTTTCCCCAGCTTCAGGGCATGTTCATTTTTCTCTTATTGCTGCTACATCCCCATGATGTGAGCCCACAATTCTGAGTCACCAGCTCTACATGCGTCAGAGAAAGTTGCAGTGAGAAAAGGAAACTGCGTAATTATTATCTGCTGTAAAGTGTATGCTGACGTGCTGGGTGAGTGAGAATCTCTGTATTCCAGGCAGCAAATTTCAGCATCCTTCATAGCTCAGAAATGGTAGAGATGTCCTTGTGATAGCCACTTAAAGTCATCATATCTTTAAAATAGAGCTGGTGTCCACAGCAGCAAAGGTGCCCTTGTAAAATAAGCCTATTTTGCATAATGTCTATATGGATACAGATATGATTATAGATAATTTTAGCTTTTGCCTTCAGTTTCCAGGTTGCTACAGACCGTATTTTTTACTCCTCCCTCCTCAATACATATGTCCCTCAAAATTCACTTTTTCTTCATTTCCCAGCTTTCTGACATTTATGTTGCTCTCACATTATATCAGTCTTATGCCTTTTGTATTTAGTTTCACTGAGCAAGATTCTTTTGCATTTCAGCATGTTTTTAAACAATTCTATCATTCCATAAAGGCTTCCTTGACAAATGTAAAAGAAATTGATAATTTTTTCCTTTTAACTCTTTTATGCTTTATATTTATTGACATAGTACCAAGAATTCTGTCATTTAAAATACTTTTTTAGCTGACTGATAGTGTATGGAAAAATGCAGGTACCATACTCTTACAGCTCACTAAATCTTCTTATCTGCACACACCCACGGAACCAGAGCAGAGATGAAGAAGCAAAATATTATAGGGACTTCTTGGAGCATAAGTTAGTTTTATCTAATTTGGAACATTATATAAATGGCAATCATACTACTTATATTCCTTTGCTTAAAATATTTTTTTCCTACTACTTGAAATTGGAATCCAAGTAAGTTTGTAATCGGTTATTACGTTTTTTATGTCTTTTATATATATCCTGTCCATCTCTTTTATTTTTCTTTTATTTTTCTTTTTTAAAGATACTGAAATGTTAACCCCATAGAGTCTCCTGCAGTCTGATTTTGCCAGTTGCATCCCTTAATGTTGCTTTAGATATGTGCTCTCTCTAACATTTGTTGCACATGTCTGGTCCAAGGTAGAGGCTGGATCATACTCAGAAGGCATAGAAAGTCTGGCTGCTCCTTCTGTGGGGTCACCAGTCACCAAAAATGATTGTCTGGCTCCTGGATAATGGTACTGAAGCAGGTAGAGGTTAAGTGATTTGGCAACGTGCTCCAGGCAGAGCCTGGGTCTCACAAAGTCTATTCCAGTGCACTTAATACTTCAGACTGGTAGTGAAAACTGAATGGTCATTTCTTTCTGTAACTAAAATATTTTTACATCCTAGAGCCTCAAGTATCTGACTCTTGCTTCTGGGTGTCCTCCAGAAGGCATGGGCCATGTGCCTTGTACTGCTTCTCTAGTGCATAACATTATATGTGAGCGCAGCGATTCTGTATGAAGACAGTGTAGAGAGGAAAGGCCTACTTTTCATGGTGTTTTTATTTCAGAAGGGTGGTATCAATTAAATTCAGTTAAATATGTATTTAATAAGCACAACTGTGTGCTTAGCAGGCTTCCCCAGCGGCTCACTGGTAAAGAATACACCTGCAATGCAGGAGACACAGGAGACATGGGTTCGATCCCTTGGTTGGGAAGTTTCCCTGGAGGTGGAAATGGCAACCCACTTCAGTATTCTTGCCTAGAAAATCCATGGACAGAGGAGCCTGGTGGGCTACCATCCAAGGGGGTCACAAAGAGTCAGACATGACTGAGTGACTGAAAACCCGCACGTGTGCTTAGCAATGTGAACATATAAAGAAGGATAAGTTAATGTTCCTGCCACCAGGGAGCTCCCAGTCTTTTTTAAGGAATCTTACGTCCAAGAGGAATTACTCACATATATGGCCAGTGGAAGAAAGAACTAGTCTCTAAGTCTTAAGACAGGGATGAAATATTGCCTTGACTTATTTTCTGGCTCCCTGACAATACACAGGCAGTTTTGTGGCTGGGTCTTGGTTGCCTCCTCTACAAGGAAGTGGGCCTGTCTCACAGGGGTTTATGAGGTTGAGATGAAACAGTACTTGGGAAGAGCATTGTAGTCATCCCTATTGATGACTGCTGTGTCATCCTTGCTTGGATATTATAGGAAAGGGAGAACTCATCACTTTAAAATTGAGTGATTCTATTTTTGAAAAGCTGTAATTATTATAACATTTTCCTTTGAATGAATCCAAATCTTTGCTCCTGTTATTTCACCCATTGATTCTGGTCAGCATCTTGCAGTGTATGTCTTTCTTCCTTCACAGTAGAATTGTAGATTTTTCTTTCTCATGTTAGTCTTTAGACAGTTGAAGACATTTATCATCATGCTTCTATTTTCCAGGAAAACCACCCCTAACTCATTCAATACTTTCCCCCACACTAGGGTTCTAAACAAGTAACTTTTAAGATAGGGTATGCATGAGAATCACCTAGGAGTTTTAAAAATGTGTGCATTTTGACAAATCTCTCCAGCTGATTTTAAAATTCTGAAGTATCTTAATATCTTAATCATCTCTAAAACTTTTTAAACTTGTTCATATCTTTCTTGAAATATGACTCACTAATCCAAATGAATACTGCAGATATACATGGACTTGAATTAGGGCTTGCTAACTACTATAACAAGTAAATTAAGAGATGGTGGTGGTTCAAATACAGTGGAAGTTAATTTCTTGCTTCTGTGAGTTTAAAGTGGACTTTCCTGATTGGTGTGTGGCTCTCTTCCAAGCATTGATACAGGGAGCCAGACTTTTTGCCTCCTACAATTCTGCTATTTTTAAAACACAACCACCAGGGTCATTGGGTTCATCTGCATAAAGTTAAAAAGAGAACATATGGACATTTTTCTGGGCTTAGCCTGAAGTAGTGTGGTTCATAAAACCATACGGCTACTGCAAAGAAGTGTACCCAATAATGAAAGAAATTGGATTTGGGGGACAACTAGCCAGTCTGTGATCTCAGTGATGCTTTATTGCGACTGTGCTGCTAAGTATGGTTATCATCTTTATTTTACACACTTTCATCAGCCTTTTTGGAGAAGGAAATGGCAACCCACTCCAGTATTCTTGCCTGGAGAATCCCATGGACAAAGGAGCCTGGTGGGCTACAGTCCATGGGGTTGCAAAGAGTCAGACATGACTGAGCTACTAACACACACACACACACACACACACACACACAGCCAATCTGTACTGCTAGAGTGTATACAATGTGTCTTGACTATTTCTTCTGACATCACAAATACCACCTGTCAATGAGGTTAGAAGGATTTAAACTGTCTGGATGACAGAAGACACCTTAAACAAAATTAAAAGACAAGTATAGACTGGAAGAAAATGTTTGTAGCATCTCAATATTTTGGGGTGCTATGCTATACTGCTAACTCATTGAAGTGATTGATAGTCCATTAAATGTTTTCAGTTATTTTCAAAAGAAATGCCACATTAGATTTCCTCCCATTCTATAATCATTCAATTGCTTTTTAAAACCTAATCACAGGACTTTATATCAAGTTAGTGCAGGCCCATCCAAAGATAGGCTCTTTCAAGGTCTCATCTAACATACCACATAGTTTTGTAGCAGTCATACAATCAGTAAGAATTCCTCCTTTCTCTGTAGCAGAGACGTATACAGAGGAAAAGTGCACTCTGTCATGTAATCAAATCTGTATTATATAATGCTAATTTTTATATATTTATTGTTTATATATTTTTAAAGCACTCTACTAAATGCTTCACCTGCATTTAGTTTTCAAATTTTCACATCAATCTCATTAAGTAGATATCATCATCTTCCTTTTAAAGATGAGGAAATTTAGGTTTATCCAAGCTAAATTAATTGTCAAAGTTACATGACGAGTAACCGTCAGAGTTAAGGTTCTAATGCATGTATGTCTTACTTCAAAGATAAATTTTTCAGTCATTCTATGTCATCACCTACATAGGCAATACTTTTTATAAAATGCCAAAATTGGGAGAGAGCAAATGTGCTGAATGTAATCAGGGAAGATTTTACTGGAAGTAAGATTTATTATGACCCTAACTAAAGGGCTAGATGCAGTTAAAGTGGTGCACTCAATATGCCAGCAAATTTGGAAAACTCAGTAGTGGCCACAAGACTGGCAAAGGTCAGTTTTCATTCAAATCCCAAAGAAAAGTAATACCAAAGAATGTTCAAACTACTGTGTAATTGCATTCATCTTACACACTAGCAAAACAATGCTAAAAGTTCTCAAAGCTAGACTTCAACAATATGCGAACTGAGAACTTCCAGATGTTCAAGTTGGATTTAGAAAAGGCTAAGGAACCAAAGATCAAATTGCCAACATCTGCTGGATCATTGAAAAAGCAAGAGAATTCCAGAGAAAAGCATCTATTTCTGCTTTATTGATTATGCCAAAGCCTTTGTATGGATCACCACAAACTGTGGAAAAAATCTTCAAGAGATGGGAATACCAAACCACCTGACCTGTCTTTTGAGAAATCTGTATGCAGGTCAGGAAGCAACAGTTAGAACTGGACATGAAGCAATGGACTGGTTCCAAGTCAGGAAAGGAGTACGTCAAGGCTGTGTATTGTCACCCTGCTTACTTAACTTATATGCAGAGTACATCATGCAAAATGCCAGGCTAGATGAAGCACAAGCTGGAATCAAGACTTCCAGGAGAAATATCAACAACCTCAGATTCACAGATGACACAACCCTTATGGCAGAAAAAGAAGGGGACCTAAAGAGCCTCTTGATGAAAGTGAAAGAGAATAGTGAAAAAGTTGGCTTAAAACTCAGCATTCAAAAAAAAAAAAAAAAACAAACCAAAAATCATGGCTTTGGTTCCATCACTTCATGGCAAATAAATAGGGAAACGATGGAAAGAGTGACAGACTATTTTCTTGGGCGTCAAAATCACTGCAGATGGTGACTGCAGCCATGAAATTAAAAGACACTTGCTCCTTGGAAGAAAAACTGTGACCAACCTAGATACCTTATTAAAAAGCAGAGATATTACTTTGCCAACAGAGGTCTGTATAGTAAAAGCTATGGTCTTTCCAGTCATCATGTATGGATGTGAGAGTTGGACTATAAAGAAAACTGAGCACCAAAGAATTGATGCTTTTGAACTGTGGTGTTGGAGAAGACTCTTGAGAATCTTTTGGACTGCAAGGGGATCAAACCAGTTAATCCTAAAGGAAATCAGTCTTGAATATTCATTGGAAGAACTGATGCTGAAACTGAAACTCCAATACTTTGGCCACCTGATGTGAGGAACTGACTCACTGGAAAAGATCCTGATGCTGGGAGAAACTGAAGGCAGGAGGAGAAGAGGACGACAGAGGATGAGATGGTTGGATGGCATCACCGACTCGATGGACATGAGCTTGTGTAAACTCTGGGAGTTGGTGATGGACAGGGGAGCCTGGCATGCTGCAGTCCATGGGGTCACAAAGATTTGGATACGACTGAGTGACTGAACTGAACTGATCAGAACTAACTAAAGGGTAGGATTTAGACAGGTGGAAAGAAGGATAAATGACAGGAGTAAACTTACATACTGTATTTCCTCTAAGGAGACCCAACCAGTCTATGAGAAGTGACATTTTGAGCCTTGGCAGACAAGGATGATAACAATGATTACTGAGCTTCAGCTAAGTTAGGTCTTGTATTGAGGCACCGCGTGGTCTGAGCCTCTTTAGACACCTGTATTGCCAGTGTTTGTCTTTCAAAGGATGCATGTTTTCAGTGCTCTACCTGAGGACACTTAAATATTCGTTACTGAATAAAAGTGTATAGGAAGACACTTACAAAAAATTATGCTAGGATGGCTTCTTGAGCCATCTCTTTCATTTCTAGAGCTGTGTCTCCGCTTGGTAGGTGCTAGTGGAATTACAGTAAATTCACAGTGGTCACTTGGGTAGAATGATTACATCCAGCTATAAAAAACACTCAACTATTTATAAGAAACCAATCAACAAACAAACTCAACAAAAACAATAAGATATACAGTTTCCTGAAGTTATCTTTCCTTATTGCAGTGAATTACTTAGGACATATTGATTTTTTTTTCCCGAATGCACTATTAGGAACATTGATTGGAAAGCATCAGTACTATTCTGTTCAAGGGCTGTTACATTTTTTAAAAAAATTTGCTTTGTTTTTTAATGAAAGACTAAACTTCATCTAAAATGTTATTAACATCAATTTAAGGGCAGGAGATTGTGGTGGATAGAATATATCAGAAATAAATTTCAAAACCTTTCCATCAATTTAAATCATTCACACGTATGATTAATTAATTGAAAACTATAACATGTTGATTACAGTTTAATTAATTTTGGTTGCAATTAGTATATCCTGGTCTTTGTAGCTTGTATGGATCATTTCCTTTTAATCCATGGTAAAAGCTGGTGGCTCAGTGGTAAAGAATCTGCTCACCAATGCAGGAGATTCGGGTTTGATCCCTGGGTCAGGAAGATCCCCTGGAGAAGGAAATGGTAACCCACTCCAGTATTCTTATCAGGATAATCCCATGGACAGAGGAGTCTGGCAGGCTATAGTCCGTAGGGTCACAAAGAGTTGGACATGACTTTGTGACTAAGCAGCAACAACAAAAGCATAGTTTATCATATTA
Source organism: Odocoileus virginianus (assembly GCF_023699985.2). Classification (NCBI taxonomy): domain Eukaryota; kingdom Metazoa; phylum Chordata; class Mammalia; order Artiodactyla; family Cervidae; genus Odocoileus; species Odocoileus virginianus. The sequence goes on from NC_069683.1 coordinate 55,777,368, forward strand.
TCCACCTCTCGGTTTAGAGAAAAAGAGATGAGGATTTGTCTCTCTTAGAACCACTCATATATGACCTCTTTTGGTATAAAAAAATGGAATTGGAAATAGTATGCAATGCTTTTGTCATATTAGTTATGCATAGTAACCATGAAAATAAACTTAGATCTGTTTTAAGTGGGCGCCATACTCTCTATGTGCCCTGCCTTGGGGAGGCAGCTGCAGCAAGTAAAGGATGCTTTTGCAGGGGGAGAGGGAAATTACCATCAGGAGACACGCTTTCTCTACATTTCCAGACTCTGTGAAAGATGCTCCAAAGCGTATCTATCTGTAACAGAACATTCTGAACATCACTGGCCATTCAGTGCTCATAAAAAGAAAGTACAAAGAGTAAAGAAAGCCATGTTGTAAGAATTTTTATTGTGTGCACCAGGACCCAGGGGAAAGTATCAGTGACCCTGCAAGAGACTGAGCCAGACTGCCTGCGAGTATTTGAGGGTTGGCTACGGAGATGTGGGTCGGCAGCAGCCTGCCGTGGGGACAGGGGCACTGGCAGCGGCAATCCTGGGAGGAGCATGCTGGGATAAGTCCTCTTGGTGGTCACTGTTAGCCCTACCACCGGACCTGTGGACTCAAGGACTGGGTCACCTCAGGCCAGACAGTTAATTGACGTGACACGGCCCCACCCATCAGCAGGCAACTGGTTTAAAGATTTACTTTAATCTTGTAATTTTACTTTACTTTAATCAGAGCATGGCCCTGCCCACCAGAGCAAGACCCAGTTTTTCACACAGCAGTCCCTCCCAGCAGGAAGCTTTCACAAGCTTCTTAACCTCATCTATCAGAGAGAAGACACCAGCAGCAAGAACTACAATCCCCCAACCCCCAGAATGAAAGCCACAATCACAGAAAGCTAACCAAAATGATCATATGGATCACAGTCTTGTGTAACTCAATGAAGCTATGAGCCATGCCATGCAGGGCCACCCAAGATGGATGGGTCACAGTGGAGAATTCTGACAAAATGTGGTCCACTAGAGAAAGGAATGACAGACCACTCCAGTATTTTTGCCTCAAGTGCAAAAAGTACTTTTGCCACAGTACATAAAGACAGAAAAAATGACACCAGAAGATGAGTCCCCCAGGTGGTGTCCAATATGATACTGGGGAAGAACAGAGAAATAGCTTGAGAAAGAATGAAGAGGATGAGCCAAAGTGGAAACAGTGCCCCGCTGTGGATGTGTCTGGTGGTGAAAGTTAAGTCTGAAGCTGTAAAGAAGAATATTACATAGGAACCTGGAATGTTAGGTCCATGAATCAAGGTAAATTGGATGTGGTCAAGCAAGAGATGACAAGGTTCAACATAGACATTTCAGGAATCAGTGAACTAAAATGGATGGGAATGGTTGAATTTAATTCCTATGACCATTATATCGACTATTGTGGGCAAGAATCCCTTAGAAGAAATGGAGTAGCCATCATAGTCAACAAAAGAGTTTGGGTGCAGTCTCAAAAATGACAGAATGCTCTTGGTTTGTTTCCAAGGTAAACCATTCAACATCATGGCAATGCAAGTCTGTGCTCCAACCATTAATGCCAAAGAAGATGAAGTTGAATGATTCTATGAACACCTACAAGGCTTCTAGAACTAACACCAAAAAATGATGTCCTTTTCATTTTAGGTGGTCGGAATGCAAAAGTAGGAAGTTAAGAGATATGAACAAAGCTACTAACAAAGCTAGTGGAGGTGATGGCATTCCAGCTGAGCTATTTCAAATCCTAAAAGATGATACTGTTAAAGTACTGTACTCAATATACCAGCAAATTTGGAAAACTCAGTGAACACAGGACTAGAAAAGGTCAGGTTTTCATTCCAATCCCCAAAAAGGGCAATACCAAAGAATGTTCAAATTATTGCACAATTATAGTCATTTCACATGCTAGCAAAGTAATGTTCAAAATCCTTCAAGCTAGGCTTGAACAGTATGTGAACTGAGAACTTCGAATGTACAAGCTGGATTTAGAAAAGGCAGAGGAACCAGAGAATAAATTACCAACATCCATTGTATCATAGAAAAAGCTAAAGAATTCCAGAAAAAAAATCTATGTCTGCTTCACTGACTACACTAAAGCTTTTGACTGTGTGGATCAAAACAGACTGTGGAAAATCTTAAAGAGGTGGGAATACCAGACCACTTTACCTGCCTTCTGAGAAATCTGTATGTGGGTCAAGAAGCAACATTTAGAACCAGACATGGAAAAACAGACTGGCTCCAAATTGGGAAAGGAGTATGTTAAGGCTGTGTATTGTCACCCTGCTTATTTATCTTAAATGAAGAGTACATCATGTCAAATGCCACGCTGGATGAAACACAAGCTGGAGTCAAGATTGCTGGGAGAAATATCAATAACCTCAGATATGCAGATGACACCACCCTTAAAGCAGAAAGTGAAGAGGAATTAAAGAGCCTGTTGATGAAAGTGAAAGAGGAGCGTGAAAAAGCTGGCTTAAAACTCAACATTCAAAAAACAAAGATCAAGGCATGCTGTCCCATCACTACATGGCAAATAGATGGGGAAACAATAAAAACAGTGAGGGATATTATTTTCTTGGGCTCTAAAATCACTGTGGACGGTGACTACAGCCATGAAATTAGAAGATGTTTGCTCGTTAGAAGGAAAGCTATGACCAACTTAGACAGTGATTCTCAGTGTGTGTCTCTCACTGTGTGTGTGTCTCTCTCAGTGTGTGTGTCTCTCATGTATGGGTGTGTTTTTGTGTGTGTCTCTCACTGTGTATGTGTCTCTCTCAGTGTGTGTGTCTCTCATGTGTGGGTGTGTTTGTCTGTCTGTGTGTGTGTCTCTCACTGTGGGTGTGTCTCTCAGTGTGTGCGTCTCTCACATCTGGGTGTGTTTGTGTGTGTGTCTCTCAGTGTGTGTGTCTCTCATGTGTGGGTGTGTTTGTCTGTCTGTGTGTGTGTCTCTCACTGTGGGTGTGTCTCTCAGTGTGTGCGTCTCTCACATCTGGGTGTGTGTCTGTGTGTGTGTCTCTCACTGTGGGTGTGTCTCTCAGTGTGTGCGTCTCTCACGTCTGGGTGTGTTTGTGTGTGTGTCTCTCACTGTGTGTGTGTCTCTCTCAGTGTGTGTGTCTCGCAGTGTGTGCGTCTCTCACGTCTGGGTGTGTTTGTGTGTGTGTCTCTCACTGTGTGTGTGTCTCTCTCAGTGTGTGTGTCTCTCATGTCTGGGTGTGTTTGTCTGTATGTGTGTCTCTCACTGTGGGTGTGTCTTTCAGTATGTGCGTCTCTCATGTTTGGGTGTGTTTGTCTGTCTGTATGTGTGTCTCTCAGTGTGTGTCTCTCACGTCTGGGTGTGTTTGTGTGTGTGTCTCTCACTGTGTGCATGTCTCTCAGTGTGTGCATCTCTCACATCTGGGTGTGTGTGTCTCTCAGTGTGTGTGTCTCTCATGTCTGGGTGTGTTTGTCTGTATGTGTGTCTCTCACTGTGGGTGTGTCTCTCAGTGTGTGCATCTCTCACGTCTGAGTGTGTGTGTTTCTCTCAGTGTGTGTCTTTCACATCTGGATGTGTTTGTCTGTGCGTGTATCTCTCACTGTGTGCGTGTCTCTCAGTGTGTGCATCTCTCACGTCTGGGTGTGTGTGTCTCTCAGTGTGTGTCTCTCACGTCTGGGTGTGTTTGTGTGTGTGTCTCTCACTGTGTGCGTGTCTCTCAGTGTGTGCATCTCTGACGTCTGGGTGTGTGTGTCTCTCAGTGTGTGTCTCTCACGTCTGGGTGTGTTTGTGTGTGTGTCTCTCACTGTGTGCGTGTCTCTCAGTGTGTGCATCTCTCACGTCTGAGTGTGTGTGTCTCTCAGTGTGTGTGTCTCTCACGTCTGGGTGTGTTTGTCTGTGTGTGTATCTCTCACTGTGTGCGTGTCTCTCAGTGTGTGCGTCTCTCACGTCTGGGTGTGTTTGTCTGTGTGTGTGTCTCTCACTGTATGCACATACTAAGAGACACACACACACTGAGAGGGACACACACACTGAGGCTATAGCTTTGACTATATGGACAATCGTAGGCAAGGTGGCTCCAACGTTCCTGTAGCCATGTATAGATGTGAGAGCTGGACAATGAAAAAGGCTGAGCTCTGAAGAATTGATGCCTTCAAACTGTGGTGTTGGAGAAGATGCTTGAGAGTCCCTTGGACTGCAAGGAGATCCAACCAGTCCATCCTAAAGGAGATCAGTCCTGGGTGTTCATTGGAAAGACATGCTGAAGCTGAAGCTCCAATACTTTGGCTGCCTGATGGAAAGAGATGATTCATTGGAAAAGATTGTGATGCTGGGAAAGATTGAAAGCAAAAGGAGAAGGGGGGAACAGAGGATGAGATGGTTGGATAGCATCACCAATTCATAGGACATGAGTTCAAGCAAGCTCCAGGACATGGTGAAGAACAGGGAAGACTGGTTTACTGCAATCTATGGGGTTGCAAAGAATCAGACACCACTGAGTGACTGGAAAACATCAAGAGATAGCTGGAGTTAACAGGCAAGTCTGAGTGAACAACAATCAGGGAAGGGAGACCCAAGAAGTCACCACCAATTCAGAAGATTGACTGATTTATTGGATAGCTATGGGAAAGGAACTGACAATTGGTAAATGTCCTAAGAGTCCTGAACTAGGTTGTGAAGTGAAGTCGCTCAGTTGTGTCCGACTCTTTGCGACCCCATAGACTGTAGCCTATCAGGCTCCTCCATCCATCGGATTTTCCAGGCAAGAACACTGGAGTGGGTTGCCATAGGAGCTTTAAAAACACAACCTGCTTTTAAAAAGGAAGTGTCATTTTCCTAGTTTACAGAAAGTAAAAAATGTACTTAAGTAACTTGCCTAGGGTCACACAGCTATTAAAATGTGGACAGGTTGGATTGGCCTCAACATCTCAACTTTCTCACTGCTTCATTTATAGCTACATCCTTTATTTTAGTGACACAGGCCTGTATGTTGTGACCTGATACAAGCACTTAGAAATGGCAAGGCCAGTTAAGAAGGTGATTCAGAGTCAAGTCCATGAAGATGCTTAACAAAAATGAAAATATATGAACACCTTATTCCAGTGTGTAATGTTTTCTCTTTGTCATTCCCATCAGTTTACACATGCTTTTATAGACATTATTCCCTTTGCTCCTCATAGCAATTCAAGAGGAAAACAGAGCTAATAGCAGTTTTCTCTCTTTACAGGTCCAAAGACCGAGGCTTGGAGAGATTGCCGCCTCCCCTGCAAGACTGCTTAGCTCCTTTTGATATGTAAATTCTTTACACCCAGAAGGAAAAGGTAGTTGTCACACCACTTTCCTCCACAATTCCCATCCTTCAGATCTCATCATGGGCTTTCAGTGCCAGACACAAAGCAAGATGTTGATGCAAATGGAGCCACAATGAATTTTACCCCCAGCATCTTTCTCATACTCAGGTCTAGACCCTCCAGAAAGTGTCAGAAAGACACTATGTGTTAACTCAATACTTGCTGTATCTTGAACAGCCTTTTTTTTTTTGTTTTAAAATAGTAAGGACATTCAACAAGATGCAAATCCCAAACTAAGTATGAAGACAATAATTTCAAACTGGTATAAATTGATTCAAGTGATCATCAATTACATTTTTGAGCTCTCAGTCTGCTATAAGATATATTTTATTTAATAAATGCTGGTCAAGTTAATTAGTTACTGACCCCTCAATACTAAATGAAGAGGTATGATATGATGGGGGATCAAATATATCACTTGCCAGCTATGAGATCCTCTGCAGGTCAATCTTTCCTAATAATTTTCTCATTTTTATTTTTTTGGCCTCACCACATGGCATATGGGATCTTAGTTCCCAAACCAAGGATGGAACCCATATACCCTGCAATGGAGACTCAGAGTCTTAATCACTGGGCTGTCAGGGAAATCCGAGAGAAATCTCTAGTTGTTGAAAGTGATCCTTGATGACAGCCATCAAAAAAGATTAAAAAAAAATTTTTTTTTCTCATTTTTTAAATGGACCCAGTAATGGCTATTTTAAGGTACTTTAGTAAAGATTAAATAATAGCACATGCAAATGACTCTGTGAAGTACATTGTACATAGTAGGAACTCAATTACCATGGATATTTATAAAACATATTTTCTAAGTTGACTGAGAAAATTATATTTTAAAGGGGAAATTAAAAAAAAACAAGAGAAACTCCACTGAAAACATTCATGGCAGAGATATTTAAACACATTTCTATTGCAGCCAATGCAATAGAATGCAATAACTCAATGGAATATTTTAGTTCTCAAAGAAAATAGGACATTTAATTATTCCTTCCATAATGGAAAGAAAATTAAGTTAGGAGTTAAAATGAAGTTAGAGTTAGTCCTAGCTCTATTATTTAGCATCTCCATCTCATGGAGGAAGCCACTTAGATTTTTTTGAAATTCAGTGTCCTCATCAATGAAATGAGATTATCTACCCTCACTACTTCCTTTCTATGTTGTTATGAAAACAAATTGATCTCTGAATGTGAAAGGTATTTTTTTTCCTGTCCTGTATTATTATAGAGATCTATCCATATATAGCGTTGTTTCCTGGGTTCCCATGTGAGGAGATGGGCTCTCCTTTGCCAATTTTTGAGCTTCAAATTCAGGAGAACAATAACTCTGGTAGACACGTTATGTCAAGAGAAAGTGACAAATTATTTTGAATATACTGCTTCCGTTGTATTTTTCTTTGGAAGGCTTCCCATCAAATATGCTGACTGAAAGGGGCTTTTGCAGGGGAACTGGAAGGGCCTTGATAGCTTGACACCAGAGCCCCTCTTGGGCTGGTGCTGATGCTGAAATCCTCAGAAAGAGACTGTGTTCCAGGCCCAGGGCAATCTTTCCTCCCAGGAATGACAGTCTAGATTGAATTAGCTTTGGTTCTTTCATCACTAATTAGATGGCGCAGCAGGCCTGCTTCAGGGCACAAAAGCATTGATTCAGTTCTTGTAATAAGTCTAATGAAGTACCTTCACGGTGGTTCAGGGTGCCAGTTCTCTAAAAGTTGCCCTGAAATGTATATTGGCACACCCAGTCAATTTACAGACACACAGAAAACAAGAAAAAGTTACACAGATATTTTATTAGTGGATATGCTTATGTTTTCTCCAAAACTAGATTTGGGAGTGACCTTGAGATAGCAACTAGTTTATCCCTTAGATTCCACAGTGGATTATGACAACACCATCCAGAAAGTCCGAATATTTCCTACATTTGTAAATGCTGGAAGTGCCACAACTGCTTTGTAACACATCCAACTATCCAGCAACCTTTCCTATCTTCATTAGTATGAAATATGACTCTTATTCATAATTGAATATCACCCACTTGCTGAATATTATCTTGAGCCAAGAAACTTTCATGTTAAGTTGAAAATCAAATACATAGAAATGAAAGAAATTTAATAGGATAATAGAAAGTTCTCAGTATAAACTCATAATTTATATAGCGCTATATATTTTGCAGAGCATTTTCACATCTAGTTTCTTATAAGAAAATCTGCAGCAGAGTCTACGAGCTGGAACAATGGGCTGAGGGGAAGCCATTACGGAGGAGAAAATAGAGAGAGAAGGTGCAGATTCACAGCATCTTAACCTTGAAAGGAATCATAAATTTTATCAAGCCTGTCCTCTCATTCACACAGGCATCCTCTTCGCATGCCAAACTGGTAATCGAACAGCTTCTGCTTAACATTCCTAATGCAGGGATGCGTCTGGGTTCTGAGGCAGAGCTGTCCATCATTGAATGGTTCCATCTGCTAGAATTACTTTGTTATATTTAGCCAAATTCTGCCTCCTGTAACTCTTTCCACTTCTACATTTGCTTTCGGTCACAAGAAAACACAAGTCTGTTCTTTATTCACAGCAGCATTATTCAACATTTAAGGATTAAAAATATGTCGCCACTATGCAAATCTTCTCCATGCTAAATAGTCCATTTCTGTCAACAACTATCATGGTTTGATTTCCCAAATTCTCCAGATGTGGACTCTTCTCTGAAAAGACCAGTTCCTGGCTATTCAGAAAGTGTTCTGTATCTCAGCAGCTTCAGCATCACCTGGCAACTGGTCATAAATGCAGACTATTAGAACTCAAGCCAGACCTACTAGCAAGTTGATTTATATGAACGTTAAAGATTGAGAAGCTTCGTTGGACTGTCTCCTAATACATAGCAACTCAAAATACATAAATCCTTCAAGGATAGTTTGAGGACCACAAAATATTTTGTGATTATCTACCTGGCTCTGTGCATGATATTAGAATTAAATCTTCTATTATTGCCTTATTTTAATTGTAATTTTATTTTATTTTATTTAGAAAATACCTTACACAGTTACTACCTCTTAAGCTTATGACCAAGAATCAGTTCAGTTCAGTTGCTCAGTCATGTCTGACTCTTTGAGACCCCTTGGACTGCAGCATGCCAGGCCTCCCTGTCCATCATCAACTTCCAGAGTTTTCTCAAACTCATGTCCATTGAGTCGGTGATCCCATCCGACCATTTCACCCTCTGTCATTCCCTTCTTCTCCTGCCCTCAATCTTTCCCAGCATCAGGGTCTTTTCAAATGAGTCAGTTCTTCGCATCAGGTGGCCAAAGTACTGGAGTTTCAGCTTCAGCCTTAGTCCCTCCAATGAATATTCAGGACTAATTTCCTTTAGGATGGACTGGTTGGATCTCCTTGCAGTCCAAGGGACTCTCAAGAATCTTCTCCAACACCACAGTTCAAAAGCATCAATTCTTCAGCATGCAGCTTTCTTCATAGTCCAACTCTCACATCCATACATGACTCCTGGAAAAACCATAGGTCTGGCTAGATGGACCTTTGTTGGCAAAGTAATGTCTCTGCTTTTTAATGTGCTGTCTAGGTTGGTCATAACTTTTCTTCCAAGGAGCAAGCATCTTTTAATTTCATGGCTACAGTCACTATCTGCAGTGATTTTGGAGCCCCTCAAAATAAAGTCTCTCACTGTTTCCATTGTTTCCCCATCTATTTGCCATGAAGTGATGGGACCAGATGCCATGATCCTAGTTTTCTGAATATTGAGTTTTAAGCCAACTTTTTCACTATTCTCTTTTACTTTCATCAAGAGGCTCTTTAGTTCTTCTTCACTTTCTGCCATAAGGGTGGTGTTATCTGCATATCTGTGAAAAATTCTTAAAGAGGTGGGAATACCAGAGCACCTAACCTGTCTCTTAAGAAATCTGTATGCAGGTCCAGAAGCAACAGTTAGAACAGGACATGGAAAAACAGACTGGTTCCAAATTGGGAAAGCAGTGCGTCAAGGCTGTATGTGGTAATATACTTCCGGCAACTACCTTGATGTATACAACATTAAGTTCTACAGATGTGTGCTGGAAACCTGTCATGTGTTGGAAACAACCCTGAGTTTCACCTGCAATACACAAGCAATGAGACACCTTTCTTTCCTTAAGAAGTGTGCCACCTAATAAGAATTTGGGTTTGGAGATCATGCAAGGACAACTCTTGCCAGGGCTTCCTCCCCCTTTTAAGGCTAATTACCTGAGCAGAGTCCATGTTTGTGTGCCCTGAGGCAGGTCTGCTTTGCCACCTAATTAGTGATGAAAGAACCAAAGCTTATTCAGTCTGGTCTGTCATTCTCCAGACCAAGGGATGATCCCAGGACGTAAGCTTTCTTTTGAAATTATGAGAATAGACAGCCAACACTACAAGATTTTTATTTTTCCTGAGGAGTTCATTAAAACAAAGAGCACATATGATCTGAAATGTGTAACTTGGAGGAAGATAATAGAAACTCATCATATATATGCACAGAGAAACATTTCAGACCTACGGTCCAGAAGAAAACTTGACTTCTGACTGATTTTTTATTAGTCTGCTGGTGTCTTAAAATTGATCCATCATTGGTTAAACAAGCCAAGCTTGAGACCTACAGCAAATTTAGATGAACATTAAAAAAAAAAAAAAAAAAAGCATTCAGCTTTGTGTAAGGAAGATCTGAATAAAATTTCTTTTTAAAATTGACCAGTACCTGACCAATTGAGCCCATGCTAGCATAATTCAATTTTAAACTACCTTGGAATTTGAAATTCTTTGGGCCACAAATCCTAGCAAATTGCTGTGCTTCTAGTTCACTGGCATCTCCCTACCTTGTTTCTGAGCCCGAGCTTTCTTTACTTAACAACCATTCAACACATGTTTATTAAATGCTTTTTTTTTGGAAGCAGGCCTTTGCAAAACTAACATTCTATGGGGAAGAAACAGAAAATAAAGAAGTACCCAGGGAAATAAATGAGTAATTGTAGTTATTAAGAAATGCTGAAAAGAAAATGAAACATTTAAGTAGTGAATGACAGTGGGGTGTGCTTCTCATACTTGACCACTGGGAAGAAGCCAATGTTGTCCAATTCTGAGGAAAGAATGTTCCTGGCAGAGGGAATGGGAAGTTTTATGGTCTCCTCTCCAAGTCTCCCTGAGACTTAGTCCTCAGCTCCTATGATTCCATCCTCGCAAGTTCTTCTCACCCACTTGGATCTCAGCCAGGTGTCTGCCCTACCTTACTTTCAGTGGACACCTTAGATTTGCAGTTGATTTGGATGTTTTATTTAAGGTATTTGCAAATCCCTTTAACTCAGACCTTGTAGATTGAATTCCCACTTCAGGTGTCCTTTAGACTTGAACCTCCCAGTGCTTCAGAAGCACCACCCTGGCTTGACCCTCTGATCAGCACCCAGGAGGTTTTACCCTGTTCCCCCACAGGGCCTTGTGTTTTCCTTTCTCACAGAACTTGTCAGGCTTTGTTGTTGTCATTTATATGACCATCCTTCCCACCAGATAGTGAGCATGCAGGGGCTAAATCTTCAATCGGTGCCATCTAGCACAGGCATCTAGCACAATACTCGACACATGCAAAGCCCTTAGACACTTGGGGTGAGTGAATAAGGAGTTACTAAGTGGTTTTAGATTCAGTTTCACTTTGCCTTATTTGGCCGAGTCACACTGCCGTGTATTTTTACCGTAGTTTTTCCCTGATGACTTTGACTATTAAGAATCATTTTGAAATGGAGCGAGACCCTATGGTCTATGCCCCTGATATCCTCAGCTGGCCTTTTGTCTGTAGAAAAACTTTAGCCAGAGAATAAGTTTAATCAGAGAAGTGAGAAAATGTAGAAGCAAAGAAAAACAGTCCAGCAAGACTAAATAATCATAGTTTAGTCATTAAGCAAAGTCAAGGACTTTTAGTTCCTCCTCAAGGGCTGCAGGTAATTTCTGTAGGTAATGTGAGCTGTCTCACAGTTACTGAAACTCTCACCAGATGGAAGAAGTTAACTACAAGATGACCGGACCGAAGCCATGACATTTAAGCTGACACTTCGGAGAACTGGCTTCAAGGATGGGAATGAACCAGCCCTAGAACTGAAGATTAATTGTACTTAAAACAATCAAGATGTAGCTAATCAGACCATCTCATGACCAAGTTCAAAGTGACTGCCAGAGCTGACTGTGCTGGTTTTTTTTTTCTTTATTTTTATTTATTTATTTATTTTTTTCCATTTATTTTTATTAGTTGGAGGCTAATTACTTTACATCATTACAGTAGTTTTTGTCATACATTGAAATGAATTAGCCATGGATTTCCCTCCATCAGTCTGTAACAGATAACGCCCACTGATCATCAGTGGAGAGGAGTCAGCCTTTGGACAGGAGTTTGCCATCCTCACCGCACCCCCTCCACATGCACCACCAGTTACCAACATCCAAAATAAAGCAAACTTTTCTTTCCACTAACCTTGCATCTTTAATGGCTTTTGAGTGGTGAGCACAGACCCCACCTTCAGCCAGAATTTCATTTGGCTATAGTTTCATTTTGTTAGAAGTACGGTATATTTTGCAATTTAAATTTAATTCCACTTTACTTAAAATGACTTTGGGCAAGCAACCCTACTGGGCAATATAAAGTTGAGTGGGGTTTTTGTGGCACAAGATCAATATAGCCCTAATTTACCTCTGGTCTATATTTTGTTCAGTTTTAAACATGTGGCAATAAATTTTTGATTTTTCACTTCATAAAGCCAAAGGATTTAATGTTTTTTTTTCCTATCATTTTTGTGCATTTGCTCAAGAAATGTCTTGAGAGTTTTTCAACCATTCTCCTTTGACATAAAAAGAAATGCTTTTCCAGAAAGACAAGCAATTTTAATCCTGGCTTAAAACTTGGATACAGGTAAAAGTGATAAGTAATATGATTTGGGGTAAAGAAGGGGACCTCCCATGCCTCTCCCCAAATTCTCTTCTAGCCCGTGAATCTTTTTCTGAAATTTCAAATTAAAGTTTTTTTCCTGTTAAAATGCAAGTTCTTGGGATTTTGCTTGTGTTCCAGGGGTTACTTCCGATGCAGAGGGTGTGGGTTCGATCCCTGATTGGGGAGCTAAGATCCGACATGCCTCACTGCCAAAAAATCAAAATGGAAAACAGAAACAATATCGTAACAAATTCAATAAATACTTTTGAAATGGTCCACATTTAAAAAAAATCTTTAAAAAATGCAAACTGTCTTAGAGGGATCAGACATTAAGCCTTGTTCACACTGAAATTTAAGGGGCTAATAGCATCAGATTTTTTTTTTTTTTCCTGAAGGCAAGTTCAAAGCTTATAAACTCCTGAGCTCTGGAGGGAGAAGGTAGGCAATAAGAAAGAACTACAGAGATGAGGATATAACAAAAGAGATGCTGGAAACCTCTAACTTAGACTTTGTCCATTCTGTAGTTCTGCAGGAGTGAGCAAGACAAGGACCTGAGGCCAAACCTGGGAGAATGTGCTTTTCTGTCCTCATCCTCCACAGTTAGTTTTCAAACTCAATATTGCCAAGTCCTTTAACAGCTTCCTGAAGGCACACCATGAAATGTGGGGAAATAAATCCCCCATCTATTTTGTGATTCAGAGTGAAATATCCTCAGTTTATTAATTTTGAGTATGCAACTGATTGTGGCCAGTCATTCATTAGTAATGGGCAAAATGATTTTAAATATTCAATAATTGTGCTATGCTCATTTCTGTATTTACATATATCTTCGTAAGAATCACCAAGGGTAATTTTGCATTTATCTATTCAAGCTCTGGCCGATGTTGAGTTTAGCAATAAATTACTTACAGGCACTTTTTATTTTAAAGCTTGATTAGGATTCCATACTGTATGTATTTGTCAAATACTGAATAATTCAGAGGCTTTTAATTAGTTCTCACTGCAAAGACAGGGTGGAGAGTAGGACTTAGAAGGGAAAGCAGAATAGAGCCCAGCAGAAAAAAGAGTAAGACGTGAATTTACCACTCCAAGTTAGAAAGAGAGCAAATCGTGAATTAGAGAGCTAGTTGATCATACTAAAATTTGAAGAAGTTCGTCTGGGTAGATGGTTGGAGGAAGGCTGGAGTGAACACAAGCAACTAACGCTATTCAGTGTTCTGGGACTGTGCTAAGGCCTTTACATTCTTATCTCACTGAACCATTAGAGAAGACCTAGGAACCAGGTACCACTATGTTCTTGGTTGTATAAATAAGGATATTGTTGTTGACAGATGTCAGGTAATGTGCTTATTTTCCAGAGCTAAAGAGTGAAAATTTGTCTAGCCTGTTGGATAATGGCTATCTAACTGGTTAGAGGCCATGTGACTTTAGAGCCCAAACTTGAAACCACGGCATTCTCGTGAGAAGACTTAAGATACAGGTAGGAAGGAAGAAAAGGCAAAATAGATAAAGATCTTGGGGATGTTTGGATCAAAGATACATACATTACAGTCTCATCTTTGCTGTGAGGTGTCCTCAATACCTACAGTCAATAGGTAGGTGTTCAATCTTTTCTTCTCTGGGATCCCGTGGTAGTTTACATGTAACCCTGTTACAACATTTTCATAATCTGATTTGTTCTTTTCTATATACTGACTTATAAGTTAATTCTTAACAACTTTGTTGACATATGATAAACTCCACATATTTAAAATGTACAATTTGATGTTTGACTAATGTATATACCCATGAAAGCATCATCACAAATAAGCCAGTGAACATATCCATCACATCCATAGGTTGCTTGTTGCCCCCTTTAAGACCTCCTTTTATCTCTTGTATCAGTCAAGATTTTCCAGAGAAACAGAATCAATAGAGTATACATTATAAGGAATTGGCTTGTGCAGTTATGGAGACTGAGAAGCCCCAAGGTCTCAGGTTGGCAAGCTGGAGACCCAGGAGATTCAATGATGTGGTTCCAGTCTGAATCCAAAGGACTGAGAGCCGGGAGAGCTAATGGTTAATCTCTAGTCTGCAGGCTGGAGGCTATAGCCCAAGAGGAGCTGGCATTTCTGTTTGAGTTCAAAGCCAGGAAAAGACTAAAGTCCCAGCTCACACACTTAAGCAGGAGGAGTTTTCTCTTGTTCAGCCCTTTTGTTCTATTCAGATTTTCGGTTGATTGCTGAGACCCATCCACATTAGGGAGGGCAATCTTCTCTATGCAGGCTACTGATTCAAATGATGCTCTTGTCCACAAACACTCTTACAGACACACCCAGAATAAAGCTTGACTAAATGTTAAGGCACTTTGTAGCCCAGTCAGGTTGGCAGATAAAACTGACCATTACACTTCTTTCCCTTGTCCCTATTTCCAGGCAACTACTGATCTTTTTCTGTCACCCATTTCTTGGACTTTTATATAAATAAAACAAAACTGTATGTACTATACTTATTTTTTTCTGACTTTTTCTTTTAATGTAATTATTTCACCTATGCTGTTGCATGTGTAAACAGTTAATTCATTTTTATTGCTGAATAGTTTTTTACTGTGTGGATCTATCACAGTTTGTCTATTCATCTGTTGATGGACTTATGGGCTATCTATAGTTTTTACCTATTACAAATAAAGCTGCCATGAGTGTTTAAGTACAAGCCTTTGTGTGGGTACATACTTTTATTTCTCTTGGGTAAATACTTAGAAGTGGAATTGGTGAATCATAATAGTAGGTGTATGCTGAACTTAAAAAATGACCAAACTCTTTACCAAAGTGAGTGTTATTTTATATTCTTACCAGCAGTAGATGAGAGTTCTTTTTCTTCCAGAACCTTGCAAACACTTAATATGCTTGTCTTTAATTTGATCTATTCTAATAGGGTTCAGTTCAGTTCAGTTCAGTTCAGTCGTGTCCGACTCTTTGTGACCCCATGAATTGCAGCACGCCAGGCCTCCCTGTCCATCACCAACTCTTGGGGTTTACTCAAACTCATGCCCATCGAGTCGGTGATGCCATCCAGCCATCTCAATAGGGTTAAGTGATATGTTATCTAGTTTACTTTGCATTTTCTTAATGACTAATGATATCAAGCATCTTTTCATGTGCTTTTCATCCGCATATCTTTTTTGGTGAAAGATTATTCAAATATTTTGGTCATTTTTATCAGACTGTTTATTTTGTTATTTTTTGAGAGTTCTTTACATGTTCTGATACAAGTATTTTATCAGATATATCACTTGCAAATATTTTCTCACATCTGTGATTTTTCAATTCATTCATTTTGCTCTCTTTTCAAGAGGAGACTTTTCAATTTGATAAAGTCCAATTTATCAGTTTGTTATTTTATGGATTGTGACTTTGCTGTTATTCAAAGAAATATTTGCTTAAGCCAAAATTTCAAAATTTTTTCTTTTGTAAAATTTATAGTTTTAGTTTCTGTGAACCATTTCAAGTTAATATTCATTCATACTTAAAGATGTGATCAAATTTTTTTAAAATTTTATTATTTTGCATAAGAAAATCTCATGGTTTCTGTAACATATGTTGAAAAGACTATCCTTTCTCCATTGAATTGCCTTTGTACCTTTGTTGAAAATCAGTTATCAGTGTGTGTGGGCTTATGTCTGAAATCTTGATTCTGTTACATTGGTCTGGTTTTCTATCTGCATGGCCAATAACACACTGTTTCGATTACTCTTGCTTTATTATAAGTAGTAGAGCTAGTTTAGTTCTAAATCTTTGTTTTTCCTTTTCTAAGTCTTTTGGCTAATCTAGGACCTTTATATTTCAATGCTGATTTTTTAATGTTTATTATTTCCACAAAAAAACCTGCTGGAATTTTGATTAGTATTACATTGAATTACAGATCAATTTGGGAGGAACTGGCATTTGACAACTGTGTCTTCTGACCCATGAACCTAATGTATTTTTTCATGTTTTTATAATTTCTTTAATTTCTCTCAGTGGTGTCTTGCATTTCTTCAGTGTATAGCTATATCACATTTTCATTAGCTTATCACTAAGAATTTCATATTTATTTATATTATATATTTGTAAATAGTATATTTAAAAATAGCAATTTCTAATCATTTGTTGTTACTATATAAATGTAATTGGTTTTTGTAATTGACCTTTTATCTTGAAGTCTAACTACTCTCAATGATAAGTTCTAGGAGCTTCTTTGTAGATTCTACTTGATCTTCTTTGTTAGATAGTAGTACTACAGTGTTTACAATTAAAAAATAATAGTTGCTGCCTCCACATCCCCAATATATGTCCCCTAGAATCAGTCATTCTAAATGTTTTGAATTGTTTCTTCTGGAAATTAACTCCATGTTTTTACATGGCCGCTTATATTGCTTTTTTGATTTTTCAGTTTTAGACTTTAGCTTCATGTTCTCCATTCTGCAAATGATATTCCCACACACACATGCTTTCTCCTTCATCCCCACCTTTTAACTTAGGTATGTCATAATTTTTGGTTATTAAATATAAAATATTTTCTAGTAATACAACCCCATAAATACTATTTACAGTTAAGCCACAGAGGGTAACAAAATTAAGATTTCCTTTTAAAACAATATTCCTTTTTATTGGAGTTTGAACGCAAACCTGCCCGGACATCAAATCACCTAGAAAGTTTCATAGAAATATATACTTTTGGGCTCTAGCTGGCATCTGCTGAATTTGAATATCTAGGCTGGAATCTTAGAGAATATATTTTTAAAGTGAAGAAGGAATTCATAGGGCCTGGACTCCATCTTAGGCCTGTTCATGCTGATCATGCTCGGTCACCTCTCCAATGGACTCTGAATTCTGTGTTCGGTGTCTGTGGAAACGACAACAGAAGGCTAAGACCCTCTCCGGACAGGGTAATCTTGAAGATGGTATTCAGGTTACTCATTGCCTAAGAGAACACATACACTAATCACCCGTTCCTCCAGACAGACCATAAATTTTCTGTACCTGTCAGAGTGTAACCTCATGCTTATTGATTATTGGCTAATTGTTTAACTGTCTGAGCACATGGCACATGAGTGATGGGGTTATTGGGATTGTATTTACCCTTCCTTAGTTTATGTAAGTCTCAAGGAATTTGGGGTGGCGGGTTTGGACACGTACACATGGGGTATAAAAGATTTTCACAAATGCTGGTCAGGGTCCTTGGCTAAGAGGAGACTCTGCCTTGCGCCTGCCGGCATAATAAACTGCATTCCACTATCTGCATTGTCCTTCTGAGTGAGTTTGTTTCCCGGAAGGTGTGGCTACAACAAAAGCATCCAGTGGGCCATTCTGACTCAGCTAGTCTTCTGCAGTTTGGGAATAACTGCCTTCAAGCTCATCTTGTTTAAGAAATGTGTAGTTGTAACTATGAAAACATCTTCATTGTAAAAATGATTGAACTGTCAGATTGAACTGAAGTAGTGCTGTCCTGGATTTCCGTCTGACACTATACATCAATCATAATCTCCCATGATCTCAGCTGTCAGCCAGCACCAAGCCACTGGACTGACTGAGCCTTGCTAACAATGACTGGATTGTAACTGGATCTGAACTTGCAGACCTCAGGCATGATATGCATATTGTTGGGTTCACTGATCTGAAATAAGAGTTAATAGTACTTTTTGAGAAGTCAGTTACATGGGACTGACTCAATTGCTTATGTGTACCTATACTTTAGTGATACTAGTTTGCAAAATTTTTGATTTTGTTTAGAAGTAGCCTTGAACACAGTAAGCTGTGCAAGTTGTTAGCACCACCTGTCTCCCCATTGGCTTCTGTAGTCTAATTAGATTTCTACTCTATCAGGGAATGTTCAAAGTGTGCAAGCTGCAAGGCTTCACCATGCTTAGCCATCTAGTGGGAACCAGAGGAGAAGAAATGAATTAACTCTCTGCCCTTGAAAATCTAGGAACTGATTTTAAGCAGTAAATATTAAGTTAGAAATGTCCTCCTGAGACATAAACTACAGATCCTTCCTGGAAGATGTGCAGCCTTTCCCAATAATCATCACAAGTGCTGATGCCAGATGCATTATTAACAAAGCATATGCACATTTTGGGAACTTTTGAAGAGTAAAGTTTGGCTTAATGGCCAGGCAGACTCCACTAAGTAAGTGACACAGTCTCTTACTTATGCAGCTGAGCTGCATAATTCACCTTTATCTTACAGCTTTGGAAGTCAATGTCCTTGCCACATAGTCTGTCAGAGATATGAAATAACTCCAACAATTTAAGCCCAAGCCTTCCATACAATCCCTTCCTTGAGGGAGTGTCCCATACTTCATTAGTGAAAGCTGATCTAAAAATTCTGATTTGTAGAAATAGTATAAAATTTCACATACTCCATCAATTACACATTTTCAGGACGTTTGGGATCTGAACTTGATAACATCAACCTCTATTATTGGAGGAGGCTGTTCTCCCTTTCAGAGGACACACTAGTTACTTTAGGAAATGATAAGAGTTCTGACTTCTCCAGAACAGAGCAAACTGGTCATTAACACATTGATCCACACCTTCCTTCATTCATTTGAGAAATATTTGGTAAATCCCTTCCATCTGGGACAGGGGCTTCCCAGGTGGCACTAGTGGTAAAGAACCCACCTTCCAATACAGGAGACATAAGAGATGTGGGTTCAGTCCCTGGGTTGCGAAGATCCCCTGGAGGAGGGCATGGCAACCCACTCCAGTATTCTTGCCTGGAGAATCCCATGGAGAGGAGCCTGGCAGACTATAGTTCATGGGGTCTCAAAAATTCAGACTGGACTGAAGCAACTTAACTCACAATACACATTCCACTGGGGTACTGAGAAAGACTGAAGGAAAAACAAAACAAAACAGTAATAGGAGGTTTGTGTAGGGTATGTGTTTTATTTTCAATATAGAAGGACCCTTTGGTGAGACATCACTCTAACATAGACCTGAGTGAAGTGAGGAAGTAAGACATGGGAATATGAAAGGGGCGTGTTTCAGATAGAGGAAAGGGCAGGTGCAAATATCCTGAGGCAAAAGCCTGTTGAAATGTTTGAGAAACAGAAAAGAGGACAGAAGAATGAAAAAACGTAGAAGGTAGGATCAGAAGGTTGGAAGGGGGCCTGGTCTTGCTAGGGTATCAAATATAATTTGCATGTGATTTTAAAATGTGTTGATGGTGAGTCTTATGAGGGAGAATGACATGATCTGACTTGGATTTTAGAGGATCACTGTTAATGATGTGTGGAGTATAGATTTGGTGGGAGTAGGGGAAAAAAACCGCTGGTGATGAGAAGGGATTTGAAACTCTTGAGGTCCCTATGCCTGTGTTAGAATTATACCAATAAAGAAGAAACAGCAAATCTTTGAAGACAGGTCATATATTTTTGATTTCTTACTACAGCCATGATAGCCTTAGAAAAACTCCACATTGCTATAGTTCGGTTTCACAAGTAAATACTAAAATAAAATGTACTATGTTTTAAAAACTAGGTTCCCCTGCCCTCCTCTGAGAAAGAGGAAGGCAACAAAATAAATGAAATTCTCCTTTTTTTTTTTTTTTAACTCCACACTGTGCATAAATTGTTACTTACCCAGAGTATGTAGGAGAGCCTTGTTTCTAAAGCAGGTTTGTTAAGTATTAATTGCACGGGTTTTTTCAAGAGTTGATTTGATTTTTTAAGATATCTTCAAGGAAAAAATTGGAAGAAAGAAAATAATTCTGAGTTTGTTTTTTTTTTTGTTGCTGAAAACAAAAATTATTAAGCAGATATATTTTTCTAATATCAAATTGTGTGAAAATACAAACATCTGTTCTAAAATGCAGGCTCCTGAGTTCACTCTCCAGAGGTATGAAATCATAAATTTGAAGTGAGGTTCAAGCATCCATAATTTTAACCTGATTTACAGAATTAAATAGTCTGCTCGTATTTCAGATAATTGTCTGTGAATAGCTTTTCTCAAAAGTAGGCTTTTGCTAAAAGTTTGATTGTTTTTGTTTAGTTGCTCAGTTGTGTATAACTCTTTTGCAACCCCATGGATTGTATCCTACCATGTTCTTCTGCCCATGGGATTTCCCAGGCAAGAATACTTGAGTGGGTTGCCATTTCCTTCCAAAGGGGATCTTCCCTGGCCCAGGGATCAAACCCATGTCTCCTGCATTGACAGGTGGATTTTTTTTTTTTTAAACCACTGAGCCGACAGGGAAGCCAAAAGTTTGATTATATATGTTTAAATAAGATCATGAAGTTCAACTATGCTTACTTGCATCGTGGCCTTCTTCCCCTATTGCCATCATTCCTCCTTGTTCCTAGAAAAATAAATCATGAAGTAAAAAACCTGAATAAAAGAAGTAAAATTTAAAATAACCAATATCATCAAAAATACCTTTAATCAGATTTAAAACTCTGGAATAAGAAGGTTAAAACCAGTTAAAAATAAAAAATAAAACTATGTCATTAAATAAAAATTAGATAAAATTGAAAGGTAAAAACTGCAAAGGGAATTAAATCAGAATAAATTAGAAATACAGTTTTTAAAACAATGTAAATGTTCCATGGTATATTCTCCACAATAAAGAGTTAAATTATAGTTGAAAATCACTTGTGGATACGAGTCTTAAACAAGACATCCAATTCTTGGTAATGAAGTTCCAGCATTAAATTGTTGGTTCTTCATCCAACTAGTTTGTGTGTCTTATTCATCTTTATATCCCTGAGTCTGGTGCAATGTAGACTTAGGTGCTCAATATTTGTAGAGCAAATGAACCAATGTTTAATGAGTTCCTATTATTTGCAAGACACCTTTATAGATTTGTCTGTGTAAATTCACTTGCTTAATTGTCATGATAATTCCGTGAGTTAAACCTTCAATTTATTGTGGAGTAGTTGAGGCAAAGAAAAGTTAAGTAACATTGTCCAAGATCACAAAAATATTAAGTGTTAATTTTTCATTAGACTACAGCCTGGGGCCAAAGTAGCTCTTGGATAGCATGTACACACATACACAATGCCATATTTACAAGTAGGCATGTGGCTATTACCTATCTCATGGGGATCCTTGTTTTTAACTGCACAGAGTGTCAAATCCTAATTAATTCTCAGAAGTTATCTAGAGACGTGCAGCTCTAGCTATCTACTTTCATACAACATGAGAAGACCATAGCAGATGGCTCTTTGGATGCTGGTAGAAATGACAAATATTTCGACTTTGGTACTGTACCTGAACAAGCTAATTCCACAAAAACTCATTGTATAAGATCAGAGAGCACAGATAGTATTAGCGTGTCAATGGATATAGGATATAGAAAGAAAATCAGATTTGGTTGAACCCGAACCAAGAATGAAGCATGTGTCCTTCCTCATGGCAGAGTGGAGATGGCAGACATGTCAGAGAGTGATTGTGAGGAGCAAATAAGATCATAGTTTGGAAGAATGGAATCAAAAAGATGTAAGCTTGCCTTGCTATTTACTAGGTATGTGATATAGTAATCAATATTTCTCAGCCAAAGATTATTTGCATTTCCAAATAGGGATAATACAGTATTTCACAGGTTTCTTGTGAGAACCCAAGGCTAAATAAAACACCAATTTGGCATTCAATTCACAGAAGACCACAAACGAATCAGTATTTGGAAGACATTCTGGGGAAGGAGGAAGAAGACACAGTGTTTCCCTACCATACTCCCATGTAACCTCAGGGAACCCCTGGGAGATGGGGGGGGGGGATGAACTGAGGAGAACATTATAACAAGATACAAGTTTTGTTTTCTGATTGACTCATGCATCAATCTATTGCTACATACTCAACAATTGCCACGGAGAAACTGACAATGTCTTATACACCATCTGATTCCTTAGGGTCCCTCACACTGAGCTAGGTTCTAAATAGATTCCCAGTAAGTACTCTGTTGAGTAATTATTGACGTATCTTAGGGTCTCTGGCTTACCTGCCATGCTCTTGAGGGACACTCAGTGTATGGACTAGGACTCTGGTCATCTAGTTCTAGCCCTTCCTCTTCCATCTCTTTGAAAGTTTACAGTGGGAAAATCACAACCTCTTTGGCTTGTGGTTATGGAAAACAGAGAGCTGGGGCATGTATTTTTGTGATTTCATCAAAAATTTCTGAAGTTAACATGGCCCCAGAGATGAAAAACATTATGTGGGTTAGAGGTGGGTTCAAATTTCTCTTCCTCTATGCATTTCCCCATGAGCTTTGGTGTTAGAATCCTAGGAGGATAATATGTGTCATCTTTACTTCAACTTAATTTCATCGCTGACCCAGTGGGCCTTGAGTTCCCAGTTATAACCAATGCGATGTTGCCTAGAGGGCAAGAATGCTCTGCTTAGTGCAATGGAACTCATGGTCCACTTGCTGGTGGGAGACTGTTTCTATCAGCCAGGCTTTTGTCAGGAGCTGCAGTACAGTCAATTCAAGGTTAAAGTTTCTGCAAGGGCAGCATACTGGGAGTCTGTCTGCCTGAAAGAAACCTTCATGTGTTGACTGTTTTCAACTTACTAGAAGCAGATTTGAGAAGATAAAACATATAGTCTGTATAGGGAAAGATTTTTTTTTTTGAAAATGTAATACATTCTGGAATAATGGTAAAAACTGAAAGATTCAGATAAATTGTCTTTTCATGAGAAACGACTCTTATACATCAATGGAAACCTGTATTCCACACTTACTTTTTTGGCTGTGCCATGTGGCATGTGGAATCTTAGCCTCCTGACCAGGGATCGAACCCATGCCCCTTGTAGTGGAAGTGAGGAATCCTAACCACTGGATCACCAGATAATTTCCAGGTATTCCAACATTTAAAAAAAGACATATTAATGTATTTACACTTATTAAAAATAGTATTCCTAAGTTTAAATCTGTCCATTAAGATCTGGCATGCTCTGGCTTTTCCTCAAGAAATAGAAAACTTAAGAAATACTATGAATTTCATAAATTTCAGAATGGTTTCTCCTAAGTTCTGCCTGGGATATATACCCACTCATAAACTTTTAGTGTTTTCCGCATTTGGAGCTTATCTATTTATTCTCTCTTTCATTAATATATATTCATGGGACATAGAAGCCTGTCTTATAGATCTTACAGCACATTTTTGAAGAAAATATTTATTTAACTTTTAGATCAAACACAACTGATGGACTAAGCATATATCATGCAAACCCCAAGGACAAACAACTACAAACACGGTGAGTTTATTACTTTTTTAAGCAGTATATTGTAAGGTTGTAAATTCCCAGGAAATTTAAATCTAGTCTCACAGTACGATATTGATAATTGACCTTCACTTGATTGCTTATTTGGAAAACTGTCAATAGTACCTCTTTTGGTTTTGCTATGCTAGCATGGAAGCCGCACATTATCTCTTAACACAAACCACCATAATCTCCCCCAAGGGTCTATGCCAGGGATAGTAAATTTCTGACACTTGACCTGTCTGTGTTCATTGCAGATATTACTATTCCATCAAAGCATTCTTTCCTACTGAACCTAGACATGATCTCAGATTGACATTTGTATATGAGATGAAACTTATTTGCACTCTCTGGCAAACACAAATTATTCTTGTATTTTTAATAAATATTCCTTGAATGTTTAATTATTTATGATATAATTGTGAGCAGATGGCAGCCTACAAGTTATCCACTTATTCTGTGAGAGAGGAAGTAATATCTTGCTTGCAAATCGCTCCTCATGGGATATATTATGATCAGTGCCTAGACAGTTTCCATTTTTCAATTTTATGAATATCCTCCATGCAGAATGCCAGTATAGTACTGCATGTGTTATGGAATGTCAGATCAATTAGAACAAGTCAAAAGACTTGAGAATAGACACTAATTTGTTGGTATTTAGTGACTTTAGAAAAATTGTCTTTAGTAGTGAAGTCACTAGAACCCAAATACCTTATATTTTTCTCATTGAGTGGATAAAATCTGAGTATTGAATCAGAAATAAACTTTAAGAGGTCTGGAATTTTGGAGAATTATCCCAGAGGCCTTCTGAAAAATAACACATGGCCAGGTATACATATTTAATTATATCAACTTTGTTTTTCTTACACACTTTGAAATATTTGGAAAGCTACTGGCTTAGGTTAACAAACCTAGGTAGAACCTGAGGTTTAATTCCTGCTCAGTTTTTAGACTAGATAAATTGCCTCTGGGGTAATGTAGGTTCTCTTTAAATCCAGGCAATTTGTGTCTGTTTATTGCTCCTTGTTGGAATAAGTGAATTAATAAAATCTTTACTAGACAAAGTAACTTGCAAGAATCAGTAATGGAGAGCAGGCACAGTCATCATCCATGAAATGGATGTGATATTGCTAAATGCCTTAATTGGAGCTGATTCTATTAAATATCAAGATAATGTGCTGATCATGTTCAATTTTTCCCTCACTTTCAATATTTGATAATTTTTAAATGTAGGGTTTTGTTCTGAGTGATGGATATCTGAATACAATTATCCTGGTTCCAATGGCTAAACTGATGCTTCTTTAGAAATATAGATAGTAGAGAATCAAAACCACTAACCTCTGAGTAGTAGAAATTAATGCAGTCAGTGTTTATAAAATAATTTAGATCTGGACCCAGATTCTGCAATAACTGCAGTCTTATTGAATGTTTATTTTACCCTGGACAAAACTTTGTGCTTGTATGAGGCAACATGTAATTTCCACTCTTCTTTAGTAGAATTTTAACTTTCCAGGGTTATGTCTGTTCTTGTGGGTTAATCATTGCAATTTCTTATGTCTCTGGAAGAAGTCACACTAAGATAATGCCAAGGCACCATTATTTAATAACTCATCTAAAAATATATTTCAGCATTTATATTACCTTCCAAAAAACTTTCTGTAGCCTGTAGGTATAAAAATCCCAAGAATCCATGTTTAATTTTTCCAGTCTTTTTGGACAACCTCTAAACACTAACTCCAAAAGTCTTAATCCTTCTTACACCCCCAAATATAAATGCACCAGTCCTTCTGCATTAGTCCATGGGTCCATGCTCTACCCATTGACTTATCCTCGTGTCAACACTTGCTCCCTCCTCTGTCTCTACCCCTACTCCAATACCAGATCAAGTAGCAACGCGAGGAGTAATTCAAGAATAGGGCCAGATTTCCTGCCATCAAGCAATTACTACCTTTTTAAGGTAGTAACAAAATATGCTTACCATCTTACTACCTGCAAAACCACATATATATGTGTATATATCAAAAATTAAAAACTTAAGTGAGTATATGTATCCTTGTTTGAGTATGAAGATGAACAAAATCCATTTTTAGATGCCAGAGTAAAATTTTGTGGTATTACACACACAGACACACACACACACTCCTACCTTATGGTGTCTCTCTGTACAAAAATTACAAGAATTAAGCTGCCAGCTGTCTCAACTGAGAGCTTTCACTGTAATTATTTCATTAATTTTATATGATGTACAATAGTAAGTTTATCTGCACAGTTAAGTGTTTTTGCAGTTAAAACTCCATCAGACTTTTTAGAATAAACAAACAGAGCTCATTCTCCCTCGTGTAAGATCTTTTGTTTTTAACTTTGTATATTGTTTTTGCACTGTCATTAAAACATAACTTCACAATCTAGAGTGAAACTGACCCAGCTTAGTTTAGGAACCAGAATTCACACTCAATAAATGTTTGTTGGATGAAAATATACTTTATAGACAAAATTTAAAAAAAAATCCAGTATGCTTGATGGTTTATTGATGGATGAGATGGGTACTGTGTTCTACATTCTCTATTTCCTGGTAGTGGTCTCTTACTTTTGAGTAGAAG
The DNA here is from genome assembly GCF_023699985.2 of Odocoileus virginianus. Lineage (NCBI taxonomy): Eukaryota > Metazoa > Chordata > Mammalia > Artiodactyla > Cervidae > Odocoileus > Odocoileus virginianus. The sequence continues at coordinate 55,803,455 of NC_069683.1, forward strand.
TTGGAGGCAGAAGCTGGAGGAAGTAGACACCAAGCTAACAAAAGTCCCACAAGTGGGAAGGGATGACTAGAGAAAATAATACAAAACAACTGAGGTTTCTAGCTTCCTGAGGGGTTGATATTTTGGGAAATTGTGTCAGTCAAAAGAGGTCTGAATATCATTGTAAAGTTACTCAGCTCAGCTCATCTCAATCATTAAAACACACAAATACAGGAATGAAAATGCCAATGTTAAACTATAGTGATCTCTGAGATGCATTGAATCTCTTCCTTTAATTAAATTTATATTTTCAAAAAATGTTCTCTGAAAAACTGTGTATGTTTTACTAGTGAAGTCACATTTGAGCAATTGAATTATTATAGAACTGTTACTGCTTCTTTCTCTGTCTCTTCTGTGAACATTGAGATGAAAAACTAATATCAAATGGTATCTGAAAAAAGTTATGGTTGAGGGGAAAAAGTAAAGGCCTGAGTTCTAATCCATTTACTGTCATTAACTAGATGGAAATCTTGGGTGCATTTCTTATCTCTAGCCCATTTTTTAAAAAAATCATGTCCTCAAGACTAAGTTTTTTCCAAGAATTTTCCCACTTTGGTTATCTTTTCTCTAAAGCATAATAAATCTTTCTATTCCTATGGGGTCATGCTGATCTATTCTGTTTTTTTCCCATCTTAGTTTTAAAAAATAAAATGAAACAATATTATGTCTTCATATTCCTCTAGTTAAAATCCCTTCAACTCTAATGTCCAGAAAATTGTTTATACAACTAATTTTCCTTATCGTTCCACCAAAACTGATTCAATAAACATTATGGAAGTCTTTATATTTTCAAATGCAAAAGATGATTTTCTAGAATCATAGACCACTACACCGTGAAACATTTTCCCATCTTGCCATTCTAATATCATGCTTTTCTGATTTCCTCCTACCCCAGGCTATGCCTTGTCAGTTTCCTTTATTGGTTCCTCTCCTCCTCCCCTCTCTCTTCCTGAAATTTCCTTTGATCATCTCATCTCATTTCCACAGCCTTGTGAACACTCAGCACTTGTTCCTACTCTCCCAAGAAACTCTGTCAAAGTTCCTTGCAGTTGAACAGAATCTTTCCTTGAAAGAGCCATACTGTAAGTCATGACACAACTTCTGGCCTTCAATAATGGATGGAGTGCATTGAGCTCTCAACTCTGGAGGTAGTTCTGTGGGGTAGTGAAGTTTGCAAGCTCTTGGTCCAGATTGCTCAGATTTATGTCACATCGCTGCAGCTTATGTACTCTCCCAGGATCAGTTTATTCACCTCTAGTATGAGGATGATGATGATAACGGGACCTACATCATAGCACTGGTGTAAGGGTGAGTTAATAAGTATGAAGTGCTTAGACAAGTAACCAGTCTGTAGTAAAATCTGTAAGGAACTGCAAAGGGTCCAAGACTGGCCTTACTTACCAGATAACAAGTTAGTCTGTTGCTACTACATCGATGATGGCAGAGACACAAGACCCCTGGGTGAGAGACAAAGAACTATAACACACACGGCAGAATGAAGGCAGTGAGTGTCCTGTTTGTATCACTTCCTCTCCAAGTTCTATGGGGCTGATGTGGAGGGGCCCAGGTGGACGTTATTCAGCTGTTCATCACAACAGAAGAATCCCAAGCTTAGGGACTATGACCCTTTCTAGTAGGCTGTTAGAATACCAGCTTTTTCACATATTATAATTGTAGAGTAATTAGCCTCCAATTAAAATGAATAAATTTATATTTAAAAAAAGAAAGCTCTGGGACACAGGAAAAAAGAAAAAAAAAGAATACCTGCTTTTTGCTTCTAAGGGAAATGTTAACTTTATTATATTGAGAAGTAAGAAAATCTGCTCAGAACAGAGAGACTAGTTCTATCTTCCAAGGGTACTTGCTATATAAACATCCTTGAAAAAATAATCCAGAACAAAAGGACAGTTCCTAATTCACAAGATATGTGGAAATATGAGAGACTGCTGGGGGGAACTTTCTCCAGTTAGTACTGTCAGAAAATATTGTGCCATTTCCTCTGTTTGCTATTCCTTCTTCCTCCAGGGACAATTCACTGCTTCCTCTGTGACCCACAAACCTTTGTATCTATTGTAAATATGTCATGTGTAGTATGTATAAAGGAGGTATATATCTTCTATTTCACTGCTACGTTGTGAGGTCCTTGACAGCAAGTGTTATGGCTTATCTATCTTTTACACTCTTACCCCTGCTCCTTACCTTCTATCACCTGGAAGAGTGTTTAAATTAGTTGGTGCTCAATGTATGCTTAATCACTTGTAATTTAAAAATTGAGTGTCATGGGTGCAAAGACTGAGTCTGTGTTGAAGACCATTGTCATTATTCAAAGGGAACATGTTTCATTGAGGACAGTAGAGAGGCACAACTCTCATTAAGCAAATGAATGTTTGAATTTTTAACATAGAAAACAAAATTAGAGATACTTTTAGCACAGTGCTATTTTTCAAAGACAATTTTTTTCACACTCAAGAATATAATGGTAAATTATACATTTAACCCCCATGGCATTAAAGCATACTAAAGCATTTATATAAAGTTATAATATTGTCTAGTTTAAACTTATTCTGTTTTTAAATGAATGTACAGTATAACAGATAGTCTGACTTAAATGGCTTACTCTGTTTCCTTCATTTTTTTTAGAACTGCCAATTTTTCAAGATTCTGAGAAAACTGTTCCTAGAGGCAAAGAGACACCTGTATATAGCTGCATATTGGTTCATGGTTGTATCCATGGGGTGACAGATGCTAAACAAATGCAAACTAATATGACACAAAGCTCAACTATATGATTTAGCATTAAGCATTTGGCATCAAAAGTTTGATCTTATCTGAAGTATGGATCAGTTTTGCAGAACAGTATTACATGCTTTTTCTGAGGTTAAAGTGGGGTCAAATTGTGCCTTAAGAAGGGAAAAATGAGAAAGATCTGCCCTGATGAAAATAACTGCATAGTTATTTCATGGTCTCTATTACAGTAATATTTGAAAATAAGGTTGGATTTGTGGACAAATGTGGGGGAGAATTATCTCCAGCAGTGAAGCTCCAGATAGGACTAGAAAAGACATGACCAGAGTCCAGGTACTGCAGCAAATGAAGGCCAGAGTCTGAGGGAAAAGTCATTTTGGATTCAAATTCTGGCTTGGACATTTCCTAGCTATGTAATCTTGGAAAGTTCTTAAAATTCTCAAAACTCCAGTTTCTTTGTAAGATATCTACATTTCAGACTTCCTGTGATGACTAAAAGAGATAATGCATGTATACTGCTGAGTCCAATGCTGACACAATAGAAGTGTGCTATAATTCGCAACTTGCGTATGCATTTATTCAAAAAAGAATTGACTCAAAAAAAGATCTACTTAGCTAATGGTTTACTTTTAGCTGCTAAAAGTGCTTTTCAGTAATTCACGGCTGAGACTTGTTGATCTTATTTCTCTCAGGATTTTCTAGAATTCTAATTTTTAACCTTCACTGCTTTCCTTGGATCGACAGGCCATCTTTCTTTTATTTAAATGAGACAATGTATGAGATACATTTAGGATAATACATAAAGTGAGATATGCTCCCCATATTGGTAGAGATGTCGCTAATTTTCATCACCATACACTTTGCAGGGCTTTGCTTCCATTTGGAGCAGCCTTGTTCACCTGATTCTTCCTGATCACATCTCCACAAGTGACGGATTTTGAAGCGACTCACAGCTTCATGCACACTGCTCAGAACCCCAGGCATCTATTGGGGTGCAAAGTCTTTGACCTTCATGTGAGTAGCCTGTCTCCCCACCTGCTCCTCTCTCATAACTGACCAGTGTTCCATTTCCTTTAGCTGTTCCTCCTCAGAATAACAATTTGGTGTCTTTGCATGGATGAACTTTGCATTTCCTTACCTTGAACCCTAGTGAGATCTTGACCTGGCACCTGGCTCTCAGATTTCATCTCCAGCTCTTCCATTTGCCCCGAGGAATTGTAGCTTTTGTAAATACTGCAGTGAATCAAATCAAGTCCAAAGCCATGAAGGAGAGAGTATGGTTTCAGACACTCATTATACTGGTTTCAGTGTCTGCTAGCTGTCCTAAGAATTCAAATGTTCCCAGAGAGTAAAATATCTCAAACAAAATTATAACTACTGTCACAAACCAGGTCTCAGTAAGTACATACACATGCAGACTGTCTACTTTTTAGATCCTTATTTTGTTTCTTCAGCAAGATCTATTCTTGAAGAGTTTACTTAAGGCTCACATTCATACAAGTAACTTAAAATGCAACATGGCAGTTTAAGAGAACAATAAGTGAACACATCTCTTCTGACAACCTCATAATCTTCACCTGATACAGTCAGGAATGTGGGTGATAAAAAAATGTAGGCTATATAAGGCAGTGAAATACTAAGGAGAAGAAGAAAAGATAGAAGAATCTTAGTAGTTGGGAAGGGATGAGGTCAAGAAAGGTGACAAAAGGGCTAGATTTGGGGATGGAGGAAGAGAGACAGAAGAGTGGGAAGAGAGACCGTATATTTTATTGAAAGGGAAGGAGAAAAACAGGGAAAGGAGCTGAAATCTTTAAATATTTCATTTGTTTTTGTATGTATAGTTTTTACCATGTACATCGAATACAAGATTTAAGGTAGATTTAATATTCTAATTTAATGAGAGGAGAGGTACAGCATAAAGTAAAGGTTATGGGTGACTGTAGGAGTTAGTGAATTTAATTCAAGCTTCATGATTATTCATGTTGTTATTTCTAGTCTTTTCAGAAAACATATGCAATGAAATTCCCATACAGTGCTCTTTGCAGACTGTGGCTTTTTCTGTTTTCATCCCACCCTCCACTTTAGTTTTTAATTGTGTTTACACAAAGTAGGCTCTAATTTCTACCAAGAGAGCAACATAATTCTCTGCTTCAGCTATATTTTGCAAAATATAAGCTAGAACAGGGGTGGAGGGATATTGTGCTAACCTTGAAAGCCTGTCAGCACGTTCCCTTCCTAAATTGACTGGCCAGATGCCTAATGGGAAAATGAACAGGGAAGAGGAATTTAGTGACATATTTAGACATGTAATGCTATAATTCTCCTTTTCAGAAAAGTGTGAAATTTTGGCCAAAGTGCAATCTTAAGAAGACAAAATTGTATGTTACACAATTCTCAATATCAAGTGTTTGTCTAAGTGGTCAAATTTTTCTAAGTGAAGGAAATAAAATAAAAGAAACTTACATCTCATAAGAACATTCATAATGGTGAGCTACGCCACGGGGTGACTTTTATTCAATCACAGTAAATTGAGACTCAGAGGGGTTAGGTAACTTATCCAAGTCTCAGAAGTAATTTCAAACCCAGTTTGGCTTAAGCTCCAAACTACATTCTACATCCAAACTTTCTTAGTTAGAAAAGAATCTTAAAATATGAGAAGACATCAGAAGTCTAGAAGTTTCTGCTGCTTTCCTGCCCCATCAATTTAGTCTTAATGAAAAAGAGAAAAATAGTATCTGCTCAAAATACTTGTAATTCATTATTTTGAAGAAGTATTGGAGCAAGGTATCTAGGTTTGAAAAATAGTATTTGTTATATCTTGCATTAATTGCATATTACTATTTTTCCAAAATAGAAATCTGGAAAATGTAGAAAACCATATAGAAGAGAATAAAAATCACTAGCAACCCTACCTGATGTGAAGAGCTGACTCATTCGAAAAGACCCTGATGCTGGGAAAGATTGAAGGTGGGAGGAGAAGGGGATGACAGAGGATAAGATGATTGGATGGCATCACCGAATCAATGCGCATTAGGTTGTGTAAACTCCAGGATTTGGTGATGGACAGGGAAGCCTGGCGTGCTGCAGTCCATGGGGCCGCAAAGAGTTGGATACAACTGAGCAAGTGAACTGAACTGAATTGAACACCACTGTATTAAGAGTTTATGCTACTTGATATCATAAAAGTGATCCTAAACTGAATAAATTATAAAAATTAATTCCTCTCTCATATAAGAATTCTGAGAACACTTCAAATATAGTACTAATTCTGTAAATCTACAGTGTGGCTTCCAAGCCTATCCTAGCCATTAAGAAGACAGGAAAGAACCATTGTAGGAGAATTTATGGACAAACTACTTTTGTTCACATCCTGTTTTCAAGAACTAAGTCACAAGGTCCCTCCTAGATATTTCTCAGGAGACAGAGTAGAATGGATTTCAGATGCAAACTGTCTCAACCCAAAGTATCTATTATTATATTTTATTTTATATCTCTACAGAATCTTAATCTATATCTACACAGTTTCAAAGCAAATCAGGATTATGTTATACCTACTGTTTTCTTGCATACTTTTCATTAGATTAAGAAAATTGACTTGCTTGCTTAGTTCTGTCCAACTCTTGCAACCCCTTGAACTATAGCCCACCAGGCTCCTCAGTCCATGGGATTTTCCAAGCAAGTATACTGGAGTGGGTTGCTATTTTCTCCTCCAGGTTGTCTTCCTGATGCCTCCTGCTGACAATTATGCCATTAAATATTGTGCCATAGCATCACTGTAATAAGGAACAGATATTCCATCATCAGGATGTGCCAGATTTTATCATCCAACCCCTCATTTTTGTTTCTAGTATTTCATTAACATAAGAGTAAGATGGATGCAAAAATCCATCCATTATGTAAAAATCTTTCTATATGTCTCAGGACAATTCTTAAAAGTCAATAGATAAGAATTTGCTAATGAATATTATAGGAAGATTGTATTAATTTGCTGTTCTTTTGCTCACTGGAGTAGTGAGTGGCTGAGAGAAGATACCCCATGTCCAAGGTCAGAGGAACCCCAGTAAGACGGTAGGCGCTGAGAGAGGGGATCAGAGGGCAACAGACTGAAACCACAATGACAGAAAACTAGCCAGTCTGATCACAGGACCACAGCTTGTCTAACTCAATGAAACTAAGCCATGCCGTGTGGGGCCTCCCAAGATGGACGGGTCATCGTGGAGCGGTCTGACAGAATGTGGTCCACTGGAGAAGGGAATGGCAAACCACTTTAGTATTCTTGCCTTGAGAGCCCCATGAATAGTATGAAAAGGCAAAAAGATAGGACACTGAAAGATGAACTCCTCAGGTTGGTAGGTGCCCAATATGCTACTGGAGATCAGTGGAGAAATAGCTCCAGAAAGAATGAAGAGATGGAGCCAAAGCAAAAACAACACCTAGTTTTGGATGTGACCAGTGATGGTAGTAAAGTCCGATGCTGTCAAGAGCAATATTACATAGGAACCTGGAATATTAGGTCCATGATTCAAGGTAAATTAGAAGTGGTCAAACAGGAGATGGCAAGAGTGAACATCAACATTTTAGGAATCAGTGAACTAAAATGGACTGGAATGGGTGAATTTAACTCAGATGACCATTATATCTACTACTGTGGGCAAGAATCCCTTAGAAAAAATGGTGTAGCCCTCATAGGCAACAAAAGAGTCCAAAATGCAGTACTTGGATGCAATCTCAAAAAAGACAGAATGATCTCTGTTCATTTCCAAGGCAAACCATTCAATATCATGGTAATCCAAGTCTATGCCTCGACCAGTAATGCTGAAGAAGCTGAAGTTGAACAGTTCTATGAAGACCTAAAAAAGCTTTTAGAATTAACACCCCAAAAGATGTCCTTTTCATTATAGGGGACTAGAATGCAAAAGTAGGAAGTCAAGAAACATCTGGAGTAACTGGCAAATTTGGCCTTAAGTACAGAATGAAACTGGAGAAGGAAATGGTAACCCACTCCAGTATTCTTGCCTGGAAAATCCCATGGATGGAGGAACCTGGTAGGCTACATTCCATGGGGTCGGACACGACTGAGCGACTAAAAAAAAAAAAAGAAAACAAAAAACCCCCACCAGAATGAAGGGGCAAAGGCTAATAGAGTTCTACCAAGAGAATGCACTGATCATAGCAAATACCCTCTTCCAACAAAACAAGGGAAGACTCTACACATGGACATCACCAGATGGTTAATACCAAAATCAGATTGATCATATTCTTTGCAGCCAAAGATGGAGAAGCTCTATAGAGTCAGCAAAAACAAAACCAGAAGCTGACTGTGGCTCAGATCATGAACTCCTTATTGCAAACTACAGATTTAAATTGAACAGACTAGGGAAAACCACTAGACCATTCAGGTATGACCTAAATCAAATCCCTTACAATTATACAGTGGAAGTGAGAAATAGTTTTAAGGGATGGGATCTAACAGACAGAGTGCCTGATGAACTACGGATGGAGGTTTGTGACATTGTACAGGAGATAGGGATCAAAACCATATCCAAGAAAAAGAGATGCAAAAAAGCAAAATGGCTATCTGAGGAGGCCTTACGGATATCTGTGAAAAGAAGAGAAGTGATAAACAAAGGAGAAAAGGAAAGATACACCCATTTGAATTCAGAGTTCCAAGAATAACAAGGAGAGATAAGAAAGCCTTCCTCAGTGATCAGTGCAAAGAAACAGAGGAAAACAACAGGATGGGAGACACTAGAGATCTCTTCAAGAAAATTAGAGATATCAAGGGTATATTTCATGCAAAGAGGGGCTCAATAAAGGGCGGAAATGGTATGGACCTAACAGAAGCAGAAGATACTAAGAAGAGGTGGCAAGAATACACAGAAGAACTGTACAAAAAAGATTTCCATGACCCAGATTATCACCATGGTGTGATCACACACCTAGAGCTAGACATCCTGGAATGTGAAGTCAAGTGAGCCTTAGGAAGCATCACTATGAACAAAGCTAGTGGAGGTGATGAAACTCCAGTTGAGCTATTTAAAATCCTAAAAGATGATGCTGTGAAAGTGTTGCACCCAATATGCCAGCAAATTTGGAAAACTCAGCAGTGGCCACAGGAGTGGAAAAGTTCAGTATTCATTCCAATCCCAAAGAAAGGCAATGCCAAAGAATGCTCAAACTATGACACAATTGTACTCATCTCACACGCTAGTAAAGTAATGCTCAAAATTCTCCAAGCCAGGCTTCAGCAATACGTGAACCGTGAACTTCCAGACGTTCAAGTGGGATTTAGAAAAGGCAGAGGAACCAGAAATCAAGTTGCCAACATCTGTTGGATCATTGAAAAAGCAAGAGAGTTCCAGAAAAACATCTATTTCTGCTTTATTGACTATGACAAAGTCTTCGACTCTGTGAATCACAAGAAACTGGAAAATTCTTAAAGAGATCAGAATATCAGACCACCTGACCTGCCTCTTGAAAAATCTGTATGCAGGTCAGGAAGCAACAGTTAGAACTGGACATGGAACAACAGACTGGTTCCCAATAGGAAAAGGAGTACGTCAAGGCTGTATATTGTCACTCTGTTTATTTAACTTATATGCAGAGTACATCATGAGAAATGCTGGAATGGAAGAAGCACAAGTTGGAATCAAGATTGCTGGGAGAAATATCAATAACCTCAGATATGCAGATGACACCACCGTTATGGTAGAAAGTGAAGAACTAAAGAGTCTCTTGATGACAGTGAAAGAGGAGAGTGAAAGAACTGGCTTAAAGCTCAACATTCAGAAAACTAAGATCATGGCATCCGGTCCCATCACTTCATGGCAAATAGATGGGGAAACTGGAAACAGTGTCAGACTTTATTTTTCTGGGCTCCAAAATCACTGCAGGTGGTGACTGCAGCCATGAAATTAAAAGACTTACTCCTTGGAAGGAAAGTTATGACCAACCTAGATAGCATATTAAAAAGCAGAGACATTACTTTGCCAACAAATTCTGTTTAGTCAAGGCTATGGTTTTTCCAGTAGTCATGTATGGATGTGAGAGTTGGACTATAAAGAAAGCTGCGTGCTGAAGAATTGATGCTTTTGAACTGTGGTGTTGGAGAAGACTCTTGAGAGTCCCTTGGACTGCAAGGAGATCCAACCAGTTCATCCTAAAGGAGATCAGTTCTGGGTATTCACTGGAAGGACTGATGTTGAAGCTGAAACTCCAATACTATGGCCATCTGATGCAAAGAGCTGATTCATTTGAAAAGACCCTGATACTTGGAAAGATTGAAGACCGGAGGAGAAGGGGACGACAGAAGATGAGATGGTTGGAAGGCATCACCGACTCAATGGACATGAGTTTGGGTAAACTCCGGGAGTTGGTGATGGACGGGGAGGGCTGGCATGCTGCAGTCCATGGGGTTGCAAAGAGTCAGACATTACTGAACAACTAAACTGAACAGAACTGATCAGTAATGTATGAAAGTAAAGATATCTGGGACTTAATGATACAAGAATCACTTACCATGGACTCTATAGAATAATTATCTCCATTACTCTTGAAATGAATTAGCTTGAAGCTCTGCTTGTATGCATTTAATTGTCATTAAAAAAATATCTACTTACTCCTCTGTTTATTCCATGAAAATAACACACTTCACTCTTTGAGTTTGAGGTTGGCCATGTGATCTGCTTTGGCCAATGAAATGTCAGTCAGTTTCATGACAGGAGCCTGAAATGTTCTTGTTGGATTATGTGGGCCCTCTTGTTCCTCTGCTTGGCCACAATATAACTTCACCTGCATAGGTTTTAGTGCAGGAAAGGTAAGACATGTAGGTAGACCAAGGCCCAGTGGATGACTTAGAGCTACCTAGCCAAGCCCAGACTAAATCAGCTACGTGTAATTGAAACCAACACCCTAATGTTGTATGCCAATGAAATTTAGTGGTGTTTATTATGCAGTAGAAGCTGATTGATACAGTGATGAAAATTCACAATACTCGAGACAAAGGAAAATCTACCCTTTGTGGAACTTACTGTTATCTGGGGCAGGCCTGCTCTAACCCTGGCTCTTTTCCCCATTCTTTGTCTGTCTCTGGGTAAGCGAACATCCCTTAATTTTCAGGTGTCAGCAGGTGAATGAGCTGAAGTTATCATCCCAGTTGTGTCATTTTATTTTTATGTTTTTTCATTTTTACTGTTTGTTTTAAACCTTAGTGCAGTCCAGTACAAGAGGCTCTTAGAGTGTGCAACAGTATTTGACTTCTAAAAGTCAAACTATAGAGAGAAAAGGAAAACAATTATTAACAGATCCAGTCAAAGACACCCATAGGGTACATCCTTTTACCCTAAATTTTATAAACGTAGTACAGTGAGATGATCAACAAAGCCTAAACCCAAGAAGTATGACTACAATGGGCAATCTATAGCTCAGTGTCTTAAATGCATAAAAATAAAACTTTACTCAAAGACAAAATAAGAATAAATATTAATACACATAGCTTAATAATTCTTATGGATAAAATTAAAGCATTTTATTCTAGAGACTGCTCAAGATTCTGCTTTTTATCTTAGGGCATCTTTTTGGTGTTTTCATCATTTTACTCATTCATAGGAACTTTGCAAGACCATTCCATGGATAACACCCTCAAACCTGCAGCTGCTTTATTCATTGAACACTTATTGAGAACAGAGTATGTGCCAGGAACCCTGTTAAAGACTAAGGTTGTAAAGATGAGAATGCACATCCCCTGAGTTCTGCAAGTTCACACCCCAAGAAAGGAAGAGCGATGTGAAATACAATTTAGTTTCAGAAGTGCCACAGTAGGACAGTGGGCAAGGTGCTGTCTAAGGAGGTACACCCAAGCCTCAATGCTGTGTCCTGCTTGCACTGGACCAGAGCATGTCACATTCCAGTGCCTTTTTGGCGTTCTCACTCCTGATCGCTCTCTCCCAAGCCATATTCTCTTATCCTCATGTTCCCACTCGCTCTTATCCCACTTCCTTTTAAATAAATTATTTCTATCTTCTATGGCCTTGCTGGTAGAAAAATCCCTATCAGACCCCTTTCCTTACCTTTGGCCCCAAACCTAACTCCTCTTTCCAGTAGGTTTAACTACAGTTTACAGAATGTTTGGAAGACCACACTGGAGTTTTGTCCTATACAGAGGTGACCTAAAGAGAAAATAATTTAGAAGTAGCTGAAGAGCCTACTATCTTCTTACCTGCCTGAGACAAGAGTGGATTATTTTTATTGTGTTCATTTTAGACATGCCATCAGTGTGGGATCAGTACTAGCAAATTCAATAGAGAAGAAAGCAATCCATGGGCTCTACTCCTTCCTCTCCAAGGAGCTCCTAATGCGCTCTCCAAGTGAGCCTAATTAACTATTAGGCTCTGTTTTTTCTGACAATTATGCCAAAACCTCCTGATTAATGACTGAGGAAGCTTATCAATTATTAAATAGTTAAGGGCAAGTGTTTGCCAATTGGCAGGGTATTTTGGTACATATAAAATGGTTGCTTTCTAAACCTCCACATACCCTGGGGATTAACTGGGGTTCCTTATATAAACAAGACCTGAAGACCTCTCATTTGGAGATTCGGATGGGTACAAAGGATCCAGAAACTCTGTATCATTGTTCTAAGTCCTCTGCTGACTTATAATCATCCTGATGAGGGAATCACTAAAGTTTTGGGGGATAATGTAGTTATTGAGACATTTAATCTTAATACTCTATAAATTATTTCCTTCTCTCACAGTCAGGACAATGACTATGATCTTGTTTTCTTAGACCACAACGATAGTGGAAAACTGAGGTTGATAGGCTCCCAAGCTCCAGAACTCAGCAAGATTCCAGGTTCTTGGGTCTGAGAGTCCTATAGTTAGTGATAGATTTTGATTTTGTCTTCCATATACATGTGTATAAGCAGAAGGGGGGCAATTTCATGATCCCATCCCTTCTTAAGAGGTCCTGGGGAGGGCTTCCAAGTTGGACAATTCCAGAGGCACTATTTATAGGTTACTAAATGTGTTGTCTTTTGAGTATTTTAAAAAATCTTCTCTTCATTTTAGCTAACAATGTTTAGCTGTTCCCACCCCCCACCCCTAGACTGCTAAGAATTATAGTAGGCTTTGCCTTCTGAAGGTTGCCTTGCTCTTTTTCAGGTTATGATATAACATATAGTATAACAGTAGCTATAGAATGAGTAGTGTCTAGATTCCTGTTGAGGGGTCCAGACACTACTCAAAGTAGTGATCTAGATCTGTATGGGGGAATTCATCCTTGACTTCTACAAGTTCTTTTCCCAGAAATTTCATAGGATATTGACTCACTAAGATTCCTTCGATGTAGGATCCATTCCCTTTTAACACAAGAATCTAGCTCTAAGCTAGCTTGTAAACACAAGCAAAGTGTCCCTTGTAAACACAAGAAAAATGTCCTTACTTACTAAGACCCCTCCACTGAAGTTCCACAGTTACAAAGGTGCTTGTGTAGAGCCTTTTATTTCTTTTAGAGAATCACAGGCACATATGTATACACACACACACACATGCACGCACACAGACACACACACAGAAAAGGTGAAGGATTGGGGACTGGGTGCTGGGAGGAAATAAGTAATATAAAAATAGGTACAAGTGTTACCTGGTCTGCTCAATATGGAATCTGTGATCACTAGGCAACGTGTATCTGTGAACAGGTGCTGTTTAAATCACAGAAGAAATGTGCTCTCAAGAAATTTACCAGATTTGGCAAGACTAGGACATCTGAAATAATATCAGATCATAGAAGGTAGAATATAATTAAGTGCTAAAAGACTTGTGGAAAAGACTACACTAAAGTGTTTCAGGATTCCACAGCATTGTCTTCCTTCTGTGCATTTCCCCATACAAGCACCACCAGGAAGAAAATGAACAGGCTCGACTGGATTAGGCCACATGTCTTACCTTCCGAGAACTTTTTCCCCCCCCCAAACTATCTTATCTCTTCTTTTTCCTTTTTTGTTTTAACCTAGCATCTATGCATAACAAATGTAAAAAAAAAAAAAAAGCTAAGTACGAAAGTGGGAAAGCCGCCTCCTTATTTTAGAGCTTGACAAGATGTGTTAGCTGTTACATTTTGAGCTCTGTAGGATGTCAGGCACTTTAGAGCAGGGGTGGCATCTATCTTTATTGTGCTACTTGCTCAGACATCCTATTCGGATGAAATCATCTCCTTTTTTTTTTTTTTATTATTTTAAAACAGAGTTTGTCAAGGTCTGTAGCATTCCTTCTAAAGAGGTAATGTGTCCACTAGTTTCACGTGTAAATCTGGCACTCCACTGCAGAACCGTGTGCTGCTAACTGCATCCAGGGCTCCCGTGGGAGCTTGTGTGCCTTTGCCTCAGCTTTGCAAAGTGCCACCTGGCAGATGCAAGCTCGTCGTGGCCTTTCCTCGGGCCTCCAGGGACACAGCTGCAGGAGAGCACGTTTCTTGTGGTCTCACGCCACTTGTCATCACACCAGATGCTCTGAAATGCCTGCTCTTGTGTGGCAAGTGGCTGCCTTTGCTGCCCAGGGGAGTTACCTGGAGAAGCTTTATAAAACACCAAGGCCTGGGATCTACTCGAGAGATTCTGATTTAATGGGTCACAGAAGAGTGTGGCCTGGGCATCTACCCTTAAAATCTCCCTAGGTAATTCTAACACACAGCCAAGGTTGAAGCGGCATGGGAGGTGTGGGCGTGAGACTGTTTGGTGGGAATTAAAATGTAAGTAAGGCTAAAATAGAACTTTAAAATAAATCATGTGACAGAATGTGCACATTCAGATCAGCATTTCTCTTTTGGAACTGTCTGTAAGGGCCTACTGTGTCTTCTCTTAAACCTCGGCTGTGGGGACCAAACCTTGAACTTTGAGGCTGGGGTGCGCCTTGGCAGTAACCACATGACTGCCCGGAGAGCCGCCACTGAGTTATTTTTGATTCCAATGAGCGGGGTGACTTTGATGTGGTGAGACTGGTTTGTTTCACTCCATTCTCCATCCACCTGCTAGAATTATCTTAAAGACACATAAATCTGATTACACAATTTCTTTCAGTGGCTTCCCATCAGGATGAAATCCAAAGTTCTTATCAAGGTGCTCACAGCAAAGGGGCTCCTTTCTGCCACCCCACCTTTGTCTCCTACAGCCCTGCCCCCCTCCAACACATCAGCCAAATATATTCTGCTGAACTCCTTGAGCTCACCAAATATATTCCCACCTCAGGCCTTTGAACTTGCTGTTCCATTTGTGTGGAAGATTCATTTCCTCAGACCTCCAAGCGAGTTCCTTCCTGTTACTGAGGTCTCAGTGCAGGCCTTGAGCCTTCAGAGACACTCTCCCTTCCACCCTATCTGTTCTAGTCACCCTCCAGTATCAGCTCACTGTCTAGTCACCCATGCGACCAGCTTTGTTGTTTCTATAGCACCCACTGCTCTCTCACGGAGAAGGCAATGGCACCCCACTCCAGTACTCTTGCCTGGAAAATCCCATGGACGGTGGAGCCTGGTGGGCTGCAGTCCATGGTGTCGCTAAGAGTCGGACATGACTGAGCGACTTCACTTTCACTTTTCACTTTCATGCATTGGAGAAGGAAATGGCAACCCACTCCAGTGTTCTTGCCTGGAGAATCCCAGGGACGGAGGAGCCTGGTGGGCTGCCGTCTATGGGGTCACACAGAGTCAGACACGACTGAAGCGACTTAGCACCACTAGCACCACCAGTTCTCTGAAATTCCCTGGTTTATTGGTAAATCTGTTGTATGTCTCTCCAAACACCAGAATGTAAGCTCCTTGAGAGTGGGGCCTGGTTTGTGTTAGTCAATCTCAAATCCCCAGGGCCTAGAACAGAGAGTAGCTGGTACCTATTAGGCACACAGTAATTGCTGTTGGAAGGAAGGGAGACAGAAAGAAAAGACACAAGGAAGGAGAATGTATCAGAAGGTAACAAGTAGTTGATAATCTCTTCCCATCCCCCATTTTCCAAATTTATCATCTGTCTGCAGGTGCAGTTAACCTTGCTCCTCCCCAGAACTAGAAACCAGTGGAATCTGGATGCCAATATCTCTGTAGCCTTAGTTGCTCCTCTTTCAGAGCTGATAGGTAACTCTTTTAGTGACATTTCCAGCAGAAGCTGTCATGAGCGGAAGCCAGAATCTCTATGATCATTCAGAGAAGCAATAACCATCAGCAAATTTTCGTTAAGTTCAAACATCAGAACTGGTAGTACTGAAACATTTTAATAGTCCATGTAGGTGATTGAGACTCTATGTCCTATATCTATGCAAGGTTTCTAAAAATTAAAAAAAAAATCTGTGTATGAAATATATACTGCAGGAATACATGATGACAGTTACCATCTACCAAGTGCCTACTATGTGCCAGCTCTGAGCCAGCTCCCTAGCACACACTCTGGGGCTTACAGGAATGGAGAAATAAGAGCTGTATAGTTCTTATTTCATGCAGGCAGTGGATATAAAGGAAGACCAACAGCTGCTACAGAAAAAATAGAGGCTCCAAATGAAATATTCAAAAGGTCACATGTGTACAGTGCAGTTTGTAAATTCAGTCCTCTCTCTCATTTGGATGATCTTGAAGAAAACTGCAAGAAACACAGACCTTCATTTGAGTGGGAGAGTAAGCCATCCTCTGGGACTTCTAATGGTAACATTCTGTTTCCATATTTTCAGAATAAGACACTAACAAATTTTCTGATTCAATAGTCAGAACACCTGGTGTAATTTGCAGTCTACTTTTCAAATGCTGGTGCTTATGAATATTTAGATTTTGTTCATATCAGTGTGGTTCTACCTGAGAATCTTGAATGCCCCACACATCCAGATGGTTTGCTAGGTCCTTCTGGTGATAACATTAAAAAATCTTACTGCTTTGCATGAGAAACAGCATGGCAATCTGTACCAGGTGGGAACAATGGAATATCACACTCCATATGTATGAAGAATCATCTTTTGCCTAGGAGTGTCTTCCCACCTCCTCAATTTCCCCTCAGGTTCTTTCTTCCTGCTGGAAGAGGAGGTGGAATGAGGGTTGTAGCAATATTTTATGGTCCATTTGCTGCTTTCTGTTCTTGTCATCTCTGCTTCTCCTTATGCTTTTCTCAAGGACTGGAGAGGCACACAGGAGAACTATATGATGTAATTTTAGCTGTCCTGGGAAGGATAGCCTGATAAGCACAGATTGCTT
Organism: Odocoileus virginianus; assembly: GCF_023699985.2. Taxonomy (NCBI): domain Eukaryota; kingdom Metazoa; phylum Chordata; class Mammalia; order Artiodactyla; family Cervidae; genus Odocoileus; species Odocoileus virginianus. The sequence goes on from NC_069683.1 coordinate 55,820,456, forward strand.
GCTATCAGCTTGTTTATCATGGGGGCCTGTATTATACCATTAGTTCATGTTCTTTCGCGGTTTGGTTGTGACTTATCACATTACCCAATACCTGCATATGGAAGAAATGGGAGTGTCAAGAGGGAGAAGGAAGTAAGGAGGGATGGTTGGTCAATGAGCTAGTGCCCTTGGAAGAGGCATGAGAGAACAGTGCAAGAAGACTGAGTCTAAGATAAGAGACAGTGATTCAGAAAGGGAAGAGAAAGATGCTAAGCATCATCCCTGGGAGTATGCCAATACCAATACCAACACCAATACATATGGACTATCTTTTTTCCTTGGGGAAGCATCTCTTTCTCAATACATCACTGGCTGTTCTTATTCAGTACTCTGTCCTTCTCCTGTTCTCATCTCCTCTAGATGCTTTCCCAATGATCTCATCTATATCTGTGACTTCTATTATTACTTGTGTGTTGATGACTCTTAAATCTCAGTCATCAGTTCAGATGTTCATTCCTGAACAACTCCTCCTGGATGTCCCAGAGCATCTCAAATCTGACAGGTACAAATGCAAACTCTATTTCTCTGCCTTACTCCATACCTTCCAACCAAACCTGCTTCTTCTGCCTTATTTTCCACCTCTATGAGGACCAGCATATGACCAGGAGGCCACATTAAGCAAATGTCACTCTTCCCATGTCCTAGGGATGTCACCCTTTCATGTTCTCCCCCATGCCACTGATCGTATTGCCACTACTTAAAGTGGGTCCTCCCCATTTCTTACCTGGAATCCTGGTGATCTCACCTCTTGTTCCAGGTCTCCACTCTATGATAATATTTTCTCATGGTCTCATGCTTTACACAGGCTCTCACTAACTGCAATAAGCATTATTATACTAACTACCTTTTATTGAGTTTTTGCTATTTCCCATAAATTGTCTTCAATCCTCATAATAATCCTGCAAAGTACCTGTCATTACTGAGGAAGTAAGCAACACATCTTACATTAGCACTCAGGGGCTGGTAATTTAAAGCTCTGCTCTTTTCAGTGCTCTCTTTCAGCATTTTCTCCACCCTCAACTGTTCACTCTGCCTCCTGTTTCTCTGCTGTGCCTCATCAGTTCCTTCACACTTTCAGTATTGAAGCTGGGAGTTAGCTTCCACAAGCCACCACTTTTCATTACACATCAACTTGTCACAATCTATGTTACACGCCTTTTTTAGACTTTGATTCCATTCTCTGTTACCCTGTGAATACCATGAAATTAGAGACTCTCCATATATATCATTTTTTAAATCCTCTCTCTATCTATATGGACCTTCTTCTGAAAGGGTTTAAAGCTATTGGGGTAAATATTGAGTCTTTTATTTTTTATTTCCATTACTTAGAACCACTCCTGATACATAAAATGTGTCAGGTAAAGTGTTATGAATGAATGAATGATATCAATAAAACTCTTTGAAGGAATAGCCAGGATTAGCAAAAGCTTCATTTCAGTGAAGAGGACTGTGAAGCTTGAGCAGGTTGGATGGGTCTGCTTGAGGACAGAGTGATGCAATTAGTACTGGATATTTGTCTCCTAGTTCAGTAGGAGACAAAGCAGTACCATAACGTCTATGGTTTTTGTTGCTTTTTAATACCTTTGCTTAATTTCTCCTCAGTGGTCCTTTTCTTTCTTCTTTCTCTTCCTTTTCTATTATCACTTTCTGAAAAGAGGCCTAGGGTTACTCTTATGCCGCTTTTGCAGCTCAGGGCACACAAACGTGTAAATTTATGTTTTCCTAGACTCTAATTTGGCAGTTTGCCCGTCTCCTTACCTCCATCTGGAAAAGGGATTCCTTCTCAATAATGCGATAATATGTCTAGCTTTTCAATTTTTCCAACTAAACATGATCTTGGCCCATTTCAGTACCCTACATCCTACCTTTAGATGATAGAGCACATAGATTTCTTCTATTCAATCAGCAGCTCTTCAAGAAGTGCTGTGCTTTCTGTGCAATTGTGTTCGACTCTTTGCGACCCCGTGAACTGTAGCCCATCAGGCTCCTCTGTCCATAGAGCTTTCCAGGCAAGAATACTGGAGTAGGCTGCCATTTCCTGCTCCAGGGAATCTTTCCAATCCAGGATTGAGCTTAAGTCTCCTGCAGTGGCAGGTGGATTCTTTACTGCTGTGCCACCTTAAGAAGTGCTCTTGGTCTCTATCAAGAATCAACATTCATCTCTTGTTGAAAGCTGGATAGAAGCAGCCAAAATTTGGCAATCTCTAAAAGACTTGATGAGGGCTTCCCAGGTGGCATTAGTCATAAAGAACCCTCCTGCCAATGCAAGAGACATAAGAGATGTGGGTTCAATTCCTGGGTCGGGAAGATCCCCTGGAGGAGGGCATGGCAACCCACTCCAATATTCTTACCTGGAAAATTCCATGGACAGAGGAGCCTGGCATGCTATAGTCCATAGGGTCACAAAGAATCAGACACAACTGAAGCGACTTAGCACACACTCACAAGACCCTGATGAAATATTAACTCCTCATTATTTTCCAAAATGCATCTTTTTATCCAATCAAACAAGGGGAACTTACCTAACCTCTCAAGTTCTTCTTCTATTAATAAGGATGATCATAATAATACTTATCTTATATGATTATTGTGGAGGTTCAATGGGTTAACTCACATAAATGCTTTCAAGAACAAATATATTTACATTTGTGGGGTTGCTCTTCTCCCTGCTCTAGGCTTTCATAGAGAATTGAAAGCTGTATTTGAAAAAGATCTGAATTTTGTAAAATGGAAACTTCCATTGAGACCACTGTTATTCAAATTTCCTTTTGTGAAGAATGATAGGGAAAAATCCTTCAGATCTCAAGACAAGAGTTGTCTTTCTTATGATATCCATCTTTCCTTCTAGCAAGTAAGATGTACTTGAATAAAGCTCACCTATTTCCATCTCTTAAGAAATATAGAGATGGGTTTTATGTTCAGACAGAACTTTCTATCATCTTTCTTACTTCTGCTATTTGCCTTTTATCTTTTCATTTTAAATGATATTAATCTAATTATACACTGTCTTAAAAAGTTTTTGAAGTCCTACAGAATTAAGTTCTAAATATACAAATAAATGAAGGTATTAGGCATAGAAAAAACATTTTATCAGTCTTAGCCACACATTAATGTTTACATCAGCATGATGGACCCTACATCTACAGACAGGTGAACTTTGGTAGGGAGGATTCTAAGATGGTTCCTAAAATCCCTGACCCCCCCCATAGATGTACTTGCTCTGTATTATTTCCTCTCCTTCAATAAGTGGAATGTGTGAAAATACTGGGATTTCACTCTCATGATCAGGTTTGTAATCAGTTCACTTTTACTGAATTAACCTGGGTGGGCCTGACTTGAACAGGTGAAACTTTTAAAATGAAAGTGTCAGTGCCCTGCTAGCCTTAAGGAAGATTGCAAACAGTGTACTGCAGAGTTCTTTCATAGGGGCAATGTGGCTAGGACCTGAACAGTGGCCCCTTTTCTTTCTGGCCACACTGTGGGGTATGCGGAGGGCTTCCCAGGTGGTGCTGTTGGTAAAAAACCTGCTTGCCAATGCAGGAGACATAAGAGATGTGGGCTCGATCCCTGGGTTGGGAAGATCCCCTGGAGGAGGGCACGGCAGCCTACTTCAGTATTCTTGCCTGGGAAATCCCATGGACAGAAGAGCCTGGGGTCACAGAGTTGGATGTGAAGAGCGACTAACACTTTCACTTTCATAAGTTGTATACAAACACACACATTCTCTCTCTCTCTCTCTCTCTCTCTCTCACACACACACACACACATTATACACGGCTGTAATTAAGCAGCACCACTTCTGCTGCATTCTGTTCATTAGGTGAAGCAGATCACCAGCCCAGGTTGGGTACATGAGACAAGCGCTCGGGCCTGGTGCACTGGGAAGACCCAGAGGGATCGGGTGGAGAGGGAGGTGGGAGGGGGGACTGGGATGGGGAATACATGTAAATCCATGGCTAATTCATTTCAATGTATGACAAAAACTACTGTAATGATGTAAAGTAATTAGCCTCCAACTAATAAAAATAAATGGAAAAAAAAAAAAAAAAAAGAAGTGAATCACTATCTTGGCCTGTAATTCAAGGGGAAGAAAATCAGGTTACATCTTTTGGATGGGTGGGGTATCAAATAATTGTCAGACATGTTTTAAACTCTTCACATCTCCTAGTGTAGTGTAGTGAAGCCACTCAGTCGTGTCTGACTCTTTGTGACCCCATGGGCTGTAGCCTACCAGGCTCCTCTATCCATGGGGTTTTCCAGGCAAGAGTACTGGAGTGGGTTGCCATTTCAATGAGACCCTGTTCTTGCCTTCTTTGTAAATTCTATGTAATGTTATCACATGTGTAATAGTGGAATTTGTGTAACTACCTTCATGATGGCTCTCTGGCATTTTATAGTCACATTACCCTCTCCCTCCTAATCCCTGACCCCTGGCAACTACTGATTCTCTTTCACCTCTATAATTATGTTATTTCAAGGATATTAAATAAATAGAATCATACAGTATTTAATCTTTCGAGTACTGCTCTTGTCATTTAGCGTTGTTTCCTAGAAGTCCATCTAAGCTACACATATCAAGAGTTCATTCTTTTTGTTGCTGAATGATATTCCAAGATATGGATGAGCCACAATTAGTTTAACCACTTATCGGTTAAAGGTTATTTGGGTTGTTCCAATGTTTGGTTATTGGGGATACAACTGTTAAAAATATTTGCAGGTTTTTGTATGAAGTTTTCATTTATATTTATTTCATTTATATTTCAAGTTTTCATTCATTTTGAATATAGGTTTTCATTTCACTGGGATAAATGCCTCAGTTCAGTTCAGTCGCTCATTCGTGTTCGACTGTTTATGACCCCGTGGACTGCAGCACACCAGCCTTCCCTGTTCATCATCGACTCCCAGAGCGTGCTCAAACTCATGTCCACTGAGTCAGTGATGTCATCCAACCATCTCATCCTCTGCCATCCCCTTCTCCTCCCACCTTTGATCTTTCCCAGCATCAGGGTCTTTTCCAATGAGTTAGTTCTTCACATTAGGTGGCCAAAGTACTGGAGTTTCAGCTTCAGCATCAGTCCTTCTAATGAAAACGCAGGACTGATCTCCTTTAGGATGGACTGGTTGGATCTCCTTGCAGTCCAAGGTACTCTCGAGTCTTCTCCAACACCACAGTTCAAAAGCATCAATTATTCGGCACTCAGTTTTCTTGATAGTCCAACTCTCACATCTATACATGACCACTGGAAAAACCATAGCATTGACTAGATGGACCTTTGTTGACAAAGTAATGTCTCTGCTTTTTAGTATGCTGTCTAGGTTGGTCATAACTTTCCTTCCAAGGAGTAAGTGTCTTTTAATTTCATGGCAGCAGTCATCACTGGCAGTGATTTTATAAATGCCTAAGAGGCCATTCTTCCCAATCTATTTTCCAGAGAGGTTGTACTGCTTTGTACTCCCACCAGTAATGTCTGAGTGATCCAGTTTTTGTGCATGTTTGCCAGATTTTGATATTATAACTATTTTAATTTTATCCATTATGATACTTTTGTAGTGGTATCCTGTGGTTTTAATTTGCATTTCTTAATGGTTAATAAGGTTGAATATCTTAACGCGATTATTTGCCATTGGCATGTTCTCCTCATTTAGATGACTGTTCCTGTCTTAGTTCATTTTCTATTTTTTTTACTTTAAGTTTTGACAGTTCTTGATATGTTCTAGACACAAGCTTTGTCAGACATATGATTCTTAAATATAGTTTCCCAATTTCTAGCTCATTTTTTCTCATAATTGGACATTTTGCAGAGTAAAAAATTTTTATTTTGGTGAGGTACAATTTGTTGATTTTTCCTTTTATGTACTGTATATTTGATTTCAAGTCTAAGAACTCTTAACCAAGAAGATTTTTCTATGTTTTTTCCTTAAAAAATTATAGTTTATAGTTTTATGACTACAGTCAATACTTGTTTCATGACTTAACATATACATTGTTTTGACAAATGTTTCATAATCACTTGAGAGGACTGTTACTTTACTCAGATATTTTATATCTTTATTGATTTTTTTGTATACTTTTTTGTCAATAACTGAAAGATGTATGGTAAAACCTACAAAGATGATTGTGTATTTTTCTATTTCTTATTTTACTGTCAAATTTCCTTCCTAAATTTTGAAACCATGTCATCAGAAAATTACAAATTTACTAGTGATATCTATTGCTAATGAATTGATCTGTTAGTCATTATGAGATATACTGCCTTATCCTTCATAATACTTCTTACTTAGAGTCTATATTTTTATGTTAGTATACCTACTTCAGCCTTCCTTTGATAAGTGTTTGAGTGGTGCATCTTTTTACTTTTATTTTCAATTTATTGTGTCCTTATGTTTATAGGATATATCCTATAAATAGCATAGGGTTGTATTTTTTTCTTTTTATGCCGAACAATTGTCTTTTAATTAGAGTGTGTAATTGTCTAGACTTAATATAATTTCTTGTATAATTGGGGTTAAGGCTACCACCTTGTTATTTGTTTTTTGTTTGCCTCATTTATTTTCCTTCTTATAATTCTTTATTCTTTGCATGTTATGGGATAATCAAATATTTGTATTGTTACATACTTTTATTAATTTCTTAGTAACAACTTCTTTTAATAGTCCTCCTATTTTATTTTTTACTGTCCTCCTTAAGTTAATACTTTAAATATTTCTTGAGCAACCCAGTAATCTTATAACAATTTAACTCCAATTGCCCTGTTTTTTGTATTACACTATTATAAATATGATATTTTTTGTAAACAATATTACTTTATAATTACCACATATTACCCCTTCTAGTACTTTTAATTCCTTTCTGCAGCTCTGAGTTTCCACCTGTTTCATTTTTCTTCATCCTGGAGAATTTCTTGTAGCATTTCTTGCAATGTGGATATGCAATGAATTTCTTTAGCTTTTATTCATCTGAAACTATCTTGATTTTTTTTTTCATTTTTAAAGATATTTTCACAATTAGAATAAATCTTATTGTTGCTATTTTGAGAACTAATGTCTTTTTTTCTCTTAAAACTTTTTTTCTTTGCTTTGAATTTAGCAGCATGACTACCATATGCTTAGGTATGGTTCTTTTTGCATTTACAATTGACTGTTGAACAACATGAGGGGTAATCTGCACATAACTTATTGATGACCCTCTATGTCCAAGGTTTCTCCACATCCACAAATTGAACCAACTATGAATTGTGTAGTATTGAAGTGTTTACTACTGAAATATCTGCATATAAATCATCCATGCAGTTCAAACCCTCATTGTTCAAGATTTACTGTATTTAGCTTGATATTCCTTGAGATTTTTTAATTTGAGGGTTGATGTTTTTCATTAATTTTGGGGAAAAAAATCACCATTGTCCATGCAAATATGACTTCCCCTACCAACTCTCAATTTTCTTCCCTTTCTTTCTGGAACTTCTTTTGCTTATACGATGGATATTTTCCCCCATGTCATCTCACATGATTCTTTTCTTATTCTCTTTATGTCCATTCTTTTCCTTCTCTGTGCTTTAGTTTGGATTGACCTGTCTTTAAATTCACTTATATACCCTGGGACTTCCCAAATGGTGCTAGTGGTAAAGAACCCACCTGCCAATGCAGGAGATGTAAGAGATGTGGGTTCAATTTCTGAGTAGGGAATATGCCCTGGAGAAGGGCATGTCAAACTACTCTAGTATTCTGGCCTGGAGAACCTCATGGACAGAGAAGCCTGGTAGGTTAGAGCCCACAGGGCTGCAAAGAATTGGACACACTGAAGCAACTTAGCATACATACATGCATATTATATATTCTGCTGATAAGCCTATGAGATAAGTCAATTTCAGATATTATATTTTGCAATTCTAAAATATCCATTTGAGCCTTTTTTTATAGATTTTCATTCTGTGTTAAAGTTAGTCATCTTTTCATCAAATTTGCCCTTATTTTATTCTAACTCCTTTAAGATGTGTTGTGTGTATTTGTAGTTCAGTTATGTCCGATTCTTTGCAACCCCCTGGACTGTGGTTCAGCAGGGTCCTCTGTCCATGGAATACTGGAGTGGGTTGCCATTCCCTTCTCCAGAGGATCTTCCCTAGCCAGGAGCAAACTCAGGTTTCCCACGTTGCAGGCAAATTCTTTACCTTTAAGATGCTGGATATAATTAGCTTAAAGTCCTTATCTACTAACTTTATTATCAGAAACAGCCATGAGTCTGCTTCTAATTATTTTCCTCATGAAAACATTTTCCTGTTTTGTCCTGTGTTTACTAAACTCTATGTTGTGCTTCATATATAAAGAAGCTTTCCTTTCATATGGAGTAGAAGCTAGAGGCTGATTTACTGATTCACTTGGGTTAAGATTGGTTTGCAGATTGAGAAAGACTACTTCTATCTCTGGTTCTTTCCTCTTCCACCAAGTATGTCCCTCTTTTTTTTGGATTGAAGATCTGGTCATTTTCTAGATGTGAAAACAATGGAAGGGACTGTCTGTCTTTCAGAGGATTTGATGTATGCCCTTTGACTCCCTGCCTAATGCCACTTCCAACTTCAGCAAAATTCTTGAGGAGGACATGGCAGCATGTTTGCAGCAGGAATCATTCTTTGAGTGCAACTTTGTCTCCTGCATACTGTGAGACTGCAGGAGATTTGAATCTCCCTTACAGACCCTGAAAACATTCCAAATAGACTTAAAACTTAGTTAACATATTCTGTAGAAACAAGTTGTTGGGTTGTTTACTGAACAACTTACTGAAGTTTCCAAACCCATGACTATTAAAAGGGCTTACTGATTTATTTTCCTTCTAGTCGACTCACTCTTCACAGACTAAAGTTGATCCTCAGTTCAAACCCTGAATCGGCAAATCTATTAATGTGAGGAAATGGCTGATGAAGGCTTGTTCCCATTAGAAGGACTCTTCTCTCTTAGGAATTTCAATTTATTGAATATTCTTTGCTTCTATTGTTCTTGAATGTTTTTAAAAATAACCCCTTCCCCCAGCCTTTTTTTTTTTTTTTCCAAACAGTCAGGGTTGTCTTTCATTTCTTACACAGAAATGATGATGTGCCACAATCTACATTTTATTCACATGTGAAAATTCTATATATTTCTTTTTTTTTTCCCATTTATTTTTATTAGTTGGAGGCTAATTACTTTACAATATTGTAGTGGTTTTTGTCATACATTGACATGAATTAGCCATGGATTTACATGTATTCCCCATCCCGATCCCCCCTCCCACCTCCCTCTCCACCCAATCCCTCTGGGTCTTCCCAGTGCACCAGGTACGAGCACTTGTCTCATGCATCCAACCTGGGCTGGTGATCTGTTTCACCCTAGATAATATACATGTTTCGATGCTGTTCTCTTGAAACATCCCACCCTCTCCTTCTCCCACAGAGTCCAAAAGTCTGTTCTATACATCTGTGTCTCTTTTCCTGTTTTGCATATAGGGTTATCGTTACCATCTTTCTAAATTCCATATATATGTGTTAGTATACTGTATTGGTGTTTATCTTTCTGGCTTACTTCACTCTGTATAATGGGCTCCAGTTTCATCCATCTCATTAGAACTGATTCAAATGAATTCTTTTTAAGGCTGAGTAATATTCCATGGTGTATATGTACCACAGCTTCCTCATCCATTCGTCTGCTGATGGGCATCTAGGTTGCTTCCATGTCCTGGCTATGATAGACAGTGCTGCGATGAACACTGGGGTACACGTGTCTGTTTCAGATCTGGTTTCCTCGGTGTGTATGCCCAGAAGTGGGATTGCTGGGTCATATGGCAGTTCTATTTCCAGTTTTTTAAGAAATCTCCACACTGTTCTCCATAGCGGCTGTACTAGTTTGCATTCCCACCAACAGTGTAAGAGGGTTCCCTTTTCTCCACACCCTCTACAGCATTTATTGCTTGTAGACTTTTGGATAGCAGCCATCCTGACTGGCGTGTAATGGTACCTCATTGTTGTTTTGATTTGCATTTCTCTGATAATGAGTGATGTTGAGCATCTTTTCATGTGTTTTTTGGCCATCTGTATGTCTTCCTTGGAGAAATGTGTTTAGTTCTTTGGTCCATTTTTTGATTGGGTCATTTATTTTTCTGGAGTTGAGCTGGAGAAGTTGCTTGTATATTTTTGAGATTAACCCTCTGTCTGTTGCTTCGTTTGCTATTATTTTCTCCCAATCTGAGGGCTGTCTTTTCACCTTGCTTATAGTTTCCTTTGTTGTGCAAAAGCTTTTAAGTTTCATTAGGTCCCATTTGTTTATTTTTGCTTTTGTTTCTAAAATTCTGGGATGTGGGTCGTAGAGGATCCTGCTGTGATTTATGTTGGAGTGTTTTGCCTATGTTCTCCTCTAGGAGTTTTATAGTTTCTGGTCTTACATTTAGATCTTTAATCCATTTTGAGTTTATTTTTGTGTATGGTGTTAGAAAGTGTTCTCGTTTTATTCTTTTACAGGTGGTTGACCAGTTTTCCCAGCACCACTTGTTAAAGAGGTTGTCTTTTTTCCATTGTATATCCTTGCCTCCTTTGTCGAAGATAAGGTGACCATAGGTTCGTGGATTTATCTCTGGGCTTTCTATTCTGTTCCATTGATCTATATTTCTGTCTTTGTGCCAGTACCATACTGTCTTGATGACTGTGGCTTTGTAGTAGAGTCTGAAGTCAGGCAGGTTGATTCCTCCAGTTCCATTCTTCTTTCTCAAGATTACTTTTGCCAGTCGAGGTTTTCTGTATTTCCATACAAATTGTGAAATTATTTGTTCTAGTTCTGTGAAAAATACCGTTGGTAGCTTGATAGGGATTGCATTGAATCTATAGATTGCTTTGGGTAGTATAGCAATTTTGACAATATTGATTCTTCCACCCCATGAACACGGTATATTTCTCCATCTGTTTGTGTCCTCTTTGATTTCTTTCATCAGTGATTTATAGTTTTCTATGTATAAGTCTTTTGTTTCTTTAGGTAGATATACTCCCAAGTATTTTATTCTTTTTGTTGCAATGGTGAATGGTATTGTTTCCTTAATTTCTCTTTCTATTTTCTCATTGTTAGTGTATAGGAATGCAAGAGATTTCTGTGTGTTAATTTTATATCCTGCAACTTTACTGTATTTGTTGATTAGCTCTAGTAATTTTCTGGTAGAGTCTTTAGGGTTTTCTATGTAGAGGATCATGTCATCTGCAAACAGAGAGAGTTTCACTTCTTCTTTTCCTATCTGGATTCCTTTTACTTCTTTTTCTGCCCTGATTACTGTGGCCAACACTTCCAAAACTATGTTGAATAGGAGTGGTGAGAGTGGGCACCCTTGTCTTGTTCCTGATTTCAGGGGAAATGCTTTCAATTTTTCACCATTGAGGGTGATGCTTGCTGTGGGTTTGTCATATATAGCTTTTATTATGTTGAGGTATGTTCCTTCTATTCCTGCTTTCTGGAGAGTTTTAATCATAAATGGATGTTGAATTTTGTCAAAGGCTTTTTCTGCATCTATTGAGATAATCATATGGTTTTTATCTTTCAATTTGTTAATGTGGTGTATCACATTGATTGATTTGTGGATATTAAAGAATCCTTGCATTCCTGGGATAAAGCCCACTTGGTCATGGTATATGACTTTTTTAATGTGTTGTTGGATTCTGTTTGCTAGAATTTTGTTAAGGATTTTTGCATCTATGTTCATCAGTGATATCGGCCTGTAGTTTTCTTTTTTTGTGGCATCTTTGTCTGGTTTTGGAATTAGAGTGATGGTGGCCTCATAGAATGAGTTTGGAAGTTTGCCTTCTTCTGCAATTTTCTGGAAGAGTTTGAGTAAGATAGGTGTTAGCTCTTCTCTAAATTTTTGGTAGAATTCAGCTGTGAAGCCATCTGGTCCTGGGCTTTTGTTTGCTGGAAGATTTCTGATTACAGTTTTGATTTCCTTGCTTGTGGTGGGTTTGTTAAGATCTTCTATTTCTTCCTGGTTCAGTTTTGGAAAGTTATACTTCTCTAAGAACTTGTCCATTTCTTCCAAGTTGTCCATTTTATTGGCATAGAGCTGCTGGTAGTAGTCTCTTATGATCCCTTGTATTTCAGTGTTGTCTGTTGTGATCTCTCCATTGTCGTTTCTAATTTTGCTAATTTGGTTCTTCTCCTTTTGTTTCTTAATGAGTCTTGCTAATGGTTTGTCAATTTTGTTTATTTTTTGAAAAAACCAGCTTTTAGCTTTGTTGATTTTTGCTATGGTCTCTTTAGTTTCTTTTGCATTTATTTCTGCCCTAATTTTAAAGATTTCTTTCCTTCTACTAACCCTGGGGTTCTTCATTTCTTCCTTCTCTAGTTGCTTTAGGTGTAGAGTTAGGTTATTTATTTGACTTTTTTCTTGTTTCTTGAGGTAGGCCTGTAATGCTATGAATCTTCCCTTAGCACTGCTTTTACAGTGTCCCATAGGTTTTGGGTTGTTGTATTTTCATTTTCATTCATGTCTATGCATATTTTGATGTCTTTTTTGATTTCTTCTATGATTTGTTGGTTATTCATAAGCGTGTTGTTTAGCTTCCATATGTTTGCATTTTTAATAATTTTTTTCCTGTAATTGAGATCTAATCTTACTGCACTGTGGTCAGAAAAGATGACTGGAATTATTTCAGTTTTTCTGAATTTACCAAGAGTAGATTTATGGCCCAGGATGTGATCTATTCTGGAGAAGGTTCCGTGTGCACTTGAGAAAAAGGTGAAGTTGATTGTTTTGGGATGAAACGTGCTGTAGATGTCAATAAGGTCTAGCTGGTCCATTGTGTCCTTTAAAGTTTGTGTTTCCTTGTTAATTTTCTGTTTAGTTGATCTATCCATAGTTGTGAGTGGGGTATTAAAGTCTCCCACTATTATTGTGTTACTATTAATTTCCTCTTTCATACTCGTTAGCGTTTGCCTTACATATTGCGGTGCTCCTATGTTGGGTGCATATATATTTATAATTGTTATTTCTTCTTCTTGGATTGATCCCTTGATCATTATGTAGTGTCCTTCTTTGTCTCTTTTCACAGCCTTTATTTGAAAGTCTATTTTATCTGATATGAGTATTGCGACTCCTGCTTTCTTTTGGTCTCCATTTGTGTGAAATATTTTTTTCTAGTCCTTCACTTTTAATCTGTATGTGTCCCTTGTTTTGAGGTGGGTCTCTTGTAGACAGCATATATAGGGGCCTTGTTTTTGTATCCATTCAGCCAGTCTTTGTCTTTTGGTTGGGGCATTCAACCCATTTACATTTAAGGTAATTATTGATAGGTATGGTCCTGTTGCCATTTGCTTTGTTGTTTGGGGTTCACGTTTATACCATCTTTCTGTGTTTCCTGTCTAGAGAAGATCCTTTAGCATTTGTTGAAGAGCTGGTTTGGTGGTGCTGAATTCTCTCAGCTTTTGCTTGTCTGTAAAGCTTTTGAGTTCTCCTTCATATCTGAATGAGATCTTTGCTGGGTACAGTAATCTAGGTTGTAGGTTATTCTCTTTCATTACTTTAAGTATGTCCTGCCATTCCCTTCTGGTCTGAAGGGTTTCTATTGATAGATCAGCTGTTATCCTTACGGGAATCCCTTTGTGTGTTATTTGTTGTTTCTCCCTTGCTGCTTTTAATATTTGTTCTTTGTGTTTGATCTTTGTTAATTTGATTAATATGTGTCTTGGGGTGTTTCGCCTTGGGTTTATCCTGTTTGGGACTCTCTGGGTTTCTTGGACTTGGGTGGCTATTTCCTTCCCCATTTTAGGGCAGTTTTCAGCTATTATCTCCTCGAGTAACTTCTCATGGCCTTTCTTTTTGTCTTCTTCTTCTGGGACTCCTATGATTCGAATGTTGGGGCATTTCACATTGTCCCAGAGGTCCCTGAGGTTGTCCTCATTTCTTTTGATTCTTTTTTCTTTTTTCCTCTCTGCTTCATTTATTTCCACCATTTTATCTTCTACCTCACTTATCCTATCTTCTGTCTCCATTATTCTACTCATGGTTCCCTCCGGAGTGTTTTTGATCTCATTTATGCATTATTCATTTTTAATTGACTCTTTTTTATTTCTTCTAGGTCCTTGTTAAACATTTCTTGCATCTTCTCAATCTTTGTCTCCAGGCTATTTATTTGTAACTCCATTTTGTTTTCAAGATTTTGGATCATTTTTATTATCATTATTCTAAATTCCTTTTCAGGTAGATTCCCTATCTCATCCTCTTTTGTTTGACTTGGTGGACATTTTTCATGTTCCTTTACCTGTTGGGTATTTCTCTGCCTTTTCATCTTGTTTAGATAGCTGTGTCTGGAGCGGGCTTTCTGTATTCTGGTGGTCAGTGGTTCCTTTTTATTGTGGAGGTTTCACCCAGTGGGTGGGGTTGGATGATTGGTTTGTCAAGGTTTCCTGGTTAGGGAAGCTTGTGTCAGTGTTCTGGTGTGTGGAATTGGATTTCTTCTCTCTGGAGTGCAATAGAGTGTCCGGTAATGAGTTTTGCAATGGGTCTATGTGTTAGGTGTGACTTTGGACAGCCTGTATGTTGACACTCAGGTCTATGTTCCTGCATTGCTAAAGAATTTGTGTGGTGTGTCTTGTACTGGAGCTTATTGGCTCTTGGGTGGTGGTTGGTTTTGGTGTAGGTATGGAGGCTTTTGGATGGTCTCTTATTCCTTAATTTTCCGTGTAGTCAGGAGTTTTCTGGTTTTCTCAGGTTTTGGGCTTAAGTCTCCTGCCTCTGGATTTCAGTTTTATTCTTCCAGTAGTCTCAAGACTTCTCCAACTATACAGCACTGATAATAAAACTTCTAGGTTAATGGTGAAAAGATTCTCCACCGTGAGGGACAAGCAGAGAGGTTCACAGATTTACATGAAGAATAGGAGAGGGAGGAAGGGGATAGAGGTGAGCAGGAGGAGAAAAAGGGGGACTCAAGAGGAGAGAGACAGATCTACGAAGTTATCTGTTCCCAAAGTGTTCTCCGTAGCCCAGACACCCACAAAGATTCACAGAATTGGATTGGGAAGAGAGGGGGAAAGGAGGAAATAGAGGTGTTCTGAGGTAGAAAACCGAGTCAAAAGTGGGAGAGAGTAATGAACACACTCTTGAATAGAAATGGGAACTGAATATTGGATTCTTAAATGTCCAAAATTTATATCACATACTGAAAAACAAAGATTAAAAATCTAGCGTAGAGGTTAGACTCTTTGAAATACAATATTTAAAAACAAAAACACACAAAAAAATTAGAAATATATATGAAGTTCGGTTTAAAAATAGGGCTTCTCTCTCTTTTTTTTTGGTAAGGTTATAGTGAAATGAAAATGAAAATTAAGGAATAATAGAGGAGTATTAGAGGACTTTAAAAGGAAATAGGAGAGAAAAACAAGGGAAAGAAAAAAAAGAAAAAAAATTTTTTCCCCCTAATTAAAAAAATTGTAAAAATATATGAAAATGAAAGTTGAGGAGTAATGGGGGAGTAATAGGGAATTTAAAAGAAAATAAAAGAGAAAAAAGGAAAAAAAAGGAAATTAAAAAAAAATTTTTTTAATTAAAAAAAATATATACATATATATCTAGGAATTTCTCTGGAGCTGTTGCGGTCAGTGTAGGTTCAGTTCAATTTCAGATAGCTCCTCTTTCCAGCTTACACTTCTCGATATCTATAGGCCCCTTCCGGTGTAGTCGGTGTTACCTTCAGGGATTTTAATCTGTTGCACCAGTCCTTTCTGAAGCGGTTCCCTTTGTTTATTTGGCTTCTGTTTGCCTGCTCTTCGGTGTCTAATTTCTGCCCTGACACAGGCGGGTGGAGGTGATCTCTTATTTAGGTTCGCTAGTTCAGTTCAGTCCTGCTACGGGGAGGGCGGGGCGCTGCAGGCAGATGCCGCTCTGTGTGGATAGCACTCACCGTGTTCCGGTCACACTGGGTTTGCCCCGCTCACGGGTGTCTGTGCTTTCCCCGTCTACACTGCTCAGGCTCCCGGCTGCTCTATGTGGAGCGGGCCCTGCGTTGCGTGCGGTTCCAGTTTTCGGGTACTCCACAAAAGCGTGGATTCGGTTGCCCCTGAGTTTTGTGCCTTCCCCGGCCTGAGCTGCCCAGGCAGCCAGGGGCTTGGGCGCACTCTCCCTGGGTGCGGCACGCCCTTTCCCTCCGTGGCCCCAGCGCGTGCCAGTCGGGTACCTGCAGCTTGTGTTTGTTCTCAGGAGCCGGCCTCTAGCTGCGACCCTCCCGGCGGCGGAGGATGTCGACCATCCAGAATCTCAGGAAGTCTTTAGATAGGAACCGGAGGCCTGTTTGCAGTGTGGGAGGGGGTGGCTTCTCTGGGGCCGAGTTTGCCCCTTTCCCCTCCCCCCTGCCTCCTACCTCCAGCGGGGATGGGCCGGCTCTTCTCTGGAGTTTCTTAGTCCCTTTGTTTTGCGAACGGCTGGCAGTGTGTTCGGGCCGGTTAATTTTCTCCCTTGCTATCCCACAGTTTAAAAGAGCTCCCTCCGATTGCTCTCAGGGCCTTCGGGCCAGTCCTTACCCTAAGCAATGCCTTCTGCTCCTCTCCTTTCCGCCCCCACTTGCTGGTGGCAGATGCGGGCGTCTGGGGTACTTTTCTGCTGGGAGTTGCTTTTGGGCACGTAATCTGTGGGCCTTATTTAATTTTTCCTCTCAGTTAGGTTGCCCTCCAAGATTCGAAAACTTCCCCCAGACCCGCCAGTGCGAGGGTTTCCTGGTGACTGGAAACTTCCTCTATTAAGACTCCCTTCCCAGGATGGGTCTCCATCCCTAGCTCTTTTGTCTCTCTTTTTATCTTTTATATTTTGTCCTACCTCCCTTCAAAG
Organism: Odocoileus virginianus; assembly: GCF_023699985.2. Classification (NCBI taxonomy): domain Eukaryota; kingdom Metazoa; phylum Chordata; class Mammalia; order Artiodactyla; family Cervidae; genus Odocoileus; species Odocoileus virginianus. Next base: position 55,837,311 of record NC_069683.1, read on the forward strand.
ACAATGGGTTGCTTTTCTGGGCACCTGATGTCCTCTGCTAGCGATCAGAAGTTGTTTTGTGAAATTTGCTCAGCGTTCAATTGTTCTTTCGATGAATTTGTAGGGGAGAAAGTGGTCTCCCCGTCCTATTCCTCCGCCATCTTGGCTCCTCTATATATTTCTTTTTAAAGCATTTTTTTTTCAACTAATACTGAACATGCTATTTAAAACCAGAGAAGACTCTTGGTTTCATCCTAAAGTCCATCCTAAAGGAAAAAATTGGAAGGACTGATGCTGATGCTGAAGCTGAAGCTCCAGTATTTTGGCCACCTGATGCGAAGAACTGACTGATCAGAAAAGACCCTGATGCTGGGAAAGATTGAAGGCAAAAGGAAAAGGGGGTGACAGAGGATGAGATAGTTAGAGAGCATCATTGACTCAATGGACATGAATTTTAGCAGACTCTGGAAGATAGTGAAGGACAGGGGAGCCTGGCATGCTGCAGTCCATGAGGTTGCAGAGAGTCAGACAAAACTTAATGGCTGAACAACAATAACAAAATCTTATCAGTATTTCCCTAATGATGTTTATGTTGCTTACTTTTTTACTATTAAAAATAATGCTTTAATATATACCTTGACTTGTAAGTTTGTACCCATTTTTAATTATTTCCTAGTGATAAAGCTGTTAGGATACAAAGTTAAATTATGGGGTTTCTATTGGGAAAAAAATAAAGTTTTTGATGTGTATGTATGAAATCATTAAACATTTAGTAGTACATACTAAGTGGCAGATATTCTTCCAGACAGTTGATACACACATGGTCAAAATATAAAACAATCCCTGCCTTGATGGGATTTACGTTCTGGTGACAGAGAAAGTAAATATATAAACATAACATACAATAAACTAAATAGTATATTAGAAGGTGCTAAAGTGCTATAGAGAAAAGAACTAAAGCATGGTAAATGTAAATGGAAGTGCTTGTGGGAGGAAGGAAAGTTGCGATTTCAATGGGTAAGGAATCTGCTGCCATCCTTATCTTTGTTCCTTTTTATATAGCATGTCTTTTTGGGATGGGGGCTTTCTGTTTGTTCATTTGCTTCATGTGAGAATTTCTCTTTAATCACTGGTTGTCAATAATTTAATGATAGTGTGTCTTAATAAAGTTTTCTTTGTATTTCTCATGCTTAGGTTTTGTTCAGCTTTTTGGATCTGTGTATTTATGATTTTCATCAAATAGAGGTTTATTTAGCCATTATTTCCTCAAGTATTTATTTTTCTGTTGACTAAAAAATATAGTCACAACCTGAAAGTAGAGAGCTAGTTATTTTATTTGGTGGGAATGTTTAGGACTTTGAGCCTGGGAGACTCAAAGTTTTCTGTCTATTCAGTTGCTCAGTCAAGTCTGACTCTTTGCGATCCCAAGGACCGCAGCATGCCAGGCCTCCCTGTCCATCATCAACTCCCAGAGTTTACCCAAGCTCATGTCCATCGAGTCGGTGATGCTATCCAACTGTCTCATCCTCTGTCGTCCCCTTCTCCCGCCTTCAATCTTTCCCAGCATCAGGGTCTTTTCAAATGAGCCAGTTCTTCCCACTAGGTGACCAAAGTATTGGAGTTTCAGCTTCAGCATCAGTCCTCCCAATGAATATTCAAGACAGATTTCTTTTAGGATGGAATCGTTGGATCTCCTTGAGAGTCTCCAAGGGACTCTCAAGAGTCTTCTCTAACACCACAGTTCTAAAGCATCATTTCTTTGGTGCTCAGCTTTCTTTACAGTCCAACTCTCACACTCATACATGACTACTGGAAAAAAACCTAGCCTTGACTAGACGGACCTTTGTTGGCAAAGTAATGTCTCTGCTTTTTAATATGCTGTCTAGGTTGGTCATAGCTTTTCTTCCAAGGAGTAAGTATTTTCTCAGTAGTTCTGAGAAAACTGCTCCAAGGAGGCAGGAGGGGAAATTAGGCTATATGTCAGTTTGCAATGAAGGGACCAGGCAGTCTGAAAATGAAAGGTCAGGTATCAGCTTAAGGAATTTAGCATTCTCACTGAATTCATTCCTTTCATATGCACTTCAGTTATGGGGCCAATCCTATTTTGTTGCTTCTTGCATTGCCCCAGCTCCTCAGCAGTCACCATGGGGGTGGCATCATCCACTGGATTACAGTTTTGGGAGCCCTCGTTAACATTTGGAGGCCAGAAATCACTGATGGCTGTGACATTTCTTATTTATTAATATAGCAGGAGATATTTTCATTTCACACTTCACTCTCCTTTTCCTCCTTTGGAGATTACAGTTGCACTTTATTAGGGTACCCACAGTTGTCTAACAGCTCACTGAGCATTCACTGCTTTCCTTTTTGGTCTCTTTCCTGTCTGTTTCAATTTGTGTAGTCTGCATTGCCTTGTCTTTAAATATCCCAGTCTTTTCCTCTGTAGGGCAAAATCCAGTGTTAATTCATCTTAGTGTATTTTTCAATCCAGATATTAGAGAGTTTGATTTCTAGGAATTCAATGTGGGTACTTTTTTATGTTTTCAGTATCTCAAGCTAATATCCTCAATCTTTCTTCCAGCTTCTTGAACATATGTAGTACAGTCTTAATAAGTGTGTTAATGTCCTTGAATGCTAATTATGTCATCTTTGTCATTTCTGGTTGGTACCAATTTGCTGATACTTCTTCTCATTTTGAGTTAAATTTTTCTACTTCTTTTCATGGCTAGGTTATTTTTGGCTTGATTCTAGACATTACAAATTGTAGACATTGGAATACTCTTTGTTTTTGTAAATGTTGTTATTGTAGTTTCATGATGCAGTTAATTTTCTTTGAAATAGTTCAATCCTTTCTGGTAATGATTTTAAAATTTATTAGGTGTAACAGAGCTCATTTAAGCTAGGGTTAATTTTCCTCTTCTACTGATATAAAATCCTTTTTGTTTGCTCTATGTGTGATGGTTAATTATATGTGTCAGCTTGCTTTGGGATGTCCAGATAGCTAAAACTTTATTTTTGAGTGTCTGTGAAGATGTTCCTGAAAATTAGCATTTGAGTTGGTAGACTGAATAAAGAAGATCACCAATGTGGGTGGGCACCATCTATTCCACAGAGGGCATGAATAGAACAAAAAGGTAGAAGAGAGGCAAATTTGCTCTTTGTGCTTTAGTTGGGACATCCATCTCCTCACATGTTGGTATATCAGTGCTCCTGGTCCTTGGGCCTTCAGACTTGGACCATGACTTACACTGTTGGCTCTCCATTTCTCTAACCTTTGGACTTGGGCTGAATTACAGCACTGACTTTCTTGATTCTCCAGCTTGCGGATGGTAGATCTTGGGACTTCTCAGACTTTCTAATTGTGTAAGCCAATTTCTATAATAAATCATTTTGAGTCTTTTATTCTCAAGTCTTGGATAGTCTCTTTGCACATGTGCTGATAAGTACTTAGCTGGAGATTCAAGGAAGATCTCTGTAGGTCTCTGGAGTTCTCCCTCTGGGCAGCTCTCTTCTGGTCAATATTATCTTTTGTGAAGTCTAGCCTCCTTGTTTCTCCTCTGTCCCACCTCTGTCTTTTCAGTCCAGAGAGCTTGCTGGAATCTTTTTAGTTTTCCCCTTCCTGTGCTGTTGCATGTGAATTCTCTTCAGGAAGTAAGTTGTAATCATAGGGCTTACTTCTTTGCTTTTCTAACTCTCAGAGATAACTATCCTTGGTGTTCTTTATGTCCAATATGTTGAAAACTGTCTTTTCATATTATTTTCCAGTTTTAAATTTATTTCATTTGGTAGGGTAAATCTAGTCCCTGTTTTTTCTACCTTGGCTGAACAAAGCATACACCACCAGGAAGGACTCTGAGTCAGAATGATTGGCTCAAGACAACCAGAAACTAATCCCATCACCCTAAAACCCTAGACTGCAAGCTGTGTGACAGAGCCATTATCCTGGGTTCCCTTACCTTCCTGCTCTCCACCCAGGTGCCCTTTCCCAATAAAGTCTCTTGCTTTGTCAGCAGATGTGTCTCCTCAGACAATTCATTTCTGAGTGTTAGACAAGAGCCCAGTTTCTGCCCTGGAATGGGTCCCCCTCCCTGCAACAGGATCATAGAATTTTATTATTAAGAATGTTCATTTGAATTTGTTTTTGGCCACTCTTATTTTATGATAAAGATACAGAGGCCCACACTGCAGAGATGCTTTGGCAAAAAACATCAGTGGCAAGCATTTAACCAAAGTAAATGATAGATATACTTGTACCAGCAGGCCCAGATTATGATTGGATTATTTTTATTTTAGGTGGTTGTGACGGAGCATATATTTTTCATAGAAACAATGCAGTGAATTTGAATTTATATTGTTAACATTGTATCATGAACACAGACAGGTCCATTTTACGTTAAACAGGTTTTTGTAAACTGATATTTGAACCAGTCACTGATGCTACTAGAGAAAAATGTATTTGGACTCTGAATCAGAATACAAAACAATCATTTTCCTTTCCTGGTTTCTGTAGGTTTCTGTCAGTGGTTTTAATTGATAGAAGTGTCATGCAAGCATTTTTTTTTAAACAGCAAATTGTTAACTTGCTTTATTTCTTAATCAACAATAAAAAATTCTTTTGAATAAAAAAAAAAGCGACATTTTCCTAAGAAGACACAGGGTGTTTAGATTTAGACCGAGTAGTTCTTTCTCAGAAAAAGTTATCTGAGTTTCTATTTGATATTCAATGTTTGTATGTTGGAGACATCCTTTATCTGTCAGGCCGAAGCTACCCCTAGGCTCTGCGACTTGTGCTTTCTTTGTGTTTAGTTCTAGATGAAGTGTTATAGGGAATGAAATGAAGACAACAAAATAATTTCATTAAACGGTCATAATTCTAGGAATTTATTCTAATGATTTTAGTAGAAAAATGTGAAAAGGCATTTGTATAAAGCTGTTTATCTCAGTATTGTTTATAATAACAGAAATTGAAGTTGCTGTCGTGTCCGACTCTTTGTGACCCCATGGACTGTAGCCCACCGGGCTCCTCCATCCACGGGATTCTCCAGGCAAGAATACGGGAGTGAGGTGCCATTTCCTTAGAAACAACTAAATGCCCATCAGTGGGAGTCTGGGTTAAATAAATCATTGCCTATCTGTAGAATGGTAAACTTCACAGTCATTATAAATTATGTTTATGAATATGAAAAGATACTCATAATTAACTACTAAATGGAAAGAAGATTCATCAAAAATAAAAAGGTTAAAATCAGCTTTCAGTATGTGACCTAATTTATTTAAACTTTTATGTAGGCATGCATATGTGTGCGTGTATGTGTATAAAGGGTGACTTGTCTATTAATGTGTTAACCAAAATGTTAGTATGGTTAGTTCTCTGGTTGATGAGATGAATTTACTTCCTTCTTCACATCTTATTTTATTTATAAATCTTATTACAAGTAGAAATAAGACTTCATTTTGAAAAAAAATTTAAAAGAATTCATACCCTGTGAGATTTCAGTGTAGAGAGTCAAAAACACTCAACAAAGAATATGAAATATGCAAATAAACATATGTCAGCAGACATGGAGTGGTATAAGTTAAGAAAAGAGAAAATGTATGTGAGTTTTACAGACAAGCTGGTTCTGGACCTGGGCTTTGGGAGAAAACACAGAGATTGGGTGGGAGAAAGAGAAAGTAGAGCACTTCAGTGTGTGACATGAGTAAGAAGGGAAGGTCTGATTCGGTGGGCTGGTAGTGGGTAGTGCTGGAAATAAAATTGCAAAGAAAAATCAAATCCAAAGTACTTTCTAAGATCTGCAAAAACCACACCAACTGCATTTGATCCTCTTGTCTACTTTTGGTTATTTTTAAAAATTGAAGTAAAGTTGATTTACATTATGTTAGTTTCAGGTGTACAACATAGTGATTCAGTATTTCTATAGATTATATTCTCCCGATGCTGGGAACGATTGAAGGTGGGAGAAGGGGGTGATGGAGGAAGAGATGGTTAGACAGTATCACTGACTCAATGGACATGAATTCGAGCAAATTCTGGAAGATAGTGAAGTGTAGGGAGCCTGGCGTGCTACAGTACATCAGGCCACAAAAAGTCAAATGACTTAGCGACTGAACAATAGCAACATTTAAAGTTATAAAACAATGGCTATATTTCCCTGTGCTATACAATATCTCTGTTGCTTATGTATTTTATACACATTAGTTGTTATCTCTTAATCTATATCCCTATGTTGCCCACTCTTCCTTTTCCCCATTGTTAACCACTAGCTTGTTCTCTACATCTGTGGGTCTTTTTCTGTTTTGCTGCATATATTTAGTTGTTTTATTTTTTTATATTCCATATATAAGTGATAACATAGAGTATTTGTTTTCCTCTGTCTGACCTTTCACTAAGCATGATACTCTCTAGGTCCATCCACATTGTTGTAACATGGCATTATTTCATTCTTTTCTATGGCTGAGTAATATTGCGGTATAGAAATATATATATATGTATATATATACCACATCTTCTTTATCCATTCATCTATTGATGGTCACAGGTTTCTTCCATATCTTAGCTGTTGCAAATAATGCTGCTGTGAACATTGGGGTACATGTATCTTTTTTTTTTTTTTTTTCCTTTTTTTTTTTTCATTTATTTTTATTAGTTGGAGGCTAATTACTTTACAATATTGTAGTGGTTTTTGTCATACATTGACAAGAATCAGCCATGGATTTACATGTATTCCCCATCCCGATCCCCCCTCCCACCTCCCTCTCCACCCGATTCCTCTGGGTCTTCCCAGTGCACCAGGCCCGAGCACTTGTCTCACCCATCCAACCTGGACTGGTGATCTGTTTCATCCTAGATAATATACATGTTTCGATGCTGTTCTCTTGAAATATCCCACCCTCGCCTTCTCCCACAGAGTCCAAAATTCTGTTCTGTATATCTGTGTCTCTTTTTCTGTTTTGCATATAGGGTTATCGTTACCATCTTACTAAATTCCATATATATGCATTAGTATACTGTATTGGTCTTTATCTTTCTGGCTTACTTCACTCTGTATAATGGGCTCCAGTTTGGAGAACAGTGTGGAGATTTCTTAAAAAACTGGAATTAGAACTGCCATATGACCCAGCAATCCCACTTCTCGGCATACACACCAAGGAAACCAGATCTGAAAGAGACACATGCACCCCAATGTTCATTGCAGCACTGTTTATAATAGCCAGGACATGGAAGCAACCCAGATGCCTATCAGCAGACGAATGGATAAGGAAGCTGTGGTACATATCTTTTCAATTAGGATTTTCACTTTCTTCAAATATATACCCAAGAGTGGAATTTCTGGGTTTTATAATATTAATAGTTCTATTTTTAGCTTTTCAAGCAACCTTCGTGCTGCACCAATTTACATTCCCACCAACACCCTCACCACCATTTGCTGTGTCCTTTTTGATGATAGTTATTGTGATAGGTATGAGGTGATATCTCATTGTGATTTTGATTTGCATTTCTCTGATGATCAGTGATGTTGAGCATCTTTTTATGTGCCTGTTTGTTATTTGCATGTCCTCTTTGGAAAAATGTCTGTTCAGGTCTTCTGTCCATTTTTAAATTGTGTTGTTTGTTTTTTGATATTGAGTTGTATGAGGTGATATTTTCCTCCACTGTATTGACATTTGTACTGATGACATAAAGTTATTCGTGAGTAGAAGCACCGATGGCTTAGCATGAATCAAAGCAGTGGCACAAAATTTTATAGAGATTTTTTTCACTGCCACATATTTGCATCAAAACAATCTATTTTACTGAAGAATGTTCTCAATGATGCAGTATGAGGTATTAATTTTATTAAATCTTTAACTTTGAGTATATATCATTTTTAATATTCTGGATGATGAAATAGGTTATATATATAAAGCATTCTGTTGTGTATTGAAGTACAAAGATCATGTTGAGAAAAAGTGCTTATGTAATTGTTTGAGCTGTGACCTAACTAGACTTTTTTTTTTTTGATGGAACAGCACTTTTTTCTTGAAAGTATGACTATCAGGCAAATTACAGGTACTTAGACTTGCTTATTTGGAAGATATTTTCTTCAAACATGAACAAAGTAAGTCTTTTTCTTCAATAAACCATTTCTCTTTAAATGGTTTTTTTGTTGTTGTTGTTGCCAAAGATTAAATTTCAGCTTTTGCATGAAAATTAAAATATAGAAAACTTTTATCTGCTACTGAGAGTTTTGTTGCTACTTCATACTCAAAGACTTTCCTGAGAGGATGAGAGGAGACATTTAAAGTTATTTTTTAATAGTAGATAATAAAATGTAGCCAACATTTGGAAGATTAGCATAACTCAATGAACCAACATTTTCCAAATGACCAGTGCATTATGTTACAAAATCACACATGTGAAAAAGATCCATTCATTGTGCAAGACAAGCCCATAGATATTAATGGAACAGAGTAGAATAAGTTCAGTGATATGTTTCAGATTCCACATTGTAACTAACCTGTAAGATACTACTCCTTGGTGAGTTTTGGTGTAGTATCAGAGAAGACCTGTCCCCAGTTAACTGAAAAGACTATTAAAATATTACTGCATTTTCTAACTACCCATCTGTGTGAGACAGTTTTTCTTCATATATTTCAACTAAAATAGTATATCCCCAAAATTGAATGTAATAGCAGATTTAAGAATCCAGATGTCTTCTTTTAAGTCAGATAGTAAAGAGAGATTTTCCAAATGAAACATAGTAATTCCTTGTTAGGGATAATATAGTTATTTTTTATAAAAAATGTTAACATGTAATGGATTTAATTATTACTATTTTAAGTGAATAAATAAATATTTTTGAATGACCAATTTTAGATCTCCTGGAGAAGGAAATGGCAAACCACTCCAGTATCTTTGCCTGGAAAATCCCATGGACAGAGGAGCCTGATAGGCTGCAGTCTATGGGGGTCGCAAAAAGTTAGGCATGACTGAACGACTAATACTTTTAGCTCCTAACATAGTGAATGTTAATAGATGTAACTCACATAAACAAACCTTCTTTGGGGTGCTCAGTAATTATTAAGGCAGAAGAGGGCTCTGAAACCTCAAAGTTTGTGAATTGTTGGCCTAGGTCATTCTGTGCTTCTTGACTCAATTTCCCTGTGACCTATGCCTCCTATCCAGGGTTGATTCTGTGTTGTTTACTGGACCAGCTGCAGGCATCCATACAGTAGACTTGATCCAGTGACAGCCTCAAATATTCCTTGAGGTATCACCTATTGCCCCCTCACCTTCTTGGCTTCCACTCACGAATAGGTATTTGCCTTTCTTTCTTTTTTGATAGTTTCAATTTTAATTTGTATAAAACTTAATTGCCTGACATGTAGGTTGAATGGTGACCAACATAAATTGTAAGCATGAAACCCACAGGCTTATACAACAGAAAAAAGAATAATGCTTCCAACATTTTCACTGGCAATGAAGAAGTATTTTACATAAAACAGGTATTCTGAATAGAGCAGAAAATTTTACTTGTATCTTCTATTGAGAACCATACTGTTATGAAAAAAGTATCAGCATTAAATTATAAAATATTTGTAATTCATCTTTCCTCTGTGTTCTAAGAAAAATGGGATTTAAAGAAGAAACAATTATTTCATGGGTAACAATGGCAATATAGGTTACTTAATTCAATTCACTACTTTTATGTTGGTAACTAAGAAAAATGAAAAAATCTAAAATATTGCTGGTGCCTCTGTTTTTTTTTTCTCTTTAAAATTTTAATTTTTATTGGAATATAACTGATTTAAATACAATGTTGTGTTAGCTTCACTGTACAGCAAAAAATCAGTTATCTATGTGTCAATTTCAATCTCCCAAATTATCCCTTTCCATCTCTCCCCACTGGTAACCATAAGTTTGTTTTCTACATCTGTGACTTTTTGTTCTGTAAATAAGTTCACTTGTACTATTTTTTAGATTTCACATATAAGTGATATCATATGGTATTTGTCTTTGTCTGACTTCATGCAGTATAATAATCTCCAGGTCCATCCATATTGCTGCAAGTGGCATTATTTCCTTATTTTTTATTGCTGAGTATTATTTCATTGTGTACATGTATCACATCTTCTTTATCTATTCCTTTGTCAATGGACATTTATGTTGCTTCTATTTCTTGGCTATTGTAAATAGTGCTGCTATGAATATTGGAGTGCACATATCTTTTTGAGTTAGTTTTCTCTGAATATATGCTGAGGAGTGGGATTGCTGGATTTTATGGGTTGCAAAGAGTCAAACCATACAAGCACACATGGTAGCTCTATTTTTAATATTTTTAAGGAGCTGCCATACTGTTCTCCATAGTGGCTGTACATTCCCACCCACAGTATAGGAGGGTTTCCTTTTCTCCACACCAGAAATGCAGGTCAAAACTACAATGAGATGTCACCTCATACTGGTCAGAATGACCATCATAAAAAGTCTACAAACAACAAATGCTGCCTTTCTTTCTAATGGGTGGGGAAGTATGTCTTCTCCTGCTGTCCTTTGGGGATGGTTTTGGGTGTGATGCCCCTGTGTAGTTATTTGGCCACCCAAGGACAGAGTTCCCTCAGCTCTCTCCATCCCAGAATGCCTGGATATTATCCAGGAGGGCAAGTCAAAGTTCAGGTTCACAACAGTTTAAGAACAGTTCACACTCCTAGCAACATGGCCACCTTTCCTCTCACTGTGATTGCTGAACTGAGGTCCTCCTGCCTGACCCCCCCATAAGTGGGGATTTCCCATTCTGAGGCAGGTTGTTTTTTCCTGAAAGTCGGTGTTTTTAGACAATTCCCCCAATCCATTAAATCAGGACTTGAGCTGTTTTCACTAGTGAGGTTTCTGTGTCCCTGGTGAATTGGATTTCAAGGATGTGCATCAATGGAGTGAGTGTCTCCAACCGCCCACATGGACATACGTGACCTTGGCTGTGATCTAGCTGGACACCTGCAGTCTTATTGAATACTTTCACATCTAGAGTATTGCTAAACAGAAGTGTCAACTAGAACTTACTTCAGGTAAAATTCTGTGTCTGATATGGGATCAAAACCTAGTTTTACACTGTGTATGTGTACATGCTTGGTTGTGTTTGAATCTTTGCAACCTGTGCACTGTAGCCTGCCAAGCTCATGTCCATGGGATTCTCCAGGCAAGAATACTGGAGTGGGTTGCCATTTTCTCCTCCAGGGGATTTTCCTGACCCAGGAATTGAACCTGCATATCTTGCATCTCCTGCATTGGCAGGCAGAATGTTTTCCACTGAGCCACCTGGGAAGTCTAGTTTTAGCATTGGATCTCTGCTTAATCCTATTCTATTGTATGACTGAAAAGAGGAATCTCTGATACTGTGGGTTTGTTTATTTCTGACCTGACTCCCTGCTTTAATCTTTGAAAGCTTCTGCTGATTTATTGCTCTGAATTAGACGACACACTTCTTTTTCTGCTTTGTTAGCTTCCTTCCCAAGTACCACTGGAGACAGGCACTGGGAAAGACAGTCCTGGAAGCTTCTTGAGGGGATCACAGCACCAGTGATGCTTGTTTTGCTATTTTTTAATCCAAGTATTCTTTTCTCTAATTTACTTGGAGGCTCTATTTGTTATTTTAAGCTACAAATACAAGCCCCTCTAGAATAAAGATAATTACTATATGTGGTTCACAAGTAAATGAAATACTCTGACACCCACTGGCAGAAGCTTTGGGGTCAATAAACATGTAGGCCTTATTCCCTAGCTTCAGAGTTAACCATAATATTCTGTGAGAAGAATTCCAGCATATGCTTTCACTTCTTATAATTGTGTGAAATTCGGTGTTCACCAGTTTTTCTATGTCCCAAAACTCCCTGTGGCCTAACTCTAGGCGATTTATCTGAGTCAGCAGGTATCTTATAAATAAGCTAAAATCTGTATAACTAAGTGAGAATTATAGTCATAAAAGTTGGGAAAAGGACCCTTATAGTCATAAAAGTTGGAAAGGACCCTTATGGGCTGTTTGTATTCAGCTTTAGTGGCTATACAATTCATTTTTAGAGACTGACCTCCCTGGTGGGGTCACCATCACTTTCTTTCTTGTAATTCAGAAGCTAATTCTTGGCATTTTCTTGAGGTAATGAGTTCTTCACCTTAATTTTTTCTTGGTCCCATCTTTATTGCAAAAATTCTCTCACGTTAAAAATGAATCAGTTCACCCCTTGGTTCAAAATCCAACCTCCATGTTCATCCTTGTATCTTTTGATTTCCAGTGATCTCATGCTAACTCTAGTCCTCTCACAGCAGTGTTTCCTGGCCTTATCTTTATTAGAGGTGCTCAAATTCTTTTACGTAATATTTAGGGAAATGCTAGTCAATGTAACAATAAACTCCAAAATTACAATAACCTCCAATACAATTGCATTTCTCACTCTCCCATCTTAAGCAATTCTCTAGCATATAGTGATTCAGGGACCCAGCTTCCTCCATCTTGTGGCTCCTTCTTCCTTTAGGGTCTCAGCACTGTCTTGCTACAACTGGCAGATGGTGAAAGAGAGACTGGAGAAGGCCTGCTGCTTCTTAGGTGCCTGGATGCAGAAATGTGATATAATATTCCTACACACCTTCCATTGGTTGGAGCTATTCATAGGCCCACCAGGATTCAAGGAGATCTGGACGTCATTATGGCTCGACATCTGTTGCCCAATGATAACTCTATACTACAGAACAGGAGACACAATTCTATTTTTTTTTTTTTTTTGTGGTAGACTATATGTAACATAAAAGCCACCATTTTAAATAGTTTTAAGTTACAGTTCAATGGAATTAAGACCATTCACTTTGTAACCATGATCACCACCCATCTTCAGAACTTATTTCATTTTTCTAAATTGCTCCTTACCCATCAAACAATAATTTCCCATTTCCTTCAAACCCCAGGCCTTGAAAATTACTTTACTTTCTATCTCTGTGAAATTGACTACTCTAGGTACTGCATGCAAATAGAGTCATATACAAGTATTTGTCATTTTGTGTCTGGTAATATTTTTAAGGTTTATCCATGTTGTAGCATGTGTCAGAAAGTCATTGCTTTTTAAGACTGAATAATATATCCTATTGTGCATATAAACATTGTGTTCATCCACTCAGCTCTTAAAGAACACTTTGGTTGCTTTCACTTTTGGCTATTGTGATTAATGATACTATAAACATGGGTAGACAAGTATCTCTTGGAGTCCTTGCTTTCAATTTTTTTGAGTATATACCCAGAAGTGAAATTGCTGGATCATAGGGTAATTCTATTTTAAATTTCTGAGGAACTATCATACTGATTTCCATAATGGCTATACTTTTTACATTGGGGAAGCATATTTTTTGATGTGACTAATGTGTAATTTATTTTCTTTCTCCTAGTCACCTCATATAACCAACATAACTGTATCTTATTTATCCTTTATTCATTTCTTTCAGATAGTTAATTTGTGAAAGTTAGGTACTCTTGAGTTAGTGGATTATACAATCAAACCACATCAAAACTGGGACATGTGATTTTGGAAGGATGATCTCAAGTGCTCAGAGGCTGAGCATTTCCTTCATTGGGAAAGAGATTCTTAACAGGAAAACTTTCAGCTCCACCCCTATTGTACTAGGAGATGCTGCCCCCACTTAATTAGTGCTGGGTCTCTAGGGAAAGAATAGTTAATTGTCAATTACTCAGTGACTGAATCATACTTGTTACACATCCTCACTTTAAAGTTTAATTAGTATTGTTTCTCTTGCTTCAATAGTTTTTAAATTCACATCTCACTTTATTTCTTATTATTTCAAACCAGCCATGCTGATTTCAGGTGGTGCTAGTGGTAAAGAACCTGCCTGCCAATGCAGGAGACATAAGAGACATGGGTTCAGTCCCTAGGTCAGGAAGATCTCCTAGTGGAGGAAATGGCAACCCCCTCCAGTAATCTTGCCTGGAGAATCCCATGGACAGAGGAGCCTGGTGGGCTTCAGTCCATAGGGTTGCACAGAGTTGGGCACGACTGAAGCAACTTAGCATGCAAATAGCACATGTTGCTTTAAATAGTAAATGAAGTGTAACATTTGACACCTATAAGAAATGCCAACTCACAAGTCCCTGGGAATGTTGGGAGTCAGAATATTGATGGTGCCCTCAGACACCATGAATCCTGGTCTCTCTTCACTCTCCTCTGTCGCTTGACTTCACACTGGCCTGTGGAGGGGCTCTTTTGTCCACAGGACCAGACAGAGGCAAGACTGCCTTGGTCATCCAGTTATCAGCTGGACCAGAGTTTTGATCATGGTCTGATGCTACTCACTGTTACCTAAGGAGGTGATCAGTGATGCTAACTTTCCCCTCTGGAAATCAGCTTTTTCACTTGGAAACTGACAGAGGTAAATTAGACTGGGAATTGAATTAGATTATCTTGCAGCCTTCTCCAAACTCTAAAAAAGCCACGAGCCTCTGCTTTCCTTGGCAATTTGAGGTTCTGTGTGATGTCTTTGGTACCTTTTATCAAAGCTAAGGAGACATTTACCAGCAGGAAGACTCACACGAGTTTATTTGTGATCAAAATGTTTGAGGATTATTGTGTTCTTACATGGCAATACACAGTCAAACACCAGATGCTCAGCATTCAAAACAAAAAAGGCAGCTGAACAATCTGATCTCTTTCATCTGTTAAATTCTGATAACTAAGAGGCTGACCCAGAGCCCTCAGTGTGACTCAGCCTGGGCACCCCTCATACGTGCTGCCTTGCAACATGCCTGAAGCCATCTCTGAAGTTGTGCAAGCAGTTACTCTGCTGCTTGCACACCCGTGCAGCAGCATTTGAGGTGTGGAAGTCTGAGGATGGGAGTGACAGGAGTTTTGTTTACTTAGCTACAAACTGCAGACACTGAAGCACTAGCAACCAAAGCCCAAAAGAGGAACAAAAGAAATGGATGATTTCAGGGAAAACCTGTGAGACACTATCAGCTATTTCCTCCAATGCTTTTAAGTGGAATTATACAAATGAGATTGGGACTGTTTTATAGAAGGTCAAAAATAACAGTATGTTTACAAAGAAGAGGAACGTCATAAAATCATCTCCATCTATATATGTGGATAAAAGCACATATTTCTTCTGCCACAAAATGCCATAAGAAAGAGCGTTATAATACTGGTGTAGTACATTGTAAGTGCAATCATATTTCTTGATATTTTTAGCAAGTGTAATTAGTATTTGAGTATATACTACTGATTGCTAATCTCATCTTTAGGACTCTGTGCAGGAGTTAGAAAATGGGTGCCCTCTGATGGGATAAACAGCCCACATGAAAAATCATTGTACTTTTGTTTTCTTCTCCCTCACTTCTTTCAGTTCCTTTCCCCCCCAGGGTGCCAGTGTCTCTTAGGGGTGCTTAAGTTTCTCTAATAACAAATGAAATCATTTCCTATATTGATTCACGCTAGTATTTTACTGACTTCCTGCTTCCCACCTGTGGGAACTCTTGCATTTGAAAATAAAACCCTGCTTGTGGTGACCATGCCTAAACTATAGAAACAGATCTCAAGTCATAGCATTTCAGGTATAATGGCACCTGTTCTGTTGTTTAACTACAGAGGAAGCTAACAACCACAACATTTAGGTAACTATTCTACTTAAAGTTCAGGCATATTATACTCTACACACAGCTTTGTCTTCTCTATTAACTCTATTACTCCTGTGAGCTGGGTTCAAGACTAAATTAAGCTGATATCATAAATCTCAGCTGGTGGTTGACTCTAATGCATGCCCTGTAGATTCACTCCCTAATGAGTGAAGTCTGGTGTGATTTTCTGGAAATACGGCTTTGTGCACTTCCTCCGTCAGCCTTCATTTTCCCGCTCATCAGCCTTGGCAGATAATTTTGCAGTCTGTTTTAATCACTTTAGGGTGAGCTCTCAGCACTGAGCCTTCACGCCTTTGCAACTGCAGGATTCCATGACCCACAGAGATATTTGTGAAGGAAGTCTGACTCAGTTTATTAGAAAAATAACTTTTCTGATACACAACAAAATTGATGTAATTCTACTCACACCAGGAACCAGTGGTGAAATTAATGAAAAATTGCTTCTCAGCTTTTATTTCTATTTGCTTATGTGTGAAAATTCAGAGTCATTTAACAATTGTTTTAAACCAAATAGATCAGGGGAAAGTTGAGGACACCCTGTACTTTTCAAGGGGATAAGAAAGTCTGATTTGGAAGAGAATTGCTTGTAAGTTCAGTTAGATCCTATTTGTTTATTTTTGCTTTTATTTCTTTTGCCTTGAAGACTGCCCTAAGAAAAATCTATCTGCAGTTTATGTCAGAGAACATTTTACCTATGCTCTTTTATAGGAGTTTTATGGAGTCATGCCTTATATTTAAGTCTTTAAGCCATTTGAATTTATTTTGTGTACAGTGTGAGAGAATATTCTAACTTCATTGATTTACATGTGGTGCTCAGCTTTCCTAACACCATTTGCTGAAGAGACTTTCTATCCATTGTATATTCTTGCCTCCTTTGTCAAATATTAATTGACCATAGCTGTGTGCATTTATTTCTGGGCTCCCTATTGTGTTCCATATTGTGGAACACAATATGTTCTCTATTGTGTTTATGCATATGTCTATTTTTGTGCCAATACCACACTCTTCTGATTACTGTAGCTTTGTAGTATTGTCTTAAGTCTGGGATTGTTATATCTCCAGTTTTGTTCTTTTTCCTCAGGATTACTTTGAAAATTCTGAGTGATTTATGAATGTTCCATATGAATTTTGATTATTTGTTCTAGTTCTGTAATAAATGTCACAAGTAATTTCGGATCCTATTAAATCTCTATATTGCTTTGGGTAGTATCACCATTTTAACATTAGTTCTTCGAATCCAAGAGCTTGGGATATCTTTTCATCCCTTCTTAAATAATCTTCAATTTCCTTTATTGATGTTTTATAATTCTCAGCATATAAGTCTTTTACCTCTTTGGTCAGGTGTATTCCTAAGTATTTTATTCTTTTTTAAAAAAATATTTGCTTATTTACTTGGCTGTGCTGGATCTTAGTTGCAGCATGTGGCATCTAGTTCCCTGACCAAGGATCAAACCTGGGCCCCCTGCTTTGGGTGCACAGAGTCTTTGTGGCTGGACCACCAGGAAAGTCCTGGTACTTTATTGTTTTTGAGGCAATGTAAATGGGATTGTTTCCTTAATTTCTTTTTCTTACAGTTCATTGTTAGTGCATAGAAATGCAACACATTTTTATATATTAAAATTATGTTGCATTTCTATGCACTAACAATTTATATATTAATTTTGCATCCTGCAAATTTAGTGAATTCATTGATGAGTTCTCCTAGTTTTCTGATGTCTTTAGGATTTTGTAAATACAGTATCATGCCATTTGCAAATAGTGAAATTTTACTTATTCCTTTACAATTTGGGTTTTTTCTTTCCTCTTCTTGTCTGACTGCAATAGACATCCAATACTATGTTTAATAAAAGGGGTGAGAGTGGAAATCTTTGTCTTGTTCCTCATCTAGAGGAAATGCTTTCAGCTTTTTATTATTAAGTATGAAGTTAATTGTGGTTTGTCATATGTGGTCTTTATTATGTTGAGCTATGTTCCCCCATTTCCACTTTTTGGAGAATTTTTTTTAATCACAAATAGATGTTGAATTTTGTTAAAATCTTTCTGCATAATAGATGGATGACTTTATGATTTTTATTCTTCAATTTGTTAATGTGGTATATCACACTGATTGATTTATATATATTAAGAAATCCTTGCATCCATGAGATACTTGATCATGGA
Source organism: Odocoileus virginianus (assembly GCF_023699985.2). Lineage (NCBI taxonomy): Eukaryota > Metazoa > Chordata > Mammalia > Artiodactyla > Cervidae > Odocoileus > Odocoileus virginianus. The sequence goes on from NC_069683.1 coordinate 55,855,112, forward strand.
TTGCAACTTTTTTTTAATGCATTATTAGATTCTGTTTGCTAATATTTTATTGAGGATTTTTGCACCTATGTTCGTCAATGATATTGGCCTGTATTTTTCTCTTTTTTTGTGATATTATCATCTGGTTTTTGGTATCAGGTTTATGCTGGCCCTGTAGAATAAGTTCAGGAGAATTTTTCCTCTGATTTTTTTTTTCTTTTTGTAATTTTGGAAGGATATGTGTTAACTCTTCTATACAGTAAGTCCCCTACATCTGAATGAGTTCCATTCTGAGAACACATTTATACGTCCAACTTGTTCGTAAGTCCAATAAATTTAGCCTAAGTATCCAACAAGCACAATTGACTGCATATTGATAGTGCTGTAATGTAATAGGTTCACACAAATAATACATAAAAAATAAACACAAAAAATAAAGAAAACATTTTTAATCTTACAGTATAATACCTTGAAAAGTACCATAGTACAATACTATAACAACTGGCATCCAGGGGCTGGCATTGAGTGAACAATCAAGAAGAGTTACTGACTGGAGGAGGGAGAGGAGGTGGGCAATAGTAAAGCTGAAGGATCTTCAGCAAGAGATGGAGGGCAAATTGCAATTTTACTTACACCTGACATTGATGGCAAAAGTTTTCATTCCTTGTTGATTTGATGTTATCTATGATTCATGGGGTCGCAGAGTCGGACACAACTGAGCGACTGAATTGAACTGAACTGAACTGACCCTCTTGAAAGAGGGCTTTCCAGATGCGGCTAGTGGTAAAGAACTCACTTGCCAATGCAGGAGACCTGAGATGTGGGTTCAATTCCTGGGTCAGGAAGATCCCCTGGAAAAGGGCATGGCAACCCACTCCAGTATTCTTGCCTGGAGGATCCCATGGGCAGAGGACCCTGGTGGGCTACAGTCCATAAGGTTGCAAAAGCTCAGACATGACTGATATGACAGTATGAACACATGCACACCCTCTTGAAAAAAAAAATCCAATGATGTCTGGGTAGTAACTCTTTTTTTTTTTTTTTTTTCCTCATCGTAGATGACACAATAGCACTGGATTGCACTCTGAATGGCTGCTGCAACCTTTGTGTACTGTTCTACATTTGGATTCTGTACCTCAAAAACTAACAGACCTTTCTCAAGTAAAGAAAATCTCCTTGCCATTTCCTACATTGTGAATCTCTACAGTTCTTCAGTTACTTCTTCTTCATTTATCTTTCTTCATCCTTTCTCTGGGCCTCCAATTCCATCGAATCTTCATTAGTAAGTTGCTTGTGTTGCAAAGAGTTCAATGAAGTCATCCTCTTGCAGACCTAGCTCTACCTTGTACACAAAAACACAACCACTTGTAGATAATGCTTGCATGTGATAATGTATACTGAACACGTGAACTGACTTGCATGATTTCACGTATGCAACTTGAAGGTTCACATGTAGGGCACTTACTATAAATGTTTGGTAGAATTCACCTGTGAAGTAATCTGGTCCTGGGCTTTTGTTGGGAATTAAAAAAAAATGCTGATTCAATTTAATTACCAGTAAATGGTCTTCCATATTTTCTATCTCTTCCTGGTTCAGTCTTGGGAGGCTGAACATTTCTAGGAATTTATCCATTCTTCTGGGTTGTGAATTTCATTTACATATAGTTGTTTGTATTTCTGTGGTGTCAGTTGTAACTTCTCCTTTGTTATTTCTGATTTTAATGACTTAAGTCCTCTCTCTTATTGCTTGATGAGTCAGACCAAAGGTTTATCAATTTTGCTTATCTTTTCAAAGAATTAGCTCTAAGTTTCATTGATTTTTTCTCTTGTTTTCTTTTTTTTTTTTTAGTTTCTATTTCATTTATTTCTGTTGTGATCTTTATGATTACTTTCCTTCTACTAACTTTGGGTTTTGTTCTTCTTTTTCTAGTTCCTTCAGGTATAAGTTTAGGTTATTTATTTGAGATTTTTCTTATCTCCAGAGGTAGGCTCATATCACTATAAACTTCCCTCTTACAACTGCTGTGTTCCATAAGTTTTGAATCATTGTGTTTTCACTTGTCTCTATGCATTTTTAAAATTTCCCCTTTGATTTCTTCAGTGAGTCATTGGTTTTTAAATCATTGCTGTTGTTTAGTTGCTAAATAGTGTATGACACTTTTGCAACCCCTTGGATTGTAGCCCACCAGTCTCCTCTGTCCATGGGATTTCCCAGGCAAGAAAGCAGGAATGGGTTGCCATTTCCTTCTCCAGGGGATCTTCCTGACTCAGATACTGAACCCGAGTCTCATCCTTGGCAGGCAGATTCTTTACCATTGAGCTAGACAGCATGTGTTTGTGTTTTTTGCAGTTTTTTTTCCCTCCCCTTTTAGTGATTTCTAGTATCATAGCATTGATGTCAGAAAAGATAGTTGATATGATTTTAATTTTCTTAAATTTACCAGGGCTTGTCCATTAATGTAAGTGGGGGTGTTGCAGTCCCTTACTATTATTTTGTTAATATTGATTTCTTCCTTTGTGTTTGTTAGTATCAATATTTGCTTTATGTATTTAGGTGCTCCAATGTTGGGTAGACAACCTCAGGAATGCAGATGATACCACTCTAATGGCAGAAAGTGAAGAGGAACTAAAGAACTTCTTGATGAGGGTGAGAGAGGAGAGTGAAAAAGATGACTTAAAAGTCAACATTCAAAAAACTAAGATATTGGCATCTGGTCCCATCACTTCATGGCAAATAGATGGGGGAAAAGTGGAAGCTGTGACAGATTTTATTTTCTTGGGCTCCAAAATCACTGCAGATGGTGACTGTAGCTTCGAAATTAAAAGATGCTTGCTCCTTGGAAGGAAAGCTATGACAAACCTAGACAGCATATTAAAAAGCAAAGGCATCACTTTGCTGACAAAAGTCCCTATAATCAAAGTTATGGTTTTTCTAGTAGTCATGTATGGATGTGGGAGTTGGACTACAAAGAATGCTGAACACCAAAAAATTGATGCTTTCAAGGTATGGTGCTATAGAAGACTCTTGAGAAACCCTTGGACTATAAGGAGATCAAACCAGTCAACTCTAAAGGAAATAAACCCTGACTATTCATTGGAAGGATTGATGCTGAAACTGAAGCTTCAACACTTTGGCCACCTGATGTGAAGAGCAGACTCATTGGAAAAGACCCTGATTCTGGTAAAATTGAGGGCAAAAGGAGAAGGGGGTGACAGAAGATGAGATGGTTGGATGGCATCAATGGACATGAATCTCAATCTGAGAAAACTCTGGAAGATAGTGAAGGACAAGGAAGCCTTTGTACTGCAGTCCATGGGATCTCAAAGAGCTGGACATGATTTAGGGACTGAACGACAACAATGTTGGGTGGATAAATATTTACAATTGTTACATTTTTTTTGGGTTGATTGCTTAATCATTATGCAGTGTCCTTTGTCTCTTTTTTACAGTCTTTATGTTAAAGTCTATTTTTTTTTTTTTGAAATAAGTTTTGTTACCCTGGATTTATTTTGACTTCCATTTGCATGGAATAATTTTTTCATGCCGTCATTTTCGATCTTTATCTTTAGATCTGAAATGAGTCTCTTGTAGGCAGCATATTTACAAATCTTGTTTTTGTATCCATTCATGAACCTCAAGTTTCTTATCTTAAAGGGAACTTTTTGTTAAGATTAATAAAGTTAATAAAGAGAATAGCAGTTAAGACTTCTTAAGCTTAATAAAGAGAATAGTGGTTCAGAATTCCCCAGAATGTGTCACTTTTTTATGAGGACTATTTTGAGCTAAAGGAAATTGAGACCTTGTGGATTCTAGGGATACTACTGCCCCTCTCTTAACTACTTAGGAGGGATTAAATTGGTGATTTTTCTGTGAACAGAGATATTAATGGAGATAAATTTTATCTAGGTGACTCTATCTATGTGGCAGAGCAGATATCTAAGTGCCAAACATCTGTTCTTCATACATGCTATGAATGACCCTCCTGCCCTTGGAAGCCATAGATCCCTATCTTATTTCCTAGCTCAGTATGGCATATATTTCTCATTTTGTCTTTTTGTTTCATAACCCTGCATGTATGTAGTGTTTCAGTAGCTATAAAATTAAATTTGATTTTTTTTTGTGTTAATTTGTCTTATGTCAATTTAATTCTTAGACTAGCCAGAGAAACCTACAAGGATTCTTTACAGAAGCACTGACTCTGTGAGCATGAAAGGTCAGTGCACTGGATACCAGAGCCAAGGAGATGTTGGTATTATTTCTATCTCTGCCTATAAACTGTCTTCATTCTTTTCTAGTTTGTATCGTTTTCAGTCAAACTTAGATCCTGAGTTATGTTTAAATTTGGATTAGCATAATTCAGTGTTCTTTGAAATTCTCACTAAATAATAGACACTCTGGAGCATCTTTTGATGTTTCAGTTCAGTTCAGTTCAGTTCAGTTCAGTTGCTCAGTCATGTCCAACTCTTTGTGACCCCATGAACTGCAGCACGCCAGGCCTCCCTATCCATCACCAACTCCCGGAGTTTACTCAAACTCATACCTATCAAGTGGGTGATGCCATCCAGCCATCTCATCCTCTGTCATCCCCTTCTCCTCTTGCCTTCAATCTTTCCCAGTAAAAGGGTCTTTTCCAATGAGTCAACTCTTCGCGTCAGGTGGCCAAAGTATTGCATATTTCAGCTTCAGCATCAGTCCTTCCAATGAATACCCAGGACTGATCTCCTTTAGGATGGACTGGTTGGATCTCCTTGCAGTCCAAGGGACTCTCAAGAGTCTTCTCCAACACCATATTTCAAAAACATCAATTTTTCGGCACTCAGCTTTCTTCACAGTCCAACTCTCACATCCATACACGACCACTGGAAAAACCATAGCTTTGACTAGATGGACCTTTGTTGGCAAAGTAATGTCTCTGCTTTTTAATATTTAATACTGTATTATTTACTGTTATACTGTAATACTTAATATTTAATACTGAATTAATTATTAATACTTAATACTGTAATATTTAATACAGTATTTAATCAAATACTGGTAATAGGTTGTTATTAAAAATGTAAGCTTCCTGAAGTGACTGAGAGTTAACTTGTTTTTTCATTCTATACAGAGAAATCCATTTGTCTGTACAATGGCACCCTAGAAAGATATGGAGTGTAAATAACTTAATAATTGCACAAAAACATTTCACTCATCAACAAAGCATACAGAAATGGTTTAAAATAAAATTAAAAATAAACTTTATCTATCAATTTTTCCCATTGGTTATTATACTTTCAAAGGTTACAAAGAAAAGTGAAATTCTCTTGATCAATATATAAAAAACAGAGTTAACTAAAAACAGCCATATATGTATATTTATATATATGCAGCTCAGTGGTAGAGCTTGTGCTTAACATGAACAAGGCTCTGGGTTCAATACCCAGTACCTCCAGGGCTTTAATCTCAGCCCTGAACTAAGGCTCACAACTTTCTGGGCCTCCCTGGTAGCTCAGATGGTAAAGAATCTGCTTCCAATGAAGGAGACCCTGATTTGATCCCTGGGTCAGGATGATCCCCTGGAGAAGTGAACCGCAACCCACTCCAGTATTTTTGCCTAGAAAATTCCATGGACAGATCATAGGGTCTCAAAGAGATGGACACATCTGAGTGACTAACACATGTACACACATATATGTATACATGTATACATATACAGTTTATTCCACAGAAGAAAAACTGGAGGCTTTACCTACTATTGAGGTTTGAATTTTACTCATGGCCATGACAAGGACACCTGATAATCTATTCTTATCCAGTGTTAACACTGGAGTGACACCTGGTGAAAAATTCCTGTAATTGGTGATTTGAATTGTTAAAAGTCACAATCCTCAAATGGCATTTCTCATGCTAGAAATCCATCATACTGAACCTAGGGTAAGGCGAATGCAGAGAAAAAGAGCAAGCTGGGCAGTCAGGCAAGAAAAGAAATTTATTAGAGGAAAAGAGAGGGTGACTGGCCCTTAAGGAGAACCAGCGTCTTCCCTTTCTGATGGAGTCCTTCTTAAACCCCACCAATAAAAATTTTCCAAAGGGATGGTCACGTAGCTGGAGGTCTGGAATCTGGTGGTCTCTCAGCTTTGAGAAGATAGGCACCAGTGAGGTAACAGGATGCCATTTGGGCAATTTGGTCAGTCTCACAGATCACTGTGATTTTATTCTTTGTTTGCAAGGTTGACATAACGAGCCATCTTATCAATGAGACCCCATGTGGGCCCTATCTCCTAGATTTAATACCTGATCTAACTGCAGTTTCAACCTTTCCCAGAAATTTAATCTTAATCAACTAGTCTGGAATTTTCTGGTCAAGCACTCTGGGTAGTCTGTCCTAGGGGCCCAAGAGGAAGTGGCATCTGCATGATAAAACCTTGCTCTTCCCTTCCCACCCCAAAGAGGACCTTTTTAGACCTCCTGGTCTAAAAAGAATAAGTTCTTTCCTATTGCTAATAGTTTCTTTGCCCCATCCTTCTTCCTATAAAAGCCTTCCATTTTGTACAACTCTTCTGAGATCTGCTCCAGTTACTAGATAAGATTTTGCTCCATTCATGAATATGAAGTAAAGCTAATTAGATTTTCAAATTAGCTGAGTTGTTTTTCAAAAAATTTTTTAAACAGATAAAAAAAATAGCAGAATTAAATAAATAGCTGAATTTTTTTTTTTTTTTTAGGCAGATACAATTTGAAGACATATCTATAAAGAAGGGTACTATAGGTTCAAGCTGAAGAATACATTTGGCTTTATGATTATTTTGGTAGTATGTAATTCTCATTTAGAACATATATAATAGTTTATTGAAAGATTTAAGATGTGATTTTCTCATTCTCTCCAAAAGCAATTTAGACTATTGAGGAAAGCTAAGAATTCATATCAGTAAATCTAGATTTGAGTCCTGGTACTATGATTTACTCACTGTATAAATGAGAACAAAATAGGTTGTTTCCTCTGTAACTTGAGATAAAATCAGTTTATTCCATCCTTCTTATGTTTCAGGGCTATTGTGATGTTCAAAAAGACAATATGATATTTTTTGCAAATTGCAAAGGATTCTGCAGATGATAGAATCTATTTATCAATGGTAAAAGTACAAGGACACAGTAGGCTTGTGATGAAAATTAAAAAAAAAAGAAAAAGGAAGGAATGAGGGAAAACAAAATGTATTTTTGAGTGGCCTCTGTGTAACAGACATTAAAATTTTTTTTTAGCACATTTAATTCTCCATACCCTGGATATGAAGTGATAAACAGTCCTTCAGTTTCCATATGAGAAAACCGAAGTCAGTTTAAATAACTTGTTTAAGATCACATAGCCAGTAGGCACTAGTTAGTGCTTCTTATTTCATTATTTCAGGGTTTCCTGCATTGCAGGCAGATTCTTTACCAACTGAGCTACCAGGAAAGCCCTCTTTCATTTTACCATCTCTTTTTCTGGGCAGAACATTTTTCCTCTTTCAAACCCAACTCCATGATGGAAAGGCTATACGCACATTTCTTTACTCATTTGTTTGTTTCAATAAATATTTATTCTCTGTCAAAACTAATAAGTCATTGTTCTGTTTCTTTCAAGGAAACAGAGATGGATAAAAAGTGATCATTGTGCATATGAAGTTAAAGTCCACTGTTTCCAGTCAATTCTATGCTTTTCTTGTTGATGGTAGGATGACGAATAATTAACACTGGGAAATAGATACTCTGTAAGTGGAGTCAGACACGACTGAGCGACTGAACTGAACTGAACTGAACTGAACTGAAGTGGACTCTCAGAGGAGAATAAAGTTACTGAATTTGCTTCAGTTTCCATTTAATTAAGAGCTGAGCAGAAATCTTTTTTGTTTTTAGTTGAAAATGGAAAATAAATCACCATATTTTCTTTGTTTGTTAACTGGAGTATGAAGACAGTAAACAGTTGTTGAGAGTGCTGGTTGTGGATTCAGAAAACTCTGTGTTCAAATCCTCTAGCTCCATGTACCAACCGTACTCTTGGAAAGTCACTTCTCTTCTCCAAGCTTCAACTTCATTAACAGTAAATGTACTTTAAACTCTAAACTAAGAATAAATCCCCAACCCAAATTTGTTATGATGATAAAATGAAGGAGCGTGTGTGTGTGTGTGTGTGTGTGTGCATGCATGCATGTGTGCCTGTGTCTACACGATGTATGTTAAATAATAATACTTAGCACAAGGCCTGATGCTTGGCAAGCAGTCCTCAAATGATAGGAATTATTGCAATTATTTTGTCTTCAAGGACACAAGTCATTATTCCGAAGGTCAGATTGCACAGTGATTGCTTTGTTTTGTTTTATGTTTCCCCTTTGTACTCTAGCCCAGGTCAATTCACTGTTAGCTGTTCTCTTAGAAAGCAATGAACTGGGCCCTGAAAAGACATGGTGTAGATCAGGCCAGTTTTGGTGGTGCTGGAATGAAAATGGTAGAAACAACAGCTGATTGCAACAACCTGCTTAGCAGATTGGACTGAATCTAAGAATATTTTAAGTTTATGTATATCGAGTTTGTTTTACTATTTTTAACTAAATTCCTGGTAACAGTTTTCATTGTTTTCTAAAGGAGGTGTAACAGAAAGGAAATTGAGGCTAATTAATGGTTTGAATTACAGGAAATTCTGTTTTATGGCCTTTGCCTTTAAATACTCCCTTTTCCCTGACAACTGCATTTTAATTATAGTTGTTACACTCATGGAATGCTTATGGTGCATCAGACCATATTCTAAGTGATTGTCATGAGTTAATTTATTCCTCTAAAGCCTAGTGTGTTAGGTAGCACTGCTGCTGCTGCTGCTGCTAAGTCGCTTTAGTTGTGTCCGACTCTGTGCAACCCCATAGATGGCAGCCCACCAGGCTCCCCAATCCCTGAGATTCTCCAGGCAAGAACGCTGGAGTGGGTTGCCATTTGCTCCTCCAATGCATAAAAGTGAAAAGTGAAAGTGAAGTTGCTCAGTTGTGTCCGACTCTTCGCGACCCCATGGACTGCAGCCCACCAGGCTCCTCCATCCATGGGATTTTCCAGGTGAGAGTACTGGAGTGGGGTGCCATTTCCCCCACTTGGTAGCACTTAGGTAGCACTGCTGGACATCTATTTGGTGTAGGCCTGCTGGTACCCAGAGGAACATGAACCAAAAGAACAGCAACACTGAGTAGGGCTGTTGCGTTAGAAGCCCTGGAAGAGGATATTACAGATGAGGATGCTGAGACACAGAAATGTTAACTCACCGGTCCCAGCATGTACATGGTATGGCTAAGAATGAACATAACTAGCCTGACTCCCAAGCCCATGCTCCCAACAGCTCCAGACACGTCTCCTTTAAAGCCAACTAATTCTGTGATTTTGGGAATACTGAAGCCATGACTTGTCCCAGGAAGGAAACACAGGCACAGTGATTAGTGAGTCCCACTCGGCCTGTGATAAACCAGTGCCTTCCTCAGTGCCTTACAGAGAAGGAAGGAGATAACTGGCCTGGGAATTAGGGTCCATGAGCTCGGGCTTAGGGCCTAATACCAGTTTGCTGTGTGGTTTAAACAAGTGACTTTGAAAGCCTCAGTTTCTTCATCTATAAAATGAGGGATTGGGCAAGATGATCATGAGGTTCTCTTTCAGCTGTAGAGTCAATGCTGTTTAAGCAAGTTTGTCATGTGTAAAATTAGGCAAAAGTCTGTGTTAGAACTACTGTTGGTTAAGGTTGTTATTATAAATGGCCACCGATAAAATAGTTTATCTAAGCAGGCACAGGGGTTGCTTTGTTCTGTTTTATTTTCCTCTTTCATAGTCTAGCCCAGGTCAGTTCACTGTTAGCTGTTCTCAGAAAGCAATGAGCTGTGTCCTGAAAAGATGTGGTGTAGAGCAGGCCGGTTTTGATGGTGCTGGAATGGAAGCGGTGGGGGGGGATATGCGCACAGAGGTCCAGGGGCTGAGAGCTTCCAGAAGTGATGTGGGGGCTTCATGTGGGCACACATGTGCCCAGGGCTTGATGGTGAGAGAAGTGGTGGTGATGCGCTGCTCTGCAGTTATTCTCAGAAGGTCATTCCTTTTGTTTTTGTGGAGATTCTCTTTCTCGAATGACTCCCTTGTCCTGGAGTTGACATGCCGCTTAAGTTGGCCAGTCAGAATATTTCTTCAGGATTTTTAAAAAGTATTACTAAAAGGGAGAAGGGGTAAACTCCTCTCTGGTGGGCTGAGAGACTCATGGCCTGTCAGCCAAACTTATTCTCCAGTTTGTGGAGGAAGCGAGTTTGAGGGGTTAGAACTGATCTGAAGAAAGAAGCATATCCTGATAATGTTAGAATATGTGGTTCTGTTTGTTCCAGAAGACAAGCTCACACATCTTTTTTTTTTTTTTAATGTAACCATTTCTTATACTCTTTAGGTTAAAAACAAAAGAAAACAAAAAAACCCCTCTCTTTGTCTAATCTGCTTTGAGTTGGATTTCTGTAACTTGAAAAAAGGAAATAGCGAGAACAATTCAATTCACTGATAATTGAATTCAAATCAATTAGACTCTGAACCCAGAATCCATGAACCACCAAGAAGAATGTACAATTTTATTGGTTGTTGCATTTTTCTGTTGTAAAGATGCATGGCTTTCATCAGGTTCTCCAAGGGGGGTGTGAATCAAAAAAGGATGAGAACAATTGCACCAGAGAGTTTGCAGGCAGGGGTGAGATCATTTCTGCAGGAGTTCAATAAACAGCCATTGAATAGATTCAGGACACATCAAGTTGGTCCTGCTGAGCTTCAGATATGGGACAAGGTTCATGAAGGACACAAGATGAATGGCATGGCTTCAAACAGAGCACATCTTGTGGGTGAGACACACAGCTAAAGTAAAAGAGTGGAGTAATTTCTATAACAGAGGCACACAGTGTGGGCCCCTGTGGGAAGCAAGAGCTGATGGCTGATTCTCGCTGGGGGATCAGAGAGGCTGAGCAAAGTGCTTTGCACACATGTGATGCTCCAAAAGCTGGGCATGACCTCATCACTTATATAGAGTAGTGGCTAGGAACTCAGATCCTGGCATCAGCCAGTTGAGTTAAATCCTCCCCAACCCACTTACTAGCTGTGGGACCATGGACCTGGTATTGCTGACCTTGAATTTTCCCATCTGCAAAACTGAAATTATAATAGTAACTACCTCACAGGATAAAAGGCTGGTTACAACAGACTAAGGCAGACGCTGGGGTGGTAGTGGCGGTGGTGGTTTAATAAGGGGAGAAGACGGAGTAGCGTCCAGGCTGAGAGGGCAGTGGGGACAAGAGTAGAGCAGCAGGGGATTGTCCATTATGACTGGGGGCAGCAGTGTGGTTTGCTGGGAGCTCAGTGTCCATCAGCTGAGTTTGGAGAGGCAAATTGGAACTCCTTGGAGGCCAGGCTCAGGAGCTTCAGAGGCAGTGGGGGTCATCAGAATGTCCTATACAGAGGAATAACATGATTGGATCTGGGAATCAGGATAAAGACTGGCTGCAGTATAGAGAAAGGACAGCCCAGCACAGATATGGTGGGCGACACAAGGAATTAAGTGCAGGGTAGCTCAGTGGTTAAGAGCTTAAGCTTTGAAATAAGACTGACAGACAAGGTTTCAATTCCTGCCTCTGGCTCTTACTATTTATATTATTTTGGAAAACTTACTCTCATTTTCCAAGCACTCTTCTTTAAAATGATGATGATGGAATCAGTACTTATCTCTGGGATTATTTAGAGGCATAAATGAGCTAAGACATGTCAGAGCTAAATTTTTAAATTGCACCTAGCAAAACATTTCTTTTTTGGTTATAATAACAATAATATTGGAAACAATGAGTATATATTTCTTCCAAGTCTGGAAAGATCCAGACCAGGACCAGTGGACCTGGTCCCAAGCCCACTTTCATCTCAGATCTGACCAGTGGGGCTTGTCCAGTAAAGATTCTCCAGAAAAGGGCATCTAGCACTCATAGGGTCTAGAGTTAGGCCCAGACAACTATGAGACAGGCTGAGGCCTCTGACTTGGGGCCCTTTGCTGCACTGGTTGAACCTGGACAAACGTTTTCTAATCAACAGAATACAAAGAAACTATATGGGACTAAAAATAGCTGTGTGCATGCACAGTTGGAACATACTAATGACAAGATACAAAAAGCCAAAACCTAGGTGCTACTTCTGAGGTGTCAGGAACAAAAGCAGGGTACTGTGCCCACCACCAAGGGAGTGGGCAGACAACCTGTGCCAACCCTCTGGCACAACCCATGGGTCCGATCCCACCCTCGCCCCATTAAGGCACCTGCTCGCCCCCGCACTCCTTCGTATAGCACACTTCCCAGGAAAGCCTTGCCTGAATTCCTCGTCTGGCCTCACCAATTTCTATTGATTAAATAGTCTAAGAACCTGGCTCAGCAACAGTTCTACCTTCTATTCTGCCAGCATCTTTCTCCGCTAAGCAACACCCCTACTTGGCACTTGCTGTTGTTCATGGTTTATGTTACTCTGGGTGGCTGCAGGCCCACAGCGAGTGGGTGCCTGAACTTGGCTGTGAATGTGACTCAGAAGTGGCCATCATTACCTCAGTGTTTGCTTCCTGTTGAGCACATGATCTGAGAAGCAATCAGCCCTCTCCATGAATAAAGGCTAAATACTTGGGCTTGTAGTTTAAAATGAACAAAATCTCTGTGATATTTGTAATTCAATTCCAAGACAGAGAAAAAAAAAGATTTCAAATGGAAAGTGAATGGCAAACTATAAAAAGAGAACTCATTTCCTTCCTTTTCGAAATCCAGGTTCATAATGGTTGATTTTCATTTGAAAATACTGAAGAAATGGGAAGGAAAAAAAAATGTTTAATGAGATATTTCAGATCATGGACCAGGTGTCTACAGCCAGGCCATTCAAAATTGACACACATCACAGTTACCTACTGGTTACTAACCTCTTTGTAATTTAGGTTGGTGATGACGATTATAATAAACATTTGTATGGTATTCACTACATCCCGTGCAGCATTCTCAGGACTTCATTTTGCAGATGAGGAAACTGAGTCATAGCGAGGGAGGTTACCCAGTATGGTCAAGGTCATGCAGTTAGGAAGCTGTGGAGTTAGGATTCAAACCCAGACCATCTGTAGACTGTATATCTTTAACCACAATTCTGTGATAACCAACTTTGCATTCTTTTGGTTTTACATTGCTAGCATGTAAATGTATAACTTAAATTAATAATCACCTCCAAAATGTAAGACCAGAAACTATAAAACTCCTAGAGGAGAACATAGGCAAAGCACTCTCTGACATAAATCACAGCAGGATCCTCTATGACCCACATCCCAGAATGTTGGAAATAAAAGCAAAAATAAACAAATGGGACCAATTAAACTTAAAAGCTTTTGCACAACAAAGGAAACTATAAGCAAGGTGAAAAGACAGCCCTCAGATTGGGAGAAAATAATAGCAAATGAAGCAACAGACAAAGGATTAATCTCAAAAATATACAAGCAACTCCTGCAGCTCAATTCCAGAAAAATAAATGACCCAATCAAAAAATGGGCCAAAGAACTAAACAGACATTTCTCCAAAGAAGACATACAGATGGCTGACAAACACATGAAAAGATGCTCAACATCACTCAGTATCAGAGAAATGCAAATCAAAACCACAATGAGGTACCATTACACGCCAGTCAGGATGGCTGCTATCCAAAAGTCTACAAGCAATAAATGTTGGAGAGGGTGTGGAGAAAAGGGAACCCTCTTACAGTGTTGGTGGGAATGCAAGCTAGTACAGCCGCTATGGAGAACAGTGTGGACATTTCTTAAAAAACTGGAAATAGAACTGCCATATGACCCAGCAATCCCACTTCTGGGCATACACACTGAGGAAACCAGATCTGAAAGAGACACGTGTACCCCAATGTTCATCGCAGCACTGTTTATAATAGCCAGGACGTGGAAGCAACCTAGATGCCCATCAACAGACGAATGGATAAGGAAGCTGTGGTACATATACACCATGGAATATTACTCAGCCATTAAAAAGAATTCATTTGAATCAGTTCTAATGAGATGGATGAAACTGGAGCCCATTATACAGAGTGAAGTAAGCCAGAAAGATAAAGACCAATACAGTATACTAATGCATATATATGGAATTTAGAAAGATGGTAACAATAACACTATATGCAAAACAGAAAAAGACACACAGATGTACGGAACAGACTTGTGGACTTTGTGGGAGAAGGCGAGGGTGGGATGTTTCAAGAGAACAGCATGGAAACATGTATATTATCTAAGGTGAAACAGATCACCAGCCCAGGCTGGATGCATGAGACAAGTGCTCGGGCCTGGTGCATTGGGAAGACCCAGAGGAATCAGGTGGAGAGGGAGGTGGGAGGGTGGATCGGGATGGGGAAGACGTGTAAATCCATGGCTGATTCATGTCAATGTATGACAAAAACCACTGCAATATTGTAAAGTAATTAGACTCCAACTAATAAAAATAAATGAAAAAAAAAAATTAAGAAAAAAAACAAAGGGAGAAGCTGGTCACAAAGATAGTTTTATCTTTAGAGTTAATAAACAAAACACTTTAAAATTAAAAAAAGAATAATCACCTCCATAATGATTTTATTAAAATTCTATAAGAGGGGAAGACAAATTGATCTTTCATGTAAATATTGCAGATTATTTCCAGTTTCTAAGATTATTTTAGTTCATGTCATAGAGAAGCTAAGGACATTTATTGGAATGATGGACACCATCTTGTGTTCCTGGCCTTTGAAGTACCTTTACCTTCTAGGTAATTTCTTCCTTCCCTCATGTCTCCACAAATTTCTTTCTTTTTTTGTATTAACTCTTCTTTTGTACTATCAATTTGTCATCCTTTTAGTATTGTACTGTAGCACAAATTAACCCTCTTCCGAGAAAAGAAGCAACAAGTTAACTCTTTATGAATGGTTTTTATGTACTTGAAGGTGTGTGTCAAATGTATCAACATTTTAATCTAACTGACACTGCTTTTGAAGTGTGGGTTCTTCCTCCATACCAGGCAATTCTTCAACACTATCCTTGAGGTGTCCAACAATTCAATTCAGTTCTGAAGCTGTCTACCTGAGGTTCACATCAGATCCCACAAGTTAAGGGCTCAGTTCCATGAGAATGTTACCCCTTACTCCTTACTTCAGATATCAATCAAATGTCCAGGTTATTACCTGCACTTCTGACTGACTGTCTATAAAATCAGAAATTTCCAAGACCTCCTCTTTGGGTTTTATTAATTTCCTAATGGTTCACTGAACTCAGGAAACCAGTTTACTCTTCAGAGTACCAGTTTATGACAAATGGTATAAGGATATGAACCAGATGAAGAGATTCACAGGGTGAGGTCCTGAACACAGGAGTTTTTGTTGTATAATTTGCGGAGTTGTAGAATTTGTGACCCAGTGTAGTAGCACATTGGTGCATAGTGGCTCACTAGCCTAGAAGTTCTCCCAACTCATTCTTTTTGGGTTTTTATGGAGCCTTCCTTCCACAGACACGATTGACTACATCGTTGGTCACTGGTGACTGAACTCAGTCTCCAGCCCCTCTTCTCCCTAGAGGCTGGGGGTGGAGTTGAATGTGCCAACCCTCTAGTTACTGGGCAGGTTTCCCTGGCAACAGCCCCTCATTCTTAGGTGACCTAAGCAGTTTCCAAAAAGTCACCTTATTAACATAACAAAAGACACTTTTTGACTCTCATCACTTAGGAAATTCCAAGGGTTCCAGAAACTGGAAGAAGACAAAACGTATATTTATAGACTACATATTCACACATGTCCGTATATTTTGCTTTTGTGTAGATATACAAACTAGTGAACTTATTAGTGGACATTTTCTAAAAATGAAAGAAGGGGGTTATATTGCATTTAACTCCTGATCCCTTATTAATTTTTTTTAATTAAAAGGAATTAACCGCATTCATTTGTTTGCTAGGGCTGCTGTAACATAGTACTCTAGACTGGTTGGCTTAAACAAATTTATTTTCTTATGGTTCCGGAAACTGGAAATCTGAGGTCAAAATGTCACCAGGATTAGTTTCTTCTGCAGGCCATGAGGGAAGGAACTCCAAGTCTTTCTCCTTGGCTTGTAGGTGGCTGTCTTTCCCCTATGTCTTCATATCACCTTCTCTTCCTATGTATTTGTGTCCAAATTTCCTCTTTTTATAAGGATACCAGGCATATCAGATTAGGGACCACACTTATAACTTATTTTAACTTAATTACCTCTGTAAAGACCCTGCCTCCAAATATAATCACATTCTAAGATACCGGAGGTTAGGATTTAAACGTATGAATTTAGGAGTAGAGGCATAATTCAGTTCATAACGTCATACAAAATAAAAATTGTCCAGTTGATTTACTACTGTCCTAAAAATAAGAGTTCTTAATGGGGAGCTTTTTCTCTCAGTGGCATTGGCAGAGTATGTAGAAAAAATAACTGCAAGTCCAGAACATGATCAATTCTTGGGTCGGGAATTCTTGGGCTTCCCTTGTGGCTCAGCTGGTAAAGAATCCACCTGCAATGCGGGAGACCTGGGTTCAATCCCTGGGTTGGGAAGACCCCCTGGAGCAGGGAAAGGCTACCCACTCCAGTACTCTGGCCTGGAGAATTCCATGACTGTATAGTCCTGGGGTCACAAAGAGTCAGACACGACTGAGCAACTTTCACTTCACTTCACAGACCATGCTGTGTTTCTGGAAACCATCACAATATCACCAGTGTCTTACGGAGGATTTTTTTCTTTTCTGATAAACATAGTGCTTGAGGGTAGAGATTGCATTTCTGACAATATTTTAAGTTTTTCCCTCTATTTTCCCCATCTGGTGTAAAGTCCACCTTGGACTTGACTTTTCTTTGTATTCTTTTACTTTCCAACTCTTTCTTTTGTGCCTTCTGATTCTTTTCATCATACTGACATTTGAGTACTTTTTACTGGGACTTCCCTTCCCTCACTTGTAAAGTAGTGAAAATAATTACCTTCTCCAGGGATTGTTGAGGGTTGCATAGTAGTAACTGTGGAAAAATTCTTCTAATTTTTAACTGTATACAAATGAACTTACTCCCTATTTAAACTGTGAATTCTTAGGGAACAGGAAATGTATTCCAATGAATAAAAGTAGGCACTAAAATAATGTTGAGGAAACAAATTAATTCTATGAAAAAGGGCATTTTACTTTAAGTTATAAAATAATCTAATTTTAACAAGATGTAAGATCCAAGGAGGAATATAAACCTGGGAGCAGGCTAAGGGTGTGACTTTGGAAGTGGAAGGTTGTGATGTCAGGATTATCAGATACAGAGCTGAGTCTTTCAGGAAAATGCGTTCCCAGGAGGGTTAGGAAAGACTCAGTAGGATGGGTTGAATAGCATCCTCCCAAATTCATATATTGATGTCTTAACCCCCAATACCTCATAATATGACTATTTGAAAATAGGATCACTGAATATGTAATCAGTTAAAATGCAATAATACTGGAGTAGAATAGGGTTCCAATCCAACATGACTGGTGTCTTTATAAAAGGGGGGCATCTGGACCCAAAGACAACATGCTAGGAGGATGTGATGTGAACATGAAGCAGAGATGAAGCGATGCATCTACGAGCCAAAGAATTTAAAGATTAGCAGTGACTCATGAAAAGTTAGGAGAGCAGATTCTGCCTCACCGTCTTTAGAAGGATCCACATCTGCCAGCTCTGTGATCTTGGACTTCTGACTTCTAGAACTAAGACAACAAATTTCTGTCATTTAAGCTGCCTAGTCAAAAGGCACTTGTGGCAACCTACGAAAATCAAGCAATGGGACTGGCAGCAATGAGGGGCACCTGGATAGGGCTCAAGTCAAGGCTCTTCCATCCTAAGAATCAGCATTTTGGGATAAGGAACGGCACATCAAGACATCTGAAAATAATGTGAGAATGAGAGTTTGGTGGGTTGATGCATAAGGCAGTTCTTGAGGACTTTAGCTCTTCAGTATGGAGGACTCAAGATGGGCAGAATCATACTGGCTTTTAGAGGGTCGGGGTGAGAATAGACAATAGGGTTGAATTAAAATGGTTGTTTGGCCATTATGGACAATGGAAGTTGAGATGGATACTGAAGAGATATATCAATGAGGATAGATTAAATTTTATATTATGTTGTGGCAACAAACAGCCCTAAATCTTAGTTTTATAACAAGAAAGGTTTATTCTGTGTTTGAGCTATATATCCAACACAACTTGGCAGGAACCTCTGCTCTCATTAGGGTACTGGGATGATGGGGTCTATATTTCAAAAGATGCTTCTGTGGCTACCACAGTATAGCATATGATGCACAGCAAATAGCATACCAGCTCTTAAGACATCAACCTGGAGTGACAAGCTATTTCCCCTCACACTGCATTGATCAAAGAAAAATTTCAGAGTGTGCAATCACTGAACTTGAGGGTAGCCCTAGGAACCCCAACAAAGTTTCCAGGGGGTTAAGAAGAGGCATTAGAAATAATTCCATAGATCTTTTGAAATCAACCAAGTAAAACAGAAAGAATGCTGAGGGATGCTGGGATTGAAGGCAACCTACTGAATGCCAACCTGATACAATTTGTAGAAAGCTAAGCTAGGATGATCTGGGATTTGACAGAGGACATTTGGATGCACATTAATATCAATATAGATAAACAATTAGAATAAATAGTTTACCAATGGTGTAACTGAAGGTTGTTTGGAGGTTAATGTACACTGTGGGAAAGAATAACAGCATATCTCCCAACTGGGCCTAAAAGAGTACTTTTAACCAGTGGCAATTATTTACTTATTTGCTAAACCAGTGCTTTTTCTAATTATTCTGTTAAAGAAAAGTTAATGGAGACTGGCTCCAGGTTATAAAACAGAAAACTTGTGAAATGCAAGCATGCCATGTTTGTGAAAGTGCAAATGTATTTGCAGTTAATGATTGGCAGTAAATTAAGGTTGCTATTTTCTCAAACATTGGTTACTTTGGGTAAAGAGAACTAGAAACATCATCAGGTTTAATGAATTTGCCAATTGTCCTTATTACATATTTGAATTTGTATATCTCTATATAATAAATCAATGAATAAAAATCAACTTTGACTTAAAAAAGAAAAAGCCTACTAATTCTTTTAGGATATATTTTCAATGTACTTTACTGTTGGTGCAAATATTTGCTTTCTTGATTAGGGAAAGTATCAAGTGCAAGTTTGTAAATGGACTGCTCTCTTGCGGAGAACCATTTTCCTTTTTGAATCTTTAACTCTTCATTCAAATTAAATGAAGTCTTATGTTAATTGTTTTGCCATTCTATAAAGTGCTACACAAAAGTAAGCATTACCAGTCATACTTGTGGGCTGGGGCCCACAATATTATGTGTGTAGCTTCTTATGTACCGTATTTTTTCAAATCTTAAGCATATCTTTTTAGTAAATGAAAGTATGTAAACTTTAGCATTTGACTCATTGTGGTCTGGTTGGCAAGAGCAAACTGGGGCAGACAGGAAGTTCTGAAGCCTGGAAAAAGATACAGATCTTTAGAAAGTAAGGAAGCCACAGAAGTGAGGGGAATAACAGGTCAGGAAAATATTTTTACAGACAGAACACACAATTCTTGAGTATAGAAACTGAGCAGTGGAGTATCTGGAAATACATAGACTATGAGGACAAGTTGTATAAGGATCGGACAGCCCAGAGGTTTTGAACATGGCCTGTGGGGTCACAGACACATAGATTTGAGTTTCAGCTTTCCTAATCAAAAACTCTATGGTTTGGGAAACATGTAAGTCTGTTTCTAATCATCAATTTGTGAAAGTGTGATTTGTTCAGTTGTGCCTGACTCTTTTCGACGCCATGGACTGTAGCCCACCAGGCTCCTCTGTTCATGGAATTCTCCAGACAAGAATATGGAGTGCCCATATCACATTTGCCCTCCTCAAGGGGATCTTCTCCACATTCAGAGACTGAATGTGGATCTGCTCCATGGCACACAGATCCTTTACCATCTGAGCCACTATGGAGGCTCCTTCAAGTTATTCAAATATAAAGTAAGACAGTAGCAACCTTCTGAAGTCATCATTGTTAAGACAAATTTAGACAATGTCTGTAAAAGGCATTAACATCGTTCCTGACAAATAGGGAGTGATTATTAACTTGTGTGTGTGTGTGCTCAGTCATGTCCAACTCTTTGCAACCCCATGGACTGTAGTCTGCAAGTTTCCTCCATCCATGGAATTCCCCAGGCAAGAATACTGGAGTGGGGTGCCGTTTCCTTCTCTAGGGCATCCTCCAGACCCAGGGATCAAACTCACATC
The DNA here is from genome assembly GCF_023699985.2 of Odocoileus virginianus. NCBI lineage: Eukaryota > Metazoa > Chordata > Mammalia > Artiodactyla > Cervidae > Odocoileus > Odocoileus virginianus. The sequence continues at coordinate 55,875,440 of NC_069683.1, forward strand.
TCTTGTGTCTCCTGCATTGTCAGGTGAATTCTTTACCATTGCACCACCTGGGAAACCCATTCATCAACCATTGACTCATGTATATTTGGGCTTCTCAGGTGGCTCAGCAGTAAAGAATCCACCTGCAATGCAGGAAATACAAGAGATGCAGTTCAGTCCCTGGGTTAGGAAGACACCCTGGATGAAGGCATAGCAACCCACTCCAGTGTTCTTGACTAGAGAATCCCATGGACAGAGGAACCTGGTGGGCTACAATCCAAAGCGTCACAAAGAGTCGGACACGACTGAAGTGACTGAGCACACACGCATGTATGTTTAGGACAACTATTTTCAAATCAGAGTCAGTTGTTTTCAGCTGTGTGGAGAGGGTCAATTTTGATGTTGAATATCACGCAAATCCTCTTACAGAGGAAGAGGAAGATAACTTAGCCAGACTAGCAGGTCACCTGTCACCATGTGAAGGAGGATGCACATGGCCTGGGTTGAGGAGACACATTTGCCATTTGTCTTGCTGCTACAGAGGTAAGTCTTCTCTTGACAGCTGCACCTCACCTTTGCCCATGGATGAGACAGCAGAAGGGCTTCATGGCTTTGCTGATCACCATCCAAGCACGTGTCTTTCTCATCAGCCTGATGCATGTTTATGACACCTGGATCACAGATGTGTATGTATAATGGGGGGAGTTCTTGACATACAAGGAGGCAGAGGTGGGGTGGAAGGAAAAGAATGTTTCAGTGGAAATTAAGAGAACAGTTACAGGCCTCATTACGTAGTGTCAGAGGTAACGAGACATTTACAGTGTTGAGGTCCTTTGACAATGTGTTTCAACACTTCATTTGACTTAGAATGATCTTAATTATTCTTCACACTTGAGCAAAACAAATCCAGCCATTCGCACAGACACATTTAATGCACCATAAAATGCATTAAATGAGCCCAAAGAAAGTGCCTCCAGACAACAGAAAGTGTTTTCACTAGATCTTTACTCCCAAATCTGGGTAAGAACTGACGAAGGAGTGGAAATGGAGTCAGAGTGTCACTCAGGCAGCTAAGTGGGCAGCTCTGAGGTCACACAGTTCATCGTTACCATGGGTGCACCTTACCATGGTAACAACGAACAGCAGAGATAGTGCTTTATGCTAAGGAAGAACTTGGAGATGTGGAACAGATGGTCCGTTGTCTGTTTCTATTTTGAGCATGACGATGAGCAATGGATCCAATTATATAACTGGAAGGGAAGAACCATCTAAGACATTTGTGGTCCTTGAGGTTGACTGTGGAGCCACAGATTGGCACCAGGTGCATTGCCAGTTCCGACCATCTTGTAGTACCTGCTCAGAAGTAACCATGGTAACCATGGGTAACCCCAAGAGTCATACCCTTGACCACATATCACTGGGAAAGGAAGTGAGAAGTGGCTACCACCACGCCCAGCAGATGGTTTCTAGTCAGTGCAGACAACATGGATATGAACACTTTACCTTCATTACAAAAGACTGAATAATTTAAAAAGACCTTCAGTTTTTAATCCCTCTGTCAAAGAAAGATTAAATACACACTTGATGATCTTACTTGGTTTAGTGATTCTTCAAGTGTTTACCAGAATACTGAGGAGAGAGAGCATTGTTTCACATTTAAGTAAATGACGAGCTGCTGCTGCTGCTGCTAAGTGGCTTCAGTCGTGTCCGACTCTGTGCGACCCCATAGACGGCAGCCCACCAGGCTCCCCCGTCCCTGGGATTCTCCAGGCGAGAACACTGGAGTGGGTTGCCATTTCCTTCTCCAATGCATGAAAGTGAAAAGTGAAAGTGAAGTCGCTCAGTCGTGTCCGACTCTTAGCGACCCCGCGGACTGTAGCCCACCAGGCTCCTCCGTCCATAGGATTTTCCAGGCAAGAGTACTGGAGTGGGGTGCCATCGCCTTCTCCGAAATGACAAGCATATGCCCTAAAAGTGCTTTCTCTAAAGTTGCTTTTGTAGTGCGTTAGAAGTGTAATTCAATAAAATTTCCTTGTCGAATAAATTTGGGCAATGTAAAATCAACTAGGCTTCTTCACTAAAGGACATTATAATCTTTGATTTATGATATGAATTATGGATATGTGAGTATAGCATATAAAGTACAGTAATCCCAAAACCTATTTGACTAAGGAGGGCTTTTTTCCTGTGCAGTGTTTAGGGTAAGGTTGAGCAGGAGTATATTTTGGACTGGTGCTTTACAGATGCCCCTTTTGGAAAAGGCCACTGTTGAGTAATTTAGGAATAATTAGGGCAAAATTACACAATTTAGCACTGTACAAATGGTTGAGATTTAACTGTTCTATTTGAGACCATCAGGAGTTCTTTACTTTACTTGCTTGTACTTGCTCCAGGTATAAAATGAGAATAGTAACTCAGTTTTAAATTTTTTCATCAAAATCTCCATATATGTGGTCAGTATTGTTTTGGGTTCCTTCATGTTTCTATTTAGTCCTTCAAGTCATGTGAAGGAAAAACAAGCTGATTCATGGAAAAGTTTTCCAAATAGGAGGTACTGAATGAAAAGAAAAGTTAGGTAGTGGCTGACATATCATATACTACTTTGTATTTCAGAAGACTTAAATTCCAAGGGCCTTGAAATTCTTAAAAACTTCACTGAGAAACATCATAACCTAAGAACTCTGTTCTTAAGAACAGAAACATCATAACCTAAACCTAAGTATGCTTTGTTAAATACTTATTATATTCATCCTCCTGTAATCGTTCACAGCCATAGTACAGCACATTCCCAATCACAGACTTTTTAAAGACCAAGTTCTGCCTCAGAAAGTGTATCTTGAATAATGTAGAATTAATGGCTATGTAAGTGCCTCCCACCTATGCTAGGTAACTCTATACTCAATTATGTAAGTTTTCAGACCACTAATAATCAAATCAACCTAGACATTCTCAGCTTTGTTTGTATTCTTGAGGCATACCAAATTGATAGCAGACTTCTAGCTCAATATTTAATGGATTTTCTCAGGATATCTTTACTGATAATGAAAAGGACAATGGTCACAACAAAAAGCTCACAACCAAAAATATGGCAACTGGGCTTGGTGAGCAGGATTGAGACAGGAACGTGCTCATTCTGAGGCTGCTGGCATTAACGTGTTCACAGGTGAACAGGGAGCTTCTGAGTCTGCTGATCGAATTACAGAATCACCTCGTAGCCCTGAGCAGAGCTTTGTGGCTGGTTGGAAGATGAACCGGGAGTATGGTCAGGATGGGGGTGGGGACACTGCCCAGAGGTGAGCTCCGGGCTGAAGGGTCAGGGTCGGAGATCCGCACTCTGCTCCAGGCTTTGCTGCCATTCACTGTTCCCTTGGGACACGTCTGGGCTGGGATTCACAGTCCTTGCCTTCCACCCTGCACCTTGTAAATCACTGCCAGGATGGCCTCGGGGCTGCTGGGCTCACTAATGTGCCCGCATATAGCACTGAGAGCTCCCACTCAGATGACCTCCACAAATCTTGTAACTTGGAGCTGAGTGCTCAGGAGAATTTAAGTGTATTTGAAAGGAAAAATTAATCATCCAAATTAAGTGGGGAAGATTTTGGTGTGATGTGGTAAAAGCATTATTGAAGGGGAAAGAAGAGGTTACGGAGGGATGTGGAGAAGAAATTGCGTATCTGTGTGACTCTATGATTATAAACAGGAGCTCTTTGTTTAGTATTGCAGATAGAGTCTTGATGCAATAAAATTAGAATCACTAAAATAATAATAACTATTTATTGAGTGTTTATGATATACCAGGTACTGTGCTAAGGGCCTCATGAACTTCATTTCATTAAATTTTTACTACAAATAGTCACTGTTATAATCCACATTTTACTTATTAGGAAACTGAGGCTCAGAGGGGCTTAGTAACTCTTCAAGGCTGCACAGCTAGTTCATTGAACAGCTTGGTCATTGAATTCTAATGACAGGAGATCTTAATCAAAAGTTGTGCTGATAATGAGTCATACTACTTGGGTGTGGGAGTAAAACAGATTTCAAGAAAACAGAAGACATATTTCTTGCTGTCATGGAGTTTATGCTCAAGAAAGGATGATAAAGTTAGATGTTTATATGGCTATATGTGGCTGGGAAGGAGAAGTACAGGATGCTGTCAGGACATTTTACAGGGGCCCTTGACCAAATCCATGCTGCACTCCCTACATCATGCTGCCTTTATCCACAGCTTTAGGGACCAGCATACATTTTGTTGTTTGTTTAGTCACTGAGTCATGTTTGACTCTTCAGAGACCCCACAGACTGTAGGGTGCCAGCTTCCTCTAACCATGGGATTTTCCAAACAAGATTACTGGAATGGGTTACCATTTCTTTCTCCAGGTGATCTTCCTGACCCAGGGACTGACCATCTCTGCAGCTCCCGCATTGCAGGCGTATTCTTTGCCACTGAGCCACAGGCCAGCATATATACACATGCACAATAGAGTGAGTTAGGAAATTCAGGTCCATCCCTCCCATCACAAGTTGTATTTTATAGTGATCACTGGTTCTCAGTTCAAGAAGAAGAAAATATATTATCAATATGCGTATTATCATTTTTTTATGCCTTATATGTCTACTGGATAAAAAGTATATCTTTATAGCAGGTTTGTCTCAGTTCAGTTCAGTTCAGTTCACTCATGTCTGACTCTTTGTGACCCCATGGACTGCAGCAAACCAGGCTTCCCTGTCTATCACCAACTCCTGGAGCTTACTCAAACTTATGTCCACTAAGTTCGTGATGCTATCCAACCATTTTATCCTCTGTCGTCCCCTTCTCCTCTTGCCTTCAATCTTTCCAAGTAAGAGGGTATTTTCAAATGAGTTAAGTTCTTTGCATCAGGTGGCCAAAGTATTGGAGTTTCAGCTTCAACATCAGTCCTTTCAATGAATATTCAGGACTGATTTCCTTTAGGATGAACTGGTTGGATCTCCTTGCAGTCCAAGGGACTCTCAAGAGTCTTCTCCAACACCACAGTTCAAAAGCATCAATTCTTCAGTGCTCGGCTCTCTTTATGGTCCAACTCTCACATCCATACGTGACCACTGGAAACACCACAGCTTTGACTAGATGGACCTTTCTTGGCAATGTCTCTGCTTTTTAATATGCTGTCTAGGTTGGTCATAACTTTCCTTCCAAGAAGCAAACAGCTTTTAATTTCATGGCTGCAGTCACCATCTGCAGTGATTTTGGAGCCCCCCAAATAAAGTCTGTCACTGTTTCCATTGTTTCCCCATCTATTTGCCTTGAAGTGATGGGACCAGATGCCATGATCTTAGTCTTCTGAATGTTGAGTTTTAAGCCAACTTTTTCACTCTCCTCTTTCACTTTCATCAAGAGGCTCTTTAGTTCTTCTTCACTTTCTGCCATAAGGGTGGTGTCATCTGCATACCTGAGGTTATAGATATTTCTCCCAGCAATCTTGATTCCAGATTGTGCTTCATCCAGCCCAGCATTTTTCATGATGCACTCTGCATAAAAGTTAAATAAGCAGGGTGACAATATACAGCCTTGATGTACTCCTTTCCTGATTTGGAACCAGTCTGTTTATTCTGAGTACAGTGCTAACTATTGTTTCTTGACTTTTATACAGATTTCTTAGGAGTCAGGTCAGGCGGTCTGGTATTCCCATTTCTTAAAAATTTTCCACAGTTCATTGTGATCCACAAAGTCAAATGCTTTGGCATGGTCAATAAAGCAGAAGTAGATGTTTTTTTTGAACTCTCTTGTGTTTTCAATGATCCAACGGATGTTGTGAATTTGGTAGGTTTGTCTACTTGATCTTTATGCCATTTTGAGCGTCGTAGTTGTGGCAAGAGAATAGAGGCACATCTAAAATTCTGATCCCCAGTCCTTTATTACCAGCCTGACTGTGCTTATTCCTTTCAGAGGAGTCAGAGGCAGAGTGTGGGAGTGCAGATCTGGGTCCACTGCTCATTTGGATCCCAGTGGGGTTGGGTTTCAGTGGCCAAATGGGACTCTGGAAACTGCAGGCACATGCCGAATTCCTTCTCTCCTGAGGGGGTCTAGGCATTCTTCCAGAGGGACTGTTCCTCAGCTGAACCCTGCCATCTGCTCTTGTCTACTCTGGCACTGGCGGGGGATGGTTTCATCTCAAGTCAAGTTCTCTAGAAACAGGCCCTGGGACAAGGTGCTCTTTGAGAAACACCTAAGGGAAGTGGGGGAAACAGGATCTGGAATGGGGAGGGGTGAGAGCCCTGCAGGGGTGTGTCCTCAGGCCTGGTCCCTGAGGGTTCTGAGTCTAAGTCATGTGCAGAGGTGGATGTCAGCGGGCCTGGCTCTTATAACCCATGTCTGGCCCTTCACCCCAAGGAGAGCTGACCTCCTGGAGGTCTCTAGAAGCCAAAGAGCTAGGGGTAGTTTCAACAACAGCACATCTGAAGGGGCCTTCTGTTCTAGACCCACAGCAGGGTGCGCTCCAACCACTCTTGAGTCCCAGTCCTTCAGTGGGGATTGTGGAAGTTTATAGCACAAACACACAAATTTTCACCTTTCTGATGAAAGCCCAGCAGATGGAGAAGGGGGATCTCAGGTGATCACATCAGAAACACCTCCAGATTCTGTGTTTCCTGCTTCTCAGTGAGGAGAAGGTGGTCCTGCCGGAGGGAACATCTCTAGATGATGACCCCAGGAATGCAAAGCTGTTTTAAAGCACCTGCCCTTCAGAACAGACGTCCTCTGGTATGGAGTCAGGGAGTGACATTCTATCACTTAGGGACAGTCTCCAAATGGGCCACAGAAAGAGGGACCAGTTTAACACACTGTAAACTCACTCTCACAAGTAATATAATTACGATTCTTCCTGCATCTTTATATTCCAAACTGCAAATGTTACAGTGCAGGAAACATAGCTCATTAACTTTTCTATACGCAAATGTTTAACTCCAGTTGATTTACAATTTGAATAATTGCTTCAATAAGTTGTTTATGAATGTCAGTCATTCCAGAATGAGTTCCTTAGACCAATCCCCTGCTAAAACTTTGTAAGATGTCTTCTCAAGAGAAAATGACCCCTTTTTTTTTTTATTAGTTGGAGGCTAATTACTTCCCTCTTGAGAGGGAGGTGGGAGGGGGGATCGGGATGGGGAATACATGTGTATCCATGGCTGATTCATGTCAATGTATAACAAAATGACCCTTTTAAAATAAATTTCTTTCACAAGTCTTGAAAAGTGTGGACCGAAAAAAAGAAAAGGTAAGATATTTTCTTTCTAAGTCTTTGAAGCCTATTGTGTGTCTTTGCCAGAAAAAGAATGCTAAATGCTGAGTCCCCTTCTTAAGAGTTGCTGTGATTTTATTCCCTTGGTGTATATATCTTCTAGAATCCTAGATTCTGCAGTCAATGTGTGGAATAGTTGTTTAGAATGCCATGCTTCACTGAATGATCTCCTCTTCCTCCCATTTTTCATGGAGCGATGTCCAATTAATTTCACATTGTCTTTTTGATGGCTGCAACCAATTGGTTGTTTCAAGTCAGAAGTTTTTACCCAGATAGAAATAATTATGGTGAGTAAATGAGACTATATAGCCAGAACAGAAAATCGATTTAGCCCTTTGTTTACATGCTGACACTTCTAATTTTTACATATCTGACTTAAATCAATGACAGATTCTCTTCACAAAAGACCCACGTTCAGAGTCTCAATTTATAGATTTGTTGGTTGTTTACATGTTGGAAAACTTGCCTGATATTATGTCCTAAATCTACAATTTATAATGTATATCAATTTGCTGCTGTTCTCCGAATACAATAGTTAACTGAATTACGTTTTTTGAGCAGATGAAGACTTTTTATGTAAGGAAATAACTGCCTCCAAAGAAGAAGAATTTGTGTGTCTGTGTGTGGGCCTCCATGAGCCTTCCTATGTGCCTGTGCCAGGCCAGGGCTTCCGTCGAGGGGAGCATCCTCCCTAATAGGATGCATTCCCTTATAACTTCTAGGAGCCATGGGAAGACAGATCCATAATTCTTAATGAAAGCAGGGGTTGGTGACTGATAAGACAACTCCCAAAATACATGAAACAAAGAAAAGAAATTAAATTCAAGGAAAGTGGAAATCAATATTGACTCAAAGAAACTATAAATCTTGATATTCCATACAGTAAGTATGTATGTTTATGATACTTGTTTGAACATGTGAACCAAAATCATGTTTAATGCCTCCTGGAAAGCAGCCAGATTTCTACTTGCCTGTAGCAAAAGATGATTTATGCCAGGTAAGTGGTAGAGAAGAACTGATTTAATTAATCTTGTCACCAAGGTTTTGCGACTGAGGAAGGGTGAATTGGGAAAAAGGCTAGCAAGACATTTTCTAATGTTTATTTATAAAAATAATTTAAAATAACCTACTGTATCCTATACATGCTTGATGTTAACTGTCTTAAAGTTGTATAACCACCTCATCTACTCTGACTAGCATCAGATCAGGTCAGTGAACCTACTGATTTTCTTCTCCAGTTGAATAATCATGGATCACTTCTGTATGGACTTTACAGCAGTTATTAATTTATTAAACAAATAGTTATTTGATGTTTATTATGTGACAAACTCTTCCAGGTGCCAGGGATACGATGATAAGCCAAATGGACAAAGTTGCTGCCCTCACAGAACTTATTCTCTAGTCTTTATGATAAACAAGAAAGAAGGAAACATATATATCCCATATTTACAGGTCAGGATGAATCTATGAAGAAAATAGAGTAAGGAGACAGAGTGTGAGGAAAGGGAATGCTATTTTTAAAAGTCTGCTAAGGAAGGCTTCTTTGAGGAGATGTCCTTTGAGTAGAAACTTTAAATGACATAATCTATATGATTGCATTTAATCAAGATGAATCTGAAAAGATGTAATCTACATGAATATTTCAAGGCATAGAGAACACAAGCCCTGAATTAGACATGTACTTGTCTTGGGATGCTGTGTCACTGACATGAGCTCAGTAGAACTAGCTAAATTATTATCCAGGTTGGTGGTAAGGGGAAAAGATTGAGAAGTAAGGCAAAATTTTAATGCTGAAACCAACAAGAGATTCGAGAAGCAGGGTCCTGATGGGGCCAAAGTCTGGGATGTTTAGGCAGTTCTAAAGCTGGCAATGAGATTTAACAGAGCCAATTGCAAAAGGAGCCAAAGTGAGGAGCCAGCATGATCGGGAAGCCCACGGGAGGAGTGCTGATGTAGACTCACAGGGTGTGGAGTAAGGGGTGGTGAATATGGGACAGTTCCTGAGCCAAAGGCTGACATCTGTCAATTACTTAAGGCTCGTCTGTCTGTTTCACAATGTGCCATGTGCACTAGAAATGTTGGATAGGTGGTCCCTGGAGTCAGGCCAGATGAGATAGAGAATCAACCGAATCCCAGAAGGATCAGCTCTAGTTTGAAACATTCTATAAAAAGCTGAGGTGTGGGCATGATGGATGGGTCTGAGAGGGAGTGCAGACCTATCAAGGACTGGAAATAAAGGCTTATCAAGGACTGGAAATAAAGTTGGCTGCTCAGAGTGGAAATTGGCCATTTTGTTACCTGAAGTCCAGCACAAACATGGGTTAATTGTCCAAGCAATTTGACTGTAGGATGTAAGTATTTTTTAGCAAACATGTTATTTGCTTGGTTTGACCCAGAGCATAAGGATCTTTCCAGACCTTGTAAACAATGCCCATTTCTTCTCCCTACGTGCACACTTACACACACACAGACACACACACAGTCCATAGGTACTAATCTCAGAGCTGTTTTTTCATTCATTCATCCATTTAACAAACAATTATTGAATTGCTATTTTGTGGCAGATCTGAAGATACAAAAATATATAGCGACTGGTCCCCTTCATAGATCACAGCCTGTCATGACAAAGGGGATTGTGTAACTCAATGAAGCAATGAGCCATACTGTGCAGGGCCACCTGAGATGGATGGGTCATAGTGGTCCACCAAAGGAAGGAGTGATAAACCACTCCAGTATTCTTGCTGCAAGAGCCCCATGCACAGGAAGAAAAAGCAAAAAGATATGAAAGTGGAAGAGCATCCCCACAGGTCAGAAGGTATCCAGTATGCTACTGGAGAAGAGTGGAGGGCAATTACTAGTAGCTACAGAAAGAATGAAGTAGCTGGGCCAAAGAAGAAATGATGCTCAGCTGTGGATGTCTGGTAGTAAAAGTTCAATGCTGTAAAGAATGATAATGCATAGGAACCTGGAATGTTAGGTCCCCGAATCAAGGGAAATTGGACATTACCAAGAAGGAGAAGGCAAGAGTGAACATCGATACCTTAAAAGTCAGTAAAATAAAATGGACAGGAATGGACAAATTTAGTTTGGATAACCATTATATCTACTACTATGGGCAAGAATCCCTAGAAGAAATGGAGTAGCCCTCATAGTCAACAAAAGAATCTGAAAATGCAGTACTTAGGTGCAATTTCAAAAATGACAGAATGATCTGGGCTCATTTCCAAGGCAAACCATTCAACATCACAGTAATCCAAGTCTATGTCCCAACCACTAATGCCAGAGATCTGAAGTTGACCAGTTCTATGAAGGTCTATAAGACCTACTAGAACTAACACCGAAAAAAGATACCCTTTTCATTATAGTGAATTGGAATGCAAAAGTAGGAAGTCAAGAGATACCTGTAGTAACAGGCAAGTTTAGCCTTGGAATTTAAAATGAAGCAGGGCAAAGGCTAACAGAGTTTTGCCAAGATAACACACTGGTTCAAAGCAAACACTCTCTTCTAGCCACACAAGAGATGACTCTACACATGGACATCATGAGATGGTCAGTACAGATTGACTATATTCTTAGCAGCTGATGATGTAGAAACTCTATACAAATGTCAGCAAAAACAAGACCTGGAGCTGACTGTGGCTCAGATCATGAGCTCTTATTGCAATATTCAGGCTTAAATTGAAGAAAGTGGGGAAAACCACTGGGCCACTCAAGTATGACCTAAATCAAATTCCTTTAATGAACAGATTCAAGAGTTTAGATCTAGTAGACAGAGCGCTTGAAGAACTATGGGCAGAAGTTCGAAACACTGTACAGGAGGCAGTGACCCTAAACTATCCTAAGGAAAAAAATGAAAAAAGTAAAGTGGTTGTCTGAGGATGCTTTACAAATAGCTGAGGAAAGAAGAGAAGTGAAAGGCAAGGGAAAAAGGGACCCAACTGAATGCAGAGTTCCAGAACATAGCAAGGAGAGAGAAGAAGGGTTTCTTAAATGAATGATGCAGAGAAATAGGGAAAAGCAATGGAATGGAAAAGACTAGGGATCTCTTCAAGAAAATCAGAGATATCAAGGGAACATATTATGCAAGGATGGGCATGATAAAGGACAGAAACTGTAAGAATCTAACAGGAGCAAAAGAGATTGAGAAGAGGTGGCGAGAAGAGGTGGCAAGAATATGTAGAAGAATAATACAAAAAAGGTCTTAATGCCCTGGATAACCATGATGCTGTGTCATTCACTTTGAGCTGGACATCCTGGAGTGAGAAGTCACGTGGGCCTTAGAAAGCATTACTATTAATACAAACAAAGCTAGTGGAGGTGATGAAATTCCAGTTGAGCTATTTAAAATCTTAAAAGGTGCTGCTGCTAAAGTGCTGCACTCAATATGCCAGTAAATTTGGAAAACTCAGCAGTGGCCACAGGCTGGAGGTCAGTTTTCATTCCAATTCAAGGAAGGGCAATGCCAAAGAATGTTCAAACTACTGCACAATTTCACTCATTTCACATGCTATCAAGGTAATTCTCAAAATCCTTCAAACTAGGCTTCAGCAGTATGAGAACTGAGAACTTCCAGATGTGCAAGCTGGATTTAGAAAAGGCAAAAAAACCAGAGATCAAATTGCCAGCATTCATTGCATCATAGGGAAAGCAAGGAAATTCCAGAAAAACATCTGCTTTGTTGACTATGTTAAGGGCTTTGACTGTGTGGATCACAACTAACTGTTCAAAATTCTTGAAGAGATGGGAATATCAGACTTTACCTGTCTCCTGAGAAACCTGTATGCATGTCAAGAAGCAACAGTTAGAACTGGACATGGAACAACTGACTGGTTCAAAATTGGGAAAGGAGTACATCAAGGCTGTATATTGTCACTCTGCTTATTAAACTTATATGCACAGTATATCATTCAAAATGCTGCTGCTGCTGCTAAGGTGCTTCAGTCATGTCTGACTCTCTGCAACCCCATAGATGGCAGCCCACCAGGCTCCGTCATCCCTAAGATTCTCCAGGCAAGAACACTGGAGTGGGTCGCCATTTTCTTCTCCAATGCATGAAAGTGAAAAGTGAAAGTGAAGTCACTCAGTCGTGTCCACTTCTTTGTGACCCCATGGACTGCAGCCTACCAGGCTCCTCTGCCCATGGAATTTTCCAGGTAAGAGTACTGGAGTGGGTTGCCACTGCCTTCTCCAATTCAAAATGCTGGGCTGGATAAATCATAAGCTGGAATCAAGATTGCTGGGAGAAATATCGATAACCTCAGATATGCAGATGACACCACTCTAATGACAGAAATAGAAGAGGAACTAAAGAGCATCTTGATGAAGGTGAAAGATGAGAGTGAAAAAGCTGATTTAAAACTCAACATTCAAAAACCTAAGATCATGGGATCTGATCACATAAGTTCACAGCACTTAGAAGGGGAAAAGTTGGAAGCATGACAGATTATCTTTCCTTGGGCTTCACTTCACTGCAGATGGTGACTGAAGCCAGGAAATTAAAAGTCACTTGCTCCCTGGAAGAAAAGCTATGACAAATCTAACGAAAGTGAAAGTGTAAGTAATTCAGTCATGTCTGACTGTGACCAGGCTCCTCTGTCCTTGGGATTTCCCAGGCAATAATACTGGAGTGGGTTGCCATTCCCTTCTCCAGGGGATCTTCCTTACCCAGAGATCAAATCCAGGTCTCCTGCATTGTAGGCAGATTCTTTACTGTCTGACCCACCAGGGAAGCCCTCAAACCTAAACACTGTATTAAAAAGCAGACATCACGTTGCCAACAAAGGTCCATATAGTCAAACTATGTTTTTTTCCCAGTAGTCATGTACAGATATGCGAGTTGGACCATGCAAAACTCTGAGTGCTGAAGAATTGATGCTTTCGAATTGTGGTGTTGGAGGACTCTAACGAGTTTCCTGGAGTATAAGCAGATCAAACCAGTCAAACCTAAAGGAAATCAACCCTGAATATTCATTGGAAGGACTTAAGCTGAAGCTAAAGGTCTGATACTTTGGCCATCTGATAAGAAGAGTTGACTCATTGGAAAACACCTTGAAGCTTGGAAAGATTGAAGACAAAAGGAGAAGGGTGCATCAGAGGATGCGATGGTTGGATAGCATCACTGACTCAATGGACATGAATTTGAGCAAACCCTGGGAGACGGTGATGGACAGAGCAGTCTGGTGTGCTGAAGTCTGTGGGGTCGCAAAATGTTGTATACAAGTTAATGACTAAACAACCATATTGTGGCAGGTCTGAAGATACAAAAATAAATGATAACTGGTCCCTGAATTTAAGGAACTTCAGTCTTCTGATTCCAGGCTGAGTTACTTCCTTCAAGGCCCTTTTGATTTTTCAAGGAACAAATTCTTTCTTGTTGGATCTCATGCCATCCCTTAGGACTTTGAATCTATGTGGCTGTACTTGCGGGTCATTTGCTAGCTCTTTGGCCTCTGCCCTAGGAATGGATAATTTTTTTTCTCTCTCTCAGAGTCAGGTTCCTAGACCCTGTTTAATCTCTATACTTTCAACATTGCTACCCTCTAGTCTTATCTTTTCTTGTTAAAGGTGACAACATTATGCTTACATTGTCCATCCCCACCTAGCAACTGTTAGCCACCTAGAGTTTAAAGCATCTTACCCAGAGATTTCCCCAAACTCTTGAAACTTCTAGTCCCTGTCTCTGCTGCCTCAGTTCTCAGGCTTGTTTTATCTCAGGGGCATCAGGAGGGACTAGGAGAAGGGAAGTGGTATCCATTCACAGTGCCCTCCAGGAAGTAACACTACCTTCTTCTTCTGGTGGGTTTAAAATTTAATAGAATAGTTCCTGAGAAAATAATTGTTTGAGCTATAATTAATTAATTTTATTTAGATTTTCCTGGTGACTCAGATGGTAAAGAATCTGCCTGCAATGCAGAAGACCCAGGTTTGATACATGGGTTGGGAAGATCCTCTGGAGAAAAGAATGGTTACTCACTCCAATATTCTTGCCTGGAGAATTCCAGGGCTACAGTTCATGGAGTTGCAAAGAGTTGGGCACAACTAAGCGACCAACACACTAACATTTTCATGCTTGATACAGCTTCTTTGAACAGGAATATCATGGGAAATAGATGGAGAAACAGTGGAAACAGTGTCAGACTTTATTTTTGGGGGGCTCAAAAATCACTGCAGATGGTGATTGCAGCCATGAAATTAAAAGACGCTTATTCCTTGGAAGGAAAGTTATGACCAACCTAGATAGCATATTAAAAAGCAGAGACATTACTTTGCCAACAAAGGTCCGCCTGGCCAAGGCTATGGTTTTTCCAGTGATCATGTATGGATGTGAGAGTTGGACTGTGAAGAAAGGTGAGTGCTCGAAGAATTGATGCTTTTTAACTGTGGTGTTGGAGAAAACTCTTGAGAGTCCCTTGGACTGCAAGGAGATCCGACCAGTCCATCCTAAAGGAGATCAGTCCTGGGTGTTCATTGGAAGGACTGATACTGAAGCTGAAACTTCAATACTTCGGTCACCTCATGTGAAGAGTTGACTCCTTGGAAAAGACCCTGATGCTGGGAGGGATTGTGGGTAGGAGGAGAAGGGAACGACAGAGGATGAGATGGCTGGATAGCATCACCAACTCGATGGGCATGAGTTTGAGTAAACTCTGGGAGTTAGTGATGGACAGGGAGGCCTGGCGTGCTGCAATTCATGGGGTCGCAAAAAGTGGGACATGACTGAGTGACTGAACTGAACTGAATTGAACAGGAATATAAAGTAGGATAGAGATAGAAAGTTGAAACAGAAATGTAAGATTTTTAGCTAAGAAAAATTAAGGATGTTCTTTTTATATCTTTCCTATGGCACATAGGAGAGCTATGAAAATAAAGAGAAATGACATGTTAAGCCCCTCCTGTGAGCCAGATGTTTCACATAAGCTCCTCATAATAATTGAAAACTACAGAGCATGTTAAAGGAGGTCAGATAATTATTAGATGCTATAAAACTAATAAGTGGCAAGTTGGGAAGTGAATCAAGTGCTTTTTGATGTTGGAATTGGTCATTTGCTCTTCATCATGTTTTGACCTGGATCTAGAATTAGCTAGCTGTGTGACCCTGGCCTTACTGGCCTTAATTCCAACTTTGGGGTAATGATGAGATTACACGCAGGCTTCTAAGTACATGTCCACTGAAAATGCAGTGGCTATTGTCACCGTCATATCCATGGGTGGAGATTGTTTCTCAGGATTTTTCTGAGTCCAAGTTCATTTAAATAAGAAATAGTGGCCTACATTTTAATAAGATTCCTGCTGTTTTTCCTTAGTTTTTGACATTATAAAGCTGTGCAGTGTGATTGTTTTGTGCAAAGTCTTTCAAGAAAACACTTGAATGCTTTTGCAGTTGCTTTTTTCACCATTCCACTCCTATTCAGGCAGACAATATGAGCATCTCTCAATGTACCTGCATCCAGTCAGATTCAGAAGGAGGGACAAGTTTGACCATTTATAGCAATATGAAGTAAAACTGACAGAGACTTAATTGTGAAATGCCTCTGTTCTGCCTAGTAATTTTCTAAAATGAACCAACAAGTCAGTTGATCGATACATTAAAGAATCATGGGAAATTAGAAGGATAATGTCTATCTCAAAAATGATGACTTGACGTAATGTTATAATAACTTAGAGCAACCAAAGTACTTTAAAAATTAATGTGAAATTCACCATCAATCATTTTAGATTTTTGTGGCCAAGGCACTGCATTTGTATAACACAATTGCTCAATTGCAGAGCAGCATTAGTTTTCAGACCAGAGAAGGGGAATTAAATGAAATGAGCACTGACCTTTGTGACTGATGAAAATGAGAATCAGCATCTCTGGACACTTCTTGTTTCACGTTGTTCTTAATTGGACAATATTACAAAAATGACAAGAAAAGAAACTTGATATTGGTGGAAATTGCTTTCACAAATGGGAGCATTTTGACACAGTAATTTCAAGGTTCTCTAATTTGAAGGTGGCTGAGTTGTATTTTTTAAAACTAAATAGTACATTTATAAACTAATATCTAGAGGAGACTTTTGCACCAAATGTCTAAAATTGATCTATAACATTTCACTGTCCCGGGGATAAAAATGACATGAAAATTCAGGTCATTTAACTATGCGCATGAAAGAGACAATTGGTCAGGTGTCTAACAGCTTCAGACAGAAATACCAGACAAATCTGGGACTTGTCAGCATTATACAGAAGCCACAATTGGATTGACAAAAGCCAATACCTTTTGATAATTATTCTGTATACAGCAAACATACTGGGATCTACATCAAGCAGAGAGCCCTGGAAAAAAGTCCTAACAGGTTCATGCAGGAACTCTAAACAGGCTTGCACTGTTATGAATAGAAATTGCTGAGAGAAGTTAGAATTAAGGTCACTTGAAAACTGGACTGGACAACCTCACAAGAAATTGCCCATAGAACAAAATATCTGAAGCTCTGTATTCCTCAAGATCCTGCTAACCCCCTTCTATGGGGCTTAAATCTCCTACTTTAACCCTAATCTGTTACATGCTACACTGCCCCTCGCATATTCAAAGTATACCTGCCTCTCTCTCTCTCTCTCTCTCTCTCTCTCTCTCTCACACACACACACACACACAGAAGAGAGAGAAAATAACCAGTCTCTGCCAGAAAAATGATCATATCAGTAAGATTTTGTAAGTAAGTTTGCTTGGCTTCCCTTTCTGACTTTTTAAAAATCTTCATGAGTGTTCTCTTCCACTCTTGGGTACCAAGGTCTCACTGATTTATGAGCCTTCTTTTAAAAAAAGCAAGTGTTGACCTATTCCACAGTTACCCTTTGACAAATTCATTTACTGGTCCAAGATGTGAACCATGCCCTTTGCTATAACCAGCACACCACCTTTCTTTGTGAAAGATGCTTTAGTCCATAGGATGGTTATTTATTCAGAACAACATAAGAAGGACAGAACCTAGAGAAATGGATCTTCCCCTTGGGGAAGGCAGGCATGGGGAAAAGGGGTGCAGTGCAAATAAGAGTCTGCCAGGTGGGGCATGGAATCCAATAAACATAGCAAGGACTGAGGAGGTTGAGTACACAGGTAGGGGAAATTGAGATCAAACTCAAGGTTAGGTGATGTTAAGTTAGATTTGAATACCAGCTCCAATACTTGCCAAAAATAGGTGAAATACTGTGCTTGTATCTATTTGTCACTTCCACTGTATAATCGTAAGGGATTTGATAAAGATCGTACCTAAAAAGTCTAGTGGTTTTCCCTACTTTCTTCAATTTAAGTCTGAAGTTTGCAATAAGGAGTTCATGATCTGAGCCACAGTCAGCTCCCGGTCTTGTTTTTGCTGACATTGTATAGAGCTTCTACATCATCAACTGCAAAGAATATAGTCACAATCTGTATTGGCCATCTCATGATGTTCATGTGTAGAGTCGTCTCTTGTGTTGCTGGAAGAGAGTGTTTGCTATGAACCAGTGTGTTATCTTGGTGTAACTCTGTTAGCCTTTGCCCTGCTTCATTTTATACTCCAAGGCCAAATTTGCTGTTACTCCAGGTATCTTTTGACTTCCTACTTTTGCATTCCAGTCCCCTATGATGAAAAAGATATCTTTCTTTGGTGTTAGTTCTAGAATGTCTTATAGGTCTTCATAGAACCATTCCACTTCAGCTTCTTCCGGATTACTGATTGGGGCATAGACTTGGAATACTGTGATATTGACTGGGCCTTAGGAAGCATCACTATGAACAAAGCTAGTGGAGGCGAAGGAATTCTGGTTGAGCTATTTCAAATCCTAAAACTTGTTGCTGTGAAAGTACTGCATTCAATGTATCAGCAAATTTGGAAAACTCAGCAGTAGCCACAAGACTGGAAAAGGTCAGTTTTCATTCCAGTCCCAAAGAAAGGCAATGCCAAAGAATGTTCAAACTACTGCACAATTGCACTCACCTCACACACAAGCAAATTAAAGTTCAAAATTCTCCAAATCAGGCTTCAACAGTATGTGAACTATGAATTTCCAGATGTTCAAACTGGATTTAGGAAAGGCAGAGGAACCACAGATCATATTGCCAACATCCATTGAATTATAGAAAAAGCAAGAGAGTTTTAAAAAAATTTACATTTTTGACAGAACTAGAACAAATAATTTCACAATTTGTATGGAAATACAAAAAACCTCGAATAGCCAACGTAACCTTGAGAAAGAAGAATGGAGCTGGAGGAATCAACCTGCCTGACTTCAGACTATACTACAAAGCCACAGTCAGCAAGACAGTATGGTACTGGCACAAAGACAGAAATATAGATCAATGGAACAGAATAGAAAGCCCAGAGATAAATCCACGAACCTATGGTCACCTTATCTTCAACAAAGGAGGCAAGGATATACAATGGAAAAAAGACAACCTCTTTAACAAGTGGTGCTGGGAAAACTGGTCAACCACCTGTAAAAGAATGAAACTAGAACACTGTCTAACACCATACACAAAAATAAACTCAAAATGGATGAAAGATCTAAATGTAAGCCCAGAAACTATAAAACTCCTAGAGGAGAACATAGGCAAAACACTCTCCGACATAAATCACAGCAGGATCCTCTATGACCCACATCCCAGAATTTTAGAAACAAAAGCAAAAATAAACAAATGGGACCTAATGAAACTTAAAAGCTTTTGCACAACAAAGGAAACTATAAGCAAGGTGAAAAGACAGCCCTCAGATTGGGAGAAAATAATAGCAAATGAAGCAACAGACAAAGGATTAATCTCAAAAATATACAAGCAACTCCTCCAGCTCAACTCCAGAAAAATAAATGACCCAATCAAAAAATGGGCCAAAGAACTCAACAGACATTTCTCCAAGGAAGACAGATGGATGGCTAAAAAACACATGAAAAGATGCTCAACATCACTCATTATCAGAGAAATGCAAATCAAAACCACAATGAGGTACCATTACACGCCAGTCAGGATGGCTGCTATCCAAAAGTCTACAAGCAATAAATGCTGGAGAGGGTGTGGAGAAAAGGGAACCCTCTTACACTGTTGGTGGGAATGCAAACTAGTACAGCCACTATGGAGAACAGTGTGGAGATTTCTTAAAAAACTGGAAATAGAACTGCCATATGACCCAGCAATCCCACTTCTGGGCATACACACCGAGGAAACCAGATCTGAAAGAGACACGTGCTCGCCAATGTTCATCGCAGCACTATTTATAATAGCCAGGACATGGAAGCAACCTAGATGCCCATCAGCAGACGAATGGATAAGGAAGCTGTGGTACATATACACCATGGAATATTACTCAGCCATTAAAAAGAATTCATTTGAATCAGTTCTAATGAGATGGATGAAACCGGAGCCCATTATACAGAGTGAAGTAAGCCAGAAAGATAAAGACCAATACAGTATACTAACACATATATATGGAATTTAGAAAGATGGTAATGATAACCCTATATGCAAAACAGAAAAAGAGACTCAGATGTATAGAACAGACTTTTGGACTCTGTGGGAGAAGGTGAGGGTGGGATGTTTCAAGAGAACAGCATTGAAACATGTATATTATCTAGAGTGAAACAGATCACCAGCCCAGGTTGGATGCACGAGACAAGTGCTCGGGCCTGGTGCACTGGGAAGACTCAGAGGGATCGGGTGGAGAGGGAGGTGGGAGGGGGGACCGGGATGGGGAATACATGTAAATCCATGGCTAATTCATTTCAATGTATGACAAAAACCACTGCAATGTTTTAAAGTAATTAGCTTCCAACTAATAAAAATAAATGGAAAAAAAATTTTACTTCTACTTTATTGACTACACCAAAGCCTTTGACTGTGTAGATCAAAACAAATTGGAAAACTCTTCAAGAGACGGGAATAGCAGACCACCTTACTTGCCTCCTGAGAAACCTGTATGCAGGTCAAGAAGCAACAGTTAGAATTCGATACAGAGCAATGGACTGGTTACAAATTGGGAAAGGAGTACATCAAGGATGTATATTGTCACCCTGTTTATTTACCTTATATGCAGAGTACATCATGAGAAATGCCAGGGTGGATAAAGCACAAGCTGGAATCAAGTTTGCTAGGAGAAATATCAATAACCTCAGATATGCAGATGACACCACCGTTATGGCAGAAGGTGAAGAAGAACTAAAGAGCCTCTTGATGAAAGTGAAAGAGGAGAGTGAAATGTTCAATATTCAGAAAACTAAGTTCATGACATCTAGTCCCATCACTTCTTGGTAAATAGATGGGGAAACAATGGAAACAGTGAGAGACTTATCTTTTTGGGCTCTAAAATCACTGTAGATGGTCACTATAGCCATGAAATTAAAAGACACTTGATCCTTGATGGAAAAACCGTGACCAATATAGACAGCATACTAAGAAACAGAGACATTGCTTTGCCAAAAAAGGTCTGTCTAGTCAAAGCTATGGTTTCTCCAGGAGTCATGTATGGATGCGAGAGTTAAATATAAAGAGATCTGAGTGCTGAAGAATGGATGCTTTTGAACTGTGGTGTTGGAGAAGACTCTTGAGAGTCTCTTCAACTGCCAGGAGATCCAACCAGTCCATCCTAAAGGAAATCAGCCCTGAATATTCATTGGAACGACTGATGTTGAGGCTGAAACTCCAGTACTTTGGCCAACTGATGCGAAGAGCTGATTCATTGAAAAGACCCTTTTGCTGGGAAAGATTGAAGGCGGGAGAGAAGGGAACAACAGGGGATGAGATGGTTGGATGGCATCACTAACTCGATGGACATGAGTTTGAGCAAGCTTTGGGAGTTGGTGATGGAGAGGGAGCCTAGTGTGCTGCAGTCTATGAGGTTGCAAAGAGTTGGACAGGACTAAGTGACTGAACTGAACTGATTGTGTTTGTCCCTGAATTCATCCTATACTTCAGTTCAGTTCAGTTGCTCAATAACATCCAACTCTTTCTGACCCCATGGACTGCAGCATGCCAGACTTCCCTGTCCATCAGCAACTCCTGGAGCTTGCTGAAACTCATGTCCATCCAGTCAGTTATGCCATCCAACCATCTCATACTCTGTTGTCCCCTTCTCCTGCCTTCAATCTTTCTAAGCATCAGGGTCTTTTCCAATGAGTCAGTTTTTTTGCATTAGGTGGCCAAAGTATTGGATCTTCAGCTTCAACATCAGTCCTTCCAATGAATATTCAGGACTGATTTCCTTTATGACTTACTGGTTTGATCTCTTTGCATTCCAAAGGACTGTCAAGAGTCTTCCTCAACACTTCAGTTCAAAAGAATTCTTCGGTGCTCAGCTTTCTTTATGGCCAACGCTCACATCCATACATGACAACTGAAAAAACCGTAGCTTTGACTAGATGGAACTTGGTAAACAAAGTAATGTCTCTGCTTTTTAGTACGCTGTCTAGGTTGGTCATAACTTTTCTTCCACGGAGCAAGCTTTTTTAATTCCATGGCTTGCAGTCACCATTTGCAGAGATTTTGGAGGGATGCTCTAAAAATATAATTATAGCTATCTTAGGCTACCCAAGGGATAGTCTACCTGTTGTCACTTAGGCATTAACTGCAATTTTAACTGCAAATTTAACTGCAATTTTAAAAGAAAGTGATCTTTCTCTCTTCATGTACTCCCTCCCCTCTCATCTTCACTTCTGTATATTTTTACCTCTGACTCACCACTGTCACCACCACCACCACTGCTGCCGGCTTCACCTTGTGGTGACTGCTGAACAGCCACCTCAGAATCTCATGGCCCAGAATCTCTGCTGTCACAAACCACCTGGTGTCCAGGACAACCAGCAGAGTTAGACAGCAGGATGTAGTTGCTTTAGAACTCTTTGTTATTAAGACTGGTGAGAAGACAGAGAAAGAGCAAGATATGCTCAGAGTGGCGGCTCGAAGTGTTAGTTACAGAAGAGGGGTGAAAGTAGATCATAGTACTTTTCAAAACATTAGTTGTTTTTCCTGGGAAAGCATTACTTTCTTTCCCCACTGCCACTCAAGCAACTTGCATTGGTAAATGAAATGAATGGAAGTGGTGGGTGTCATTTCTGAAAATAATCTCGAGGGGCTAGTAGCATATGGGAATCCTTGTTCTTTCTCTGTTCCATCTGCAGCAAAGACCAGTACTAATCCAGAACAAAGGCTTCTTCAGTTTGCACCCCTATCTATCTATTTACTGATGAATAAACTTCTGTTGTAGGCCAATATGATTTATCTTACTTCAGCCTAGCCTAACTTATTGTTAGAGAATTCCAGGAACAAAGTAATTCCAGTGATTAATGAATTATATTTAGAGTGTATGTGTGTGTGCATCTGTGTGTGCAATACATGTATGTAAGTTAGAAAAATACACAGGAGAAAAGGTCAACAACAACAAAGATGACAAGTACTGGGAACTAATCAAAAATAAAACAGAAAAACTAAAAATTTGACTTACCTTGGCTATAATAATATTGATGCTGATTATAGTAAGTTTTGTGAACTGCCTGCCATTTGAGACTAATTTATATGCAACATAATAAAAATTATGCATAGCATTAAAATATGCACCTGATTAACTCTGTTGCAAGCATTGTTTGATTACAACAATACCCTCTCTCTGTGTATATTCAATCTTTGTAATTTGTTGTTCATATAGTAATTTAAAATAATCTGTGTAAACATTCCCATTAAAAGGATCAAATTAGGATGCTTGCTATAAGTGTACCTATAGAATAGAAGGACAGGCAACTAAGAAGAGAAAAATGAGAATGTGAGTAAATCGGTAGGACCAAACTGACTTGGCCCATGTAAACATTTATTTACTGTATTGTATTTCCTCTAGGCTCAGTTATAAGCCTTGTATCACTCCAGTCAATCTTGTCTATACTCATGGCTTTGACTACCTGCAATTGATTAAATACCTTCCAAAATTATATCTCTAGCCTCTACTGCTTCTTTAACTGTGTACATATACTAAAACATTCAACTTCCTGTTCACCATTTCTACTTGAATGTCTTCAAGGTACCCTAACTCCAACATGTTCAAGATCACATTTCATGGTCTGCTGTATAAGCTGGTCCTCTTTCTCTTTTCTTTCAGTTTCCTAATCCAAGTTAATCTTCAACTACTGTTGATTTTATCAATAAATATTTTTATTCTGTTTTCTTATTGATAACTACACTTTTACCATTCTCATTTATTATCATCTTCAATCTGAAAGCTTGCCAGTCTTCCCATACCTACTATGTCTCTTCCAATTTATCGTCCACATTGCACCTCGGGTGTTTTCTGTCAAAGCACAGATATGATTATTTGATCTCATTGTTTAAAATTTTTATACTTTTTCCCATTCTTCTTATGGTGAAAATAGAAATGTTTAACATGCCATAAATCTACCTGGACAGTGGATATTTATCAAGTTCCCCTCTCCTTCCATCCACTATCTTTGCTTTCGTAGATGCCTCTCTTTTCTCAGTCTGGTGGGTTATCTATCACTTAGTTCCATATTCTCTACAAAGGAGGAGCAAGCAGCCCAACTGGGCACATCAGAGTGCTGCAGGGATTGGGTCAGAGTTTGGCATTAAATCCAGAGGATGAGTTAGTGAGAACCTTATTCAGACATTTAACATGAAGCCTAGGAGAATGAAAACCTCTTTTCTTCTAAGAGCTCCTAGGTCTTCCTCTAAGGCAAGTCTTTTTGATCATGTGGAGAAAATCTGCCTGAGATGGACCCAATGCAGAGGGGAAGTAAGTTAAGAGATGAAGAGTAGAGACTGATGACTGGTAACATTTGTCAGGCGGGTGCTGAAAGCTAGTGCCAGTACTTGGACTTTTCATTTACATGAGTCATTAGGGTCTTTTTGATTTTGGCTAATTTAAATTGAGTTAATATCATAACTAAATGTTTCCTTCATAAGAGGGAACTTTATCTTTGTTCTGCAGCCATATCTCCTCACCTCGCACCAAGTTAATGATTTCAGAGCTTAGCTTAAATATTACTTCTTTAGGAAGGTGCTTCTTAATCCTCCAAACAAGATAAGGCATCTATGTTATGGCTCTGATGACATGATTCTTCTCCGTCTTTCCCACGTGACTCTAAGCTCCTTGAGGGGGCATTGCCATGGCCTCCACATTATGGTTGGTACCTTGCCAAGTGCCTGACAATAAATATGTATTGATTGAATGATTTAAGAGAGAATAACTTGGTGTCGGGCACTGTGCTGTGTGTTTTGACATATATTATCACATGTAAACTTCACAACAATCTGGTGGCAGATGCTCTGTGATCCATGTACAAATGTGGAAACAAGCAAGGATATGTAAAGAAACATTGTCAAATGAATCTAAAGAGAGAGATCCAGGACATAAAATTAAGTTTTGTTCCAAATGCAGAATTCCTTTTCTCATGCTACCTTCTAAGAACCTCCTAAATGTCTATTTGCAGTCT
This sequence comes from Odocoileus virginianus, assembly GCF_023699985.2. Taxonomy (NCBI): domain Eukaryota; kingdom Metazoa; phylum Chordata; class Mammalia; order Artiodactyla; family Cervidae; genus Odocoileus; species Odocoileus virginianus. The sequence goes on from NC_069683.1 coordinate 55,900,133, forward strand.
CTTTTTCCTACAAAATGCTTATCTTGAAAGCATTCCCTATGATATTATACTCTCTTGTGTGTGTGTGCTCAGTCACTTCCGATTCTTTGTGACCCTACAGACTGTAGCCCACCAGTCTCCTCTGTCCATGGGATTCTCCAGGCAAGAATACTGAAGTGGGTTGCCATGTCCTCTTCTAGATATACTTTTGTACCTTTTATTTAAATCAGTGGTTCATTAGGTTTAACATATTCCAGAAATATTTTCATCTTTACCTTGAATACTTGAGACATACCCTCTTTGCGGCTCCTTGTCCCCCTGCAACAAACAGGAAAGAACATCCTTTAGAGTAATGGGTAATGGAACTGGTTTGAGGTTGTATATGAATGTCTTGAGATTCCTTGTACTTTCTTATACTGGAGAGTGACTTTCATGTCTACTCCTAAAACCATTCATAAGTAAAAGAGAAAAGAGGTGAAAGAATAAGAGAGATTGGGAGTAGGGAAGAGAAAGCAGGACACACTTATGCCATCGATCTGGAATCGCTGAGGTCTTCAATGCTTCAGAACCCATCCCTATTCACAATACCCCTAACCACCCAGCATTTTGGTCATCTGCACATTGTCACGGTCTGACAACAATATCCATTAAATGGCAGAAGAAGTTCAACCTAGTAAACTGATGCTAGATAACTCAGTGGATATTGAGAATATACTTGGTATGTAATGTTCAGAACCATAACAATAAATGTTTAAATTAAATACCCAGGCTTAACAGAGACTACAGTAAAAATCCCGAAGATTTTGGGATACATTGTAAAGGCCTAAGTTCTCTTACAGATGGATGACAAGATGAAACGATTTAGTCAGAGGGTAGATTGATGAACTGATATCTTTCACGGAGGCAGTCTTGCTGTACAAAGAAAATGGCAGCTGAACCAAAGTGTGTAATGACATAGTTGACGCTGGCATAAACATTTTATCTCAAATGGGTAGCAAGTTCACTGACTAGCACTAGTGTCTGACTGACTTTGAGTGGCCAAGGCCTTGAAAAGTGGTGTGCAATGCTGGCAATGTATATTAGAAGCACCTGGGAGCCTTTACAATCTACCAGTGCCCATGGAACTCATCTGGAGACTGTTTCAGTGAGTTCAGAGTGGCATCCAGTAACGTGTTAGCATTGCCTCAGGTGATTCTCGTGTGCAGTCAAGATGGAGAACTTCTGACCTTTGCTCTTTTGGGACTGGGAGACATGTGAATACCTAATGCTGACCTTTGGCAAAGTAACGAGACCTACGCAGAGCTGACAGAAGTGGAGGAGCTTATCTTTCTAAAAACTTCTTGCTTCTTGGATCTTTTATTAGCCATTCAAGGAAAGGAAATAGAACTGAACAGAGTTTCTAAGAGATAGGTGACATGCGTGGGGGAAAGGAACACCTACAGGCTGTTTGGAATTCGAGGCTTTAAGATATGTGAATTTAACAAGAGAATTGGTAGGTGGGATGTTACCCCATTTCACAGGCAGAGTGACACAAAGCAGGCAGTTAAAGGCAAAAAATAATGTCACAATACATTCATTATTTCCCCTCCTCCTCCACGGTAGTTTTCTGGGGATAATGGAGCTATCATTGGTATCAAGAGAAGAGAAAGTGAAGATTTGGGAGATGAGGGCTATAAATATGGCAGTATGGAGAACAAGGGGAGATCTGCCATCTATCTAAAATGCCTCCGTTCAGAGTTGAGTCTGGAAAACATGTAGTTCAGAGTTAACCAATGGATGGAGCAGACCTCCAGTTGTTAACGCCATCCATCCTTCTAGCCATACAAGCTCACAACACACCAATCATTATTCAACTCATCCATTAAATAAGGACAGAATTCAAAGATAAACCTTATAAACACTTGTAGAGCAATCAGAGCCTCTGCTTTGATACTAACAGTCCCTCAGACATTGCATTCCAGGAAACTTCATTTTGAAGCCCAAACTGATCTCCTTTGCTGTGCTGTGCTGCCCTTGCATACTCATCTACTGGCTTACTAAGCATATTTTCACATATTGAGTGAATTAATATAGGTAGCACAGCATAATGGAAAAAGTATAAGCTTTAGACATTAGACATTGGCCCTTGTTAATGAGATTTTGGGTAAATTAATTTACTTCTTTGCATCTTAGTTTCTTTGTAAAAAGGTGTGTGTGTGTGTGTGTGTGTGTGTGTGTGTGCATGTGTGTGTGCATACTTAGTCATGTCTGACTCTTTGAGACCCCATGGACTGTAGCCCACCAGGCTCCTCTGTCCGTGGGATTTCCCAGGCAAGAATGCTGAAGTGGGTTGCCATTTCCTATTCCAGGGGATCTTCCTGACCCAGGGATTGAATCTGAGTCTCCTGCATTGGCAGGTGGATTCTTACCACAGAGCCAAGCTAATCTCTATCTAGGATGATTGTAAAGGTTAGATGTGAGCTGAAGTCAGCTGTTGAGCAAGCTGCATTTAGTAGGGGGCAAGTAGGAAGCAACTTTGCTTTTTGTCAATATTACCTTCCAATCTGGTCTGCTGAGCTTCCCTTTCCCACTCCTCAGTAATGCTTCAGGTAAATTTTATGGCTATTCTCGTCACTTGCTGGCATTAAGAAATCCATCCAAATCTTAAGTCAAGCTTCTTTTTTCTTATACAGTTTGAAGCATTGCCCTCTTCCTCTGGATCAGACCTGATCAATTTTTAGAAACCTACTTGGCTCCTTCCTCAATGTTCTGGGGTTTCTAAATTCTTCAGGACTGTGACGGGGAGAAGGAAAAGGGACATGTTTACTTACTTATCTAGCTCTGGCTCTTGTGTGACAGACCCTCAAGTGCTGGTGTTGTATTTTGTGGAAGGCTTTTGCAGACTCTCCAGGGGACCAAAGAAAGTATAAGAAAATGGGAAATGATGGTTTATGTAAACCCTATGGCTGGTACCTGGGTTTAGCATGTGATAACAGGTTTGTGCAGCTCTAGGCAGAACATCTGCCTGCTCCTTACAGAGAAAGTTCTTATGGAATATTTCAGAAATATGCATGTACATTTGCTCTCTCTTGACAGTCCCTTTACCATAACATGCATATTAGTTTCCTTGTCTCTTTTGTTGTGGCAAAACATATACAATGTAGAGAATTTACCACGTTAAGCAGTTTCAGGTGTACTGTTCAACAGCATTAAGTACATTCACGTTGTTGTGCAGCCATTACCACCATCCACTTCCAGAACATTTTTAGTTTCCCAAACTGAGATCTGTACCCATTAACCAACAACTCCTCATTCTTTCTTCTCCCTCAGCCCCTAATCAGCACCATTCTTCTTTCTGTCTCTTTGGATTTTACTGCTCTTAGTACCTCATATAAGTAGAAATTATACAGTATTTGTCCTTTCATATTTGGCTTATTTTTCTTAGCATGTTTGCAAGGTCTGTCATGTTGTAACATGTATCAAAATGTCCTTCCTTTTAAAGACTGAGTAATATTCTATTGTATGTATACACATTTTGTTGATGTATTCATGTATTGATGGACATTTGGATCCTTTCCACTTTGTTTCTTAAATGCCATTTTTAGATAAAAGTGTTCATGCCATAAGTAATCATCAGTTGCTGAAGACATGTTGTCAATAGAGTATTTCTCCTCTGGCTCATCTCTTTCCCCATAGTATCAGATCCCAATCACTTTAATGGCAAGTAGTTGGGGAAAAAGTGACAGACTTTATTTTCTTGGGCTCCAAAATCACTGCAGATGGTGACTGCAGCCATGAAATTAAAAGATGCTTGCTCCTTGGGAGAAAAGTTATGACATAGACAGCATATTAAAAAGCAGAGACATTGTTTTGCCGATAAAGGTCTGTATAGTCTGAGCTATGGTTTTTCCAGTAGTCAGGTATGGATGTGAGAGTTGGGCCATAAAGAAGGCTGAGCACCAAAGAACTGATGTTTCTGAACAGTGGTGTTGGAGAAGACTCTTGAAAGTCCCTTGGACTGCAAGGAGATTAAACCAGTCAATACTAAAGGAAATCAACCCTGAATATAGGAAATCAATCCTGAATAGTCATTAGAAGGACTGATGATGAAGCTGAAGCTCCAATAGTTTGGCTACCTGATGCTAAGAGCCAACTCATTAGAAAAGACCCGGACACTGGGAAAGACTGAAGGCAGGAGGAGAAGGAAGCAACAGAGGACAAGATGGTTGAATGGTGTCACCAACTTGATGGACACGAGTTTGAGCAAAGCCCAGGATTTGGTTAAGGATAAGGAAGCCTGGCATGCTGCAGTCCATGGGGTCACAAAGAGTCAGATACAAATGTGCAACTGAAAAACAAGCTGGCCTCCAAAGACAGATGTAGGACATTCACTCAGATCTTTATAGCGAGAAATACTCATGCTTCTCAGATGATGGTATATAAAATCCTGGTGGAAATGTCAATAGATTTGGTGAATGATCAACTTTCAGAAACCATAGTTTTCTTTTACTTTTTCATCAAGTTGTGTCCTTGACTTTCATATTTACCTAGAGAAGTAGAACATGCTTATCATAATTCATGCTCTAGTGACTGGACACATTTGACCCTAAAATATGTCTGAGATTTCATTTTCTTTTCTGTTGGTTTGATTGCACACTTCAACTGCTTCTTTAATTCCAACTTTCTTCAGTTTATGTGAGATTCATCTTCCCTCCTTGTTTCTGCCTAATGATTTGGTAGTTTAAGGCTTCTGTTCTTTCTTTAAGAAGCTTTAATTCCCTAGGAACATTATATCTAAACAAAGACTGACTTTTAGATTTAGCAGTTTGGAAACTGTAAATCTGGTGGGTCCCTGGGCCGTCGCCCTCCTTCAGCATTTCCTGTAAATGATGCAGGGAGCTCAACAGCCAGCCTCCTTCCACTCACTTTGCTGCTCTTTTGTAGGAAATGCCTCAAACAGCTGAGCATTCAGTTTCCCCTTTCTATAGTCTGTGTGCTTTGCTTTATTGGAATGTTTGTCAAGGATGAAGAGCTGCTTGCTAATAATAACCATAATATCGCCATTTCTCGAGTATCTGCTTGTGCAGGACATTTTTACCTGCAAGATAAGATTTTCTTATCCCTGTTTATAGATGAGGAAACAGGTTCACAAAAGAGGCTAAGAGATTTGCCTAAAATCACAGAGCTAGTAGGTAATTTGGGGAAGTTTTAAACTTTAAAAAGGTACAGGTATAGTATGAGGCATGATTGGCAAGGGCTGGCCCTTTTAAAAAAATAATTTATTAGTGTATTTATTTTGGTATACTGGGTCTTTTTTGCTCTGCAGGCTTTTCTTTAGTTATGGTGCTTGGGCTTTTCATTGTGGCAGCTTCTCTCGTGGAGAACGGGCTGTACAGAATTCAGGCTTAATAGTTGCAGTGCGTGGGTTTAGTTGTCCCACAGTATGTGGGATCTTTCTAGACCAGGGATCAAACCCATCTCCCCTGCATTGGCAGATGGATTCTTAACCACTGAGCCACCAGAGACATCCAGGACTGAACCTTTTGAAAGGTACCTTAGATCTTCCACACGAGAAGGCCCAGGAGCGGATGTATTCATTTTTCATCACATGGATGTGTCCTGGGATTTTGCTGTGCTCTCTGTCCTCCACTGTTTGCCCAGAAAGGCTGCCCGTGAGCTTTGTCTACAGGGACTATCAGCTGAGGCTGAATAACAGCACAGTTGCGCTGTGCCACGTTGCGGAGGTTGGCTCACTGTCCCGTCTCTGATTACATGCTGGCCCCCAGCTGCCTCTGTTGCTGTTTTGTAAGCATGGTTTCTGCAGTTGATCCAAGGGGAAATTTAGACATACCCCTGTCATAAAATTATGGATCACAGAAAAGAATTAAATTCAGTGGATGACTTTAAATTCTCATAATAGCAAGGTTAGAAAAAAAAAATTCCCATTCTGTTTGGAAACAAACTCCACTTTCTGTTGAAATAAAAAATGACTTACATCTCACCATTTGGGAGTCAAGCGAGCTGCCTCTCAGGAAGAAAATGTGATTCATCTTGTGTGAGTGTGGTGTTTGCATGAGGTGACGGTTGTGCAGACCTGCCGGGATCCTCAAGCAGAGAAACAGAGAACTTTCAAGGCAGCTGTTTCTGTCAACCTTCCCCCTGACTTTCCAGTCCTAACACCCTCCTAATTGGTACCCAGTGGCTCATTCTCTGTCTGATCTCCCTGATCTTGCTGGTGACCAACACTCCTCTCTAAACCGCTCTCTCCAGTTGGTTTCTGTGGCTCTGCACTATCTTCCTTGCCTCTGGATTACAACTTTTCTGTTCTCACACCTCTGAAATGATAGCATTTTCCAGGGTCCTGTCTCAGGCTTCCTGGGCTTCTCTGGCACATGCTAGTCACCCTCTGACTAGCATGTGGACTCAGCTTAGAGCATCCCTGCCTGTGGTTACCATAAGCCCTTGCCCTGAGGCTCAGGCCCTGACTTCCCAGACCCTGCTCCTGACTTACCCAGTGTCCAGTCTGACATTCATTTGCTCTGGAATTCCTTTGTGTTCCTTTCCCTCTGTCTTGATGGACAGTTGTTACTTTGCTGGCCCTTCCTGGTCCTGGGGACAGCCTGGCCAGTGTCGGTTGTCTGGTGCTTTCTTGTTGCACTGGCCTTTACTGCCGAGCTGGAGTTGGGCCTCTCCCGCTGTGTGCACTCGTCCCGTTCCAGGTCCTGGCTCTGCCTGGTCCCCCTCCTAGCCATGCCTGAGAGGTGATATTCTCTATCAGATGCTACATTCTCATTTAACATTGTATTCTTTATAACCTAGCACATTGTCATGCATATGGTTTATTTTCCAATAATAGTTCAATTTAATTAACAAAGATTCAGCAAATTGAATTGGAGCTATTATTCTCTATACCAGGATAGCACCAGGTAATGTGTATAGAAGATTCTAGAAAGAAAAAGTGGGAAAAAGTAAATTTGGTAAGAAAATATCATTTAAATGCCTTTGGAAACTTGTTTGTATTATGTGGAGAAGTTTTTTGGATCTGTGTTTATCATGTAAGGATGTGAGGATGAAGAGAAATCAAGTACGTCACAAAATTTGGTATTTTTCCTCATTCAGAAAATTTGTGTTTTAACTAAGTACGATTCCAAGATTAAATTATTTACTGTGTAGAAAGAATCTCTCAACAACAGTGTTCCCTTTTCCTCTGCATGAGTTTTCCGGGCAAGTTGGTATTTTATACTGCACAGTTTAGCAATTGTAATCTAGAATTTTTTATTGTCATAGTTTTCCTTGGCTTTTCTTATTTCTTTTCATTATCTGCATGACCATTCAAACTGATATTCGCTAAACATTTAATGGACCTGAGGATAAACTGATTTTCTATTAACATACATTTTATCCTAAAAGAAATTCACTTACTAAATCATTTCCTCTGGTAGAAACAGGTCAATGTTGTGGAAAAAAAAATCTATAAAAACACTTTTCTAATTATACTCCACTAAAAAAAAAATTAATTAAAAAACACTTTTCTGTAGTTCTATTCTCTTTTCAGCTCTCATTTATGATTTTTTAAGGTTGATGTGACTTCCTTGGGAGACATATTAAAGAATTGAAATGTGTATAAAAATAACCATCTGTTTTTCCTAAATAGCTCTATGTCATGCATCAAATAGTTTTCAGACATTGCTGATTTTGAGGACTGATTTCAGGCAACTGTCAGTGTGCTGGCTTGAGACTGTAGCTGCTTTATGTCACTTGCAAGAATATTCGACATAGACATGTATTCCTGGTGAGGAATTTTATTTTCTTAAACTTCATTCATTGGCACTGCCCAAATCAGCAGCAGTGGAACTAATTTACATTTCCCTGGTGATGTGAGTTGTCATGTGTGGATATCATGCGTGAACTAATTTCCAACCTATTTCAGTGATGCTTTGGTGTCCGTGGTGAGCTGGCATCCTCGGCAGCTGGCTTGTCTCTTGAATCTGGCTCTAACTTCATCTTGGGTCTCATTTCTGTACTCATGCCTCCTCCGGAACAAACATTCTTTTTCTTCCTACTTGTACTTTGTCTTTTCTCCTTCATAATTCACCATGCCTCCCTTGACCGATGTCTTGGATATTTTGACAATTCTTCTTAAGGCCCATAGAAATTCTCTTCTGTGACAAACCTATATTAAGGTCTCTGTCCAATTCCTGATTTGAAGTTGCCCCACCCATAGCCACTTCTGAGGCCACGAGACCCCTGCTTCTGCCCAGGGCTAATTGAATGGTCATCGCCACCTGATTCAGGGAAACCACAGGTAGACTGGATGAACCAAAGAGATTCTTTCTCAGAGGAATTTAAAATTGTAACACAGAAATTGAGCTAGTAGGATGATGGCAGATACTTGTGCAGGACCAGGTAAAGTCACGACCGGTACCCAAGGGGGGCCATGCAAAGCAAATGCAGCCAGACTAGGAAAGAAGGAAGGGAATTGGAGAGAAAAAGAGAGGGGAGAAGCCACATGCTTTCTGAGAGCATGGGGACTCCTCCTGTATTCGGAATTCAGTCTATCCTTGTCTTGTCCAAACATGCTTCAGTTTTTCTTTTGATGTTCTTAAGAAATATTACCTTTAATTAACATTCCCTTTCATTTAAATTACCTTGAGATAATCTTTATTTCTTTTAACAAATATCCTTTCTTGTTTCTGCCTTCCTACCTGGCTGCCTGAGTGTTTTCTGGGGCTCAACCTTTCTCCTCATTACCTGCTCCATTTGAGGCAGCAACGTTGCCTTAGGGAAAATATGGGTGACTGAGGGTCACTTGTCCACTTTGTTAATCAAAGTAACTAGTGATAACTGCAACAATGCTGTGTGTGTATTAAATCACTTCAGGCATGTCCGACTTTTTGTTACCTTATGGATTCTAGCCCGCCAGGCTCCTCTGTCCATGGGATTCTCTGGGCAAGAATACTAGAGTGGGTTGCCATTCCCTTCTTCAGGAGACTTCCCAACCCAGGGATCGAAACCACATCTCTTGTGCCTCCTGCATTGGCAGGAAGGTTCTTTACCACTAGCACCACCTGGGAAGCCTGCCTCAACAGACAATCCTCCAAACACACCAGAAGTGTGTTTCTCATTTGCCTAAAATCTGATGTGGTTTGGGAGGCCTTCTTTCATCCAATAACTACATTATCTGTAACATGGGAACACTGTGGTTGCCAAGGTAGGAAAAGAGACAGAGATGGAGGAGGCAGAATAACTCATAATGGCATTGGGTTGGATTGACAAATGCCACTGGTGCCTCTAATCACAAGTCATTATCCAGAACTCATTTTAACTCTATGGACATGCAGGAAGCATAAAGGGGAACATAGAACACTGGATGAGTCCCAGCTGTGTATGCTGTTCTCATGTTTGCCTACTGCTTCCAATAGCTTGGTCAGATGCCCTAACTGACTGTGGGGAAGCTTGGTGGGTGAGACTTCTTCTGGGTTACTGCTGTGTGCTGCAGACAGTATAGCTCCTCAAGGAGACAGCAGAGGAGGCTGCCAAGCTTAGCAGGTGAGAGCATGAGCTGTCAAGGAGCCAGGCCACAGACTGGCTTGACTGGACATTCCTTCCCCAGGCCTGGGGAGCTGCATTGCCAGACTTCTGGTACAATCTCCCAGGTCACCCTGCATTTGCCCACTTCCCAGTCACACTTTCAGCACAAACGTTGTATGGGTCATTCAACAAAGGAATGACTATTAACATAACAACAACAACAACAAAAGTTTGACAGAATTTATACTTTGAAATGGTTGTGGGTCAGAGGTAATACAGCAAGTGATTGCGAGCATGGCCTCTTGTATTGGAATCCTTGGTTTGAAATCTCAGCTCTGATATTTGCTAGCTATGTGACCTCAGGTACGATTAATTTTAACCTCTGTGGGTCTCACTTTCCTATTTTCTCAAATTTAAAAATGACGGTGCTTTCTCCCAGGTTTGTTGTAAGAATTAAATGGGCTAGGATATGCAAAATGCTTAGAATAAAGCCTAACACATGGTGTGTATTTTGCATTATTATTATTTAAAGCAGACAAGTTGGGAGGCTGTACAATTATTACATTTCTGCTACTTTGACATGAAGCACATTGGGAAATCCCTCTAAGCAGTCCTTTCAAATCCAAGTCATGATCATATAAGATCAGCATCTCACAACTCTTTTTGAATTGATTAACTGAAGGTGTCCATCCATTTGACAACTATTCTCCTTACATGTTAGGTTCCAGCCTAACTAAAGTACTTCCCATTCTTTCAATGCACTGACTTCTGCTCTATCCACTTCCATGTCTCTGTGCTTGCAAATGCTGCCTTTTTTCCAGTTACTATGAGAGTCTTGCTACAAATGAGCCTTACTCCTATCTGTCTTCTTGTGCCTCAGATCCCATCCCTTCTCATCTTCTCAAACATTTTGCTTCTTCAAACATCAATTTTCTTTGAGTACTTATTCTTTTCTATTAGCAATAAAATATTTTGTGATATTTCCTATCTTAAAAAAATCTTTGTGGGCCAAAAATTTCCCTCTAGCTAATACTTCATTTCTCTGCTTTTCTTTGTTACAAAATTTTGTACCAAATTATCTATATTCACAGTGTCCACTTTCGTTTCTCCCATATTTTCAGTCTAGTCAAGCTTTGGCCCCCACCACCTTACACAATTGCAAAGACCACCAAACAACTCCATGTTGCTACAACCAATGACCAAACCTCAGTCCCCATCTTAGATGTGTGATGCAACTGGTAAATTCCTTCCTTTCAGAAATATTTTCTTCAAATGGTTTCTAAGTCATACTTTTTTGGTTTGCACTTATTTTCAAGTTCCTTTGTTAAAACCCTTTCCTCTTCCCAATCTTTACGTATGGCTGGGGTGGGCTAAGACTCAGTTCTTAGGTCTCTCTTTATTTACTCTTGCATCCTAAGTGATAATATCCAGACCTAGTTCTCTAAATGCACTCTTACATTGATGGCTTCCCAGTGTGTACTCCTAGCCTTGACTCTTCTCCTGAATTCCAAAGTTGCATATCCTAAAAAGTAGTCAAACACTGGATGTTCAGTCAGCAACTCCAACTTCACTTATCTAATGTTGAACTCATCAATGCCAGTCCTTTCACCCAGAGCTCCCAGTCCTGTTTCTTCTTTCCTGTTTATTTCAGCAATAATATCATCATTTACTCAGTTGACTAGGTTACAAACATTGACACTTTCATCTTCATGCTTTCACATCTCACCTTCTGTTCATCAGCAAATCCAGGTATTTGCACCCTCAAGATAGACCCAGAATCTAACCTCTCTGTTGCAACTTTAATCCAAGCCATTGTCACCTCTGTTTTGTGATGCGTTGATCACATCCAAACTTGCCTTGTCATCTTATGTGTCCTGAGCACCACTTCCCTTGCTTTACATAGTACCAAAAGCTATGTTTTAAAAAATATTTTTTTTAACCAATGTCTATAAAACTCTGTGTGATCTAGATCCAGGCTACCTTTATTACGCCCAACCCAACCACACTGGTCTTCATGCTATTCCTCCAGCACATCAAGCACGCTACTGCCTCAGAACAGTAATTTTTATTCCTTCAGTTTAGAACACGCTTCACTCAGAATATTTTATTTTGTTCTTATGTCATTGTATTTTTAATAGAAGCCTACATGGCGCTAGTGGTATAGAACCTGTCTGCCAATGCAGGAGACATAAGAGACGTGGGTTCGATCCATGGGTTGGGAAGATCTCCTGGAAGAGGGCTTTGCAACCTACTGCAGTATTCTTGCTTGGAGAACCCCATGGACAGAGGAGTCTGGTAGGCTACAGTCCATAGTATCTTAAAGAGCTGGACATAACTGAAGTGACTTAGCATGCATGCATGCACGCACAGCACATACTTGATTTACAATGTTATAATAGTTTCTGGTATACACATAGTGATTCAATTTCTTTATAAATTATCCTCCATTTAAAGTTACTACAAAACAATGGGTATATTTCCCTGTACTATACAATATATCATTGTCGCCTACTTATTTTATATATAATAGTTTGTATCTTTTAATCCCATACCCCTATCTTACCCCTCTCCCTGATGATAACTAATGGTTTCCTTTGCTGTACAATAGCTTTTAAGTTTAATTAGGTCCCATTTGTTTACTTTTGCTTTTATTTATTTTGTTTTGGGGATAGATCAAAAAATCTTGCTGTAATTTATGTCAGAGTTCTGCTTATGTTTTCTTCTAGAGTTTTATCTTTTCAGGTCTTACATTTAGGTCTTTAATCCATTTTGACTTTATTTTTGTAATGGTGTGAGAAAATGTTCTAATCTTATTGTCTTACATGAAGCTATCCAGTTTTTCCAGCACCACTTACTGAAGAGACTGTCTTTTCTCCATTATTTATTCTTGCCTCCTTTGTCATAGATTAATTGAATATAGGTGTGTGGGTTTACATCTGAGCTTTCTATTCTGTTCCATGATGTATGTGTCATATTTTGTGCCAATACCATTCTATTTTGATTACTGTAGCTTTGCTGTATAGTTTGAAATCAGGCAGCATGATACCTCAAGTTTTGTTCTTCATGTGCAAGATTATTTGGGCTATTCAGAGTCTTTTGTAGTTCATACAAATTTTAGGAATAATTTGTTTTACTTTTGTGAAAAATGTTATGGGTCTTTTGATAGGGATTGCAATAAATCTATAGTACAAAAAAATCTGTAGTATGCTTTGTGTAGCATATAAATTTTAACATTATGAATTCTTCTAATTGAAAAGCACAGCATACCTTTCCATTTCTTTTTGTTTAGTTACTCAGTCATGTCTGACTCTTTACAACCCCATGTACTACAGCACACCAGACTTCCCTGTCCTTCACCATCTCCTGGAGCTTGCTCAAACTCATGTCCATCGAGTCAGTGATGCCACCCAACCATCTCATCCTCTGTTGTCCCCTTCTCTTCCTGCTTTCAATCTTTCCCAGCATCAGGATATTTTCCAATGACTTAGCTTTTCCTATTAGGTGGCCAAAGTATTGGAACTTCAGCTTCAGCAACAGTCCTTCCAATGAATATTCAAGGTTGATTTTCTTTAGGATTGACTGGTTTGATCTTGCAGTCCAAGGGACTCTCAAGAGTCTTCTCCAACACCACAGTTTGGAAACATCATTTCTTTGGTGCTCAGCCTTCATTGTGGTCCAACTCTCACATCCATACATGACTACTGGAAAAGTCGTAGCTTTGACTAGATGGACCTTTGTTGGCAAAGTAATGTCTCTGTTTTTAAATGTGGTGTCTACATTTGTCATAGATCTTCTTCCAAGGGGCAAGCATCTTTTAATTTCATGGCTGCAATCACCATCTGCAGTGATTTTGGAGCCCAAGAAAATAAAGTCTCTCACTGTTTACATTGTTTCCCCATCTATTTGCCATGAAGTGATGGGACTGGGTGCCATGATCTTGGTTTTTTGAATGTTGAGTTTTAAGCCAGCTTTTTCGCACTCCTCTTTCACTTTCATCAAGAGGCTCTTTAGTTCCTCTTTGCTTTCTGCCATAGGGTTGTGTCATCTGCATATCTGAGGTTATTGCTATTTCTCCTGGCAATCTTGTTTCAAGCTTGTGAGTCATCCAGTCTGACATTTGTCATGATGTACTCTGAATATAAACTAAATAAGCAGGGTGACAATGTACAGCCTTGACCTACTCATTTCCCAATTTTGAACCAGTTCTTTGTTCCATGTTAAGTTCTAGCTGTTGCTTCTTGACCTGCATACAGGGTTCTCAGGAGGCAGGTAAGGTGGTCTGGTATTTCTATTTCTTTAAGAAATTTCCACAGTTTTTTTTTTTTTTTTTTGTGATCCACAAAGTAAAAGGCTTTAGGGTAGTCAGCACATGGATCACAGCCTTGTCTAAGTCAATGAAACTATGAGCTATGCTGTATAGGGCCACTACTTTTTACCATTTTCAAATTCCTTCAAATTCCTTTCAAAGTTTGAAATGCATAGGTCTTTCACCTCCTTGGTTAGGTTTATTCCAACATATTTTATACTTTTTAGCATAGTTTTAAGTGGAATTGTTTTCTTGCTTTCTCTTTCTACTAGCTCATTATTAATGTACAGAAAAGCAACAGATTCCTGCATAATAATCTTGTACCCTCCAACTTCACTGAATTCATTTCTTGGTTCTAATTTTTTGGTGGAAATTTTAGGGTTTTTTATGCACAGTTTTAACTCTTTCCTTCCCACTTGGATGCCTTTTATCTTTTGTCTGATTGCTGTGATAAGTCTTCCACTACTAAGTTAAACAGATATTAGTGAGAGTGGACATTCTTATCTTATTCCTGATTTTACAGAAAAAGCTTTCAGCTTTCCACCATTGTTGTTGTTCAGTCACTAAGTCCCATCTGAGTTTTTGCAACCTCATGAAATGCAGCACACCAAGTTTCCCTTTCCTTCACCATCTTTCTGCGTTTGCTCAAACTCATGTCTATTGAGTCAGTGATGCCATCCAACCATCTCATCCTCTGTTGCCCCCTTCTTCTCTTGCCTTCAATATTTCCAAGTATCAGAGTCTTTTCCAATGAATCAACTCTTTGTGTCAGGTGGCTAAGTATTGGAGCTTCAGTACCAGTCATTCCAATGAATATTCAGAATTGATTTTCTTTAGGATTGACTGGTTTATTCTACTTGCTGTCCAGGGGACACTCAAGAGTCTTCTCCAGCACCACAGTTGAAAAATATCTATTCTTCAATGCTCAGCCTTCTTTGTGGTTAAACTCTCACATCCTTACATGACTACTAGAAAAATGATAGTTTCAACTATATGGACCTTTGTTGACAAAGTGATGCTTCTGCTTTTTAATACACCATCTAGGTTTGTCATAGCTTTTCTTTCAAGGAGTGAGTGTCTTTTAATTTCGTGGCTGCAGTCACCATTTGCAGTGATTTTGGAGCCCAAGGAGATGAAATCCGACCCTATTTCCATAGTTTGCCCATCTATTTGCCATGAAGTGATGGGACTGGATGCCATGATCTTAGTTTTTTGAATGTTGAGTTTTAAGCCAGCTTTTTCACTCTGCTCTTTCACCTTCATCAAGAGGCTCTTTAGTTCCTCTTCACTTTCTGCCATTAAAGTGTTATCATCTGCATATCTGAAGTTGTTTATATTTCTCCTGGAAATCTTTATTCCAGCTTGAGAGTCATCCAGCCCAGCATTTTGTAAGATGTACTCTGAATATAAGTTAAAAAAAAAGAGTGACAATATACATCTTTGACATATTCCTTTTTCAATTTTGAACCAGTCTGTTGTTTCATGTGCAGTTCTAACTGTTATTTCTTGACCTGCATACAGGTTTCTCAGGAGGCAGATATGGTTCTTAGATATTTGTTAAGTCCAACTTCTCTATTGTGTCATTTATTTATTTTTATTATTTATTTATTTATTTTTTTCTATTGTGTCATTTATGAACACTATTGCTTTACTGATATTCTGTCTGGATACTCTATCCACTGACGTAAGTGCATTGTTGAAGTCTCCTATTATTGTTGTATTATTGTCAATTTCTCCATTTATGCTTGTTTATATTTGTATTATAGGTTTAGGTGATCTTGTAATGGGTGCCTATATGTTAGTAAGTGTAATATCCTCTGTATTGGCCCCTTTGTCACTCTATAATATCTTTCTTTGTCTTTTGTGATAGACCTTAAAGTTTATTTTTGTCTGATATGAGTATTGCTGCCCCTCTTTCTTGCCATTTCTATTGGCATGAAGTGTGTTTCTCCATCCCCTCACTTCCAGGGTTTGTGTCTTATCCCTGAAGAAAGTCTCTTGCTGGCAGCATTTTGAAGGGCCTTTTTATTTTAATCAGCCACTCTACCATTTTTGATTGAAGGTTTTAGACTGTTGACATTTAGTTATTGGTAAGTATTTACTTATTGCCACTTATTATTCATTTTTCAGTTGTTTTTGTTATTTTTTTCTGTTCTTTTCTTCTGCTACCTGTTTCTTCCCTTGTTCCCATAGAATATTTTAATGTGCTACTTCCATGCATTTCACTTCATTTCCACTAATTCCTAAGCCAATCATGTCTTATCCACTCAGTTCATTCAAATTTTTAGAAAATGTCACCTTCTCAAAGCTATCTTCCGTGATGAGCTTTGTCTAAAATATCAGTCCTCAATCTCTGTGTTCCTCTACTGTGCTTTACTGCACTTACTTCCTAAATTTACATTATGTGTGCTAAGTTGCCCCAGTTATGTCTGACTCTTTGCCACCACATGGACTATAGCCTTCCAGGTTCTTCTGTCCTTGGGATTCTCTAGGTAAGAATACTGGAGTGGCTTGCCATGCCCTCCTCCAGGGGATCTTCCTGACCTGGGGATCAAACCTATGTCTTCTATGTCTCCTGACTTGGAGGTGGATTCTTTATGACTAGCACCACCTGGGAAGCCTAAGCGATCTAGGAAGAGATGAAACTCTGTGAAATCATTCATATAGTAGTAGATAAAGCACACAAATTCTCTACTGATATGGATACTAGCTAGGAGAATGAGGAAGAGAGAAAATAAAGTATATGTATGTGTGTGTATATTTACATGTGTAATGTGTATACACACACACATCTATATATGTATAAGGAGAGAGAGAAAGAATGTATGCACATACATACACATATGTATCTTCTCTCCCTCATTCTCTTAGCTAGTATCCATATCAGTAGAAAATTTGTGTGCTTTATCTACTACTATATGAATGATTTGTGCAGAGTTTCATCTCTTCCTAGATCTTTCCTTTCTCCAATTTTTCTTCTGCCTAGCTCCTTCTCATTCTTAATAAGTCAGTTAATTCACATTTTTGGGGAAATCTTCTCCAAGGCAGAGCTAGGAAAGGATTCTATGGCTTCATAAAACTCCATTTTCCATCCTTACCATGATACTCATCACATTATACAGCAGTTTTCTGTTTCCCTAGCTGAGCAGCACACAGGCATGCTTTCTGGCACTTGGCTATATTTGCCTCTGAACCATTTCTCCAGGAAGAGTCCTTGAGAAAAGCTCCATCTCTCTGCAGAAAGGAGGAGACGATGCCTTCTCCTTCCTGCGGAAGAAGAGCTGTCTTTTTCTTCTGTGGCTAAGAATCACAACTCTCTGCTAGAACTCAGCCTTCCAATCCACAGAAAAGCTGGATTTTGTCTACCATATTGCGGTGACTGTCATGTGAAAGCCTGTGAAACTGCAGGAAGCGGTAGACACCACCGAACTGGAAGGGAAGGAAGAGCTGGCTGGGTGACAATGCTGTGGCTACCGTAATGACTTAAACTAGAACGAAGGAAACTCCAGTCGTGTTTTAGTCTGTCAGTTTTTCTATTATCCTCAAGACTGAGCATGAAACGTTCATTGTAACACATCCTTATTGAGTCAACTGATGAAAATATATTGATATTAATAACATGAAGCACTAAGGCACTGGAGATAATAAAATGATTGAAAATATAATGTTTCAGAATATTTTTATGTGGTAGTTCCATGCATTTCATTTCTATTCATAACTAAGCCAGTAATTAGGTAATTTGGGAATTGCCTCATCAAGCTATATAACCATCTTTATTTAGTACTTACATGATTATCTAGAAGAAATAGTTTGATTGGTTGTTACCAACAGAGTTCAATTTGAGGCCCAATGAAGAAAATCTGTTCAAAACGACTAACATTAAAATTGTGGAGATGGGGTTTTAAATAGCTTACATACGGTCACTAAAAATAATGTTCTTTGGGGGTATTTTTAATATTGTGTCCTCTTCAGGAGTTTCAAAAATAGAGTATCCTTTATTTTTGCTTGGGGATCTAACTTAGGTCCTTGTCTTTTGATATTTAGATTATTACGATAAGGCATAGGAAAAGAACTTTTTAAATGTATTTTTTTGTGGCTTCACTTTTATCTTGAGAAACATTTTTTTGAATCATTTTCTTGGCTTATATTCAATAAGATGAGATTGTCAGCAATAGTGAGCTCACTAAGATATACAATGTCAAAATATACCATTGTTTAATGCATTGCACAAAATAATTATAAAAATTATGATTTAAAAAATCTAAATTCTAATGACTTTCAATCAACGTCTCTCACTGTCATATGATTTTCTGTTTTTTTATTTCTATGTGTACCTATTCTGTGCCTTCAAATTTAGAATGTCATATGTGTTTAGAATACATATTTAGAATGACATTCACAAAATTTTGTATTTTACTTTACTCTTTTATCATTTTAAAAATTTTCTTGCTTTTGTATTAATTTTATAATGGCAACATAATATTTCATATAGTTCTATGGTTGTCTCTTCAATTTTCATCTTGTAAATAATATTGCAATGGAAATATTTATGTCTATTTAATAATATATAAATTATGTCTATTCAGTATACTACATGAAGTATAGTTTCACATACTTTATTCTTTTATTAAGTATTCCTTTGAGTAATCTTACTGAATTAAATTTTATGAAATTTTTTTAGCCTCATAAAATATATTGCCAAATTACTTTTCAAGAGGATTTGACACATTAAATTGCCCCTATTGGTGTATACAGTTAAAAATATATTGATCAGGATTATGGATTTTACTTAAACTATTTGTTAATGTTGCATGTGGAAAATAATGCCCTATTTAGGTACTTTTGGTGGTTTTAAGGATATCAAATGCTTGTTTTGCAATTGTGTTTTTCTCTTATGTGAATTATCTTTCATATCCTTTGTTTACTTATTGAGGTGTAGGTACTTTTTGTGTCAAATTTTACGTACCTTCATGCCTCCTGGAAATATTTTCTTAGTCTTTTGTTTTCTTTCATGTTTCACTTATGTTAGTCTTTATTGTACCAGGGATTTAAATATTT
Source organism: Odocoileus virginianus (assembly GCF_023699985.2). NCBI lineage: Eukaryota > Metazoa > Chordata > Mammalia > Artiodactyla > Cervidae > Odocoileus > Odocoileus virginianus. The sequence continues at coordinate 55,918,986 of NC_069683.1, forward strand.
ATCCAATTGAATCTGTAGTTTATTTGTTTACAGCTGTCATTCCTCCAAAGATGGGTATAAATTTTTTAATCCTATAGTCCATTGATTTTCTTTGATTAAAATTTCATATTTGCCTCAACATGTGAAATTTGTTTTGGTAAAGGGATATGATTATTGCTTTACATTATGGACTTTTATTCTTACATCAATCATTAAATAACACAAGATCATTTAAAATGCCCTGTTGGCAGTATTAAATTTTTGAAGCTTATTTGATAATATGCATTGTTGAGTCAGTTAATGTTCTAGGCACAAGGAAATGAAAAATGATAATAGTGTCATTTGATCATTAAGGAGTTCTGAATTTCAGCAAGGAAGGAGGTCAGGGAACAGTTCCTACATGGCAATGTTCTGTATTTCATACTGACCACTGAGTCACAATGCTGGGAAACAAAACTCTGTTCTCCTCTTTTGATTTTCTTCTCTTTTTGTCACTGTCATTTGTCTCTCTTTTCTTTTTGTCCGGCTGCTCCTTCAAGCTCTTTGGCTTGCTTCTCTTCCTCTTATCCTTTCCCTTTTCCTCTCCCTCCCACTTTTCTTTCTTTCCTTCCCTCTTTATTCTTCTTCCTCTGCCTCCTTCAGCACCACTTTCTTCCTCCTACGTCTCTCCCACTACCTTCCTTCACCCATACCTCCTCCAGAAAAATATTCTGTCTCTCTCTCTCTTACCATTGTTTCCAAATCAATGGTAAGACAATAGTTAAAGCATGGTCTTAGAAGCTAAGCCAACTAGAATTCAGATCTTTGGCCTTATCTCTACCAGTTGTATCAACATAAGCAATTGCAGGAAGTCTTTATTTTTCTTAGTTCTGATGTCCATGAATTTAAATTCCCACAGTTTAACTTACTAATACTAATCATTCAACGACAAGGTTCAAATTTAAATTACTCAGCATGTTGACTGTGAATTTCATAACTTATAAAATCCCCTACTAGTCTCTCAGAATACAAACAGCAGTGTAAATAATAGATGGACATCATGATCTGTTATATGACTTCTTTCAAAGCCTGTGGGTGATTGGTCACTGTTGAATAAAAGCATCTCATTCAATTTACATAGAAACAGCAAAGTGTGTAGTTGTGTTGACTTCTTGTATTCTAGTAATAAACCCATATGAGTTTTTACAAAAATGAATAATCAAAAGAGGAAGTTGACCAAGAAAGATGAAAGTAAAGCAAAGAAATAAAAGTGAATCTCTGGAAATGAAATTTTAACTGAGCATAAATGGCAGAAGCCAAACAATGTTGTGGAACAATTATCCTTCAATTAAAAATAAATTTAAAAAGGAAAAAAATAATTAAAGTGGTAAAGAGACATGGAAAGTAAAAAAATAAAAAATAAAGAGCTGACTTTGAAAATACTGACACAGCCACTATTCAAGAGACTTCAGAACATAGTGAAGATGAACTTACGACAAAAATGAGGAAATGGTGATGATGAAAATGATGTCAGCAATAAACTTTACATTAAAAGAGTTCTTGGAGATATTTTACAATATGAAACAAACATAAGATGAAATGTTGAAACCTCACCCAAACAGAAAAGCAGTGTGACAGTTTACAAGATAGAGAAAAGATGCTCACTCTGTGTCATGTTATATAACAAGAAAACAAGCGCTATTCAGACTGCTCTTGATACAATTTTTTAAGAAATAAAACACTTTAATTCTCTTATAGTGTCCTAAATAAATATTAGTTTTATTATTTTTAATTTTGCTATACATTTATAACAGACAGTTTAAGAATTCTTAGCATTTTTAGGAAGATTTTTAGAGGTCACAAAATAATAGTAATATGTCCCATTGATTATTAAGATTGTTTTGCAAGGCTTCTTGTATGATCATTTTTATGGCCCCAAACTAGCACTCAAAGTGGCAACTGCCTTTTCTTAACCTTTCTAAAGTTCAGTGTCTCTATCTGTGAAATGAAAGAGGATCACTTATAGGAATATTGTGAGAGTTAAATGAGATAATGTATATAAAGTGCTTGGAGCAGCTGAAATTTGGTAAACTTTCAATAAAAAGTAGCTACTGTTACTGTTAATATCATTACTAGGTTGAAAACAAGTAAAGCAATATGGCACAACTCTACCAAGTTGAGCTTAATGAAACTTTTATTATTTGAGCTAAATAGCTTGTGCAAAATATCAGAATTAAATGGGAAAACATAACAGTGAATTAGTAAAAAAGCAAATATTTTTCTAGCCATCGTGAACCTATGTACCCAACCCCACCCTATGTACCTCAAGATACTCATTCCAAAGCAATCACATTGTCAGTCTTGATAACAAAATTAAGTGCTTAAACTCATCTTCTTGGACTTGCCTAGTTTACTTCTTTAAGAAAGTTGAAATCTTTTTTGTTCGAACTTTCATTCCTATTTTCTTTTTGTACCAAGAAGCATTAGTATGGAGACGGTCAGAAGTCATGATTAAAACAGTGGGGAGTTGTGGTGGGTGGATGTAATCACATGCATTCTACAGTATTTCTACAGAAGCTCATCATTATTATCCAGTTGAATTGTGCCCACCTATTTATAAAAAAACAGGGATTAATGAACACAAAGGAGTGAACATTTCATTAAAATCTATATCAATTTAGCCATTGTTTTCAGACTTTTTCCTATTAACATTTTTCATGCTAAATATGATTAATTTAAGTTTTTAATGCTTTCTCTAATTTAGTCTGAAACTATTACTTTCAAAAAAAAAAATGTAGCTTTCACAAACCAGGGAAAAATATAGAGTATTCATAAAGTCTCCTTTTGTGATTGAAACTGAGGGTTCTCCATTGCCAGTGACTAAGTCCACATGCTTGGGCATAGCACAAAGGTCTCTCTTTTTTGGTTACCATCTTGCTGATCCAACCTCATCCAATAATCCACCCGATATTTTAGCAGCTACCTCATTTCCTTCCTGTTCTCCAAACAGTGTTTATTCTCAGCTCAGTGTCCTTACTGTTGCCTTTTCCTTGTTTTAAATGTCCTTCCCTCTCTTTTCTACCCAAATGATGCCCACTCTTTAAAGTCCAGATCAAGCCACATCTCTCAAAGAGTTCTTCCTTGCTGCTCCTTTTCCCACCAACCTGGACTTTCCCTCACCTTTTCTAACACTTATTGTTCACACCAGTGCCCTTTGACATTGAGTCTTTCAAGGACTTGTTATATTGCTAAATTGCGGTTTGAGTTTCTGGGGGGTCTCGCAATCTACTGTCAATTTCCATTTAGTTTACAACCAGTCATGCATACAGTTTGCTAATGTGGCTCTGTGAAAGCAGAGGCTTTGTTTTGTCCATCTCTGTATTCTATAATGCCTAACATATAGTAGGAGCTTAATAAATAATTATTAAATAAGCAAAGAAACAAGTAGGTATGATTTAGCATTTAAAAAATGCTGTTCAATCTGATTTTTCCCATCCATATGGGGAAATATGTCGCCCTTAATTATTCTAAACCTATCCATCATGTGTCTCTTTTCAGTCTTTTTGGGAGACAAACTTCTCAGAGGGCTATTTCAACAAACTGGGTAACTATTACATGGCATCTCACAAGCCCCTTTGTGTGGGTTCACAGGGGACTAGCATTCTCCTTAGGCATGTTTATTGAGTCCTGAACCATAATAGGGCTAATTTTTATTTTAAATTACTTTAAGATATTGCACAATCAATTGAAATGTGAAAATGTAATCAGTCATTTTTTGTTCCACACAATAAAGATACTAGCTGAAACATATGTATATTTCTTTCTGAATTGATTGGCTATTTTCATATCATTAAGGCATAGCATAAACACTCTCTAATCAGTTAATTCTAAGTGACATTATCATCCTAAAATTACAGCCACAAAATGAACAGTAACAGTAAGCTATTCTGTCTTTTTAAAGTTAAATATATTTTTCTGTAAGTGCATATGTGTTTACTATATATATATATGTATATATATATATATATATATATATATACCTATACATATACACACATATGTGTATATATTTTATATATATCCTTGTGTCCATTAACACATCCTGCTACACAATTTCTCCAGAAAATACTATGTACACTGATATAAAGATAAAAAACAGAGAAAGAAAATTTAAACTTCTTTGATGTTTTATATTCAGGAAAGAGTGACAGACAGACTGAAATTTAAAGGTTATAAAAATGAGTTTCTGAGGGACCCCTGAGTGGACATTTGACTGTTCAGAGGATAACAGGTAGGGAGAGTCTAGGGTGGGATGCTCAGTCATGTCCAATTTTTCAATCTTTCTTACTTTAATACATTTAAACTTAATACATTTAATGAAAAGAGGAGAGAGGATCTTCAAAGTTTTTCTGAGTTGAATATGTCTGTGTTAGTGGCGCTGTATTTGATGAATGAATCAAGTGAAACTATAATCAGATATCTATCTTGTCATAAATTTCACCTTGTCCTAAAGGATTTTCAAATTGCTAATCAGTCAAACCCCATTTAAATGATGGCTTCCTGCCATTTCACACATGTCAACCATGGCAGAATCATCCAGCTGTGGCCCAGTCTTAGTTGGTTGATTACAACACGTGCCTTTCAGGATCTCTGTGAAGGGTGCTGCCTCACTGGCTTGATTACCCACCCCATGAAGCCACAGTGCTCCGCTTGTGGGGTAACTCGAGAAGAATATGTTGTCTTTTTTTCATGCTCAATCAGAATGGAAGAGATAGATGACATTGAAATAGAAAGTTCATCTTGATCAGACAAAAACAAAAAACGAAAATGACCCTGTCTTTGACTTTATGTGTTGGGAGTCTGCGCATGACTGTACAGATTTCAAAAAGACACTCTTAATATTCTAAGACACTTGTAGGACACAAATATCATGTCTTTTCTCTCTTTTCCCCTCTGCTTGAAGCTATTGAAACCAGGCATATCTGATTTATGAGGCCATTCCAGGTCCACAGAACACAAAGTCGTGAGATTTAACATAGTTAGATGGTCTCTCCAGTATGCTTCATGAGACAGTGCTAATCTGCTTCTCAGGTCAAACTATGAATCACCCCCACTACCCCATGCTCAGGTAGGACCAAACTGGAATTCTGAAACATTCCCAGAATTTTTGATCTGTCACTTCTCATGAACCCCTACTTCCCCAAAGGAATTCAGCAGAGCTTAAACTCATTCATATTCACTTGGTGCACTGCAGTTTTTTGGTGAGGTGGCAGCAGCAGGGAACTGCTTGTAACGCGCTTTTCAAAAACTGATTATAATTCAGGAATGGCAGTAAAGATTCTTATGGAGCATAAGAAATAACAGCAATAACCTTTCTAATGACAAGGAAGACTAATGCATTGACTGAGAAAATCACTGGAAAGAAGGGCTGAGCTGTTCCTTGAGGCTATAGTTGTTCAGTAAGAGAGCAGAACGTGTGCAGAACATGTCTCTGTGCAGTGAGAGGACTCCAGGCTGAGCTGAAGGGAGAGAGTCCCTGAGTCCAGTGAAGCAGTCTTGGGATGGAAGTTTACATCTAGAATTTGGAGCCCGGCAACATGCCACAACTAAACTAAGGTAGAAAACCAGGCAGAGAAGAGCCATAGTTCTCAACTGGTTTTCCAAGGCCTTCAAAATTGTATTGCCAAATTTTAATTTACTTTTGCTGCAACCAAAGATATACACAGTTTGGCTATGTACAAAATGACTGTGCATTAGAACACCGAGTTGCGTAGCGAGCATAGAGACGTTATGGAATTGTCTGACATGTTCCAATGTATGTGCAATTGTCCCTTGTTACTGGCTTAGTCTCTTCTTTTGCTCGCTTTAAAAATATATTATTCATTGCTTGTAGACTTTTGGATAGCAGCCATCCTGACTGGCGTATAATGGTACCTCATTGTGGTTTTGATTTGCATTTCTCTGGTAATGAGTGATGTTGAGCATCTTTTCATGTGTTTGTTAGCCATCTGTATGTCTTCCTTGGAGAAATGTCTGTTGAGTTCTTTGGCCCATTTTTTGATTGGGTCATTTATTTTTCTGGAGTTGAGCTGGAGGAGTTGCTTGTATATTTTTGAGATTAATCCTTTGTCTGTTGCTTCGTTTGCTATTATTTTCTCCCAATCTGAGGGCTGTCTTTTTCACCTTGCTTATAGTTTCCTTTGTTGTGCAAAAGCTTTTAAGTTTCATTAGGTCCCATTTGTTTATTTGTGCTTTTATTTCCAATATTCTGGGAGGTGGGTCATAGAGGATCTTGCTGTGATTTATGTCGGAGAGTGTTTTGCCTATGTTCTCCTCTAGGAGTTTGATAGTTTCTGGTCTTACATTTAGATCTTTAATCCATTTTGAGTTTATTTTTGTGTATGGTGTTAGAAAGTGTTCTAGTTTCATTCTTTTACAGGTGGTTGACCAGTTTTCCCAGCACCACTTGTTAAAGAGGTTATCTTTTTTCCATTGTATATCCTTGCCTCCTTTGTCGAAGATAAGGTGACCATAGGTTTGTGGATTTATCTCTGGGCTTTCTATTCTGTTCCATTGATCTATATTTCTGTCTTTGTGCCAGTACCATACTGTCTTGATGACTGTGGCTTTGTAGTAGAGTCTGAAGTCAGGCAGATTGATTCCTCCAGTTCCATTCTTCTTTCTCAGGATTACTTTGGCTATTTGAGGTTTTTTGTATTTCCATACAAATTGTGAAATTATTTGTTCTAATCCCACTTCTGGGCATACACACCAAGGAAACCAGATCTGAAAGAGACACGTGCGCCCCAATGTTCATCGCAGCACTGTTTATAATAGCCAGGACATGGAAGCAACCCAGATGCCCATCAGCAGACGAATGAATGAGGAAGCTGTGGTACATATACACCATGGAATATTACTCAGCCATTAAAAAGAATTCATTTGAATCAGTTCTAATGAGATGGATGAAACTGGAGCCCATTATACAGAGCGAAGTAAGCCAGAAAGATAAAGACCATTACAGTATACTAACACATATATATGGACTTTAGAAAGATGGTAATGATAACCCTATATGCAAAACAGAAAAAGAGACTCAGATGTATAGAACAGACTTGTGGACTCTGGGAGAAGGCGAGGGTGGGATGTTTCAAGAGAACAGCATTGAAACATGTATATTATCTAGGGTGAAACAGATCACCAGCCCAGGTTGGGTACATGAGACAAGTGCTCGGGCCTGGTGCACTGGGAAGACCCAGAGGGATCGGGTGGAGAGGGAGGTGGAAGGGGGGACTGGGATGGGGAATACATGTAAATCCATGGCTAATTCATTTCAATGTATGACAAAAACTACTGTAATGATGTAAAGTAATTAGCCAAGAAAAAAAAAAAAAAAGACAAAAAAAAAAAAAAAGAAATAACCAGAAAAAAAAAAAATATTATTCACTGGGGAATGCTGACACCCTTCTCTTTCCTTCACACAGTCTTGGGCTATCTTTGCTCTGCCTGTGGCTTCATTTAGCATCTAAGCAGGGCTGACTTCTCTCAGGTCTTTAGTCTGATTCTGCCACTTACTACCTTGGAGATTAAGTAAAAGATGCCTCCCCTATAATGAGTGAATTACAGCATCTGTCTTAAAGAGTTGATATGAGAATAAAATAGTGTAGGTACAGCAATTGTATGTAGTCAAGTGTAAATAAATTTGAGTATTACTTCGGGTGTATAAGCCTCTAGCTCAGTTCTTTGCCCTCAGATTCCATATCCAACTGTCTCCCAGACATCTCTGCTGGTTATTTTATACATGTATCACTAGTCATGCCCACATTTAACATTTTCTCCAAAACTTTCTCCACATGAATTCTCTGTCATCAGTTAATGACTCTCTTATGAACTTAATAGATAGGTTAATCAAGATCACTCTTGATTTCCTTCATTTCATTCACCACACTCAATCAATCATTAACTTTAACCAACTTAATTTTGACTCTGAACCCTTTTTTCCATCTCTTTCTATCACCATCTTAACTCACTATATTTGCAGCTGTCAGATTACTCTACAGTCTTCCAAGCTGGTCTTTTTATTTCAAGCCTTGTTCCTCTCAAATGCATTCTTGACTCTGCTGCCAGATCAATATAGGTGAAATACAAAACTGACCATGCATTTTCTTGCTTAAAGCCTTAGAGGATCCACAACTCTTACAAAATAAAGAACATCAGATCACAGAGTATAAGGTCATCTTCCTACCTCTTCAGGTTTGTTTTCTTTCATTCCCTGCTGTACACTAACTACATCCTTCCTGCTTCTGTTCTCTTACAAAGAAGGTGTTTCTTTTCTCTGTCCAGGTCTTGTCCCTTGCTCTCTGCTCAGTAACACTGCTTCCTGTGAATCTTTGCCCATTAACAATTTCCCTTCTGTCCTGTATCTGTAATTTCTCTCTCTTCTCACTTGTTCCCTCAGATCATTTACATGTTCTCATGTATATAATCTTCACCAATAGTCCTATGCTTTCTCCTCTTCAATTCCTATTTTCTGAGAGCAACACCTACATGTATGGTTTCCTTTAACTCACTTTTCAACCATCCCTCCTTTCAATTCAACTTGGCTTCCTACCTTACAAACTAGGTGAGCCCACTCCCTCTAGATGCTGCATTCAGTGAATGTCTCCCTGTCTTTGACTTCTTGGCAGCATTTGACACCATTGATAAGCAGCTTCTTCTAGAACCCTCTGTTCATGGTATCCTGCACTCCTGGCTTTACATCACTTGTTTGGCATCTTCTTTTGTTTCCTTTCAAGATGTGTCTTCCTTTACATTTGGTGTTTCTCAGAGTTCTATCTTTATAGTCTCTCCCTGGGGGATTTCATTTACTTCCATCACCTCAGTAGCTATTTATGTCCTGACAACTCCTAATGTCTGTCTACAACCTGAGGTCTCTTCTAACTTTCTACCATGTAACCAGTTGCCATCTAGACATTTCTACTTTGAGATTTAACCAATGCATTTAACTCAATATGTCCCAAGTGAACTCACATGGGTTCTGCTTTCCCATCTTGAATACAAGACTAAAGACAAGAAGGCCTTTGAAACACTCATTGCTGTTTTACTTTCATTAGAACAGTGCCATGAATTTGGTGGGCACTAGTTAACTCTTTGTTGAGTGAATAAATGACAACTTTATCTCTGTGAATGATATCATATAGTTACTTAGGTAGAAAGTCCAGTTTCAATTTTGACTCCTTCATCTCCTTTGCTTTCAAATCAATTATCAGTTCATTGATTTTATTTTCTAAAGAAATCACAAGATTGTTGAGCTTGCTTTACTTGTTTGTTATATGATTTGTCAAATTCAACCCATAGTACAAGAGGCCAGTTATGATGTAGGGCCCTTATTGCTATTTGCAGCCTGTTTCTAGCTCCAGTTGGTTCCTAAAGAAAAATCAAGAAGGTCCTGTGGTACCTGATTACAGCAGATTCTAAACTGCGAAAATTCACACCATGTTTAAAATTTGTTGTAGGACGTAGTGACCATGTTTTTCTCAGAGAGCAATTTTTATATGTAAAAATCATCAGTGTCAAGAGAGTTTTCCTTTAAATCTAATCTGAGGTATTCTTAATGTACTTTACACTCATGTTCTTTGTAGTAGAGAGGATGGTCAAAATTAACATTTTTTTATTGTAATGTAAAACCAGGATTTCTCTTGGAATCCTCGGCCACCATGATCAGAGAGAAGATCAAAGGAAGTTTAGATTTATAATAACAATGGTTAACATGTATTAAGTATTTACCGTGAATCAGGAGATGAGCTAATTCTTTTTAAAAATTTTTTATTGGAGGATAATTGCTTTACAATTTTGTGTTGGTTTTTGCCATACATCAACATGAATCAGCCATAGGTAGACATATGTTCCCTCCCTCCTGAAGGCCCTCCCATCTCCCTCACCATCCCACCCCTCTAGGTGGTCACAAAGCACTGGGTTGCGCTCCCTGTATCACACAGCGAATTCCTACCTGCTATCTATTTTACATATGGTCACGTCCGTGCTTCCATGTTCTCTCAATTCGTCCCATCCTTTCCTTCTAATGTGTCTGCAAGTCTGTTTTCTATGTCTGCATCTCCATATATTAGGTCAGTTCATTCATACTCTCCTATAAATCTTGGAAAAAATAAGTACAGTTATTTCCATCTTAGAAAGCTGGGACAGAGAATGTGTATATAACCTGGCAATGTACATACCACTAGGTAATGGCAGCCTGAGATCTCAATCAGTTTAGAGCAGTGTGGAGCAGTCTAGCTTACCTTCTCTGCCTGGGCCCTGCTATAAAGCTTTTATAAATGGCAAATTTACTCCAAATAAAGTTGTTACTTCATTTCAAATCCATGATTTGTTCTTTTAAAAACAGAGTTAGAAAATATGTCTAAGAAAAGGCTACATAAGAAACTGATTTTTGGAAGGGAAAAGAATGGTCATCTAAAGCATTCTTTTTCATAACCCACAAAACAAACCATATTCACCATTAATACATCATGAGTACCTGTTGGTGTCAGGGGCTGCCTAAGGGTTAGAGATGAAACCAGTGGGAGCTCAATTCTCTGTATTAAGAAATTTGTGCCATGTGCTTAATGGATTTATATCCTAGGGAAACACTTGAATGAAGTTTTTGCCACATACTCCACATACTATGATTGTTTAAGAGCCTGAAAGAATGTTGGGAGAAATATGAAGGAGCCAAAATATAAAGTTCAGTATTTTCAGTTTTGAATCTCAGGGCTATAATTTGGGAGGGAGAAAGGCCCACAACCAAAGTGGGCCTTGGCCCCTTTACCTTATAGAATTGACTCCAAATATGAAACGCTATGCCAAATACTTATAAAGGCCAACCAAAATCAGTATAATTATCTAAAATAAAATTATACCATAACACTCTTTCAAAATGTTTCTATGGCATCAACAAACTGAAGGATCAATTTCATTGTCTCTGAAATATTACTGGTATATAAGACCATGTGTAATCCACCCCCAACCAATATCTCCAGCCTCATCACATCCCTCTTTCCACGTTCTTGTCAAAATCCTATCTCTTATCCCCTTAAACAATTGCTACTTTGTGACAAGAAACCATACTTTTAGATTTCTGGGCTTTTGAACATACTGTTTCTTTTATCTAAAGCTATGCTGTCCAGTAAGATAGCTAGCTGCTGATGATTTAAATGTGACTTAAATTTAATAAGATTGATAAAATGAAACATGCAGTTCCTTGGTCACACTATGCACATTTTCAAGTATCCAATAGTCACAAGTATTGGATAGTATGGATATAGAACATTCTCATTATTATGGAAGATTTTAATGGACAGCCTTGCTTTAAAGTACCTTGATTTCCTCTCAGCTCTCAACTTCTGTGCCCTTCAGAGCCTTACTCATTTTCAAGTTTCCACTAAAAAGTGACCCCCTTTGTGAAACCTTCTTTGATGATTCCCTGTAAGCTATTTCCTTTTGCATTTTCTTATATCTCTGCTACACTGCATTTCAGTTCTGTATTTTTTTTTAATATGTTTATTTTCCCCACTTGAATACTAGAAACATGAGAGAAGGGATTTTACATTCTGGTCTTTATATCCTCCTCATAGTTTCTGAACTATAATAATGATCTTTGGATGAGCAAATGGTTTGGGATTAAAGATAAAGGTCCCTGATCTCATTCTTCTTCTTTCCTCCAGAGGAGGAAAGAGAACGTTGCATAACCTTTTCATGACGTTTCGTGGAAGGCTGAGAAAGTAGGAGCCCATCTTTCTGACCCATTTATGAATCTGAATTCATAAGGTGTGCTGGGCCCAGGGGACCTAAACTCATTGCAGTCTATAACACTTCCCTGATTTCTGACAGGGGAACGCGGAGATGGAACTGATGATGCTCACTAATTATTCCCTCAGTCCACATCCCTGCATGGATGTACCTTAACTTCTGCCTTATCCAATATTCTGCAGCACAACTTATATAGATTTTCAAGGGAAAGACTTCTACATGTAAGATACCAATTAACCTCTGCAAACGCCTCATTTCCTAGAAATTTTATAAAGCAAAAAAGTTTAATTGTGTGGTTAATATGGGGCAATTTTGTAGCAGTCATAACCTCTGGGACTATAAAATTATGTTTGGGTGCTTCAAAAGATCATAATTTTTACTGTTTTTATTTCAATAAAGTAATCAGTAGGAACAGAAAAAACAGATTCATAATGTAACACAAGATGTTTTAAAAGTTATGAAAAGAATCATTTCCTTACCCCATGGCAGTTCAACACAAGGAAACTATAGAAAGCTATGAATAGATTATGAAAATTATTTCTAAAAAGGAAAAAAAAATCCATTTGTCATGCTTTCAGGGAAGTCTCTTAAATAGACTAGGGAAAGTAAGACAGCCTTGTATAGCAGAAAGAGAACAAGCTAAAGATACCGCAGGACTAATGTTCAAATCTCAACCCAGCCAATACACAGACCTTCCTGAATCAATTTTATTGAGAAAAATAGATTCTGGCTTATGGTCTGATAGGTATAGAAATAAGATAAGCAACATTAAATCTCTGCTTAGTTAATAAAACAAGGTGTATAAAAAATTTCCAGAGATGCACTGACACAGTTTTTGAGTAAGATCAGATGCTACTCTGTGGACAATTCACATCAGAATTATGAAGGAGGCTGGTGATTTTATTAATTTTCTACAGCCGCCATAATACAGTACCACAAACTGAGTGGCTTAAAACAATAGAAATTTATTTCACAGTCTGGAGGCTAGACATCTGACATCAAGGTGTCAAAGGGGCCATGCTCTCTCTTCTAACTTCTGGTAGTTGCCAGGAATTATTAGAGTTGCTTGGCTTGCAGCTGCCTAATTTTAATCTCTGCTTCTAAAACCACATGGGCTTCATCTCTGTGTGTAAGTGATGTCTCAGTATGTGTGCTTATCCCTGTGTCTCTTCTCCACTTCTTTTAAGGATACCAGTTATATTGGATTAAAGCCCCACCTTACTTCCCTTCCTTGTCCTTCATTAGTTCTGCAAATACCCTGATTTGCAGGGTATTTTAAAGAAATAGATTTTAAAGAAAATCATATTCTTGGGTAGTAGGAGATAGGATTTCAACATAAGTTTCTGGAGAACACAAATCAGTTCACGATGATTATGAAAAATTCAGATCCCTAAGGCCTGTCATAGACCTACTGACATTTCTGATACAGTCTTCCAGTCTTCTATGACTTCAATGTACCATAATGTTTGAGAATGCCAGTCTAAGAAAATGATGAAGAGCTGAGATGATGGACCAGGATGAAGATGAGGCAAGTAAGGTACTTTCTTCAGATACAAAGTTAGACAAGTTACCAAAAAAGTCAGTAATCAAGATAAATAATATTTTAATGCATTTTTGGTAAAAATAAAAATTAATGCAAAACAGTCTATGATGAACAAAATGTCAAAAATTTAAATAAAGATGGGATCAGTATTATTTATTTTTTTCTTTTAATTGGCAGTGCACTGGTGATAGGCAAGGGTCACTGAAAATGACTACCCTCTAAATAGTTAAGAATAGCATTGCCTGATAATATGATGTTTTGTGATTCCCCTAGTTTCCCCAATGTTCAGTAGAATTCTATGCACATTTGCTTTGTAATAGAGGTATTTAGGGAAATCAAAGAAAAGGAGTTTGGTCCACATTTGGGTCATGTAAACAAGTAAAAGATTTTCATAGAAATGAGATGTGAGGGAGTTGATGAATTAAAAGGGAAACAAGAAATCAGCCCAAGTGGTGACCAACTGAAATCCAGGAACCTCAAGTAGAACAACACTGCCAATATTGTGGGAAGTGATAGGCAGACATTAGTTCTCCCCTTCTATGTTAGTTGGGAAATTTAGCCATTTACATTTGTTATTAAAGGCAAGGCAACTCTAAAAGGCTAGAAATACTTGGCAACTTTGAGCTGAATTTCATGTGCTATCATTTCACTGGATGCTAAATTCAAATCTAGTAGTCCTACTGAGACCATAAAGCCATGACCTTTGAAGACAGATATATTAGGGTGAATTAGCTGAGAAGAGAAACCTTTCAGAGTAACTAATAAATAGATCCCAACTGGTAGGATTTAGAGGTCTAGAATTTTAATGAGCTCTTTAGATGGACACTAAAGTTACAGCAACTGTTTTGTAAACTCAAACGTTATACATTGAGTAATCAAGGCTAAATTCCCTTCTGAGGTCCCCAGGAGTGTCCAATAGGGCCTGATTCTCAAAGCTAGTCCTAATTTATTTTCTCATACACTATTTGCCACCTAATACAGATCTTGCAGATTCTGGACTGGGTGGATCTCTCAGTAACCACCAGTATACTTCCTTTCTTTTCATTGGTCTCCTTTATTTATCAATGAAATACTAAAGGGGATGTTTATAAAACCTTTATTTTGGGGGAGTTACTTTTATTTTCTGATAGCCATGTTTCACAGTTCCACCAAATTAAGTTACAGGCTTTCTGGATTCTTTATAGTTAGATTACCTAAAACTTCTATATATGTGAGGGGAGGCTTAGTCCTTATCAGAATGTTATAGGTAAGAAAGATGTCAAAGCAATTGTAGATGTATTCTAAAAATAAGGCCTTTGTGCAGGTTTAGGGCCTTTTACAATTATGAGGCCTGGAGATATTACAGCCCAGGAATGTCGGGGGGAGGGGAGTAAAATATTCTCCTATTTATCAGCATTATTTCTAATTCTATTATTTTATTGGGTCACTTTCTGTTGAAAAAAGTTCACAAATAATTTAAAGATTTAAAAAGTTAAGCATATTAAAATTGAGTAAAAAGGAAATAAAAGAGTAAGAAAATAAAGTATTGACTATATTAAGAAGTAGCCCTTCTAATTATTTATGATGCAGCACAGCAGGCAGGATATTGAAATGGAGTCAAACCCAGGGTTCAATTCTGTGATCTTTCACAAAGATCTTAACCCATTGGTTTTCTTATGTGTAAAGTGGAGCTTTAATAAACTCTTCATGGGTTTGAGCTGAGGACAAGATAGGATGCTCTTTATAATGTTCTGGTGTAGTGTTTGTATGTTCCTCTCACCTACAGACTCCAGTGATTATGGCTGTTTCACTAATCTTCTCCCTTAATAGTTTGGCTCTTCACACATGCTCAGACATCTCAATTTCAGAAAGGCCCACCTTTAACCAGGATCCTTTAGTTTATACTACAGAGAAGCAGATGCAACTCTCTGGAGCTTCTCCAAATGCTTCTCCCCAAAGAGTGGAGGCTGGCAGCAGGACGAGGCCTCTGGACAAGTGATGTATCAGGATGTAGAGTTGAAAAAATAAGGAATCTTGGCCCCAGAGAGGGTAGAAGAAGGAGGTAGTCTCTGTATTTCCCAGGGAAAGAATCAGAGAAACTGAATTTATCCAAGCTCTCCTAGTCTCTAGAAGCTTAGGTAAATCTCTTACTCTTTCTAAGCAGTTTGGAAATAATATATAAATTGCTTATCTTAGAGCAATCATGATGATTGAAATAAATGATGCACATGACCATAATGTTTGACATATAAATCTGTATTAGTTAAAGTACATTTTGGCAGCTACAAAAAGTGAATTAAATAAGATACAGGACAGAAATAGGCATTTATTAAATGGGTAATTGCAAGATACTATCTCTGCTCCTGTTGCTTAATGTTTTCTGTCTTCTTCAACTTACAAATGGATTCTTTGTTCTATTCAGTTTTACAAACATTTAGTGAAAGTCTACAATGTTAAGTGATAGGGATACAGAAATAAGTATAAGCACCTTCATTCAGAAAGCTAATTGCTTCATACATATACATATGTATATATGTATATGTATATTGCTTCATACATATGTATGTGTGTATATATATATATATACACATATACATAAATGAGCCAATATCATGATAGTTTACATTTTATAACTAAAAACACATCATTCCCCAAATGGAGGACTATTTCTTTGCAAACCACTAAAGTACTGGCAACATTTTTCTGAAAGTGAGTTAGACATATATTTCAAGGAGTTTGTGCAGTATAAATTTTAGCTGTCAGAAAACTAGGAGAAATCATAAAGTGAATGGACTGTACTGCTACCAAGGGCAAAATCTTATTGAAAATGGGCTGCCTTTTGAGATCTACCAACTGGATCACACAGTAAATGCAAACTGATAATCCATCATTGGTGTCTCCACTTACCAACAACATCACACTCTACTTGTATAGCCACTTGTGACTAGAACCTTACAGTATTTTCGTTACTCAATTGAATACTGTGGGTTGACTGAATTTTTTTTTTTTTTTGTCTGTGACCCAGGGGGAATGACTAACGCAGAACAACATCAACCTAGAAGTCCAACAAGAGGAGTTCAAATTAGGTTAATTTGATGTTGCTAAGACTCATTCTCATGAAATCTAGAATTACAAAGCAGGAAGCAGTCACATTATTAGCTAAACACTGTCACATTCAAACCTTGCATAAATATGGCTGCCTAAGAGCCTGTGCAAGGGTAGTTTTTTCCATTTCATTTTTGTTATTTAGTTTCTGACATGGGGCCCTCTGCAACCAGGTGCTCAATAGAGACCTCTAGCCACATTGGGTGAATAAAGTCAGGTTTATAGTATTCCTTAAATAAACATATGACTGAGATCCCATAAATTGACCTGCATAAAATCATTGTGCAGCTCGTACGGTAGTCTATATTTATCTGGTTCCTTAATATTTTCTAAGTCATTATTTTAGTTTTCCTTACTCCCCTACAGATGAAACATTGAGAACAAGCTTTGCCATGAGCATCGCTCTTTAAAGGCCTCTGTTTCAGCCAAGATTAGGGAAACTTCCCCTCCAGATTTTGTGAGGTTCTTATATCTGGGTCATCATTTCTGTGGATGTTGCTGCTATAGTCCAAAGATGCAGTCTCCTTCCTTATTCTTTGGCTTTCAGGACCATCCAGATTCCTAGTTCTCAGCCCTACAAGAGTTACTAGTTGAAACACATATTTTGTAATATTTACTGAAATGAAATTTCACCCATACTTTAAAAAATCAATAATATTCTCTAATTAAACAGGAACTGAGAGGAAAAATAAGAATTTACTGTAAAATCATATAAAGTCAAATATGTAATTGTGGGGAAATGACTATACTAGAAAACAAAATGAGGTAGTCAGATGCATTTGCATGAAGAATGCTGTGAATGCAGCAGCTACAAATGTTTTTGACACAACTTTGTCACACTGGTTATTCAAATACTTTGAGTGATGTTGTCAGTGACAATCTTCTCAAGTAATGAAAAACTCTTGGTACAGGTCCAAACAAAATAAAGTATAGTCTTCTTTCAAATTACATGATAGTGCATTCCAGGAAATACAGCATATATTGAAATGACACTGTGCAAAAAATACTTTGAACTTACACACAATACAAAATTAGACTCTAAGCTTGGAAAATTATCAGTGATTTTCTTTGCTTATTTAATATCAAAGGATATTCAAAAGTCATGGACATGGACAAAAATGGAAAATTAAATAATTTCTTGTTGCATATGGCTGTTCTGTGCCTTTTAGACTGTCTAGTACCCCTAATCTCAGTTTATTAAATGCCTTTACGACTTCTTAGTAACTGTGGTAACCAGAAGAGTGTCATAAATTTTCAAAACCTAATCCTTCTAGATCTACTAATTTAAAGAAGCAAAAAATTAAATTAGTCAAAAAAGAGTAAGCAGAAAAAAAAAAAAGAAAAAGAGTAAGCAGAGAAGAATCCTAGGAAGATGGTAGTAGGAACAATATCACTTTTGAATTTCTCTAAATTCACCTATAAAAATAGACAGAGGTGCTAGAAGAACTAACATAGGTAAAGAACAACTATCAAAAACAGAGGCAGAGAAATGTCTGTTTAGTTCTTTGGCCCATTTTTTGATTGGGTCATTTATTTTTCTGGAATTGAGCTGCAGGAGTTGCTTGTATATTTTTTAGATTAATCCTTTGTCTGTTTCTTCATTTGTTATTATTTTCTCCCAATCTGAGGGCTGTCTTTTCACCTTGCTTATAGTTTCCTTTGCTGTGCAAAAGCTTTTAAGTTTCATTAGGTCCCATTTGTTTATTTTTGCTTTTATTTCCAATATTCTGGGAGGTGGGTCATAGAGGATCCTGCTGTGATTTATGTCGGAGAGTGTTTTGCCTATGTTCTCCTCTAGGAGTTTTATAGTTTCTGGTCTTACGTTTAGATCTTTAATCCATTTTGAGTTTATTTTTGTGTATGGTGTTAGAAAGTGTTCTAGTTTCATTATTTTACAAGTAGTTGACCAGTTTTTCCAGCACCACTTGTTGAAGTGGTTGTCTTTTTTCCATTGTATATCCTTGCCTCCTTTGTCGAAGATAAGGTGTCCATAGGTTCATAGATTTATCTCTGGGCTTTCTATTCTGTTCCATTGATCTATATTTCTGTCTTTGTGCCAGTACCATACTGTCTTGATGACTGTGGCTTTGTAGTAGAGTCTGAAGTCAGGCAGATTGATTCCTCCAGTTCCATTCTTTGGCTATTTGAGATTTTTTGTATTTTCATACAAATTGTGAAATTATTTGTTCTAGTTCTGTGAAAAATACCGTTGGTAGCTTCATAGGGATTGCATTGAATCTATAGATTGCTTTGGGTAGTATAGCCATTTTGACAATATTGATTCTTCCAATCCATGACATGGTATATTTCTCCATCTGTTTGTGTCCTCTTTGATTTCTTTCATCAGTGTTTTATAGTTTTCTATGTATAGGTCTTTTGTTTCTTTAGGTAGATATACTCCTAAGTATTTTATTCTTTTTGTTGCAATGGTGAATGATATCGTTTCCTTAATTTCTCTTTCTGTTTTCTCATTGTAAGCGTATAGGAATGCAAGGGATTCTGTGTGTTAATTTTATATCCTGCAACTTTACTATATTCCTTGATTAGCTCAACATCACTCATTATCAGAGAAATGCAAATCAAAACCACAATGAAGTACCATTACACGCCAGTCAGGATGGCTGCTATCCAAAAGTCTACAAGCAATAAATGCTGGAGAGGGTGTGGAGAAAAGGGAACCCTCTTACACTGTTGGTGGGAATGCAAACTAATACAGCCGCTATGGAGAACAGTGTGGAGATTTCTTAAAAAACTGGAAATAGAACTGCCATATGACCCAGCAATCCCACTTCTGGGCATACACATCGAGGAAACCAGATCTTAAGAGACACGTGCACCCCAATGTTCATTGCAGCACTGTTTATAATAGCCAGGATATGGAAGCAACCTAGATGCCCATCAGCAGATGAATGGATAAGGAAGCTGTGGTACATATACACCATGGAATATTACTCAGCCATTAAAAAGAATTCATTTGAATCAGTTCTAATGAGATGGATGAAACTGGAGTGAAGTAAGCCAGAAAGATAAAGACCAATACAGTATGCTAACGCATATATATGGAATTTAGAAAGATGGTAATGATAACCCTATATGCAAAACAGAAAAAGAGACACAGATGTACAGAACAGAATTTTGGACTCTGTGGGAGAAGGCAAGGGTGGGATGTTTTGAGAGAACAGCATCTAAACATGATGCTGAAACAGATCACCAGTCCAGGTTGGGTGCATGAGACACGTGTTCAGGCCTGGTGCCCTGGGAAGACCCAGAGGAATCAGGTGGAGAGGGATGTGGGAGGGGGGATCAGTATGGGGAATACATGTAAATCCATGGCTGATTCATGTCAATATATGGCAAAACCCACTACAATATTGTAAAGTAATTAGCCTCCAACTAATAAAAATAAATGGAAAAACAAAAACAAAAACAGAGGTGGTAAGGAGGATGAGGAGAGAGTTTGAGGTTGCTGATTGCTTTATAGTTGTTAATTTAAGAGTAAAAGGATATTACTTCAAATCAGATACTGGGAGGAAAATAGGGAAGGAAAAGACGTGTGTAACCTAATTTCAATATATTTGTGTGTGGGGGTGTTGGAATCACTAGACAATAATAAATAAAAGAGGGTTTAAGATGGTGAGTAAAAACATTAGTGTAAAAATAACCTTTGGAACAAAAATGCAAATACTCCTAAATACCAAAAATATACTTAAGAAAAGAGTACAAAATAGACTATATAATTAAAATGCTGAGATAACTGGACATATATAAGTATCTGACACAGTGCCATAAACACCCAGGTGCTTAATAAGGACTGTTAACCTCATGGGGTGAATGAAATCTGGTTTATGGCACTCCATAAATAAAGATATGACTCAGATGACATTAAGGATTGGAAAAGTAAATTTGTGTTCATCTCTCATATCTTTAAAAAGGAAAAATTGCAAAAGGACCTAAAATTTGAGTGAAGAAAATAGAATCCATACTAGAATAGGAGTGAACATAAATGAACTCCTTTATAACCAAGAAATAGGGAAAACATTTATGCCATAAGTCAAAAATCCAGTAACAGTAATAGAAGAGAGAGATAAATTTAATTACATAAAGAATTAGCATGAGGGAAAAAAGTAAATGAAAGAAAAAGACAACACATCATGGGAAATACTTGCAATTTTGTATCACAAACAAAGGATTAAATTTTTTAATATAAAAATGTTTCTAAAAATAAAGAAAGGATGACAACTCTATAGAAAATTATAGTTAGAGAAACAGGGTTTAAAGAAAAAGATACGCAAATTTCTCATGATGAGATGAAGGATGATCAGCCTCACCCATCACAAGTTCAACCATCACAAAATACAAATTAAAACTGTACTGAGATGTCATTTATCACCTATTAGATTCATAAATATGGAAAGTTAGACAACATAATCTTTTGGCAAGGTTGTGAGAAAATAATTTCATATATTATAGTGGAAACAGAAGATGACACAAACCCTATGGAAGAGAGTTTCTCAGTACTAAGGAAGATGAACTTACCCTTTTGGCCAGCAACCAAGCTTCTAGAATTTCGTTATAAAGATAGAGTGGCAAATGTATGAAAAGATATATGCCAAGACTAGTTATTGCAGAATGGTTAGTAATAGGGAAAGACCATGCATGCACGTTTGCTAAGTTGCTTCAGTTGTGCCTGACTCCTTGTGACGCTATGGATCAAAGACCTCATAAATATCTATCAAAGGAGAACTGGACAAATAACTATGGTTCATCCACATAATGAATTTCTATGCACCTGTGAAGGAATGAGAAAAATCCATATACTGCTGTGAAATATGTTCCAGAATACATAGTTGTATGGAGAAAAAGAAAAAAACAGGAAATTCTTTTTTTTTTTTCCATTTATTTTTATTAGTTGGAGGCTAATTACTTTACATCATTTCAGTGGTTTTTGTCATACATTGAAATGAATTAGCCATGGCTTTACATGTATTCCCCATCCCGGTCCCCCCTCCCACCTCCCTCTCCACCCTGATCCCTCTGGGTCTTCCCAGTGCACCAGGCCCGAGCACTTGTCTCATGCACCCAACCTGGGCTGGTGATCTGTTTCACCCTAGATAATATACAAGTTTCGACGCTGTTCTCTTGAAACATCCCACTCTCGCCTTCTCCAAAAATACTCAATCTGTTGAAAGAAGAAATATAAATGTGTTTGTTTTTTAAAAAATAAAAGGAAAAGATACGTTATAAAAAGGAGGCCGCCTGTAGAGGGAAAGGAAATAGAGTAGAAGGGACAGGGGAAAAAGCTAGACTCATGTGAATATTTGTATTAAAGACTGGACTTTGGAACCACTAGTAGATTTTGCATAATTATGAAATAAGATTAAATTAAAAATCAATCTTTAAAGATTTAAAGTAAATATGTTCTCAGTTGATGGTATAACCACACAGGGAAATATCCCAAGTGACCTTGAAGCAGTTATTTGCATGTATTTCCTAGTGGGATATAACCTAAGGACAATATTTGCTGAGAGAGCAGCTGAAGTGTGTGATCACATTTTTGGTGGTACTGTTGGTATTGCTATTGTGAAACTGGTGTCTGTGCATTGTAAGATAAAACAAATGACCACTTACATACTATTCTATTTTTCTCATTCCCGGTGTTCTTAAGAATTGAAAGTCCTTGTGTGGAAGAAGGAGATAATAAATGTAAAGTATAAGAAATTGATCATCAATTTAATCAGAAGTATAAGGTTAAATCCAAGATCTATTTTAACCTGCACATATGTATAATTTTTTACTGTTTACTGAAAAGGCTACAGTGACTACTCAGTAGTGATATAAATTTCCTGACTCCCAGACTGTGGTATTAATAATATCATTTTCCACTACAAGAAACCAGGCCTTCTTGGAGAACTGAC
Source organism: Odocoileus virginianus (assembly GCF_023699985.2). Classification (NCBI taxonomy): domain Eukaryota; kingdom Metazoa; phylum Chordata; class Mammalia; order Artiodactyla; family Cervidae; genus Odocoileus; species Odocoileus virginianus. The sequence continues at coordinate 55,941,291 of NC_069683.1, forward strand.
TGATTCCATTTAGGGGCAGAAAATGTACCATATGAAATTGTAGCATTTTAATAAGTAGATCAAGAAAACTATCAAAGACTATAAAGTCACATCAATAGGATTGAGGAGGAAACTTAGACTCCTACTGGCTAAACATGGGATGATTTGAGCATCAACAAAGATGAGAACTATAAAGTATTGGTGCCAATTATAGTTAAGTCAATGAGTTAACAAAATATTAAAAAAAAAAAAAAACCTCTCATTGATCACTATTAGGAGATGGTAGTGAACCAAATCAGTATTTAGATACCTGGCAAATTAGATAAAGAGTAAAACATTTACCCTATCATTTCCATTAGAACTAATTCACTACATGAATGAAAATCTGATGAAATAGTTTTGCTTTGTAGAAGTGTTCAACTCATAAAAAAGAAAGATCATGGAATTTTATTAACTTCTGTGACCTCTTGTTAATTAATGAATAGGCAATGATCATTAATGTCTGCCAATGCCCTCAAAATAGATACCATCAAACATTACATGTTTTCAATTGGGAGAAAAATGCACAATGTATGAAATAGCCATGCTAAAAACAAAATCTGAAGTTGATGAAAACTCTGTATCCAATTATGAACTTAAATACAAAGGAAAGAGAAGTATATTAAGCCACATTATAGGAATGAATGTGCAAAATGTGGGAAATCTACACAAAAAATGAGTGGTTTCTTGAGCAATAAATTGGAAAACAAAGGAAAATAGCTCTTTATTTTTTTTTTTCTAGGTCTTTATTTTCCTTGGAGAATACATAGACTAAAATATACTTAAAAGGCAATTCACCAATCCCAAAAAGTTTTATTTGGACAGATATTCAAGAAATAGCAGTCAAGTAGGCCTTAGGAAGTATTGCTACAAACAAAGCTAGTAGAGGTGATGGAATTCCAGTTGAGCTAGTTCAAATCCTAAAAGATGATGCTGTGAAAGTGCTGTACTCATTATGCCAGCAAATTTGGAAAACTCAGCAGTGGCCACAGGACGGGAAAAGGTCTTTTCATTCCAATCCCTAAGAAAGGCCATGCCAAAGAATTCTCAAACTACTGCACTAATTGCACTCACCTCACACGCTAGCAAAGTAATGCTCAAAATTCTCCAAGCCAGGCTTCAACAGTACGAGAACCATGAACTTCCAGATGTTCAAGCCTGTTTTAGAAAAGGCAGAGGAACCAGCGATCAAATTGCCAACATCTGCTGGATCATCGAAAAAGCAAGAGAGTTCCAGAAAAACATCTACTTCTGCTTTATTGACTATGCGAAAGCCTTTGACTGTGTGGATCACAATAAACTGTGGAAAATTCTGAAAGAGATGGGAATATCAGACCACCTGACCTGCCTCTTGAGAAATCTGTATGCAGGTCAGGAAGCAACAGTTAGAACTGGACATGGAACAACAGACTGGTTCCAAATAGGAAAAGGAGTCCATCGAGGCTGTATATGGTCACCCTGCTTATTTACTTATATGCAGAGTACATCATGAGAAACTTTGGGCTGGATGAAGCACAAGATGGAATCAAGATTACTGGGAGATTATCAATAACCTCAGATATGCAGATGACACCACCCTTATGGTAGAAGGTGAAGAAGAACTAAAGATCCTCTTGATGAAAGTGAAAGAGGAGAGTGAAAAAGTTGGCTTAAAGCTCAACATTCAGAAAATTAAGATCATGGCATCCAGTCCCATTACTTTATGGCAAATAGATGGAGAAACTGTGGAAACAGTGGCTGACTTTGTTTTTTTGGGCTACAAAATCACTGCAGATGGTGATTGCAGCCATGAAATTAAAAGACACTTACTCATTGGAAGGAAAGTTATGACCAACCTAGATAGCATATTAAAAAGCAGAGACATTAGTTTGTAAACAAAGGTCCATCTAGTCAAGGCTGTTGGACTATAAGAAGGCTGAGCACTGAAGAATTGATGCTTTTGAACTGTGGTGTTGGAGAAGGCTCTTGAGAGTCCCTTGGACTGCAAAGAGATCCAACCAGTCCATCCTAAAAGAGATCAGTCCTGGGTGTTCATTGGAAGTCTGATTTTGAAGCTGAAACTCCAATACTTTGGTCTCCTGATGCAAAGAACTGACTCATTTGAAAAGACCCTGATTCTGGGAAACATTGAAGGCAGGAGGAGAAGGGGACAACAGAGGATGAGGTGGTTGGATGGTATCACTGACTCAATGGACATGAGTTTGAGTAAACTCTGGGAGTTGGTGATGGACAGGGAGGCCTGGCGTTCTGTAGCCCATGGGGTTGCAAAGAGTTGGACACAACTGAGTGACTGAAATGAACTGAACCGAACTGAATAAAAACTTATATTTGTTGTTGTTCAGTCACTTAGTCATGCCTGACTTTTTGTGATCCCATGGATTGCAGAACGCCAGGCTTCCTTGTCATTTACTCTCTGCCCAAGTTTCCTCAAATTTCATGTCTTTTGAGTCAGTGATGCTATTGAATTATCTCGTCTTCTGCTGCCCTCTTCTCCTTTTGTCTTCAATCTTTCCCAGCATCAGGGTCTTTTCCAACGAGTTGGCTCTTTGCATCAGGTGGCCAAACTATTGGAGTTTCAGATTTAGCATCATTCCTTCCAATGAATAGTCAGTTGATTTCCTTTAGGATTGACTGGTTTGATCTCCTGACAGTCCAAGGGACTCTCAAGAGTTTTCTCCAACACCACAATTCAGAAGCATCAATTCTTTGGATTGATGCTCAGCCTTCTTTACGGTCCAACTCTCCCATCCATACATGACTACAGGAAAAACCATAGCTTTGACTAGATGGACCTTTGTTGGCAAAGTAATGTCTCTGCTATTTAATACTCTATCTAGGTTTGTCATAGCTTTCCTTCTAAGGAGTGTCTTTGAATTTCATAGCTGCAGTCACTGTCTGCAGTGATTTGGTGTTAGTTATGCGGGAGACACAGGTTCAATCCCTGGGTTGGGAAAATCCCTTGGAGAAGGAAATGGCAACCCACTCTAGTATTCTTGCCTGGAGAACCCCATGGACAGAGGAACCTGGTGGGCTGCAGTGATTTTGGAACCCAAGAAAATAAAATCTGTCACTCTTTCCACTTTTTGCCCTTATATTTGTCATGAAGAGATAGATTGGATGCTCTGATATTAGTTTTTTGAATGTTCAGTTTTAAGTCAATCTTTTCACTCTCCTCTTTCACACTTATCAAGAGGCTCTTCTGTTCCTCTTCCCTTTCTGCCATTAGAGTGGTATTACCTGCATATCTGAAGTTGTTTATATTTCTCCCAGCAAACTTGATTCCAGCCTGTGATTCATCTGGGCCAGCATTTCACATGAGGTACTCTGTATATAAAAATCTAAGATCATGGCATCCAGTCCCATCACTTCATGGCAAATAGATGAGGAAATAATGGAAACAGTAACAGACTTTCTTTTCTTGGACTCCAAAATCTCTGCAGATGGTGACTGCAGTTATGAAATTAAGACACTTGCTCCTTGGAGGAAAAGCTATAATTGACCTAGACAGCATATTAAAAAGCAGGGACATTTCTTTGCTGACAAAGATCCATCTAGTCAAAGCTATGATTTTTCTAGTAGTCATGTGTGGATGTAAGAGTTGGACCATAAAGAAAGCTGAGTGCTGAAGAATTGAAACTTTTGAACTGTGGTGTTGGAGAGAGTCCCTTGGACAGCAAGGAGATCCAACCAGTGAATCCTAAAGGAAATCAGACCTGAATATTCATAGGAAGGACTGATGCTAAAGCTCCAATAGTTTGGCCACCTGATGCAAAGAACTGACTCATTGGAAAAGACCCTGAGGTTGGGAAAGATTGAAGGAAAAGGAGATGACAGAGGATGAGATGGTTGGATTACATCACCGACTCGATGGACATGAGTTTGGGCAGGCTCCATGAGTTTGTGATGGACAGGGAAACCTGGTGTGCTGCAGTCCATGGGGTTATAGAGTCAGACACAGCTGAGTTACTGAATTAATTGACTCTGTATATAAATTAAATAGAGGGTAAGAGTGTACAGCCTTGTCTTACTCCCTTCCCAGTCTTGAGCTAGTCAGTTATTGCATGTAAGGTTCTATCTGTTGTTTCTTGACCTGCATATAGGCTTCTTAGGAGACAGGTAAGGTGGTCTGGTATTCCCATCTCTTTAAGACTTTTGCACAATTTATTGTGATCCACACAGTCAAGCACTTTGGTGTAGTCAATGAAGCAGAAGAAAATGTTTTTCTGGAATTATCTTGCTTTTCCTATGATCCAATGGATATTGGCAATTTAATCTCTGATTCCTCTGCCTTTTCTAAATCTAGCTTGTACATCTGGAAATTCTCAGTTCATGTACTCTGAAGGCTAGCTTGAAGGATTTTGAGCATAACTTTACTAGTATGCAAAATGAGCACAACTGTATGGTAGTTTTAACATTCTTTGGCATTGCCTTTCTTTGGGATTGGAATGAAAACTAACTTTTTCCAAAACTGTGGCCACAGCTGACTTATTCCAAGTTTGCTGACTTATTTAGTTCAGCACTTTCGCAGCATCATCTTTTAAGATTTTAAATGAATTCCATCACCTGCACTAGCTTTGTTTCTAGTAATGCTTCCTAAGGCCCACTTGACTTGGCATTCCAGGATGTCTGGCTCTAAGTGAGTCTGTGGTTATCCAGGTCATTAAAAACTTTTTTGGATAGTCCTTCTGTGTATTCTTGCCACTTTTTCTTAATCTCTTCTGCTTCTGTTATGTCCTTACTGTTTCTGTCCTTTATTGTGCCCATCCTTGCATGAAATGTTCCTTTGATAGCTCCAACTTTTGTGATGAGATCTCTAGACTTTTCTATTATATTGTTTTCCTCTATTTCTTTGCATTGTTCATTTAAGAAGTCCTTCTTATCTCTCCTTGCGATTCTTTAGAAATCTGCATTCAGCTGGGTATATCTTTCCCTTTCTCCCTTGCTTTTTGCTTTTCTTCTTTCCTGAGCTATTTGTAAGGCCTCCTCAGACAATTAATTTGCCTTATTGCCTTTATTTTTCTTTGGGATGGTTTAGTCACTACCTCCTGTACAATGCTGTGAACCTTTGTCCATAGTTCCTCAGGTACTCTGTCTATCAGATCTAATCCCTTAAATCTGTTTGCCACCTCACTGTATATTCATAAAGGGTTTGATTTAGGTCCTACCTGAATGGCCTAGGGTTTTCCCCTACTTTCTTTGATTTAAGCCTCAATTTTTCAGTAAGGAGCTGATAATCTGAGCCACAGTCTGATCCTGGTCTTGTTTTTGCTGTTTTGAATTTCTCCATCTTCAGCTGCAAATATAATCAATCTGATTTCTATATTGACCATTTGGTGATGTCACTGTTGGTGTACAGTTGTCCCTTGTGTTGCTGGAAGAGGGTGTTTGCCGTGACCAGTGTGTTCTCTTGGCAAAAGTGTCAGCCTTTGCCCTGCTTCATTTTGTACTCCAAGGTGAAACTTGCCTGTTATTCCAGGTATCTCTTGACTTTCTACTTTTGCATTCCAGTCCCCGCTGATGAAAAGGACATCTTTTGTGTTAATTCTAGGAGGCCTTGTAGATCTTCATTGAACCTGTCAGTTTCAGCTTCTCAGCATCTGTGGTAGGGGCATAGACTTGGATTACTGTGATATTGAATGGCTTGCCTTGGAAACAAACCAAGATAATTCTGTCACTTTAAAGATTGCACCCAAATACTGCATTTCAGATTCTTTTGTTGACTATGAGGACTACTCCATTTCTTGAAAGGGATTCTTGTCTACAGTAGTAGATATAATGGTCTTCTGAATTAAATTTACCCTTTCCATCCATTTTAATTCACTGATTCCTGTGATGTTGATGTTCATGCTTGCCATCTCCTGCTTAACTATGTCCAATTTACCTTGTTTAATGGACTTAACATTCCAAGTTCCTATGCAGTATTATTTTTTACAGCACTGAAATTCACTTTCCCTAGCAGACACACCCCAAACTGTCCTTTCCACTTTGGCCCAGCTGCTTCTTTCTTTCTGGAGCTATTAGTAATTGCCCTCTATTCTTCCCCAGGAGCATTTTGGACACCTTCTGAACTGGGGCTCATCTTTCAGTATTATACCTTTCACCAACTAAATGGACATGAGTCTGAGTAAACTCTGGGAGCTGGTGATGGACAGGGAGGCCTAGCATGCTATAGCTCATGGGGTCGCAGAGAGTCAGACACGACTGAACAACTGAACTGAACTGAACCTTTTCATACTGTTCCTGGGGTTCTCATGGAAATAATATTGGAGTGGTTTGCCTTTCCCTCCTCCTGTGTACTACATTCTGTCAAAACTCGTCACTGTGATCCATCTGTTTTGGGTGGCCCTGCACAACATGGCTCATAGCTTCACTGAGTTATGCAAGCCACTTCACCACAACATTGTTGGGCTCCATGAAGGGTAAAAAACATAAGCATTGACATTTGTAAGATGATAGAAAAATTGGGCACTGATTCTTTGGTATTATTAGAAATTAGTCTTACATTTTAGATGTGATAATAGAATTTGGTTACTTATTTTAAAATACATTATTTTGTGGGAGGGGGATCAGGATGGGGAACACATGTATATCCGTGGCTGATTCATGTCAATGTATGGCAAAAACCACTACAATATTGTAAAGTAATTAGTCTCCAACTAACAAAAATAAATGAAAATAAAATACATTATGTTTTAGAAGTTACTATCAAAATATTTGAAATGGTATGACGTCCAGTGTTTGCACAAAAGTAATGCAAGAATGAAGTAAAGAGGGTGGAAAGAGATCAGCCCAGTTTGGGCCATATATTGGTAATTTTGGGGGTGGAGTATTGCTTCATGAATTTCATTATATTATTCTTTTTATTTAAATTTTAAATGTCCTGTAATAACACAATATAAAAAGCTTCAAAACATGTTTTAAAAGCACAAATATTTTGAAAGCTTGCAGATGAAATTGCTACCACTATAGCTAGACAGGCATGGTAACATGCACACCTCCAAATTCTGGAGTTTCTTTCTCATTACCAGATCCTTTGCTGATTCCATTTTCTTCCCAGGGTCTCTTTCTTGTTTTCCCCCTTTCAACAATATTCTTTTGTTTTCTGTTTTTTTATACCATGTTCTTCCCTTACTTTTCTATCTCCTTTTCTGTTGCACCCACATTGTGCTTTTTTTTCCTTTCTCTACTCGATCCTCTTTTTTCCTGATCCCACTAACAATTGGCCATGACACTGAACTGAAATTGTTTTTTTTTTTTTTTTTTTAATGGTGAAGAGAATGAACAAAGGTTTGTGCTTTTTGGTCTATTTGAATAGTAGATGAATTAAATAATTTCCTCAAGGTGAAGTTGCAGCTTCTTACTCAAACCCTATCGTGGACAAGTTGAAATCTAAACAGAAACCATTGCAGCTCCCTCTCCACGTCCTCTTGCCTGGAAAATCCCATGGACGGAGGAGCCTGGTAGGCTGCAGTCCATGGGGTCACTAAGAGTCGGACACGACTGAGCGACTTCACTTTCACTTTTCTCTTTCATGCACTGGAGAAGGAAATGGCAACCCACTCCAGTGTTCTTGCCTGGAGAATCCCAGGGACAGGGGAGCCTGGTGGGCTGCCGTCTATGGGGTCGCACAGAGTCGGACACGACTGAAGAGACTTAGCAGCAGCAGCAGCTCCACTCACAGTAGCTTACCCACATTCATGGGGTCTCCAGATGAAGATGAAAGACTAAGAGGTACCGAATCATCCCACCCTATAACCATCCAGTGTGATCTCACAGCAGCTGTCCAGGATGTGCAGAGCTCTGCCCTGACTATCCATCAGGAAACAGAGTTTCTCTGGGAGCTGGTGTGGGGTGTGTTTCTGAAACCTCCCTGCCAGCAACACGGTTGATTGCTGCTGATAAACAGCCAAACCATCAAGAAGGCGCCTTCTTTTTCTGCTTTAGATCTACTCATGTGAAATCAGTTGAAAGCTGCCCTTGATCAAAGCTGCTGGCAGAGGACTACAGGACTTTATTATTTATTACTTACAGAGCATCACCAGTGTCACACAGCAGTTTGAAAACATAAAACACCAGAGAGAAGAGCCATGCTGTGAGGAGGTGACAATGTAAAAGAAATGTAGACACCACCATGGACAATAGTAAACCCTTCAGGGTAGAAATATGGGTTCTTCTTTAATCTGTGGGGAGTCAAGGCAGAAGTAGACTCTAAGGGGAATACACCTAGCAAAAAACTCACGGTAGAATGCCAATAAACATGTATTCCACAGACCATGGATAGTTTAACGCTCAGTGGACATATAAAATCAATGCAAATTTCTCCTTAAATTATCAAAGGTTTAAAAACTGAGATTATGTAACTCTTGTGAAGGTGCTAAAAGAGTATCATCATCATTCATTTCTGGACTATTATAAATTGGTAGAACACTTTAGGAAAGCAGTTTAGTATTGTGTATCTGTTAGGATTCTTATGTAAGACTAATCCTTTTGCAGTATTTATAACTTTAACATATTGCAGAAGACAGTTTAGTATAATTCAGCTTTTATGCACAACACAGCAGTGAACATCCTGTATTTCTATTATCAAGTGCATTTCTTCTCTCTGTTATATCACGCTTCCAGACAATTTATTCTAGTTCTTATGAGCTTTTATTCACCCTAAGCTTTTTTTACAACACCCAGTGCCTCCCTATAATATCAAGAGGCATAAAAATGGTTTTTGCCTTTTGACCCTGTATTTCAATTTCTAGGATCATAGTTTAAAGAAATTAAATTAAAATAAGAAAAAGTACTCCATATAGATAAAGAGATTCATAGCACTATTTATAATATATAAAAATAGATATAGCCTAATACCAGTTAGAAGATTCAGTAAGTAATTATGATATATTCACTTGATTCAGTATTTTATAGTTTTTAAATAATGACTTAGCAGATTATATAGTAATGTAAAGATACTTGGGCTATAATATTATCAGATAAAAGCAAAATAGAAAATTACCTAATGTTATTATAATCAAATTGGAAAGAAATAGATAGGAGGAAAAAGAGAGAAGTTACCATAATAATTTTCTAAAGGTGATCAAAATAGGGAGTGAGGTGGGGTTACAGATGTTTTATCTTTGTTTCTCCATTATTTAATAGTTCTTGATATGCTAGTACATGTGGTTTTTTGCTATATACTTTTTAAATGAAGAAAATAAAGGAAGTGTAAATGACAGACTAGGCATGTGTATCATCTTTTGTGTAAATCTCAACCTATATTGCAAAGCTGTTACATCTTTAAAATTGGTCAGAAAAAAAAATTCCAAGGCTTTCTGGACCACTGTGCATGCAAGGATTCTGTGGAATCCTAGGGAGCAGACTTCTCTAGAGAAAGAATTTGATTTTTCCTATTTATAGTTACCTTAAACTTTGTACCAGAAATAAAGGATAATAGCTTTTATCCATTCCGTAACAGCTACTTTAGGATTTTCTATGTGTTAACTGTATAATCAAAAAATCCATAGTACCAAAAAGTCCCTATGTAAAGAGATGTCATATTTAATAATACAACTGATGTCAAAAATAAAAAGAAAGCAGTTAACAAAATTTCTAGAAATAGTCAAGAAACAATCACAATGAGGTATTGTTAAGTTTAGCCTAAACTTCCTCCCGATAAGCTCCCAGGGGTTTGAAGAGGTATTGCTCAGATTCTGAATGACTAATCAATACAAGCCAATAATGATTCTATTTTGGTGAAAACAGCACTGCATATTTCCATTTACTGTTCTGACATTTAATAGCATCTGGGCCTCTTTTGAGGTGCTGTGTCCCGGGCAGAATGTGAATTCTGGAGACAGATCTCAGCTCAAATCTCAGCGTCACAGTCACAGACTGCCTGCGTGACCCTGGGAAGGTTACGATATTTATGTGACACAGTGACTCTCAAGAGGTAGCAACAGCCCCCAGCTGCCTGCAGGAATCAGGGCAACAGCTTAAATACAAGAGGATGTCTATTGATGGTGAATCCCCTGCAGTCAGATAGAAAGTTTCTTGGCCTCTCACATTGTCACTTTAGAAGTGGCAAGAACTGGCCATTGGTGGGAGCAAATGTGCTTAACATGCCACAGGAAAGTTTCCAAGTGTCCGGGGAAGAACACCTCCATCACTTTGCTCTGAACTTCCACATTCCCCCACCTCCTGCTCCAGCTTCACTCCATTCTCAGCACCATTTGATTATATCCTCCTTTAAATTTTCAATCAGCTTCATTTATCAGGATCTCCCTACATTTTCATGTTTAAATCCACAGTGTTTCTTTGGAATAGACTTGTTTCACCTTTAGTTTTCATTGAAGTTAAATCCTCTAACTGACCTATTTCCACCTATCCATTCATATGTTTTCCTTAATAGATCCCATTTATCACTGTGGTGTCATGCTCCCCTGGTAAGTTCCAGTCTTCCTATAGGCCCAGCCAGCCCCTTACCTGGCATTTGGCAGGTAAGTCCCACAAACATATGCTGGTAACAACACATGTCTCTCTCCTCCTGGAAAGGGAAAAGTCATGATCAGGCCAAAGATACTGATGTTGGTAACGGTGTGCCAATCACCAGCTAATGAATCAGTCCCTCATCCCTTCCACACCATCCACAGTCAACACCTTGTGAGTATGAGGCGGTATTACAAAGTGGATACAAGCCGAAGGCCTTGGCATCTATCCCTTTGGGTGAATAATAATGAAAAATGTGAAATTCTTGGTGGCTGGAACTTGGTAACACTCATAAAATGTGAGCTATTGTAAGATCTCCACATCCTCTGTGAGGATGCTGTGGTCAGCTGTTGTTTGACCTCCTCATGGAGGTCACTCAGTGCAGCTTCTAAGACCCTCTGTCTTTCACAGTTCCTACCCTTCTTCTCCTCCCTTTTCTGAATTTGCCAGATGACTTGGCCAGAAGCTATTTATTGTTGTGGAATTCTAAATCTCTTAGAACATGAAAAAGGTGTGGGTCCATAAGTTGGCATGTAAATTTTGAAATTCACAAGACTTTTAAATACCATCTCTGGACCTCAAGGTTTTTTCCCAACTTTTATTTTAAGTTAATTTTTTATTTTATATTTTAACACAATATTGCATTAGTTTCAGGTGTATAGTAAAGTGATTCATTTATACATTTACATGTATCGATTCTTTTTCAAATCCTTTTCCCATTTAGCTTGTTACATAATATAGAGCAGAATTCTCTATGCTAAAGATGTGGTACATATGGTCAATGGAATATTACTCAGCTATTAAAAAGAATGAAATAAAGCCATTTGCAGAAACACAGATAGACCTGGACTTCAAGTTAAGAGCCCCAAATTTTAGGATTAACTTGTCAAGTGGAGATTTTTTTTAAAGTTTTGCAAATTACCATTATTTAGTTTAGTAATTTATATCTATTGGCATATATATTTATATAAAGTAAGACATTTATTTAATGAGGGCTAATCAAGTCAAATAGGCAAATCATTTTGATCTATATGAGCTGAATTGGATCAACTTGTAGAAGCAGCATGCATTGTACTCAAGGGCATCAACAGATAGGCTACCTGGATTCCAGCCCTGCCTCTTACTGTGTTATCAGACACATCTATCTCTTACTGTGTTCTCTGGTTTCTGTTTTCATTTAAAGATAATAGTTCAAATGGTATGGGATTCCTTCAGTGGTTAACGACTACAGCAGAGCTTCTCTGATAAGTCGGTTGGTAAAGAATCAGCCTGGAATGCAGCAGACCCTGGTTCGATTCCTGGGTTGGGAAGACCTGCTGGAGAAGGAACAGGTTACCCACTCCAGTATTCTTGGGCTTCTCTTGTGGATCAGCTGGTAAAGAATCCACCTGCAGTGCAGGAGCCCTGGGTCCGATCCCTGGTTTGGGAAGATCCTCTGGAGAAGGGGTAGGCTACCCACTCCAGTATGCTGGCCTGGAGAATTCCACGCACTGTATATTCTGTGGGGTCACAAAAGTCTGACATGACTGAGTGACTTTCACTTCACTTCACTTTAGCACAGCACCTGGCATATTATATGCTTTCAATAAGTGTTAGCAACCATTAAATCACAAGTCTATCTTCTTTTCTCATTTAAAATCATTTTGCTAATTTGACAGTGATGCACATATTGTGGAGTTGTGATAGCAAATAAAGATTTGGCCAAAGCTTTTCTAGATGGACAGGCACAAATTTAAGAACAATATCCTGGGTCATGAAGTAAATCTCCTTCGATCCTTTCTGACCCAAAAGGAAATCAATGGGCAAAGATAAATGTAATACTTGCTCAGGGAAACTGACTTTGGGGACATTTTCTTTTCAGCCTTAAGTGCTTTTATACCTAGATAATTATAAGTGAGTTGCCACCATTCTGTGTTGTTTAATGTAATGGCATGCTTAGGTTTCAGCTTTCTATTAACAAGTCCTATTGTGGGGAAGCTGTCTTTGAATAGCAGAAAGGCCTACAGTGCACTGAGTGACACTGTAACTACCCAGCTCTTGTCCATGGTAACAACTAATTTTATAATAGGATTATTCCTTCTAGGCAGGAATAAAATTTCATGGTTAGTTGCATATTCCTTTTTTAACTTATAATAATCACTGTTTTAAAACAAAACACATGATGTACAGCATGTGTACCAGAGGCCCAGGGTCTTCAGTCTTCCTCTCTGGGGACAATACTAAGTCAAGCTTCAAAGTGCAAGACATATATATTTTCTAAGTGAATTAGTGTTTCATACAGTCTGTCTGTGATTTATAAATAAATTAATCCATACGGGTTGAAGCTCTTCTACTATGAGTTGTATCTATCTTCTAGCTCTAGATTCATTAAAATTTGAATGGAGAAAGCCTCCCTGGGACTTTCATTTTATTGGCAAGACCTAGAAAGAGCCAAGATGAATCTCCCTGTGACTAAGGAGCAAACTTTTATTTCAGGAGAAATTACTTTACATCTAAATTAGCTTGTATCTCCAGAAATCTTATCTCAGGTGTGATAAGTCATAAATAATTACCAATATCATGTTAGTGAAATTAAAAACCATGAAAAGCTATTCAAAGCAATTTACAACTTGACAGAAGAAGGAGATTCTGTTTAAAGGATAGTAAATTTTTCCTCCACTGAATTTAGACTAAGGCTCAGAGAGGATGAAAATCAGAAGAAAACAAATTAAAATGTCCTTTCTTCCCTGGAACTTCAATATTCAGGTCTAGTGTCTGGTTCTTTTCCCCAAGTGAAAAGCCAGCTTCCAAATCCTTTCAAACATTTTCCTTTCCTTTGAATTCTTTCACAAACATTGCGAGGTCATTTTCCTTGGATTTCTGTTGCCTAATTTTTCTGTTTGGTTTGTACTTTGACATAGGTGCCAAACTACAGTATCTTTGAAGAGAAGCACCTTAAGGCTTATTTCAGGTTCTGGTCACACAGTAAATGTTCTTTTCTGGAGCCACCAAACTGTTACCTCAAATGCCAAGCTTCTATCATAAGCCACCCATTCACATAGATGTCAGACACAGCCTCACGATAAGCAATGTGGATCATATATCTGCCCTGAAGGAGACATTTATTGTCTTAGGTTTCTCCTGCCAACACTCGATTACAAGCCAGGCTCCCAACACTGTGGAGGCACTCACCGGAAAGGCAAGCCACCTGCTTAGTTCAGTAATCAGTCTTTTATTCCAACCTGTTCTTGCTGTTGGCATTTCTTCTATTTCTTCTATTCTTAATTATCACTATTCTTAATTATCTACTTGTCACTTAGACCTTGGTAGGATAAATGGCATAACCCACATCATGCTGCAGAATCATTTTCTCAGCAAATACTCTCTACAGACATCAGAAGTACAAAGAACAAAAAGGAGGAAACGTCAGCTAAGGGAAGGCGAGGAAAAGAGCATCTTGAGATGAGTGAGGTAAGCCCTGCCAGCTTTTTCCTTGGGTCATTGAATCTTCCTGGGGAACTTAGATCCGCGAGCCTTTACATTTACTCTGCAAGCTGCAGTGTTGGCAGGAAGGGGGTCCCATTTAACTCACTTGGGAATTGTGGTCTAGTCTTGTAATGATCTGCTCTGAAAGTTGTTTAAGTGGGTCAAAATGGCATGACAGCCAAAGTTGGTGAAAGAAAAACACCAGAGTCTTAGTTGTCCACAAGCTACTTATCTCTATTTATTATTTTATCTACATATATTTTATTATAGGTTTACAATATTGTATTAGTTTCAGGGGTACAGCTAAATGAGTTATTTGCATGATATTGAATATAATTACTGTGTTATTCATAACAGTGTACAGGAAGCCTTAATATTTGAATGGAGATTCGAAACACTGTACAGGATGCGGAGATCAAAACCATCCCCAGAAAAAGAAATGCAAAAAGGCAAAATGGAAATCATTTTCTGAGGAGGCCATACAAAAAGCTGAGAAAGGAAGAGAAGTAAAAGGCAAAGGAGAAAAGGAAAGATATATCCATCTGAATGCAGAATTCCAAAGAATAACAAGGAGAGATTAAGAAAGCTTCCTAAGTGAATCAGTGTAAAGAAATAGAGGAAAACAATACAATGGGAAAGACTAGAGATCTCTTCAAGAAAATCAGAGATACTAAGGGAACATTTCATGCAAAGATGGGAACCAAAGAATAGAAATGGTCTGGACCTAACAGAAGCAGAAGATATTAAGAAGAGTTGGCAAGATTACACAGAAGAACTATACAAAAAAGATATGAATGACCCAGGTAACCTTGATGGTGTGCTCATTCACTTAGAGCCAGACATCCTAGAGTGTGAAGTCAAGTGGGCCTTAGGAAGCATCACTATGAACAAAGTTAGTGGCAGTGATGGAATTCCAGCTGAGCTATTTCAAATCCTAAAAGATGATGCTGTTAAAGTGCTGTACTCAATATGTGAGCATATTTGGAAAACCCAGCAGTGGCCACAGGACTGGAAAAGGTCAGTTTTCTTTACAATCCCAAAGAAAGGCAATGCCAAAGAATGTTCAAACTACTAAACTCATCTCACACGCTAGCAAAGTAATGTTCAAACTTCTCCAAGCTAGGCTTCAACAGTATGTGAACTGAGAACTTCCAGATATTCAAACTGGATTCAGAAAAGGCAGAGAAACCAGAGATCAAATTGCCAACACCATTCAATCATAGAAAAAGCAAGAGAATTCCAGAAAAAACATCTACTTTTGCTTCATTGAATATGGTACATCCTTTGACTCTGTGGATCATAACAAAACTGGAAAATTCTTATGGAGAGGGAAATACCAGACCACCTTACCTGCCTCCTGAGAAATCTGTATGCAGGTCAAGAGGCAACAGTTAGAACTGGACATGGAACAACAGACTGGTTCCAAATTGGGAAAGGAGTACGTCAAGGCTCTATATTGTCACCCTGCTTAGTTAGCTTATATGCAGAGTACATCAGGCAAAATGCCAGGCTGGATGAAGCACAAGCTGGAATCAGGAATGCCAGGAGAAATATCAATAACCTCAGATACACAGATGACACTACCCTTACGGTAGAAAGTGAAGAAGAACTAAAGAGCCTCTTGATGCAAGTGAGAGGAGAGTGAGGAAAAAGCTGGCTTAAAACTCAACATTCAAAAAACGAAGATTATGCCATCAGCTCCCATCACTTCATGGCAAATAGATGGGGAAACAATGGAAACAGTGACAGTCTTTATTTTCTTGGGCTCCAAAATCACTGCTGATAGTGACTGTCATCATGAAATTAAAAGATGCTTACTCCTTAGAAGGAAAGCTATGACAAACCGTAACAGTGAATTAAAAAGAAGAGACACTACTTTTCCAACAAAGATCCATATAGTCAAAGCTATGATTTTCCCCCCAGTACTTATGTATGGATGTGAGAGTAGGACCATAAAGAAAGCTGAGCACCAAGAAACTGATGCTTCTGAACTATGGTGTTGGAGAAGACTCCTGAGAGTCCCGTGGACTGCAAGGAGATCCAACCAGTTCATCCCAAAGGAAATCGGTCCTGAATATTCACTGGAAGGACTGATGCTGAAATTGAAGCTCCAGTTCTTTGGCTATCTGATGCAAAGAACTGACTCATTAGAAAAGATCCTCATGCTAGGAAAGACTGAAGGCAGGAGGAGAAGGGGATGACAGAGGATGAGATGGTTGGATGGCATTACAGACTCGATGTGCATGAGTTTGAGCAAGCTCCAAGAGATGGTGAAGGACAGGGAAGCCTGACATGCTGTAATCCATGAGGTTGCATAGAGTCAGACATGACTGAGTGACTAAACAGCAAAAATGTATGTATAGGGGTAGGAAGGAAATGGGAATTATTTGATGGACATCCATTGAATCTTTAATCATAACCTAAATTATTCCTAATCATCTTCTTCCTTGGTAGCCATCATTTCTAGTGTAACCTGGATTCTGTCTTGTAGTATTGCATTTGTATTACTTTAGATTGACAACAAAGATACTAAGTGATAATAATATGAAATCTAAACTCAGCAATATATAATTACTTTAAATACCAATCTGGTAGGCATATATAAGTTGCTGCAATCATTTTACATATTACAAGAATATTTCATGCTAAAATAATGAATTATAATTGCATCTCCATCATGATATTGAACTACTATTTTAATACTAGGTCCTATAATCTAGTCAATATCCTATGATATCACTTATATGTCAATCTAAAAGTATACAAATAAATTACATAGCACAAACAACGTCCATAAAATAAATACGCAACAAGGATTTACTGAATAACACAGTCAGTTCAGTCGGTCAGTCATGTCCAACTCCTTGTGACACCATGGACTGCAGCACACCAGGCCTCCCTGTCCACACCAAGTCCCGGAGATTGCTCAAACTCATGCACATCGAGTCTGTAATGCCATCCAACCATCTCATCCTCTGTCATCCCCTTCTCCTCCTGCCTTCAGTCTTTCCTAGCATGAGGATCTTTTCTAATGAGTCAGTTCTTTGCATCAGATAGCCAAAGAACTGGAGCTTCAATTTCAGCATCAGTCCTTCCAGTGAATATTCAGGACCGATTTCCTTTGGGATGAACTGGTTGGATCTCCTTGCAGTCCACGGGACTCTCAGGAGTCTTCTCCAACACCATAGTTCAGAAGCATCAGTTTCTTGGTGCTCAGCTTTCTTTATGGTCCTACTCTCACATCCATACATAAGTACTGGGGGGAAAATCATAGCTTTGACTATATGGATCTTTGTTGGAAAAGTAGTGTCTCTTCTTTTTAATTCACTGTTAAGGTTTGTCATAGCTTTCCTTCCAAGGAGCAAGCATCTTTTAATTTCATGATGACAGTCACTATCAGCAGTGATTTTGGAGCCCAAGAAAATAAAGACTGTCACTGTTTCCATTGTTTCCCCATCTATTTGCCATGAAGTGATGGGAGCTGATGGCAAAATCTTCATTTTTTGAATGTTGAGTTTTAAGCCAGCTTTTTCCTCACTCTCCTCTCACTTGCATCAAGAGGCTCTTTAGTTCTTCTTCACTTTCTACCATAAGGGCAGTGTCATCTGTGTATCTGAGGTTATTGATATTTCTCCTGGCATTCCTGATTCCAGCTTGTGCTTCATCCAGCCTGGCATTTTGCCTGATGTACTCTGCATATAAGCTAACTAAGCAGGGTGACAATATACAGCCTTGACGTACTCCTTTCCCAATTTGGAACCAGTCTGTTGTTCCATGTCCAGTTCTAACTGTTGCCTCTTGACCTGCATACAGATTTCTCAGGAGGCAGGTAAGGTGGTCTGGTATTTCCCTCTCCATAAGAATTTTCCAGTTTTGTTATGATCCACAGAGTCAAAGGATGTACCATATTCAGTGAAGCAAAAGTAGATGTTTTTTTCTGGAATTCTCTTGCTTTTTCTATGATTGAATGGTGTTGGCAATTTGCTCTCTGGTTTCTCTGCCTTTTCTGAATCCAGTTTGAATATCTGGAAGTTCTCAGTTCACATACTGTTGAAGCCTAGCTTGGAGAAGTTTGAACATTACTTTGCTAGCGTGTGAGATGAGTTTAGTAGTTTGAACATTCTTTGGCATTGCCTTTCTTTGGGGTTGTAAAGAAAACAGACCTTTTCCAGTCCTGTGGCCACTGCTGGGTTTTCCAAATATGCTCACATATTGAGCACTTTAACAGCATCATCTTTTAGGATTTGAAATAGCTCAGCTGGAATTCCATCACTGCCACTAACTTTGTTCATAGTGATGCTTCCTAAGGCCCACTTGACTTCACACTCTAGGATGTCTGGCTCTAAGTGAATGAGCACACCATCAAGGTTACCTGGGTCATTCATATCTTTTTTGTATAGTTCTTCTGTGTAATCTTGCCAACTCTTCTTAATATCTTCTGCTTCTGTTAGGTCCAGACCATTTCTGTCGTTAATTTTGTTCACCTTTGCATGAAATGTTCCCTTGGTATCTCTAGAGGAGATCTCTAATATTTTCCAGTCTATTGTTTTCCTCTATTTCTTTGCATGTTTCAGTTAGGAAGCCTTTCTTATCTCTCCTTGTTATTCTTTGGAATTCTGCATTCAGATGGATATATCTTTCCGTTTCTCCTTTGCCTTTCACTTCTCTTCTTTTCTCAGGTATTTGTAAGGCCTCTTCAGACAACTGTTTTGCCTCACCTCCCATGCATGCATAGCCTCTCCCTTTATCACCATCTTCCACTAAAATTGTACTTTTATTATAGTTGACGACTTATGTTGACATCATAATCCCCAGTGACCCAGTGGTAAAGAATATGTCTGGTACACAGGAGTCATGAAATGCAGGAAATGCAGGTTTGATCCCTGGGTCAGGAAGGTCCTCTGGAGAAGGAAATGGCAACCCACTCCAGTATTCTTGCCTGGGAAATCCCATGGAAAGTCCGTGGGGTCACAAACATGTTGGACACAACTGATCAACTCAATGAACCCTTTTGGCACTGTATGTTCTGTGGACTTGGACAAATACATAATGATACATATTCACCATTGTGTATCATACAGTATTTTCCCAGTCCTAAAGATCCTTGTGTTCTGCCTATTCATCTCTCTCCACCCCTGCAGCTCCTGCGGTCACTATGACACCTTGTTTTTTACAGATTTCCAGTCTTTGGTTATTGTGCATAACAAGAGGAATGTGTCAGTTTTTGAAAAATCTTCCCAAACCTCTCTTTTTAAAAAATAACCTGGCTGTTTGTATTTACTACTTCATTCCTATTTTCTATGGCTGCAGGTCTTGCATCTTGTTTTGTCTTACTGGGTAGAATTTTATGAACCTGTCACTTCACTTTCTTTCTTTTTTTTTTTTTTTAACTATAATTGGGAAAATAGCTGATATATAGCTAGAGGCACATCATTATGGGTGGAAGAGTTAGGACAAATTAGTGGTGATTAACTAAATCATGTGGTTCAAAGCTATATTTGACAGTACATGTTTTTGCCCTTATGAAAATCATTTTGTAAGGAAAGCATGAAGTATTAAATTAGCCATTAATGACATTCAACTACCATGAATCTGGAAAGTGCCAAGTTCATTCTATAGTTTTACGTATGCTTAATTGCTTTTACTAGGAAAAATTAAAGTTATTTAAAAAATGTAGTAATACATTATTACTTCTTCATAATACTTCAGTGTATCCTGACATACATATATTTATTCTCTGTATCATTAAACCATATTAATTTCTTAAAAAATGGGTGATACATTTAATTAACAATATAATTCTTTAACAGGTGAGTGAACTAATGTCTGTTAAACCTGGATTTTTCTAGGTATTTTACATACACTGTTTAATTTAATCCTGAAGCAGACCTGAACATTTATCTCTATTTTTTGGTTACTCTCATTTTCCCAATGATGAATTTAAGGCTTAGCAGAAATAAATTTCACAGGTGGAAGGCAGTAGGGCTAGGATCAAAATTCAAATCCACCTAGTTCTTAAACCATTGCCTGAAAACTCATGTTCATTATCTATGGTATCAACCAGGATTTGTGGTTTATTGTAATTGTAAATAAATTCATTCAGATTAACTTGTAACTATTGTTTTGTGGTTTGTCATGTTTGAATGTGGGGTCTATGGATCTAGCAAAAGTCAGGTTGTTGAATCATTTACCTCTCCTGGCAGCAAGGAGAGATTAATTAGTTGTATCCAAAGTAAGAGCCTCTAGTTAATGTAGTAGGCAGCTCAGGCACAGGGAAGGCAAGAATAATTCAGAGGTTTGTGATTTCAGGGAGATCAGAGAAGAGACAGGCTGATTTAGAGAAAAGGCAGAACAAGGAGATTGAAGGCTCTGTGTTGTCATTTGGTAATTTGGAGAAATAACAAAGTAGTGTCTCTTGGTTTTAAAATATTGGGACTTGTTCTATTTGATTGAAAATAAACTTAGAGAGAACCAAAACAGAATAATTAAAATTAAGTTAAGAAGATATAAAGAAGAAAAGAAATAGGACTGAAGGAAAATACTTCAAAATATTATCAGTAGTTACGTCTGGGAGTAGGAGGACAAATGATTATTATTGTTCTCTTTCTATCTTTTTTACTTTACAGTTTCTTTCTATGAAACACACACTGTAAACACAATTTAGAAAAAATTTCATTATTATTATTACTATTATTTTTTCATAACATAGCATGATGATTGTTAAGTACTTTAGAAACAAAGCCTGACTGAGTTTTAAAACTAGTTTTGCAATGTATTAGCTTTGTGACATTGGATGAGTAATATACCCTCTCAAAGCATTGGTAGGTATTTTTATTTATTAAGTTGCTACTGAGTACTATTTATTGAAACAGTGCTGTTATTATAATTAAAATACAATTAATATGCAATTATTATTCCTAGTATCTAGAATGTGTTGTTAGTTACTACTGGAATTACTTAGTTTTCTTTTTATGCTTATTAGGGCTTCCCTGATAGCTCAGCCAGTAAAGAATCTGCCTGCAATGCAGGAGACCTGGGTTGATCCCTGGGTTGGGAAGATCCCCTGGAGAAGGGAAAAGCTACCCACTCATATTCTGGCCTGGAGATGTCCATGGACTATAGTCCATGGGGTCACAAAGAGTCACACACAAATGAGTGACTTTCACTTCACTTATGTTTATTAGCTACTTTAAATAATCAAAAATTAAGTGTGATATTTCCTAAGGATTTTTTCTCCTAAAAATGTCCAGATCTCAACTTCAAGATTCACATCAGTACCACTCCCACCCAGCTACAAACCAGCAGTGCATAGGTGATAGGGGACGTTTAGACAAAGGAGCGCTCTTGCTCAACCAGAACTGTGTATCTGTTCTATCAGCACAGTGGTCTGAGACCAAGTGTCCTCAGAAGTTCCATTTCTGCCTTAACTTTGTGAAATCCAGTAAGCATTCAATGCATATTTAAATGTAAGACTTTGTCTATAACCCAAATATATTCCAGGGTCCATGTGGCTACATTCATCACAGTGCCACAGGAGAAGAAACAGTCCTGCAACTAAAAGTAATACAAGTGGTTCCCATCTTTACTAACTTCTCTTGAAGAACATCTCTATAATCAGTCCATGGCACTGACATAACGCTAAAAAAGCTATTTTTCTCAAGAGGAACTTCTCAAGACTTAATTTTTCTTAAAATTCTCTCCCCTATTCATCTTGCTGTTCCCCACTTACATTCCAGGGCTTCTTCTAAGACTCTCCCATCCAAAAATTCATACTCCCTTGTCAAAACTGCCTGTCACCTCATACCACGTAGATTTACCTTGTTTCTCTCACCCCAACATTTGTATTTTTATTTTTCCTCTGTAGTAAATGATGGCCTTTTTGACTAGACATATTCTAGTTCTCTCCTTTCCCATCTCCCACAACAGTATGTCCATTTTCTAAATATGACCAAGGGGCCTGAAGAAGATATAGAGAATAAAATAATTTGCATTCCAATTATACATGAGAGCTATATCACATTTAAAACACGCACATGGAGTATCTAACTTCCAAAATACTTTGTTATCTTAAAGGACTATATATGCAGCAAATCACCTTAATCCCACTATACTTTTCCATTTTCAGTAGTACTAATCAGTACAATTAATCAAACGCCTACTATTAGCTGGATACTGTATAAGATACTTTCAGCATATTATATTATCTACTCTTCATAACAAACTTCTGAGCTAGCTTGCCTATGGTGATATAGTTAATGGTGGTAGAATTAAAATTTTTTAAAAAGACTTTAATCTGGATGTTAGATCTACATAACTCCAAAGCCCATGAGACTAATCACCGTACTATTTCTAGGTAAATATAATAGAAGAATGCAGCTTCTGGTTAAAGACAACAATTGTCCATGGTCTAAGACTGGGTTAGTATCAGAGCTTATTAGCAGCAGTAGACACTATGTTCTATTCCCTTGTATAGTATGGAATTGATTTAATGATTTTATGGGCACATAATCAAAGACAAGAACAGCAGTGGACTGTGTTACATCTGTTATGTCTGATTTCTCCTCTAAAGGTTTATAACTCTGATAAATTTCTGAACAGAGCAGTGTTAAGGACAAAATGACAACACTCTTTAGTTGACTGCTTCATATTTTCTAAGTTTTACTTTTAAGTGAATAAAGACTCCTCAGTCATAAATCCTAAAATATTTGAGCTCCTGGGCTTAGATGCAAGTATATTTGAACCCCTATTGCATAAGCTGACTCTTGTTTTTTTTCTAACACTTTGTTTGAACATTTCCTTGTAAGACAAGAATGTAGGACACAGATATGTAAAATTCAGTCTTTCTGAGTTCAAAGCCATGTGTGGAGGACCAACTAGACATTTCTGATCATGATTAGCTTTGTTACTGTAAATCATTACAGCAAATATATCAACATCTTTTTGTTCACCCTTTCTGCCAACTGCTACTAAAAGTTAACTTTGCTTTATATTTCTGGCTGCTGTGTGTATGTGTAAATAAAGTATTTAGTATGCACAGCCACAGTCTTACTGTCTATATAAAATGCATCAGCCTGGAAATCTTATGAGGATGATTTTTTCCCCTGTAGATTTTGAAGCTATTTTCCTCTCTAATCTTGGCTGGAGGCATTGTAAAAATGGCTTCCTACCCATTTCAGACCTGCTCCTGCGTGTGTGCGCTTAGTTGCTCTGTCATGTCTGACTCTTGTTACTCCATAGACTGTAGCTGGCCAGGCCCTCTGTCCGTGGGATTCTCCAGGCAAGAATACTGGACAGGGTTGCCATTTCCTTCTCCAGGGGATCTTCCCGACCCAGGAATCGAACCTGGGTCTCCTGCATTGCAGGCAGACTTTTTACCGACTTAGCTATGAGGGAAGCCCTAGACCTACTCCTGGGGCCAACCATAGCAGAAAGCGGAAAGTGCATGGAATATAAATTGCTGAAATAAAATGATTGAAATGCTTTCAGGCCCCAAGGAAAAGCTGGATTCTTTAGCTATATATGAGTCAAAAGACATCTCTCAATTGCTAAGACAATTCTTTCATCCCTGGTAAGTAAATACAGAGCCATAGATTTTTTTTTCATGAAAAAAAATGACCCATGGATTTTACCCAGATGGTTCCAGCAACTCCAGGGAGATGGTATAAGATTAATGTAGGTGTTTTAGACAGACTCCAAGAGTTGTTAGTATGTATCCATCTATGTTTACTGTTACAACAGTGTCTCTGAGCTAAATCCAAGTTGATATACTGAACAGTATTGATTTATCATGGCAGCAAAAGCATTTCACAGTCTGTCTTTCTGTCAGCTAATACCAAGCAAGGTTAGTTTTTTCTCTTCTTATTCTTTTCCTTTTAGTTTTATTTATTTATTTTTTCCCTTTATTCTTTTTTTTAATTTTTTATTTATTTATTTTTTTTATTAGTTGGAGGCTAATTACATTACATCATTACAGTAGTTTTTGTCATACATTGAAATGAATTAGCCATGGATTTACATGTATTCCCCATCCCGGTCCCCCCTCCCAAGCTTTCTTCAAATATCCTTGAGTCGTTGTATTTCCTCTCACTCTAGTTTAGTGGCTCAGACAGTAGAGTCTGCCTGCAGTGTGGGAGACTCAGGTTTGAACCCTGAGTCTGAAAGATCCCTTGAAGAAGGAAATGGCAATCCACTCCAGTATCCTTGCCTGGAAAATTCCATGGATGAGGAACCTGGTGGCTTACAGTCCACGGAGTCTCAAAGAGTTGGATATGACTGAGCAACAAACACTTTCACTTTCAGGCAGTCTTAATTAAGTAGGATGAGCCCAAGCTGATGACAGAGAGGAAAAACCCTCTCTGTTATTTCCCCCCACCCAACCTTATGTTTGAACAAATAAAGATATTAAATACGAAAATTGCACTGTGTATTTGAAAAAAATTGAGAAGATATTTTTAACAGAGAGGACTACTCCTAAATATTAAGTTAGAAGTACTCAAATTCTAGCACCTATTTTATGAGGACTTGATGGAAACCTAGACTTAACTGGATTTCTGGTTGGGTCAGTCCATGTTTCAGGGGAGTGTGTGTGTGTGTGTAGCAGATACAATGTTAGACCGAAGAGTCATAATTACAGTAGAGTGACACAGAAAGGGTAAATCAAAGACCAATGCACATTTGGGATATTTGATGCAATCAGGGAAGAAGG
Source organism: Odocoileus virginianus (assembly GCF_023699985.2). Classification (NCBI taxonomy): domain Eukaryota; kingdom Metazoa; phylum Chordata; class Mammalia; order Artiodactyla; family Cervidae; genus Odocoileus; species Odocoileus virginianus. Next base: position 55,965,949 of record NC_069683.1, read on the forward strand.
GAAGACACAGGGGGTAAATAATAACTCTAAGGAAAGCTACCCGACTTCTGGACCCATTTTTAACAAATCCTCTCTCTGCCTAGTCCTGCTTCCTTCACTCCTTAAAGGTGTTTGTCCACACAGAAATCTCTTGCATTCCTATACACTAACAATGAGAAAACAGAAAGAGAAATTAAGGAAACAATACCATTCACCATTGCAACAAAAAGAATAAAATACTTAGGAGTATATCTACCTAAAGAAACAAAAGACCTATACATAGAAAACTATAAAACACTGATGAAAGAAATCAAAGAGGACACAAACAGATGGAGAAATATACCGTGTTCATGGATTGGAAGAATCAATATTGTCAAAATGGCTATACTACCCAAAGCAATCTATAGATTCAATGCAATCCCTATCAAGCTACCAACGGTATTTTTCACAGAACTAGAACAAATAATTTCACAATTTGTATGGAAATACAAAAAACCTCGAATAGCCAAAGTAACTTTGAGAAAGAAGAATGGAACTGGAGGAATCAACCTGCTTGACTTCAGACTATACTACAAAGCCACAGTCATCAAGACAGTATGGTACTGGCACAAAGACAGAAATATAGATCAATGGAACAGAATAGAAAGCCCAGAGATAAATCCACAAACCTATGGTCACCTTACGTTCAACAAAGGAGGCAAGGATATACAATGGAAAAAAGACAACCTCTTTAACAAGTGGTGCTGGGAAAACTGGTCAACCACCTGTAAAAGAATGAAACTAGAACACTTTCTAATACCATATGCAAAAACAAACTCAAAATGGATTAAAGATCTAAATGTTAGACCAGAAACTATCAAACTCCTAGAGGAGAACATAGGCAAAACACTCTCCGACATAAATCACAGCAGGATCCTCTATGACCCACATCCCAGAATTTTAGAAATAAAAGCAAAAATAAACAAATGGGACCTAATGAAACTTAAAAGCTTTTGCGCAACAAAGGAAACTATAAGCAAGGTGAAAAGACAGCCCTCAGATTGGGAGAAAATAATAGCAAACGAAGCAACAGACAAAGGATTAATCTCAAAAATATACAAGCAACTCCTGCAGCTCAACTCCAGAAAAATAAATGACCCAATCAAAAAATGGGCCAAAGAACTAAACAGACATTTCTCCAAGGAAGACATACAGATGGCTAACAAACACATGAAAAGATGCTCAACATCACTCATTATCAGAGAAATGCAAATCAAAACCACAATGAGGTACGATTATATGCCAGTCAGGATGGCTGCTATCCAAAAGTCTACAAGCAATAAATGCTGGAGAGGCTGTGGAGAAAAGAGAACCCTCTTACACTGTTGGTGGGAATGCAAATTAGTACAGCCACTATGGAAAACAGTGTGGAGATTTCTTAAAAAGCTGGAAATAGAACTGCCATATGACCCAGCAATCCCACTTCTGGGCATACACACCAAGGAAACCAGATCTGAAAGAGACACGTGCACCCCAATGTTCATCGCAGCACTGTTTATAATAGCCAGGACATGGAAGCAACCCAGATGCCCATCAGCAGACGAATGGATGAGGAAGCTGTGGTACATATACACCATGGAATATTACTCAGCCATTAAAAAGAATTCATTTGAATCAGTTCTAATGAGATGGATGAAACTGGAGCCCATTATATAGAGCGAAGTAAGCCAGAAAGATAAAGACCATTACAGTATACTAACACATATATATGGACTTTAGAAAGATGGTAATGATAACCCTATATGCAAAACAGAAAAAGAGACTCAGATGTATAGAACAGACTTGTGGACTCTGGGAGAAGGTGAGGGTGGGATGTTTCAAGAGAACAGCATTGAAACATGTATATTATCTAGGGTGAAACAGATCACCAGCCCAGGTTGGATACATGAGACAAGTGCTCGGGCCTGGTGCACTGGGAAGACCCAGAGGGATGGGGTGGAGAGGGAGGTGGGAGGGGGGACTGGGATGGGGAATACATGTAAATCCATGGCTAATTCATTTCAATGTATGACAAAAACTACTGTAATGATAAAGTAATTAGCCTCCAACTAATAAAAATAAATGGGGAAAAAAAAAAAGGTGTTTGTCCTAAAAGTTCTTAGTTCACATTCTGTTCACAAATTTCAGTTTTATTGTCTCATTGGGAAGATGACCTATAACAAAACTCTGTCTTTTTGTTCTTATTTATGGGTAATTTCCTCAATTTTATTTTTTAAATCCTTTTGTTGAATTTTTAACAATGTTTTCTTTAAGAGCTCCTATTTCTTCATTTTATAAATAGCACTTTGCCCTTGTTTTATAAATTAGAGACTTTTGTTTTGTATTGCTTTTGTTCTCATCTGTTGTCTTCATCTTGGCACTTTAACTCTCATGATAAAATTTCTAAATGTTCCTCAAATGTTTTTTGACCCTCAGTTTTTGGAAGCAACGTACACATGTATGGGCTTTGTTCCCTGGGAACTTTTATTTTACAATTGAATGAAGAGGTGTTATTGTGTATCCTCAATTCCCAAGAGTTTGTTTTTCTCCGAGGCCATTTAATCTCCATGAAACAATCCCCCATTTTCAGCCTAATGAGACTTGTGATCAAGTATTTCATAGAGGGAGTAATCAGAAGAGGAGAGCATGTTTTGACCCACAGTTCTACATTTTTCAGTTTAACTGTGCGTCTCATTCAGCATTTTTTATTATTGCACTTTCTTTTTCTGGCTCATTATTAGGTTCCTTGTTAAGGTTTTTTTTTTTTTTTAATAGCTTTGCTGAGATATAATTCACATTATACCATGAAATTCACTCAATGAAATATTCTCAGTACAGTCACAAAAGTATACAACTATCACCACTGTCTAATTTTAGAATATTTTCATCATCCGTCCTCAAACACCAAAAAAATAAGCCTGGTTGGATAGCGTCACTGACTCAATGGACCTGAGTTTGAGAAAACTCAGGGAGATAGTGAAGGAAAGGGAAGCCTGGCAAGATGCAGTTCACAGGGTCACAAAGATTTGGACACGACTTAATGACTCAACAACAACATATAGATATACCACATGTTGTTAATCTATCTGCTTGTCAGTTGGCTGATATCGATTCCACTTTTGAACTTTTATGAATAATGCTGCTATGAATATCTATGTACAAGTTCTTTTGTGAATATATTGTATATTTTCAGTTCCGTGGGGTATATAATATATCTAGGAAAGAACTGCTAGGTCACATGGTAACTCTATGTGGAGGAACTATGTTGAGGAACTCCCAGACAGTTTTTTCAAAGTGGTTGCACCATTTTACGTTCCCATCTCTAACATTTGAAGCCTCCAAATTCTCCATAATCTCACTGACATTTCAATCCTTTTGATTATAGCTGTCTCATGGTTCTGATTAGCAGAACATCTTATATGTTTATTGGCTACTTTTATTTCTTCTTCGGACAAATATCTGTTCAAAACTTGCTCATTTTAAAATTAGGTTAATTGCTTTTTTTATTACTGAGTTGTAAGAGTTCTTTTTTATATTTTAGACATGAGTCCCTTATCATATATAAAATTATTTTAAAATTTTCCCATTTTGTGTATCTTTTCACTTTCCTGATGGTGTCCTTTGAAGCAAAATCTTGGAATTTTGGTGATGTCAAATTTAATTTTTTTTCCTTTTGTTTCTGTACTTTTAGTACCATATCTAGGAGAATATTTTTTGAGGAATTTTATAGTTTTAGACTTTACATTTGATCTATTTGGAGTTAATTTTTATATCTGGTGTGATATAGCATTCTAACTTTGTTCTTCTGTGTGTGGATATCCAGTTGTCCCACCCTTTTTGTTGAAAAGACTAGTTCTTGCCTCCTTAAATTGTCTTGATGCTCTTGTCAAAAATTAATTGACCTTAGGTATATGGGTTAATTCGTGAACTTTTAATTCTATTCAATTGATTTAAATGTCTGTCTGTATATGAGCTACACATAATCTTTATTGCTTTAGCTTTGTCAGTTCAGTTCAGTTGAGTCGCTCAGTCGTGTCCGACTCTTTGCGACCTCATGAATCGCAGCACACCAGGACTCCCTGTCCATCACCAACTCCCAGAGTTTACTCAAACTCATGTCCATCATGTCGGTGATGCCATCCAGCCATCTCATCCTCTGTTGTGCCCTTCTCCTCCTGCTCCCAATCCCTCCCAGCATCAGGGTCTTTTCTAATGAGTCAACTCTTCCATGAGGTGGCCAAAGTATTGGAGTTTCAGCTTCAGCATCAGTCCTTCCAATGAACACCCAGGACTGATCTCCTTTAGGATGGACTGGTTGGATCTCCTTGCAGTCCAAGGGACTCTCAAGAATCTTCTCCAACACCACAGTTCAAAAGCATCAATTCTTTGGTGCTCAGCTTTCTTCACAGTCCAACTCTCACATCCAAACATAACCACTGGAAAAACCATAGCCTTGACCAGACGGACCTTTGTTGGCAAAGTAATGTCTCTGCTTTTTAATATGCTATCTAGGTTGGTCATAACTTTCCTTCCAAGGAGTGTCTTTTAATTTCATGGCTGCAATCACCATCTTCAGTGATTTTTGGAGCCCCCAAAAATAAAGTCTGACACTGATTCCACTCTTTACCCATCTATTTCCCATAAAGTGATGGGACCAGATGCCATGATCTTAGTTTTCTGAATGTTGAGCTTTAAGCCAACATTTTCACTCTCCTCTTTCACTTTCATCAAGAGACTTTTTAGTTCCTCTTCACTTTCTGCCATAAGGGTGGTGTCATCTGCATATCTGAGGTTATTGATATTTCTCCCAGCAATCTTGATTCCAGCTTGCGCTTCATCCAGCCCAGTGTTTCTCATGATGTACTCTGCATAGAAGTTAAACAAGCAGGGTAACAATATATAGCCTTGATGTACTCCTTTTCCTATTTGGAACCAGTCTGTTGTTCCATGTCCAGTTCTAACTGTTGCTTCCTGACCTTCATACAGGTTTCTAAAAAGGCAGGTCTGGTGGTCTGGTATTCCCATCTCTTTCATAATTTTCCACAGTTTATTCTGATCCACATAGTCAAAGGCTTTGGTATAGTCAATAAAGCAGAAATAGATGTTTTTCTGGAACTCTCTTGTTCTTTTGATGATCCAGCAGACGTTTGCAATTTGATCTCTGGTTCCTCTGCCTTTTCTAAAACCAGCTTGAACATCTGGAATTTCACAGTTCACGTATTGCTGAAGCCTGGCTTGGAGAATTTTGAGCATTACTTTACTAGTGTGTGAGATGAGTGCTATTGTGTGGTAGTTTGAGCATTCTTTACCTTTGAGTTTCTTTGGGATTGGAATGAAAACTGACCTTTTCCAGTCCGGGGCCACTGCTGAATTTTCCAAATTTGGCATATTGAGTGCAGCACTTTCACAGCATCATCTTTCAGGATTTGAAATAGCTCAACTGGAATTCCATTACCCCCACTAGCTTTGTTCCTATTGATGCTTCCAAGGCCCACTTGACTTCACATTCCAGGATGTCTGGTTCTAGGTGAGTGATCACACCATCGTGATTATCTGGGTCGTGAAGATCTTTTTTGTACAGTTCTTCTGTGTATTCTTGCCACCTCTTCTTAATATCTTCTATCCATACCATTTCTGTCCTTCATCAAAGCCATCTTTGCATGAAATATTCCCTTGGTATCTCTAATTTTCTTGAAGAGATCTCTAGTCTTTCCCATTCTGTTGTCTTCCTCTATTTCTTTTCATTGATCACCGAGAAAGGCTTTCTCATCTCTCTTGCTATTCTTTGGAACTCTGCATTCAAATGGGAATATCTTTCCTTTTCTCCTTTGCTTTTTGCTTCTGTTCTTTTCACAGCTATTTTTAAGTCCTCCTCAGGCAACCATTTTGCCTTTTTGCATTTCTTTTCCATGGGGATGGTCTTGATCTCTGTCTCCTGAAAAATGTCACGAACCTCCGTCCATAGTTCATCAGGCACTCTATCAGATCTAGTCCCTTAAATCTATTCCTCACTTCCACCATATAGTCATAAAGGATTTGATTTAGGTCATACCTAAGTGGTCTAGTGGTTTTCCCTACTTTCTTCAACTTAAGTCTGAATTTGGCAATAAGGAGTTCATGATCTGAGCTACAGTCAGCTCCTGGTCTTGTTTTTGCTGACTGTATAGAGCTTCTCTATCTTTGGCTGCAAAGAATATAATCAGTCTGATTTCAGTGTTGGCCATCTGGTGATGTCCATGTGTAGAGTCTTCTCTTGTGTTGTTGGAAGACGATGTTTGCTATGATCAGTGCGTTCTCTTGGCAAAACTCTACTAGCTTTTGCCCTGCCTGCTTCATTCTATACTCCAAGGCCAAATTTGCCTGTTACTCCAGGTGTTTCTTGACTTCCTACTTTTGCATTCCAGTCCCCTATAATGAAAAGGACATCTTTTTTGGGTGTTAGTTCTAAAAGGTCTTGTAGGTCTTCATAGAACCATTCAACTTCAGCTTCTTCAGTGTTACTGGTTAGGACATAGGCTTGGATTACCATGATATTGAATGGTTTGCCTTGGAAATGAACAGAGATCATTCTGTCGTTTTTGAGATTGCATCCAAGTACTGCATTTCGGACTCTTTTGTTGACCATGATGGCTACTCCATTTCTTCTAAGGGATTCCTGCCCACAGTAGTAGATATAATGGTCATCTGAGTTAAATTCACCCATTCCACTCCATTTTAGTTCGCTGATTCCTAGAATGTCGACATTCACTCTTGCCATCTCCTGTTTGACCGCTTCCAATTTGCCTTGATTCATGGACCTAACATTCCAGGTTCCTATGCAAGATTGCTTTTTACAGCATCAGATCTTGCTTGTATCACCAGTCACATCCATAACTGGGTATTGTCTTTGGCTCCATCCCTTCATTTCTGGAGTTATTTCTCCACTGATCTCCAGTAGCATATTGGGCACCTACCTACCTGGGGAGTTCCTCTTTCAGTATCCTATCATTTTGCCTTTTCATACTGTTCATGGGGTTCTCAAGGCAAGAATACTGAAGTGGTTTGCCTTTCCCTTCTCCAGTGGACCGCATTCTGTCAGACCTCTTCACCATGGCCCGACCGTCTTGGGTGGCCCCACACTGCATGGTTTAGTTTCAGTGAGTTAGACAAGACTGTGGTCCATGTGATCAGATTGTCTAGTTTTCTGTGATTATGGTTTCAGCGAGTCTGCCCTCTGATGCCCTCTCGCAGCACCTACCGTCTTACTTGGGTTTCTCTTACCTTAGACGTGGGGTATCGCTTCACGGCTGCTCCAGCAAAGCGCAGCTGCTGCTTCTTACCTTGGATGAGTGGTATCTCCTCACGGCCGCCCCTCCTGACCTTGAACGTGGAATAACTCCTCTCAGCCTTCCTGTGCCCACGCAGCCGCCGCTCCTTGGTCGTGGGGTTGCTCCTCTGGGCCGCAGCCCCTGATCTCCCGTGTAGGGTAGCTCCTCTCTGCCGCTCCTGCGTCACGCCGTCGCAACCTTGCGCTCTCGGTCGCCACCCCTGACCTTGGGCGAGGGGTAGCGCCTCTGGGCCGTGCTTCTGGAAGGTCTGTCGCAGCCGCCGCTCTTCCAAAATTGGGAGGTGGCAATTCTAATTTAACTTTATTCTTTTCCAAGGTTGTTTAAAAAAAAAAAAAAAAGCTTGCTGTTTTCTTACCAATCTGGTTGTGTCTTACTTCTTTTTGTTCCCCAAATTTTCAGCCTAAGATCTCCAATACAATGTTGAGTAGAACTGGCATTGAGTAGACACCCTTGTCTGATTCTTGATCTTAGGAATACTTGATCAAGTTTGTTTTTGTGGTCTTAGATATCTTGTATTTCCATATGAGTTTTAAGTTCATCTTGTCAATTTCTGCAAAAATGGCAGCTTGCGTTTTGATAAGGTTCTCATTCAATCTGTAGATAAATTTGAGGACTATTGCTATTTAAGCAAAATTAAGTTTTCCAAATCTTAAACACTGAATGTCTTTCCAATTATTTGTATCTTCTTTTTTTTCAATGAGGTTGCATAATTTTTAGGGTACAAGTCTTAAATTTCTCTTGTTTTTCTAAGTGTTTTATACTTATTTATACGAATTTAAATGAAACTATATTCTTTTTCTTCTTTTTTTCTTTTTCTTTTTTTTTTAATTAGTTGAAGGCTAATTACTTTACAACATTGTAGTGGTTTTTGTCATACATTGACAAGAATCAGCCATGGTTTTACATGTATTCCCCATTACTAGTGCGTAGAAACACAACTGATATGTGCATATAGATCTTGTATCCAACAACCTTGGTGAATTTGTTTATTAGCTTTAATTATTTTTTGGTGAGCTCTTTAGGGTTTTCTACATACAAGATCATGTCATCTGCAAATAGAAAATGCTTGCTTTTTTCTTTTCAATCTTGATGCTCTTTGTTTCTTTTTATTCTCTAAATTGTCCTGATTAAGATCTCCAATACAATGTTGAGTAGAAATGGCAATGAGTAGATGTCCTTGTCTGATTCTTGATCTTAGGAATGCTTTCAGTTTTTTCTACCACTGAGTATGGTGTTAGATGTGTGTTTTACCCTTGTATCTCATTCTTGTCCTGGTATGTGATAAGACCAAATTCTATCCCTGCTTAGGATTCTATGGTGTAAATGGGATTCCCCTCAACTGTATACTCTTCCTCATATATTTTAGGCTGTGGATTTCTCTGTCCTGCCTGTAGCAGTCACAATTAGTATAATGCAGTATTTATATCGAAATGTGGGACTTCAAAAAATGTCACAATTATTTATCAGTTAATACATTTAGCATACACTAACAATAGACCCTCTATTGCTTTTCACTTTTCTACAGTGTATTGACTTGATACATCGTAATTTACAAAAGTGTATTGTAGTCGCTCAGTCACATCCAACTTTCTGAACCCAAGGACTGTAGCCCACCAGGCTCTTCTGTCCATGGAATTCTCCAGGCAAGAATACTGGAAAGGATTGCTATTCCCTTCTCTAGGGGTATTCCAGACTTAGGAATTGAACCCAGGTTTCCTGCATTGCCAGCAGATTCTTTACCATCTGAGCCAAACCAGGGAAGCACACATAGCTAACTTACTGGCTTCCAAAACTTAGTCATCACTCTCTTTTTAATTTGCTTCCCCCCCTCATTCTTTTAACTGTTTATTCATTGTTGCACTTTTTCTTTGTTTCATTCCCATTTTAACTTGGTTTTTCCTCAACATTTTTTTTTTCCAGTTCAGTGGTTTCTGTTAAGCCTAACTTTAAACAGAGCCCTGTGGAAATCTTCATCCTTCATACACATCACTACATTCTGAACTTAAAAGTCAAGACTATTCTGGACTAGAAATTAGAAAGTATGCTTTTAAGATGTGGCTCTGGCACTTAAATTTGTGATTGTGGGTGAACCAAGATTCTCTGAGCTTATTTATTTCATATGGCAGTTGCAATAACTGAATGAGCTTTCATATGCCAAGTTTCTATTACATTGCCTTGCATGATCAAGTGCTCCATTAAATTTTAACTTCCTTTCCTGTCTCAGCTACCAATATACAATACAGTACTGTTGTTCTTCTATGTCTCTTTCTCTCTACTGAGTCACAATGGCAGAGTTTAAATGTATTGTTACTGACTTGCTGTGATTTTCTTGGACTTTTCTTTAGGAAACTTCAGAAGGTACTCTATAGCTATAGCTTATATAGGTTATCTTGGTATGCGAGTGAATCACTCTTTGGTGCATTTTTTTTTCTTAGTCTTTAACACCTATGGCTAACTATCAGATTATTGTAGTCAGGGTTTTTGGCATGACTTAGAAACTCATTGTGAATATTTATCATCTCATATTCCTTTTGTAACATCTATTCACCTCAGATTTAATCTTCATGTTAAACAAGATTATTATTACTGAGTCTCCATCTCCATGTTTATTCTCTTGGGAGCTCTGGTCAAGACAAGACTTTCATAAGACTAGTAGCTTAGTAGCTATAAGCAGGACCAGTGATAATATGATTTCCTAGGTTTCAAATATGTTTTAGCCTTTTTTATTTCACTGAAAGTCATTTTATTAAAAATTAGAAGCAACTATTTTAAAATTAAAAATGCTTATATTAATTTTGCTATCTAATATATAACAATCTTTTCCAATATTTTTCTATAGTTTTATTCAGGCCACCTGGTGGCTCAGACAGTAAAGAATCTGCCTGCAATGTGGGAGAACTGAGTTTGATCCCTGGGTTAGGAAGATCCCCTGAGAAGGGAATGGCTACCTACTCCAGTATTCTTGCCTCGAAAATTCCATAGACAGAGGAGTCTGGTGAGCTACAGTCTATGGGGTTGCAAAGATTCAAATGTACTGAGCAACTAACACTTCACTTTCATACTTGATTCAGGTCATTGAGTGGAAGCTTCATATGTCTGTGTGGACATCACCTGAATATGACATATGCATAATCAAATTCAGTGCCAAATATTCAGAAGTTTTGGTAGAAGGGAATTGCAGCCTTATTTTTCATGTGCTTTTCAGTACATAGGCAAACTAATAACTCATAACTATATGGTGTGAAAAGGGTTAGCTGTTCAAAATTATTTCTCTTCTAATAATAATGTGTTTATAACACATTTAATGGTTTCTCTTCAGTATGACTATAAAGTTCCTCTAAATAATAAATATTATACTTGAGTATGTTTATACCTAAATTCTCAGTTTAAGTTAAATTTCACAAATGTGGAAAAGATAAGAACTGTTAGGTAGGATATTTGCTGTCACTTCTGAAGGTTAACTTTGCAAGGTCAGAATATAACACATTATTTTGTTTTTCCAAAACACTATCCTGCTAGCAGATGGATGGTGGTGCCTGATCTGGTAAGAATAAAAATTCTCTTGCAGGTGTAATGAAATAAGCCAATCTGATTTCATTGAACTACATTTTCTGTCAAAATATTAGTCTTCAAAGCACAGCAAACAGTGAATATTATCATGTATAAATTTTATATATCATGTATATGCATACTATTTTCAGCATAATTTTGAGAAATACAAATACTTGGGACCACTTAGCTTTCAACTTCATGAAGTTAAAACTTTTAAAAATCACTTTCTAATTCCTCTATTTCTTAGAGTTAGTTAGCTTTCTTATCTGCTCTGGACATTCAGAGTAGTGAGTCTCAACCTTGACTGTTAGAATCACAGAGCTTTTTAAAATCCCAATGCCTAGGATATGTCCCAAAATAATTAAATCAGAATTTCTGGAGATGAGATGCAGGTATACTAATTTCTTAGGGCTACCGTAACAAATTACTTCAAGCCTGTTGACTTAAGCAATAGAAAGATATTCTCTCACAATAGTCTGAAATCAAACTGTGGGCAAGGCCATGCTCACCCTTGAGGCTCCAGGGGAGCATTTTCCTTGCTTCTCCTTAGATTCTGATGGCTGCCAGTGAGTTTGGGCATTCTTCAACTTGTAGTTGAATCATTCTGGTTTCTGCCTCTACTATCACATGACCTTCTTTCCAGTATCTCCTCTGTGTCTCTGTATCCAAATCTCCCTCTCCTTTCCCTTATAGAGCAGAATTTAGGGCCTACTTTAACCCAATACAATCTTATCTTAACTGGATGACATCTACAAAGACTGTATTTCAAATAAGGTCACAGTCACAGGTAGTAGGGATTAGGAGCTCAGCATATTTTCTGAGGGGACACAATTTAACCCATCAGCAGTTTTGTTTCCCTTGGGGATTCTATGGATCAGTAGCTAATGCAGAGAGCCACTTCTTTCAGTAAAGTGCTTCTCATATTTAATCACTTGGAGATCTTGTTAAAATGTAGATTACAATATACACGTTCTGCAGTGGGGCCTGAAACCCTGCATTTCTCACAAACTCCTAAATGGTGCCAGTGGTGTGGTCCACACTGCAAGGAGCAGGCACTCGCAGTGAAGACTTTGTAGTTTTCTTTGTAGCTCCACTTCTGCCTCCTCTTCTAAACTTGGGAGAATCTTGATATTAAAAATCTTAACAAGAAACTTCCTTTTAGTTGAATATCTAACTGAGGAAGGGATTAATTTTCCCTTCAAAATTACATGCTGTGGATCATAAAGAAGTCTGAGCAGCAAAGAATTGGTACTTTCTATTTGTAGTGCTGGAGAAGACTCTTGAGTCCCTTAAACTTAAAGAGATCAAACCAGTCAATCCTAAAGGAAATCAATCCTGAATATTCATTGGAAGGATGGATGCTGAAGCTGAAGCTCTTTGGCGACTGGATGCAAAGAGCCAAATTTTGGGAAAAGACGCTGATGTTGGGAAAGATTGAAGGCAAAAGGAGAAGGGGGTGGTAGAGGATGAGATGGTTAGATTGCATCACCGACTCAATGGACATGAATTTGAGCAAACTCTTGGCCATAGTGGAGGATGGAGGAGCCTGGCATGCTACAGTCCTTGGTCTCGCAAAGAGTTGGTATGACTTAGCGACTGAACAACAGTAAATCCTATGAAGGCAAGAATGAATCATAAAGAAACTCAGCAAAAATTCTAGGGCAATTAGGATGTTGCTCACTTTTGCTGAGATAGAGATGATTTTGATACATTGGTAAGATGTAGGTAATGGGTGAATCTAAGCAGTGCTGGCTTGATCACCTCTATTTTCTGTATCCTTTTGAGATATTCAGGGTGACACATCTTTAAATGTGAAATCTCAAAGGATAGAGATATATTCTTCTTGAAGAATGGGGTCGCCAAGACTCAGATATGACTGAGTGATTGATCAATAACATGCCTTGCCCCAACTCTTCTCTGTGGCAAAACTGAAATGTGAAAAAGGAAATATGTAACACACAATGAACATTCACAGAGTATACTTTTTGAATGAGAGAGAGTTTTCTGCAAACCACTTTTAAATAATTTCCCTTCTACTCTCCCTTCCCTCACCCATTCCCATAACAAAAATCAAGAATGTCCAAACTAACATGTATATTTTAAGAATAACAGATTTATCAATCTTTCAATTTTCCATCTAATTTTTAAAGGGACTTTTATTCTCATGCTAAAAACTCAAAAAAAAAAAAACAACCCATTTAAACAGAACAAGATGCAGATTGACTAGAGATATAAATTGATACAGAAATGCCCTGCTGGGGTTAATTTCACTTATCCTTCTAAAATAAATTTAAATTTCTCTGAGATTAAAAATAACTAAGTGACATGAAAAAGACATGAAATAAACTAATATTTTAACAGATGATTTTTTTTTCCTTTTGGATCACAGATGCCATTTTTCTTTTAGGTGACTCTTCTTTGCAATTTAGCCAGAAATAATCTTGAGAGTTGATGAAAACAATGTTAGCCAATTAAGGAGAAATAAAAAAATCTACTTAGATTTGTGAAGGGTGCTGGTACATAGTGTTTTTAGTTGAGCTGAAATAAAAGACTTATCAACATGAAGAATTGAGATTTTTTTCTCCCCTAACTTTAAAAATTTGAAATATGTCAAATCTACAGACAGTTTAATGAGTAGTGCAAAGATCACCCATATACATGTCAGCTAGATTCCTCTATTGTTAATATTTTGTCATACTTGCCTTTTTTATCTGTCTCTTTCCATCTTTATTTTTGCTGGATGACTTGAATATTCAAGACATCATAATATTTCTTAACTAAATATCTCAACCCATTTCACCTAAGAACAGAAACATTCTCCCCAATCATCACAGTGCCATTATCATATCCAAGAAATTTAATATATATAATAGTATTGTCCAACATGCAATCTATGTGGAAAAAAATCTTTAATTTTGCTCTCTATTTTTTCTATAGCTGTGTTTATCATTTTTTCATTAAAATTAAATATTTTAATTAAATATTTTAATGAAAAAAATAATTATAAATACTACTATAGAAAAATTAAATATTTTTCATTATTTTAGAAATTCAGGTTCTATAGCATTATACATTGTATCTAGTTGCTAGATTTCTTTACTTCTCTTTATTCTAGAACAGGTATGTCTACCCCCCACTTCTCACACAGATCTTTTACAACATTGACATATATCAAATGACATTGTGTCAAATGACATATGACTTTGACATGTGATGAATTTGGCCTGTGGGAGCCCTTTCAGGCCAGTTCCTGCCATTTTGATATGTCTCCATAATTCTTTGAGCACTTCCTTACTTTTTGGTATAGCACAAGGCTGTATTTTTGTTGTTCTTTACCTGGAATCAGCTATTTATTTCTCCAAGGAGCTCTGGAGTGATGAATGGTATTTAGAAATCAAGATCTGACTACTAGGCATACTCATTGCAACCGAAGCTTCATTGCCTCTAAGTCCTGTAAGTGAGCAGAACTGGAGAAATATGTTATAAATATCAATCTTTATAATTCATACCTTAATATCATGTTCTTTCCACACTTTATCTCATTGAATATTTCTATTTTCCTACTCCTCCAGTCAAAACTCTGGCTCCTCAAACAAACATCAATACATTTAATTCATTAGTTCTGTATTTTATTATTATTTTTTAAATTTTAAAGTTTATTGATATATAATTCACAAATAATATAATTCACCCATTCAAAGTGTACAATTCAATGGCTTTTTATATTCAGTATTTATTGAATTGTCCAATAATTACAATAATCAGTTTTACATTTTAATCACCCCTAAAAGGAAACACTTACATTCCTTAGCCACCCCCACTACTTGCCCAACCCTCTCAGCCTTCAATCAGTTCAGTTCAGTTCAGTTGCTCAGTCATGTCGGACTCTTTGTGACCCCATGAATCGCAGCACGCCAGGCCTCCCTGTCCATCACCAACTCCCGGAGGTTACTCAAACTCATGTCCATCAAGTCGGTGATGCCATCCAGTCATCTCATCCTCTGTCGTCCCCTTCTCCTCCTGCCCCCAATCCCTCCCAGCATCAGAGTCTTTTTCAATGAGTCAACTCTTCTCATTAGGTGGCCAAAGTATTGGAGTTTCAGCTTCAGCATCAGTCCTTCCAATGAACACCCAGGACTGATCTCCTTTAGGATGGACTGGTTGGATCTCCTTGCAATCCAAGGGATTCTAAAGAGTCTTCTCCAACACCACAGTTCAAAAGCATCAATTCTTTGGTGCTCAGCTTTCTTCACAGTCCAACTCTCACATCCATACATGACCACTGGAGAAACCATAGCCTTGACTAGATGGACTTTTGTTGGCAAAGTAATGTCTCTGCTCTTTAATATGCTGTCTAGGTTGGTCATAACTTTCCTTCCAAGGAGTAAGTGTCTTTTAATTTCATGGCTGCTCTCAGCCTTAGGCAAACACTAATCTGCTTTCCCTTTCTGTAGGTTTGCCTATTATGGATTTCATATAAATTGAATAATTGATACAGTATGTTGTCCTTTGGATCTGACTTCTTACACATAGTATAATGTTTTCAAAGTCCAGTGTATGGCATGTATGCAGGTTGTGGTATGTATCAGTGCCTCACTTCTTTTTATTGACAAATATTAATCCATTGTATTGATATGCCACATTGTACTTATTTATTCACCGGTTAATTGTTTTAATCTTTTTCAGTTTTGGTCTATTGTGAATAATGCTACTATGAACATTTGTGTACAACTTTTGATGTGGAGGTATATTTTCATTTCTTTTGGTTATTCTACCTAGAAGTGGACTTGCTGGGGATTGCTGGGTCATATGGAAACTCTTTGTTTAGCCTTATAAGAAACTTCCAGATTGCTTTTCAAAGAGACTGAACAATTCTGCATTCACATTAACAATTTATTAGTGTCCTAATTTCTTCAATCCTCAACAATATTTGTTGTCTGACTTACCGATTCTAGACAATCTTGAGGATGTGAAGAGGTATCTTTTGATATTAATGTGCATTCCTCTGATGGCTAATGATGTTGAACTTTTTTTTAATATGCTATTGTTCATTTGTATATATTCTTTGGAGAAATGTGTATTCCTATCCTCTGCTCATTTTAAAATTGGGTTAGTTGTCTCTCCTCTTCAAAACTTGTTCTTTTGAAGTGTTCCTTCCAGTTAGAACTGAAGGACAAGCCTCATTCCACTGGGTCTAGAGATGGGCTAGATGTCTTCCTTGTTCTTTCATTCCTAAAATCCACTTGCTTTGGGACTCATATCATCTACTTCCTCTCCTTGTTGTAGACATCTAACAACCTCAAAGTCAATCCTCATTTTTTCCTTGAGTATTTTAGCTTATACCTCATAATTTTATTTCCCTATTTTTAAAATGCTTTTACAATGGAAGAAATTAAAGCCTGCATTTGTGTTCGGCAAAGATCATGTTTGGAAGTGACCTTAATGCCAATTATTGGTCAGTCACTTAGAAAACTGTCTATTTCATTATTTTAAAAGCTGTCAAGTTAATTTGGACCTTTAAGAAGTGGTAGAACAGGGTCACTCATTTTACAACAGAGAAAATAAACTTATGGTTTGAATATTGCATTATAGTAGCAAAAAGTAGTTGATTGGGAGAAGCACAATGGATGGAATATAAAGACTTGACTATAGGCAAATGCTCATGTTTTTATTTCTTACTGAGAGAGAACAATGGGAGAAATTGATGAAGGCCCAGAGGCAAACACAAATTAGTAAATCTAAGTAGACTGTAGGTGTCAATTATTTTTACAAATTCGTGTATATGTGTATTTCATATGTATTTATAGCGGTACAAGTTAATATTTCACAATCTACTGTCAAGGACTTTAATTTGTATTTAAAGAGTAGTTTACATTTTCTAAATTCAAGAAAGTTTTAGGCCTGAGAATTCATATTGATTTAGAAAAACTATTTTAATTTCTTCTCTGAAAAATTGATTCCAGTAAAATCTATACCAGTGAGATTTCTGTAGCATAAATTAACTCAAATGTTTCTTCTTGATCAAGTATGACAAGGATGTGGGCTCCCTGTTGGTTAAAACATGGACAATTTACCAAACAAATTTAAAAGAATTTCTTGTGTGGAGAATTTGTGAGATAAACAACATACTGGACTCTATTTTTTATGTGTTTATTCCAGAGGGATAAAAATTTTGCTGTATCGGGATATGATTTCTGTGTAATTATTTTAGAGGCTCCTTTAACACAATAAGGAAATGTAGGAAGTGTTTAATTTTTCTCCTGCTTCTCATTGTGCGGACGATAATTACATGCATAGGCCAGCCTTCCTGATTTCCAGCCTGGTCCCAGAAATCATCTTTATAGTGACTGTAAGTTTGACTGGATTGGTGTATAAATCTTCAGAGTATTTACACCAAAATATTGCCAACTTTCACTTTTAAGTGTGGTAAGACAGACTTAGTCAACATAGATGAGTAACTTCATTTGCTAGTCTAAATGAACAGAACTAAAAATCACCTAAGCTAATATATACCACCTTGTATTTTGCATTTTGCCCAAAAAAGAAGGCATTGAAATGTGCCTTGTTCCAGAATTTCTACTAGGTGTATCTTTTTGAGAGTGGTTGAAGGCAGTTTTAAACTCTTCTAGCCCTAAATTTTTGGCCAAGACATTTAAGACTCTTGAAGGTAAACACTACTGTTCTAAAAGCTAGTTTTTCCTTGATATTGGGTAGGAAGAGAACTGGATGAAATGGCCTCAGTAGTAAAACTCACAGCTTATGAGAGACCTGCATTTTAAATCCTTCCCATAATATTGATAAGCACTTGTTAGTTTCAGGTGGCAGAACTCAGTTCCAATTCATTTAAAAATATTTTTAAGTGAATTACTATTGACTTATGCTCTTGCAAAAGGCAAAGATGTACCTGACTTTGGGGGTGATTGAATCCAGAGGGACATTTATCCATCTCTAGCTAGACTGGCTTTCCTTTCTGTATATTGGCTTCATTCTGAAATAAATTCTTTTCATGGTAGTTACCAGCATCTTCAGGCTTATAACCTTAGTAGCCCCAGTGAAAAGAGAACACTTAATTATCCATAACATCAAAAGCTCAGGTATGATCCTCATTGACCCATCCTGGATTATGTGCCCATACATGAACTAACCATTATGGTTAAGGAGACGGTATTCTCATCAGCCAGTGCTGGATCATCACATTACTAGCTGTGGGAGGAGAGGAGTTTCTTTAAGACAGCATGGCCAGTCAAAGGCATAATGCTAATTTATCTTTAATTCATTGCAGCACAAAATAAGTTGGAGCTGCTCTGATACATGAATTCCTCAGTTTGTTCTAAAGGCAAATCAAATTGCTCCTTTTTCAGAAGAGCAGCTTCTGATTTGATCAATATAACATATCTTTAATATTCAGAGTTGCTATAGGTTGATGCTAACCCCTCAGGCTGCACCATGGAGCCATACTTCTCACCTTATATAGAAGTCAAAATGGTAAGGAATACAACAATAACATAAACATACATAAATGTACATACACACACACACATATGACTCAAAATAAACATTTGTGTGATGTCTTATAATTTACAAAGGCTGCTAATATATTATTCCTTGGAAGCTCTTTGGCTCATGTGATTCTTCTTGAATGTCCCAGAAATAAACTCTATAAAGATAGTCAGATACATTTTGATTTCTACTTTCTGCTACTTATGCCTTCTATATCATCAAGATACATTTTGTTCATAACCATTAGTTCCTTTGAAATGTACTAATGGATAGTTAGTGTTTAGTGTTATACATGCTTTATACTTTACAAAGCTCATTCACATGCATTCTTTCATTAGTTCCTTTCATAATGAAAAGCATATGCTTCATATATATTTACAAGGCTTCTCAACAATCATGAAACAAAGAACTCTCCCAATGCCGAGTTACATTCAGTTTTATATAACTATAAAATACAATTACCTCGCTCCTCAGCCTTGCTGCTACTTTCTGCAGAGCTTTGTCAAGTGGAGTTTCTAAGCTGCTGCACTGTAGGCTTCCTCATAGTCAGTTACGCCCACAAAATCTGAGTAAGTTTAGGTTCCCCACTATGGCTTCCTTTGATAGCCCTCTTCTTTTAATACTTCTCTTTTTATTATGTTTTACTGGTATCAAGGTCTATGCATGTTCTGGTTGCTTCTCCTGTTGGTCCTTTTGCTTTTGGTATGGTTCTTGAAGTCAGCAAAGGCCCATTCAATCACCAACATAGCACAATGTGCCAGGAGGAGTCAAGCACACAACAGTCTCTTGGGAAAGGAGGCTCGCCTTGTGCAAAGGTGAAGGGCACTGCTCTTGTTACTGCCTGAGATGAAGTTGGGTTGCTATTGAGATGGAATTTAGCCAGGGACCCAGTGATGCTTAAGTTATATTTCAGACCAGAGCTAAGCCTCTCAAAGGGCCCCCAGGAAAACAGATGAATAAAATCCTGAAGAAATAGGTGGTTACAGTAATTGTCCTAGAATTTTTAAACAACTTTATTGTATTACAAACATGCTATAAATGGCATGATTTTAAGTGTAAAATTTGATTAATTTGGACATGTACACCCATACAACCACCACTGAAATCAAGACAATATACATATTTATTGCTCCAAAAGTTTCTTCATATCACCCATAAGTAGAACTCTCTCTAAGAAACCTATCCCTCCAAGTTTTGTCATATTTTCCTGTCCATCGATAACTCTACAGTGTAAAAAATAGAGACATTTATTGTGCATGTGAACACTCAGAGGGTTAAGGCTGAGCCAGGGCTGCATGCCGCAGTCAGTTTATTGTACCCCCTTTTATGCCTAAATGACCTTTACCTTGGCTTACATAGATATGCACTGATTTCTCAACTATTTTTTAAAGTTTTATAGGTTTATTTGGTTTTGTCATAATCTCTATTTTCTTCTGGGCTTACTTCCAAAAATTGTCTGTGGAATTGGCTTCTAAATTTTAATTAAGAGTACTTTTAGTCTGGGCCATAAATTAAAATGTTCTGAGTTTCTTTTCCTGGTGTCAGGTTTGAGGAAGTCAGCCAAATGTGAAGCACTAGTAAAGAGGTAGATTCTCTGAGCTCCATAAATGCCTCCCCTCACTCCATAGTCACTGATGCAGAATATAGATTTATGAAGTGATGGAGCTAGAATGTATCTTCAAGAGACAGTTGATAAAATGATTAGGAAGTCATTAAAACACCCCAAAGAGCAAGGCTAGGGTCACACAGTTAGTTAGTACTGATTAAAACCTGGGTGTCTTGACTTTTAGCCACATGAACTTTCCACTGTAACTTCTCATGCTTCCTCTCTCTTAGGACTTTATTTTAAGATGAGATATTACATTGTAGATGTAGACAATAGCTTTAATTATTTTTAAACTTTTTTTTTGTACAGGGGTACATTAAAAAACAGAGACATTGCTGACAAAGGTCTGTGTAGTCAGAGCTATGGTTTTTCCAGTAGTCATGTATGGATGTGAGAGTTGGACTGTAAAGAAGGTTGAGTGCCAAAGAATTGATGCTTTTGAACTGTGATGTTGGAGAAGATTCTTGAGAGTCCCATTGACAACAAGGGGATCAAACCAGTCAATCCTAAAGGAAATCAACCCTGAATATTCATTGGAAGGACTGATGCTGAAGCTCCAATACTTTGGCCACCTGATGCATACAGTCGATTCATTAGAAAAAGATCCTGATGGTGGGAAAGATTGAAGGCAGAAGGAGAAGGGGACAGAAGAGAATGAGATGGTTGGATGGCATTGCCAACTCAATAGACAAGCATTTGAGCAAACTCTGGGATATGGTGAAGGACAGGGATGCCTGGCATGTTGCAGTCCTTTCAAAGAGTCAAACATGACTGAGCAACTGGACAACAACAACATAGCTGATTAATAATGTTAATAGCTTCAGGTGAACAATGGAGTACTCAGTCAGACAAATACAGGTATCCATTCTCTCCCAGAAAAACATCTACTTCTGGTTTATTGACTATGCCAAAGACTTTAAGTGTGTGGATCAGAACAAACTGTGGAAAATTCTTAAAGTGATAGGAATAGCAGACCACCTTACCATCTCCTGAGAAATCTATATGCAGGTCAAGAAGCAACAGTTAGAACTGGACATGGAGCAATGGGCTGGTTCCATATTGGGAAAGGAGAACATCGAGGCTGTATATTGTCACCTTGCTTATTTAACTTATATGCAGACTACATCATGTGAAATGTGGGGCTGGATGAAGCACAAGCTGGAATCAAGTTTTCCAGGAGAAACATCGATAACCTCATATATGCAGATGACACCACCCTTATGGAAGAAATCAAAGAGGAACTAGAGTCTTGATGAAAGTGAAAGAGGAAAGTGAAAAAGCAGACCTAAAACTTAACATTCAAAAAACAAAGATCATGGCACCCAGTTCCATCACGTCATGGGACATAGATGGGGGAACAATGGATACAGGGATAGACTTTACTTTCTTGGGCTCCAAAATCACTGCAGATGGTGACTGCAACCATGAAATTAAAAGACACTTGCTCCTTGGAAGAAAAGTCATGCCCAACCTAGACAGCATATTAAAAAGCAGAGATATTACTTTGCCAACAAAGGTCCATCTAGCCAAAGCTATGGCTTTTCCAGTAGTCATGTATGGATGTAAGAGTTGGACTACAAAGAAAGCTGAGTGCCGAAGAATTGATGCTTTTAAACTATGGTGTTGGTGAAGACTCTTGAGAGTCTGTTGGACTGTAAGGTGATCAAACCAGTCACTCTTAAAGGAAATTAGTCCTGAATATCCATTGGAAGGACTGATGCTGAAGCTGGAGCTCCAATACTTTGGCCACTTGGTGGGAAGAACTGACTCATTAGAAAAGACCCTGATGCTGGGAATGATTGAAGGCAGGAGGAGAAGGGAATGACAGATGATGAGATGGTTGGGTGATATCACTGACTCAATGGGTATGAGTTTGAACAAGCTCCAAGGGTTGGTGGTGGACAGGGAAGCCTTACATGCTGCAGTCTATGGGGTTGCAAAGATTCAGACATGAATGAGGGACTGAACTGGATTCTCTCCCAAACTTCCCTTACATCCAGGCTACCATATAACATTGAGCAGTGTTCCCTGTGCTGTACAGTATTAGACAATAGCTTTCAAACAACAACAAAAATATTTTTTATCATCCCACAATGCTAGAGATGAGACATCACTATAATGAAAGTTCTTTGGTACTCAATAAATGCTACAATCACTACTACTGCTACTAGATATTCATATTTATCAAGTGCTTACTATATGTCAATACTTTGAATAGTTTTTATGTTGTTGTTCTGTTGCTAAGTCATGTCCACTGCTTTGAGATTCCACGTATTGCAGCATGCCAGGCTCTCCTGTCCTTCACTATCTCTTAGAATTTGTTCAAACTTATGTCCATTGAGTTGAGAATGCTATCCAACCATTTTATCTTCTATTGTCCCCTTCTCTTCCTGTTCTCAATCTTTCCCAGCATCAGGATATTTTCCAATGACTTAGCTTTTCCCATCAGGTGACCAGAGTATTAGAGCTTCAGCTTTATTATCAGTCCTTCCAATGAATATTCAGGGTTGATTTCCTTTAACATTGGTTTGATCTCACTAGCCAAGGGATTCTCAAGAGTATTCTCCAGCACCACAATTTAAAACCATCAATTCTTCAGCACTTGGCCTTCTTTATGGACCAACTCTCACATCCATACATAACTACTGGAAAAACCATAACTTTGACTAGATGGACCTTTGTCAGCAAAGTGATATCTTGGCTTTTTAATACACTGTCTTGGTTTATCATAACTTTTCTTCCAAAGAGCAAGTGTATTTCAATTTTATGACTTCAGTCACCATTCACAGTGGTTTTGGAGCCCAAGAAAATAAAATCTGTCACCGTTTCCACTTTTCCCCCACCTATTTGCCATGAAGTGATGAGACCAGATGTCATGATCTTAGTTTTTTGAATATTGAGTTTTAAACCTGCTTTTTCACTCTCTTCTTTCAGCTTCATCAAGAGGCTTTTTAGTTTCTCTTTCCTTTCTGCCATTAGAGTGTTACCATCTGTGCATCTGAGGTTGTTGATACTTCTCTCAGCAATTTTGATTCCTGTTTTTGATTCATCCAGCCCAGAATATCACATAATGTACTTTATATAGAAGTTAAATTAGCAAGGGTTAGGATGGCAGCAAAACATGTGTACCTATGGCTGATTCATATTGATTTATGGCAAAAACCATCATGATATTGTAAAGTAATTATCCTCCAATTAAAATAAATAAATACATTTTAAAAATTAATCAGGGTGACATTACACAGCCTTGTCATACTTCTTTCCAAATTTTGAACCAGTCAATTCTTCCACATCTGGATCTAACTATTGCCTCTTGATATGTGTACTGGTTTCTCAGGAGACAGGTAAGATGGTCTGGTATTCCCATCTCTTTATTTATTTTCCATAGTTTGTTGTGATCCATACAGTCAAACACCATTCCCTTCTGCAGCAGATCTCCCCAACCCAGGACTGAACCCAGGTCTTCTGCATGGCAGGCAGATTCTTTTACCATCTGAGCCACCAGGGAAGCCCTCAGTTTGCATGCACTGACTAATTTAATCACCACAAAAGACTGCTGCTGAAACTTGAGTTTAGATTGGTCAGGTAACTCTTCCAAAGGATCAACAAGGATTTTGTAGGAATATTTTTATTATTGGAGTTGAATGAAGCAAACTATACAACCATTTAATATACACAGGAATTCCTCTCACCTGTAAAAAGGAGATTTGGAAGAGATGTTCTTAATCTGGGGTTGAGGGATCAAGTTTGGAAAATCTCGGCACTCCTTAAAATGATTAGCAACTGTTCAACAGATCAGAAAGGTAAAAATAGATGGCAGGAATGGGAACAGGAGAAGGTAGTACCAAGCCAGTTCTGGACCAAGCATTGCCCCCAAAGACTTTCATATGTTGTAGGCCTCACTGTGACAAGCAAGATAGGTATGATCATTCTTACTAATTTTTTTTTTTCAGGTGAAAAGTCTGAAGTTCAGAGAAATTAGATAATATGATTAAATTAAAAGAAACATTGACTTCAAATTTATTTCAAATTCTCTGATTATTTTGTATTATTCCTTTTTTTTTTTTTCTTTAAGGGACTAGAAGGTGAACAGGAAAGAAAAGGAATAGGGAGAGAAAAGAAAAATGAAGACGTAGTCAGTAGATACTTGGGGCATTCTGTACATAGTATTTTAACTTCCAATTCCAGGAATTGATGGACAAGAGAAGACCAGGAATGGCTACTGTAAACCAGAGACCTTATTTGTAGAAATTAAGGGGGAAAAAAAAGTCAGGCAAAAGCAAAATACTCAAGGTGGTATAGAAGCTACATACCGAGGTATTTAAAGATCACTTGTAGCTATAGAGTGGAGAAGGAAATGGCAACTCACCTCAGTATTATTGTCTGGCAAGTCCCATCGACAGACAGGAGCCTGGTGGACTATAATCCAGGGGGTCGTAAAAGAGTTGGACATGACTTAGCGACTAAACAATAACAACAACAACGTAGCTATAGAGCTTTTATATTAAAGTCATTTTTTTCAAAAGCAGTTGACATATTCTTGCTACAATGACATCTTACATTTGAATAGCAAAAGGTATTTTAAATATTTAGGAAGAATTCACAAGTTTTTTCTCACTTGATAGCTTTCAAACCCCTGTGAAATTTATGGGCAGGGAGTATTTCTCCCTAAACCCCTCTGCCTCACACACATTACCAGCCCCTCTGCTCCTGACTCCCTCCACTCCCTCATCCTCCAAAAATACAAAACCACAGGCTGTGATGGGGCTGGTGTTAGAACTCACATCTCTTAAGATTGCCTTCTCTCAGGGCCATAACATATGCCTTCTGTCTGCAATGCCTCCTACCTGGAGTTCCACAGTTGCTTACCTATTTTTGGTCTCTGTAATCAAAACATGGGACAGGTTCAAGGAGGTTGCCAATTCCCAGTAGACTTTGCATTCAGAACTTAACTGCAATCAGTTAGGGAGCTGAAGCCTTCCAGCTGGACCGCTGCAGACTGACTGGAGAAACAGCTTTGTCAACATGGCTGACTGTGCTCTCTGCCTGCTGGGGCAGCACCCTACCAGTGGGATATCATATGGAGTTTTAGGGAGTAAAAGTAATTTTTCTTTTAAAAGCTCTGTTTTAGATATGCTGTACATTCCCCAACAGTTACTTAGGAGGAAGATGATTCAGAAAATAAGTTTGTTTTTTTTTTTTTTCATGCACAGAACCAAATTCATTCTGTTACTATAACTTATATAATGCACAAATTTTAGAAATTTCCTTTAGCCCAGGCTAACTTTGCTGGGGTAATAGCCTCTGTTTCTTTGACTCTGTGGCAAAGTCAACAGCAGAGAGGAAAAGATTGGCTATAAAGAAGTGACCATTAGTCACCCTCTGATGTTTACTCTTGAGGGCAGATTTTGGATTTAAATTTTTATATATTCACCTACTGGTATGTATGTAGTAAGAAGTAGGGGTTGCTCAATAAACATTTGTGGGATGTAGGGGTCTGGAAGCCACTTGTTTTTCCACCTTTGTTCCCCATTTAAAAGCCCATCAATCAATAGCTTGGGAACATGGTTGTCACAGAATTCCTCAAGAACTGTTTAGGACAGGGGCAGATGAGCAGTCCTGGCATCTTGTGAAGAGAGTGCTTTCAGGCTTTTGGAGCACCAAAGATAAAATTTGCTAACTTCAAAGATTTACCTGGGCTGGCTCATTATAGAAAAGTCAGAGGAACCAGAGATCAAATTGCCAACATCTGCTGCATAATCGAAAAAGCTAGAGAATTCCAGAAAAGCATCTACTTCTGCTTTATTGACTACGCCAAAGCCTTTGACTGTGTGGATCACAATAAGCTGTGGAAAAGTCTTAAAAAGATGGGAATACCAGACCACCTCACCTGCCTCATGAGAAATCTATATGCAGGTCAAGATGCAACAATTAGAACAGGACATGAAACAATAGACTGGTTCCAAATCAGGAAAGGAGTACATCAAGGCTGTACATTGTCACCCTGCTTATTTAACTTATATGCAGAGTACATCATGAGAAGTGCTGGACTGGATAAAGCACAAGCTGGAATCAAGATTGCTGGGAAAAATATTAATAACCTCAGATATGCAGATAACATCACCCTTATGGCAGAAAGCGAAGAACCAAAGAACCTCTTGATGAAAGTGAAAAGAAGAGTGAAAAAGTTGGCTTAAAATTCAACATTCAGAAAACTAAGATCATGGCATCTGGTCCCATCACTTCATGTCAAATAGATGGGGAAACAGTGGAAACAGTGACAGATTTATTTTTGGGGGTTCCAAAATTGATGTAGATGGTGACTGCAGCCATGAAATTAAAATATGCTTGCTCCTTGGAAGAAGTTGTGACCAACCTAGGCAGCATATTAAAAAGCAGAGACATTACTTTGCCAACAAAGTTCTGTCTAGTCAAATCTATGGTGTTTCTAGTAGCCATGTATGGATGTGGATGTGAGAGTTGGACTATAAAGAAAGCTGAGTGCCGAAGAATTGATGCTTTTGAATTGTAGTGTTGGAGAAGACTCTTGAGAGTCCCTTGGACTGCAAGGAGATCCAACCAGTCCATCCTAAAGGAGATCGGTCCTGGGTGTTCATTGGAAGGACTGATGCTGAAGCTGATACTCCAATACTTTGGCTACCTGATGTGAAAAACTGACTCATTTGAAAAGCCTCTGATGCTGGGAAAGATTGAAGGCAGGAGGAGAAGGGGTTGACAGAGGATGAGATGGTTGGATGGCATCACTGATTCAATGGACGTGAGTTTGAGTAAACTCTGAAAGTTGGTGATGGACAGGGAGGCCTGGCATGTTGCAGCCCATGGGGTTGCAAAGAGTCAGACACGGCTGAGTGACTGAACTGAACTGAATGTCTAATAACAGAACAAAAGAAGAAAATAAATATATTTCAAACCTTGAGATTTTTTTTTTCATTTTTATTAGTTGGAGGCTAATTACTTTACAATATTGTAGTGGTTTTTGTCATTCATTGACATGAATCAGCCATGGATTTACATGTATTCCCCATCCCGATCCCCCCTCCCACCTCCCTCTCTACCCGATCCCTCTGGGTCTTCCCAGTCCACCAGGCCCGAGCACTTGTCTCATGCCTCCAACCTGGGCTGGTGATCTGTTTCACCATAGATAATATACATGTTTCGATGCTGTTCTCTCGAAACATCCCAGCCTCGCCTTCTCCCACAGAGTCCAAAAGTCTGTTCTGTACATCTGTGTCTCATTTTCTGCTTTGCATATAGAAGAAAGGGACAAGGAAGACCAAGATCATTACAACAACCCGTATGCAGAAAAATATTTTAATGGAAGGAGCTTTGTTCTGGTAATAAAGTGACAGTCCTTTCTGCCAAATGCTCAGAGAGATAAAGAAGAGTGTAGAGTATAGAGACATGGGAATCAGCTTGAGTTTAGGGTGAGAAACAAGAAGTAAGAGAGCCCCTGAGGCAGGAAATGGCCAATGGGCTTAGGAACATCAGTGTCCAGATTTGTTGCCAGTTTTGTTCCATAATTACCTCCTGTTTGCCTATTGTCTGAAGTCTAAGGCATTTGTCTAAGTCTATTGTCTAAGTCTAAGTCTGAAAGTCTAAGTCTATTGTCTGTTTGCCTATTGTCTAAGGTCTGAACTGACCTTAGATCATCTCTCCATGGACAGCCCTGAGTTTCTTTTTTGATAGTAACAGTAGACTCAAAAGAAATGTGAAGTATCTGGGAGGAAGCTACTCCCCAATATCCTCACTACAATGAGGTTAAAACTTACTACTAACAGTATTGAGTCTCAGACCTTTGGCATACAGGTCACATTTTGCATACAGATCAACATTTACTGAACAAATACTCTGTAGTACCCAAGCCCAGTGAGGTTGATTAAGCATGTCCTTTAAGTTCAGTGAAGTCCCAGTTCTGTCATTGTTCTTTGTACTACTTCACATGAAGAGTCACTTGAAACATTCAGGACAAGATTCCAGAGGCAGAACTTTTGTTACTTTACAACTGGTATCTGCCCATCAAAAATCCTTATATGCACTGGTTGAATCTAGAACAAATCTAGGACAATCTACCAGGCTTGCAAGAGTCTTATACTCTCTTCAAGCAAGGGCTGGAAATATTCCTGAAATACCTAAGCCAAATAAAATAAAATACCTAAGCCAGTACACGTAGATTAAATACCTATAATTTCATTAGTGAAAGTTCATTTCTAACATTTATCAATTTAATTGATAAGCCATTATTTTCATCAATAATATAGCCATGTATGTAGTTTGTTATGTCAATTAGTCAAGCCTTGGTTGTTAAGTGGGCCCTGGATAAAGATCCAATGCAATTGTCTTCGCTTGAGTGTGGCCCTTGAAACACAACTAGCAGACCACTCCTGCAGTGCAATCTTCAAATCAACCAATGGATTATTCCTACATCTGAAGCTTAAACTGCTTATGGAGTAAGTGATAATGTGCTTGTCTGTGGATGCCAAAGTATTTAAAGGTAAATTATGGACAAATAGTAATTTCCAAACTTTTATAAAAAAGTGTTTCAGATAATAGTTGTATGTCCTTGGGGCAGGAGTGGGGAATGGTCAAGAATTGTACCTCTTCAGGGTAAAAGAGTCCAGTAGCTGTCTGTGCAGTATAAATGCATCACAAAGTACCCATTTACTAGCTCTCTTATTTAGTCAATCTCGTAATGACCCCAGTTTCCTCAGCTATAAAATGCAGATAATAGTCTAAACCTTTTAAGGTTGTTATAAAAATTCAAGTAATTAATAATTCTAAAGCACTTAGAATGGCATCTAGCTATATAAATGTTTGCTAAATAAATAAATCACAAATGATGAAAATATCATTTGATGGCAGTCTTATGCAATTGCTCTTGGTTTTAGAAAAATGAAGTATTTTGTTTTTCCTGAAATCAGAGGAAAAGGAACTTGTTAATGAAGTAGATACTAAATATACTTAACTTTCATGGATCAATCATTTTAAAATGTAGTGTCTGTAAGTGATATGGCTTATTCAACATTAAATTTAGTAAGATACCTCTGATAACTTTGGACCCCAGATGTGGAGACAGAATGATGATAGCTGTAACTATTACTTTCTTCAGCTGTCTGGGGCAATTTGGGTTAAGAGAAAAAGGCTGTAATGAGTGCTGAATCTGCCATCTTGAACAGAAATCTAAATTTTGTTCTTTCTGTGTGCTTTCCAATATTTTCAAAATGATCATGTATTCCATAAAAATTCTAATAAAATAGCATTCTTCATTTACAAGTTAGTTCTTGGAGGCATAGGGATAGCCTTTTAGTTGTCCAGATCAGCATTTTATTTAGATTGAATTAAAAAATAAATTTATCTTATTTCACTGCTTAGTTTTAAAAATCTGCTTAAAATCATCTTAAAGATATGGTATTTGTCAAAGCAGTTGTGTCTTCAACCCAAATGCACAGAAGTTTCCAAAACTGCTGCTCTGCTTGGGAAATTGCTAGGGTATCTCCATGGAAACAATTGTTTCAAATGATTAATAATATAAGTTTGAGCTCAGAGGCAAAGAGCTAACATTGGAAGAAAGAAGGTATACCTCTTTTCTAAGAAGAGAGAATACTGAAAGAATAGAGCAGGAGGCATTTTCTTAAAATCAAATTTTATTCTACTGTGAGGTTTTGCTTTGTTTTGCTCAGCTTGCTTCAGGGACCATGGGCATTTCTATCACTCAAGATGTCAGGCCAGGACTTGGAAGGCTCAAAGGGCCCACCTGTAAAACTCACTGCTGTTTCTGTCTTACCCAAAGGATCTGGAGATTCAGTAAGGAATAAATATATTGCAAAGGTTGTCAGGGTTCTCTAGGGACCTGGAAAAGATTCCAGGAAATCATTCATTCATGTTTTCATTCATTGGTTCATCATTTATTGAATCCTGTTATGTAAAAATCACTGAGCTAGGCACAGAGATAAAATATATGACTATTATCCTCAGGGAGGTCACCAGCAAATGAGGCAGATGGAATTAAACAGAAGTTATTATCCAGGACTGAAGAGTTTGCACACAAGGTCATGAAAATCCTGTACTGGTATATGCTATTTCATGTAAATTCCATGGCAGCAGGAATTCTCTATATAATCAGAAATTGACTCATATCTGGAATACTGGTAAGCATTCAAAAAATATTTGTTAAATAAATGAACAAATTAATGGAACTAATTCATCTGTAATTGTGAAAGATATCAGCTCACAATGCGTGTCCCAGTTATGTTACTGTATGATGCCGCCTGTTTGCAGAGCCCCCAGGAAACAGCGGAAAGTACACACACAGCCGACCAGCCCACTCATCATCCACTCATCATTGATTTGGTCTATATTTAGTGAGCTTCTGCTATGGGAGTATTGTAGGAGGCCTGTGAAGCAAAGACAGATAACAAGTAAGACATGATCCCTAACCCCACGGAGTTTATAATCTCTGAAAAAGGAGAAAGGTGCTAATAGCTTTTATTGAAGGTTGTGTATTATGAGTTTGTTGAATGAAAACTCAAGTGGTATAAACCATAATAGCTAATGTTTCCTGTATCATGTACACTTATCATAAGCCTGTAATACATATTTTCTCACAACACTAGATGGATGATTTCATTTTTATCCTCATTTTATACATGAAAAAACCAAGGTGTAGTAATCTACCCTGGGTCATACAGTAACAATGTAACATCGCCAAGACTCAAACCCATATCTTAACTTTTACATTTTATCAATAAACAGAGGTCAAGTAAATCCTGAGTTGTTTACATTGGGCCAGAAGACTCCAGAAGACTTATTAAAAAAAAAAAAAAAAGGTATAGAGTTGCTTTCTTTTTTTTCCCCTAAGATTTCCTCAATCTCCCACCTCTTTTCCAAGATGACAGGAACTCCAAATTCACCTTGATAACAGTTCATTTAGCCACTCTGGAAATATCAGATCAGAACATGATAGTCCCAAGGAATCCAAGGACATGGAAATAGAGATCTGATCCTATCATGTCTCCCTTTCAGCATGTAGAGAGCTCTGGGCTGAATCTTCCTAAACTCTGCCTGCCAAGAACTCCACTCTTCTGAGGACTGTCCCCTCCACCCCCCATCTGCACAGTTACCATGGGAACAATAATGTCAATCTGGCCTGATTCTGCCCTCTTGGCCACAGACGGCTGGTCCAGGCATGGGTACCTGACCCAAGCTGTGTCCATCATGGACATGGTTGTTGTCTAGGGGTGGCCATCTTGTCCAAACTGGACAATCACTGTCTTTCTTAGATTGTTTGTAATTGGATCTCACAAAGATAACTTAGTCTGGTTCTGGACACTTAGACTGTAAAATGTAAACCAGAGAATATCTTCTGCTGCTTGGGTCCCACTGTTACGTGGCTCCACAGCAATGAGCTCAGGGAAAGAGACAACAAAACAAACTTAGAAGAAAAGGTTAGGGACACAGTCCATCATCTAGTAGCAACTCCCACTGACATTCTAAGCACAAACTTAGCTCTGTGCTGCCTTAGAAACAGAAAAAGAGAATCCTACTCAACAAAACAAAGCAATTGGGTTCCTACCTTCTGATTCCAGTTATTACTGAAACCCAACTGCATTTCTCTCTTTGAATTTTCCTGAAACTATCTAAAATCCTTAAAATAAATTGTCTCTTCTACCTCTTCTAACTCATGTTGTTTAATTTTGTTTGTCTGCTTCTGTCATGATTGCACTGCTAGAGAGCTTGGTGGCCTGGAATAACAGCCACTCTTCTCTGGGACCTTCCATCTCCCTTGAGAAGAAAGTTACAAAGGCCTTGAGAAAAGAGATACTTTTCTTCACAGTACCTTTGACACTCCCACCAACACCAGTGACTACTGAGTGCTGGGCGGGTGACAAACACCTTAAAAACATTATCTCCTTTAATCCTCACAAGTACCCTCTAAGATGAAGTTTTATTATAAAATTCATTTTGTTCCTGAGAAAACTAATTTTCTTTAGGTGACAAAGTTCATGAATGAATAAGAAATAACTAAGCTTGGATATGAAAGTAGGTCAGTGTGATGCTAGCCTCAGTGGCTGTTGTCCTGTTAGAATGTCAGAGCCCTGGACAGAGTCTTCCTTCTTCACTCCATCCTATAGACGCTCCCTTTTCTCTGGTCCCAAAGTTTCAATTTTCCCCTGGACTCAAAGAGATCTTGCCAACAATAGTGGCTTGTTTGCACTCTCTTTTGGCCTTTTTCTTCTCCACCCCAGTGGTTCTCCATTCAAGGGGAGAACATGGCTTTTCCTCTGCACACATTGCCGCTCTTCTGACTCATCTACTTGTCTAACAGCTCCAGCCCCTGGTCCAGGTTTTTCCTTAAGGATGTGAGTGTTGGATCAAGGTTTCAGGAATCTCTGAGATGTTGGTAAAGCCAATAAATTCCATTTAAATATGACTTAGTAGAATAGAAACTCCACTTGGCTTTTCACTGACAATTCTCTGTAGCTTCTTAAAAGAGAGAGAGGAAAAAAGTATATTCTCTAAGACAAAGGAATTCGGCCCAACCTCCAGTTTGAATGGGTTTTCCTTAGAGTCTAAAACACTGCCATCTAAAACCATAGAGTGATATGGCCTCTCTGAGTCAGAGGCAACAATAGTTTAATCTCTGCAGCTTCCCAGCAGGCAGTCGCCACCTGGATCTAAAGCTCACAGGGCACATGCAATGAGGTAGAGACTACAGCTGCTTCATAACAGGGGTGGGATGCAACTGCCTGATGTGGGCCTTTCTCTCTGGCTCAGTGGGTCTGCAAACTAGAGTGAGACTGCTGGATGCTTTCCCAGCTCACAGAATGCATCCCTCTGGAACCTGCCAGCCCATCACCAAAGGGTGGGGTTTCTCAGTTGCTCTGCTTCATCCAGCTTCCTGGATTCCTTCCTTCCCACAATCACAGGAGGTACTGATTTACCTTCCACTTCCTGGAAACATCCTGATACTTCTAATTAGCCAAAACATTTTCTGTTTGGTTAGACTGTCCATGCCAAGAAGGAAAATATTATTAAGAACAAGTCCAGCACCCCCTTAAACTGTGTCCCACACCCCCATCTGGGCTCTTGGCATAAAATTACACAAACATTATGTGGCTAATGCTCAATTACACAGGAGTTGGGAATTTAGACCTCAATTTTCTCTTTTCTTTTATTCCCTACAATCTTCTCCACCTGTCTTTCAACAAACTTGGCTTGTCACCATCTTCGTTGAAAGATGGGAAGTAAAAATACAATTTGAATCTATCAATTGCATTGCTATCAAAGTAGCTCTGGTAAAAGAGTCACACAGAAGAGGGTCAAGTGATTAAAAGGAAGAGCAGGGATTTTCAATATTGCTCTTATCTCTATTCCTGTCCCCATGTTTTCATAAAGAATCGTACCTCACATTTTTATTTCATTCTGTCTTTACTCCTGAAATCGGGTTTTAAGAAATGAGGTTTATTTATGACAATTCAGCCTTAGGAAACATGTTACCTTGAAAAAGACAGAGCTAGTTATCACACAGGCCAATATGTGATAATCTTGCCCTTTCAGCCCTGTCTGTGCTACAGGTGAAAAGTTGGCTGCTGCATGCCAGCCGTGAGCAGGCTTCTTAGGGCAGTACGCCTCAGTAGGCTCCTCTGGAGAGTCTCCTAAGTCTCAGGACTGTGTTCCCTGAGGTTCTGGGGAAGGGAGAAAGAGTGAACAGCTCCAAGAAGTTTTCCCCAAACTATAACTGAGCACTTGCACAACCCAAGATCAGAAGCTGTTCCCCTCTGCGTCTGAGGCCACCTCCTTTGACCAGACTTAAGCCTCTGCATGGAGGTGGCAGAGCTCCGCCACGTGGTGGGGTGAGCTGGGAGCACTCGGCCTCAAGTCTTTCTGGCCACAACAGATAATTGGACAAAAGAGTTTATATTTGAACTTTAGGCTTATTCATGGCATCTATATTTTAATATTCAAGAAACTGCTTTGTTTCATGTATGATTTATGGGCTGAAACAAATAATCCCAAAGGGACAAAGAAAATATATCTGTTAACTTTTAAGTTCTTTTGATTTTTATGTACTATTTATATTAAAAAATAAAGTATTTGAAACAAAGAATACAGAAGGAGCAAGGGCCTAGTTTTGCAGAGGTAGGCCTCTTGAGAAACCTATATGCAGGTCAGGAAGCTATGGTCAGAACTGGACATGGAACAACAGACTTGTTCCAAATAGGAAAAGGAGTATGTCAAGGCTGTATATTGTCATCCTGCTTATTTAACTTATATGCAGAGTACATCATGAGAAATGCTGGGCTGGATGAAGCACAAGCTGGAATCAAGATTGCTGGGAGAAATATCAATAACCTCAGATATGCAGATGACACCACCCTTATGACAGAAAGTGAAAGGAACTAAAAAGTCTCTTGATGAATGTGAAAGAGGAGACTGAAAAAGTTGGCTTAAAGCTTAACATCTAGAAAACTAAGATCATGGTATCTGGTCCCATCACTTCATGGGAAGTAGATGGGGAGACAGTGGAAACAGTGTCAGACTTTATTTTTTCTGGCTCCAAAATCACTGCAGATGGTGATTGCAGCCATGAAATTAAAAGACACTTACTCCTTGGAAGGAAAGTTATGACCAACCTAGATAGCATATTAAAAAGCAGAGACATTACATTGCCATCTAGTCATCCTATGTCCATCTAGTCAAGGCTATGGTTTTTCCAGTGGTCACATATGAATGTGAGAGTTGGACTGTGGAGAAAGCTGAGTGCCAAAAATTTGATGCTTTTGAACTGTGGGGCTGGAGAAGACTCTTGAGAGTCCCATGGACTGCAAGGAGATCCAACCAGTCTATCCTAAAGGAGATCAGTCCTGGGTGTTCATTGGAAAGACTGATGCTGAAGCTGAAACTCCAATACTTTGGCCACCTGATGTGAAGACCTGACTCATTTGAAAAGACCCTGATGCTGGGAGGGATTGGGGGCAGGAGGAGAAGGGGACGACAGAGGATGAGATGGCTGGATGGCATCACCGACTTGATGGGCATGAGTTTGGGTAAACTCCGGGAGTTGGTGATGGACAGGGAGGCCTGGCATGCTGCGATTCATGGGGTTGCAAAGAGTCGGACATGACTGAGTGACTGAATTGAACTGAGGTATTGAAGAAAGAAATAATTTATTCAATTGTGTTTTCAAAACTTTAATGCTCTAGATACAATGGGAGGTTTCGATTGCACAAAGAATCCATGAGTTCAGAAAGTTCTTAGAAGCATTGTCTTACTGATGTCTTGATGACCTATCTTCAAACAGTTTTCACTGACTTTCAGGGATTTGACAAATTGGCTCACTTATGCTGAAAAAATGAAGGGAATAATTTTGCTGAATTCATTGTCCAGTTTTCAACCCTAAAGAGATCCATTATGATTGTGCCATTCTCTCTCATCTCATGCTCAGAAATAACCATGCCTCTGTGGTCCTGTGTTAGGACCACATGATTCCAGTGTCTGGAATCATGGTATAGTGATTGCTTCTGTTACCAGAAAGAAAAATCTTAGTAGTAAAAAAAATAATGTCTTAGTAGTAGCCACTCATGAATGCATTGAGAGTACTGAAAATGAATACATAATACTTTTTTGCAGTTGCCACTGATCAACTTTCAACCATAGATTCATTCCTCCAGTGGAGTGTCTGTATTCCACTTCTGTTGAATCCCTTCTTTCTTCTACACTCTTCTTCCCTTGAGTGCTGTCTTCCCAATTTATCTTGTTCTCTTCCTTTTCTTTCAAGGCTGATGAGCTCTTCCTTTTATGTTGCCAGTTGATACTGGACATATTTCAGCACCTCTAGGACAAAACCCCTATCTATACCATCTGGATCATTTCTCAAAGCTTAACTTTGATGTACTTTGCTGCTACTAGCTTACCTCCTTACAAGGAATAAGGATGCAAAATAACAAAAGAAGCAGAAATGACAGAATCAGATGCCATTACACCTTTAAGCTTATAAGCCAACAAAAATCAGTAAAAAGGATTAAAAAAAAAAAAAAGATTAATCTGGTCTTTCAGACGCTTCAAGTGTTTTCAAACTCCTAGCAAACATTATATCTCTCTGAAATTTGCACTTTAAATTTATAATATAAACATGGGCATATATTTAAAAACTATGTACACCTTGAAAGTTCGCTTTGAGTGATGTTGAAATTGGTACCTAGAGACTCACTTGTTCTCTTCATAAGGAAAGCTTTAGGCTCATCCGGGTGTGGGAGGTTGAACTACCTGAAGGAACAACACTGGCAAAAGCTGTAGCCTCTCATTTTTATGGTGTAGAATGACCTTGGGCTGAATTAACCTTTTTAGCTATATCCTTTTACTTGGAGTTGTGTAAAAATAGAAATTTATAATTTCCTGAATTTTGCTGTTTATAAAGAAGCCATTTGAACATGTGGAAAGAGTTTAGGATTTGTGACAAAAGGACTTGGATTTTAATGTGGACCCCAGGCAAGTGACTTAACAATCAAATCTCAGTTTGCCTATCTTGAAAATGGTACAATAAATAGTTATGTCATTGTCTTGGCCAAAAAATGTGGGAACCTGACTTGCAAGCCATTAAGCACTGTACAAAGGTAAGAAATTGTTAAGTTTATTAAGGAAATAAGACAAAAAAAAAGAGAAGAGATCATGAGAGGTGCTATATTTTCATTGGTGAATAAATTTTAACAGCCAAAGAGAAGACAAACACATGCCACAAAGGAAGAAGATGGATACTCCTTCTGAAAGAGAACTTCTAGTAAGCTTTTGTTTTCAAACATGTTATATATGGGACAATAATGATAATTTAGGGCTAGGTACTGTTCAAAGTCTCCTTCACAGATCACTGCCTGGTCATGGTCAAGGGGCTTGTGTAACTCAATGAAGCTATGAGCCATGCTGTGTAGGGCCACCCAAGATGGGTGGATCATAGTTGAGAGTTCTGATAAAATGTCATCCACTGGAGGAGGAAATGGCAAACCATCCCAGTATACTTGCCATAAGAACCTCATGAACTTTGTAAAAATACAAAAAGATATGACACCAAAAGATAAGCCCCCCAGGTAAGAAGGTGTCCTATATGCTTCTGGGGAAGAGAGGAGGACAACTACTAATAGCCCCAGAAAGAATGAAGCCACTGGGCCAAAGTGGAAATGATACTCAATTATGGATGTGTCTGGTGATGAAAGTAAAATCTAATGCTGCAAAAAACAGTATTGCATAGGAACCTGGAGTATTAGTTCCACGAATCAAGGTAAATTGGATGTGGTCTAGCAGGAAGTAGTAAGAATAAGCATCGACATCTTAGGAATCAATGAACTAAAATGAATGGGAATGGGCAAATTTAATTCAGAGGGCCATTATGTCTACTATTGTGGGCAAAAATCCTTTAGAAGAAGTGCAGTAGCCCTCATAAGCAACAAAAGAGTCCAAAATGAAGTACTTAGGTGCAATCTCAAGCATGACTGAATGATCTTGGTTTCATTTCCAAGGCAAGCAATTCAACATCACAGTAATCCAAGTCTTTGCCCTTACCACTGATGTCAAAGAAGCTGAAGTTGGCAAGTTCTATGGAGACCTGGAAGACCTCCTAGAACTAACACCAAAGAAAAAGATGATCTATTCATCATCGGAGATTGGAATGCAAAAGTAGGAAGTCAAGAGATACCTGGAATAACAGGCAAGTTTGGCCTTGGAGAACAAAATGAAGCTGGGCAAAGGCTTAACTGAATTCTGCCAAAAGAGTGCACTTGTCATAGCAAACATCCTTTTTCATCAGCATGAGAGATGAATTTACACACGGACATCACCAAGGGGTCAATACTGAAATGAACTTGATTATATTCTTTGTAGCCCAAGATGAAGTAGCTGTATGCAGTCAGCAAAACAAGGCCTGGAGCTGACTGTGGCTCAGATCATCAGCTCTTCATAGCAAAATTCAGGCTTAAACTAAAAAAGTGGGGAAAAACCATTAGACCAGCCAGGTATGACTTAAACCCCCAATGAATATTCAGTTGAGGTGACAAATAGATTCAAGGGATTAGATCTAGTAAATAGTATGCCTGAAGAAATGTGGACAGAGGTCTGTAATATTGTACAGGAGGCAGTGAAAAAATCCATCCAAAGGAAAAAATAGCAAGAAGGCAAAGTGGTTATCTGAAGAGTCTTTACAAATAGCTGAAGAAAGAGGAGAAGTAAAAGCAAGGGAAAATGGGATGGTGCATCCAACTAAATCCAGAGTTTCAAGGAATAGTAAGAGAGAAAAGAAGGCCTTCTTCAATGAACAGTGTGTTAAAAAAAATAGAGGAACACAACAGAAGGGGAAAGACTAGAGATCTCTTCAGGAAAATTGGAAATATCAAAGGAACATTTCACCCAAAGATGGGTACAATAAAGGACAGAAAATGGTAGAGACCTAGTAGGCTCAGAAGAGGTCAAGAAGAGACGAAAAGAATACATGTAACAACTGTACAAAAAAAGATCTTAATGAACTGGAAAACTATAATGGTGTGGTCTGCCACCCAGAGCCAGATATTCTGGATTGTGAAGTCAAGTGGGCCTTAGGAAGCACTGCTGTGAATAAAACTAGTGGATGCAATTCCAGTAGAGCTATTCAAAACCCTAAAGAATGATGCTATTATAATGTTGCACTCAATATGTCAGCAAATCTGTAAGACCTAGCAGTGGTCACAGGGCTGGAAAAGGTCAATCCTCATCCCAGTTCCCAAGAAGGGTAGTACTAAAGAATGTTCAAACCATCAGACAGTTGCACTCATCTCCCATGCTAGTAAGGTCATGTTTAAAATTTTGCATGCTAGGCTTCAGCATTATGTGAACCAAGAACGTCCAGATGTCCAAGCTGGGTTTAGAACAGACAGAGGAACCAGAGATCAAGTTGCCAACATTTGCTGGATCAGAGAGAAAGCAAGGGAATACCAGAAAAACATCTACCTCTGTTTTATCTACTACACTAAAGCTTTTGACTGTGTGGATCATAACAAACTGTGGAAAGCTCTCAAAGAGATGGGAATACCAGACCCATCTAACCTGTCTCCTGAGAAATCTGTATTCAGGTCAAGAAGCAACAGTTAGAAACCTGTATGGAATAAATTGATTGTTTCAGGATTGAGAAAGGAGTACAACAGGGCTGTCTCTTGTCACCCTGTTTATTTAATCTATATGCTGAGCGCACCATGAGAAATGCCAGGCTGAATGAGTTACAAACTGAAATCAAGATAAGAGGGAGAAAATCAACAATCTCAGTTATGCAGATGATACCATTGTAATCGCAGAAAGTGAAGAAGATCCAAAGAGCCTCTTGATGGTGAAGGAAGAGAGTGAGAGAGCTGGCTTAAAACTAAGTATTAAAAAAAACTAAGATCAGGCATCTGGTCCTATTACTTCTTAGCAAATAGAAGGGGAAAATGAGGAAGTAGTGACAGATTACCTCTTCTTGGGCTCTAAAATCATTGAGGATGGTGACTACAGCCATGAAATCAGAAGACAATTTCTTCTAGGCAGGAAGGCTATGACAAATCTAGACAATATGTTGAAAAGCAGAGACATTACTCTGCTGACGAAGGTCCATATAATCAAGGCTATCATCTTCCCAGTCATCATATACAGTTGTGAGAGCTGAACCATTAAGAGGGCAGAGCACCAAAGAATTGATGCCTTTGAACTGTGATGCTGGAGAAGATTCCTGGAAGTCACTTGGACAGCAAGGAGATCAAGCCTATCAATCTTAAGGGAAATCAACCCTGAATACTCACTGGAAGGACTGATGCTGAAGCTGAAACTTCAGTATTTTGGTCACCTGATGTGAACAGTCAACTCATTGGAAAAGTCCCTGATGCTGGGGAAGCTTGAGGACAGAAGGAGAAGAGGACATCAGAGGATGAGATGGCGGGATGGCATCAATGATGCAATGGACATGAACTTGGGCAAACTTCTGGAGATGGTGAGAGACAGGGAGGCCTGGTGTGCTTCAGTCCATGGAGTCACAGAGTTGGACACGACTGGAGGACTGAACAAAAACAACTTTTCAAAGTGCTTAACTTGAATTATCCCTTTTAATCATGCTATCTTTGACTCTATTTTACGGGGGGGGGGGAGGGGCCATTGAGGCATAGAGAACATAATTAATTTTGTCATGATTATAAAATAACAAAATTTTGTCATTACAGTCAGTAAATGGCAGAGACAAGATTTAAACACTTGTTCCAAAGTATGTGTTAACTATTATGCTATTTCCAGTTATGTAAGTAAAGAAGACTTAAATTTTCTTTAAAGTATAGATAAAATTCTGGATTGTTGAATAAACTTTTCTGTAAGCTATAGACAAATGACATGATTTTAAGCTACAGACAAATGACAAATGATTACGAAACTGAATGAGGATACCCTTCATAGTACCAAACAATGAAGTGCTTTATTGTGCTTTGTGAATTCCATTTCATGTAAAGTATCAGGGTTCACTGAGCAAATAAGAAGATTTTGCAAATAATTTAGTAGTTTGTCAAATACCTGGGTCCCAAGATCCCTTTTATCAGGAACACTGAATTGAACCTGTACTTTGGGTTTCAAGTTGCTTCGAAAAAATGAGCAAAACTCATGTCTGGCTCAAAATTGTGAAAAGAGTATGTCAAGGCCGTATATTGTCCCTGGTTATTTAACTTCTCAGGATGCAGAGTACATCCTGAGAACTGCCCAGCTGGATGAAGCTCAAGATTGCTGGGAAAAAATATCAATAACATCAGATATGCAGATGGCAACACCCTAACAGCATAAAGTGAAGAGGAACTAAAGAGCCTCTTGATGAAGATGAAAAAGGAGAGTGAAAAATACTGGCTTAAAACTAAACATTTGAAAAACTAAGATCATAGCACCTGGTCCCATCACTTCATGGCAAATAGATGGGGAAAAATGGAAACAGTGACAGCCTTTATTTTGGAGGGCTCCAAAATCACTGTGGACAGTGACTGAAGCCATGAAGTTAAAAGATGCTTGCTCCTTGGAAGAAAAGTTATGACGAACCTAGATAACATATTAAAAAGCAAGGACATTACTTTGCCAACAGAGGTCTGTCTAGTCAAAGCTAGGGTTTTCCCATTAGTCATGTATGACTGTGAGTGTTGGACTATAAAGAAGGATGAGCGCTGAAGAATTGATGCTTTCAAACTGTGGTGCTAGAGAAGACTATTGAGTCACTAGGACAACCAGGCAATCAAACCAGTCCATCCTAAAGGAAATCAACCCTGAATGTTCATTGTAAGGACTGAGGCTGAGGCAGAAGCTCCAATACTTTGGCCACCTGATGCAAAGGTCAACTCATTGTAAAACAACCTCATGCTGGGAGAGATTGAGGGCAGGAGGAGAAGGGAGTGACAGATGATGAAATTGTTGGGTGGCATCACTGACTCAATAGACATGAGTTTGAGCAAACTCGGAGAGATAGTGAAGGACAGAGAAGCCTGGTGTGTTGTAGTCCATGGTGTCACAGAGAGTCAGACACAACTGAGTGACTGAACAACAATGAAACATGTATACATATGTGTATATACACAGCATTAAATATGTATGTACACACACTGTTATGCACACATGTATACACACCATTATGTATATAATATATGCATATATATATATAAGCCTATATATGTGTGTATATATATACATATATATATCAATAGAAAGATTCTGTTTTTATTACTCTGATGTGGCTACTGAATAATCCATAAATTGCCACCATTTGGTTCCTATACATAACCACACTTTAGTTCACCAAGCAGAAGAGTGGGTAATGATTACAGATTGCTGTTTCTAACAATTGTTCATACATTTGATGAGGGATGTGGGAATTTGGGACTTGATAATTTTTATGGTCTTTTTCTAACTTAACATCCTTAGTTTCTGTGTTTCAAGGGAGATTATAATTGCTAATATTACTAATTCTGCTCTTTTACTTCACATTTCTTTAAAGTAGCATCTATGGCTAGATGGTGTTTAGCACATAGCAGGGGTTCAATATATACTGAATGTTAGTTGAATGAGTAAATTAATTTAAAAAATCCACCATTGAACAATGGTAATTATAATACATATCAGCTATTAGCATTTCTGAACTGAATTCTCTTAGTCTATATTTGTCATGGATGGCTATCCTGAGAATACCAAACTCTTTGAGACACTCTTTTATTTTAAAGGTAGTATCAGGATTTTTGTTTGCTTGTCTAATGTAGGAAGACTCTCCTCTAAATAAACTTTGGTGCCTTTTTCTGAAATTCTGATCTGAATCCACACAGTGAGGTCAGTTCCTTAAATGAAAATTCCTTTGCTCTCCATTTCTTTTCGTGGGTATCTCATGAAACCTTGTTTAAGTATTTGTCTTGGGCAAACTTTTACTTTAAGATTAGCTTGGTAGACAGCACTTATTCTGCTTCCTCCTGGAAACCTCATTAAAATGAAAGTAAGGGATTTTTTAAATTACAAAATTCCACAAAAGAAGAAGAAAACAAAACAAAAAATATCAACAACAAAATAACAAAAGTGGAAGGATGCATGGTGATTGACTCAGCAGTGTAATAAAGAAATCAAATTCATGAAATCCTTAGGAACTGGAGGCAATAGGTTGGCTTAGACTAAAAATAAAAGACTTAACTCAAGTAGTTAGGAACCCAAGTCTACCTATTGCACCCATTCCATACAGAACGGCAATTACCCATCTCTCACCAACAGAAAACTAGAAGTTTATTTTCTAGAAGCGTTCTTCTTGTGGCTCAGCTGGTAAAGAATCCACCTGCAGTGCAGGAGAACTGGGTTTGGTCCTTGGTTTGGGAAGATCCCCTGGAGAAGGGAAAGGCTACCTACTCCAGTACTCTGGCCTGGAGAATTCTACGGACGCTATAGTCCATGCGGTCACAAGGAGTCGGACACAACTGAGCCACTTTCACTAGAAACAGTGAATCCTTCAACCGGGAGCCACCTACACATAGTTCAGGATGGAGACCTATGTTGGGGAGTGGGATAAACACTTATACCAAATATATAGCACACTTTTTTGAATTCAATTGCAAGATAACATACCACCAGAAAGGCACTTTGTGCATCAGAACAGGCCAGTATTAAAGCCCGGAAAACAGTATATCAGTTACTAGTGAAAGTTTCTAGCAAAATGTCATTCACTGATACCCAAAAAGCAAGCCCCCCTTCTAAACACCTGGAATTTCCAGCTAGATTTGCTTTCCCTTTATCCCCAAATCATTATAAATTCATAAGAAACTGCAAAATACAGCATAGAGATCTGTGTACCCATCACCCAGCTTCCCCAAACTAATATCTTAATTCTAGTGCAAGATCAAAACCAAGAAATTGACATGCTCACAGTATATCCAATTAACTTTTTAAACTATTTCACTTTTAAGTTTGAACAGATGGCTGAGGAGAGTCAGACATCTCAGGAAATATTTTTCTTTAATTAGAAAGATTATCTTGGAGAAACCAATATTGTGAGTGGCAGTGAAAACTTCAAAACATACCAGAAAAAAGGAAAAAAAGAATAGCTAAGAACGAAGAACAGTATTGATAAAAGGAATTTTAGTGAACAATAAAGAGTGCAAAGAAATTAAAAATCATTGAAGCAGAAAGTAAAACAAACAAAACAATACAAATGAACAAAGAAACCTTCAGTGTAAAAGTTGAAAGAAAAATTAATGTAGAACATGGTGACTGTAACTGAGACCACCATTGCATAATTAATTTTCTGAGATAATAGAACTTATATGTTCCCACCAAAATGTAAATCTGTGAGATGATGGATTATTAACTCAATGATGAGAATTTTTTCACAAGAGATATGTAAATCAGGTTATCACATCATATATTTTGAATATCTTAGAGTTGTATTTGTCAATTATACCTCAATAAAGCTGAAAAAAAGAAAAAAATGATAATTTCACACAAAGTAGAGCAAAAAGGAAAATAAGAGATAAAAGAAGAAAGTTGAATCAATTCAGGAAGTTCCACATCCCAATAATAGAAGTTGCAGAAAGAGAAAACAGACAAAAGTGAAGAGGGAAATAGAGAAATAATTCCTAAACAAACATGTCAAGGCCAAAATTTTTTTATCAGAATTAACCAGGCAAATTTGCTCCACCACATAAAGGCTATGAGTTTTTACACTAAAGGATTCCATTGAGTATTTAACACAATGGATAAAATAGACTCACATTTATATGGATTACTGTGAAATTTAAGAGAACCGGGAATAAAGAAAAATTAAGGCATATCGTAAATATACAACAATGATTCAGAGTGGCTTGGACTTGTCAACAGCAACACTGAGAGCCAGAATAGACCCATGCCTCCATAATTCTGGAATAAATTAATAGTCAACATAAAATTCTGTATCTTCAAATTTTATCAGTTATGAGAATAGACCATAGGCTTTCAAACATGCAAGGCTTCAGAAAGTCTATCCTTCCCACCCACACACAGGCTCACATACACCAACACACTTTATGAAGAAGCTGCTGGAGAAAGTGCTCCATGAAACCAAGGGACAAGACCAAGAAAAACAAAACAAAACAGGATCTTGGCATCAGAACAAACTCAAGAGAAAGGCAAAGGAATCCTCAGGTTATTGACTAAGGGCAACTCCAAGATGACAGACATGGATCATAGAGACCATATTTCATATTGTAATCAGGCAGAGAACTATGAGAAAGATGTTTTGAAGGATATGAAATTGATAAGATGTATGATATACATGCATATTTTGAGAGAAATTTTAGGTGACTGGGAGGTAGTTTGTTGATGAACTGATAGATGCATGGAAAACTAAGGAAATAGAGTACAACACAA
This sequence comes from Odocoileus virginianus, assembly GCF_023699985.2. Taxonomy (NCBI): domain Eukaryota; kingdom Metazoa; phylum Chordata; class Mammalia; order Artiodactyla; family Cervidae; genus Odocoileus; species Odocoileus virginianus. The sequence continues at coordinate 56,010,829 of NC_069683.1, forward strand.
TTTTTAATTCCAGGAAGCAAAACAAATGCAAGAAACTAAAATTAATTGTAGTATACTGCAAGGCCCAACTGGGAATAATGTTTACATTGTCGTGCTAAGGTGAGTACTGAACACTGGTTTAATCACAACTTGCTACAATCATTTCAAAAAAATGAGGCACTTCACTCTGTATAATGGGCTCCAGTTTTATCCATCTCATTAGAACTGATTCAAATGTATTCTTTCTAATGGCTGAGTAATATTCCATTGTATATGTACCATAGCTTTTGTTTTTAAATGGTAAATATATGTATATGTACCATAGCTTTCTCATCCATTCGTCTGCTGATGGACATCTAGGTTGCTTCCATGTCCTGGCTATTATAAACAGTGCTGCGATGAACATTGGGGTGCACGTGTCTCTTTCATATCTGGTTTCCTCGGTGTGTATGCCCAGGAGTGGGATTGCTGGGTCATATGGCAGTTCTATTTCCAGTTTTTTAAGGAATCTCCACACTGTTCTCCATAGAGGGTGCACTAGTTTGCATTCCCACCAGCAGTGTAAGAGGGTTCCCTTTTCTCCACACCCTCTCCAGCATTTATTGTTTGTAGACTTTTGGATAGTAGCCATTCTGACTGGCGTACCTCATTGTAGTTTTGATTTGCATTTCTCTGATAATGAGTGATGTTGAACATCTTGTTTGTGTTTGTTAGCTATCTGTATGTCTTCTTTGGAGAAGTGTTTGTTTAGATCTTTGGCCCATTTTTTGATTGGGTCATTTATTTTTCTAGAATTGAGCTGCAGGAGTTGCTTGTATATTTTTGTCTCTGCTTTTTAATACGCCATCTAAGTTAGTCACAGCTTTTCTTCCAAGAAGCAAGTGGCTTTTAATTTCATAGCTGCAGTCACCATCTGCAGTGATTTTGAAGCCCAAGAAAACAAAGTTGGTCACTGATTCCTTTTATTCCACATCTATTTGCCATGAAGTGATGTGACCAGATGCTAAGATATTAGTCTTTTGAATGTTGGCTTTTAACTGTCTTCTTTCACTGTCTTCTTTCACTTTTCTCAAGAGGCTCTTTAGTTTCTTTTTGTTTTCTTCCTTTAGAGTGGTATCATATGCATATCTGAGGTTGTTGGTATTTTTCCCAGCAATCTTGATTCCAGCTTATGAGTCATTCAGACTGGCATTTCTCATGATGTACTCTGCATATAAGTTATATAAGCAGGGTGACAATATACATCTGTATATTGTATATTCAAAACATACTGCTTTCCCAATTTGGAACAAGTCCATTGTTCCATGTCTGGTTCTAACTGTTGCTACTTGACCTGCATACAAGTTTCTCAGGAGGCGGGTAAGGTGATCTGGTATTTTCACCTCTTTAAGAATTTTCTACAGTTTGTTGTGATTCACACAGTCAAAGTCTTTACTGTGGTCAATGAAGCAGAAGTAGATGCTTTTCTGGAATTTTTGTTGTTTTCTGTGATCCAACAGATGTTGGCAATTTGATCTCTGATACCTGTGCTATTTCTTAATCCAACTTGAACATCTGAGAGTTCCCAGTTCACATACTGCTGAAGCCTAGCTTGGAGAATTTTGAACATTACTTTGCTAGCATGTGAAATGAGTGCAATTGTTCCAGTAGTTTGAACATTCATTGGCATTGCCCTTCTTTGGGATTGAAATGAAAACTGACCTTTTCCAGTCCTGTGGACATTGCTGAGTTTTTCAAGTTTGTTGGCATATTGAGTACAGCACTTTAACAGCATATTGTTTTAGAATTTTAAACAGCTCAGCTGGAATTCAATCTCCTTCACTAGCTTGGTTTTAGTGATGCTTCTTAAGGCTCACTTGACTTCACACACCAGGAAGTCTGGCTCTACATGAGTGATCACACTATTGTGGTTATCTGGGTCATTAAGATCTTTTTTGCATAGTTTTTCTGTATATTCTTGCCATATTTTTATTCTGATAAAAATATACATTAAGTTAAAAGATTAGGAAAACTAGGGATTAGTTCAGAACGGTGAGACTCCAGCAAAAAATGACATGATAGCCTGGGTTTAAAGGAGATTGAAGTACTTGGGGATGTTTTATAGGGTCTATCTACATTTGAGAAGAGGAGGTAATTATTTTAAGGATTCTCAGACACAAATGCTAAGTGGTAAAGTGATAATCAAGAGGCTAAATTTGTATTTATATTCTTGTTTCATCAAGTGCAAGAGTCATTCTGATAGGATGGTCTATGTTTACTGCCAATCCAGTATGCTCTTCTCTGTTCTTCTTGAGCCACCCCTGCAGATCTTCATCAAGCAAGAGCATATTGGAGAGGCAGGGTAAGGGAGCATCTTCTGTGGTATTAACCCTCAGCTGAATACACCCAGCATGATAAGCAGAGACTTTACTCACTGCCAAGAAAGAGATTCTTTAATCTACTCTATATATAGTTGTTGTCATTAGCCATATGGATCAAGTGAAATCTAAAGTGTTGTCAAGTTTAGAAGTCCTGGCATTGTGTAATTTATTTGGAAAATAAACAGTCTGAATCTTTTATTGATAGAACACTAGCTCTGTAGGCATTTTAGAGATACAGATGGAAAGGGGGATATGTAACACGTCATATTCAAATGAATTAATTGAATTATTAACATGACTTTCAAGAAATAAAATTTGTCCCTAGCTCAAGGTGTTGATTAACATCTAGATTAGGTGATTAACTAGAGGAGAAATGTGCTTCATGTTCTCTAAATGTGTTAATCTACCATATTTGTTTTTCCTCTTTCTGACTTCATTTTGTATAAGAGGTTCTAGTTTCATCCACCTCACAGTTAAACTCAAATTTGTTCTTTTCTATGGCTGAGTAATATTCCTTTGTATAAATGTGCCATAACTTCTTTATCCATTCATTTGTTGATGGAACCAGTTTGCTTCCATGTCCTGGATATTGTAAATATTGCTGCAATGAACATTGGGGGTACATGTGACTTTTAGAATTATGGTTTTCTCAGGGTATATGCCCAGTACTGGGATTGCTGGGTCATATGGTAGATTTATTCTTAGTTTATAAAGGAATCTCATACTCTTCTCCATAATGGCTATATCAGTTTACATTCCCACCAGAAGTCCAGAAGGGTTCCCTTTTCTCCTCATTTTAGTTCTGATTTGCATTTTTCTAATAATGAGAAATATTGAACATCCTTTCATAAATGGGGTTTATTCCAGGGTTGCAAGAATTCTTCAATATAGGTAAATTAATCAATGTGATATACTACATTAACAAATTGAAAGAAAAAACCATATGACCATTTCAATAGATGCACAGAAAGCTTTTGACAAAATTCAACATCCATTTATGATAAAAACTCTCCAAAAAATTGGCATAGAAGGAACCTGTTTCAACATAATAAAGGCAAGATATGACAAATCCACAGGAAACATTATTTTCAATGGTGAAAAACTGAAAGCATTTCCTCTAAGATCAGGAGCAAGACAAAGGTTCCCACTCTCACTACTATTGTTCAACATAGTTTTGAAAGTCCTAGCCATGGCAATTGAGAAGAAAAAGAAATAGAAGTAATCTAGGTTGTAAAATAGGTAGTAAAACTCACTGTTTGTAGATAACATGATACAATTAATATACATAAAAAAATTAAAAATGTCACCAAAAACTACTAGAGACAATCAATGAATTTAGCAAGGTTGCAGGATATGAAATTAATACACAGAAATCATTTGGATTCTTATACACTAACAATGAAACATCAGAAAAATTTAAGGAAACAATCCCATTAACCATTACAACAAAAAGAATAAAATACTTAGGAATAAACCTACCTAAAGAGACAAAACGCTTGTATGCAGAAAGCTATAAGACACTGAAAGAAATGAAAGAAATCAAAGATGACACCAACAGATGGAAAGATCTACCATGTCCTTGGATTTGAAGGATCAATGTTATGAAAATGACTATACTACCCCAAACAATTTACAGATTCAATACAACCCCTATCAAATTGCTAATAGCATTTTTCACAGAACTAGAATAAAAAAATTCACAATTGGCATGGAAATACAAAAGTCCTTGAATAGCTAAAGCAATCTTGAGAAAGAAAAATGGAGCTGAAGGAATCAGTTTTCCTGACTTCAGATTATACTACGAAGCTACAGTCATCAACACAGTATGGTACTGGCACAAAAACAGAAATATAGACCAATGAAACAAGATAGAAAGCCCAGAGATAAACCCATGCACCTATGGGCAACTTACCTGGGACAAAGAGGCAAGAATGTACATTGGAGAAAAGACAACCTCTTTAATAAGTGGTTCTGGGAAAACAGGACAGCCACATGTAAAAGAATAAACTAGAACATCTCCTAACATCATACACAAAAGTAAACTAAAAATGGATTAAAGACTTAAATGTAAGGCCAGAAACTATTAACCTGCTATTTTAAATAATAGTAATCCTCTTTAAACTTGGAATAACTGTATGAGTTGATGCTAAGAAGCCAGATAACTCTTCTTCCTGGGAGAAATCTCATTCCCTAATGCCAATCTCTGATTTTCAAACCAATTTATTGAAAATCAATATCTCAATCAGTATCTCGATATTTTAATTGACATATCAGATTTGGTCAATATTTTTAAACTGCACATGTTCTAGTATTTAAGAACATGTCAGAAAAATTACATGGAAACTTTTTCTTAGCTAATAATCATTCTTGGAATCTTTGCTTCACTTTTTGAAAATGATACACAAGATAAACTCACAGGAACCAGCCTGTTTGTTAAAACTTGTTATTAGCTTCATATTAAATATATTTTAATGAAAACACTAGTGATAGAGCCATTTTTCTCCCCCAAAATCACAGTTCAAAAATAAATTTACTGCCACTAGGTCTTTTTCTATACTATGATGCCAATTCACTGAAGAGATAAAAGATAGGGCAAGATGCCTTTATATATATAGGCATCCCAGGTGGTACTAGTGGTAAAGAACACACCTGCTAATGCAGGAGATGTAAGAGACATGGGTTTGACCCCTGGGTTGGGAAGATCCCCTGGAGAAGGGTATGGCAATCTACTCCATTATTCTTGCCTGGAGAATCCCCACGGACAGAGGAGCCTGGCAGGCTATAGTCCATGAGGTCACACAGAGTCGGACACAACTGAAGCAACTCAGCATACACACACACACACACACACACACACACACACACACACATACATATAAAGTGGTGTATATATGTGTGTATATATGTATATATTTAAATTGATATTTATATATATGTAAAGTGGTAAACTGACTGACTTTGCTGAAGAGAAGAAGAGGAGACAATAATAGCCAAATAATTCTATTTCTTATCAACAAAGAATATCCAGAGAGATGGTTATCATGGTATAAAAATCCATCTTTTCCTTAACTGAATCCCAAGTGGAGAAAATATTCAAAGACCGTCCTTCCAGTGGCAGCATCTTTCCCCAGCAGTTTGCTGTAGGCTGTATGAATTATACCTACCTTTGTACCTAACCTACAACTTCCCCTACAACTTCTCCAGACCCAAAAGAAACCAGACCCACTATTGGTTAGAAGTTAGCTCTCAGGAAGAAGGAACATTCATGAGGGAATTGTAATTTATCTTGTATTTTAGCTGGTTCTAAGGAATCTTTCTTTTATAAGAAAACCATTTGTAGGTTTTCAAATTTGGAGGAGAATATGTAATTCTTTCAATTCCATTCCCCTTCAGCCTGCCTTAATAAACTCCCTTTCATATCCTTATCAGATCAGGCTCACCTGGATGCTTGAAATGTCAGGGTGTTCCTTGCACAGATAACCTGTTAATTCATTTGACTCACAAACATGAATTCAGAATTCAGCAGTTAAGCACTTTTATTGTGTTCTCCAGCAGGTAGGCATCCTTACAGTTTCACCTTGTGAGGAAATAAGATCAAAGAAGTAGCTATCCATTCAAAATATCATAGAATAAGACTAAGATAAGTAGAAAGTATTTATATATTTAATTGTATTAAATAAAACTAATTTTAATTTCATTCTGTATGGAAATGTTAGGTGTTAGAACAGGGATAAGGAGTCCAAAATGGCGGTGGCTGAAAGACCTGGAAGGGGAAAGCCCGTGAAAATAGAACAAAGGAAGGTCCAAGGACCGGAGTGAGAACCTCAGGTAAAACAAACAAACGCTCCTGCCTAGGCCCAATTTACATAAGACAGGCCCAGGGACAGAGAAACATATAAAAAGAGGAGCCAAATCCCTCTTCCCCCTCTCTCTCTCTCCCACACGATGGGGCGCTCTTCTCTTCGCGTCTTTGGATCCACGTGCCCTCACGCCTCAAAGATGGATTTTCCTGCTATTATCTAAATAAATAGAGCTGTAACACTGATTTACTTAAGAGCTATAACATGGTCTGTCCTCCAAGAGTTGTGACCCGCCAAGGGGCTTTCATGTCCGTCACTACAAATTTTTGTTGTGACGAGACAAAGAACTGAGGAGCATACCCTCGCCTGACAGAACTAACCCCTTCCTCGGCTCCTATTGATTTTGTGGAGTTATTAACCAAGGAATCTTACCATTCTTACCACCATGGTAGATATGAGACCTAGGTTTGCCAGTCAGAATATCCCATCAGGGATACGATTGGTCAAAGATAGGCACATAACCCCAAGCCAATCAGCATTCTTTGGAGATTTGATGTCAATAGTAGGAAAGAATAAACTTCCTGTGGAAGCCAGGAGCTATCAAGATCCACCTTTGCTATACCTTAAGGACAACTTGGCAGGAATGGAAACTGATCGGAGAAAAGCAGCCAAGAGAGGAAGAAATAAAGTCCTGTGTGAATATTTGGACCTGGATGTGCTTCCCATTAAATAAACCGAGACACTATCTTGAGTCTCTATACACTTGTCTCTTAAGGATTTCATTTCCTCTCTTGAACATGTATTATAGTCTAGGTTGCCTCGTAACTCCCAAGATGAAATACATATCTTAAAAGAATGAGAGACAAGTACCACTGAAAATAAATATTATGCTAAAATACCAAACGAGACCTATTATAGTGCTAAGTGAAGTCTCAAACAAACAAAAAATCAGTTGACTAATCCTTTAAAGATTTCAAAACAAGACCAGACAGATCACTAGAAAGAAAAGCTACAGGGAGCCTTAGTCTCAGCAGGGAGATATTGGATAAATGAACAAATCTCTTCAATCTCTGCTTTCAATAATTCTATAACAATTGTTTGAAGTTTTTCTTAATTAGACTCAATTATGGGATTAGTTTGAATTATATTATGAGGCATTGATTTACAGAATATAAACACTGAAGGCCTAGGTAGTAAATGTGTTACAGTCTTGTGTAACAAAATTGCAGCACGGAGCAGAGGGAATATTGATCTATTTATAATGAATTTATGGCCAAATTGCTTTTTATTTCCAGTTAATAAATGTAATATGGGTAGGGGAGAATTTATTTAGAAGTGGTCCCTATTCATCAAGGAGGGAGAGAAAAATCTGCTGGGGAAATTCAGTCGCAGGTGCCTCTGAACTTGTAGGTTCTGAAAAAGCAGGCTTAGAGGAAAGAGCTGGAGAAGATGTAACATTCACCACTTCCTTCTGAATGTAGTATAAAAATTTATACAATCTTGCTTCTCAAAATGACATATGTGATAATGTGCTAGGAGACATAAATATGGTATAGTCTGGAAAGCAAATCAAATTCATTTCAAAAGTCACAGCTAATTCTGAGAGCATATGTTAGTGATAGGCTTCCCTGGTGGCTCAGTGGTAAAGAATCCTCTTGCCAATGCAGGAGATGCGGATTCGATCCCTAGGTTAGGAAGACCCCCTGGAGAAGGAAATGGAAGCCCACTCCAATATTATTGCCTGGGAAACCCCATGCACGAAGGAGCCTGGGGGCTATAGTCCACGGGGGTTGCAAAAGACTGACACGACCTAGTGACTAAATGAAAACAACAGTGGCAGTGATCCCCCAATTTTAAAAAAGCTGAGGGAGATATCATGAGAGTATTTATTTCAACTTAACCCCAGAAATAATGATATTGATAACAGTTAACACCTGTCAAATGGTTACTATGTGCCAAGCTCTGTGCCAAGTAATATACTCTTCTTAATAATATAATGCCATATGCTGCAGCCACATATTGTAGATAAGGAGGTTGACAAAGTTAGGATAGCTTGTCTTCTAGGGCATTAATTTTACATCTAGTTATAGGGGAAAAGGGCTTCCCTTGTGGCTCAGCTGGTAAAGAATACACCTGCAGTGCAGGAGACCTGGGTTTGATCCCTGGGTTGGGAAGATCCCCTGGAGAAGGGAAAGGTTACACACTCCAGTATTCTGGCCTGGAGAATTCCATGGGATTGCAGAGTTGGACATGGCTGGGCAACTTTCACTTCATAAGGGGAAATGGATAATTTGTTTTGTATTTAAAGCATGTTTATATTAATGTGAGGTTGCATTAATGGCTCCGATTCTTCACCGTCCCTGCAGCCAGAATCTGTGCCAGTGACTTTACAATTGCTTCCACTATAAAGATGTAGTATATTTCCTCACCTCCAACTTTGGGTTTGGCCGTGTGACTCAATTTGACCAAAGGAATGTTAGTGGACTGCTGCTGCTGCTGCTAAGTCGCTTCAGTCGTGTCCGACCCTGTGCGACCCCATAGACGGCAGCCCACCAGGCTCCCCTGTCCCTGGGATTCTCCAGGCAAGAACACTGGAGTGGGTTGCCATTTCCTTCTCCAGTGCATGAAAGTGAAAAGTGAAAGTGAAGTCGCTCAGTTGTGTCTGACTCTTAGCGACCCCATGGACTGCAGCCTACAAGGCTCCTCCATCCATGGGATTTGCCAGGCAAGAGTACTGGAGTGGGTTGCCATTGCCTTCTCCAGTTAGTGGACTAGCCATGAACAAAGGCTCAAAAACTACTTACACACTGGGGCTTTCTTAAATCCCAGTCACTGCTCTGCTTCCTCACTAGTCACAAGAGAAAGATAGATGTGTGAATTCCAGTTGAGCTGCCTCACTCAAGTCTGGACCATTATAGGTCAACTTTCTTTACCTCAGAGTTCCTTAGTCCAGTCAAATTGACACACACAAAATTAACTATTATAGGATTAGAGTGCAAAATTTCATGTCAGATAAACTTGGATTCAATTTTTTTCCTCTACCTCTTTTTATAAATTTAATTTTTAATTGGAGGGAAATTGTTTTATAATGTGTTGGTTTCTGCTGTCCAACACAAATCAGCCTTAATTATACATATATACCCCACTTGAGAACCTCCTTCCCTACCCCCATTCCATCTCTCTAGGTCATCACAGAGTACCAGGCTGAGCTTCCTGTGTTATATAGAAACCTCTCATCAGGTATCTATTTACACATGGTAGTATGTATATGTCAATGCTACTTTCTCCATCTGTCCCACTCTTCCCTTCCCCACTGACTCCACAAGTCTGTTCTCTGTATCTGCATCTCCATTCCTTCCCTGCAAATAGGTTCATCAACACCATTTTTCTAGATTCCATGTATAACTGTTAGTATATTAAATACTATATTTGTTTTTCTCTTTTTGACTTACTTCACTCTGTATAACAGGCTCTAGGTTCATCCAACTCACTAGAACTGACTCAAATTGATTCTTTTTCAAGACTGATTAATATTCCATTGTATACATGTACCACGTTTTCTTTATCCATTCATCTGTTGATGGATATCTAGGTTGCTTCCATGTCCTTTTTCAACAGAAGTGGGAACTTCTGTAAATCAATTTAATTGTTCTTTCTCTGTCTCAAAAAAGGGGCTCCATCTCCCTCATTCTGTAGCTAGAAGGAGTAAATGAGTTACTTGTGTGAACTGCTTAGCCTGATACTGACACATAATAACTATTTCAATGAATGGTTATTATCTTCACTATTTTTGGAAAAGCATACAATCTATACCCATGCAGCCCTGTCTTCAACTTTTTATACCTGTTGAAATGTTAAACATACACCCTGAGAGCTAGTTATAGATCCTGCAATCCTACCCCTGGGCCTGTATCCAGACAAAACCATAATCTGAAAAGATACATGTACCCTTATGTTCACTGCAGCACTATTTACAATAGCCAAGACATGGAAGCAGCCTAAATGTTCATCAACAGAGGAATTGAAAAAGAAGATGTAATATATTATGTATCAGTTCAGTTCAGCTCAGTTCAGTCGCTCAATTGTGTCCAACTCTTTGTAACCCCATGAATCGCAGCATGCCAGGCCTCCCTGTCCATCACCAACTCCCGGAGTTTACTCAAACTCATGTCCATCAAGTCGGTGATGCCATCCAGCCATCTCATCCTCTGTTGTCCCCTTCTTCTCCTGCCCTCAATCTTTCCCAGCATCAGGGTCTTTCCTAATGAGTCAGCTCTTTGCATCAGGTGGCCAAAGTATTGAAGTTTCAGCTTCAGCATCAGTCCTTCCAATGAACACCCAGGACTGATCTCCTTCAGGATGGACTGGTTGGATCTCCTTGCAGTCCGAGGGACTCTCAAGAGTCTTCTCCAACACCACAGTTCAGAAGCATCAATTCTTCAGCTCTCAGCTTTCTTCACAGTCCAACTCTCACATTCATACATGACCACTGGAAAAACCATAGCCTTGACTAGACAAACCTTTGTTGGCAAAGTAATGTCTCTGCTTTTTAATATGCTATCCAGGTTGGTCATAACTTTCCTTTCAAGGAGTAAGTGTCTTTTAATTTCATGGCTGCAATCACCATCTGCAGTGATTTTGGAGCCCCCCAAAATAGTCTGACACTGCTTCTACTGTTTCCCCGTGTATGTATATATATAATGGAAATTATTTCAGCTATAAAAAAGAGTGAAATAATGCCATTTGCAGCAAAAGATGGACCTAGAGATTATCATATTAAGTCAAGTAAACCAAAGAAAAAAAAATCATATGATATCACTTATTTATGGACTCTAAAAAAAGAGACTAACGGATTTATTTACAAAATGGAGACTCACAGACATAGAAAACAAATTTAAGGTTACCAAAGGGGATAGAACAGTGGGTGATGAGATAAACTAGAAAGTTGGGATTAACACATGTTGTTTAGTCACTAAGTCGTGTCTGACTCTTTGCAACCCCTCTGGACTGCAGCACACCAGGCTTTCCTGTCCTTTACTGTCTCCTAGAGTTTGCTCAAACTTATGTCCATTAAGTTGGTGATGCCGTCCATCCATCTCATCCTCTGTTGTCCCCTTCTCCTCCTGCCTTCAATCTTTCCCAGCATCAAGGTCTTGTCCTATGAGTCAACTGTTTGCTTCAGGTGGCCAAAGTATTGAAGCTTTGGTTTCAGCATCATTCCAATGACTATTTGGACTTCCAATGAATATGCAGAGTTGATTTCCTTTAGGATTAACATATACAGAATACTATACATAAAGTAGATAACCAACAAAGACCCACTGTATAGCACAGGGAACTACACTCTGTATTTTGTAACAATCTAAACTTATAAGTGAAAAGAATCTGTATACATATATACATAAATCTGAACATTGCGCTATATACCTGAAACTAACATAATATTGGAAATCAGCTATACTTCAATTTTTAACAAACTAGCCTCTGGGAAGAGGACTGGGATTTAAAGAAGACACTGCATGCTTTAAAAAATTTGATTTTTAAAAAACGTTATGAATGTTTTAAAAATCATTAATTATACCCCATACTAGTGTTATAAATGTATCTTTCTAGAAAACACTCTGTAACAGGACAAACTCTGATATTTTTGCCTTCCCACACTAAGTATATGTTGGACACTATATGATCATTCTTGAGTATTGTTTCCATGGAAGAGAGAAGTTAGAAAAACACTTTGCCAAGGGCTTTTTTTTTTTTTAATTAGCACACCAGCCAAGAGAGGGCTAAACTGTTCCCTCCTCTCCAAACCTATGTCTCCTTTAGACAATTTCTCTAAGAAACAACCAAGGCCCTTTGTCTCACTTCTGTCATAACTCTTAACTAAGGTTTGCAAAAATATATATCCAATGCCCTTGAAGATGTGATCTTCCCTCTCACATGCCAAGCACATCTATTGAATACAAAGAGGCCTGATTCCTTTCCCGAAGTTGACTCAGCAAGAGCACTCAGAACTCAGTGAAGGCCCCAGGAAGGCAAGTGTTGGGAGTTAATGCCTTCCTTGCCCTTGGAAAGAAATCTCTACCTGCCTACATTATTAGAAAACAATTCCTAGCTGGAAAAGCAGTGTAAGGACCCCAGGAGCCCAATCCTCCTCCATCTTGAGAAAAGATGTTGGAACAAAATCAATGCTACTGTTATAAATAAAAGTTGTTATTCAATAGAAGGAAAATTGGAGGGTTGGATAACAAATGTTACAGTCACTGCCTGTTCCTAAAAGCATGTTCATTCAGGGCAGATACTGATTACAGCAAGCCATATTTATGTAATCTGACAGAAATAAGTTATTATTGACAGGGGGAAGAGAATGGATCTCAGAAAACAAGCACCAAAGACATTTTACAACTTTTCTTTCTTTCTCTTGATTTAACATATTTGTAAGCTGCCACTCTTTATAATAATTGACAAAACAGTGCAGGCATTTTGCTTTCTTGAAAGTTGGATGTCATATGTCATGTCTAAGATGCATCAGTGACAAGTTAAATTAGGCTGTAGGACTTGTGGAGGCACTACTGTTCTCAGCTTAATGATTTGTTTGTTTAACCATTTTGTTAGAGACTCAGTCCAAAAGGAGATTTGATTTTAAAAATTAATCTTGAGAAAAAAAGAGTAAATACAGATACAATACTTCATGATCAATTCAATTCTCAATCAATACCATTTTGAAACACTAACAGTGTTACAGACAATGGGACATTAATTAAATAAGCAAGATACACACCATCATGAAAAGCCCAACGTAATAGACCCAGCCTATTAATTTTCTCATGGTTATATTTAGAATAATAGCAACAAAATAAGTATTTCGCATTCACTGGGCCTCTACACAGACTTTTGGTACTAGATGTATAAAATAGCTAAATCTTCTAAACCAGACAATCAGAGATGTAGTTATAAAATGATTAACTTTTAGCTTTTTGTAAGATTTTTGGAAGCCTTCAGAAATTAGCCTTCCCCTATATTTTCTTAATAAATACTTTAAAACAATCTCGTCTACTAATAGTGAATGCTTCTTGACCTTTCTATGTCTAAAGTGTCAAATTCAATGCTGGTTTAATCATTCATTGTTCTACTCTGATTCCACTATCTGACCATGCACATGTGCATTCAATCTGACTTTAATTTGTGCACTTATTCAGTGCTCATGCTTTTGCCAGAACGTGCCTTTCCACTCTCCACATCAACCTTGTCACTTAGTGGATGAAAGATTGCAGAAGGTAAAAAAGGCCTCATTATTTTGTGAACCCATTACATGGCAGGCATGTCACTAATCACATAGCATATGTTATCTTAACATCACTTAATTTTTACAGAACTGTTTTGTAAGTATTATTATCTCCATTTTTAAAATGAAGTAATTGAGATTTTAAAGTGGCCAGATAACTTGCTCCAAGTCATAAAGGAGCAATTGGTGGGGTTCAGTCTCAAGTCAAAATCTCCAAATCACGAAAAGTTACTCACTTTATTATGATGGACTGCTTGCAGAGGAAAGGAGTTAGGTGTATTAATTGCAGAGGTAAGGAGTTAGGTGCATTAATTAACTTAGTGCCTAAGGTAACACTAGATGCTTAGTAAATATTGTTTTTGATGGCTGTTAATAACAATGAAAACTAATAGATATCACTGCAGATGGTGACCGCAGCCAGGAAATTAAAAGACACTTGCTCCTTGGAAGAAAAGCTATGACCAACCTAGACAGCATATAAAAAGCAGAGACATTACCTTGCCAACAAAGGTATGTCTAGTCAATGCTATGGTTTCTCCAGTAGTCATGTATGGATGCGAGAGTTGGACTGTAAAGAAAGTTGAGTGCTGAAGAATTGATGGCTTTGAACTGTGGTGTTGAAGAAGGCTCTTGAGTGTCCCTTAGACAGCAAGGAGATCCAATCTCCTTGCTGGAGATCCAGCAAGTCAATCCTAAAGGAAATCAGTCCTGAATATTCATTGGAAGGACTGATGCTGAAGCTGAAACCCCAATACTTTGGCCACCTGATGCAAAGAACTGACTCATTTGAAAAGACCCTGATGCTGGGAAAGATTGAAGGCAGGAGGAGACGGGAATGACAGAGGATGGTATGGTTGGATGGCATCACCGACTCGATGGACATGAGCTTGAGTAAACTCTGGAGTTGGCAACGGACAGAGAGGCCTGGTGTGCTGCAGTCCTTGAGGCGGCGAAGAGTCAGACATGACTGAGTGATTGAAATGAACTGAATAGATATCAATTCTTCTTTGTGCCCAGCTTACAGAGGTAAAAGACATATCAGAATGAAATAGCTAATAAGTGGGTGAGTTTGGACTTGAACGCTGGGCTATCTAACTCTGAAAACTATATCTTAGGTTTTTGTGATATAGTACTCTCCTAAAACTTAGCAGTATGAGTCAGCATCTCCAGATGAAAGACCAACATGCTTCACCAATGAGCTTTATTTTTCTAAGTATTAATCATCCTTCCCATGGGGTCTGTATATTTCATAACGAAACTGGACCTGCTCTCCCAATGACTTTCGTTTTTAGTGAATGTAAAGGTTGCTGGTGCTACTCACATCCTGCTGTTGTTCACAGCCCATTTAGGTTGATGCTGATTAACACTTGGCATCCTGTGGGTGCTCTGTCAGAACTACCAACTGACCTACAAATACAGAAATTTCTACTATTTTGTGATTTTTCTCTATTCACAAACACATTTTGGTCACATTTTAACTGCTCATTCTTTAGCCTCTGCTTGCTAATTACTCCTTCTTGCATGTGGGACCTTAGAATTTCTTTTTTCCCCCCTCTCTGGCTATCTCTTATGTTTGTCAGCTCATCATGGTCACACAGAGGCTGTCATTGATGTCACTTTTAGCATCAGAAGGGTAATTCAGGGACAGTAAAAGTATAAATGAAGATCACTTGCCACTTTCAGTAAAGGAAGAAAAATATAATTTAAAGCATGTTTATGAAGTAAACTAACATTTTAAACATCTGTGTATCTTTTGGACTAGGACAGTATAAAGACACTGTATATCTATGGGCATCTGTGTACATCTAAATTAAACTTGAGCCATGAAATCTGACCTCTCTACTTCTCTGAGAATGAGAAAATGTGAGAAAGAAAAACACTAAGATCTGAATTTCTTTTTTCTTCTCTACATCTCACAATTTGGCAGAATTGCTAATACTGAGTGAAATGTCTAAAGAGGTTGCTTCAGAAAGGCAGAAAAGCAAAGAGTCTGTGTGATCCATGCAGTGAATAATTATCTCTCAAAGAATCAGATGTGAAGTGTGCTTCCTAATTATATGAAATGACAAATTGAGATAAACACTGTAGTCACAAAAAATACCCAGAAGATATCTGACAATGTCCCAGAAATGTGTTTCCAGTCCAAATGCTGCTGATTCTTAAAGCAGAGGAAAGAGGAGAAGGAAATCAATCTTTGAGTCTCCTTGTAAGTCATGAAACAAACCCAGTGGACAAAAGGCTGCTCTTGACTTGGCTGTAACACCAGCTGTCTGAAGGTATGGTTGTAATTATCACTAGCCCTGTTTGTTCCAAGGTTGTTTTGTGCTTACATGTGATCATATATGGACATGTTCCCCTGAGAACTGCAGTTAATGTGTTTTTCTTTCTCTAGGTACACAGCTGACATTAAGAATTAATATGTTATGTTCCCTGCTAGAATAAAAAGAATAAGAGAGCACTGTGAATAGTGGTAGAAATTTTAAATAAGTGTTTTGGAGTCTGAGACACAAAGCTTCCTGATTAAGCACTGAATTAAGAGCATACCCTAGACAAATATTACTTGTAGGAATGGTCAGAACTTCTGCAGAATGGACGTCGCTGTAGTAGGTTAACGCATGAAACCTCTGATATCCAGTGACTAAAAGCAGTTCTGAGATTGAGGACAAACTGCGTTAGATTCCTTAGAACCTTCTAGGAAATTTTAAAACATAGTTATACTTAAAATTCAGCCCAGATCAATTATGTAATAGATTTTGAAGTGCTACTCATATATTGTTTCTTTTTAAAAACTGTCTAATATAGAGCCAAAATCATGAACTGTTGGATGAAAGTCTGCAATGAAAAGAAGCAATGATTCTTAACTTTTTTTGACCTTTTGATGAAAGTCATAGATTATTCATCTTACAAGACCAATTAACATAGGTAGATATATGGATAGATAGAACTAAGATTCATGAATACTATGAAAGATCACTCATAGACCTTGTAGGAGTCAATGAACCTCATACTAATAACCACTGTTAGAGTTCTAGCAAAGCTGGAGGCTCAGGTGACATAATTAACTTATCAGACAATGTGCTTATCATTTATTTCCTTTGGTAAAGACATTGGCCTGGAAACACTTGGAGTAGAGTTGAAAAAAAATGTATATAGCAGATCTTTAAAAGGGCTTACAACATACTATGGGCCATAGGACATGCACATAAATACTTCACGACAAGAGCCAGGTGTTTAGCACAGATTAGATCTGCTCCAGTTGTTTAAAAAACAAGCAATTTATTCCATCTGGGAAAACGAGGGAGAATTCCATCAAGAAGACGGAATGATCATCTTAGAGGGGAAATGCCAAAAGCACTGGAGTTACAGACTTCCCTCACTGTAAAGACTCTTCTCCAGAGAGGCCTGCTGACTCAAGGTGGGAAAGAGATCTGCAGAGTTAACACTTTATGCCTTTCAGACAAATGCAATTTTGCATTATTATACTGTTTGTAGGTTATGGTTAAACTATAGTTTTCAATATACCACTTCAATTAAAAAATCAATTGGAGAAAAATTGCTTTATAATACTTTGTTCATTTCTACAACAACATGAATCAGCCCATAAGTGTATATATATCCCCTCCCTCTAGGATCTCCTTTCCCACCCACCCCATTGTACACCTCTGTGTTGCCACAGAGCAGTGAGTTGAGCTCATTTGGACTTTCTTCATCACCTTACCCATCACCAAAAATAAGCAAAAATGCATGATCATTTGTCTATGCATTTTTGAAATAAAATGATAGCTAGTATTGATAGACAGTTTTTATTTTTTTTTTGGTCCTAAATCTACATCTTTTCAATCAAAGCATAAATTTGACAGTTCACTCATAGTATGCAACCTAACATAAGCAGAAGACAGTAACAAGATGTGGCAAGAATACACGGAAGAACTATACTAAAAAGGTCTTAATGACCCAGACTACCACAGTGGTGTGGTCACTCATCTAGAACCAGACTTCCTGGAGTGTGAAGCCAAGTGGGCCTTAGGAAGCATTACTATGAACAAAGCCAGTGGAAGAGATGGAATTCAAGGTGAGCTATTTCAAATCTTAAAATATGATGTTGTGAAAGTATTGTACTCAATATGCCACCAAACCTGAAAAACTCAGAACTGTCCACAAGACTGGAAAATGTCAGTTTTCATTCCAATCCCAAAGAAGGGCAACACCAAAGGATGTTCAACATTCTGTACAATTGTGCTCATTTCACATGCTAGCAAGTTAATGTTCAAAATCCCTCAAGCTAGGCTTCAGCAATATGTGAATCGAGAACTTCCAGATGTACAAGCTGGAATAGGAAAGGCAGTGGAACCAGAGATCAAATTGTCAGCATCTGTTGGATCATAGAAAAAGCAAGGGAATTCCAGAAAAATATCTATTTCTGCTTCCTTGACTACACCAAAGCTTTTGACTGTGTGGATCACTACAAACTGTGGAAAATTCTTAAAAAGATGGGAATACAAGACCACCTTACCTGCCTCCTGAGAAACCTGTATGCAGGTCAAGTAGCAACAGTTAGAACTGGATATGGAACAATGGACTAATTCAAAATAGAGAAAGGAGTACATCAAGGCTGTATGTTGTCACCTTGCTTATTTAACTTCCATGCAGAGTACATCATACAAAATGCACGGCTGGCTGACTCACAAGCTGGAATCAAGATTGCTGGGAGAAATATCAATAGCTTCAGAAATGCAGATGATACCCCTCTAATGGCAGAAAGTAAAGAGGAACTAAAGAGACTCTTGATGAAGGTGAAAAAAGAGAGTGAAAAACCCAGCTTAAAACTCAACATTCAGAGAACTAAGATCATGGCATCTGGTCCCATCACTTTATGGCAATTACTTGGTGAAAAAAAGGAAACAGTGGCAGATTTTATTTTCTTGGGCTCCAAAATCACTGCAAATGGTGACTGCAGCCATGAAATTAAAAGAAATTTGCTCCTCGGAAGAAAAGCCGTGACAAACCTATATGGTGTATTAAAAAGCAGAGACATTACTTTCCCGGCAAATGTCCATATACTTCAAGCAATGGTTTTCCCAGGAGACATACATGGATTGAGAATAGGGCCATAAAAAAGGCTGGGCACTGAACAAATGATGCTTTCAAACTGTGATGCTGGAGAAGACTCTTGAGAGCCCCCTGTACAGCAATGAGATCAATGCAGGCAGTCCCAAAGGAAATCAACCCTGAATATTCATTGGAAAGACTGATCAAAGATGAAGCTGCAATACTTGGGCCACCTGATGGGAAGAGCCAACTCATTAGAAAAGACCCTGATGCTAGAAAAGATTGAGGACAGGAGGAAAAATGGGCGACAGAGAATAAGATGGTTGGATGGCATCACTGAATCAATGAGTTTGAGCTAACTGGGAAATAGCGAGACAGCAAGAGAGACACAGATGTACTGAACAGTCTTTTGGACTCTGTGGGAGAGGGCAAGGGTGGGATGATTTGGGAGAATGGAATTGAAACATGTAAATTATCATATGTGAAGCGAATCGTCAGTCCAGGTTCGATGCATGATACAGGATGCTCAGGGCTGGGGCACTGGGATGACCCAGAGGGATGGGATGGGGAGGGACCCAGGGGGAGTTGGGAGGAGGTTCAGAATGGGGAACACATGCATACCCATGGCGGAATCAAGTCAATGTATGGCAAAACCAATACAATGTTGTAAAGTAAAATAAATACATAATTAAAAAAAAAACAAACCCAAACTATTGGCTCCTATCTCTTCCAGTCTAACACTATAGGTATGAAGTATTGACAGTACTTCTAAATGTGGTTAAATTTTTTCATAAGTGTTCCTTAGAAAATGAAATAGTACTAGCACTTTGTGCAGTTAAATGTTTTTGCATTTCATTCAAAGAAATGAGTTTTCTGTTTTAATTTCATCTCACTTCTGTTTAATTAAAATCTAGCTCATTTTGTCATTGAACACTTTCTTAATTGCTAAAATTTTGCTAAATCACTCAATGTGATTAAAATTTGACAAGATTTTTCAAACTATGAATAAATTTGCATCTGGTGCTGATTTTCAAATCTATAGTTTCCCTTCTCCACTCCTTAAGTTAATATTAATGCTTTGTATTTCTCAAGGTATATGTTCATATATTATTTCACATAATTTTTGTAATAATTCTATAAGGCAAGTAAATCAAGTCTCATTATCTGTATTTTACAAACAGAAAACAGATTCAGACTTACCTGAATTAGAGTAGGTTTGGCACCAAATTAGAGTCAGAGCTAGATCTTTGGTTTACTAGTCCAGTGCATTTTAAATGTATTGTTCTCTCTTTCTTTGCAGCCATTTTGTTAAGGAAACTATGCAAATTTATCCTTTCTCAGCACAAAAAGTTAATTTGGTTGGCATTATATTAGGAGATTAAAGCTGAATTCTGATTATTCTAATGCCTTTCCTGTAACAATCACTGTGGATATATTAATAATTACCAACATTATTTCTGATCTTCATCTTAACACTATATTTTATAGAAGAAAAATGAACCTCACAGGTGTTAAGTAACTTGCTCAAGTAACAAAACCTGCTAAATTTCTGCCCTTCTTGGTTCTCCATCAGATTATGTCTAATTTAGCAAATACATCTAGTCTGTCTCTACTCTAGAACCCATGGCTATAGGTCTTACCAAATCCCCCCCAAATATCCTCTAACAAAATTATTATTGCTGTCATTGTCAAGAGAAATATTTATCAATAATACCTAAAAGAATTCTTCCTTAGACACTAAAAATAAAGAAATATGAGTGTAGTGTTTGCCCTCCAGAGATTTAGCATCCAATAAAGGGATATAGTGCATATATAACAACAAAACAACAGAGGGTTGCATTCCCCGGTATAATATAAAAGCTTCCAATTTTAGGCTGTCAACACCATCAGAATAGAAAGGAATCAGTGTGGAGTAAGGTAATATAATCTCTCAGAAAGGAGATAATATTTAACAAAACATGAAATTCAGATAAGAAGAGAGGAGTGAGAAGAAATTACATGTAGGAACAATTCTAAAAAGATTTATGAAGTCAGGAAGTATAGTATCTTCAGTGGATCCTAAGATGATTCCTTTGGTTGATTTATCAGTTAGGATTGGATACAGCTGAAAGTAACTGAAACTTCAATTTATAGTGGCTTAAACAAACAAGAGTTTGCTTTTCTTATATAACAAGCTATAGAAGGTATTTGCTTGTACTGCTTCAGTTGCTTAATGATTCTGTCATTTAACATGTTAGCTTTCTTTATTTATGTCTGTTGCATCATGTGAAAGTTGCTGCCATTTTATATTTCTGTTCTTATTTGAGGCAAGAAAAATATGGTGAGAAGGAAAACACCAGTGGCATCTGCCCTTTTCCTCTGGGAGAGACTGGGAAACAGGGAACCAGATTGCTGTGGTTGATTTAGATCACAGAAGCATGTTACTATTCTAGTTAAAGTCAAGATGTTAACAGTAATGAAAAAGGGGAAATTAATGACTATGCTAATAAGTTGGGGCTTCCCTGGTGGCTTAGTGAAAGAACCCACCTGCAGTGCAGGCACAGGTGCAATCCCTGAATTGGGAAGATCCCCTGGAGAAGGAAATGGTAACTCACTCCAATATTCTTACCTGGGAAACCCCATAGATAGAGGAGCCTGGTGGGCTACAATCCATGGGATCACAAAACAGTCAGACACGACTTATTAACTAAAGAGTATAATAAAAAATGTTAAGAACAGTGTCTGTAGCATTTATATTATCAATGGTAGAAATGTGGTCAATTCCCTCTGTGGGATTTTGTTTTTTTTTTTTTTTTTTGGCAGAAAATCATGAAAAAGTAGAAAACCCAAGCAACAGTTTCAACAGAGCATATTTGGGGTTCCTGAGGAACTGGGATGTTCTTAGGGGTACACAGCATCCTTTACACAAAGCAGCAGCTCTAGTGGCTGGATCATCTTTTAGTTCCTCCAGTAGTCAGTTACTTGTTGCTTCCTACTTATGAATTCCATCCATTTTCTTATTTCCATCTTTTCTTCTATTACTTCTTTTGTTTGTTTTTTTCTCTATAATTGTGAAACTTTGTCTTGAACTACAATCTGACTAGAGTTGCCAGATGAAATATAGGACATCCAGTGACATTTAATTCTAATAAACATTCATTATATTTTTGTATAAACATGGCCCATGCAATATTTGTGACATACTTATGCTAAACAATGTTGTTTAATGGGCTCCAGTTTCATCCATCTCAAAAAACTACTGTAATGATGTAAAGTAATTAGCCTCCAACTAATAAAGATAAATGGAAAAAAAATAAAGATATAAAAATATAACTGAAATATAACTGAAATATAACTGAAATGTAACAGGAAAAAAAAAACAATGCTGTTATCTATCTGAAATTAAAATTTAATTGGGAGTCATGTATTTTCATTTGCCTAAATCCAATAGCCTTACAGCTGATTTATTTAGCTAATCATCAGGAAAGATAGTCTCCGGAGGTCTATCATTCCACCAGATAGACCTCTGACCAGCACATAGATAGAAACCTCTGGCTTAGAAATCTAAACTTAGCCCAGTCATCTTAGATCACTATGGTAGGCTCATGTGGACAATGCATGGAAACAAATACTTAAGGAATTTCTTGATTCTTCAGCCCAGTCAAGCACTCTGTGGGAATGGAATTCCTAGAGAATTGGGTCTTGTTCAACAAAAAAGCATAATTATATGCTATCCAGTTTCTTTTAGATAGCAGACATACATGCTTGTTCAGATATGCTGGTTTCCTTCAGTCTCTTTCATATTTGTTTATATCAAAGATTTCATGGCATCTATTTTTCTAAGAACAAAATAAGCTTATTTTCCAGCAGGCATTTGTTGACCTCTACCAAAAGACCCTGATGCTGGGAGGGATTGGGAGCAGGAGGAGAAGGGGGTGACAGAGGATGAGATGGCTGGATGGCATCACCAACTCGATGGACATGAGTTTGCATAAACTCTGGGAGTTGGTGATGGACAGGGAGGCCTGGCGTGCTGCGATTCATGGGGTCGCAATGAGTCGGACACAACTGAGCAACTGAACTGAACTGAACCATGGGTAGAGTGTGCATAGAATAAAATGTTTTCTTTTGCACATAATTTCCTCTAATTTATCTCCATTTGTTTAAATACTGTCTTTTGTTAGGTTTTATCTCCTTTCCTGAGAGATCCAACAAGTGTACAAAATCGTCTCTCTGAGAAGAATACATGGTAGGATAAGTAGGAGAATCAGGCCTAATCACTAAGCTCAAGGAACCCTAAAATCTATCCTAACTTATTTCAAATTTATAATATAATTGCACAATCTAATTGTCTAATCTTGTAATTCTCCATTCTGTTTCCTTTTCCCCCTTTCACCTAGAATAGATTTAAACAGTTGAGCCTCAGGTTTCAAAAATATCTAATGTAAGAAGGAAACATCTTTCAGCTCAGTTCAGTTCAGTCACTCAGTCATGTCCAACTCTTTGTGACCTCATGGACTGCAGCACACCAGGCCTCCCTGTCCATCACCAACTCCCAGAGTTACTCAAACTCATGTCCATTGAGTCGGTGATGCCATCCAACCATCTTATCCTCTGTTGTCCCCTTCTCCTCTTGCCTTCAATCTTTCCAAGCATCAGGGTCTTTTCAGATGAGTCAGTTCTTCACATCAGGTGGCCAGAGTATTGGAGTTTCAGCTTCAACATCAGTCCTTCCAATGAACACATGGGACTGATCTCCTTTAGGATGGACTGGTTGGATCTCCTTGCAGTCCAAGGGACTCTCAAGAGTCTTCTCCAAAACCACAGCTCAAAAGCATCAATCCCTGAGTGCTCAGCTTTCCTTATAGTCCAACTCTCACATCCATGTATGACTGCTGGAAAAACCATAGCCTTGACTAGACGGACCTTTGTTGGAAAAGTAATGTCTCTGCTTTTTAATATACTGTCTATATTGGTCACAACTTTCCTTCCAAGGAGTTGGAAGGAAGTTTTAATTTCAAGGCTACAGTCACAATCTGTAGTGATTTTGGAGCCCAAAAAAATAAAGTCTGCCACTGTCTCCACTGTTTCCTCATCTCTTTGCCATGAAGCGATGGGACTGGATGCCATGATCTTAGTTTTCTGAATGTTGAGTTTTAAGCCAACTCTTTCACTCTCCTCTTTCACTTTCATCAAGAAGCTCTTTAGTTCTTCTTCACTTTCTGCCATAAGGGTGGTGTCATCTACATGTCTGAGGTTATTGATATTTCTTCTGGCAATCTTTATTCCAACTTGTGCTTCTTCCAGCCCAGCATTTCTCATGATGTACTCTGCATATAAGTTAAATAAGCAGGGTGACAATATACAGGCTTGACGTACTCCTTTTCCTATTTGAAACCAGTCTGTTGTTCCATGTCCAGTTCTAACTGCTGTTCTCAAGAGGCAGGTCAGGTGGTCTGGTGTTCCCATCTACTTCAGAATTTTCCACAGTTTATTGTCATCCACACAGTCAAAGGCTTTGGCATAGTCGATAAAGCAGTAGTAGATGTTTTTCTGGATCTCTCTTGCTTTTTCGATGATCCAGCAGATGTTGGCAATTTGATCTCTGGTTCCTCTGACTTTTCTAAAAGCAGCTTGAACATCTGGAATTTCATGGTTCACATATTGCTGAAGCCTGGCTTGGAGAATTTTGAGCATTACTTTACTAGCGTGTGAGATGAGTACAATTGTGTGGTAGTTTGAGCATTCTTTAGCATCGCCTTTCTTTGGGATTGGAGTGAAAACTGACATTTTCCAGTGCTGTGGCCACTGCTGAGTTTTCCAAATTTGCTGGCATATTGAGTGCAGCACTTTCACAGCATCATCTTTCAGGATTTGAAATAGCTCAACTGGAATTCCATCACCTCCACTAGCTTTGTTCTTAGTGATGCTTCCAAGGCTCACTTGACTTCACAATCCAGGATGTCTGGCTCTAGGTGAGTGTTCACACCATCATGATTATCTGGGTCATGAAGGTATTTTCTGTACAGTTCTTCTGTATATTCTTGCCACCTCTTAATATCTTCCACTTCTGTTAGGTCCATACCATTTCTGTCCTTTATTGAGCCCATCTTTGCATGAAATGTCCCCTTGGTATCTCTAATTTTCTCAAAGAGGTTTGTAGTCTTTCCCATTCTATTGTTTTCCTCTATTTCTTTGCATTTATTGCTGAGGCTTTCTTATCTCTCCTTGCTCTACTTTGGAACTCTGCATTCAAGTGCATATATCTTTCTTTTTCTCCTTTGCTTTTTGCTTGTCTTGTTTTCACGGCTATTTGTAATTCCTCCTCAGATAGCTATTTTGCTTTTTTGTATTTCTTTTTCTTGGGGATGGTCTTGCTCCCTGTCTCCTGTACAATGTCATGAATCTCCATCCATAGTTCATCAGGCATTCTATCAGATCTAGTCCCTTAAATCTATTTCTCACTTCCACTGTATGATCATAAGGGATATTATTTAGGTCATAATCTCATTTCTGACATGCCTTCCAGACTGGATCATCTTTTATTCATGTTCTTTTTGATCTTCTTTTCTGTGCATCATTTTTCTTTTTGCTTTGGAACCACTGATACCGATGATACTTGTACACCTAAAGCTAAAAGTCATGTACTGCTTCTTGCTCTTAGAGAATTATGATCACAGAATCAAAGAATAAAGGTGGATGCTAGAAGGAGGTCTACTCATCCTATACTCTGCCCATTACAAAAGTTCCCTTTGGTCTCTCAGTCAGGATTGTTAAACCTCTGTGTCAACACCGTATCATGAGCCTGTCAGGTTTGGAAATACCAATCAAATTACAATAAATCAATTCTTGTGATGGGCTGACATTTTCCTTTCTCTAATAGTTACACATTCATTTTCAGAATGTATGCAATCTTTCTGTCCTATCTAAGCCCTTCTCACACTGAATATGCTCATCTGTCTTCTTGATCGGGACTCCTCCACTTCTCCTTTATTTGACTTTTGCTGTATCAGAATGTCCAAATTCTTCCCCATCTGGTCACTCTTCAACATGACCTTCAAGCTTATTTATTGTGGCCCCAGCTATAGACTATAAGAATGTGTATCACCACATACTTTGCCATAGGAGTGTCACTTTGCAATCACAACTCTTAGAATTGGTTATAATGAGGAAATTAATGAGTCTAGTTTTTCCTATATACCAGCATGATATAATAAGAGGAGGGAAAATGGCTTCTAGAACTAGTCTGATCTGTGTTATTATTTCAACTCTGGTGTTTATCTTCTTGAGACCATGTAGATATTTCTGTACCACTTATAATTTCAGTTTCTTCTGCTGTAAAATGGAAGTATTAATAATAAGAATACCTATCTCCTATTAGAAAAAACAAAAGTATGCTAAGAGCCTTGAGAAGTGATAAATTGGGGCTTTGTAAATAATTCTTGCTTCCACCATTTTCCCTCAGTTTGGGGAGCACAGAATAAAATGGCATACCCATAGAACATCAAGGGGAAAAAAAAATCCCTAGCTTCTCCTATATTTCTGATCTTGAAAGCAAAGTTCATGGTTAGTGGTTTTCTGCTCTTTCAGCTGATTTTCAGAGCCTTAAAAGGCATGTTCCTGGGTTTAGAGGTACCCCATGGTTGTTTCCCCACTTCTTATTCATGACCACTCATGCAGAGTGCTCCATTTCACCTCGATGCAGATACTCTCTAGTTCTGTGGAAAATCACAGAGGGAATTACTTTCCATAGCTCATTTCTCTACTTCCCCCATGTGATTGTTCTCAATAGGCATTAGGCACAGGGAAGAAGGATGACTGTCATTTCCCCTCTCACTTGATGAAACAGTATATGCTGCTGCCATGAGACCTGATCACTACAGGTAATAGAGGCAGTGTACCAGTAACTAAGTAATAGCGGAATGACAGACTCAGCTTTTCCAATGACTGTGAGAGCCACCCTGGTTGTTTTCTTAAAGGAGGTGAGATGTAAATACTGTAGCACTTGTTTTGCATATCTGTGCTGAATCCAATGCATTTTAAACTCAAGCCATTTCTTATTGTATATTTTCATGAATCAAAGTCTCATTCTTTCCAGAGACAACATAGTTTTAAATAATTGTGCATTATGTAAAAGGGAAGCTCTATTATTCTTTGCAGGCCGTTGTGGAGCATGGTGAAAATTATTCAAGAGCTTGTGTTAAAGAAACAGTATCTGAAATGAGCCTAAATTCCCTTGCGATGAAATTTGCAAGCTATATTTTTATAATATCAGTGAAATTTATTTGCTCTCCACCATCTCTTCTGCTGGGGAAAAATGTAGAACTCCCTTTTCCAATTCAGAACAGATCTTTCTTACATTATGCCAGAATGGAGACTTTGAGGTCTGTGGAAGCCACATGGTGACTCTGGAACTTGTGCCAAAGCTGTGCCTGGCATGGGGCTTTGACAACACCCTGTTCACTTGGGATTCAGGAAACAGGAGCAAGATGCATTTACCCTCAGGCTGTTCCTATGTGACACTAACACAGTTAGTCAATAAAGTAAAACATGTAGTCTTGCGGCTAACTTGGCAACAGGTTGTCTAAGCCCCTGTCACGTTAGACCTGGACCTGGAAGATAGTTGAGACTTTCATATGAACTATTGGGCACAGGAGGCTATTTTCTGACTGAATATATTGCCCCAGTGACTTGAGTGCCTTGGTAATGTTCAATTTAAAATTATGGACAGACTGCTTTACACCACATGCATATTTTCTCCTGCCTGCTTTATCTTCTCGGTGTGAGGCAGAATAGGTTATGGACAGAATTATGTCTGAATCTTGACTCTAGTTTTGCCACTGAAGGGCTATAGGCAACTTGCTTAATCTGTCTGAATATCATTTTCTTAGTCTGTAACATGGACAACATAGACAAAATGGTGTCTTTAGATACGTTCTCTTAGGTTTTGAGGATTATATATATTGTATATAACAATATGTATATATGATAATAGATAATTAAGAATGCTATATAGAATGTCAAGAAAATTAATATATGTAGAAATATATAACATGCATATATATGTATCTATATATGTATATGTATGATATATATATATGTGCAAAAGGCATAACAATATGCCTATCACATACAAGGTATTCAATAAATTTTAATTCTCTTTCACATTCCCTTCTCAGATATTTAAAAATGAGTTATAATGAAGTCATATCATATGTGCAACTTATTTAACTGACCTCAGCTATATGCTCTCAGAAAAAGGAAAAGAATGGGGTAGAGAAACTGTCATGTAAAGTTTTCATTTTACTTTTTTAAATACAAGGCAAAAACATGCACCACTGAAAATACTTGATTTCACATTTTCTCTAGCAGCAAGGGAATAGCCATGTTCTGTTCAAAATGATCTCTAAAAAAATCCTTGAGGAGAGTATCTACATAGCCTCCCTGGAGAAGGTACTTTTCCTCTTAAACTTTTTGCCTTTCTTTCTTTTCTGTCTAGGTGTGACTGTAAGGCCTGAGCCCATGTCACTTTGAAACCACACAGCTCTAAAAATGAGGACAAAGGCCAAGTGTTAAGGACGGTGGAGTGAAGAGTTAAAGATCAGGTCTCTGGCTGTGTGGCTAAGCCCCGCAAAACTATCTTTAAACTGTCTATGGAGCTGTTCTTATTGTAATGAGCAAATAAGTTCCCATTTGCTTGCACTACTGAAATATCTCTCTTGCGGTGGTGTTCTCAGTTGAGGCAAACACACTTCTAACAGAAACAATAGATGATTCCACCTGCCAGTCCTTTCAGTGACCATCTGCTCTGCATGAGACAGATCTGACTTTGCCTTTCAAAGTACTTGCATCTCACTGGATTGCTGTGAGTCTAGTTTTTAAGGTTTCATATTTTTCATACAGCTTGACCCCCAACACAAGCCATAGTTCCTGGGGTGCTCATCTGAGAGCAGAATGTGTTCTGATACTGGAGGAAAGTCTGCTTGTGTTGGACTTGCTGAGCAGTGCAAGTTGCCTTCCCAAGGGAATTTTCATGGAGAGTTATCTCCATAGGGAATTCTGGCATCATGCCCTGAGCCTAGACCTAACTCTTGGGTAGGAAGTGGAAACAGTATCCCAAACTGGGGAGCTGGGTTGACAGTGGCTGGAAGCAGAGAACAAAGCTGAGGGGTCTGTGTGTATGTATACACACTTATCTGAATTCATCCAACCCCAAACATGTTATTCCAAAATACTACACTAAAGTGAATTTTTCTTGCAAGAAAAAAGGAAAAAGTAGAAGATATACTCTAATAAACTAAAAATGCCTGTTATGTTCCTTTATGTATTAACATACAAAGTAAACATTTTCAGGAGGTGGGGCCTGTGATTATATAATGATGCATCCTGAAATAAACAAAAACTGTTGCCATAAGTGCCCAGTGGTACTGCAGAAAGCTTTGGTATATAATTTTCAACAGTGCTGTCCTCCACCTTCTGCACTGTAAGAATCCCTGATTAATTCACTATATATACAGAATCTTTATACTCAAAGCTTTGGAAAAATTTCACTCTTCTAAACCTGAAATTCCTTTAAATTCTTAAAAAAAAATATATATTGAAGATGATGTCTCCATATAGTTGCTTCTTCTAAAGCAATGTTTTTCAGATGGCAAGTTGATCCACATTGGTGGGGTGAGGGAAGATGCAGCGCTCAGTCATGTCCGACTCTCTGCAAACCCAAGAACTGTAGCCCACCAGGCTCCTCTGTCCACAGGGTTTCCCAGGCAAGAATACTGGAGTGGGTTGCCATTTCCCATCCCAGGGCATCTTCCCCACTCAGGGATCAAACCTGTGTCTTCTGCATTGTCAGGCAGGGCCTTTAACCACTGCACCACCTGGGAAGTCCATCCACATTTAAACATGGAACATTCAGGTGGCTGTGATTCTCATTTAAGAATTAAATAGAATATAAAATCACAGGTATCAAGAGTGAGTATTATTTTGTGATTTTTATTTTGATGTTATGTATATGTTTAGTGAATCACAGTGTTAAGTGTGTTCCT
This sequence comes from Odocoileus virginianus, assembly GCF_023699985.2. Lineage (NCBI taxonomy): Eukaryota > Metazoa > Chordata > Mammalia > Artiodactyla > Cervidae > Odocoileus > Odocoileus virginianus. Next base: position 56,040,323 of record NC_069683.1, read on the forward strand.
AACTTTAGATTTCCCTCAAGGTTTGAAAGCCACACTGTTCCAGAGAGATCAACACACACCCAGATATAAAGTACCCTTTAGAGGTGGTACCCAGCCAAGTCACCAAGTTGGTTCAGTCATGTCAGGCTCTTTGCGACCCCATGGGCTGTAGCCCGCCAGGCTCCTCAGTCCATGGGATTTTCCAGGCAAGAATACTGGAGTAGGTTGCCATTTCTTTCTCTAGGGGATATTCCTGACCCAGGGGTCAAACCCAAGTCTCTTACGTCTCCTGCATTGGCAGGTGGAGTAGGATAGTAATTTGGAGCTGTCCAAATGCAGAGAATGTTTCAGGAAGCAAGAGGCATGAAGGATACTATGAGAGCACCTAGCATCTGATTGTACCCAGAGCAGCTGGGATTGCAAACAGCCTGGAAATTACTACGGATATGAACAGCTGTCATCTAGAATGTCAGACCTAAAGTCTGCTTTCTCTTTGGCTCTTCCCTTTTAGTCATCTCAGAGTAAGTTGTTAGCTAGGAAGAGAGAGAGATCACACCCTGTATCTGCTTATTATCTGGGAAACATTTGTTATTTTGTATCCATTTATGAATCATAGCTGGTAAAGGATCCACCTGCAATGCAGGAGGAGACCCTGGTTTGATTCCTGGGTCGGGAAGATCCCCTGGAAAAGGGATAGGCTACCCACTCCAGTATTCTTGGGCTTCCCTGGTGCTTCAGCTGGTAAAGAATCTGCCTGCAATGTGGGAGACCTGGGTTTGATCCCTGGGTTGGGAAGATCCCCTGGAGAAGGGAACGGCTACCCACGCCAGTATTCAGGCTTGGAGAATTCCTTGGGCTGTGTAGTCTATGGGGTCTCAAAGAGTCAGACAGACTGAGTGACTTTCACTTTCACTTTTCATGAAATCACAGATAATCACTACTTGCACATTAGATTTGATTCATTTGGAGACTCAACACTCAATACTTTTAACATGATGTTGTAATTTATCCAAAAATCTTTAAGTTAAATTTATGAGTATTAACAAGGTAAAATAAAGTAAGTAAATTAAACTTAAACAAAAACTCCAGTTCTATTAGACACAGAAATGGACTCCTAACACTAAGGCCTGATACCTAAGCTTCATGGCTTAGTCCAGAATCATAATTCTATGATTTTTTAAACATAGGCTGTATCATGAAAACATAATATTATTGATTATAATGCTAACTCACAATTACAAGTGGATGGAAAAAGTAAGCCCTTTAAAGTGATTAAGTGGTGACTCATTCCTCAAATTTCTATCAAAAATAATTCAGGACCCTGCTGTCACATGTGGGACACCTAGTAACTGTGCTGAATTAATAATAGTACATTATCACATGTAGTGTAAAACTGTTTTCCACCCAAAACACCCCAAACATATTATTGCCTCTAATGCTCAGTTAGCATATCATGTCATAGTATGGCTTATTTTTAAAAGAACATTGAAGTACGTTTTTGGACTAAACCATGAAGTATAGATACATCATCTTGAAGACAATGGTAGGATTCTATTTTGTTACAGAATGTGAATTGTTCAAATTTACCTCTGATAATTTATTTTACTTTTCTTGATATTATAAATTTTGTCTGGACCTGTTAAATAATTTTTGAAGAATTATGCTATGAGGTAGTTTTAAGTGTATTATGATTAGGACCAGAATGTTTGCTTTTTTCCTGAGCACTGCTTCAGTCTTCCTCACTGTCTTTGAGACAGGTACTTTTTTTGGGTTTTGTTTCCTTCTCTGCAAATTAATGCTAGTGTGATTCTTTACATCAAAGTTCTTAATTTTTGGCTCATAAAATTTACTAACAAGAGAAAAAGTTCATTTTATCATATTAATGATTGAGACAAAGCAGGGATTTCATAGCCAAGTGTAAATCAAAAATGCTTTCTTAATTAAGATGAATTATCGAGCTTTTAAGCATATGATTTGATGACTTTTGATAAAAGTAAACACTAATATAACCAATATCTATATACTCAAGGTTTAAGATATTCTCATAATTCTCAGAAATTTTTCTCTTTGTCACTTCTTGTCAACTCCCACAACCTATGGGCAACTACAGTTCTGATTGCTACCATCATTAATTGTTTTGCATAGCTTTAAATTTTATATAAATTGAATCATTAAGAATATAATATTTTATATCTGAATTCTTTCACATAAGATGATTTTGGGGGTGTTGATCTGTCATTGCACATATAGCAGTTCATATTTTTATCACTGAGTGCTATTCTATTATGACAATTTATACTAAAATTGCTAATATATTACCCTGTACATGGGCATTAGGTTATTTCCTCTTGTAGTCTATTGTGAATGGACTATTATGAATAATCTACTGCTATAATGTGATTTATACACATAATTTTGAGGATGTATTTTCATTTCTCTTAGGTAACTATCTAGGAATGAAATTGCAGGATCACGAGGGAGGAAATATTTTAACATTGAAGATAGTGAAGGACAGGGAAGCCTGGCATGCTGCAGTTCATGGGGTCTCAAAGAAACATTCTAAAAAACCTGCCAAATAATTTTCCAAAATTATTTTGATGTTTTATGCAATCTTCAAAGGACTTCCCTGGTGGTGTAGTTGTAAAGAATCCACCTGCCAATGCAGGAGACCTGGGTTTGATCCCTGAGTTGGGAAGATCCCCTGGAGAAGGAAATGGCATGGATGGAGGAGCCTGGCAGGTGTGGAAAAGTCAGACACAGCTTAATAACTAAACAACAATGATTAAAAGTAATAAAAAGATAGACTGCAGTAAGTTAATGATAATTTCTAGAATAACCATAAAAATAAAACTGAATGAGACATAGTTGATTGATCCAAAAGAGAAAAACAAGAACACAGAAAAACTGAAAAATTTTAAGAAATTTTTTCTAAAAATTTGGTACACTAAAAGGCAAACCTGTCAGTAATTACATTGAAGCTTAATTACACATATCAACTAGTTGTCTATTGGAGAAAATCTATAGCATCTACAGTTAAATAAAAAGATTGAGAATTATGTTTATAAACATTACATACAATGATAAAGATTGAGCTTAACCTCTAAACATAGTCAACTAGAAAACAACTATAAAACAATGATTTTCAGACTTTAATCAGGCAACTCAGACTGTGAATGAGAAAAAGGAAATAAAGTGAACACAGGTTACCCTGTGTTTCTGCATTGAGGAAATTTCTGGACCAAGGCACAAGGGTGGGGGAGCATAAATGGAAACTGATTTATTTGTTTATTTTCTTAATATTGTTTTGTGAATATTAAACCAGCCTTGCATTCCTAGGATAAACTTTTCTTGGACTTAATGAATTATTTTATTTCTTCTTAAAGAAGTGGCTTTTGGTTTTGTTGGCTGTATTATTTTTTCTTTGTGTGGTTTGTTTTTTCCTAGTTCATTAATTTCATCTCAACTTTTATTATTTTCCATTTTCTATTTAGTTTTAATTGGTTTTTATTTTTCTAGGTTCTTAAAGTTTACAGTATACATCTTTAACATATCAAATTTTGTTCAAATGATAACATGCTACATTCATGATAGAAAAAAAAATCCTTACAATAGTTATACTTCTCTTTTCTTCCAGCCTATGTGCTATTGATTTAACACATTTCATTTTTATATATATTATAAATGCTAATGTTGTTATCTTAGCCAATTACCTTATAAAGATATACAAACACAATAATATATGATATATATTATATATTTATCTTAGTAGGTATTTCAGTGCTCCTTATTTCTTTTTTTTTTTTTTTTTTTTTTTTTTTTTTGCACAAATACGTATCATTTTATTGTTATTTCTTTTCTGTGAACATTGAAACCTGGAAATCTGAAGAACCAATTAATACATCTATACAACTGAAACCTTGCTATAAATATGTGGCATCCCAAATTCCAAACAGGGAAAGCAGCATCAAACTGTAGTATGTAACCTTTCATCTTTCAAGTTAAATCAGGGCACAAGTTTGTTGCAATAACATAAGGTTCTCCTCCCCTTATTGAAATAATGTTCTAATAAGTTTTTTACAACCTCTGTACCACATAAAACACATAAGGTCAAACCTAGTATGCCCAGCTAGCACAATGTACGTCCAATATTTATTTATTTATTTATTTATTTTTTTTTTAATTTTTATTAGTTGGAGGCTAATTACTTTACATCATTACAGTAGTTTTTGTTATACATTGATATGAATTAGCCATGGATTTCATGTATTCCCCATCCCAGTCCCCCCTCCCACCTCCCTCTCCACCCGATCCCTCTGGGTCTTCCCAGTGCACCAGGCCCTAGCACTTGTCTCATGTACCCAACCTGAGCTGGTTATCCGTTTCACCCTAGATAATACACATGTTTCAATGCTGTTCTCCTGAAACATCCCACCCTCGCCTTCTCCCAGAGTCCACAAGTCTGTTCCATACATCTGAGTCTCTTTTTCTGTTTTGCATATAGGGTTATCATTACCATCTTTCTAAAGTCCATATATATGTGTTAGTATACTGTAATGGTCTTTATCTTTCTGGCTTACTTCGCTCTGTATAATGGGCTCCAGTTTCATCCATCTCATTAGAAGTGATTCAAATGAATTCTTTTTAATGGCTGAGTAATATTCCATGGTGTATATGTACCACAGCTTCCTCATCCATTCGTCTGCTGATGGGCATCTGGGTTGCTTCCATGTCCTGGCTATTATAAACAGTGCTGCGATGAACATTGGGGTGCATGTGGCTCTTTCAGATCTGGTTTCCTTGGTGTGTATGCCCAGAAGTGGGATTGCTGGGTCATATGGCAGTTCTATTTCCAGCTTTTTAAGAAATCTCCACACTGTTTTCCATAGTGGCTGTACTAATTTGCATTCCCACCAACAGTGTAAGAGGGTTCCCTTTTCTCCACACCCTCTCCAGCATTTATTGCTTGTAGATTTTTGGATAGCAGCCATCCTGACTGGTGTATAATGGTACCTCATTGTGGTTTTGATTTGCATTTCTCTGATAATGAGTGATGTTGAGCATCTTTTCATGTGTTTGTTAGCCATCTGTATGTCTTCCTTGGAGAAATGTCTGTTGAGTTCTTTGGCCCATTTTTTGATTGGGTCATTTATTTTTCTGGAGTTGAGCTGGAGGAGTTGCTTGTATATTTTTGAGATTAATCCTTTGTCTGTTGCTTCATTTGCTATTATTTTCTCCCAATCTGAGGGCTGTCTTTTCACCTTGCTTATAGTTTCCTTTGTTGTGCAAAAGCTTTTAAGTTTCATTAGGTCCCATTTGTTTATTTTTGCTTTTATTTCTGAAATTCTGGGATGTGGGTCATAGAGGATCCTGCTGTGATTTATGTCGGAGAGTGTTTTGCCTATGTTCTCCTCTAGGAGTCTTATAGTTTCTGGTCTTACATTTAGATCTTTAATCCATTTTGAGTTTATTTTTGTGTATGGTGTTAGAAAGTGTTCTAGTTTCATTCTTTTACAGGTGGTTGACCAGTTTTCCCAGCACCACTTGTTAAAGAGGTTATCTTTTTTCCATTGTATATCCTTGCCTCCTTTGTCGAAGATAAGGTGACCATAGGTTCGTGGACTTATCTCTGGGCTTTCTATTCTGTTCCATTGATCTATATTTCTGTCTTTGTGCCAGTACCATACTGTCTTGATGACTGTGGCTTTGTAGTATAGTCTGAAGTCAGGCAGATTGATTCCTCCAGTTCCATTCTTCTTTCTCAGGATTACTTTGGCTATTCGAGGTTTTTTGTATTTCCATACAAATTGTGAAATTATTTGTTCTAGTTCTGTGAAAAATACTGTTGGTAGTTTGATAGGGATTGCATTGAATCTATAGATTACTTTGGGTAGTATAGCCATTTTGACAATATTGATTCTTCCAATCCATGAACATGGTATATTTCTCCATCTGCTTGTGTCCTCTTTGATTTCTTTCATCAGTGTTTTATAGTTTCCTTATTTCTTTATACATGTTTATAGTTCCACTTGTTATAATTTTCCTTCTATCTGAAGAACTTTCTTTAATATTACTTGTGGTGTAGTTCTCTCAGAACTACATTTTTCCACTTTCTCATGTCCTGAAATTTCCTAATCTAACTGTCACTTCTGGATGATATTTTGCTGACTATAGATCTTTTCATCTTTCAGATTGATTTCAGCTCAGGTTTTCCCACTCAGTATTTAAGAAATACTGCTCCACTGTCTTCTGGTTTGCATTATTTGCAGTGAGAAATGTGTGATCATCCCAATCTCTGTTCCTTAATGCATAATGTCTTTTTTTCTCAAGGCTGCTTTTACATTTTATAAAAAATCATTCATTTTTAGCAATTTGATTATGATTATGATTTGATTATGTGTCTTCGATCCATTGTTTGATTTGTATTGTTTGTAGTTTTGATTTTTTCAAGAGGGCATTTATGGTCCCTCTATATTTGATGTAAATGGAAATCCTCTCTTCATCAGATTTTCTATTACCTTAATGCCTAGTGCAGTGCTCATTAAATGTTTGTTAAATGGAAGATTTTATGATGAAAGTGTTGTCTTTTTATTTCCAGTATCAATAGTATGTGACATTTCCCTAAGAAGGAACTCTTGGAACTAAAAGTAGTATTAATTGCAGAGTAAGACCCAAGAGCTAAGAAATGCTTATACCAGTTGGTGCAATATTCAGACCTCATTAGGTAGGTGAGCTTCATAGAAACTTGCAAACAATATTTCTGTATGCAAGATGAAGAGAAAGCCTTTTACTCCTCTGAGGAAAATTTTTATGGGAAAATGAGATGCATTAGTCTTGTTTTTTCTCCTGTTTCATGTAAATAACAGTTATACATCTCAAAAACAAAGGATGCAGAGCTAAATGAATATTTCCAGGATCTAGCACACAAAAATATGTAAAAAATAACAAAATGGGATTAGACTTTATTCAATTGCTGTACCATATTCTTCAGATACATGAAAGTCAGCCTATAAAAAGTACCAGTTCTCTTTAATGGTGTCTCTTCTCTCAGCCCTGGCAGCCTTTTCTATGTAAGGAGCCACTTTCAACATATTAAAATACAAAAAATAAATGAGATTTTATGTATTTATAGAACTTGAGTTAAAATCATGGTCTAATCTTCTAACAAATCTTTCTTTTCATAGGGGGATTAGGTCAGTAGATGTGCTAAATTTGACTAAATTCAACCTTAGACAGTGAAGATTCAACAGGTTCAGTTACAAGCTGGGAAGCAGATCTGGAACCATGTCCTGTGTTTTAGTAGTAAGAAATATAGTGTTTATTTAGCTAGACCCTATAGGGATTTTGTCCTCATATTGCTAGAGAAACAATCAATGCTAATATTTGCAAAAAAAAAAAAAAAAAAAAATCCAAATTTTACTTTTCTTGGTTACTTTGCTATATCTAGTCTCATACTTCCAAGAAGAAAGATGTTTTATTAAAACCCTTTGACTTTGAGCAAATAATATAAAAAGATATTTTAGTGTGTGTTCGGCGAATAGCCAGTTAAATGCCCATGGCAGAGCAAGATGGGCTTCCCGAGTGGCTCAGAGGGTAAAGAATCTGCCTGCAATGCAAGAGATGCAGGAGATATGGCTTCAGTTCCTGGGTTGGGAAGATCCCCTGGAGGAGGGCACAGTAACGCGCTCCGGTATTCTCGCATGGAAAGTCTCATGGACAGAGGAGTCTGGCGGGCTACAGGCCGTAGACAGTAAAGAGTAAGACACGGCAGAAGCAGCTGAGCACACACACATGCAGGCAAGGCAGCTGCTACTTATTTTTTTAAGTTAAAAATTTGTAAGCCTCTTACCTTCAAAAGATCTTGGGGTTTTACATCTGTAGAAGGCTTATGGTACCACAGTATAACTGTCTCAGGAATTGTAGGTGGTACAGTTGTGGCTCTCTCAAATTGTCAGTTACCTTTTTGGCTTGCGATTACAGACACAGCTTAAAACAGCTTGCTGTTCTGACTAAACCATCTAACTTTAGGACGTTAATTTCTTATACCTTCCATAGTTCATATCAGGAAACCGAGAGGTACTGTTCAGAGAAACTTGTTAACCGACAAAATAAAATTAATCATTCTTTCTTTGGGCCCATTAAAGGAAGATCACATCTTCTGACTTCAGAATCTTCTGAGAATTGATCATGAAAAATGCTCAAAGAAAATGGTTTCTGACAATTATTGAGCTCACTTCTTTCTTGGTGTTCCAGCTGCAAAGCTTTTCCCAATTCATTAATTGTATAAATATTTCTTGAGTATTTTCTATATGGCAAAAGGACTTTACCTGGTACTCACTGTCATGGCGGCAACTGACCTTGGCCCCTGCCTTTATCGTGCTTACAACCTAATGGGAGTGTGATAGATAGTTTTTAAAAATTAATCAATTTCAGTTGTGACAAGTATTGTGAAGGAGAGCTGTAGGGTTCCCTGCAGTCTGAAAAGGAGGGAACAGACACAGTCTGATGGGGACTGGAGTGGTTGGTGGTCACAATCTCCCTAAAGAAATGCCATTTTTGTTACATTTTGTACAATGAGTAGGAGTCAGCCATATGACAAAGACTGAGGTCTTCCTTTCCCTCCAGTACCAGTGGCTGAAGTTGCCCCCAGGAAAAAAAATGGGTGCTATTCAACCATAAAAGGAGTTTCATGTACAAGGGAAGGATGGGGTCTGAGTATTTGATGTCATGGTCAGTCTCATTAGGTGAATGCAAACTGAAGGCTGAGCTCTATATTAAGCAAGAGAATCTGGGAACAAAGAGCTATATGATTTCATTGTATGCCCAGCACAAATGCAGAGCTCATGTAAATTTTCTCACTAATAATTTAAAAAGTATAAAGCAGGTAAAGTTACCTTCATTTGATCCACGAGAGAAGTCAACAGGCATAGCTGAAGCCCTTGCTTCATATTCACAGGTAAGACAGAAGTCAAACTGATATCTCTGATTATTCCATGTTGCCTTCCAAGGCTGCAAAGGAAATAGGGTATTGCATTAGGTCCTGGGTGTGACTGACTTGGTTAAAACACTTGAAAGAGAGTGATTGTCAAATGTTTGTGTATTTATTTATTGCGCTTCCTTCACTAAACTGGAAGATCTATCAGGACAGGATCCTGTCTTCCTTTGTTCACTGTTCTTTACCCTGTGCCTTGTAGACTGTATGGCAAGTAGTGGACATTCCATAGATACTTTTGTATAAACGGATGTAAGGACAAATAAGACAGTCTAGAAGTGGAGAAACATCTGTAAACAAGTAACTGTGATATAAAGTAAAAGATGATAATATTGGTAAAAGAAATTTATCCATAGAGCTCTGGGAGTTCAGAAAAGGGAGGCAGGCATCTCTTCTGACAGGAGGAATCATGAAATTCTTCCTGGCATGTGACTCAGTCTTGAAAATGAATGAGACTTGGGAGAATATACATGGGAACAAGAGTGTGCATTAAAAAAAGAGATAGGATGATCAAGTATACAAATATTGGCAGTCTAAGATTAAATACAGAGAGAAGTAGAAATTTAGTTTGACTGAAATATAACATAGTATGAAAGAATGTTCTGTAAGTTTAGACTTAAAACTCTAGACTTTAAGGAACCTACGGTCTGGATGGGAAGAGATATGACTGCTAATTAATACATCAAAGGAGTGGATAAGATAGGCATTGTTCTGAACACACCACCCCAAAACTTAGTCTTAAAACAATGGTCATTTGCTTAGCTCCTGGATCTGCAATTGAGCAGGGTTTAGCAGAGAAAATTGATTTTATTAGTATTAATCAGCAGAGGGGTTCAGGAATGGGAGGGAGGGGTTGAATAATTAAGGGTAATTCACTTAAATGTCTGAAGATGTTGATGTGAACTCATAATTGAGTTTTTAGCACCTTCTCTGGGCCTATCAGTAGAAATGCCTACCTGTGGCCTCTCCATGTAACTCAGGTTTCCTCACAACACGGTGGCTAGTTTCCAGTGCAAGCATCCATAAAGGACCAAGTGGGGGGCATATTGCCAGTTTACACCTTAGCCTCAGAAGTCACATAGTGTCACTTTGCTTGTAGTTACGGGGCCACTAAGAGTCAAGGGGAGGGAACCAGACCCTTCTTCTCAATGGAAGGAGGGTCAGCATCACTTTGTAAGCAGAGCATCTGGGATGGAATATACTGGTGCAGTCATCTTTGAAAAATACAATTTAAAGTTGTGTTCTATTTTAAATCTGCTGGTACCACGGGGTAAACAGAGCTATAAAAATATTTGTCCTTGCATCAGAGGAATATAGAATATATAAGTGGCAGGGAATGGTGTGGGTGTATGTGTACATTGGTTGGTTGGGTAGAGAGAAAGGCACATATACAATACCAGTAAGAATTCATATGTAGGAAGTGCTGGCTCAGGTCAGTACTGGTCATGCTCTTGAGAGGAAGAATCCACTCTTGTTTACTCACCGAACTGGCAGAAACAACACTGCATATCTAAGACACTCAACTAAGATTTAGTGAACAATAAAATCTGTTGAAACAAAGACGGCATAGATCTGTATCAATCAGATTTTAAGAATATGCTGAGAGAGTGTTACTTGCTATTCAGTAGACCAGATTCAGTTTTGCCCAACTTTTGGAATGCCAGTCAAAGCTATGCTTTTTCCAGTAGTCATGTATGGATGTGAGAGTTGGACTGTGAAGAAAGCTGAGCGCCCAAGAATTGATGCTCTGAACTGTGTTGTTGGAGAACTCTTGAGAGCCTCTTGGACTGCAAGGAGATCCAACCAGTCCATCCTAAAGGAGATCAGTCCTGGGTGTTCATTGGAAGGACTGATGAAGAAGCTGAAACTCTAATACTTTGGCCACATGATGTGAAGAACCGACTCATTGGAAAAGACCCTGATGCTGGGAAAGATTGAAGGTAGGAGGAGAAGGGGACGACAGAGGGTGAGATGGTTGGATGGCATCACTGACACGATGGATGTGAGTTTGAGTAGGCTCCGGGATGGATGATGGACAGGGAAACCTGGCGTGCTATAGTCCATGGGGTCACAAAGAGTTGGGCACAACTGAGCGACTGAATTGAGACTGAGAGTGGAATGCCAGGTCAACATCCCTAACCTCATTTTTACTCCAGAGTTAGATAGAAAATGTAGTGTAGCAAAATTGCTTATAGAAAGTGAAAGTGAAGTCGCTCAGTCATGTCCACCTCTTTGTGACGCCATGGACTGTAGCCTACCACGTTCCTCCATCCATGGGATTCTCCAGGCAAGAATACTGAAGTGGGTTGCCATTTCCTTCTCCAGGGGATCTTCCCAACCCAGGGACTGAATCCGGGTCTCCCGCGTTACAGGCAGACGCTTTACCATCTGAACCACCAGGGAAGTCCATACTATTGCTTATATCGGTGTTCAAATATCTGAGAGTAACTGTTTTCAAGTATTTACCCTGTAGTTTCAAATCCATATGATTGTTTTCCTGTGGTAGTTAAGTTCAGTCCAATGTATGTGAAATTCATAATTCTACTTAAGTTACTTAATTCCTTTAATTTCCATATTATCTCCAAATTTCTTTTTCTATCCCTTATGCTCTCTCTTAATTCTTTCTAATGTAAGCAGAGCTGACAGCCAGATGCATCAGAAGAATCGTCACAGGTCACAGGTCTGATAGAAATCAAACCAAAGAAAGGAAAAAGCAACTGAATGAGTGTGTATGTCAGGTGTGGACAGAACTGGGGCAGAGGTGCATATGAAGGTGAGCAGGGACCAAGAAAAACTGTGCTGCTAAGAGAAGTCGGTGGGGAGCAAGCATCTCTGAGGTGTCTAGTTTCTTGACAGCCTGAGTCTTTGTGCACTGAAGCAGATTCAAAACAAGTATATCAGAAAAATCCCATCTCCGTGAATGGATACTCGCTCAACACAGAGTCCAGATGGGTTCACATTCTATTCAGGCCTTGTCTTTCTTGTGCTCATCAGCTTTCACCCCACAATTGAGGCCTCTCTCCTGGTTGGACTGTCTGGCCCTGGTGGCTGTATTCAGCCGTCAGCAGCAACTAGCTGCTGTCTAGGAGCTTACCCTGCCTCAACAAGCAGCGCAAGAATCACTAGTCCTCCCGCCTGCGCAGAGACTGGCCTCTGCACAATGATCTCTTTATTCTCTTTGCGCCTGTCGGGCAAGACTTAGCGACCAAAATATCAACAACAGCAACAACTACGCTTTACAGTCTGTTTCTCGTCAGACACTTTCGGCTGATGAGAATTAATTTGTAAAATGAGATGTATTTTTCATCTGTCTTTTCATATAAACCTTTAGTCTAAATTCATTTAACAGATGCATTAGTATATGTTTCTCTCAGGAAGAAGCTAAAAACAAGAGTAAATACAACACAGTTTGAAGAGGCATTAGAGCCGAGCATGGGATACTGTGAAAACCCAGAGGAAAACAGAGGAGCGTGGAAGTGACACAGGGAAGATTCCATGGAAGAAAAGGCAGTAAGGTCATAGACTCAGGATAAACAATTTCTGACACAGAAACGCAAGTCATGTGTGTGGCTGTTTTCTCTGACGACTGATAATGCACAATGACAGTTATGCATTATTGCTGGCCTGACACATCTTCTCCTGCAGCTATGAATGCATCACTATACCTGAGAGGACTTCCACAATCCATCTGTTCTCCAAATTTGCTGAAGACAAAGAACCCTCTGCTGCCATGGGAGCATTTGATAAGGACACAGTTTGAAAGCTCAGCAAATAAGCAAATAATCATCATTTTGTCTCTTACATAGAGTGGAAACAAAACTTAGTGTGTAGGGTTGGATGCTTGCTGGTCTAAGGAAACCACACTGTGATGAGTTCATCCCTGTCCCCACCTCACAAAGTGGCATGTAGATTGTGGGATGAGAATCAGTGATGAATCTCTGGTTTGGCACTGGAGGGAGAGAAGGAGCCAGCTATGTGTGACTTCAATGAGTGCAGTGATCAGGAACCCTGCTCCGGCCCTGAGCTTCTTGAGAAACTACTGGAGCATTTAGGATTGGGGAAGAAGTAGAATGGAGATGGGGCAGAAACCTACATGATAATTCATAGTGGCTGCAAAGGCTTAAATCCTTCAAATAATGTGGACTACAGTTTCCTAAGGATGCTCTAGCAAAAGGCAAAAAGTAAAAATTTCCCACAGGAATAGTTTATTATTCTCCTTCTCCCTAAAATCATCACCCTTCCTTCAATCTCCACTGTTGCCACAGGGGAAGATTTTGGAGCCTGGCTCCTGATCTTTTCTGGGTTGGCCAAAGTTATGTGAAAGAGCCTTTTACTAGAACCAAAGTAATTAGAGTCTGTCAGGGCTGGTGCACTGGGAAGACCCAGAGGGATGGGATGGGGAGGGAGGTGGGAGGGGGAATCAGGATGGGGAACACATGTAAATCCATGGCTGATTCATGTCAATGTATGGCAAAAACCACTACAATATTGTAAAGCCTCCAACTAATAAAAATAAATGAGAAAAAAAAAAAAAGAAGTGCCCCTATCCTGGCATTCATTAATTCATTAGCCCTATAAACACATTTAGAAGAATAAACTTCTCAGAGAAGAAGTTGCCAGGAGAACAGAGATCATAAAGAAAGGCATGAAAGCAGATGAATTAAAATGATGGAAACTGTAGGAAAATAAGGACCCAGAGGAAGGGTCCTTTGGAGGGAAGGCAGACAGATCAGAAAGTGGAATTCAAATGCAGACTCCTTCCCAGGGAGCATCAGGAGGGCTCTGCTCTCTGAAGCAGGGGAGACCCTGCTAGTCAGGAAAGTTGAGAAAGGCAAAGGTGAAAGTTTACCAAATGCAGACTCAACTGGATATAAGTCTGACCTTGGCCACTTGAGTTCACTACCTCAGGCACAAGGAGATCGGCCAGGGAATGTAAAAGGATAATGCAATCAGAGGTGAGAGAATTTTCATCTCATCTCCTCTAATTACTAGCTATGTGGGCTAGAATGGCTGAGCCTCTTTCCTTGTCTGATCAGGAATTTCCTCATTATGCTCTCTCTGTCTTCTCCACTGATCACAAGACTTCAGTGGCAGCACACAGGAAAGCATTTTTGGTAAACTATAAGAATATGTATGAGAAAGGCATCAGCGTTAATAGCATTATCTACTATTTCTGTGAAAAGACAACTCAAATGTAGGATGATGGGTCAACAGATTAATCTTCCTATACTCTATTGAAAGCAAAATCTGACACCTAATTTGAGATATACTTTTTTCTTTCCTTAATGGAAAGAAAGGAGAAATGTGGAGGATGGTTCTTCGGGAAGATTTGCCTGCACTCTTAACTAATTTCAGACCTCAGCTTCAAAAGCAGTGAGTTGTTTCATTTAATCAGCAAGAAGGCATATCCCACAAAAGTCAGCTCCCTGAAGGGGAAGCTGCTCAAACACCGTTTCCATGGTTGCAGCTGTAACAATATTTTTTACTGAACTAAGCATTGCTAATTTTAGACACAGATTATCTGGAAAGCAAGGAAGAAATAGATGAAAGGCAATTTTTACCTGAGCCACACTGAGCCTCTGAGAACCTTTACTGAGAAAGAGATGCTGCTAGAAAAAGCAACTACGTAACTCCAAAGCCTTGGGGACATTTGTCAACTGCTCTCCATCAGCCCCTGGAAGAAGGAAGGAGGTACCATTTTTCTAATTTAGGAAGAAATTGAAACTCACTGGTGAAATGATTTTATTCAAATTATCACAGATTGTATAAGAAAGCAGAATATCACCCCAGCAACCTTAATTCCCCGCCTGGCCTCTGGTCCCAGTTCCTTCTGTTAATGGTATGATATCTGCTTAGAGAGCTAAGCTATTTTGGATGCTGGTTTCAGTAAGCTGTCTCATAAAGAGATTCCCTTAACCACTTCCCCCCAAAAAATCTGCATTAAATGAACTGGAGGTAATGTCTGCAACAGGCCACCTTGATTTTGAACAAGACATTAAGGTAAACAATAGCTATAGATAGACTCTGTCCCATTCATAAAGAGTCAGAGATTGCTTGAATAAGTGACTTAATATAGCTACAAAGGAGTCATAGAAAGGCAGATACACTCCTTATGATTTTAGCTGCTGCATCCTCCACAGGCAACAAACCTTCAGGCAACAAGAATTTTTCAAACCGCATTTGGAGATGTCCAGATATCAGAGTGGGGTACAAAAATAGTCCCTGCATGATCTCTAAATGAGGAGGAATGGGGCTTAGACAGCCACATCAGGCCCCAGTGGGTGTGGTTTAGTTTCTTTAGCAGAAAGTGAAAGCAAACATGTAGGGATTGCTGTTATGGCCTAGGAGAAGTCCTGATGGGTTTTCAGGCCCAGGTCCCCCAGGCTCACTCTCTTGGGGTTGGTGGTTGAAACTCTGAGGGTGAGATGTAGTCAAGGAAGGACTTCGGCAAATTTCAGGATATTCTGTTTTCTCTTCCTTCACGAATCCTTCCTTCAGACCCTCATTCATACTAAGGAATAGGAAACTAATAAAAGTAGTATTAACATGCAGGGAATTTTTCTTACGAATCTAAGCCAGAAGCTAAAGAGAACTATTGGTGATCGCAGCACCATGGGAGGAAAAAAAAACTTTTTGAAAACTATTCTAAGACACAGACTGACTTCTGTAGCAGGAAACCTGACAGGCTATTGGGAGAGATGGAAAAAGAGAGACTGTCAGAAGCTGCCCTCTCCCAGGGATCTCTCATGATCCAGGGAAATTCTGATCTGAGATTCCTATGGAATTCCACAAGATCACCCCAGAGTTGAATTAGATTCAATAAAACAAGGCTGGAGAATATTCAAATGTAATGTCTAGGCTGGCCTTTTCCCTGAATGCATTTATTCCCCCAATTTTTTCTTGTTCCAGGGTGTCATATAATGCCACAGATGGGGATCAGATATCCAGCTCAGAGAGTGGTAGAGTCCAAGGAAAAATTCTTCCTGGAGGAAACAATTTCTGAGTTGAGGCTTAAAGAATTAAATTGTTGATTCTTTAACAGGTTAATATGGGGAGAAAGGAAAGAGAAAATATTCCAGGAAAAAGGACTATCAAAAACTAGGGTATGGGTGTTTTATTTATTTTATGTTTAAATACTATTTAGATATAAAAAAGAATGAAATCTTGCCATTTGTGAGGATGAAACTTGAGGGCATAATGCTAAGTTAAATAAGTCAGAAAGAGATACCACATATTCTCACTTACATGTGGAATTAGAATTATAAAAGCAAGCTCATAGATACAGAGAAGAGATTGTCAATTGCCTAAGGTGGGGAGGTGAAGTATGGGGTGGGGTAGAGATGAGTAAAATGGCAAATGATGTCAAAAGGTGCAAATGTCCAGTTATAAAATAAGTCATGAGGAGGTAATGTATAGCATGGTGACCATGGTGAACAATATTGTATTGAATATTTGAAAGTTTCTAACAGAGTAGATCTTAAAAGTCCTCATCACACACACATCAACTGTTTGTAAACTATAGAAAGTGAAAGTTGCTCAGTTGAGTCCGACTCTTTTTGATCCAAAGACTATACAGTCCATGAGATTCTCCAGGCTGGAATATTAGAGTGGGTAGCCTTTCCCTTCTCCAGGAGCTCTTCCCAACCCAGGGATGGAACCTAGGTCTCCTGATATTGCAGGTGGATTCTTTACCAGCTGAGCCATCAGGGAAGCCCTTTTAAACTGTATGCAGTGTTGAATGTTAATTAGACTTATTGTGGCTATCATTTTGAAATATAAAAATATTCTATCACTACTTTGTATACATGGAACTAATATAATGTTATATTTCAATTAAACCTCAATTAAGGAAAACAAAACAACAAAAACTAGGGTATGGAAAACAGTGTGGGAGGGAGCCTTAAAGGTTTCTTCAAGGTGTCCAAGCCTGAAGCATAGCTGGCTCGTATGGCGTGTGGTGTGCCCTGCAGAGGAACTAGGATAATGTCTATAGGAAGCAGGAACCACTGGGAATTGTAAGCAAGAGGATATCATGATAGCTTTAACATGATAGCTAACATGATAGCTACAGAGAAAACTGTAGTGTAGAGAATAAATTTGAGGCAGCAAATCTGGGAGCAAGTCACTGTCATAGACACCTTCTTTTCATGTCTCATTGCTTCCTTTACTGTCTTTTTATTGTTTAGCTTTTGTTGTTTTAACACATACAATTTTTAAATAAAATGGAAAAATGATTACTATAAAATGTTGGTAAGTTAAAAAGTAGGATAAAAAATTTGAGGCACAGTTTGATCTCAACCATGTACATACGCAAATAAAAATTATTGGAAGGTGCATTTCTGCTCATGGAGGCAGCCAGGAAAGCATTGTTGAAGTCTTTCCCCCTTGTCCACTGCTGTCATGTCTAAGTGAGAGTTTCCCAAAGAGCCCGAAAAGCTGCGGAAGCTCTTCATCGGAGGACTGAGCTTTGAAACAACCGATGAGAGTCTGAGGAGCCGTTTTGAGCAATGGAGAACACTCACAGACTGCGTGGTAATGAGGGATCCAAACACCAAGCACTCCAGAGGCTTCGGGTTTGTCACACATGCCTGGTGGAGAAGGTGAATACAGCCATGAATGCAAAGCCTCACAAGGTGGACAGAAGAGTCGTGGAAACAAAGAGGCCTGTCTCAAGATTCCCAAAGACCTGGTGCCCACTTAACTGTGAAAAAGAGTTTTATTGGTGGCATTAAAGAAGACATGAAGAACATCACCTGAGAGATTATTTTGAAGAGTATAGGAAAATTGAAGTGATAGAAATCATGACTGACTGAGGCTGTGGCAAATAGAGAGCCTTTGCTTTTGCAACCTTTGATGACTCTGACTCTGTAGACAAGACTGTTATTCAGAAAATACCACACTGTGAATGGCCACAACTGTGAAGTGAGAAAAGCCCTGTCTAAGCGAGAGATGGCTAGTGATTCACCCAGCCAGAGAGGCTGAAGTGGTTCTGGAAACCTCGGTGGTGGTCGTGGAGGTGTTTTCGGTGGGAATGACAACTTTGGTTGTGGAGGAAACTTCAGTGGGCGAGATGGCTTTGGTGGCAGCCATGATGGTGGTGGACATGGTGACAGTGGGGGTGGTTACGATGGATTTGGTAATGATGGAAGCAATTATGGAGGTGGCAGAAGCTACAATGATTTTAGCAATTACAGCAATCAGTCTTCCAGTTTTGGACCCATGAAAGGAGGGAACTTTGGAGGCAGAAGTTCTGGCCCCTACGGTGGTGAAGGCCAATGCTTTGCCAAACCACGAAACCAGGGTGGCTATGGTGGCTCCAGCAGGAGCAGTAGCTATGGCAGTGGCTGAAGGTTTTAATTACTGCTCGGAAACAAAGCTTAGCTGGAGAGGAGGGTCAGAGAAGTGACAGGGAAGCTACAGGTTACAACAGATTCGTGAACTCAGCCAACAGTGGTAGCAGGGCCTAGCTGCTGCAAAGAAGATGTGTTTTAGACAATACTTGGGTTTGGGCAAAAAACTTGAGGACTGTATTTGTGACTAATTGTATAACAGGTTATTTTAGTTTCTGTTCTGTGAAAAGTGTAAAGCATTCCAACAAAGGGTTTTAATGTAGTTTTTTTTTTTTTTTTTGCACCCTTGTTGTTGATTGTTAAATGTAATAGTCTGATCATGATGCTGAATAAATGTCTTTTTTTTAAATTTTTTTTTTTAGTGTGCTGTATAAAGTTAGTCTACTCTGAAACCATTTTGGTAAACTACCCCAACAGTGTAATGTTAGAATTCCTTCAGGGTGACGCCAAGTTCCATTTGAAGTTTATTTACAACCAGCTTTGGTGGAGAAGCTATTGTCTTCAGAACATTGGTGTAGCTGAACTGAGAGTTACTGTATTGAGACTTGGAGTTCACCATTAAAAGGGTCACCCATGCAAAGTCATGGAGTTTTTTTTTTTTTTTTTTTTTAGGTTATTAATGATTGTTGGCACATCCTATGAAACATATCTAAACTGAATTATGGTACCAGATAAAGTTCTAGATGGGAATGAAGCTTGGGTATCATCCATTATAATGTGTACTCAATAAAAGATTTAATACCCTCTTTAAAAAATTATTGGATGGAAAAGCATCAAACTTTAATCAGGGGCTAAGCATTTATCTTAAGAAAATATTCAGCTGGATACAGGGGGCTATGTTTAAGAATGTTCACTTTTATTATAATGAAAAAGTAGAAGCAAATTAAATATTTATTAATAAGACAACTCCAATATACTACAATAAATCTAAAATCTATACATATATACATTTTATTGTATGCTAATAATGTGAAAATATACAATAAATATAGATAAATGCAAAAGGAAGCTTCCAAAAAATTATAGAACATGATCTAAAATTTATGTATTTATAGGTGTATATTGGAGTATGTACATGTGTGTTGTTGTGGGAAGTATTTATATATTATTGTAAGTAAGAGCATAAGCTCAAATCGCAAACAATAGCAATGCACCAATGAGTAAGTTTTCTATCCCTTCTGTTCCTCAGTTTCTTTATTCCTAAAATAAGGCTAATAACAACAATAGCAATACCTTCTTCAGAGGTTTATTATGATGATTAAATAAATTAATATATATAAAGTACATAAGAAGTGCCTAGCATTTTCTTATGCTAATAATTACTGTCATTAGTTATGCAATAAAAAATGTGAGGGAAAAATGCATGCTAAAATATTTTCAACATTCAGTCTCGAGTGATTTGTATGCATTTTATTTCAAGTTACAAGTATTTTATAAAAGCCTTGGGTTAACTAATGTTCAAGGGGAAAATGGAGTGGTCTATAGGGCCATTTAGTAAAAAAGGCTTCTAAAGTAGGAATACAGATGCTGGTTTGTGAAGTCCCACCTCTAACTCACTCCATGAGTGTAATCTTGGACATTACATAGGACAGACCTCTCTGAGTCTGAGCTTTCCCATCCACTGGAAGTGAATAACCATGCTCTTCCAACTATCTTATAGTATTCCTGGAAGATAATATATGGAATAATTCCTGGAAGATAAGACAATGAATGTGAAAGTTCACTGTGAGTTATAAAATCCAGTAACATGCAAGGATTTCTTAATAAAGGAATTTCTTCACTGATTCTATTTCTCATTTCTCTGCCTGCAAACTGCAAGCCTCCCCAATGCAGGGGTCATGCTTACCGATTAGGTAATTACTGTAGAGTTTGCAGCCTTTAAAAAAGCAAAGGACTGTTTGGGATACATCATAGTTTTGCGAATCAGCAGCTTTGGATTATTCAGGGAAAGTCCATATTATTTTGGGTTATCCTGTCATTTACTTCCCTGCGTCTCTTTCCTGTTGCCTTCCTTTGCTTATTTTATTACTCATTAGTAGCTGGTTGTGAGGTAAAAAGGAAACTATAGAGGAATGAAGCACAAGCCATAACACAATGCAACATTTTAGTGAAAATAGCATCAGTGAGGGAAGATGCTGCAACTTGCTGTGTTTTTATGAAGGAGATCCAGTTAATCTGGGACTTTTTGTTGGTTCTTGATATGACGCTGGGGCAAAGTGCATGCAACCTTCCACCCACTCAAAGATGTGGTGTTGCTGCTGAAGGCTGAAGAAACTCAGTCTTAAGAATGAATGAGATTTCAGGTTTGGTTATAATTCTCATGGCTATGGTTGGAGTTGAAAACATCTTCTCCCAGAAGAGTGGAAATACCCTCAGTCCCTGCTGACATTCCATTATATATCACACCTGAGAGCTTATAAACCTGGTTAGAGTTGCATAACCACCTTTCCATGACAGAAGGCTCTTCCTATATCTGACTTGAGGAAAATATGGATTCCTATCCTGGAAGGATAGGAAAGAACTCCAGGGACTTGTATCCCTTCAAGACATTCTCTCTTGTCCTCACCTCCATCATCAACTCCCTTCTCTTTGACTGGTTTTCCTTAAGCCCCATGGCAACAAGCATCACGGTAATTTTTAAAAATAGTTTAAGCCTTATAACCAGAGGAGAGGGTTCTTGCCTTTCTGAAAAAATAATTCTTTTTTGGAGGGACCTTTGTTAGTCAGTATGGTTGTTGGCCTTCAAAGAACTGTGACTTTAAGATATGTCCTATCTTCTCCATGGTTTTACTAATGCATGTGTCATAAAAGTGTGTGATACATATGTAAATAGATACATATAAATGATTAAAGAAAAAAAATTTAGCCAGAAAACAGGAGGAGAGACTTTAGCCTCACTTGCTTTCCATGAGGGGCTGGGAAAATTTCTGAGTGAGACACGGAATTCTGTCTCTTCCTATTTTCTTGACTAATGGCAGGAAATACAGAAACATATTGAAGTCCTATCTGACGATTATCAATACTGGTTTCATCTGTGTATTTTAAAATTTATATTAGACATTTTATAAAAATTCTTCGATGGATGAAACTGGAGCCCATTATACAGAGGGAAGTCAGAAAGATAAAGACCATTACAGTATACTAACACATATATGTGGAATTTAGAAAGATGGTAACAATAACCCTACATGTAAAACAAAAAAAGAGACTCAGATGTATAGAACAGACTTGTGGACTCTGTGGGAGAAGGCGAGGGTGGGATGTTTCAAGAGAACAGCATCGAAACATGTATATTATCTAGGGTGAAACAGATCACCAGCCCAGGTTGGATGCATGAGACAAGTGCTCGGGCCTGGTGCACTGGGAAGACCCAGAGGGATCGGGTGGAGAGGGAGGTGGGGGGGGGAGACCGGGATGGGGAATACATGTAAATCCATGGCTAATTCATTTCAATGTATGACAAAAACTACTGCAATGATGTAAAGTAATTAGCCTCCAACTAATAAAAATAAATGGAAAAAAATAAATAAATAAATGGGAAAAAAAATTTCTTCCAAAGCTCAAGATCAGTAATTCTTAACTAATTCTGATGTTGAATGTATAAAAGTGTCATTTAAATAAACTCATTCAGAAAAGTGCCTGAGCCAGCTGAGTGCAGCTAACACTTAAACTTCTGTGCTCACAGAAGACAGTATGAATGACACCTGGACCTGTACAACATGACAGCCTTGTGTGTGTTGGGGAGGTGGATGTATTTGCAGATATGGTAAAACTGCAAGTTGCCTACCCAATGTCCATTTCGTCTTTTTTCCCTACGAATAACATGCTGGTTTTCCTTCTGGGTTATAGAATGTCCAGCTAAAAAGAAACGTTTGCCTGGTAGCTTGATGTCAGTGGGATATTAACAAAAGTTACTGGTAGAGTATCTAGGAAAACTCCATTGCTCTCCATTCTTTCTTCTTTCCTGGATATGGGTATGATAGCTGGGACTCCAGCAGCCAATCTCAATGCGAAAAGACATGGGAGTGATGGTAGACGAGAAAGATAGGAAGTACTTGGGTCCTGAAGACCCTGGAATGAGGTGATTATACCTGCCTTAAACTGCCCAATCTCTATAACATTTTTAAAAGTGAAATCTGCTTTTTTATATAAGGCCATAGATGGTTTGGATTTTCTCATTTATGTACCTAGTTAAAGAGTGACCCTTACAGAACAGGTGTTGGGCAGGAGGTTTGGATGGAAAAGCAGCACAGTTCAGAAAGATCCTCACAAGGTTAAATTCTCTGATACTTCTGGAATAGTTATGTGACAAGCCTGCCAGATATGAATGATATCCTAGGTTCCTTGAGAGTCAGGCATAGAGGGAAGGCAGAAATAGAACTTGGGTATCCTGGCCACTGCTTTCTCTATGAGCTCCACACTCAGGTATAAAACCAAGTTGACACTGTGAAATTATAAAAGTGATTTTTGGTGCTTCCCAGCCTTAGTACTGGTCCAAGAACTATAGGGCATGTGTTATGGGACAGTAAGAATAAAAAAAGTATGTTCTTAGAGCCAGGTACATGGGGTTCAAACTTTCATTCTTCCATCTACTAACTGTATGGCTTTGGACAGTTATTAACCTCTCTGAGGCATTTTCCATGTCTGAATATGGAGATAATAAAAGCTTTCACTGGGTTTCTAAGTGGACAAAAAGTCTAGATTTTATGAACATCTGAGGTGAGACTTTGGACTGCTCTGAGGACAGTAAGTGAGCCAGGAGCAAGGAGAACCAGTTATTGAGAACACAGAGTCCAAAGAGCAAGTCAGAGAGAAGTTAAAAGCCCAATGTTCTGGGGCCACTTTTGTGTGTTAAGCTATAAACACATAAACTCAATACAATGGAAAAGCCAGACCATTAGACTCCAGGATCTAGTCATATCACAAATTAGAGCACTCTTCTCCCATAGAGAGAAAGCAGTGAGAGATGGTGGGGAGGAGGGGGAGCTATTTTCTCACCCTTCTGAGAATTCTGAGAGGTCAATAGTTCTTATTTTATGGGACGAAGCAGAAAAGCAAGAAAAGCTAGATAGTTGTTTGCCCTACATCTGGCTTTCAGGGTTGGAATGAGGATTAGGTTATATAATCAAGAATAGTTTCTAAAAAGCCATGCATTTTTATAACACAAAAATGTTGAAAAGCAATTTGACTGTAGCAAAAATAGAGGACAGCATCATTGTCTTACGGGCTGTGTTGTCACTTGACTCCACTTCATCGAGGAACAATCCACTGTCCTTTCTCATAGCCTAGTTTCATCTTGAGAGCTGAACAAGGGCAAAGGAAGAGAAAAGCAGGGGAAGTGAGAAGAATGGAAAGGCTGTAGGCTGGCTTCTTCAGGTTCACCTCTTAATCTCCTGTGTGGATGCTCATGGTTGGGAAGAAAATAAAAAGCAATGAAGGCCACTGATTTACCTTAATCTTAAATCTTATAGCAGAAAAGCTTTCAGAGGGAAAAAAGAAAGACTTAAATGAAATCTCTTGCCAAAAAGAGTTGCACTGAAATTTGAAAATACAACTTATGGCTAGTAGTATATTTGGGGTTATAGCAAGATTCCTGAGATACAAATGCATTCATTTTATCTTCCAGCATCTCATGTTCATGTAAATGGCTTAGGGCACATATTTGCAAATTCTCATGGAAAAAAGTCACATTCCAAAATACACACAAATTATAGTATGAAACTGTTTTTTAAGGGAAAACGATCAAGCATTCCAGTTTTAACATGGAAATGAGATAAAAAAATATTTGGAGAATAAAGTGCATTCCTGAATAATTAGATTAGGTCTTAAAAATACTTGAAACTAAAAAAAAATAAAAATCCAAGCTGATCTCAAGAGTTTATCAACATAGGATGATATAGGGAGCTTCAGTTGGAAACATTAAAGACTAATAGGATTTGAAATGTAAATCCCTGGGATTTTTGTGCACTGCTTGGGTTGTTAGTATTTTAGTGGGAACAAAAAGTACAGCTTCAAATTTATTTAACATTCCTAAAACATTTGTTTGTGGCCTACTACAGACCAAGCACATGGTGAATACTGAGGACACAATATCTCTTTGTTATGTTTATTGCAGCCACAGAGGGAATAATATTAAGCAAGATTCTGAAGAGGTGAAAGCATAAAGAGGCCAGATTATTCACATCAGCCTTAGATGTAGCCCCATAGGGAGGGTGCCTACCCAGAAAACATAGGAAGTGGCTATCAGAACAATAGCAAAGGCAACAACAGCACCCAGTGGAGTACGGGAAGTACTGTGTATCCAAGAGCCCTAGACAACAGGCCTAGCACACTTATAACTTCTAGAGTTGATTTCAGCCTCAAATTAATTTTAATTCTTATGTAGGATAAGTACAAACCTGTACAAATATAATTTGAATAAGCACATACAAGTACAAACTTGAAAGGAGAAATAATTATTTTTGATGTGATATATAAATGTAATGGAATATTATTCAGGCTTAAAGAAGAAGGAAATTCTGCCATTTTCAATAAATGGATGAGCCTAGAGAACGTTATGACAAATGAAATAAGCTAGTCACAGAAAGACAAATATGGCAAAATTCTACTTATATGAGGTATCTAAAATAGTCAAACTTATAGAAGCAGAGAATAGAATGATGGTTGCCAGGGACTGTGGTGGAGTTTGGCAGAAACGAGGACTCTTTCAATGAGTTTTAGAGATTAGGTTACAGCATCACCGACTCAATGGACATGAGTTTGAGTAAGCTCTGGGAGTTGGTGATAGACTGGGAGGCCTGGAGTGCTGGAGTCCATGGGGTCACAAAGAGTCAGACATGACTGAGTGACTGAACTGAACTGAACTATGCAAGATGAATGAGTTATAGAGAACTTCTGTGCAACCTAATATTATTGCTAACATTGTGGTATTGTGCATTTTATATTACAGGATACATATCACCTTAAGTATTCTTAACATATACACATACATACACAAGAACACAAGGAAAATTTTAGAGATGATGGATATGTAGGTTGCTTGTGGTGATGGTATCATGGGTGTATGCATTTGCCCAAACACATCGAGATGTATATATCAAATGTGTGCAAATGAATTACTTTTGTCCTGGAAAAAGAATGATTTCCAAATTGTGAAGTTGTTGGAGCACTGAAAGCTGATTATTAGGAGGCACTCACCTGTACTAATACTCTTAAATATGATGAATAGGAAGATCTGTCAAAGCTTTCAGGCTGTCTGCCTCTGTAGATTTCTGTATTCCTACTTCTCTTTTTCACTGTATACTTGCCTCTGTGGATTTCCCTTTGTGGTGTCCTTCTGTCATATATTCTCTTTCCCTAAGTAGTATCTCTCTATATAGATAGATATATGCATATAGATATAGACAGAATATATATAAAAATGCATTTTATGTTATACAGAAATAAAAATATATTCTGTATTACTAGAATAGTATAGTTTCTTACATATTATATATTTTATAGTTCTTGATTCATTTTATTGACTATGCCAAAGACTTTGACTGTGTGGATCTCAATAAACTGTGGAAAATTCTTCAAGAGATGGGAACACTAGACCACCTGACCTGCCTCTTGAGAAATCTGTATGCAGGTCAGGAAGCAACTGTTAGAACTGGACATGGAACAACAGACGGGTTTCAAATAGGAAAAGGAGTACGTCAAGGCTGTATATTGTCACCCTGTTTATTTAACTTATATGCAGAGTACATCATGAGAAATGCTGGGTGGAAGAAGCACAGGCTGAAATCAAGATTGCCAGGAGAAATAATAACCTCAGATATGCAGTTGACACCACCCATATGGCAGAAAATGAAGAAGAACTAAAGAGCCTCTTGATGAAAGTGAAGGAAGAGAGTGAAAAAGTTGGCTTAAAGCTCAACATTCATAAAACTAAGATCATGGCATCCGGTCCCATCACTTCATGGCAAATAGATGAGGAAACAGTGGCTGACTTTGTTTTTCTGGGCTCCAAAATCACTGCAGATGGTGACTGCAGCCTTGAAATTAAAAGATGCTTACTCCTTGGAAGGAAAGTTATGACTAACCTAGACAGCATATTAAAAAGCAGAGACATTCCTTTGTCAACAAAGGTCTGTCTAGTCAAGGCTATGGTTCTTCCAGTGGTCATATACAGATGTGAGAGTTATACTATAATGAAAGCTGAGCACCAAAGAATTGATGCTTTTGAACTGTGGTGTTGGAGAAGACTTGAGAATCCCTTGGACTGCGAGGAGATCCAACCAGTCCATCCTAAAGGAGATCAGTCCTGGGTGTTCTTTGGTAGGACTGATGTTGAAGCTGAAACTCCAATACTTTGGCCATGTGATGTGAAGAACTGACTCCTTTGAAAAGACCCTGATGCTGGGAAAGATGGAGGGCAGGAGGAGAAGGGGATGACAGAGGATGAGATAGTTGGATGGCATCACTGACTCCATGGACATGGGTTTGGGTGGACTCTTGGAGTTGGTGATGGACAGGGAGGCCTGGCATGATGTGGTTCATGGGGTCACAGAGTCGGACATGACTGAGTGACTGAACTGAACTGAGTCATTTAAAGATTTTTAAAGATAAATTAAATTGTTTAAGTTTCTACTTAATTAAAACAATGACAACAACAGCAACAAAGAAACAAATTGTCATCTGTCTAACATCTAGTTCATTGCATGTGTGCAGGCACTTGCACATATATGTATGATTGTGGGGGTAGGTAAAGATTAAAGGTAGGACAAAGACTTAGAATAGAAAACACATTCTTCATTTCTGTTTAAGAAGAATGAAACAGGTTATGCCTCACTCATTCACTGTAGCTCTAAATAAAGAATAGAAAAATGAAAAATATTATATTTATAATACTGCAGACTGAAGTATCTTATTGATTCATTATATTAACTCTTTCTTACTAAGAGTTGGTTCTAATGATTTAGTTGACTTTTCTCCAGAAAGAGAAATAAATGTTTCTGTCACCTTCATAAACTACCTAGAAGTTAGATTTTCTGAAACTTTTTATTAATTAATTCCAAAGCAATCTTGAGAAAGAACAAACCTGGGAAGTATCACACATCCTGATTTTGAACTGTATTATAAAGCTACAGTAATTAAAGCAGTATGGTATTGGCATAAAAGCACACATAGATAAATGGAACAGAATAAAGAGTCCTGAAATAATTCTGTGGTCAATTAATTTACAACAAATGAGCCAAGAATATAGCATGGAAAAAAGACAGTCTCTTCAATAAATAGTGTTTGAAAAATTGGACAGTTCAGTTCAGTTCTGTTCAGTCACTCAGTCGTGTCTGACTCTTTGCAACCCCATGAATCGCAGCACGCCAGGCCTCCCTGCCCATCACCAGCTCCTGGAGTTTACTCAAACCCATGTCCATCAAGTCAGTGATGCCAGGCTTCAGCAATACATGAAAAATTGGACAGTCACATTCAAAAGAATGAAACTGTACTACTATCTTATGTCATGCCCCAAAATGAACTCAACATGAATGAAAGGCTTGAATGTAAGAAACTGAAACCATACAACCACTGAAAACATGGGCGGTAAGCTCCTTGATGTAGGTTTTGCAGATGATTTCTTGAACTTGACACCAAAAGGAAAAGCAACAAAAGCAAAACTAAACAGCTGGGACTACATCAAACTAAAAAGTTTCTGTACAGCAAAGGCAACTATTAACAAAATGAAAAGACAGGCTACTGAATGGAAAAAATATTTGCAAATCATATATCTGATAGGGAGTTAATATCCAAAATACATAGAGAACTCATACAACTCACTAGCAAAAAAAAAAAAAAAAGAAAAAAAAATCCGATTAAAACTGGGCAGAGAATCTAACCAGACATCTCTCCAAAGAGGACATACAGATGGCCACAAAGCATGTGAAAACATGCTCAACATTATTAATAATCAGAGTAAAACAAATTAAAACACTAAAGGTGCTCAACATCACCAATCATTAGGAAAATACAAATCAAAATCATATCACTTCACACCTGTTAGAAAGGCTGTTATAGACAATAAATAATAAGTGTTGGCAAGGATGTAGAGAAAAATGAACACTTGTACATTGTTGGTAGGAATGTAAATTAGTGCAGTCACTATGGAAAACAGTACGGAGATTCTTTAAAATATTAAAAATAGAAATATATGATATACAATTCCATTTCTGGGTAATTTTTCAAGGAAAACCAGAACACTAATTTGAAAAGATATATGCATTGCAGTATTAATACAATAGCCAAGACATGGAAATAACTTAAGTGTTCACTAATGGATGAATGGATAAAGAAGATGTGATACACACACATGAATATTACTCCGCCATAAAAAAAGAATGAAATTTTTCCATTTGTGACAACCTGAATGGACCTTGAAGGCATTATGCTAAGTGAAATAAGTCAGAGAAAGACAAATACAATATGATCTCTCTTATATAAAGAATTTAAAAAACAAAAACAACTTATAAACAAACAAGCCAAGTTCATAGATACAGAAAACAGACTGGTAGTTGCAGGAGATTGAAGTGGGACAAAGGCATACAACTTTTTTAAAAATTTTAAATAAATAGAATAAAAATTTTAAAATAAAGTAATAAAATTATATTATGCATTTATAGAATATATGACTGGGTTCGCTTGCTCTGTCTTTCAATTTTAAAAATAAACATAAGACTGATTGGAAGAGTGTGAACAGGAAGAGCCTTTTTTTCCAGTTATTGGAAATACTTATTATAAAGCCTTGTGAAACAAAATCTGAATTATACTTCAATCAGATTTCAATGTTTTCTTTCTGAGGAGAGCATCTGGAAAATAATTTGGCTTCATTTATTACAATAAGGTGCCTTTTGTGAATTATTTAAAATTACATTTCACAAGTGTTAAAAAGGATAACAAAGTTATCAGCACCTGAAGTTGCTTGTAGTCATCAAGTGAGGGAGATTCATTCTTAAAGGAAACATCCATATCAACTATCAAGATGAGACTGTATCTGAATGATATAAATAACTCTTTTCTGGTCTATTTTGGCAAAACCTTCAATAGTTATTTATATAACTGGCTGTCAAAATCCTGTTTTTGGTTGCAAACAGATTGAATCAGATCAGGGGCAGGATAGGAGTCTACATCCCCACATGGCATGTCACTTCCCTATCTCAAAACGCTCAAGACTTTCCCATTGCTAATGTGTAGTGATCAGACTTCTTACTTGTATGATCTGGGCTCCAACCAGCTTCTCTCTCATTTCTCTTCTCAAGCTTGTTTTCAAGCAGCTTCAAATATGTCATGTTCTCTTTCTCTCATCCCCCAGTCTTTGATCTAGATTTTCTTCTTGATGTAATGTCTCTTTACCCCTTCTCTCATCTTGTGCCTGTTGTCTGGCTTAATCTTCTTGCATCAGTTTAAATGTCACTTCCTTCAGGATGTCTTCTGTCATACCCAATGTTCATGTCAGTTTTTCCCTAAATGCTCCAACACCCAACACACCCAACATTTCCCCTACACAGCACTTTCACACCGTTGTGATTGCCATCTCCTTGCCTGCATGTCCTGATGAATGAGAGGCACTGTGATTGTGAAAGAAGTGGACAGATGGAGTGTTAAGGAAGGCTAAGTAGAGAAGTTTGACCCAAAATATAGTGTATTGGGTAGATACTTTAGTGGTACTAGCTAAGGGCTGCAGGTTGCTGTTGCTGAGACAAGCAATGCCCATGGACAGGGGTCTGGTTTTGTGTTTCAAGTAACTCATATGGGAATTAACATTCAGAACACAGACTCTGATCCTCGGGAAGGTTGCCCAATGTAAGGGAAAAGTCTAGCCCTAGAGGAATCTGCCTGGGTCAAGATATTAAACTAAGGTAGGGATCCAATTACTAGAATTGGTATTTAACACAAATGTTTGGGCATTCAGAACAGAGTGAGAACACAGCTATTAGGCCTGCGACACAAGGTCAGAACGGAGCTAGAGCAAGACCAGTGATACAGAGCTTGGGAATCCTATACTTCCTGAAATTGATGAAAATAATTGGCTCTAGAGCCAGGGGAAAGCTAGGCCTGAAGATGAACGTGAAAGGATACCATAATCGGAATAATTTGAGGACAAGGACCAAGGAATTCATTATACCTGTTAAGGGAATTCAATCAAGAGGAAGGCCAAACTGACTTGAAGCCAGGCTGCACCTTCACACAGACAATCCACTTCAGTGCTGACAAGGGAAGCAAGGCAAGAACAGACTCCCAAGTCTGCAATGTGCACAGTATTTATTATTTCCTCTGAAGATTGTCTACTTATTCTAGAAAAATTTTTCAAAAAACTTTTGTCCTTTTCATGCCTGTCTGATGGTGCACTTGCCAAATGACATTTGTAAGGTGCATTCTATGTCTGATTTTGTCTGAGTCATCACACTTTTAGGAGAGATAGTCCGTGGTCAAAGAATTTCAGAGAAGAATTTGTTCATGATATTTCACTAGATGCCATCCTGGTATTTACCATTTTTGTCAAGCCTCCAATAAAAAGCTCTCTGGATAAGCCAGAAAGGAATCATTTTAACTGAGATCAACCAGAAAAGATCTTAGTCTTTAGACAAAATAAGGTCAAGCCACCAAAAATAGTGTCAAATATGTAATAGGATTAAGGAATTCATCATGATAACCTTATGGAGAGTTTCATCCAGAAATCAATACTTCCTAACTTTGTATTTAAGTCCTGGAATTGGAGCTAATTCAAACTTCACAAATTTTTCCTTCATGTTGATATATATATAACATAAAGCTAAAGGAAGGGGACTTAACAGTAGTGAGTCAATGCATTCTCAGAGACTGGGACCGTTGAATTACTTGATTTAAGAATTCCAAAAGCATTTTCCACTCTACCAGCAGCTGTGTTGGCAACTGTTGTTTTTTTTTTTTTTTTTTTTTTTAAGTGAGCAGGAAAAGGCTATATAGTGAAAGGGGTTAGTAGGCTTTTTGTTGTTTGTTTTGCTTGCAAACAGCCTTCATTATTCTGCTGAGGCCTGTAGAAATATCTCCCTATTTCAATAAACCCTGAACTTTCTTAGAGTAGGGACTGCATTTCACTTATCTTCTTATCTCTTGTGTGACCCCAAGAGCAGGTATCCAATAAATATTTGTTGAACAATAGAATGAATGAATGAATGAACTGAATGAATCAGTTTGCTCATGATAATTCCCCAAGAAGCACTGTTAGGAAGGTATTCCCTTTCCTACATGAGGAGGAAAGGATAAATTGGCCTAGCTGACTTGCTAAAAGCAGAACCACTCAGAAACAGGTCCACCAAGAGGAACACTGGTCCAAGCAGCTTAAGGAGAAATTAACTAGCTATGAGGGAACTGCTCTGTGTGACACCTCCCCAAACACCTTCACTCTTCTCTTTACAGTTGCCCAGAATACTCCTCTGCACTTACCATAGCCTTTTCTCATTTCAAACTTAGAGGTATCAGGCCTTTGCTGCTGCTGCTAAGTCATGTCAGTCGTGTCCGACTCTGTGCAACCCCATAGACGGCAGCCCATCAGGCCTCCCATCCCTGGGATTCTCCAGCCAAGAACACTGGAGTGGGTTGCCATTTCCTTCTCCAATGCATGAAAGTGAAAAGTGAAAGTGAAGTCGCTCAGTCATGTCCGACTCTTAGCGACCCCATGGACTGCAGCCTACCAGGCTCCTCTGTCCACAGGATTTTCCAGGCAAGAGTACTGGAGTGGGGTGCCATTGCCTTCTCTGATCAGGCCTTTAGAGATAGTGAAATGAGAACAGAAAAGAAAGACACTTCTTGAGACGAAGCCTGTACCTACAGGTAGCATGCTGCTTTACTTAAACTTGTCTTGTCTAATGCTCAACTGATCATAAAAAAAATGGGACAAGTGCTCGGACCTGGTGCACTGGGAAGACCCAGAGGGATCGGGTGGAGAGGGAGGTGGGAGGGGGGATCGGGATGGGGAATACATGTAAATCCATGGCTAATTCATGTCAATGTATGACAAAAACCACTACAATATTGTAAAGTAATTAGTCTCCAACTAATTAAAAAAAAAAAGGGCATTAGTGCTCTTTCCATTAGGCAGATAGAGGAAACTGAAGTGTAGACAGGATAGGTAACTTGCCTACAGTTGCACAGCTAACCAATGGGGGTTCTGATTCCAGAGTCCTCATCTTTAGTCCCTACTGAGAAATGTGGATGTCTTCACAATTTTGCCTCATCTCAGAACCATCACCTCATCACTTTTTTGCCAGAAGGGGAAAATTAGTTTCTGAATAGACAGCACTTTAGAAAATTCATCTCAGTTGTTTCACTGAACCCTCCTGCTATTCTGAAGGCATGTAAAGTCAAGTGCGCAGGGCAGAGTTAGGGCAAATGGGAATTCGGAGGTGATCTTGAAGCATTTTCAAACCTTCTAGGGCTGAATTAACAGACGTGTCAATGGGCGGGAAAGCTGAACTTGGGGAAGGCAGAGTGCCTGCCAGCTTTCACCTCCCTGTCTTTTCACTGTCACAGACCTTTTTGCAGCCAGGCATTTTTAGCTCCAGTGGCCTCCATGTGTCACAGGGTCTTCATCTGCCTGACCATAATGAGCAATTTGCTCTAATCTATGAATAGAAATTGGAATTAATTCACTTTAGTAGTATTTCGAGAAGGGAGATGCTTAAATAAGCTGTTTGGTGTCCTCTACATTACTATTGAAGGTTAATCACTCCCCAATAAGCATACTTCAGTTCCAAACTATGTTCTTGAGAAAATAGATTAATTAAACCACAAGTGGCAATTGCTTGTAGTTTAGTCGGCTTCTAGCGGTAGCAGTGATACCAAGTAATATTTTTTTCTAAGTTAACCAGCTCTTAAATTTCTGTTTTCAAATGAATGTGCTATCTATTGTTTCTGCTAATTTTGTTTCCTATTGAAAATGGAAAGAGGTTATCATCTGACTGAAATTTGAAGTTGATGTTATGTACTATAACTTATTCTCCCAATAAAACTCTTGCTTCAGAAATTAGTTTCCACTTAAATTCTAAACATATGAACATTTCTGAATTTATTTTAGAAATGTGGCTCTAGTACATCCATGTAGATGGAATGTTTCACAGCCACTTAACATCCTGTATTTATTGACATGAGATAATGTTGATAATATAATGTGAGTGGGAAAATAGAGTTTATGTAGAGAATGAGCATTATTTTCAAAATATAATTCCTCATGTTCACAGGCATATACATAGGGAAAACAACTAGAAATATGCCAAATATCTCTGGATAGCGGGTTTTAGATAGTTTTAAATTTTTGAACTTTTATGTATTTTCTCTTTTTTTGTGATAGATACATATTACTTTCATGTTTTGTTTATTAATAGTGTATAGAATATAAGCAGGTAAGGAAGCAACTGTTAGAACTGGACTGGAACAACAGACTGGTTCCAAATAGGAAAAGGAGTATGTCAAGGCTGGATATTGTCACTCTGCTTATTTAACTTATATGCAGAGTACATCATGAGAGACACTGGGCTTGAAGAAGCACAAGCTGGAAACAAGGTTGCCAGGAGAAATATTAACAACCCCAGGTATACAGATGACACCACCCTCACGGCAGAAAGTGAATACAAACTAAAAGCCTCTTGATGAAGGTGAAAGAGGAGGGTGAAAAGTTGGCTTAAAGCTCAACATTCAGAAAACTAAGATCATGGCATCTGGTCCCATCACTTCATGGCAAATAGATGGGCAAACAGTGGAAACAGTGGCTAACTTTATTTTTGGGGACTCCAAGATCACTGCAGATGGTGACTGCAGCCTTGAAATTAAAAGACACTTACTGCTTGGAAGGAAAATTATGACCAACCTAGACAGCATACTAAAAGCAGAGACATTACTCTGTCAACAAAGTTCTGTCTAGTCAAGGCTATGATTTTCCCAGTAGTCATGTATGGGTGTGAGAGTTGGACTATAAAGAAAGCTGAGCGCTGAAGAACTGATGCTTTTGAACTATGGTGTTGGAGAAGACTCTCCAGAGTCCCTTGGTCTGTAAGGAGATCCAACCAGTCCCTCCTAAAGGAGATCAGTCCTGGGTGTTCATTGGAAGGATTGATGTTGAAGCTGAGACTTCAATACTTTGGCCACCTGATGTGAAGAACTGACTCATTTGAAACGACCCTGATGTTGGGAAAGATTGAGGGCAGGAGGAGAAGGGGATGACTGAGGATGAGATGGTTGGATGGCATCACCGACTCAATGGACATGAGTTTGGGTAAACTCCAGGAGTTGGTAATGGACAGGGAGGCCTGGCATGCTGCGGTTCATGGGGTCACAAAGAGTTGGACACGACTGAGCAGCTAAACTGAACTGATAATATAAGTGTCTTATTTAAAACTCAAACTCTACATATAGAACTGAAATACCCTTTAAATATTTAACCATTTCAGTCCGTCACTAGCGAATAACATTGTTACTAATTCTGATGAATAACAGTGTAACTCAACAGTGGCACTATGGACCTTTTGGGCCTTGCAGGGTATTTTGTAGCATCTTTGTCCTCTATCTACTAGAGGCCCTTAGCACCCACCTCTCAGTTATAACCACCAAAAATGTCTCAGTGGACAAAATTCCCCTCTTGTTGAGAACACGGGTGTATAATCTCCAAGTCCTTTTTTCTCAGTATTGGTGCACATACATACTCATACAGAAATATATCATTAAAATATAAACTATCTTATTCTGAACATATGTATAACTTACTTTAAACACATTCAATGTTATGCCTTAGTGGCCTTTATAAATTAATCTATGATATACATATTTCATGTATTATATTAATAATCATGATCATGCCAAAGACTTTTAAGAGACCATCAGCCCACATAAATATAGTGTGGTAGGTGTTGACTCTGGGGGCATGTTCAACCCTCTAATGAAAGGAAAGTCACTGTGGCTGAGAACTGAATTAAAAGGAAAGAATGAACTCATAGGATGTCTCATCTAGGGAAAATGTGGGGATAAAAGGTATGGCCCTTGAATCCCAGGGACAGCAGTGTCTCAGTCCCTAGAACGAAGCTGGTCAGAGGCTCCCCTTACATTGTGTCCTCATCGGTTACTATAACCCAGCACCAGTCAATCCTGGGTCCACTTTTCTTTAGCAAAATCTACTACTACAAATCATCTTTTTTGATAAAAAATGGAGATTCCAGGACCCACATTAAGGCATTTGTTTAGTGTTGAGTTCAGAATCAAATTTTAAAAACAAGATATTAGTTCATTCTTCTCCCTGAAAGTATATCAGTAAGTTCAAGAAACAGAGCACTGACAGATCTCCAGAAGCTCCCAGCCCCACATGCCTCTTCCTTGTCCCAACTCCAATTCTTTGGTAATGGCTGTCTTGACTTTCTCGGTGGTCATATTCCTGATTTTCTTTATGGTTTACATCCCTCAATAATATGGCAGCTCTGCTTACTTTAGACCTTACTCAAATACAGTAACTATTTTCTTTTTGTTTGCTTCTTTCACTCATTGTTATTTTTGTTTACAATGTTGGCCAAAGTTGCAATTTTATCATGTTCATTACTGTAGGTATACTATTTTATGAATATGTACTATTTATTTATATTTTCTACATTTTCTGGATATTTGGACTTCCCCAATATTAATTTTTTCTTTATTGATTCTGGGCATATGTATGTAAGTTTTTCTAGAGTGTGTAACTAAAAATGGATTAACCATGTCAGAGGATCTGAGTGTAATTTAACCTCCTGAAAGCTCAAAAGAAAAATTCTATTCCTTACACCCTCACCAACATTTTGATGTTGAAAGCCATTAAAATGTTGATGAGGCTTTTGCCTTTTAATGTTATTCAATGGAATATAAACACTGATGAATAAGATAGGTGGATGACACAAAGGCCTCTGTCTTAGGTTAGGCTGTTATAACAAAATACCATAGAATGGGTGACTTATGAACAACAGGAATTTATTTCTCACACTTTTGGAGTCTGGGAAGTCCAAGGTCAAAGGTGTCAGCAGATTCAATGTCTGGTGAGGACCTGCTTTCTGGTTCTTCTTCCAGTGTCCTCATGTGGTAGAAAGAGCTGGAGGAATCTCTTATAAAACCCATTCATAACGGCTGCATCCTGATGATCTAATCTCCTCCCAAAGGCTTCACTTCCTGATACCAACACATTGGGGGCTTAGGATTTCAACATATAATTTCTTCGGTATACAAGCATTTAATCCATGACAGTCTCTAAACTGAATGAACACTAGAAGTTATCTGAATGATCTCCTCTCTACCCCTGGGTGAGGTGAGGCCCATGGCTTACAAATTTCTCCATTTCCCCCTTGACAAAAACTTGTGAGAGGTGGTGAAAATGGAGCTACCAATGCCAGAGTCTGGAGAATGTGGGTCCCAGCTAGAGAACATTTCAAATGCCCAACACCAAACCTAAGAGGTTAGCTAAAACGTAAGTAACAAATACTAAAATAAAATCTTCAGATCCAACTGACAAAAAACCTCCTAGAAAACAAGAACCCAGTTATAAGCTCAAACACTGGACCAGAATGGAACTCATCCAATTTCCTCCCTGCCCACATCTGCTACTTCAACAGCGTTCTCCATCTCAGGAAATGATATCACCATACACCCTGTGGTCTAAATCAGAGAAAGAATCTTTTTATGGAATCACTCCCACCTTCACCACCCACACCTAATAACTTTTTTGAAAATGTGTCCACTTCTTTCTAGCCCCATCTCCAATGCCTTAATGTGTCCTTTGAATTTCAGCTTTGATAATCTTCCTTGACCCATCCCTTGTGGCTCAGCTGGTAAAGAATCCACCTGCAATGTGGGAGACCTGGGTTCAATCCCTGGGTTGGGAAGATTCCCGGAGAAAGGAAAGGCTACCCACTTCAGTTTTGGCCTGGAGAATTTCAGGTACTGTACAGTCCATGAGGTTGCAAAGTCAGACACGACTGAGCGACCTCATGGACCTTCACTTTTACTTTCACTTGACCCATCACATCAGATGTGTGTTCCTCTTACAAGTACCTCTCACTGCCCAATAATGGTAAAGGTTATACTTATGTATCTGGTGTTGATTACAGTGCTTCCGAAACTAATGTGCATTTGAATCATTCAGGAGTCTCATTCAGATTCAGCTTCTGATTCAGCAGGTCTGAGATAGCACGGGAAATTTTGCATTTCTAAATAGACCCCAGGGCAACATTGATATTGCAAACCTTACACACCACAATTTGAGGAGCAAGGATCTGTCTTCTCCCCTGAGCTTAAAGCTCTCTGAGACTAGGGAGCACATTTATTTTCTTATTGTGGAATCTCCAGCATCTATGTAAGACAAGCTATTAGTCAGGAAAATCAAAGAATGAAATCGGCAGTCAAGGAGGAACAAGTTGAAACAATTTCTGAATCAGAGTAAGGAGTTGCAAGAAGCTTTTCTTCCATTCTGGTGAAGGGGAGCAGGCAATAATTTGTGCCACAAGCAGGCATATAAAGAGGATGGAATAAAATAGGGCTGATTGATTTGACAATGATACAACGAGGTAGCTGACGAAGAGATGGTTATTGAGTTGCAAATCAAAAGATGGAGGCAAGAAGAAATAATCATTTCCTAATGTGGAGGAAATGGGATTCCAAGGACAGTAAAAGAAGATGTTGTGGCTGCTACTATTTGAAAGTCTAGAAGTATTTTGAGGGTTAGATGTAGTATTAGATGAAATATTTTGAGTTCTAGGTTCAAGTTTCTAGAAGATGTTGAATGATTGTTATGGTAACTTTGCTTGTTAGCATGTAAGACCTTCCCCTCTTTGAATGTCAATATACAGACAAATTATTACACTGAAAAGAAATTAACAACCAAGGTGTGTGTGTGTGTGGGGGGGGGTGGGTGGGTGGGTGGGAGACTCAGGAAGACTCAGAACATCTCCATAAGCTCAATACTGATAGGCATTAAAGATTTCAGGAGGACATACATTGAACCCCAGATATGCTAACTCTTCGAGAAATCGAGAGAAATGCCAAACATTGCCTTTGGACAAGTCATTTCTCATTCAGACTATAGTGTCCTCAACCCTAAATGTACTATTTCCAGATTTATATCCACAAATCCTTCAAGCCTTACATCTGTTGTTTGTGGAGGGGGGGTGGTGTCCATGGCTCTTCTCTCTCTCTCTCTCTTTCTCCCTCTCTCTCTCCTCTAGAGGAGCCCAGGATTCCAATGCCTTTTCCCATAATTGTCTTCCCATCAGGAATGGTCTCATAAACACAAGAGATTTTCCTTCTCAGTACCACCAATTCTGCCTCAAAATACAAGTGTCCATAATGCATATGACTTGTTTGCAAGTAAAATAATCAGTGACTCTTAAATGTGCTTTTTAAAATAAGCTTCTGCTCCAGAAAATGATACAAAAAGAATCTGTCACTGTGATTTTCTTGGCAAAACACTAAAGTGTATGGAGATAGTTCCTGGACAGACCCAAAGGCTGTGTCATGGCTGGCATCACAGTGGTGGCATGGAGGCAGGACTTTTGGAGGCCTACTTAATGGGTAGCATAGAATAGCCACTGACATCTGTCAGGATAGGAAAGGCTTTCAACTGTGATGATCATTTTGCCAGTCTCTCTGTCTCCCCTCCTCTCTACATCCCTGTTTCCTCTCTGTCTTCTCCCACCTTCTTTCTCACATGGACTCTCACCCTCTTTTCTTCAGTCACTATGTTCTGTTTTTGTTGAGTATAAAAAATAACTTAGGAGTCTTTACTTTGTTGCAAGCGAGCAAGAGTTCCTGTATCATCATCTCCTTTTCCTCTATTTTGCTTTGTTTTAAATATTATGAGATGAAACAGCACATTCTTGAAACCCCAACAATTTTTTCAAAGAAAAAATCTGTTTAGCTTCCCCATAAGAAAATGAGTGGAAGTCGCTCAGTTATGTCCGACTCTTTGTGACCTCATGGACTATACAGTCCATGGAATTCTACAGGCCAGAGTACTGGAGTAGGTAGCCTTCCCTTCTCCAGAGGATCTTCCAAACCCAGGGATCAAACCCAGGTCTCCCAAATTGCAGGTGGATTCTTTACCAGCTAAGCCACAAGGGAAGCCCCATAGTTTGAAAGAAAAGAGAGGCTGTTTGCTCTTTTCCTTGTGGTCATCAGCCCTTTAAAGAGGTTGGGGTGGGCTAGCAGTTAGAGAAACCACCCGACTTTTATTTCCCCAAAGCCCTCTTGGCAGCTACTCTTTCCAGGAGCCTCTCTGACCCTGCTTTCTAGCCCTTTTCACTGTTCTGTTTACCTGTATATCACTCCTGGAAGTCTTAGTTTTCCCGTCCTACAGGGCTTTTTGATGAAGATGGAAATTACTGAGAGTTCTTTACAATCACTTGGTGTGAAAACAATATACATTGATCAGAAACATCTTAGGAAATATTCAAATTGCAAAGTTGAAACACTATTCAGACACAGTACTGTGCTGCTCTGCGCTTAGTCGCTCAGTCGTGTTTGGCTCTTTGTGACCCCATGGACTGTTTCCCACCAGGCTCCTCTGTCCATGGGGATTCTCCAAGGCAAGAATACTGGAGTGGGTTGCCATGACATCCTCTCAGACATGATTGACTGGAGATATTTAGGAGAACTGGGGACGTTTTTCAACACATCATTAAAAGGAAGAAAGGTGTTCAAATAGTTTCCCTTATTCTACTCAACCTGCTAGCTCAAAGCCAATAAACAGTACACATGTATGAAACTCAATTTGGTAGAGTTGGTGCCATCTTAAAATTCCTTCCTAATGGAGCTATTATTTTGTAGCTTATCCCTTTTGAAAGAAAGCTCAAGGGTTTCTGTGTATATTAAAGTATATCCAACATAAAGAACCAAAGCACATATTTGCCTCAAGTCTGTGAGCAATAGGGATCTTGTTTTATGAATTTTGAACCCTAATTTTTTCCCCACAACATTGCTTTCCTTTGAGCCTTTCAGATATGGTTTCTTAATGACCTGGGCAAAACAACAAGGATTAGATCGGATTAAGGAGCAGGATAACAGGGTAGTGATTTATTACTGTGCACAGTCCACTTCTCTCCAGGATGATTTTTAAATCCCAGTCAGAAGTTTTTCATAACAGCAGAAACCATTTCATCCTAATGCATGAGAAGTTTTCAGAATGTAATTCATTTTTCCAAAGTGAGAACTAATGTTTTAAAAGAAATTACATATATATACATATATATGTATATATATTTGCACCAATATCAATCATGCCTATGTTGTGATAAATGCACAAAAATTAGCAAATTAAGTCAAATTAGTGTTGCTATTTCTGTTACCTCCATAATAAAATGAAAGTCTTCATAGTTAACATTTACTAAAAGGTTACTCTGCATCAAGTTCCATGCTAAGGGTTTTTACATATATTATCCCACCTAATATTCAGCATCAGACCTCTTATTCAAAGTTCCGTTAGCTTCTCTATTTAACAAATGAAGAATGAAGTTTCACAAAGTTTAAGTGTCATATTCAATGTCATTCAGCTTTTACAATGCAGGGCCAATGCTTAAACCCTTGTCTGTTCAACTCTAAGCCCATGCTTACTTTCAGCATAAAGATTAAGCTTGAGAATTCTGGAATCACAGTGTCTAGTTTTAAATTTCAACTCCACATTTCCTAGCTCAAGGTCTAGCTTCAAGGTGTTGAAGACATTTCTTAATCTTTCTCAGCCTCCACTGACTCTTGGTGCCTCATAGCTACTTGTGAATTTGTTAAAATAGTTAAATCAGATAAAATATATAAATCACTTAACAAACTGAATGACAGTAAGTGCTCAATAAATGCTATTTATTACCTATTATTTTTCCTATTTTCCCTGCAGCCTAGCTCTTCCAGAAAAACCTTGAAGTTTTTTTGTTTTTGTTTTTGTTTTATTTGTTTGTTTTATGCTTCACTTCTCTTTCTCAGTAGGGCACAATAATGATAATTTTAAAATAAGCTTCAGTTAGAGAGGAACCATTAACTAACATTCTAACAAGAATAGCAGACTTCATCAATGATATTTTGATGTTCAGCCTTCCCTTCAATGAAGACAGACACTGGTAAAGTTACTCTGGTTTAAACAAACCAATGCCACGTGTCATCTCCATGCTGTGCTGTGAATAGTTTACCTGGTCATGCCCATCAGCAGTCCTGGAGCTGAGAGGCCCTTCCTACGTTGGGGGCTTTGACTGAGTGTTGTCAGCGCCCTGGGCTGAGGGAGCAGAACTGAGAGTGTGAGAGAGACTGCAGGAAACAGGAACAGAGGGCAGATAGGGTGCTGAAGTTGACTGAGAAACTGTTTCATTTGATCCTAATAATAGCACTTATCTTCCTCCCTGCCTCCTCCTTTCTCCTTCCCTTCATTTCCTTTTCCTTCCCCATCTCTCAGTTTCTTTCTCTCTTCTCTACTTCCTCCCTCCCTCCCTTCTTTCCTTTGTGTTGTTTGACTCCTATTTTAATTTATGCTCATTTTGCTATTGGAGAAAATGAGTCTAAAATGAAATAAGTTGCTTTAGGTTACATGGTGTATTCGTGATGGAGATTCGAACCATTTTCTTTTTGATTCATAAACCATTCCTCTTTCTCCTATACTTTTGCTACCAACAAAGAGGACCAAGGGATGAGGGGGAGGGGAGGTGTCTGTCCAGGAAGCCAGGGTAAGAGCTGAACTGCCTCCAGGAACAGCCTGGGGCCCACCCAGTGTCTTTTGAGCATATTTGTACTAGCCTATTACAGAGCTTTGTTTACCCTTACCTTCCACTTCAGGAAAATACTATATTGATTATGACCTGGGTCTTTTATGACATTTTCTTCTTGTCTTCCAGACAAGAAAAATCTCAGTCATATCTTTATGACCAGTGCTGCGGCATTTGAATTCTCTGACAGTAATACTCTGTTGCCTTTTTGA
The DNA here is from genome assembly GCF_023699985.2 of Odocoileus virginianus. Classification (NCBI taxonomy): domain Eukaryota; kingdom Metazoa; phylum Chordata; class Mammalia; order Artiodactyla; family Cervidae; genus Odocoileus; species Odocoileus virginianus. The sequence goes on from NC_069683.1 coordinate 56,082,609, forward strand.
GGGTTGAGATTCTCCCCTCACTGCTAAACTGCATGATTTGCTGCATTTTGCTGGATTTGCAAATTACAAAGATGGGAACAACCTCCTTGGGGACTGATTATACTTTTCAAAAATTTGCATTTTGTATTATTAACTCTCAAGAAGACAAAAAAGACTTTCTTCCTATAAATGAATACTGCTCTGGGCTTGGTAGGCAAACTTAGGCTGCTAAAATAATCAAGTCGTTTAAGCATTTCCACTACTCCTTTTAAACAAGCAAGTATATAAGTTTGAGTTAAAATGTCTTATAAAAGGGAGGGCTTCTAAATGCCCTATTTTTGTCTTGCTTTCCCATAAAATATATTTTCCCCATCAGCTTTTCTGAAGATAACAAAAGGTGCTTGTCAAATGCCAGCCTTATTGATGGCTACTTCTGTCTAGTAATAGTTGCAACTATTTTGCACAGATGGTGTTTATGTGTTTGTTTAAAATGCTAAATATTTTTATAATTTGATAAATAAAACATTAGCAAACAGCTTATGGAAAAATTTACAAGACTGAGTGAGATAATGAAAGATTAATCAGTGATGGATGTGTACAGTATACATGATGATTTATCAAATAAACACTTAGAGGCAATGTTGGATACTGTTGAGAGGGATGCTAGCTTTCCTGTTAGTACTCAAAAGCCTAATAGCCCTCCTGAACACTGAAGGAGGAAGCACATCTTAGTTATGGCCAAGAAAAGGAACATTTACAGAGCAATTTCTCCTGATTCATGATTTTAAAAAACCCCTACCAGTTTGTCAGTACAATGTTGGAAGGAACAAAGTTTCCTATTTGATTTCATTGATTTAACACATCCTGGGAATAACAAGTACCCTGCTATTCCCCAAACATGGAGAAGGCAGATGCATGCAGAATAGCTTCTTAATAGAAGCACTGTCATTTGTTAAAAGAATTGTCTGCTCACATTTCCTTGGGCTCTTTAGGAGTGGGAACAAACCAAGCATAACTTCATTTGTTTCTGTAGAACAGCTGCAATGCCATAAACAACCAAGGTAGAAGTAAATATGTTTCTGCTTTTCAACAGGAACACGTTTCTGTTTAGCTCCTTGTTTACAAATATACTGCTCCCAAGCTGGGTTTCTTAGGGACATCTTTGCCTTTTCCCTTTAATCAGAAAGGAAGAGACCAATAATGATTACACTGAGTCTAAGCACTGCTATACTGACCCTGCTGGAGAAGCTGCTGATTGCTTGACTTATGTGTACTAAGTGGTCATGAATATTCATCTAGGTCTGTTTTTTTCCAGTGTTTGAATAAGTGCTGCACTTTACTAGAGCTACTTATGATATATATATCATAAACTGTATATATATAGGTTTGAGGAAAGGAAGTGAAAGTTGCTCAGTGTATCTGACCCTTTGTGACCTCATGGACTATAGAGTTCATGGAATTCTCCAGGCCAGAATACTGGAGGAGGTAGCCTTTCCCTTCTCCAGAGGATCTTCCCAACCCAGGGATCTAAATCGGGTCTCCTGCATTACAGGTGGATTGTTTACCAGCCGATCCACATGGGAAACCCAAGAATACTGGACTGGGTACCCTGTCCCTTCTCTAGGGAATCTTCCCAACCCAGGAATCGAACTGGTGTCTCCTGCATTGCAGGCAGATTCTTTACCAACTGAGCTGAGGAAAGCCTGTAGGTTTGAGGAAGGGTATTTCAAAAGGCATGTCTCAATCCTGGGAGAGTAAATCTCCAGGGTAGATTTTAAAGCATACTGTGAGCATGCATGCTAAGTCACTTCAGTCATGTATGACTCTGAGACCCCATGGACTATAGCCCGTCAGAGTCCTCTGTCCATGGGATTCTCCAGGTAAGAATACTGGAGTGTGTTGCCATGCCCTCCTCCAGGGGATCTTCCCAACTCAGGTACTGAACCCATGTCTCTTATGTATCCTGCATTGGCAACAGATTCTTTACCACTTGAGCTGCCTTGGAAGCCCTTAAAACATACTGCATATGAATTAAAACAGAATCTTTGGAGGTGGGGTTATAACATATTTTTGAAACTCCTTAGATGAGCTTAATGTATGAGAGCCACTGTTCTGCATGTTCAGGCTCCTAAGCATGATTTTGTAATCTGTACAAGAATGGATTCCACTGGGAAAGGGGCCTGAAGAACCAATTTAATAAAGAAGACATAGAAATGGACAATAAATTTTTTTAGCATATTAAACCTCAATAGTAATCAAAGAAATGCAAAATAAAGTAGCGGTGGAATGTCACTTTTTCCTATCATATTAGAAAAATTTTAAAACTGACAATATTGAACAGAGAAATTAAGGACCTAGTGGTTGCCTTGTCAGTGCCCATTCATACCTTGAATGTCATGAGCAATAAAATGGCAAGGGGGCCTGACCCTCACTCTTCTCCTAGGCTGCTCCCTGAATAGTAGTGCCCATCAGAGTAACAGGAACCTCCTAGCCTCATCGTTAGGTGTTCCTAGTCCAGCCTGGCCAATAGAATGCCTTTTTTCAACAGTTGTGGGGCTTTCTCCTTTAGTTATTAAAGAAGCAGCACATCACCATCAGCCATCTTGTAATGGTAAGGAAATCAGACTGAGGATGAAGTTATCTGGGGAAAAATAAAATGAAGCTGTTACCCCCCAGTTACATAATCAATAAATTTCCTATCTGTTTAAGCCACTTTGAGCTAGCTATTATTATCATTATAACTTATAACTGAAAGCACACTGACTACTTCATCTTCAATGAGTACTAACAAACTCAGCAGTTGGAGTTGCAAATTGGAAGCAAAACATAATATGTATCAGAAACCTTAACATCTTTTGCTCTACAATCCCACTTCTAAGAGTTTTGCCTCAGGAGATAATGACACACAATCAAAGACATTTGTTGAAGAATAGCCAAAACATAATTTTAGTAGGTAGAAATTATAACTCACAAAAATGATCAATTTAACAATGTCTGGGCATATTTACATGGAGCAGTTATTTTATGTTTTGACAATATTTACTAATGAACATGAAAGATATTAAATGAAAAAATATGTATACCTGAAAGGAAATATAACCCAATATATAATTATTCTGGCTAATGGGGTTTTGGCAACTTTGATTTCTGTTATGAACCTTTCTGTGTTTTCCAAATATTCTACAATGGAACACCTTAGTTTTATAACCCAAGGGGGGAGGGATTCTTAACATATGTGATGATGAAGTCCTCTCCAACCCTATATCTTGTCTGTCTTTCCCAGAGGATATATCACTCCCGAGAACCACTTTTTAATCATTCCGGGGCCTGGAGGAAGCACTGAGAGCCAAGTCATTTCATTCAGAATTCCCTCTCCCAGGGTTTTTAGCCTTCTCCAGATGTGCCATGTGAGCACTAGTCTCAGCAGCCCTGGGAGCTGACCTTCATGTTCCTGAGTCATCATGGGCCAGCATCCCAGCTCAAAGTCCTCTGATTGATAGGGTCTGATGAGGAAGAGTGATGGAGAGTGGGGTCTGGGAAGCTCATCTGTTCTGCTGACCATTGACAGAATCTCTAAATCATAGAATTCCTCAAAAGATTAAAAGTGATATATTGCCATTGATTGGCAGCAGTAGGAACAGTTTGCACCCCCCCTGTTTTTATCCTCTTTTGCTTTATAGCAAACAGATATTTGAAATCTCTCTTTTGCCAGAATTTAAAGACCCACTGCCACTCTGTTACTACCTTAAATGGATGAATTCCTTTCTCTAACTCTATCTGCTTTGAGAAATAAGACAGAAATGTTTTCTCAGAAACAATCAGAAGGGTTTTCGAGTGCATAGCAGCTGACATCTTCAGAATGTCTGGTTGCAGAGGTGGACAATTGTCACACACGTAGTAGTGCTAAGCTCAAGTCTAATGTGGAAAGGAAAAAATAAACAGGAAGGCTCATTTCCAGCAAACGAAGAAAAACATCCCTTATCCTATGAGCTGTGAAAGCTTGGCCAATCAGTGGTCCTGGCCTCCAGAGCAGAAGTTGAGCAGGTCCTTTTATTTTGCATGGAATAGAGGACTCCCCCTAAGTGAAATAATTTCCTGGCTCCCAAATTCTCTAACTCTATGTCAGTGAAGACACTGCTATTAAATAAAGCTGGGAAAGGAGAGTGTGATAAGCTTCATGGTGAAGTTTGCTCACGTGTATCAAAAACATTATGGCTAATGCAGAAAGGAGATTAACACATTGAAAAATATCCAAACAATTAAGGTAATCTATATCCATGGTGATTCAATTCTCAGATCAGTGTTTTTAATATTCATAGAAATCACCTGGGAAACTTTTTAAAACGTCAGTTCTTACTCTGTAGGTCTGTGGTGAGATTTTGCATTTCTAACAAGCTCCCAGGTGATATTGCTTGTCCAAGTGCCACACTTTGAATAGCAGAGTCCTGGATCTATGAAATGGATGAGGCTTGGAACTCAGTTGTGGGGCTGCAGAGTCTTCAGGGAATTGATCCACCTTGATGAGGGCTTACAGAGATCTGGAACTTCTAGGTAGCTGAAGTCTTCACTGTGATAGAGGAGAGAGAAGATGGAAGCTGCACAGAAGCAGGAGTGAGCAGCACAACATACTGTAAGTAATTAAAATGATCATTTTTGTAGTTGGAATCCTTATATCTTTCAGTACAGTTCAGCTCAGTTGCTCAGTCGTGTCTGACTCTTTGTGACCCCATAAACTGCAGCACACCAGGCTTCCCTGTCCATCACCAATTGCCACAGCTTGCTCAAACTCATATAAATTGAGTTGGTGATACCTTCAATCTTTCCCAGCATCAGGGTCTTTTCCAATGAGTCAATTCTTCACATCAGGTGGCCAAAGTATGGGAATTTTAGCTTCAGCATCAGTGCTTCCAATGAATATTCAGGACTGATTTCCTTTAGACTGATTTCCTTTAGAATTGACTGGTTTGACACACTTGCAGTCCAAGGGACTCTCAAGAGTCTTCTCCAACACCGCTGTTCAAAAGCATCAATTCTTCAGTGTTCAGCTTTCTTTATAGTCCAACTCTCACATCCATACATGACTACTGGAAAAACCATAGCTTTGACTAGATGGACCTTTGTTGGCAAAGTAATGTCTCTGCTTTTTAATAGGATATATAGGTTGGTCATAACTTTCAAGGAGCAAGGGTGTTTTAATTTCATGGCTAAAGTAACCATGTGCAGTGATTTTGAAGACCCCCAAAATAAAGTGTGTCACTATTTCCACTGTTTCCCCATCTATTTGCCATGAAGTGATGGGACTGGATGCCATGATCTTCATTTTTTAATGCTGAGTTTTAAGCCAATATTTTCCCTCTCCTCTTTCACTTTCATCAAGAGGCTCTTTAGTTTTTCTTTGCTTTCTGCCATAAGGGTGATGTCATCTGCATATATGAAGTTATTGATATTTCTCCTGGCAATCTTGATTACAGCTTGTGCTTCATCCAGCCCAGCGTCTTCATGATGTACTCTGCATATAAGTTAAATAAGCAGGGTAAAAATATACAGCCTTGATGTACTCCTTTCCCAATTTGGAATCAGTCTGTCATTGCATGTCCAGTTCTAACTGTTGCCTCTTGGCCTGCAAACAGATTTCTCAGCAGGCAGGAAGGTGGTCTGATATTCCCATCTCTTGAAGAATTTTCCATAGTTTGTTGTGATCCACAGAGTCAAAGACTTTGGCATGGTCAATAAAGCAGAAATAGATATTTTATTGATATTCTCTTGCTTCGATGATCCAACAGATGTTGGTAATTTGATCTCTGCTTCCTCTGCCTTTTCTTGACTGATCTTTAAATATAGTCATACCTTAGACAGGTTACTGAACACCTCCGAGTCTTAGTTTCCTTATTTGTAAAATGAGATAATGGGGGCAGTCCTATGATGGTGGAGGAATAGGACAGGGAGACCACTTTCTCTCCCACAAATTCATTGAAAGATAATTTGAACACTGAGCAAATACCACAAAACAACTTCTGAACGCTGGCGGAGGACACCAGGCAACCAGAAAGGTAGCCGATTGTCTTCAAAAGGAGGTAGGACAAAATATAAAATATAAAAAGAGAGATAAAAAAGTTAGGAAAGGAGACCCATCCTGGGGAGGGACTCATTAAAGAGGAGAGGTTTCCCAAACACCAGGAAACCCTCTCGCTGGTGGGTCTGTGGGGAGTTTTGGAATCTCAGAGGGCAACATACATAACCAGGAGGAAAAAATAAATAAACAGAACCCGCAGATTACGTGCCTAACTGCAACTCTGGGTAGAGAAGTAGCCCAGATGCTCGCGTCCACCATCAGCAAGCAGGGGCTGAACAGGGAGGCGCTGGCTGCATTGCTTAGGGTAAGGACCGGGCCTGAATGCCCTGAGGGCAATCTGAGGGAGCTAACCTGAGATAGCAACCCAAACCATGGGATAGCCAGAGAGAAAAAAAAAAGAGGAGAGAGAGATAACTTTCCCACAAAAAGCTCTAACCTAAGGCACTGCCAGGCTGCTCACAGAACAAAGGACTGAGCGATATCAGAGGAGAGCCAGCTAGTTGTGGGCCGGCCCACCCCTGACCAGAGGCAGGCGGGCGACAGCCAGAGCCGGGAAAGGGGCATCTTCTACTGAACTGCAAGCAGGCTCCCAGTTGCTAACCAAGTCTCCCTGGGATCCTGGACAGTTGACATCCACCAGGAGGGTTGTAGACAGAGATCAGCTCCTCAGAGGAGACACACCCCAGGGAAACCAAGTGGCCAGGACGGGGAAGGTGATAAGATGCACCCCCCTCCCCCAACCTGGGGAGAGTGCCCTCACCAAACACCTGGTCACCTGAGCTGCTCGGACCTGGGAAGGGCACAAAACGCAGGCCCGACCGGGTCTGTGCCTTTGTGGAGTACCAGAGAGCCTGAACCTGAGCGACTTAGACCTGGGGAGGGCATGCAATCCAGGGCCACCTTTAGACAGTTCCCTTTCAGAGCAACCTGGAGCCTGAGCCATGTAGACCGAGAAAGCACACACGCCATGAGCAGGAACAAACCCAGTGTGGCCCAGATACTCTGAGCACCCCCACACATGCCAGTGATATTTGTTTGCCGTGTTCCTCTCTCTTCACAGCATAATTGAACAAGTGAGCCTAAATAAATGACCACCTTCGCCCCTTTGTGTCAGGGCAGAAGTTAGATACTGAAGAGACTTGCAAACAGAGAAAGCCAAAATAAACAAAGAAGAGGGAAATGCTTTGGAAGTGACAGGTGCAACAGATTAAAACCCTGTAGTTAGCACTGGCTACATTGAAAGGGATTTATAGACCTTGAGAAGAAGTATAAGCTGGAACAAGGAACTATCTGAAACTGAACTGACCCCACACTCCCCTCAACAGCTCCAGAGAAATTCCTAGATATATTTTACTATTATCATTTTTTAATTTTTTATTTTTAAGTTCTTTATTACTACTTTAATTTTCATTTTTAAAACCTACTATTACCTTGCAAAAAAAGACCCTATTTTTAAGACAAATTTCATATATATTTTGTATATTTTTATAATTTTTATGATTTTTTTTAATTTTGTATTTTTGAGAGTCTAACCTCTACTCTAGATTTTTTATCTTTGATTTTTGGTATTTGTTATTAATTTTGTACCTTTAAGAATCCAATCTTCAGTACCCATCCTTACTTAGGAGTGTGATTACTGGCTTGATTGCTCTCTCCCCTTTTGGCTCTCCTTTTTCTCCCCCAGGTCACCTCTATCTCCTCTCTCCTTCTCTGCTCTACTTAACCCTGTGAATCTCTTTGGGTGTTCCAGACTGTGGAGAACACTTAGGGAACTGATCACTGGCTAGACTGGTCTCTCTCATTTTGACTCTCCCTTCTCTTTTCCTGTTCACTGCTATCTCCTTCTTCCCTCTTCTCTTCTCCATGTAAAGCATGTGAAGCACTCTGAGTGTTCCAGACTGTGGAGAGTAAATAGGGAATTGATTACTGACTAGATTGCTTTCTCACCTTCTTATTCCCCCTCTTCTTCTCCTGGTCACTTCTATCCTCTCCTCCCTCCTCTCGTTTCCATTTAACTCTGTGAACCTCTCTTGATGTCCCTCACTGTGTAGAATCTTTTCACCATTGACCTAGATGCTTTATCATCTGTGCTGTATAGATGGAGAAGTCTTGAGGCTACTGTAAGAATAAAACTGAAAACCAGAAGCAGGAGGCTTAAATCCAAAATGTGAGAACACCAGAAAACTCCTGACTCCAGGGAATATTAATTGACAAGAGCTCATCCAAAAGCCTCCATACCTACACTGAAACCAAGCTTTACCCAAGAGCCAACAAGTTCCAGAGCAAGACATAACAAGCTAATTCTCCAACAATGCAGGAACACAACCCGGAGCACAAAAATACAGGCAGCCAAAGATCACACCAAACCCACAGACACCTCAAAACTCACTACTTAACACTTCATTGAACTCCAGAGAGAGGAGATCCAGCTCCATCCACCAGAAAACTGACGCAAGCTTCCCTAACCAGGAAACCTTGACAGGCCACTCATCCAACCCACAGGGAGGAACCTCCACAATAAAGAGGAACCACAAAATTCCAGCATACAGAAAGGCCACCCCAAACATAGCAAGATAAACAAGATGAAAAGACAGAGAAATATTCTGCAGGTAAAGGAACATGATAAAAGCCCACCAAACCAAACAAAAGAGGAGGAAATAAGGAGTCTACCTGAAAAAGAATTCAGAATAATGATAGTAAAAATTATCCAAAATCTTGAAAACAAATGGAGTTACAGATAAATAGTCTGGAGACAAGGACTGAGAAGATACAAGAAAAGTTTAACAAGGACCTAGAAGAAATAAAAAAGAGTCCATCAATAATAAATAATGCAATAACTGAGATCACAAGCACTCTGGAGGGAACCAACAGTGGAATAATTGATGCACAAGATAGGATAAGTGAGGTGGAAGATAGAATGGTGGAAATAAATGAAGCAGAGAGGAAAAAAGAAACAAGGTTTAAAAGAAATGAGGACAACATCAGAGACCTCCGGGACAATGTTAAATGCCCCAACATTCAAATCATAGGAGTCCCAGAAGAAGAAGACAAAAGGAAAAGCCATGAGAAAATACTTGAGGAGATAACAGTTGAAAACTTCCCTAAAATGGGGAAGGAAATAGTGACCCAAGTCCAAGAAACCCAGAGAGTCCCAAACAGGATAAACCCAAGGCGAAGCACCCCAAGACAAATATTAATCAAATTAATGAAGATAAAACACAAAGAACAAATATTAAAAGCAGCAAGGGAAAAACAACAAATAACTCACAAGAGGATCCCCATAAGGATAACTGTTAATCTTTCAGTAGAAACTCTTCAAGCCAGAAGGGAATGGCAGGACATACTTAAAGTGATGAAAGAGAAAAACTTACAACCCAGATTTTTGTACCCAGCAAGGATCTCATTCAAATAAGAAGAAGAAATTGAAAGTTTTACAGATAAGCAAAAGCTCGGAGAATTCAGCACCACCAAACCAGCTCTTCAACAAATGCTAAAAGATCTTCTCTAGACAGGAAACACAGAAAGGGTTTATAAACTCAAACCCAAAACAACAAAGTAAATGGCAATCATTACCAATAATTACCTTAAATGTAAATGGGTTGAATGCCCCAACCAAATGACAAAGACTGGATGAATGGATACAAAAACAAGACCCCTATATATGGTGTCTACAAGAAACCCACCCCAAACCTAGGGACACATACAGACTGAAAGTGAAGGGCTGGAAAAAGACATTTCACACAAATGGAGACCAAAAGAAAGCAGGAGTAGCATTACTCATATCAGATAAAATAGACTTTGAAATAAAGGTCATGAAAAGAGACAAAGAAGGACACTACATAATGATCAAAGGATCAATCTCAAAAGAAGATATAACAATTATAAATATATATGCTCCCAACATAGGAGCACAGAAATATGTAAGGCAAATGCTAACAAGTACAAAAGGGGAAACCAATAGTAACACAATAATAGCGGGAGACTTTAATACCCCACTCACACCTATGGATAGATCAACTAAACAGAAAATTAGAAAGGAAACACAAACTTTAAATGATACAATGGACCAACTAGAACTAATTTATATCTATAGGACATTTCACCATAAAACAATGAATTTCACCTTTTTCTCAAGTGAACATGGAACCTTCTCCAGAATAGATCACATCCTGGGCCATAAATCTAGCCTTGGTAAATTCAAAGCAATTGAAATCATCTCAAGCATTTTTTCTGATCACAATGTGGTAAGATTAGATGTCAACTACAGGAAAAAAAAAAACTATTAAAAATGCAAACATATGGAGGCTAAGCAACACACTTCTGAATAAGCAACAAATCACAGAAGAAATCAGAAAAAAGAAATAAAAATATGCATAGAAATGAATGAAAATTAAAAAAAACAAAAACCACCCCAAAACTTATGGGATACAGTAAAAGCAGTGCTAAGGGGAAGGTTCATAGCAATACAAGATTACCTCAAGAAGCAGGAGAAAAATCAAATAAATAACCTAACTCTACAGCTAAAGCAACTAGAAAAAGAAGCAATGAAGCAGATAGTAGAAGGAAAAAATACATCATAAAAATTAGGGCAGAAATAAATGCAAAAGAAACAAAGGAGACCATAGCCAAATACAACAAAGCTAAATAAAATAGATAAACCATTAGCCAGACTTATTGAGAAAAAAAAAGGGAGAAGAATCAAATCAACAAAATTAGAAATGAAAATGGAGAAATCATAACAGACAACACAGAAATACAAAGGATCATAAGAGACTACTATCAGCAAATATATGCCAATAAAATGGACAACTTGGAAGGAATGGACAAATTCTTAGCAAAGTATAATTTTACAAAACTGAACCAGGAAGAAATATAAAATCTTAGCAGACCCATCACAAGCACAGAAATTGAAACTGTACTCAGAAATCTTCTAACAACCAAAGCCCAGGACCAGATGGCTTCACAGCTGAATTCTACCAAAAATTTAGAGAAGAGCTAACACCTATCCTACTCAAACTCTTTCAGAAAATTGCAGAGGAAAGTAAACTTCCAAACTCATTCTATGAGGCCACCATCACCCTAATACCAAAACCAGACAAAGAAGCCACAAAAAAAGAAAACTACAGGCCCATATCACTGATGAACATAGATGCAAAAATCCTTAACAAAATTCTAGCAAATAGAATCCAACTACATATTAAAAAGATCATACATCATGGCCAACTGGGCTTTATACCAAGGATGCAAGGATTCTTCAATATTCACAAACCAATCAATGTGATACAGAACCTCAAAAAATTTAAAGATAAAAACCATATGATTATCTCATTAGATGCAGAGAAAGCTTTTGACAAAATTCAACATCCATTTATGATAAAAAAAAAAAAACCCTCCAGAAAGGAGGTATAGAAGGAACATTTCTCAACATAATAAAAGCCATATATGATAAACCCACAGCAAACATTACTCTCAGTGGTGAAAAATTGAAAGCATTTCCCCTAAAGTCAGGAACAAGACAACATGCCCACTCTCACCACTACTACTCAACATAGTTTTGGAAGTTTTATCCATAGCAATAAGAGAAGAAAAAGAAATAAAAGGAATCTAGATTGGAAAAGAAGTAAAACTCTCAGTTTGCAGATGACATGATCCTCTACATAGAAAACCCTAAAGACTCCACCAGAAAATTACTAGAGCTAATCAATGAATATAGTAAAGTTGCAGGATATAAAATTAACACACAGAAATCCCTTGCATTCCTATACACTAACAATGAGAAAACAGAAATTAAAGAAGCAATTCCATTCACCATTGCAAAGAAAAGAATAAAATACTTAGGAATGAATCTACCTAAAGAAACAAAAGACTTATATATATAAAACTATAAAACCCTGATGAAAGAAATCAAAGAGGACACAAATAGATGGTGAACTGTACCATGTTCATGGGTCAGAAGAATCAATATAGTGAAAATGACTATACTACCCAAAGTAATCTATAGATTCAATGCAATCCCTATCAAGATACCAATGACATTTTTCACAGAACTAGAACAAATAATTTCATAATTTGTATGGAACTACAAAAGACCTTAAATAGCCAAAGCAATCTTGAGAAAGAAGAATGGAACTGGAGGAATCAACCTGCCTGACTTCAGGCTATACTACAAAGCCACAGTCATAAAGATAGTATGGTACTGGCACAAAGACCGAAACATAAATCAATGGAACAAAAGAGAAAGCCCAGAGATAAATCCACACACCTATGGACACCTTATCTTTGACAAAGGAAGCAAGGATATACAATGGAGAAAAGACAATCTCTTTAACAAGTGGTGCTGGGAAAACAGGTCAACCATTTGTAAAAGGACGAAACTAGAACACTTTCTAACACCATACACAAAAATAAACTCAAAATGGATTAAAGATCTAAGCATAAGACCAGAAACGATTAAATTCCTAGAAGAAAACATAGGCAAAACACTCTCGGATGTAAGCTATAACAGGATCGTCTATGACCCACCTCCTAGAGTAATGGAAATAAAAGCAAAAATAAACAAATGGGACCTAATTAAACTTAAAAGCTTTTGAACAATGAAGGAAACTACAAGCAAGGCCTTTAGAATGGGAGAAAATAATAGGAAACGAAGCAACTGACAAAGAATTAACCTCAAAAATATACAAGCAACTCCTGCAACTCAGTTCCAGAAAAATAAGCGACCCAATAAAAAAAATGGGCCAAAGAACTAAACTGCATTTCTCTAAAGTCCATAGTATTTGGCACTCTCATTATTTGAGTCACTGCTTAAAGTCGTTTTGAAAAAAAGTACTCTTAGTTGACTACGAAGGGTTCTGTGTTTGCCAGATAGTGTCATTCAGACCATAGCTTAATAAATGAGAGACCATCATAACTTGGAGGGTACAAATAGCAGTGGGGATAGTTGAAATGGATCAGAAGAAAGTTCTACTGCTGTAAAAGAAAGATGAGGGATAGAGAAGAAAACTTTGAAGAGTCTGAGGGCAGCAGTTGCCCCCAGATGGGGTAATGACATCCATATAGAGCCAAGAGAGGAAGCTAAGAATACCAGATGAACTCCCAATTTCTCCCAGCTTCTTCCTGACCAAGCCATTCCAATACCTTGGGGCCCAGTCCTCAGAGCTTCTCTCTTTCCCAGAATTCTGGGACTCACTCAGAATCCTAGGGATCTTAAGGTCAGATTATACCATCAGCTCCAACGGGAATTAAGTGAGTCTCAAACTCCAAAAATTTAATCAGAACACAAAAATACTAGGACTTGGCTCCACTAGCTTTTAACTGGAATGACTGTATTGGGACAATAAAAAGTGATTAGGGAAAGTCAGGTTTCAGGGAGAGAAAAATAAAGCATATATGCAGAGAGAAGCAAAAATAAAAGGCGTGTGACTCTGAGGGCTGATGTGGAGACCAGCTAACAAGCAGTCAGGCTGCCTGGGCTCTTGTCCAGTCTCTGGTTCTATCCACCTTGAGGCTGGCTATCTTGCATGCTCTGAAAGGCATTTTGTTCCTTAGCAATTAATGCCTTATTGGTATTAGAGTAACTTTCAGTGGACCTCTGTTACTTGTGACTAAGCAATTCTGAACCAAGGTAACCACAGTCTCACTTGGCCAAATTTGGCTTAAAACTCAACATTCAGAAAATGAAGATCAAGGCTTCTGGTCCCATCATTTCACAGCAAATACATGGGGAAACAATGAAAACAGTGACAGACTATTATTTAGCCTCCAAAATCACTGCAGATGGTGGCTGCAACCATGAAATTAAAAGACGCTTGCTCCTTGGAAGAAAAGCTATGACCATACTAGACAGTGTATGTCAAGCAGAGACATGACTTTGCTGACAAATGTCCATATAGTCAAAGCTATGGTTTTTCCAGTTGTCACTTATGGATGCGAGAGTTGGACCATAAAGAAGGTTGAGTGCCAAAGAATTTATGCTGTGGTGTTGGAGAAGATTCTTGAGAGTCCCTTGGACTGCAAGGAGATCCAACCAGTCAATCCTAAAGGAAATCTACTCTGAATATTTATTGGAAGACTGATGTTGAAGCTCCAATACTTTGGCCACCTGATGGAAAGAGCTGATTCATTGGAAAAAACCCTGATGATGGGAAAGATTGAAGGCAGGAGGAGAAGGGGATGACAGAGGATGAGATGGTTGGATGACATCACTGATTCAATGGACATGAGTTTGAGCAAGCTCCAGGAGATGGTGAAGGACAGGGAAGCTTGGCGTGCTGCAGTCCTTGGGGTCACAAAGAGTTGGACACGACTGAGTGACTGAACAACGGAAGTACATGAAGGTTATTTTTCTGTTTCCCTATTCTGTTTTCACACATGGAGAGTAGCTCCTCAGTCAAAACTATATAGTTGATTCCAGTCCACTACTAAACAGGTAGTCCCCAGTAGATGTCTTCAATACCCAAATGGTGTTTCACTTGTTATAATTTTGTAGAAATCTTGCAAAAGCATTATAATTATCTAAACTTTATTCAACAGAAATTGACATTTTATGAAAGTTATATGAAACAGAATGAAACAAACAAAATGAAAAACTAGAATGATGAAAAAAAGGAATGTTTCATAGCTCCAAAGTGTAGTCACATGTAGCTATCAATTTTAATCAAATTCTTTGCCCACAAAGTCAGAAAGGTCAGGCTTAACTTAGTCTCATGAAAATTGTTCTCAGTTGATAAAATATATTTTATTTAAATTGTTAATAGTGTATATTTGGTGCAAAGTCTATTTCAATTTCAAGAAGATAAAGGAGAACTTCAACTATCAAATTCTTCTGCAGTAACTTCAACTCATTAAATCAGAGCAATTTACCTTCCATCTATTGCAATCATGAATGGAATAATGAGGTGGAAAACAACAAAGATAAAGAATAATTCACAGAATAAGTGAGCCACAGTTCTAATTAAATCTTCACATTCCTAGTAAAATAAACTTCAATCTTCTATACTGTAGATTGCAAGTGTGATTCATGTACAAAACAAGCAAATGAATTAGAATTCTATTGAAGAGCTCAACATGTTAACGATGTTTCTACTCATCATTTCCTTCATATTAGTTCTGAGAAATATCTATTTTTTAGCTGACACATTGAAAATTCCATTTTCAAGGGTCCATCAGTTCATAGTCGAGGATAGTGACCTATGTTCTAAGCTCAACACACTGATAGTTGTATAAACATATTTTCAGTTTAATTTTCAGAATAGTCTTGATGACTGACTCATAGCACTCCAAAAATACCATCAAAATAGTAAAAAAAAAAAAAATAGAAAAAAGTACTAATACAAAGATACTATGTACAATTTAATATTAACTGTTAGGTCTGGCACTGGATAGTACCTTGGAATTTTCTTTCAGTTTGAAGCAACTCATCTTATTGTTTACTTCAAGGGCTCTAGAACTCCTGAGATTCTTCGAAATGGCCCAAGAATGTAACTAGATTTTGTGATTCTAGGTCACTCAATGCCAAAGGTTCTCCAAACCAAGGGAAGTAACTAAAAGCTCCAATACCCTGGTATGCTAAAACTATCTTATATTGCATTTATAAATTTAACAATACTTATATAAGAATAATGGTAACTAAGATTTGTGCATAAAATGCCATACACTACAGAGTTTTTAAAGCACTTTTATATGCATTAATCGCACTTACCATGTTCACTTGAAAGATGAAGGAGTAAGGACTCAGCCTACTTAAGTGACTTTCCACTATTCTCAAAGCTAGTAAGTGGCAGAGTTAGGACAAAAATCCATGCATTCTGATTTATAGACACATGCTTTCCATCATTATACTTGATAGTCATTTATTTGAATCCATTTTTTTTTTAAAGTTATTAAAATCCCACTTTTCCAAAAATAGAGTTTAGTTGAAATTCATCACCAACTTCTTTAAAAATGCCCATGTGGTATTGTGGAAATTTGTTTGGTTTCCTGGACTGGGCCAACACATTTCTAACTATAGGGCATTTCTATACCCTCCTGCTCTTCCACATCCTACCCAGACCCAAGAGGACAGCATATCAACTCCTCCTTTGAGAACCTGGGTCAAGATATATGAAAGATTCTCTTGTGTTCTATGAGAATCTTTTCCTTCACCTCTTCTTTTCAGTCCATCAAAAATGTAGTTTCTCAGATGACAAATTTCCCCACTCTACCTTGTAAATAAAATAGGCTTCAGTTCCCTATGGGGTATACATCAAAAGAACATGATCCCTACTTTCAACAACACCTATAACATATAACTGTGACTTTTCGAGCAAATTAACCCCAGTTTCCTTATCTGTAAAAAAATATGTGATCACCCCTACTTCACATAGCTATGGTGAGGTATGAGAATGTTAATGAAGGTGCCTGACTTATAAAATGTAAGTTCCTTTCTCTTCTTCTCTCTACAAATGACACCAAGCCCTGGGCATGTCCTGAGTTCATCGTATTACTCTTTGACCCTCTATGGAGCTTGGAATACAGAAGGTGCTTTCTGCATATATACTGAATGAATCAAAATTGTTGGGCACTAATTCCTTCAGCTGCAGACTGAAGGGGAAAAATACAGTGTTTATTTCATCATTTACCAGCTAAATTAGCAGCTTTTTCTTATAATATTTGTTCTTCATGTTAAATTAACATATAAACTGATAGAGATGTCCCCATTTTAGGCATAGTCAGGGTATTCTCCCAAGTTGAAGCCTGAGACACAGTAGAATGGCCCTTACTCAGCTGGTTTCTAGTCCTGGCCCTGTTTAACTGGCTTGATGATCTCAGTTATGTCATTTTAATTTCTGGTTGAAGTTATCAACTGATAAAATGTACACATTAAATCATCTTCAAAGTTGATATTAACCCTATATTTTGAAATTATTCCAAGCATAATATTTATATTAAATATGAAGTCTTAAATGATCAAAATTTTATAATTTGGCCACCAAACTATGGTGGCTCAGTAGTAAAGAGTCTGCCTGCCATTGTAGGAAATATAGGAGATGTGTTTGACCCCTGAGTTGGGAAGAGCCCCTGGAAGAGGAAATGGCAACTCACTCCAGTATTCTTGCCTGGAAAATCTCATGGACAGAGGAGAGTGACAGGGTACAGTCTATAGGGTCACAAAGAGTCAGACACTACTGAGTGACTGAGGACAGCACTCAGTCATACATACAGCACTCAACATACAGCACACAGAATAAATTATTATATTATTAAAGTGATAATGTTCTTGTAAGAGTAAATCAACCAGGAATATTACTATTGAATTTTGACTTTGGTTGCCAATTTTCAGGCTCATGATTTTACAATTTAAGTCAAACTATTCTGATTGATATCTTGGTTAGATTAAGGAAAATTTTCTTTTGAAAGAATCTAAACACTGACAACATTTAATCTCTTTTAAAGGAGCACCACAATATAGGTGCCAACGTTTTAATCTATGTCTACACTGGGCATGTAGTTTTTATTCCTCCAATAAAGATAAGGAAGTTATGCAGATTTGGGGGATATAATATTTTTATCTTCTTAAAAATAAACACACAAAAAACTAGTACCATGCTCTCTAACTTCAGCTCCATTTCTCTGTCTGGTTTAAAGAAAACTCATTCAAAGAGTTGTGTATACTTCCTGTATCAAATGTTTCAACCCTCATTCTTTCTCAAACCCAGACTAGTCAGGCTTTCTTCCCCATCACTCCACATTTAAAACTGTCCTTATCAAGTCACCAATGACTACTGTAACGCTGAGTGCCCTGATCAATACTCAGAACTCACTCACCTTGATCCACTGCAGTATTAGGTGCAGCTGATGACTCCTTCTGTAACCTCTTTTGCTTGGCTTCCAGCACATCACAAAGTCCTAGTTTTCTTCCTGCCTCACTGACCTCTCTTTCTTAAAATCCTTTGCTAGTTCCTTCTCTTATTCACAGCCTCTAAATACTGTGGTCCTTCAGGACTGTCTTTTGTATTTAAACTTATTTCATTGGCCATCTCATCTAGTCTCCTGACTTCAAATATATATATGCTGAGACTCAAAAGTGAATGTGTACAGAATAGATCTCTCCCTCTAACTTCTGGTCTCCTACACTCATCCTACTTGAATGTTCAACAAATATCTCAAATATAATGTGTCCAATACTTGGTCTTACTTCAGAACTTGTGTCTCTTACAGTCTTCCCCATCTCAGTTAATGGCAAACAGACAGGTCAAAATCATAATCTTTTATTTTTCCCTTTCTCTCCTATCAAAAGTCTCATTCACTAGAGAATCATTGTGATTTTTTCTTCAAAGTATATTCAGATTCTGACCTCTTCTCATTACTATCTACCACTACCATCCTGGGCTGAGCCACATGATTTTTCACCTGGATCATGAAAACCGAGTCCTAATTGTTCTCTTTAATTTTTCCCTTCATCCCCCAGAGAATATACTCAATACAGAAGCTAAAGTTATCCCGTTGAAATGTAAGAGACAGATCATGCATTAAAGTTTCAGTGATTCTCCGTGTCACTGAGTTAAAGCCAATATACTTACAAAAATATGAAAACTCTACTCAGTCTGTCCCCTAATTATCTCACTAATCTCATATTATTCCCCTCATTTACTCCATTCCAGCCACTTTGGCCTCTTCGATATTTCTTAACTGGTTCAAGTATAGTTCTGCTTCAGGGAATTTGTACATGCTGTTTACCAAATGTGGAATTTTCTCCTTCCTCATATTTATGTGGCTTGAGCCCTCATCTTTTTCACATTTTGGCTTGATTGCCCCCTTCTAAGTGAGGCCTTTTCTAACCAGCCTATTTAAAAATTCAAGTTCTTACCTCCCCCTCACCCCGACAATACTCTTTACCTTCCTTCTCTGTTTTAATTTTTTTCCCATAGAACTTTCCCTATCTAATGTACTGTATGATTGACTTATTTATTTGCTTACCATTGATTTCCTCCTGCTGGAATATAAGCTTCAGGAGTATGATGATTTATGTCAGTTTTCCTCTTTGCTACAGTTCTCAGATCCTCTCATCATACCTGGCATAGAGCAGGTGCTAAATAAAGCAATATTTACGTGGTGATGTAGAGATTTTGCCTAATAGTGTATAATGAGACATATTAGTGTATGTGTATAACATAATAGTGCATAATTAGGCTCTTTTTCTGATAATCTTAAGTGCAAAACAAACTTTTTTGTTTTTGCTATGAGCTCTTCAGAATCCCACACAGTGGCAGAGATACCTCTTTTCTGCAAGAGCAGGCCACAGTGATCTCAACACAATTTCATGTCATTTCACCGTAACTTCTTCAAATAACAGATAATTTGTTTCCTTAAGTTAGATCATGTCATTACCTCCTACTCCATTCACTGAAGGTCAAAATCTCCAGTTCTGCTTCAGCTCCAGGCACTTTAAACTAGTGGTCTTGTCATGCCCTGGGACATGTTTGCTACCAATAGTAGAAATAAACAGACATAAGTGGGTTTGTTCCACTTAGTCATCTTTTAAGTGGTTCAAAGTTGACTTTTTCTCTGAAGTTTTGCTGGAACCCACCTTTCCTCTTATAAATAAATTAGGAATCTTTCTCTCATTTTTGCTGTCCCAATAATATTCATATTAGAACACTTGAAATATGTCATCATACTACACATTTGTTTTTAAGTCTATCTCTTCCATTAGAATGTAAGGTCTGAAGTTCAGAACTCTTTGTCTTCACAACTCTATTATCTAGATAGGCTCTAGTGTATAGAAGACTCTCCTGAAATATTCTGAATCAAATGAGTGAATACAACTGAACAGGTCAATTACCAGTGACCAACTGATTGTTGCTTGCCAGGGTCACAGTCATGGAAAGAACACCATGAGGTAAATTGGAGATGTTGTTGTAAGTATTGCTGTCATTACCACCATCACATAACCATCATCATCACCAAACAACTGTGTACTTGTTTGAACCAGGTAATGTTTGAGGCTATGGTGCATCTGCATGAGGATATTAACAGTCAAATTGAAGAGGTAAGCATTAGCATAAAAGGTAAATGACAATAAAAGAGAGCATAGAATAAATGCCCCCGAAATTGAATAAACAAAAGAATAGTAGACTAGAGTGATCAAGGAGGGCTTTATGGGAGACAAAAGTGTTGCATTGTGTTGTGAAAGACAAGTGACCGAGCTACTTGTACAGAAGGAGTGCATCTCAGGCAGGCTTGACCAGAGCACAGACTAGGTATCTCCACTATCTGGTTAGGCACATTAGAAATGAAGTTACCAAAAAATGGGGGTGTTTTTGTTAGATTAAAATTCTAACAAATTCTTCTTCTTCTAAAAGTCTTCATTATCAAAGAACATGAATTCTTGATTTAGATAAAATAAATGAGAAATGATGGAAAATGCAGAATCAAAAGAACTAGAGTTTCAGCTCAAGCTTCTTCATGTTTGAGATTTTGATCTTGAGAATATTTCTGTTTCTTTGAGAACTTCTTTGTGCAATGCACAAAGAACTATACATGTCTTTGCAGATTATATAAATGTGTGTGATAAGTAAAGCAGATCGTGAGAAAGTGAATGCTTTAAAAATGCTAAGTGCAATTTATCTATAGACTTTTTCTAAAGATTAAGTAAGATTACACAGTCAAGATATTTGTAAGCAATGATGAGCTGCCCGCCTTCCTACAAACTCCAGCTACTGTTAGCTTTAAATGACTCACATGATTATAACCAAAATAGGCACTTCTACAATGCTGCTGGGATCATATAACCATAGCTAAGATTTAGAGTATTTATTTCATGGTAAGTATATACTTAAGCACTTTATGTGATCATTTCACTCAATCCTTTCATATTTATTATAATTATTATCTCAGAAAGGGAAACTGAGGCTCAAGTGGTATAAGCCTGACATAGTGACTCAGACGGTAAAGAGCCTGTGCTCAGTGCGGGAGACCCAGGTTTGACCTCTGGGTAGGGAAGATCCCCTGGAGAAGGAAATGGCAACCCACTCCAGTATGCTTGCAGGGAAAATCCCATGGATGAAGAAGCCTGGAGGGCTACAGTCCATGGGGTTGCAAAGAGTCGTACACTACTGAACGACTTCACTTTCACTGTCCCCAAAGCCATCCTCTGAAGCACTGTGCTTAATCAGTCTAACAAGACACTAAATAAGTAAAGTCATAATTTTACTTATAGGATTTTAAAGTCATAGGGTTTTCACTTTGATATCAAAAAGTCTAGCAAAAGAAAAAAAAAAAACCTCTTCTGCTGGAAGAAAAATCATACAAAAAAAAACACAATAAAAACAAAAACACAATGTTATTTTTGAGTAACAGAAAAGAGTTTTTATGGATAAAATATAGGTAAAATAAAACCTAAAGAAAGGTTGCTTGTCACGGACTCACTACATCACCATCCAAATATGAACTTAGCTCTACATTGCATGAGAAATTATGATTAGAGAGAAAGGACAAATGAGATATCATAAGAGAATAATTCCAGAATTTCTACTTTAGTAAAATAAACCCTCTAATATTACCAGCAGAGAATGGGTAAAGAATGTTAACAAATCAAAAGAATTTGCCACAGTTTATTCTTTGTTGTCAAATGTGCTATTGGGCATGCAGTTTTAATAGCTTAAAGATGCCTTACAATCATGAATAAATTATATATCAAAAATGCTCCTCTGCTCCTAAATGGGAAATGAATCTCTAAAAACGATAGAGATGTAGTTATTTGTTTATTCAGGGCCTTCTTTATGCTGATCAATTGTACCTGTTTCTTTCATGAGAGATATGAGCAGCTCCTTGAAAAGAAATAGGACTCAGTTTACTTGTGTTTATTAATCTCAGCATCTAGCACTTAGTCTGATACTTAGCCAAATTTTAATAGAAGCCTGATGAATAAAAGGAAGAGAGAGATTTATTTTTGGCAATGAAGACAGCCTTTATCTCCTAGCCTGATAATGTTTTATCAAAACTGAATATCAGAAAACTCACTCTGATTTGGTCTTTGAATTTAGGAAGAGGCCTTTTAAACTTAATTCCATCATTTTCTAATTTGCTGTCAGGGATGGAGTTTTATTTTAATTCATAGACTCTCAGGCAATAAATTAAAGCTATAACATGGTAAAGTTTGAATCTGCAGAGTTGTATTTAAAATTTTCTGAGAAAAGAGTTTTGGGTTTTATTTTTCGCTTTGATTTTTAAAATTTTGATTAAAGGATGATTACTTACAATATTGTGGTGGTTTCTGTCATACAACATGAATTGGCCATACATATGTCCCCTCCGTCTTGAACCTCCTCCCACTTCCTTCCCCACCTCACCCCTCTAGGCTGTCACAGAGCACTGGATTTGGGTTCCCTGAACCACACAGCAAATTCCCACTGGTTATCTATTTTACATCTAGTAATGTATATGTTTCAATGTTATTCTCTCAAATTGTCCACACTCTTCTTCCCCTACTGTGTCCAAAGTCTGTTCTTTATATCTGTCTCTCCTTTGCTGTCATGCAAGTAGGATCATCAGTACCACCTTTGTATATTCCATATATATGCTTTAGTATATATTTGTCATTCTCTTTCTGACTTGCTTCACTCTGTATAATAGGTTATAGGTTCATTTACCTTATTAGAACTGACTCAAATGTGTTCTTTTTTATAGCTTAATAATATTGCATTGTGAATATATACTACAACTTCCTTATCCATTCATCTGTTGATGGTCATCTAGGTTGCTTCCATGTCCTAGCTATTGTTAATAGTGCTGTGATGAACATTGGAATACATGTGTCTTTTTCAATTATGGTTTCCTGAGGGTATATGCCTACTAGTGGGATTTCTGGGTCATATGATAGTTTTATCACTAGTTTTTTAAAGAAATCTCCATGTCATGCTCTAATGTGAATGTATCAATTTGCATTCCCATCAATAGTGCAAGAGGGCTCCCCTTTCTCCATACTCTCTCCAGCATTTATTGTTTTAGACTTTTTGATGATGGACATTCTGACCAGTGTGAGATGGAACTTCACTGTCATTTTTATTTGCATTTCACTAATTTCCTTGGGCTCCAAAATCACGGCAAGTGGTATTGGCAGCCATAAAATTAAAAGACACTTGCTCCTTGGAGCAAGTGACAAGCCTAGACAGCATATTTAAAAGCAGAGACATTACTTGGCCAACAAAGGTCTGTCTAGGCAAAGCTATGGTTTTTCCAGTAGTCATGGATGGATGTGAGAGTTGGACCATAAAGAAAGCTGAGTGCCGAAGAATTGATGCTTTTGAACTGTGGTGTTGGAAACACCACAGAGTAATGGAAATAAAACAAAAAATGAACCTAATTAAGCTTAAAAACTTGCACAATGAAGGAAACTATACACAAGGCAAAAAGACAACCCTCAGAATGGGAGAAAATAATGGGTAGTGAAACTACTGACAAAGAATTAATCTCCAAAATATACAAACACTCATGTAGCTCAATACCAGAATCTTTTCTGTTCAATCAAAAAGTGGGTAGAAGACCTAAGCAGAGATTTCTCCAAAAAATACATATAGATGGCTAATAAAATGAAAATATGCTCAACATCACTTATTATTCAGTTCAATTCAGTTCAATCACTAAGTCGTGTCCGACTTTTTGTGACCCTTTGGACTGTAGCATACAATGCTTCCCTGTCTATCCTACCAACTCCCAGAACTTGCTCAAACTCATGTCCATCAAGTCGGTGATGCCATCCAACTATCTCATCCTCTGTCATCCCCGTCTCCTCTTGCCTCCAATTTTTCCTAGCATCAAGGTCTTTTCCAATGAGTCAGTTCTTTGCATCAGGTAGACAAAATATTGGAGTTTCAACTTCATCATCAGTTTTTCCAATGAATATTCAGGGTTAATTTTCTTTGATATTGACTGGTTTGATCTTGCAGTCCAAGGTACTCTCAAGTGTCTTCTTCAGCACCAAAGTTAGAAGGCATGTGTTCTTCACCACTCAGGCTTTTTTATGGTTCTATGGTTCCCACATCCATACTTGACTACTGGAAAAACCATAGTTTTCACTATACAGACCTTTGTAGGCAAAGTAATGGGTCTCTTGTAACCAGCATGTATCAGGGTCTTGTTTTTGTATCCATTCAGTCAATCTGTGTCTTTTGGTTGGAGCACTTATCCCATTTACATTTAAGGTAATTATTGATAAGTATATCCCATTATCATTTACTTTATTGTTTGAGATTTGTTTTTATGGGCCTTTTCTATGTTTCTTGTCTAGAGAAGTTCCTTTAGCATATGTTGAAGACCTGGTTTTGTAGTGCTGAATCCTTTTAGCTTTTACTTGTCTGTAAAGATTTTGATTTCTCCTTTGAATCTGAATGAGGTCCTTGCTGGATAGAATAATCTTGGTTGCAAGTTTTTCCCTTTCATCAATTTAAATATATCCTACCATTCCCTTCTGACCTGCAGAGTTTCTGTTGAAAGATCAGCTGTTAGCCTTGTGAGGGTTCTCTTGTATGTTATTTGTTGCTTTTAATATTTCTTCTTTGTATTTAATTTTTGTTAGTTGGATCAATATGTGTCTTGGCATGTTTATTCTTATGTTTATCCTATATGGAACTCTCTGGACTTCTTGGACTTGAGTGGTTATTTCCTCTCCCATTTTGGGGAACTTTTCAACTATAATCTCCTCAAATATTCTCTCATCCCGTTTCCTTTTGTCTTCTTCTTCTCTGATGTCTATGATTGGAATGTTGGGGTGCTTAATGTTGTCTCAGAAATGAGACTGTCCTCATTTCTTTTTATCATTTTTTCTTTATTCATCTCTGCTTCAGTTATTTCCACCATTCTATCTTCTAGCTCACTATCTGTTCTTCTGTCTCATTTACTCTACTATCAGTTCCCTCCAGTGCATTTTTAATATCGGTTATTGCATTGTTTATAGTTGATTGTTTATTCTTTAATTGTCCTAGGTCCCTGTTAAACATGTTTTGTATCTTCTCAATTCATGCCTCAAGTCTGTTTATCCATGCCCCCATTTTGTTTTCAAGATTTTGGATCATCTTTACTGTTATTACTCTGAATTCTCTTTCAGGTACACTACATATTACCTCCTCATTTCTTGGTCTTGTGAGTTTTTACCATGTTCCTTTATCTGCTGCATATTTATCTGTATTTTCATTTTGTTTAGTTTTCAAATAGATGTGGAAAAAGTGGAAACAGTGGCAGAATTTATACTCTTGAGCTCCAAAATCACTGCAG
This sequence comes from Odocoileus virginianus, assembly GCF_023699985.2. NCBI lineage: Eukaryota > Metazoa > Chordata > Mammalia > Artiodactyla > Cervidae > Odocoileus > Odocoileus virginianus. The sequence continues at coordinate 56,107,912 of NC_069683.1, forward strand.
ACAGTGACTGCAGCCATAAAATTAAAAGGCACCTGCTCCTTGGAAGAAAAGCTATGACAAAACTAGACAGCATATTAAAAAGCAGAGATATCCTTTTGCCAACAAAGGTTCATATGGTCAAAGCTATGTTGTTTTTTTTTTTCCCAGTAATCATGTACGCATGTGAAGGCTGGACAAGAAAGTAGGCTGAGAGTTGAAAAATTGATGCTTTTGAATTGTAGTGTTGGAGAAGACTCTTGAGAGTCCCTTGGACAGCAAGGAGATCAAACTAGTCAATACTAAAGGAAATCAACCCTGAATATTCACTGAAAGCACTGATGCTAAAGCTGAATCTCCAATATTTTGGCCACCTGTTGTGAAGAGCCAATTCATTAGAAAAGACCCTGATGATGGGAAACTTTGAGGGCAGGAGAGAAGGGGATGGATAACAGAGGAAGAGATGGTTGGATGTAGATCCTATTCAGACTCAATGGATATGAGTTTGAGCAAACTCTGGGAAACAGTGAAGGGCAGGGAAGCCTGAAGTCCATGGAGTCACAAAGAGTCAGACACGACTTAACAACTGAACAACAACAACTGTGTTTGGGGTCTCTGTTCTGCAGTCTGGAAGGTCATATTTCCTCTTAATTGTGAAGTCTGCTTCCCATGGGTAGGGTTGAAGCAGAGCCTTGTGAAGGTTTCATGTGTGGCTGGGGGGCTTGTGCCTGTGTTCTGGTGAATAAACTGGATTTTTTCTCTTTGAAGGGCAGTGCCATGCCCAGCAGTGTGTTCTGGAGTGTCTGTGGGTTTGGCATAACTTTGGGCAGCCTATCTGCTAGTATGAAGGACTGTGTTCCTGTTTTGCTGAAAGATTGATGTGGAGTGTTAGGACACTGGAACTTGCTGACCTTTGGGTGGGCTTGGTTTCAGTGCTGAGATGGAAGTCTTTGGGAAGACTGTCACCTATTAATATCCCCTGGGGTTGGCAGTTCACTGGTGGATCAAAGTATTGGGCTAATATCTCCAATCTCAGGGGTTCAGGCTGACCCCTACTGTAGCACCGACTCCTCACGAGCCATACAGCACAGAAGACAAAACCCCAAGAGTCTTGGTTAAGGCAATACTCAACAGCCAGAACACCCAGTAAGACTCACACTAAAATCTTCCAATATTTCTAGGAAGGTCTCGACTTGTGGTGAGCAGTGTTGGGGGTCACTAAGTTTCAGATCTGGCCTTACTCCAGCTTATACTTGCTCCTAAAGTTCACAGTTGCCCCTAAGGTCTGTAGTTTGTTGCCTGTCCAGACACAAGAGGACAAAGTTCAGTTCAGTTTAGTCACTCAGTCGTTTCCAACTCTTTGCAACCCCATGGACTGCAGCACACCAGGCTTCCCTGTCCATCATCAACTCCCAGAGCTTACTCCAACTCATGTCCATTGAATTGGGGATGCCATCCAACCATCTCTGTCATCCCCTTAACCTCTTACCTTCAATGTTTCCCAGCATCAGGGTCTTTTCCAATGAGTCAGTTCTTTGCATCAGGAGGCCAAAGTATTGGAGCTTCACCTTCAGCATCAGTCCCTCCAGTGAATATTCAGGACTGATTTCCTTTAGGATGGACTGGTTGGATCTCCTTGCAGTCCAAGGGACTCTCAAGAGTCTTCTCCAATACCACAGTTCAAAAGCATCAATTCTTCAGCACTCAGGTTTCTTTATAATCCAACTCTCACATCCATCCATGACTACTGGAAAAAGCATAGCTTTGACCAGACAGACATTTGTTGGCAAAGTAGTGTCTCTGCTTTTAAATATGCTATCTAGCTTCATCATAGCTTTTTCCAAAACAACTTTTAATTTCATGGCTGCAGTCACCATCTGCAGTGATTTTGGAGCCCAAGAAAATAAAGTCTGTCACTGTTTCCATTGTTTCCCCATCTATTTGTCATGAAGTGATGGGACCACATGCCATGATCTTAGTTTTCTGAATGTTGAGTTTTAAGCCAACTTTTTCCCTCTCCTCTTTCACTTTCAGTGAAGAAGTTCTTCTTCACTTTCTGCCATAAGGGTGGTGTCATCTGCATATCTGAGCTTATTGATATTTCTCCTGGCATTTTGTGATTCCAGCTTGTGATTCATCCAGCCTATCATTTTGCGTGATGTACTCTGCATATAAGTTAAATAAGCAGGATGACAATATACAGGCTTGATGTACTCCTTTCCCAATTTGGAACCAGTCTTGTTCCATGTCCAGTTCTAATTGTTACTTCTTATTTATTTATTTTTTAATTTATTTTTATTAGTTGGAGGCTAATTACTTTACAATATTGTAGTGGGTTTTGTCATACATTGACATGAATCAGCCATGGATATACATGTTTTCCCCATCCTGATCCCCCCTCCCACCTCCCTCTCTACCCGATCCCTCTGGGTCTTCCCAGTGCACCAGACCCGAGCACTTGTCTCATGCATCCAACCTGGGCTGGTGATCTGTTTCACCCTAGATAATATACATGTTTCGATGCTGTTCTCTTGAAACATCCCACCCTCGCCTTCTCCCACAGAGTCCAAAAGTCTGTTCTATACATCTATGTCTCTTTTTCTGTTTTGCATATAGGGTTATCATTACCATCTTTCTAAAGTCCATATATATGTGTTAGTATACTGTAATGGTCTTTATCTTTCTGGCTTACTTCACTCTGTGTAATGGGCTCCAGTTTCATTCATCTCATTAGAAATGATTCAAATGTATTCTTTTTAATGGCTGAGTAATATTCCATGGTGTATATGTACCACAGCTTCCTTATTCATTCGTCTGCTGATGGGCATCTAGGCTGCTTCCATGTCCTGGCTATTATAAACAGTGCTGCGATGAACATTGGGGTGCACGTGTCTCTTTCAAATCTGGTTTCCTCGGTGTGTATGCCCAGAAGTGGGATTGCTGGGTCATATAGCAGTTCTATTTCAAGTTTTTTAAGATATCTCCACACTGTTTTCCATAGTGGCTGTACTAGTTTGCATTCCCACCAACAGTGTAAGAGGGTTCCCTTTTCTCCACACCCTCTCCAGCATTTATTGCTAGTAGACTTTTGGATAGCAGCTATCCTGACTGGCGTGTAATGGTACCTCATTGTGGTTTTGATTTGCATTTCTCTGATAATGAGTGATGTTGAGCATCTTTTCATGTGTTTGTTAGCCATCTGTATGTCTTCTTTGGAGAAATGTCTGTTTAGTTCTTTGGCCCATTTTTTGATTGGGTCATTTATTTTTCTGGAGTTGAGCTGCAGGAGTTGCTTGTATATTTTTGAGATTAATCATTTGTCTATTACTTCCTTTGCTATTATTTTCTCCCAATCTGAGGGCTGTCTTTTCACCTTGCTTATAGTTTCCTTTGTTGTGCAGAAGCTTTTAAGTTTCATTAGGTCCCATTTGTTTATTTTTGCTTTTGTTTCTAATATTCTGGGGGGTGGGTCATAGAGGATCCTGCTGTGATTTATGTCAGAGAGTGTTTTGCCTATGTTCTCCTCTAGGAGTTTAATAGTTTCTGTAATTGTTACTTCTTGACCTGCGTACAGATTTCTCAGCAGGCAGGTCAGGTGGTCTGGTGTTCCCATCTCTTTCAGAATTTTCCACAGTTGGTTGTGATCCACACACAGTAGAAGGCTTTGGCATAGTCAATAAAGCAGAAGTAGATGTTTTTCTGGAACTCTCTTGCTTTTTTGATGATCCAGTGGATGTTGGCAGTTTGATCTCTGGTTTCTCTGCCTTTTCTAAAACCAGCTTGAACATCTGGAAGTTCACAGTTCACATACTGTTGAAGCCTGGCTTGGAGAATTTTGAGCATTACTTTACTAGCATGTGAGATGAATGCCATTGTGTGGTAGTTTGAGCATTTTTTGGCATTGCCTTTCTTTGGGATTGAAATGAAAACTGATGTTTTCCGGTCCTGTGGCCACTGCTGCATTTTTCAAATTTGCTGGCATATTGAGTGCAGCACTTTTACAGCGTCATCTTTTAGGATTTGAAATAGCCCAACTGGAGTTCCATCACCTCCACTAGCTTTGCTCGATGGTCTTGATCCCTGCCTCCTGTATAAAGTCATGAACCTCAGTCCATAGCTTTAGGCACTCTGTCTATCAGATTTAGTCCCTTGAATCTATTTGTCACTTTCACTGTATAATCCTTTGAGAGGACCAAGCCCAAGGCTTATTAGGGCTCACTTGCTTGCTGAGGCTGAGGATATGGGAGGGTATGGCAATCGCAATTGTGAGGTACCAAGACGTGCCTGTGGCAGTAGAGACCTGTTGGATGCCATTACAATCTGAGAAGGGTCGTGAGCTCCCCCAGAGGAACTGGCCCCAGGTTGTGGGTCCCTAAGAACATCTAAGCTGTTCAAGCTCCCAGCAAGGTATGGGAAGTAACCTGTGCCTGCTCACAGCCTGGTGGTGGTAGCTGCCGCCTCCTGGATCAGGACTGCATTAGCAGCGTTTTGTCGCTGCCTCTTGCACATTCTCCAAAGTTGGCAGTGGCATGTGTGTATGCTGTTGCTTCAATCATGTCTGACTCTGTGCAATCCTATGGACTATAGTCTGCAAGACTCCTATGTCCATGAGATTCTCCAGGCAAAAATATTGGAGTGGCTTGCCATGCCCTTTTCCAGTGGATCTTCCTGACTCAGGGATCAAACCTATGTTTCTTTCCCTACATTGGCAGGGGAGTTATTTACCACTAGCACCGCCTGGAAAGCTCTTAGCAGTGATAGTCACATCTAATTCCATAGCTGTGTGGAAGTTATCCTCTCAGAGTATCCTCATGGCAGCCAATCCCAAACCTCTTCCTGGGATCTGAGCCTATGTCTGACCACCTTGCCCCCATCCTCTTCTGCAAAATGATCTTCAGCAGTAATTTCTATGGTGAATGTTCTTTGTTTTGCCCTCTGATCCCCCACTGTTGCACTCCATCCACTCTGACGGTTCTGAAGCTCCCACTTGGCCCCATCTGTGATGAGGTTTCTTAGTGTGTGAGAACTTTTCCTCCTTCACGACTCCCTCTCTCAGGGCACAAGCCCCTGCCCTGAAATCTGGTGTCTCTTTTTGCGCCTTTATCCTTTGCCCTACTTCATTCTGAGGAGATCACCTTGCCTTGTTGGAAGTTTGGGGTCTTCTGCTGTTGTTCAGAAGTTGTTCTGTAGGAGTTGTTCCACATTCTGATGAATTTTTGATGTATCTGTGGAGAGGAAGGTGATCTCTCCGTCTTACTCCTCCACCATCTTCCATTTCCTGGTTTTATTTTTAAATGCAACAAACCCATCTGTCAGTCAGTTTCCTCCACAGATATAGGGAAATATATTATACATTAAGAGATTTATTGCATGAAATTGGTTTATGCACCGTAGGGGCTGGCTCAGTTCACTTCACTTCAGTTCAGTTGCTCAGTCGTGTTCGACTCTTTGTGACCCCATGGACTGCAGCACGCCAGGCCTCCCTGTCCATCACCAGCTCCCAGAGTTTATCCATACTCTTGTCCATTGAGTCGGTGATGCCATCCAACCATCTTATCTTCTGTCGTCCCTTCTCCTCCCGCCTTCAATCTTTCCCAGCGTCAGGGTCTTTCCAAATGAGTCATTTCTTTGCATCAGGTGACCAAAGTATTGGAGTTTCAACTTCAACATCAGTTTTGGCTAGCAAAATCCAAAATTTTCAGAGCAAGCCATTAAGAAAGGCAGTCTGGAATTCCCTGGCATGAGTTGAAACTGCAATCCGCAAGTAGAATTTCTTCTTCAGGGAAACCTTAATTCTTCTCTTTAACTCCTGGAATCAGTCCCACACAGATCATTTAGGATAATCTCCTTACTTAGAGGCAACTGCTAATGAATGCTAATCATGTCTACAAAATGCCTTCACAGTAACATCTAGATTTTTATTTAGTTGAATAAGTGAGGACTGTAACCTTGCCAAGTTGACATATATAACTGCCTATTAAATTCCCTTTCCCAAAATCCGATGAACATCCCTGAAATTTTGAACTTTTCATATCAGCTAAACATTCTAGCAAAATACAACTTTACATTGGGAGAGTCTTTTGACATTCCTTATTCCCCGATGCTCCTGTGCAGTATTTAGGTAATCTCACTGACATTTTGTTTTAGACTGAGTTACTTCTACAGGTAGTTAAGTGCCATCGTTATGTCTTACAGTGTTCTCATTCTTTTATTTATCTATTTATTTTGGTATTATTATTTTTTTCATTTATTTTTATTAGTTGGAGGCTAATTACTTTACAATATTGTAGTGGTTATTGTCATACATTGACTTGAATTAGCCATGGTCATTCTTTTATTGAATTTTAACTGGCAAATACCTCCAAGGACTAACTTCAGAAGTTGTTTATTTTTTAATTAAACTGTTTATTTTAGATTAATTTTAGATTTACATGCAATTGTAACAAATGATACAGAGAGATCCTATGTGCCCTTCACCTAGTTTCTCCTAATGGTGCATGGGTGCATGCTAAGTCACTTCAGTCCTGTCTGACTCTTTGGGATCCTATGGACTGTACTTCACCAAGCTTGTCTGTCCATGGGCTTCTCCAGGCAAGAATACTGGAATGGGTTGCCATGCCCCCTTGAGGGAATCTTCCTGACCCAGGTGCTGAACCTGCTTCTCTTATGTCTCCTGCATTGGCAGGCAGGTTCTTTACCACTAGTGCCACCTGGGAAGCCCTCCCCTAATGGTAACATCTTGTAAAACTATACTGTAGTGTAAACAATAATGATAATGACATTGATATAACAAAGATGCAGAATGCTATCATTACCATAACAACCCTACTTGTTGCCCTGATATAGTCATGCCCACTTTCCTCCCACACCTCCCTCCTCCATTCTTTTTTTTTTTAAATCTATTTTTAATTGGGTGGAAATTGCTTTACAATGTTGTATGGTTTCTGCCATACAACAATGTGAATCAGCCACAGATGCACATATGTCCCTTCCCTCCTCAACCCCCCTGCCAACCCCTCACTCTATTCCACACCTCTAGCCTGTCACAGAGCACCAGGTTTAACTCCGGTGCCCATACTGCACACTGACTATCTACTTTAGGCTATTTTACACATGATAGTGTATATATGTCACTGATTATCTATTTTACACATGGTAGTGTATATAGGTCAATGCTACTATTTCAATTTGTCCTGCCCTCTCCTTCCCCCACTATGTCCAAAGTCTGTTCTTTAGGTCTGTGTCTCTATTCTTAACCCTGTTGATGAATCAATCACTAATCTATTTCTCATTTCTATAATTTTGTCATTGTAATCATGTTATATAGATGAATTATACAGTATATAAGTTTGGGAGATTGGCTCTTTTTTCACTAGGTATAATTCTCTGAAATTTTTCCAGGTAATTGGTTATATCAATGGTTTGCTCCAATTTATCACTAGTAACATTACATAGTACAAAAATACCAGTGACTGGACCAACCATTCACCCATGGAAAAATAACTGTGTTGTTTTCAGTCTTGGCTATTAGAATATGAGAGTTATTTAAGTAGGTTCTTTTCTTTGGAAATAATTCATATAAAATTAATCCTTTAAAAGTATATTCAGTGTTTTTTAAATATATGTACAACTATCAGTGCTATAAAATTTACCATTATATTCCAGAACATTTTTATTGCCCTAAAAGAAGACCCATACCCATTAGCAGTCACTGTCCATTTTTCCTTTCCCCTACTCATGACAATCTAATCTATTTTCTGTCTCTAGAGCTTTTCCTATTCTAGATATTTCATACAATGTATGACATCTGTGTTTAGGTTTTTTAAAATTAGTATAATGTTTTCAGGGTTCATTCAATAGGTAGGCATGTATCAGTATCCTTGTCTTCACTGAAGCATACATCCGATTTGATGCAAAACTTCTTGTGGAATGGAGAGAGGAGGATCCAGTGAGCTCCGACATCTGATAAACAAAAAACAAAAAGATAAGTTTCACAAGGAAAGAGCTGAAACCTGAAATTATCTAAATATTTATTGTGTGGTATAATTTGATATAGTGGCTAAATGTGAAATAAAACATTTGACTGATTTCTAAGTATCTTTGGGCTCCTAAAATCTCCTCCTTGTGGTGCATAGGTCTGGTCCAGAGAAGGAAATCAACTTTTATTTCTGGCAAATGTCTAAAAAACTCATGGCATTGGGTAGGTGGGAGGGATAGTAAAATTGGGGCCATCATTTATGTAAGGATCAGATTACTAGTGATCCTGTATGTTATTCAAAATTTAGGACTTCATCTTTTGAGCAATGCAAACTAGAGAAGGATTATATTTCATTAGCAAAACCAGGGCAATATATAGATGGAAGCTAGAAGAAATGGCCAGAGGTAAGAAGGCTAATTAAATTGTTAAAAATTATTCAGGCAAGAGAGGAGAGTACTAATTTTGTGGTCCACAGAACAGCCTTAATTTAAGATGACTTTCTCTTTTTCTATCTCCTGTCCAGATGGCTGCAAGCTACACACTGGCCTTTGTCCTCTGCGCCATGAGCTGTGACTTTCTCTTCATGAGTGTGTTGAAAGCAAAGTAACAAGCCCAAGTCTCACAATTTAAATAAGAGAATATTTTTTACTTTTATCTAAAAAACAAGCAGTTAGAACAACAGCATCAACCACAGATGACATATGACTGTTACTTTGTTGGATTCTCAAGGTTTCTCTGGAGAAGGCAATGGCACCCCACTCCAGTACTCTTGCCTGGAAAATCCCATGGATGGAGGAGCCTGGTAGGCTGCAGTCCGTGGGGTCGCTAAGAGTCGGACACAACTGGGTGACTTCACTTTCACTTTTCACTTTCATGCATCGGAGAAGGAAATGGCAACCCATTCCAGTGTTCTTGCCTGGAGAATCCCAGGGACCGGGGAGCCTGGTGGGCTGCCGTCTATGAGGTCGCACAGAGTTGGACACGACTGAAGCAACTTAGCAGCAGCAGCAGCAGCAAGGTTTCTCTGTGCATTCCTATTCCTTTGTGTGTTGTATGGACTTATTGAATTCTACACTGGATCCTGGGATTGAGAAGAATATAAGATGCTGGTACCCTGTAAGTGAAATGGCATGAAGCTCTTGGCTCTGACACCGGCAGTTCTAAGCTTATTCCTTTTCAGTGTCAGTTTGATGGTTTCAGTAGAACTGGCAGTCTGCTCCTCTAAATGGCTTTGTGGCCAAAAATATACTAGTCATTCTAACTACACAGTATAGTCATTCCTCCAAGCATGACAAGATGAGGAGGAGGAGAATTAAACTATTGTGATCCCCTTCATGGATCACAGCCTTGTTGTGGTGAAGGGGCTTGCATAACTCAATGATGCTGTGAGCCATATTATGCAGGACCATCTAAGATGGACAGGTTGGATTGAAGAGTTCTGACAAAATGTGGTCCATTGGAAGAGGGAATGGCAAACCACTCCAGTACTTTTTCCACAAGAACCCCATGAACAGTATAAAAAGGCAAAAATATATGACACTGGAAGATGAGATCCCCAAGGTCAGAAGATATTCAATATGCTACTGGGAAAGAGTGAAGGGCAACTACTAATAGCTCCAGAAAGAAGGAAGTGGCTGGGCCAAAGCAGAAACTAGCTCAGTTGTGGATGTGCCTTGTGGTGAAAGTAAAGCCTGATGCTGTAAAGAACAATATTGCATAGACACATGGGATGTTAGGTCCATGAATCAAGGTAAATTGGATATGGTCAAGCAGGAGATGGCAATATTGAACTTTGACATTTTAGGAATCAGTGAACTAAAATGTATGGAATAAGTGTATAGAATTCATATGACTATTATATCTACTACTGTGGGCAAAAATACCTTATAAGAAATGGAGTAGCCCTCATAGGCAACAAAAGAGTCTGAAATGCAGTACTTGGGTGCAGTCTCAAAAATGACAGAATGATCTAGGTTCATTTCCAAGACAAACCAGTCAACATCACAGTAATCCAAGTCTATGGCCTGATGACTAATGCCAAAGAAACTGAAGTTGAACAGTTCTATGAAGACCTATAAGACCTTCTAGAACTAACATCAAAAGAAAAAAAAAAAAAAGATGTCACAGGGAATTGAAACACAAAAGGAGGAAGTCAAGAGATACCTGGGATAAAGGGCAAGTTTGGCCTTAGAGTACAAAATGAAGCAGGGCAAAGGCTAATAGAGTTTTGTCAAGAGGACTCACTGGTCATAGCAGACACCCTTGTCCAACAACACAAAGACAGTTCTATTCATGGACATCACCAGATGGTCAATGTGGAAATCAGATTGATTATACTCTTTGCAGCCAAACATGGAGAGGCTTTATATAGTCAGCAAAAACAAGACCTGTATGGCTCAGATAATGAATTCCTTATTGCAAAATTCCAGCTTAATTTGAGAAAGTAAGGAAAACCCCTAGGCCATTTAGCTATGCCCTTATGATTATACAGTGGAGATGAGAAATAGATTCAAGGCATTAGATCTGGTAGACAGTGCCTGAAAAACTATGGACAAAGGTGTGTAACACTGTACCAGAGGCAGTGACCAGAATCATCCCCAAAATAGAAATGGAAGAAAGCAAAATGGTTGTCTGAAGAGGTCTCACAAATAGCTGAGAAAATAAGAGAAGTGAAAGGTAAAGGAGAGAGGGAAAGATGTACCCTAACTGAATGCAAAGTTCCAGAGAATAGCAAGGAGAGACAAGAAAGTCTTCTTAAGTGAACAATGGAAAGAAATAGAGGAAAACAATAGAACAGGAAAGACTAGCAATCTCTTCAAGAAAATTGGAGATATCAAGGGAATATTTCATGCAAAGATGGACACAATAAAGGACAGAAATGGCAAGGACCTAACAGAAGCAGAAGATGTTAAGAAGCGGTGGCAAGAATTCAGAGAAGAACTGTACAAAAAGGATCTCAATGACCCAGATAACCATAATAGTGTGGTCACTGACCTAGAGCCAGACATCCTGGAGTGTGAAGTCAAGTGGCCCTTAGAAAGCATTACCATGAACAAAGCTAGTAGAAGTGATGGAATTCCAGCTAAACTATTTAAAAATCCTAAAAGATAGATCCTCTATGACCCATATCCTAGATTAATGGAGATAAAAAAAATAAACAGTTGAGGCCTAATGAAACATAAAAGCTTTTGCACAACAGAGAAAACTAAAAAGAAGCTGAAAAGACAACTCTTAGAATGGGAGAAAATAATAGCAAATGAAGCAACTGACAAGGATTCATTTGCAAAATATATAAGCAGTTCACACAACTCAATACCAGAAAAACAAATAACCCAATCAAAAAGTGGGCAAAAGACCTAAACAAATATTTCTTCAAAGACAACATACAGATGGCTAATAAACACATGAAAAGATGCTCAATATCACTCATTATTAAAGAAATGCAAATCAAACCTACAGTGAGATATCACCTCACACTTGTTGGAATGGCCGTTATCAAAAAATCCACAAACAATAAAGGCAGGAAAGGATATGGAGAAAAAGAAACCTTCTTACACTGTTGGTGGGAATTTAAATTTATACAGCCATTATGGAAGACACCATGGAGATTCCTTTCAAAACTAGAAATAAAACTACCATATGATCCAACATTCCCACAACTAGGCATATAATCTGAGGAAACCAAAACTGAAAAAGACACGTGTATGCCAATGTTCATCCCATAACTGTTTACAATAACTAAGACATGGAAGCAACCTATATGATCATTGACAGATGAATGGATAAAGAAACTGTGGTACATGTGTAAAATAGAATAAATTCAGTCAGTCAGTCAGTTCAGTCACTCAGTGTGTCCAACTCTTTGCGACCCCATGAAACGCAGCACGCCAGGCCTTCCTGTCCATCACCAACTCTCAGAGTTTTCTCAAACCCATGTCCATCAAGTCGGTGATGCCATTCAGCCATCTCATCCTCTGTCGTCCCCTTCTCCTCCTGCCCCCAATCCCTTCCAGCATCAGGGTCTTTTCCAATGAGTCAATTCTTGTCATGAGGTGGTGATAGTATTGGAGTTTCTTCAGCATCAGTTGTTCCAATGAACACCCAGGACTGATCTCCTTTAGGATGGACTGGTAGAATAAACTACTTAGCCATAAAAAGGAATGCATTTGAGCCAGTTCTAACGAGGTGGATGAACTTAGAGCCTATTATACAGAGTGAAGTAAGTCAGAAAGAGAAAAACAGATACTATAATTTAATGCATATATTTGGAATCTAGAAAGATGATAATGATGAATCTATTTGCAGAGCAGCAATGGAGACACAGACATAGAGGACAGACCTATGGACATGGATGAGGAAAGGAAGGAGACGTTGGAATGAATGGAGACAGTAGCATGGAAATATGTACACTACCATATATAAAATAGCCAATAAGAATTTGCTGTATTACTCAGGAAACTCAAACCCGGGCTCTGTAACAACCTAGAGGGGTAGGAAGGGGTGGGAGGTGGGAGGAAGGTTCAAGAGGGAGGGGCTATAGGTACATCTATGGCTGATTCATGTTGATGCATGGTAGAAACCAACATGATATTGTAAAGCAGTTATCCTTCAATTAAAAATAAATAAATTTTAAAGGATCCTAAAAGATGATACTGTTTAAATGTTGAGCTCAATATGCCAAAAAATTTGGAGAACTCAGCAGTGGCCACAGGACTGAAAAAGGTAAATTTTCATTCCAATTCCAAAGAAAGGCAATGCCAAAATATGTTCAAGCCACTGTACAATTGCACTCATTTCACAGGCTAGCAAGGTAATGCTCAAAATTCTTCAAGCTAGGTTTCAGCAGTACTAGAAATTCCATATGTACAAGCTGAGTTTAAAAAAAGACAGAGGAACAAGAGATCAAATTGCCAACATCCATTGGATCATAGAAAAAGCAAGGGAATTTTAGAAAAGCATCTACCTCTGCTTCATTGATATGCTAAAGCTTTTGTGTGGATCACAACAAACTGTGGAAAATGACAAACCTAGACAGCATCCTAAAAAGCAGAGACATCATTTTGCTGACAAAGATCATATAGTCAAAGCTATGGCTTTTCCAGTAGTCATGTACACTGAGAAAGTTGGACCATAATGAAGGCTGAGCACTGAATTTTGAATTGTGGTATTAGAGAAGACTGTTCAGAGTCTCTTTGCCACAAGGAGATCAAATCCTAAAGGAAATCAACCCTAATGGAAGGACTGATGCTAAAGCTGAAGCTCCAATACTTTGGCCACTTGATGAGGGGAGCCAACTCACTGGAAAAGACCCTGATGCTGGGGAAGATGGAAGGCAGAGGGAGAAGAGGGAAGCGGAGGATGAGATGATTAGGTAACATCACCAACTCAATGGACATGGTTTGAGCAAACTTGGGGAGATAGTGAAGGACAGGGGAGCCTGGTGTGCTTCAGCCCATGGGGTTGCAAAGAGTTGGGCATGACTTAGCAACTGAAGAACAACAGCAACGCATATTATATTCATTCCTCAAATCACTAGAGGGAAAGAGGAATAGAAGTAAACTTGATGGAACAGGAAAAGTGACAGATTAGCAGCTGCCAGGGCAATATTAATTTGTGTCACGGGTGGTATGTGAAATAATAGGGGTCTGGGATTACAAACACTGCCCAGAGAATAGAAAAGTCTAAAGAATTCAACATTTTTTTAAGGTTGGCTTTACTATCTTATTCTCTTCAAATTCAGAACCAGGATTATCTCCCCAGATGTAAAGCCCCTCTTACAAAAAATGGAAGTGTCATGTCATTTAAAATGGCAAATATCAAGTCCAAGCACAGGTGTGTGTGTGTGTCTGTGTGTGTCAAATGACTGAACAATGTACTGCAAGTCATTAATAATGAATGCTGAAAGGAAAGCAGAATCCTCAGTAGTAAAAGGAGAGATCAGATTTGACATGTTTTCAGAATAGAAACAACTGATTGTCAGCGTGAGGAAAAGTAAAAAAAAAAAAAAATCAAATCTGATTCTGAGATTTGCTGTTTGGGTAAATGTTTAGATGATGACGCTATTTAACAAAAGGAGGAACACAAGAAGAGGAGATATTTGACAAATTAGGTGGCAACTTTGCTTTGTGATATATTGAGGTGAAAAGTGAAAAGGAATTATCCAATAGGAGATTTAAACAGAGGCTATTTAGCCTCAAACACAGTAGTCGTTAGCCACATGTGTCTATTGAAAGTGAAAACAAACTTAAATAAAACAAAACATTCAGTTCATCACATTAGCCACTTTTCAAGTACTTAATAGCCACATGTGGCAGGGGGCAACTGTATCACATACTGTGAAAAAGCATTCCCATCATTACAAAAAGCAATACCGGTCTGGAGCTCAGAAGTGAGATATATTTTGGGGATTTGTTTGAGCATTTCAAGATAGATGAGTTTATTAATGGGGATAAAGTGTCTCAGGAAGAATTTATGAAATTATAATAAAAAAATCTGAATAAACCCAGTGGTAAGGAGTAGGGAAACGGCATTTCATAATAATGACTCAGAAGCAAGTGATCAGAGAGGGAGAAGAACCAGAAACATTTGATCCCAGGGACACAATATGAGAGTGTCAGGAAAGGGATCAGAGGGCTTGAGAGGCAAGCGGGGAAAGCACTAAGAAGATGTTAATGGATTGGCAGTTGGGAGACCACTAATGACCTTTTCCAAATATTTTAAACAGCAAAGTGAAGTCGCTCAGTCGTGTCCAACTCTTTGCAACCCCATGGACTCTAGCTTATCAGGCTCCTCCTTCCATGGGATTTTCCAGGCAAGAATACTGGAGTGGGTTACCATTTCCTTCTCCAGGAGATCTTCCCAATCCAGGGATTGAACCCGGGTCTCCTGCATTGTAGGCAGACGCTTTACCATCTGAGCCACCAGGGAAGCCAAGGTGGGCACTAAACCAGTTGAATGAAGGAGAGAAAAATGTTGAGGAAAAAAAAGAGTAGGATTCTCTTTCACAAAGTTTTACATTTAAAGTGTAGTGATGGTTTGGAGTGCAATAACTTGAGAGAAAAGGAGGGCCAAGTAAGAAATTTTGCTTGGGGAGGGGAGAAGCTTAAATATATTCATAGACTGAAGAGATGAAGCCTTGGAAGAGAAGTTAAAAACACAGGAGAGATGGGATGAATGATGGATGCATGCCTGGAGGAGATGATAGGAATTGGGATCAAAAGCACATCTAGGAAAGGAGAGGAATATTTTTGTTTGAGGTTAGAGACATGAAAGTTTGAAGGTGGAGGGGAAGAAGTTCAAGATTGAGAAGGCTTAAATTTCTGCTATTTACTGAATATCCAAGCCAAAAGACTAAAATTTATGCAGGCTGAAAATATAAACCTTTTGTCGTCCATTTAAAAGAAAGTTCTAATGTCTCAGCAGGGAACCATCAGTTCTCTCACAATGGTATAAATTCTGAGGACATCTCATTAACACCTGAAAGCCATTGATCTCTCTGTCTACCAGCAAAGATGTGATCTCACTAACATTCCACAACTTCCGCTATCAGGGATTCAAGGATCATATATAGGGGCAAAATGTATATCTTCACAGCTTCATAAAAAGGAAAAAAAAGATTAAGCAAAACCAAACAGTCAATTAGAGTGTAAATGTGTTGTAAATGTGTTGATGTGGCTATCAAGAGATCCTTCAAATGCAACAGCTGCTTGATTACAAATGATGAGCATAACTAACTCTTCTAAATGTGTATAGAAGTTAAATAAGGAAACAAAATCACAAAATTGCCCATGGAGAAATTAGTCAGGAAGAAAGTGGCAGCCTATAATGCAAAGTCATTTTGGAAGTCCAAATCATTATCTTCTTCACTACTGGAATTTGGTTTGCAGCCCTCATAGTACAGTTCCAAAGGTCACCAGTGACCTGCTAATTCAGTAGACTAATTCAGTACATTCAGTAGACTTCTCATTTCACATTTCCTCCAGTTTTTTTTTTTTTTTTTTTTTTTGCAACTCTAGCCACCATTAAAGCCTGCTTTGAGGAGAGAATCTGTCTGTTGGCTTCTAGTAGCCTCATCAACCCTGGTTTTTGGCAGTTCTGTTTTTCCTCTTTTCTTGTGACTGAACTTCTCCAAGGCCAGAGCTATTCTTCCATCTTTTCCTCAACTCATGCTCATAGTGACATATGGAGTGGGCCAGGGAATGACAGGGCTGGCTTAATGCTGATGGGCATGGAACAAAGATAAATACAAACATAGGACCCAGGTAAACGACATGACAAAGCATATTATGATTTGCTGTTTTGTAAAGGGCCAAATAGTAAATAATTTAGGGATTGAAAGCTAGTTGCTCTGGCAACTATTCAACTCTGCCATTGGAGCATGAAAACAAAAAGCCACAGATAGACATGAATAACTGAGCATGGCTGCAGTCCAATAAAACTTTACTTATTAAAATAGGCAGTAGTTCAGGAACTGACCTTTGCTGAGCACAATTCCAGTGAAGGCTAATGAGGAGGAAAAATTAAATCCAAAGCCTAGGGCCTGCAGGCAGGGGACCATAAAATTATCATGTGGATCCAGATGATGAATAGTGGGTAGAACTGGAGAGACTTTTTGAGAACCTAACTGGAACTTTTTCTAAAGGTAGCAAAGAAGCCGAAACAGGGACCAAGTTGCTTAAGAGCAGCTCTTCTGTAGAAATGCATTTGTTCCAACATCTAGGCCTTAGTTGACCCAGACTCCATACACATGGTGCAAGGGACAGAGTTGCATTATGTGGATTCAGTGGGGCCCCTTAGTGTGTGACCATGCAGAAGCTAATTCATTCTTTTGAGCTTTAGTTACTTAATATGTAACCAAGACTGCCTGAAAGAAGCTTTTAAGAAGATTGCATTAGCCAGCATATGCAAAAATTGTAAGGCAGTGTCTAACATATAGTGAGTACTCCGCAGGTGCTGTTTGTCTTTCTAGAGTTCTTAGGCACATAAAATAAAAATAAATACAATGGTTTAAGAGATCACACTGGAAACTGTAAAGTAGTATGCAGATGCAGTTAAAATTCTTGCCTGTATGCTAAGTGATTCCTGACCTCTCTCCTAAACTCTAGAACCTTATCTCAATGGGTTATGACAGCTTCCAACCTCCTGTCATTCCAATTCAGCCTTCAAATTCATTTGCATAGAGACTTGTCCTCATGATAATATATTCTCAAATAATTTTTGCTGACTAGAACAGAATATAATAAAATTGCAACTTATGTGTGGTGATGGATGTTGACTAAATTACTGTGTGGTCATTTTGCATTATTCACATAACCATTGTTGTATACTTAAACTTAGTATGATGTTGTGTGCCAATTATATCTCAATTTAAAGAAGAAATAGGTACCACATTCTGTTGTTTAATTTTGAAATTCTTAATGAGAAAGATTTTTTTTCCATGGGCTTTCTGGTCATAGCTGTTTGTGTATTGGCTGTTCTTATACTTTTCACTTTTTACTGATTTTTTTACTTATTGATTTGGAAGCACTATTATATATTATATTTTATATTAAAGATGTTGTTCTTTTACTGTAAAGACACATTACAAATTAAGCATGTTTTTCTTATAAAAAAAAAAAACTAAACTAAAAACAATGCAAAGTGTTAACTGCCAGTCTCTTGACAAAAACTTTTAAGGACTTTCAAGTTCTATAGCCATCACTTAGGCCCTCATTAATTGATAGCTCATTCTGAATGAAAATAGTTTGCAGTTTGGGCTTGTTTTTCTAGGGAACCCTTCAGTTCAGTTCAGTTCAGTCATGTCTGACTCTTTGCGACCCCATGAACTGCAACATGCCAGGCCTCCCTGTCCATTACCAACTCCCAGAGTTTACCCAAACTCATGTTCATTGAGTCTGTGATGCCATCCAACCATCTCATCCTCTGTCATCCCCTTCTCCTCCCACCCTCAATCTTTCCCAGCATCAGGATCTCTTCAAATGAGTCAGCTTTTCACATCAGGTGGCCAAAATATTGGAGTTTCAGCTTCAACATCAGTCCTTCCAATGAATATTAAGGACTGATCCCCTTTTAGATGGACTGGTTGGATCTCCTTGCAGTCCAAGGAACTCTCAAAAGTCTTCTCCAACACCACAGTTCAAAAGCATCAATTCTTCTGCTTTCAGCTTTCTTTATAGTCCAACTCTCACATCCATACATTACTACTGGTAAAATCATAGCCTTGACTAGATGGACCTTTGTTTGTAAAGTAATGTCTCTGCTTTTTAATATGCTATCTAGGTTGGTCATAACTTTCCTTCCAAAGAGTAAGCGTCTTTTAATTTCATGGCTGCAGTCACTATCTGCAGTGATTTTGGAGCCCAGAAAAATAAAGTCAGCCACTGTTTCCCCATCTATTTGCCATGAAGTGATGGGACAAGATGCCATGATCTTAGTGTTCTGAATGTTGAGTTTTAAGCCAACTTTTTCACTCTCCTCTTTCACTTTCATCAAGAGGCCCTTTACTGCCCTGTTATTCAGACTTCCTTTCCTGCTTTCTAGAATCAGTCCCTGGTTTTCCTCACCACCCTCAACAAATTGAGCTGGGAATATGGTTTACCTAAAACAATACACACTCATGTCACTGCAGACCTCCCTCCCGTCCCTGTATCCTAGGAATTACCCTGGGTCTAATATGAGCTCAGATCTGAAGTGAGTAATCTGATGTTAAGTCTGAGTTCTGCCACTTACTACATGGATTGTCATGAACATTTTCCTTAACATTTTCATGTATTTATTTTCCTTCATCTGGAAAATAAGTACAAATAATAGCAGAACTGTTATGAAAAATGATTACAATTGTGTGTAACCCGTAAGTACCTAAATGTTACTATTACAGTAAGTCAAAGTAAGTTGTCTTTTGCTTTCTGATTTTTTCTGTTAGTGCAGCAGAAATAAAGGGAAAGTTAAGAGAAAATGCTATAATAATTTAAAGCAAGATACAGAAAAGTAAATATTTAAAAAATCAAAATTATCCATAGCATTGTCAGACAAAACTTTAAAAGAATGCATGTTATTAATGTTTTGATGTATTTCTTTCTGGGCTTTCTCTATTTGTACACATATATGAAATTTTTGAGACATATATACTTAATTGAGCTGTTCTTTCTCGCTCTTACCTTTCTTCAGTTAATATATATCCTACAAATATATTATTTTGTAAGTGTCTCATAATGTTCCTATGGATTACCATACATAATGTATTTTACCAGGCTTCCCAAGTGATTCAGTGGTAAATAATCTGGCTGCCAATTCAGGAGCCTCAGGTGTGATGCCTAGGTTGGCAAGATCCCCTGGAGAAGGAAATGGCAATTCACTCCAGTATTCTTGCCTGGGAAATCCAACAGACAGGAGAGTCTAGAGGGCTACAAGGTCATGGGGTCACAAAAGAGTTGGACACAACTTAGCAACTAAACAGCAGCAGCAGTAGCAATGCATTTTGCCATTCTTCTATTACAAGCGAATTTTAAAAATTATTTCAACCATAATTCTGTGAACTATTCCAGTGACAGCTGTGATTAATTTGGAAAAAAAAAAAAAAAGCAAAACAGCAGCAAACACTTGGGATATATGTATACCTATGGCTGATTCATGTTGGGGTTTGACAGAAAACAGCAAAATTCTATAAAACAATTCTTCAATGAAAAATAAATTAATTTTTAAAAAGTGCACACACCACTTCTATTTTCTCCTAAATATCTAAATTTTTGCCATTGCAATTACTTTTAAATCTTGTGGTCAAGACTGCGAAAAGACAAAGAAAGCCAAAATACCTTTGCATGTCTCATCTTTCTTTCACTGCCTTCTAAGACTTTCAAGTTGCAGCTTGCTTCCTCTTTTGACAGACATTATGCCAGCTAAGTTAAACCCTGAGTCCAAGGCTGAGTGTGGAAGGGGGTCTGTGGAGAAAAATGTTAGGTAGCTCTGTGGCATGTCTTTGTTATCAACAGAGCTGTGCAAAATCCATGTAGAATGACTTCCTCATAAAACAGAGCTCACTGCAAATATTCCTTGTTATAGCTTCAAGACAACGTAAATCTCTCATTTTAACCTTGCTAATGATTTAGAGAATGTGTGCCAGGTAAACTGCCTATTTGATTTCCCCTCTCTGCCAAAATGTCTTTGAGGTTCTGGGAAAAGGCAAGTCCATTTTATTTGCAAAACTTGTTGGGATTTCATTTCATTTAAATAAATATCATTGAGTACCTCCTACTTGCTAGATGCTCATTGGGTGCTGTGAGGAAGAAGAAAATACAAAGGATAAAAGAGGCAGATGTCTGTGCCCTTGAGTTTAAAATCTACTAGAAAGCAATAAGATGTGTGAACAAATAATTATCATTCCAGGCAGAATAAAATAAGGCTAAACAAAAGGACATACATTGTGCTGAGTGATAGCGAAGGAAAAAAGGAAACTATTTTAATGAGAAAAGAGGTCATATTTGAGGTAATCCTGGGAGGATGTCTCAGATATTAATAAGGGGAAAGGAAAGAAAAAGGCAGTCAAATCACTGAGAAGCTTCTGCTATCATTTTCTCTTAGGAATCAGGAATTGCAATAAAGGCTTCAGTGTACACAAGTTTGTTCAATCCTAAAAAGCAATACTTTGGCTAGGTCTTATTATCACTATTATTGAGGAATCTAAGTCATCTAATTAAAGTCATACCTCTAAAAATAGAACTGGAACTTGACCTAAGGCCTAAGACCTAGACTGAGATGACAGACAAGAATGAACATGGAAGGATGAAAATGCCTGATGTGTTCAGAAAATTGCCTGCAGGGTCTGCCATTTAATAGATGGTCAGCAAAATCCTTACAAAGGAGCAGCATCTCTTTTCCTAAGAAAGGAAAGACATATGTATTTCAGGTTAGTAACAAATAAATCACTCAGTTTCAGCAGGAGAATGTATATAGCTTCAATACTTGTTCATGAAAACCCACTGCAGGCTCTCTGCTAGTTCCCTCCTGGGCAGTGGAGCAGGCATCTGCGCTGTGGCAGGTACCCTGCAGCTACAGTATCTAAATCGTCTACAGAATTTAAACCATCTGCATCACACAGGGAGTCACAGAAAGAAAGAAGAAATGCAGAGAACTCACATCTCTTTGCTTTTCTATGTTTTGGCCTTAGATGAACAGACATCACATCTGCTTATAGGTCCCTGGGCAGAACTAGTCACAAGGCCTACCCTAAATAACATTGTCTTCCTAGGTGCTAAGGAAGAGGAAAATGAAAAGATTTTGTGAATGCAAAACATGGTTTCTGACACAGGAGGCAATGGTAATTTAGGATGCATGCAAATTTACTAACCTAATATATAATATGTAAATTTATATTGTATTAATTATAACATATAAGATGGAATAACACATCTTATATTGTGTATTAGATATAAAGTACTATATATTATATATGTAATAATGCATATATAATATGTATACTATTCATGTGTATATACACAATATAATAAATAATATATAATAAATAATGTATAAATTAATGCACAAATAAATGATGAGAGAGCAGGAATTTGAGAGAGTCCATGTCTTATGACTTCTGTCTTCTCTGTGCCTATTCATAAAATATTTGTCATAATTTCATATAACAATTTAAGTTAACAACAGCAAATATCTATGATTTTGGAAGAGCTATTGATTGTATTAGGCAAGAAGACAGCCCAAGTTCATCCATCTCATTGGAACTGACTCAAGTGTGTTCCTTTTTATGGCTGAGTAATATTTCATTGTGTACATATACCACAACTTCTTTATGCAGAGTGAAATGAGTCAGAAAAAGAATGATAAATACCATATTCTTACACACATATATGGAATCTAGGAAAATGGTACTGAAGAATTTATATACAGGGCAACAATGGAGAAATAGACATAGAGAATAGACTTATGGACATGGGGAGAGGGGAGGAAAGAGTGAGATGTATGGAAAGAGTAACATGGAAACTTACATCACCATATGAAAAATAGATAGCCAATGGGAATTTGTTGTATGACTCAGGAAACTCAAACAGGGGTGAGATGGGGAGGGAGATGGGAGGGAGATGGGAGAGAGTTTCAAAAAGGAAGAGATATATGTATACCTATGACTGATTCATGTTGAGGTTTGACAGAAACTAGCACAATTCTGCAAAGAAATTATCCTTCAATAAAAAATAAATTAATTAAAAAAAGAAGAGTGTTTTGCCTATGTTCTCCTCTAGTAGTTTTATAGTTTCTGGTCTTACATTTAGATCTTTAATCCATTTTGAGTTTATTTTTGTGTATGGTGTTAGAAAGTGTTCTAGTTTCATTCTTTTACAGGTGGTTGACCAGTTTTCCCAGCACCACTTGTTAAAGAGGTTGTCTTTTTTCCATTGTATATCCTTGCCTCCTTTGTCAAAGATAAGGTGACCATAGGTTCATGGATTTATCTCTGGGCTTTCTATTCTGTTCCATTGATCTATATTTCTGTCTTTGTGCCAGTACCATACTGTCTTGAACAGATCACCAGCCCAGGTTGGATGCATGAGACAAGTGCTCGGACCTGGTGCACTGGGAAGAGCCAAAGGGATCGGGTCGAGAGGGATGTGGGAGGGGGGATCAGGATGGGGAATACATGTAAATCCATGGCTAATTCATGTCAATGTATGACAAAAACCACTACAATATTGTAAAGTAATTAGCCTCCAACTAATAAAAATAAATGAAAAAATTAAGAAGAAGAAGAAGAAGAAGGCAGTCCAAGGATATACCGCATTAATTGTAGAAGACATAAGGGTAAATCAATTTCCACTTTAATGAGGCTTTTTTCCAATCTTCACTCAACAGAGACAAGAGAGGGATTTCAAGAGTGTTAACCAGAGAGCAACTGAGGTGAGCAGCTGAAGACACCAGGCAGAAGTAGGAAAAGAGAAAGCAGGTGCAAATATGGACAAGGAGGAAACAGGAGGGTCAAGGCACTTATAGGCATTGAAATAAAGGGGGAAAAACAAAAACCAGGCCCTGCAAATATATGTATGAAACAGGGCGCTCAAAGCCAGTGTGCTGGGACAACCCTGAGGGATGGGATGGGGAGGGAGGTGGGAGGTGGGGTTCAGGATGGGGGACACATGTGCACCTATGGCTGATTCATGTCAGTGTATGGTGAAAACCACTACAATATTGTAAAGTAATTAGCCTTCAATTAAAATAAACAAATTTTTAAAAAACCAACTCAGGGGGACCATGGTTAGAAAATAAGGAAACAGTCTGGACTCCAAAAGACGGGTCATTTGAGGTGGTAATGAGGTCCAAAGTAGAGTCATAATCATGGTTTGTAGACAGTAAGGATAAACATTTGCAAGAAAAAGAAAAAAAAAAGTCTGAATATCAGTGTAGAGAACTCAAAAAATTCTTAACCACTCTAGTTCTGATTGCAAGATAAGAGATATAGATGAAGACAAATTCCTTGATTTTAGAGAGCCACAAAGCAGATGCTATCCCTGCAGAGGTCCAAAGACTGATGAAATCAAAGGCTTTTCAGAAAGCATTACTTAAAAACTGTGGTGGGAAGGCTCCCCATCAGGACAAGCTAAGCTATTGAGACCACTATATGACAGATGACCCAGTGCAGGGAGTGATCCATTTGACAATGACCCAACAAGGATAGAGAGACAAGTTATAGATGCCATTAACTCAGGTGTTCAGGGTTTTTAAACTTAAGCAACATGAGGCCCCTGATTTTAATAAGATTTCCACCTGCTCAGGGCTCATCCTTAAGATTTATGTTTTTGAAATCTGGGGCTAAACAGGTACCTTCTATCTTGGCCCCTAATAGACAAGTAGTAGCAGGAATTGCCTCTCAAAGCCTCAGATGCTACATCCAAGGAGGCAACTAGTGGGAGTGGAGAGTATGACAGTTACTGGTAATGAGGTGACCGTGCAGAAGACTAGGCTGTACCACATCAGTGGTAGGGGAGACCAAGGGAGAATTT
The DNA here is from genome assembly GCF_023699985.2 of Odocoileus virginianus. Classification (NCBI taxonomy): domain Eukaryota; kingdom Metazoa; phylum Chordata; class Mammalia; order Artiodactyla; family Cervidae; genus Odocoileus; species Odocoileus virginianus. The sequence goes on from NC_069683.1 coordinate 56,131,867, forward strand.
GGAATGGATAACCTAGAACAAATAGAAATCAAAACCCAAATACCACAGAAGAACCCGGGTGGGCTCTCTCTTGTGATAACAAGTTCTGTGGGCAGCTGATATTACATTAATGAAAGAACAAAGGTTAGCAGGTTTCCTACCCTTGTGGGCTCCTGGCTGGGCTGAGTCATGCCCACAGACTGCCACTTGCAGGCCCCAGGCATTAGAAACAGGAACAGGAAGGAGAATGGGAGAAAGGAAAATTGGAGTGGAACAGAGATGGGGGTGGGGAGGAAGAACAATAACCAAAAATAAAACAATTGTGAGAGTAAAAAAATTATTATAAACTTCCTTTAGTGCCTGGAGCCCACTGGAATTGTAACTACATATGAACACTCTACAGCCTCGCCAGCTCCAAAGTATTGCACTGATGGAGTAAACCTGATAAGGAAAGCATTTCTAGAAGAACAAGATTGGGGGAAAGAGGCAGAAGGCTTTACAAAGGAAAATAAGGGTGACCCACTCACAGACTGCTGGTGCTATGAAATAGTGTTAATTGCACAAAGCACTGTCATAGTTTAGTATCCCTAGAAGCAGAGCCTGAGACAGCGATTCTGGTGCAGGTGATTTACTGGGTGCATGTTCCTCATGGAAAACCTGTGGAGAGGGGACGGAAGTAGGATATCACATGGGATGTGGCCTAGGTAAAGTCTAGCTTAGGTCTGATTCACAGTGGGGGACGCTGGAGCATGAACTACACTGCAAATCATCTCCATGTCAAGGCAAGAGGACAGGCAAACCTTTGTAACCCCAGAGCAGTTATGCATTTTCAGTGGGTGCTCTTTCAATGAGGGCATATACTCCCTCCCACCCCTCTTCCCTGAGAGATCCTGAGAGATATCTCTGGAAAAGGGGCTTCTGTAACTCTGGCAGTTGCGGTAGTTTTAAGGTTGGTCTTCCCAGGTGGCTCCGTGGTAAAGAAATCACTTGCAAATGCAAGATATTCAGGATTCATGGGTTCAGTCCCTGGGTTGGGAAGATCATTTGGAGAAGGATATGGCAACCCACTTCAGTATTCTTGTCTGGAAAATTCCATGGACAGAGGAGTTTGGTGAGCTACAGTCCATGGGGTCACAAAGAATTGGACATGACTGATCATGGATGGCTAAGCTATGGTCACAGTTATCCAGTTAAACATTGAGTGTTGCTGTGAAGGTATTTGTAGATGTGATTTAAGTCTATAATCAGTTTTAGTCTAAATAATAAAATTAGTCTAAATAATAAAACTTAGATATCTGTGTGGGCCTGATGCAAGCAATTGAAAGGCTTTAAAATCAGAATTCAGTCTTCCCAGGTGAAGAAGTCCTGTGGACAGAAGGCTCAACTTGAGACTCCAGCCTGCGTGTCCTGATGGCTGCTTTTTGGATTTTGGACTTCCCTAGCCACACCTCATTATCCTGCAAGCCAATTCTTCCAATAAAGCTCTCTCTTTTTCTCTCTGTCAATCTGTCTGTTTACCTGTCTCTCTCTCTGTCTCACATTATCTGTGCCCCATCAGTTCTGTTTCTGTGGTGAAACCCTGATAGATATGGCAGGCACTGTTGAAAGCTGCATGTGACCAGTGCACTTCATGGTAGAGGGAATCCTCTAACACTGCCAGCTCAAAGGGGCAAGTGCAGGCAGAAGCACAGCCGTCCCAGCATTCACTAAGCCATGGGCCGCCTTGGTCAGAGGAATGTTTGCCAGGAGGAAAGAGCAATATTATCTTCTCACAAATGCACCTTTTGCTCACTTTTGAGCTTAGTGCTCAAAAATTTAAAAAAAAAATGCCTTTCTGAAGACAATTAGCATAAACATCTAAACATTTAAGTATTAGCTCAAAGCATTGATCATTTATCAGCAAATGACCTTACGTTACACAGGAGGTGAAAAAAAAAATGCCAATAACTTCCCAGTATTCTCAGAGTTTTTCTGGTGGCTTGGTTGATAAAGAATCTGCCTGCAATGAAGGAAACCTGTATTCAATCCCTGGGTTGGAAAGGTCCCCTGGAGAAGGGAATGGCAACCCACTCCATTATTTTGCCTGGAGAATTCCATGGACAGAGAAGCCTGGTAGGTTACAGCCCACAGGGTCGCAAAGAATTGGACACAACTGAACAACTAACACTCCCAGTATTATCACAATCTTAGGACAAAGCAGTAATGCCTCCTTGCTTTTCTGCATGTTTTAGTGTATTTGAACATACATCACAACAAATAATGAAAAACAGTGCTACTGCTTTTGTTTTTGTTTTAAAGCTAAGGATCTAGCTTGGGTAGTTGGAGTTGAAAAGTTCAATGTGCTATCTGGGGGAAGAAAGTGTTTTCTGGTGACATCATTGTCAAACCAGAAAACACTGTTGGATATGGTATGGTGTGAATGCAGTACAGAGCTGATTCAATAATGTATCCCTGACCTCTGAACTGCCATTATGCTAAGCAACGTCACAGCACAGCTAAGTTAAAGGGCACAGACACAAACTAAAGAGAATGAGTAAAAGACATGAAGGAAAAGAGAGATATGGGAAGACAAAGAAAGGATAAAATAAGGGAAAGTCTTCATATTGCATGTTAAGGTAAGGCAAAACGAGAGGGATTTTATATCTTCACCTTTATTTCTTTGATTCTAATTGATAAGAAAATATCTTTAAAAGTTGGAACTTTTTTGAAAGGAAGTAGAAAATCATGGTAAATTTCAATGTCAAGGGATGGAGAAAAATAGTATTGAAGGAAGAAAGAGTAGAAAAGTGGAAATAGAATGAAAAACAGAAATCCAGGAAAATTCAAACTTTCAAGAGCAAATTTTTAATTTTTAACCAAAGGAATTTTGAAGCTCAACTGTTCACATACCATTTGTCAAGTTTACATGGAAAATAAGTGGTAGTGTTACCTCTCGATGAGAACAAGAGGTGAATCTGTTGACCAAGGACACACAAGCTTGGCTCACCACAGGTCACAGCCCTCTCTAAAATAGCTGCTTCAGTTGGCTATGCATATAACATAACCTGTTGCTTTGCCTCATCTTGGAGAACTTCTTTTTTAAAAAGCTGCACAATTTAACAAGCTAGCAACATGTTGAAGGCATCAAAGTTGCCTACGAGTAATTGCTAAACACACAGAGCACAGCCCCTGTTCTCATTGCAGAGATATTATTGCTCATTAGTCACTAAGTCGTGTCTGATTCTCTGTGACCCCATGGACTGCAGCATGCCAGGTTCTCCTGTCCTTCACTATCTCCAGGAATTTACTCAAAGTCATATACATTGAGTCTGTGATGTTATCTAACAATCTCATTCTCTGCCAGTCCCTCATCCTTTTGCCCTCCACCTTTCTCAACTTTGGGGTCTTTTCCAATGAGTCAGCTCTTTGTATCGGGTGGCCAAAGTATTGGAGTTTCAGCTTCAGCATCAATCCTTCCAATGAATATTCAGGGTTGATTTTCCTTAGGATTAACTGGTTTGATCTCTTTGCTGTCCAAGGGACTCTCAAGAGTCTTCTCCAACACCACAATTCAAAAGCATCAATTCTTTGGCACTCAGCCTTCTTTTTGGCCCATATCTCACATCCATACATGACTGGTGGTAAAACATAGATTTGATTATAAGGACTTATGTCAGCAAAGTTATGTCTCTGCTTTTTAATATACATCTAAATTTGTCATAGCTTTCCTTCCAAAGAGCAAACATCTTTGAATTTTATGGCTGCAGTCACCAATCCCAGTGATTTTGGAACCCATGAAAATAAAATCTGTCTTACTCCTACATTTCCCCCTTTTGCTTGCCATGAAGTGATGGGCTCAGATGCCATGATCTTAGTTTTTTGAATGTTGAGTTTTAAGCCAACATTTTCACTCTATCTTTTGCCCTCATCAAGAGGTTCTTCAATTCCTCTTAACTTTCTGCCATTAGCATGGTATCATCTATCTGCATAGCTGAGGTTGTTGATATTTCTCCCAGCAATCTTGACTCCACCTAGTGATTCATCAAGCCTGCTATTCTGCATGATGTACTCTGCATATAATTTAAATAAGCAGAGTGACAATATATGGCCTTTCATACTCCTTTCCCAATTTTGAACCAGTCCATTTTGCCATGTTCAATTCGAATGGTTGTTTCTTGACCTGCATACAAGTTTCAGGAGATAGGTAAGGTGGTTTGCTATTCTCATCTCTTTAAGAATTTTCCACAGTTTGTTGTGATCCACATGGTCAAAGGCTTTGGCATAGTCAATAAAGCAGAAATAGATGTTTTTTTTTGGAACTCTCTTGATTTTACAATGATCCAGCGGATGTTGGCAATTTGATCTCTGGTTCCACTACCTTTTCTAAACCCCGCTTGTACACCTGGAAGTTCTAAATTCAAATACTGCTGAAGCCTAGATTAAAGGATTTTGAGCAAAACCTTGCTAGTATGAGAAATGAGCACAACTGTACAGTAGATTGAACATTCTTTGGCATAGCCCTTCTTTGAGACTGTAGTGAAAACTGATCTTTTTCAGTCCTGTGGCAACTGCTATGTTTCTCAAATTTGCTGACATGTTGAGCACAGCATTTTCAGGATTCTAAATAGCTCAACTGAAATTCCATCACTTCCACCAGTTTTGTTCATGGTAATGTTTTCCAAGGCCCACTTGACTTCACACTGCTGCAGCCCATGGGGTTGCAAAGAGTCAGATGTGACTGAGTGACTGAATTGAACTATCTTCATACTCCAGGATGTCTGGCTCTAGGTGAGTGACCACAGCATTGTTATTATCCAGGTCATTAAGACCTTTTTTTTGTACAGTTCTTCTGTGTATTCTTACTATCTCTTAATCTCTTCTGCTTCTGTTAGGTCCTTACTGTTTCTGTAGTTTATGGTGTCCATCCTTGCATGAAACAATCCCTTGTTATCTCCAGTTTTCTTGAATAGATCTCTAGTCTTTCCCATTCTAATCTTTTCCTCTATGCCTGCATTGTTCATTTAAGAAGGTCTTCTTATCTTGTTATTCTTGGGAACTCTGCACTCAGTTGAGTATATCTTTTGCTTTTTCCCTTAACTTTCACTTCTTTTCTCAGCTATTTGTAAGGCCTCCTCAGACAACCACTTTGATTTTTTACATGTCTTTTCCTCTGTGATGATTTTGGTTAATACCTCCTGTACAATGCTACTAACCTCCTTCCATGGTTTTTCAGTCATTCTGCCTAACAGATCAAATCCCTTGAATCTATTTGTCACCATGTAATCATGAGGGATTTGATTTATGTCATATCTAAATGGCCTAGTGTTTTCCCCTACTTTTTTCAATTTAAGCCTGAATTTTGCAATAAGGCCTCATGATTATTCAGTTGAGTTCAGTTCAGTTCAGTCGTATCCGACTCTTTGTGACTCCATGAGTTGCAGCACGCCAGGCCTCCCTGTCCATCACCAACTCCCGGAGTTTACTCAAACCCATGTCCGTCGAGTCAGTGATGCCATCCAGCCATCTCATCTTCTGTCGTCCCCTTCCTCCTCCTGCCCCCAATCCCTCCCAGCATCAGGGTCTTTTCCAATGAGTCAACTTTTCTCATGAGGTGGCCAAAGTATTGGAGTTGCAGCTTCAGCAACAGTCCTTCCAATGAACACCCAGGACTGATCTCCTTTAGGATGGACTGGTTGGATCTCCTTGCAGTCCAAGGGACTCTCAAGAGTCTTCTCCAACACCACAGTTTAAAAGCATCAATGTTTCAGCGCTCAGCTTTCTTTACAGTCCAACTCTCACATCCATACACGACCACTGGAAAAACCATAGCCTTGACTAGATGGACCTTTGTTGACAAAGTAATGTCTCTGCTTTTTAATATGATTATTAGCCACAGCCAACTCCAGGTCTTGTTTTGGCTGACTGTATAGAGCTTCTCCATCTTCAGTTGCAAAGAATATAATCACTCTGATTTCGCTATTGACCATATGGTGATTGTCCATGTGTAGAGTTGTCTTTGTGTTGTTGAAAGAGGGTGTCTGCTCTGACCAGTGAGTTCTCTTGACCAAACTCAGCCTTTTCCCTGCTTCATTTTTCACTCCAAGGCCAAACTTGCCCTTTATACCAGGTATCTCTTGGCTTCCTCTTTTTTCATTTCAATCCCTTGTGATGAAAAGGACATCTGTTTTTCATGTTAGTTCTAGAAGGTCTTGTAGGTCTTCATAGAACCATTCAGCTTCTTTGCCATTAGTGGTCAGGCCATAGACTTGGATTACTGTGATTTTGAATGGTTTGCCTTGGGAATGAACCTAGACTATTCTGTCATTTTTGAGATTGCACCCAAATACTGCATTTCAGACCTTTTTGTTGACTATAAGGGCTACTCCATTTCTTCTAAGGGATTCTAGTAGATATAATGATCATCTGAATTATATGCACCCATTCCCATATATTTTCATTCACTGATTCCTGAGACGTAGGTGTTCAATCTTTTTATCTCCTGCTTGCATGTGTACTCAGTTGTGTCTGACTCTTTTTGACCCCATTAACTGTTACCCAGCAATCTCCTTTGTCCATGGGAGTTTCCAGGCAAGAATACTATGTGGGTTGCCATTCCCTTCTCCATGGGATCTTCCTGACCCAAGGTTTGAATCTGTGAGTCTCCTCTGTCCCCTGCATTACAGGTGGATGATTTACCACTGAGCCGCTGAGGAAACCCACAAGGGATCGCCTGCTTGACCACTTTACCTTGATTTATGGACCTAACATTCCACGTTCTGATGCAGTGTTGTTCTTTACAGCATAGGACTTTACTTTCACCACCAGAAACATTCACAACGGAGCATCATTTCTAATTTGGCCCAGGCACTCCGTTCTTTCTGGAGCTATTAGTGATTGCCCTGCTCTCTTCCCCAGTAGCATATCGGACTTTTTCTGACCTGATGGCTCATATTCTGGTATCCTATCTTTTCGCCCTTTCATACTGTTCATGCAGTTCTTGTGGCAAGAATATTGGAATGTTTCACCATCCCTCCTCCAGTGCACTACCTTTTGTTGAACTCTTTCCTGTGACCTGACATTCTTGGCTGGCCCTGCATAGCATGGTTAATACCTTCATTGAGTTATGCAAGCCCCTTTGCCATGACAAGGCTGTGATCTACTAAGAGGATAATCATTGAAGAGCAAATTAACCCCCCAAAGAGAATTGATCCATGAAGGCAGGTCACCTGCATAAAAGAATAATTAGCAGAACCTCTACTCTAGTCTATTTTCTTTTCTTTTTTACTTTTTTTCCCATTTATTTTTATTAGTTGGAGGCTAATTACTTTACAATATTGTAGTGGTTTCTGTCTATTTTCATACAAGCTTTCTGTATTTTATAACAACCTCTTTTGCTTTAACTTTTGCACCCATGGAAGTTAAGTATACTAGGTATATTTAACCCTTTCACTTGGTTTGGATATTTCAGCATGGGCAACTAAGATTAGTTATTATTGTAGATGGAAACCCCCTCCTCCCCTAAGTCTAAGTTAAAATGCTGGCATCCTCCAAATACAACAGTGCATGCTAAGTTGCTTTAGTCATGTCTGACTCTTTCCAACCCCATGGACTATACCCCCCCCCCCCCCCCCCCCCCCCCCCCCCCCCCGCTCTTCTGTCCTTGGGATTCTCCAGGCAAGAATAATGGAGTGGGTTGCCATGCCCTTCTCCAGAGGACCTTCCTGACCCAGGGGCCAAGCCCGTGTCTCCTGTAGCTCCTGCATTGCAGGCACATTCTTTACTACTGAGCCACTGGGGAAGCCCCCAAAATACAACAGAGTTAGTACTAAAAATTTCCAAGTATCTTGGCCCTGATCTGTCAGATAGTCCAGTGTTTCTCTTTGGTTTATTCCTACTTCCATTTGAAGCTGTGTGATATGGAACATTCTACTCCATCTCCACCCATCTCCCATTCCCACCACTGTCATTTTGGTACCCAATTACAATGCATGTGGTATTTGTTCATGCCATCAAGCAATTCTCTGATGCTAGTGGTGTGTCCCACAATTCAGCTCAACTATGACACTCTACCTGGAGACTGCATCAGGTCCCATAGTTTGAGGCCTCAGTACTGCAAGATCGCTCTCCCTCGACTTCAGATGCCAATCACAAGTCCAGATTGTTGTTTCTGACTGACAGATTATAGACCATAGATTTCAACAATCCCCTTGCTTGTGTTCAGTTAATTTGCTAGAGCAGTTCACAGGACCCATAGAAGCATTTTACTCATCAAATTATCCACTAATTTTAAAATGAATACAACTCAGAAATAACCAGATGGGAGAAATGAATTGAGCAATGTATATGGGAAAGGATGAATAGATTCCAAGCTCTCTGAAACCTTGACTCTCCCTGCATCTCCACATGTTCACCAACCCAGAGCAAGCAAACCCCATCTTTTTGGGTTTTTATGTAGGATTCATTACATAGGCACCACTGGCCATTGGCAATTGAATTTAATCTTTAGCCCTTCCCCATTGACTGAAAGTCCTAACTTTCTAGTCACATGGTTGTTTGCCCTGGCAACCAGCCCTCATCTTTAGATACTTTCCAAAAGTCATCTCATTTACATAGCAAAAGACACCACTATGGCTCTCAATACCTAATTCCCAGGATTTAAGAATTATGTGCTAGAAACAGTGAATGAAGACCTAACATATGTTTCTTATTATAAAGTATCATATCACATATCACAGTATCATATCACCTAAAACATGCTTTTGTAAAATTTATTTTAACTGTTGAAAAACCTGATATTGACAGATTCATTGTGAAGCTACCCTCAGAAATAGTAATGCATGGCAGAGAAAAGGCAGTCAATGAGAAAGGCAGTCTGGACCACTAGGTGGGAGACTGAATATTCAGACAACAGACAAACCATGTGTAAAAACAGAACTCTGACCCACAACCTACAGCAACCTGCCCAGGAAACCTACTCCTTTATATACAATAATCAGCCTAGGAAGCCAGCCTGCTGTAAGATAGACTTGCAGGGGACCAGTTCAGTTCAGCCGCTCAGTTGTGTCCGACTTTTTGAGACCGCATGGACCACAGCACCCCAGGTCTCCCTGTCCATCACCAACTCCTGGAGTTTACCCAAACTCATGTCTATTGAGTCAGTGATGCCATCCAACCATCTCATCCTCTGTCGTCCCCTTCTCCTCCTGCCCTCAATCTTCCCCAGCATCAGGGTCTTTTCCAATGAGTCAGTTCTTCACATCAGGTGGCCAAAGTATTGGAGTTTCAGCTTCAACAGCAGTCCTTCCAATGAACACCCAGGACTGATCTCCTTTAGGATGGACTGGTTGGATCTCCTTGCAGTTCAAGGGACTCTCAAGAGTCTTCTCCAACGCCACAGTTCAAAAGCATCAATTCTTTGGCGCTCAGCTTTCTTTATAGTCCAACTCCCACATCTATACAAGACTACTGGAAAAACCATAGTCTTAACTAGACGGACCTTTGTTGGCAAAGTAATGTCTCTGCTTTTTAATATGCTGTCTAGGTTGGTCATAACTTTCCTTCCAAGGAGTAAAGGTCTTTTAATTTCATGGCTACAGTCACTAGTTGCAGTATTTTGGAGCCCCTGAAAATAAAGTCAGTCACTGTTTCCACTGTTTCCCCATCTATTTGCCAAGAAGTAATCAGATTGATGCCATGATCTTAGTTTTCTGAATGTTGAGCTTTAAGCCAACTTTTTCACTCTCCTCTTTCACTTTCATCAAGAGGCTCTTTAGTTCTTCTTCACTTTCTGCCATAAGGGTGGTGTCATCTACATATCTTGAGGTTATTCAGGAGACCAGATTGCTCTAATAACAATATAAAAAGGCAAACAATAATTTCTATAACAATCGTCTCAAAATGACAAGAACTTGACTGATAACTGACAGCGTCTCTGATTTTGATTCCCACTTCCAATTTAGGACTAGTCAGAGAAAGCCAAATATATACCTTATAAGATACTCTGCTTCTAATTAACAGAGTATGCCTATGGTTTCCTGAAAACATCTTCCAATCAGGGCATACCTAAAGCTTTCCCTTTTTTCCACTATAAAGTTTTCCCACCTTTCTGCTTGTTTCTGAGTCTTTGCTAAAATACAAGTGATAGTGGCTAGTCCTCTTTCTATAGCAAGACCTGAATGAATAGCCTTTTACTGTTGTTATTTGGTTGGTCTTCATTTATTTCCACACAAGTATGGAGCACAGACAAATGTACTGAACAGCTAAGGAAGGATCATCCAAATCATGCTCTGTGGAAAATGTAACCCCTCAGAGTTGTGCAGTGTGCAACCCTCGAAATCATGTGTGGCATTTCTGGGCGGGCTCTGCTCTGGTTCGTGAAAGCAGAGCAGTAGAGTGTACTGAAGACCAGAGTGGATATGGTAAGGCTTAACGATTAGGCAGCTATCTGGCCATACCTTCCCAGAGGCCCCGAGCAGCCATGAGGCCCACGTCACTAGATTTTTCTCAGGCCACCATCCCACATAGACAGCCCGGGAGGCTGCCTCCCAATCCAACTTACTTCTAATGATCCAGCATTGTAATCCTGCTGCTGTAATCCATCACTGCTCTAACTTTTTTGTGTAATAGTATCTACAGAGGCCACGTTCTCCAGAAAATGACTGGAGCTACAAACGCACAGATACTGATCAGCACGATGCTTTGTATCTACTTCTGTCTTTGATTTATCATATTTTTATAATTGTCAGCTCCTTTCAACCAAAAGCCTGAACTACACAGTGCCTACTTAAATAACTTTGAGCTTCTTTCATTTTCCAGGGTCCCAGGCCTTAATTCTCAACACAATTATTCCTTCTGCCAGAGGTCATAGATACAAACATAACCCCTACTGAATTAGCAGGCCACCTAAATAAGCAACACAGTTGCCAGAGGGAATAGGAAAAAGTAGGGAAACTGTGCCTCATCTAAAGGGTGCACTGGGAAGACCCAGAGGAATTGGGTGGAGAGGGAGGTGGGAGGGGAGATCGGGATGGGGAATACATGTAACTCCATGGCTGATTCATGTCAATGTATGACAAAACCCACTGAAATGTTGTGAAGTAATTAGCCTCCAACTAATAAAAGAAAATAAAAATAAAAATAAAAAAATAAAGGGGTCAACTAGCAGCTTCAGCCAGTTGTGCTGAGGAGAAATATAAATGTGGTGAGCTGGCTCACACTGGTTTGCAAGAACAGATTGCACGCATATCTTTTCAACGCCACTTGAGTAATGTCACGTTGGTAGCTTGAACTCAACCATGGTAGAAGTATTTATATCACAGAAATCTGTAAATGATGCAAATTAGAATTTTCTCAGAGAGAGCAAGATGTTAAACATCTACCAGCATACCACTGAATATAGATCAAGTGTCCCCAGATCCCCAATATTTCAAAACAAAGCAGAAAATCCAAAATTTCTGTGAAAAACTCTCAATTTTTAAATGTTGGCAAATCAAATAATGTTAAAATATCATGTTGGCAAAATAAAACATTGCTGTGAGCTATCTATTTATGATGCCTGCCTTATATCAGTGCATCATAGCTTGCTTACAACTTCATGTCTAATTCACACCAATGAAAAGGGAGCAACAGAGTCTCAAAGGACCCTGAGTACATTTATTAAGTCCCCAGTGATTAATATTATCACACATGATTACTTTAGCATCTTTGAATGTGCACAAATATTTATTATCTTATGCTAAAGAGTTACTATAAATATGAAAAAGTCACTTTTAAGTCTGAAAAAAATAATCCATTGGTTTAACTAAAATGACTCCTATATATATATATATACACATATATATATATATATTCCATTTATTTTTATTAGTTGGGAGCCCATTATACAGAGTGAAGTAAGCCAGAAAGATAAAGACCAATACAGTATACTAATGCATATATATGGAATTTAAAAAGATGATAATGATAATCCTATATGCAAAACAGAAAAAGAGACACAGATGATTCCTGTATATTAATGACATACTTCTTTCTTGAATAATAATATACTTTGAAAGTAATTGAAAGGGTTAGCTATGATATACATGTATGTATATACACACCCATGTATATACATGTATCACATATATATGTATATTACCTATATACATACACATGCACACAAGTAAAGAAATAAAAACAACACTTAGAAAATAGAATGGCCCTTATATGAGAAGTAAAGGAGGGCAAAAATTGAAACATTGTGATCAATATTACCTAAATAAGAAGGGATTACTTACTGCTGACCTGAGATGAGCACTAGGGCATTGTTGGATTCAGTTGATGTCAGAATTTCACATCAAAGGAGATAAGCATTCTGTCTCCTAAATGTCTCTTGATGTCCCTAACAGAAACTTTATGTTAAATCTTCCTCCTCATCTTCTGAGCACATGACCAAATATCTGGAATCATTATACTAATAGTGCATGGTCACTAAAATTTCAGACAGTTTATTTTACATTTCCAAATTGAACTTTCTGCTAATACCCAGGATGATAAGCAGGCTTATAGATTGTTATCAGGACTTTGTATTGTAGTGTAAGCAGGTTATAAAGATAAGAATATCAACTCATGCTAATAATTGCTACACTGAAATACTGGGATGACATTTAGTCCAGAATCTATGATACAATTGGAAGCTATTAAGCCTTGCTTGTTACTCTTCAGTAACTTGTTCAGCAAATGAAGTAGGAGTTTTATATATTTTAATAAGAAAATAAAAAATTAAGATAAAAAATCCATATAGAGAAATGTCTAAAATGCAATGACATTTTAAAGATTGAAATTTAATTGTGCCTGCTGCTACTCCACAGTCTCTTTTCATGTATAGTTATCTTTGAAATGGGTAGTAAATGTTTCTCACTCTTTGTTTATGGTACAAATGAAAAATTCAGCAGCTAGGTCATACCATAATCTGCCTTGCATACCCTTATAAATTTTCTGTCTTTTGTGAAACAGAACAGTGTCCTCATCAACTTTGAAATGTATAGGAATGCAAGAGATTTCTATGTGTTATTTTTATATCCTGCAACTTTACTATATTCGTTGATTAGCTCTAGTAATTTTCTGGTAGTGTCTTTAGGGTTTTCTATGTAGAGGATCATGTCATCTGCAAACAGCGAGAGTTTCACTTCTTTTCCTATCTGGATTCCTTTTACTTCTTTTTCTGCCCTGATTGCTGTGGCCAACACTTCCAAAACTATGTTGAATAGTAGTGGTGAGATTGGGCACCCTTGTCTTGTTCCTGATTTCAGGGGAAATGCTCTCAATTTTTCACCATTGAGGGTGATGCTTACTGTGGGTTTGTCATATATAGCTTTTATTATGTTGAGGTATGTTCCTTCTATTTCTGCTTTCTGGAGAGTTTTAATCATAAATGGATGTTGAATTTTGTCAAAGGCTTTTTCTGCATCTATTGAGATAATCATATGGTTTTTTTCTTTCAATTTGTTAATGTGGTGTATTACGTTGATTGACTTGTGGATATTAAAGAATCCTTGCATTCCTGGGATAAAGCCCACTTGGTCATGGTGTATGATTTTTTTAATATGTTGTTGGATTCTGTTTGCCAGAATTTTGTTAAGGATTTTTGCATCTATGTTCATCAGTGATATTGGCCTGTAGTATTCTTTTTTTGTGGCATCTTTGTCTGGTTTTGGAATTAGGGTGATGGTGGCCTCATAGAATGAGTTTGGAAGTTTACCTTCTTCTGCAATTTTCTGGAAGAGTTTGAGTAAGATAGGTGTTAGCTCTTCTCTAAATTTTTGGTAGAATTCAGCTGTGAAGCCATCAGGTCCTGGGCTTTTGTTTGCTGGAAGATTTCTGATTACAGTTTCGATTTCCTTGCTTGTGATGGGTTTGTTAAGATCTTCTATTTCTTCCTGGTTCAGTTTTGGAAAGTTATACTTCTCTAAGAACTTGTCAATTTCTTTCAAGTTGTCCATTTTATTGGCATAGAGCTGCTGGTAGTAGTCTCATGATCCTTTGTATTTCAGTGTTGTCTGTTGTGATCTCTCCATTTTCGTTTCTAATTTTGTTAATTTGGTTCTTCTCCCTTTGTTTCTTAATGAGTCTTGCTAATGGTTTGTCAATTTTGTTTATTTTTTCAAAAAACCAGCTTTTAGCTTTGTTGATTTTTGCTATGGTCTCTTTAGTTTCTTTTGCATTTATTTCTGTCCTAATTTTTAAGATTTCTTTCCTTCTACTAACCCTGGGGTGAAAAGCAGTCCAGCATAGAAATTCTTATCCCTTTATATTATTTATCTTGTTAAAATGATCTGAAAATCACCTTGACTCTGTATTTCCTTTACTAGCAGACTAAGCTCCAAGATTAAGATGGCACAAAATTTCTAAATTGTCATTGTAATTTAACAAATGAGTATGTTAGTCCTTTCCATTAACATCCTGAGTAAATAACTGCTCTAATAATTTAAAGAGCTGCTGAGGCAGATAGGAAGGGGAAAGAAAGGATCTCAGTATACCAAGTGCTTTGAGATGAATAGGTTTTTGAGCAGGTCCAGACTTTTATATAATGCACTTACAGGGCAGTTTGGAAACATTCATCAAGGTTCATTCAGGGAAACCAAACACTGCTGGCACTCTCATGACACCATATACTTATGTTAAAAAAAAAAAAAAAATATATATATATATATATATATGGTGCAAGTTTTTTTTAAAGTAGAAATTGAAACAATGGCTCTGTGGGGGCAGGGGGCATAAATTTGATCATTGGTTCAGTTCAGGTCAATTCAGTTGCTCACTCGTGTCAGACTCTTTGCAACCCCATGAATCGCAACACTCCAGGCCTCCCTGTCCATCATCAACTCCTGGAGTTCAGCCAAACCCATATCCATTGAGTCGGTGATGTCATCCAACCATCTCATCCTCAGTTGTCCTCTTCTCCTCCTGCCCTCAATCTTCCCCAGCATCAGGGTGTTTTCCAATTCGTCAGCTATTCGCATAAGGTGGCCAATATATTAGAGTTTCAGCTTCAGCATCAGTCCTTCAAGTGAATATTCAGGACTGATTTCCGTTAGGATGGACTGGTTGGATCTAGTTGCAGTCCAAGGGACTCTCAAGAATCTTCTCCAACGTCATAGTTCAAAAGCAGCAATTCTTTGGCACTCAGCTTTCTTCACAGTCCAACTCTCACATCCATACATGACCACTGGAAAAACCATAGCTTTGACTAGACGGACCTTTGTTGATAAAGTAATGTCTTTGCTTTTCAATATGCTATGGAGGTTGGTCATAACTTTCCTTCCAAGGAGTAAGCATCTTTTAATTTCATGGCTACAGTCACCATCTGCAGTGATTTTGGAGCCCCCCAAAATAAAGTCAGTCACTGTTTCCACTGTTTCCCCATCTATCTGCCATGAAGTAATCAGACCAGATGCCATGATCTTAGTTTTCTGAATGTTGAGCTTTAAGCCAACTTTTTCAGTTTCCTCTTTTACCTTCACCAAGAGGCTCTTAGCTATTCCTCACTTTCTGCCATAAGGGTGGTGTCATATTCATATCTGAAGTTATTGATATTTCTCCCAGCAATCTTGATTCCAGCCTATGCTTCCTCCAGCCCAGCATTTCTCATGATGTACTCTGCATATAAGTTAAATAAGCAGGGTGACTATATGCAGCCTTGACGTACTCCTTTTCCTATTTGGAACTAGTCTGTTGGTCCATGTCCAGTTCTAACTGTTGCTTCCTGACCTGCATACAGGTTTCTCAAGAGGCAGGTCAAGTGGTCTGGTATTCCCATCTCTTGAAGAATTTTCCACAATTTATTGTGATCCACACAGTCAAAGGCTTTGGCATAGTCCATAAAGCAGAAATAGACATTTTTCTGGAATTCTTTTGCTTTTTCGATGATCCGTCGGATGTTGGCAATTTGATTTCAGGTTCCTCTGCCTTTTCTAAAACCAGCTTGAACATCTGGAAGTTCACAGTTCACGTATTGCTGAAGCCTGGCTTGGAGAATTTTGAGCATTACTTTACTAGCATGTGAGATGAGTGCAATTGTGCGGTAGCTTGAGTATTCTTTGGCGCTGCCTTTCTTTGGGATTGGAAAGAAAACTGACGTTTTCCAGTCCTGTGGCCACTGCTGAGTTTTCCACATTTGCTGACATGTTGAGTGCAGCACTTTCACAGCATCAGCTTTCAGGATTTGAAATAGCTCAACTGGAATTCCATCACCTCCACTAGCTTTTTTTTTCTTCCATTTATTTTTATTAGTTGGAGGCTAATTACTTTTTATCATTACAGTAGTTTTTGTCATACATTGAAATGAATTAGCCATGGATTTACATGTATTCCCCATCCCGGTCCCCTCTCCCACCTCCCTCTCCACCCGATCCCTCTGGGTCTTCTGCTTCCTAAGGCCCACTTGGCTTCACATTCCAGGATGTCTGACTCTAGTTGAGTGATCACACCATCATGATTATCTGGATCATGAAGATATTTTTTGTTTGATTCTTATGTGTATTCTTGCCACCTCTTTTTAATATCTTCTGCTTCTGTTAGGTCCCTGCCATTTCTGTCCTTTATTGAGCCCATCTTTGCATGAAATGTTCCCTTGGTATCTCTAATTTTCTTGAAGAGATTTCCATTCTGTTGTTTTCCTCTGTTTCTTTGCACTGATCGCTGAGAAAGGCTTTCTTACCTCTCCTGGCTATTCTTTGGAACTCTGCATTCAAATGGGTATATCTTTCCTTTTCTCCTTTGCTTTTCACTTCCGTTCTTTTTACAGCTATTTGTATGACCTCCTCAGGCAGCCATTTTGCTTTTTTGCATTTCTTTTTCTTGGTGATGGTCTTGATCCATGTCTCTGTACAATGTCATGAACCTCCATCCATAGTTCATCAGGCACTCTGTCTATCAGATCTAGTCCCTTAAATCTATTTCTCACTTCCACTGTATAGTCATAAGGGATTCGATATATGTCATACTTGAATTGTCTAGTGGTTTTCTCCACTTTCTTCAATTTCAGTTTGAATTTGTCTATAAGGGGTTCATGATCTGAGCCACAGTCAGCTCCTGGTCTTGTTTTCGCTGACTGTATAGAGCTTCTCCATCTTTGGCTGGAAAGAATATAATCAATCTGGTTTTGGTGTTGACCATCTGGTGATGCCCATGTATAGAGTCTTCTCTTGTGTTGTTAGAAGAGGGTGTTTGCTATGACCAGTGCGTTCTCTTGGCACAACTCTATAGGCCTTGCCCTGCTTCATTCTGTACTCCACGGCCAAATTTGCCTGTTACCCCAGGTGTTTCTTGAATTTCTACTTTTGCATTTCAGTCCCCTATAATGAAAAGGACATCTTTTGGGGGTATTAGTTCTAGAAGGTCTTGGAGGTCTTCATATAACTGTTCAGCTTCTTCAGTGTTACTGGTCAGGGCATAGACTTGGATTACTGCGATATTGAATGGTTTGCCTTGGAAACGAACAGAGATCATTCTGTCGTTTTTGAGATTGCATCCGGGTACTGCATATGAGACTCTTTTGTTGACTATGATGGCTACTCCATTTCTTCTAAGGGCTTCCTGCCCACAATAGTAGATATAATGATCATCTGAGTTAAATTCACCCATTCCAGTCCATCTTAGTTCACTGATTCCTAGAAAGCGATGTTCAGTCTTGTCATCTCCTGTTTGACCACTTCCAATTTGCCTTGATTCATGGACTTAACATTCCAGGTTCCTATGCAATATTGCTCTTTACAGCATCGAACAGCTTTTATCACCAGTCCCATCCACAACTGGGCGTTGTTTTTGCTTTGGCTCCATCCTTTCCTTCTTTCTGGAGTTATTTCTCCCCTGATCTCCAGTAGCATATTGGGCACCTACCAACCTGGGGAGTTCCTCTTTCAATGTCCTATCTTTTTGCCTTTTCATACTGTTAATGGGGTTCTCAAGGCAAGAACACTGAAGTGGCTTGCCATTCCCTTCTCCAGTGGACCACAGTCTGTCAGACCTCTCCACCCTGACCCGTCTGTCTTGGGAGGCCCCACATGGCATGGCATAGTTTCATTGAGTTAGACAAGCTGTGGTCCGTGTGATCAGATTGGCTAGTTGTCTGTGATTGTGGCTTCAGTCTGTCTGCCCTCTGACGCCCTCTCGCAGTGCCTACTGTCTTACTTGGGCTTCTCTCACCTTGGACATGGTGTATCTCTTCACGGCTGCTCTAGCAAAGTTCAGTCACTGCTCCTTACCTTGGAAGTGTGGTAGATCCCTGGTCAGAGTCCTCAAATTGTGCTGCAAGGCCAAAACGGGGGGGAGGGGGACAAACAAACAGATAATAAAATGATAATGCTGATAATGATTATGGTGGGGATGGCAACCATGAAGTGAGGAAGCTAAGAGGAATCCAGTTAAATTATCATATACTCTGAATGCTAAAGTTCTCAAGCTGTAAGATTCTAGTCACAAAGATCACAGCTCTGTTGAGAAAAAAGCTAAGGTCAATTTTTACTACACATCCTTGCTGTCATTTAATCAATCAGTCATGTCTGATTCTGTGATCCCATGGACTGAAGCACACCAGGCTTCCTTGTCTTTCACCATACACCAAAGCTTGCTTAAACTGATGTCCAATGAGTCAGTGATGCCATCCAACCATCTCATCCTCTGTTGTCCCCTTCTCCTCCTGCCTTCAATGTTTCCTATCATCAATGTCTTTTCTAATAAGTCAACCCTTGCATCAGGTAGCCAAAGTATGAGAGCTTCAGCATCAGTCCTTCCAGTGAATATCCAGAATTGATTTCCTTTATGATTGACTAGTTTGATCTCTTTGCATCCAAGGGGCTCATCCAAGAAGACTCTCAGAATCTTCTCCAATACTACAATTCAAAAGCATCAATTTTCAGTGCTCAGCCTTCTTAATGTTTCAACTCTCACATCCATACATGACTACTGGAAAAACCATAGTTTTGACCATGTGGACCTTTGTTGGCAAAGTGATGTCTCTGCTTTTTAACACACTGTCTAGGTTTGTCATAGACTTTTCTTCCAAGGCCATCCCTCATGGCTCAGCTGGTAAAGAATCACCTGCAATGTGGGAGACCTGGGTTTGATCCTCTGGAGAAGGGATCGGCTACCTACTCCAGTATTCTGGCCTAGAGAATTCCATGGACTGTGTAGTCCACGGGGTCTCAAAGAGTCAGACATGACTGAGCAATTTTCACTTTCGCTTTCTTCCAAGGAGCAAGTGTTTTTTTTTTTTAATTTCATGGCAGCAGTCACCATCCACAGGGATTTTGGAGCCCAGGAAAATAGACTGTCACTGTTTCCATTGTTTCCCCAGTGTATTTGCCCTGAAGTAACGGGACCAGATGCCATACAGTATCTTAATATCCTGACCAGGGATCTGAGTCTTGGGGCATTCCAAAGTTTAGAAGTCAGAACAACGAGGAAGAACCAATAAAACAATCAACCAAACAGACAAGAAAAATAACTAAGAAGGAGCAGTCAGTGAGGCAGGCCAAAGACAAAGATTTACGTGTGGTGTTCTAGAAGCTAAGAAGGAATAGAGTTTAAGAAGAAGACTATATATAAGGCAGCTGACAGACCCAGTAAGATGCAGACTACAAATTAACCACTGGACATCAGAACATCAAAGACATCAATAGCAATTTTGATGAGAGTAGATTCAATAGGTAAGTGAGAGGGAAATGCCTAAATTGTGTGAATGCAAGAGAGAATAGAAGAGGGATTAGAGATAGAAAATATAGACAAATATTTTTAAATGTTTGCTAAAGATGTAAACAGAGAAATGGAGAAGTCACTGGAAGAGAGATTACGGTCAAAAAAAGCTTTATTCCAGATAAGAGATGCAACAGTCTGTAAAAACTAAGATTATGATTAAACAGAGATGGAAAAACTGATGATTCATGAGAGAAGAGGGAATTAATATGTCTTGGGGTCAGTGAAATGATATTAGACACAGCGTACAGGTGAAGGGGCTAGTCCTCACCAGGAGGGTAAATTAATCCAGGATAACTGTCAGGAAGGCATAAAAATGAGCACAAATGCAGGCATGTAGCTAGCTGTGGTGTTGAGTGCACTTGGAATTTTTTTTTTCCTATTTACTTCCTTTCTGAGTGAAATAGAAACAAGGCTATCAGCTGAAATTTAAGAGGGGGAAGATATTGAAAGCTTAAGAGTATAACATACAATTGTTATGTAGAAGTATAGAAGAATAAATGAACTAGAAATATGTATTAAGATAGCAGAGCCACACTAAGGGTTTATTTGAAATAGCTAGTCATAAATTTAAAGTTCAATTAGCATTATTTTCTTAGTCAACTCAAATTGCCATAACAAAATACCATAAACTAGATCTTACAAACAACAGAAATTTATCTTTCAGTTTTGAAGCCTGAGAAATCCATGATCAAGACACAGGCAGATTGAGTGTTTAATGAGGGCCCACTTTCCAGTTCACAGGTGGCCGTATTTTTACTGTGTCCTCACATAGGGAAAGGGCATCTCCTATAAGAAAACTCATCAAATTTATGATGGTTTCACCCTCATGACCTAATCACCTTTCAAAGGCCCAACCTCCAAATACAATCACATTGGAGATTCAGTTTTAACATATGAATTTGAGGAGATACAAACATTCAGTCCATAGCAATCATATTTATGAGTTTCTTTGATCGTTGGGGAACATATTGGGAACAGATACAAGATAGATAAAGACTGTATTTAACAAAGGCCAAGATTTCGCTACCTAGTGTGATAAATACTCTGGGAGATACATGCTCTAGAAGATAATGAAGGAGCAGAGAAGCCTGGTGTGCCACAGTCCATCAGATTGCAAAGAGCTGGACACAACTTAGAAACTGAACAACAAGAAGTGATAAATACAGAGAGGTGCTGAAGGAATGAGAATCTATGCAAAAGCCAGTGTTTAATGGTGAGCTATGGAATTTAAACTGAGTAAGGGCCTTAGTGAAGTCATGAAGGGCAAAGAGACAGTGAAACAGTTTTGGGATCAATGGATATAAGAACTGTGAATTAAGAGACAGTTGAATGTGGAGTAATTTAGAGGGTGAACTAGAACTAAAAGGTCCTTGAAATTTAGTTAATGGAGAATTTGAACTTATTGGTAATAACAAGATATAACTATGAGAGTGGATTACTAGGATATGGGTGAGGTGGTGGGGTGGTACAGGATTATTGAAGGTGAGGTAATTCAGCAACTTACTTTCCAGAGTCTTGGGAGAACTGCCTTTATGAAAAATGGCATCCCCCAAAGCTGTGATAGGAGTGGTTTTGGAAAGAGCTAAAATTTAAAAGTAAATGAGTGGGATGAAGTGTTAATAAATGACTGCAAGGTGGCGTAGTCTAATATGCCATTCACAGTGGCAATTTCAGTTTGGAAGTGGCAAAGTAACACATGTTCATACCCTATGGTATGTGGAATGTGAGAGATAAAATGCTACCACCGAAGGGGAAGCAGAAACCTCAGGGGAAATCCAGCCAAGTTTTAATTGAGCAAGGAGAGCATATTTAGAGATGATGTTGAAGAAATGGGAAATTTTGCTGGTGAGTGACTGAATTCTGGAGGGCATGGTAGGAATGTTTCAGGAGTTGTTGAGTAAAAAGAGTTGATGTTCCAGTTTGATGAGAATAGCAGGGAGGTCTTGAGTCTTAGATGAGATTTAAGGGGATGAGAGGAGAGTGACCTGGGAATTCTGGGCTTCTAGAAAACAGAGATAAACAGCATAATGAGATTACAGTGGTAGTCATGAATGTTATTAGAAGGAAAGAAAATTGAGGAACATGCAGATTCTGGATCCACTCCTGATTCCAGATAATTGAAATACAGATGTGAAGGAGCCGTGGGCTTTTCCAGAATGCCTCCCAAGATTTTACGGACACCAACAACTCTAGGGTGCATTTTTTACTACTTTTTGAAGCACTTTTTGGTGTTGGCTCTTATGACACACTCTCATTTCCTTCTACTTACTGATGGCTCTTTTCCAATCTCCCTTATTGTAACCAATTCTCATTTACTTCTAAATGTTGGAGACCTCTTTTCTTACCTCTCTTCTACTCTCAATTTCCACTATTTCCCTAGGAAAATGAATCTACCTCTATTGTTTTAAATATCATGTATATACTTATGACTCCTAAATTTTTGTCTCCAACTTGGACTGCTTTCCTGAGATACACTTATTTATCCATTTACTTGCTTAACACTGTCTCACTTGAATTTCTAATCTCAAACTTAAAGTTTTTAAAGTAGGACTTCTGACACAGTCTGTCCTTCCCTTATCCCCAGTCTTTCTAATTTCACCTAGTTTTAGATCAAGGACATAAGGGTAATCCTTGATTTATCATTTTCTTTCAACCCCCCAGTCAAAACCCCTGGCAAGGACCATTGGTTGTACTTTCAAACTATATTATAAATCCTGCCAATTCTCACCACTTCTCCATTTAACACCACTGTCAGAATTCAATCAGAGACAATCCACTAGGGGAGTGTGAGCATGAAGGTCAGGAAGTGTGTGTGTGTGTGTGTGTGTGTGTGAAAGACAGTGATCTATTCCTGGAACTAGATCTTACTCAGTTGAGATAACTGATTAAACAGTCTCTCTAAAGCTGTTGTCTTTGCAACTGACACACAGCTTGAAGTCTTTGTCAGTAGACAGGAAGGGAACAGAGATATGAAATGAGTAAGCATGAGAGACTTCACAAGGATGAAAGGGTACCCAGATCTGCTCCTGCTGCCTTCAACCTTGATAATATAACCACCCTTCAGGAAAAGCTGGTGTCGTTTATGACAGAGCAAAGTATACACCCAGCCCACCTTCAGAAAAGTTGAAGGAAATTCCAGAGGAAAGTTGAATATTTGTAGGCTGGTTACTGCATATTAGAAAGCCACCATAGGACACACCTTGCCAACTCAATACTCATACACACCTCTTCAAAACATAACTATACTAATTGTGAAATAAAGGCAATAGCAAAATCATGCTCCTACCTAACATGAGGCAGTTATTCCACATACAAATGGGAACATGCCAACCCTTTGCCCCCAAAAGACTGCAAAGATCATTTTTAGGATTTGAGTACTGTTTATTATTTAACTATTTATATTCCTGCTACTTAACTCTTGACTATAAATTTAAATATCATTAAATATTGCATTTCAGATGGTACTGAAGTGGGAGAGAAGAAGAAAACAAGAATATTTGGTTAATATATACATAAGTATATCAAATAGGGAAGAAATACTCATAACTATAATGTTCTTTCTGTATTTGGTCACATTGTTGTAACTGGTGTTTGTGACTTCATTCTCCTTCTACTCATGCCATATTCTTTTTGCCCTCAACAAGTACCTGAGCTGGTCCCAGTTTCTTTCCATATTGGTTGTCTATCGTAACATACCAATTTACCCTAAAGCTCTAATAAACATTTATTACCTCACAATTTTGGTGGTCAGAAACCTAGGAGTGATCTAGCTTCATGATTCTGGCTCTGGGTCTTATGTGGTTGCTGTCAAGATGTCAGCCAAGATTGCAATAATCTGAAGGTTTGACTGGGGCTGGAGAACTTACTTCCAAAATGGCTTATTTACATGAATTTTAGGAGAAGCCTCAATTTCTCATTGCAGGGCTTCTATGTCCTTGTCACATCTCACCTGGCATCCCCCAGAGACTGGGCAAAGAGGAAGGCACAATTTCTTTTGAAACCTAATCTCAGAAATCAAACTGTCACTTCCACTATGTTCTACTTATTAAACATAAGACACTAAATCTGTAAACTTAAAAGCTTTCGCACAACAAAGGAAACTATAAGCAAGGTTAAAAGACAGCCTTCAGAATCGGAGAAAATAATAGCAAACGAAGCAACAGACAAAGGATTAATCTCAAAAATATACAAGCAACTCCTCCAGCTCAATTCCAGAAAAATAAATGACCCAATCAAAAAATGGGCCAAAGAACTAAACAGACATTTCTCCAAAGAAGACATACAGATGGCTAAAAAACACATGAAAAGATGCTCAACATCACTCATTATCAGAGAAATGCAAATCAAAACCACAATGAGGTACCATTACACGCCAGTCAGGATGGCTGCTATCCAAAAGTCTACAAGAAATAAATGCTGGAGAGGGTGTGGAGAAAAGGGAACCCTCTTACACTGTTGGTGGGAATGCAAACTAGTAGAGCCACTATGAAGAACAGTGTGGAGATTCCTTAAAAAACTGGAAATAATAGAACTGCCATATGACCCAGCAATCCCACTGCTGGGCATACACATCGAGGAAACCAGATCTGAAAGAGACACGTGCACCCCAATGTTCATCGCAGCACTGTTTATAATAGCCAGGACATGGAAGCAACCTAGATGTCCATCAGCAGACGAATGGATAAGGAAGCTGTGGTACATATACACTATGGAATATTACTCAGCCATTAAAAAGAATTCATTTGAATCAGTTCTAATGAGATGGATGAAACTGGATCCCATTATACAGAGCGAAGTAAGCCAGAAAAATAAACACCAATACAGTGTACTAATGCATATATATGGAATTTAGAAAGATGGTAATGATAACCTTATATGCAAGACAGAAAAAGAGACACAGATGTATAGAACAGACTTTTGGACTCTATGGGAGAAGGCGAGGGTGGGATGATCTGAGAGAACAACATTGAAACATGTATATTATCAAGTTTGAAACAGATCACCAGTCCAGGTTGGATGCATGAGACAAGTGCTCTGGGCTGGTGCACTGGGATGACCCAGAGGGATGGGGTGGAGAGGGAGGTAGGAAGAGGGTTCAGGATGGGGAACACATGTAAATCCATGGCTGATTCATGTCAATGTATGGCAAAAACCACTACAATGTTGTAAAGTAATTAGCTTCCAACTAATAAAAATAAATGAAAAATTAAAAAAACAAAAAAAGACACTAAATCTGTCCCACACTTGGGAAGGTGAACTGAGCTTTGCCTCCTGAAGGGAGGAGTACCAAAGAAATTGAATATTTTAAAAACATTATGGTCATCATGATTAGCTCACATGGATCATTGTAGTAACCTTCTTATTTTTCTTTCTGATCCCTACAACAGCAACTACAGTTCCTACACAGTTGGATGCCGGGAAACTGCTGTAGCACCAGGGGAAAGCTGGATACTAGGTTGATGTTAGGGCCAGATGAAGGCCCCCATTTCCACAGCCCCACATTAGAGTCTTCTTCTCTCCCTGGTACTTCCCTCCCACCCAAGCTTCAGAGCAACCTGCACATCAGTCCATCTTTTAAACATGCAGCTGTACCTGAGAGTATCTTTTAACAGTAAGATGGAGGAGTAGAAGGACATGCACTCATCTTCTCCTGTGGTAACACCAAAATCACAACTAGTGCTGAACAATCATCCAAAGGATGTTGGAACCCACCAAAAAAAGACACAACACCCCACATCCAAGAGTAAAGGAGATGCAGCAGTAAGGCAGTAGGAGGGATGTGATGCCATTGAAAATCAGTCCTCATACCTACCAGAGATGCTTGGAGGGCACAAACAAAACCTTGTGTGCACCAGCACCCAGGGAAAGGAACAGTGACTCCCCCACGAGAGATTGAGTCAGACCTGCCTGTAAGTGTTTGAAGGTCTGCTGCAAGGCATGGGGACAGGGGCTTTTGCAGCAGCAGTCCTGGGGCACACAGCTTGTGGCCTAAGTCCTCTTGGAGGAGGTCACCATCAGCCACACTACAGAGCCACTGGGAGGGCAATCCACAAATTGAAGAACAATTATACCAAATAAGTTCTCTCACTGTTGCAAAAGCTCTAGGCCCCACAACAGACTTCCCAACCTGAGAATCCAGCAAAAGGACTGAGAATCCTCAGGGAATCTGACTTTGAAGGTCAGTGGGATTTGATTACACAGCTTCCACAGGACTGGGGAAACAGAGACTCTTGGAGGGGAAAAAAACAAAAAACAAAAAACCTTGTGTGTGTGAGGACCCAGGAGAAAGGAGCAGTGACTGCACAAGAAACTGAGCCAGACTTGCCTGTGAGTGTTTGGGAGTCTCTGGCAGATGCATGGGTTGATAGTGGCCTGCCACTGGATCAGGGGCACCACCAGCAGCAGTCTTGGGAGGTGTGGCATGCTGACATAAGTCTTTTTGGAGGAGGTTACTATCTTCCTACCATAGTCTGGCCTCAAGCCAAATGACAAGGAGAGAACACAGCCCCACCTACCAACAAAATTGGATTAAAGATTTACTGAGCATGGTCTTGCCCACCAGAGCAAGCACTCAGTTTCCCTACAGCCAGTCCCTCCTATCTGGAAGCTTGCACAAGCCTCTTATCCTAATCCATCAGAGGGCAGACAGAATAAAAACCACAATCACAGAAAAACCTAAATGATCACATGGATCAGAGGTTTGTGTAACTCAGTGAAACTATGAGCCATGTTGTGTAGGGCCATCCAAGATGGATGGGTCATTGTGGAGAGTTCTGACAAAGTGTGGTCCACTGGAGAAGGGAATGGGAAACCACTCCAGAGTTCTTGCCTTGAGAACTCCATGAACAGCATGAAAAAGCAAAAATATATGACTCTGAAAGATGAATCCTCCAGGTTGGTAGGTGTCCAGTATGTCCCTGGAGAAGAGCAGAAAAGTAGCTCCAGAGGGAATGAAGAGGTTGAGTCAAAGAGGAATTGACACCCAGTTGTGGATATGTCTGGGGCTGAAAGTAAAGCTCAATGCTGTAAAAAAACAATATTGCATAGGAACCTGAAATGTTAGGTCCATGAATCAAGGTAAACTGGAAGTGGTCAAATAGGAGATGGCAAGAGTGAACATGAACATTTTAGGAATCAATGGAATAAAATGGACAGGAAAGGGAAAATTTAATTCAGATACCATTGTATCTACTACTGGGGGCAAGAATCCCTTAGAAGAAATGGAATAGTTCTCATAGTCAACAAGGGTCTGAAAAGCAGTACTTGGGTGAAAACTCAAAAATAACAGAATGATCTCTGTTCATTTCCAAGGTGAGCCTTTCAATATTACAGTATCCCAAGTCTATGCCCAAACCACTAATGCTGAAGAAGCCAAAGGTAAATGATTCTATGACCTACAAGACCTAGAACTAACACCTAAAAAAGATATCCTTTTCATCAGGGGACTGAAATGCAAAAGTAGGAAGTCAAGAGATACCTGGAGTAACAGGCACGTTTGGCATTGGAGTACAAAATGAAGCAGGGAAAAGGGTAATAGAGTTTTGCCAAAAGAACACACTGGTTATAGCAAAAACCCTCTTCCAACAACACAAGAGATAACTATACATATGAACATCACCAGATGGCCAATATTGAAATCAGATTGACTATATTCTTTGCAGCCAAAGATGGAGAAACTCTATGCAGTCAGCCAAAACAACACTGAGAGCTGATTGTGGCTCAGATCATGAACTGTTTATAGCAAAAATCAGACTTGAATTGAACAAAGTATGGAAAACCAGTAGGCCATTCAGGTATGACCTAAATCAAATTCGTTATGATCATACAATGGAAGCGACACATTGAATCAAGGGGTTAGATCTCATAGACAGAGTGCCTGAAGAACTATGGACAAAAGTTTATAACATTTTACAGGCAATGACCTAAACGATTCCCAAGAAAAAGAAATGCAAAAATGCAAAATGTCTGCCTGAGGAGAACTTACAAATTGCTGAGAAAACAAGAGAATCTAAAGGCAAAGGAGAAAAGGAAAGATATACCCATCTGAGTGCAGAGTTCCAGGGAATAGCAAGGAGAGATAAGAAAGCTTTCTTAAGTAAACAATGTAAAGATATAGAGGAAAACAATTAAATGGAAAATACTAGAGATGTCCTCAATAAAATTAAAGATACCAAGGGAATATTTCATGCAAAGATGGGCGCTATAAAGGACATAAACAATATGGACCTAACAGAAGCAGAAGATATTTAGGAGCAGCCCCAAATATTTAGGAGTAGTCCAAAGAGTACACAGAAAAACTATACAAGAAAGGTCTTAATGATCTAAATAACCACGTTGGTTTGGTCACTCACTTAGAGCCAGACATCCTGGAATGTGAAGTCAAGTGGTCCTTAGGAATCATTACTAGGAATGAAACTAATGGAGGTGATGGAATTCCAGCTGAACTATTCCAAATCTAAAAGTGTTTGTGTGGAGAAGGAAATCCTAAAAGATGATGCTGTGAAAGTGCTGCACACAATATCCAGCAAATGTGGAAAACTCAGCAGTGGCCACAGGGCTGGAAAAGGTCAATTTTCATTTCAATCTCAAAGAAGGACAATGTCAAACAATGTCCTATCTCACAATTGCACTCATTTCACATGCTAGCAAAGTAACGCTCAAAATCCTTCAACATAGGCTTCAACAGTATGTGAAATGAAAACTTCCAGATGTACAAGTTGGATTTAGAAAAGACAGAGGAACCAGAGATCAAATTGCCAACATCTGCTGGATCATAGAAAAACAATGGAATTCCAGAAAAAAAATCTACTTTTGCTTCATGAGTATGCTAAAGCCTTTGTGTGAATCACAACAAACTGTGGAAAACTTATCAAGATAATGGAATACTAGACAACCTTACCCTCCTCCTGAGAAACCTGTATGCAAGTCAAGAACCAGACATGGAACAATGAACTGGTTCCAAATTGGGAAAGGAGTATGTCAAGGCTGTATATTGTCACTCTGCTTACCTAACTTCTATGCAGAGTATAGCAAGTGAATTGCCAGACTGGATGAAGCTCAAGCTGGAATAAAAATTGCCAAGAAAAATATCAACAACCTCAGACATGGAGATGACACCACTCTAGTGGCAGAAAGCTAAAAGGAACTAAAGTGCCTGTTGATGAAGGTAAAAGACAAGAGTGAAAAGCTGGCTTATAACACAACATTGAAGAAACAAAGATCATGGCATCAGGTTCCATCACTTCATGACAAATAGACTGGGAAAAACTGGAAACAGTGACGGACTTTATTTTCTTGATCTCCAAAAGCACTATGGATGGTGATTGAAACCATGAAATTAAGAGATGCTTGCTTCTTTGAAGAAAAGCTATTACAAACCTTGTTGTTCAGTCACTCAGTTTTGTCTGGTTCTGTGCAACCCCATAGATTGCAGCATACCAGGCTCCCTGTCCTTTATTATTTCCCAGAGTTTGCTCAAATTCATGTCCATTGAGTCAGTAATGCCATCCAATCCTCTGTTGTCCCTTTCTCCTCCTGACCAACCTAGCCAGCATATTAAAATTCAGAGACATCTCTTAGCTGACAAAGGTCCATCTACTCAAGCTGTGGTTTTTCCATAGTCATTAAGGATGTGAGAGTTAGACCATAAAAAAGGCTGAGCACCAAAGAATTGATACTTCTGAACTGTGGTGCTAGAGTTGACTTTTGTAAGTCCCTTTGACAGAAAAGATATCAAGCCAGTCAATTCTAAAGAAATCAACCCTGAATATTCATTGGAAAGACTGATGCTGAAGCTGAAGTTCCAATATTTTGGCCATCTGTTGCAAGGGCCAACTCATTAAAAAAAGACCCTGATGCTGAGAAAGATTGAAGGCAGGAGGAGAAGGGGACGAGAGAGGATTAGATTGTTGGATGGCATCACTAAGTCAATGGATAGGAGTTTGATTAAGCTTTGGGAGATAGTGAAGGATAGGGGAGCCTGGCATGCATCAACCCATGGGATCACAAAGAGGTGGACAGACTGAATGACTGAACAGCAGTTCATCTATCAGTTCAGTTCAGTTCAGTTCAGTCACTCAGTTGTGTCCAACTCTTTGCAACACCATGGACTGCAGCTTGCAAGGCCTCCTTGTCCATCACCAACTCTTAGAGTTTACCCAAACTCATGTCCATTGAGTCGGTGATGCCATCCAATCATCTCATCCTCTGTCGTCCCCTTTTCCTCCTACCTTCAATCTTTTCCAGCATCAGGGTCTTTTCCAATGAGTCAGTTCTTCACATCAGGTGGCCAAAGTATTGGAGTTTCAGCTTCAATATCAGTCCTTCCAATGAACACTCAGGACTGATCTCCTTTAAGATGGACTGGTTGGTTCTCCTTGCAGTCCAAGGGACTCTCAAGAGTTTTCTCCAACACCACAGTTCAAAAGTATCATTTCTTCAGTGCTCAGCTTTCTTTATAGTCCAACTCTCACATCCATACATGACTACTAGAAAAGCCATAACTCTGGCTAGATTGACCTTTGTTGGCAAAGAAATGACACTCCACCCCTCCCCACCCCCAGCATATAATGTAATTATTTAAAATGCAAATAAGATTATTTGACTTCTCTGATTGAAGCTTTCCAGTGACTTCCCATTAAACAAAGAATGAAATCCAAATGGTTACCAAAGCAAACAGGTTCTTAAGAGCCAGCCTCTACCAACCTCAGTGATTGCAATTTCAACCAATTTCACTCTCATCCTCTAACCCAGAGTTTCTCAACCTCAGCAGCACTGACATACTTGACCAGACAATCCTTTGTCCTGGGAGTCTGTCCTGCACATAGTAGGATGTAGAGGTCTAGTAGCACCTCTCCAGTTGTGGCAATTCAGAACTTTGTCCATTCATTTCCTGGGTGTCGTAGCCACACAGTTTGTGGGTCATCTGCTTGGTGGCTCTATGGTGGGGTTAATGGTGACCTCCTCCAAGAGGAGGCTGTGCCACAGGCTGTGTGACCCAGATCTTCTACACCCAGAGCCCCTGCCCCTGCGTCAGGCCACTGCTGACCTGTACCTTCACAGGAGACACTCAAACACAGGTCTGACTCAGTCTCTGTGGAGTCTCTGAGTTCTGGTGTGCACAGGTTTTGTTTGCGCCCTCTGAGAGTCTCTGGCAGATAAGGGGTTTGATTCTAAACTTGATCTCCCCGCTCCCACCATCTTGTTGGGACTCCTCTTTTACCCTTGGACATGCGATATCTTTTTGTGTGTGTGTGTGATCCAATGTTCTCCTGTCGATGGTTGTTCAGCAGCAAGTTGTAATTTTGGAGTTCTCCCAGGAGAAGATAAGCACATGTCCTTCCACTCCATCAAGTTTGGATTCTTGAGCTGCCGAGCCAATGATCCCAAAACTGCGGAACAATAATACCAAAGAAATTCTCACACTGTTAAGAAAGTTCTAAGACCCACAACAGATTTCCCAACCTTGGGGTCTGGCAAAGGAACTGGGAACCTCCAGGGAATTTTACTTTGGAGGCCAGAGGGATTTGATTATAGAACTTACACAGGATTGGGAAAACAGACTCTTAGAGGGAACAAACAAAACCTTGTCACACCAGGACCCATGAGAAAGGAGCAGTGACCCTGCAAGGGACTGACCCAGACTTGCCTGTGAGTGTCCAGGAGTCTCTGGTGGAGGTGTGGGTCTGTGGTGGCCTGCTTCAGGGTCAGGGGTGCATGCATGGGACATTTTGAAGGAGGTCGCAATTATCTTCATTACCTCCACCGCAGTTTGACCTCAGGTCAAACAATAAGGAAGAAACACAGCCCCGTCCATCAAGAGAAAATTGGGTTAAAGATTTACTGAGCAAGGCCTTACCCATCAGAACAAGACCCAGTTTCCCCCACAGTCTCTCCCAGCAGGAAGCTTCCATAAGCCACTTATCATTATCAGTTGGAGGACAGAATGAAAACCACAATCACAGAAAACTAATCAAATTTATCACATGGACCACAGCCTTATCTAACTCAATGAAACTGTGAGCTATGCCTTGTAGGGCCACCCAAGACAGGTGATAGTGGGGAGTACTGACAAAATGTGGTCCACTGGAGAAGGGAATGGGAAACCACTTCAGTATTCTTTTCCTGAGATCACCATGAACAGTATGAAAGGCAAAAAGATATGTTACTGAAAGATGAACTCCCCAGGTCTGTAGATGCCCATATGCTACTGGAGATGAGTGGAGAAATAACTCCAGAAAGAATGAAGAGACGGAGCCAAAGCAAAAACAATGCCCAGTTGTGGATGTGACTGATGATGGAAGGAAAATCTGATGCTATAAAGAACAATATTGCATAGGAACCTGAAATGTTAAGTCCATGAATCAAGGTAAATTGGAAGTGGTCACACAGGAGATGGCAAGAGTGAACATCGACATTTGAGGATAAGTGAACTAAGATGGACTGGAATGGGTGAATTTAACTCAGATGACCATTGTATCTACTACTGTCATCAAGAATCCCTTAGAAAAAAAGGAGTAGCTTTCATAGTCAACAAAATAGCCAAAAATGTAGTGCTTGGGTACAATCTCAAAAGCAACAGATTGAACTCTGTTTCCAAGGCAAACCATTCCATATCACAGTTAACCAAGTCTATGCCCCAACCAGTAATGCTGAAGAAGATGAAGTTGAAAGACTCTGTGACGACCTACAAGACCTTCTAGAATTAACACCCCCCAAAAGATGTCCTTTTCATCAAAGGGGACTGGAATGCAAATGTAGGAAAACAAGAAATACTTGAAGTAACAAGCTTGGCCTTAGACTACAAAATGAATCAGGGCAAATGGTAATAGAATTTTGCCAAGAGAACATACTGGTCTTAAAAAACACTGTCTTCCAACAACGCAAGAGAAGACTCTACACATGGACATCACCAGATGGTCAAAACTGAAATCAGATTGATTATATTCTTTGTAGCCAAAGATGGAGAAGCTCTACACAGTCAGTGAAAACAAGACCAGGAGCTGACTGTGACTCAGATCATGAACTCCTTATTGCCAAATTCAGACTTAAACTGAAGAAAGTAGGGAAAAGCACTAGGCCATTCAGGTATGACCTAAATCAAATCCCTTATGATTATACAGTGGAAGTGATGAATAGATCCAAGGGATTAGATTTGATAGACAGAGTGCCTGAAGAACTAAGGACATGGTTCATGACATTGTACAGGAGACAGGGATCAAGACCATCCTCAAGAAAAAGAAATGCAAAAAGGGAAAATGGTTGTCTGAGGAGGACTTAAAAGTAGCTGTGAAAAGAAGAGAAGTGAAAGGCAAAACAGAAAAGGAAAGATATACCCATTTGAATGCAGAGTTCCAAAGAATAGTAAGGAGAGATAAGAAAGCCTTCCTCAGCGATCAATGCAAAGAAATAGAGGAAAACAATAGAATGGGAAAGACTAAAAATCTCTTCAAGAAAATCAGAGATAGCAAGGGAACATTTCATTCAAAAATGGGTACAATAAAGGACAGAAATAGTATGGACCTAACATAAGCAGAGGATATTGGAAGAGGTGAGAAGAATACACAGAAGAAATACACACCAAAAAAGATCTTCATGACCCAGATAACCATGATGGTGTGATCACTAACCTGGAGCCAGACATCCTGGAATGTGAAGTCAAGTGGACCTTAGGAAGTATCACTACGAAAAAAACTAGGGTAGGTGACAGAATCCCAGGTGAACTATTCCAAATCCTAAAGGTGATGCTCTTAAAGTGCTACACTCAATATTCCAGCAAATTTGGAAAACTCAACAGTGGCCACAGGACTGAAAAATGCATTTTCATTTCAATCCCAAAGAAAGGTAATTCCAAGAATGTTCAAGCTACCACACAGTTGCACTCATCTCACGTGGTATTAATGCTCAAAATTCTCCAAGTCAGGCTTCAACAGAATGTGAACTTCCAGATGTTCAAGCTGGATTTAGAAAGGGCAGAGGAACCAGAGATCAAATTGCGAACATTTGTTGGATCATTGTAAAAGCAAGAGAATAACAGAAAAACATCTACTTCTACTTTATTGATTATGCCAAAGCCTTTGTGTGTATCACAACAAACCTGAATATTCTGAAAGGGGTGGAAATACCAGACCACTTTACCTGCCTCCTGAGAAATCTGTATGCAGGTCAAGAAGTAACAGTTAGAATCAGATATACAACAACAGACTGGTTCCAAATTGGGAAAGGAGCATGTCAAGGTTGTATATTGTCACCTTGCTTATTTAACTTCTATTCAGAGTACATGAGGCAAAATACCTGGCTGGATGAAACACAAGCTGTAATAAAGGCTGCAGGATGAAATATCAATAATCTGAGATATGCAGATGACATCACTCTTATCGCAGAAAGCGCTGAAGAACTAAAGAACCTCTTAATGAAAGAGGAGAGTGAAAAAGCTGGCTTAAAACTCAATATTCAAAAAATGAAGATCATGGCATCTGGTCCCATCACTTCATGGCAAATAGATGGGGAAACAGTGGAAACAGTGGCTGAATTTATTTTTTTGGGCTCCAAAATCACTGCAGATGGTGACTGTAGCCGTGAAGTTAAAAGACACTTGCTCCTTGGAAGAAACACACTGACCAACCTAGACAGCATATTAAAAGCAGAGACATTACTTTGGCGGCAAAGGTCTGTCTAGTCCAAGCTTTGGTTTTTCCAGTAGGCTTTTTCCAGTATGGATGTGAGAGTTGGACTATAAAGAAAGCTGAGCACTGAAGAATTGATTCTTTTAAACTGTGGTGCTGGGGAAGACTCTTGAGAGTCCCTTGGAGTGCAAGGAGATCCAACCAGTCAATTCTGAAGGCAATCAACCCTGAATATTCATTGGAGGGACTAATGCTGAAGCTAAAACTCCAATAATTTGGCTACTTGATGTGAAGAATTGACTCCTTGGAAAAGACCTGATGCTGGGAGAGATTGAAGGCAGGAAGAGAAGGGGACAACAGAGGATGAGATTGTTTGATGGTCTCACCTACCCGATGGACATGAATTTGAGCAAGCACCGGAGTTGGTGATGGACAGGGAAGCCTGGCGTGCTGCAGTCCATGTGGTCGCCAAGAGTCAGACATTACTGAGCGACTGAACTGACTGACTGTAGCCACACAAGTCCTCTCTATACACCTAGAATGTGACTGTTTCCCTCATTGTGATTTTTATCTTATTAACTTGACTACAGATTTATTTGCTTAAGTTTATTGTCTACTTCCTCTTTTCTGAATACAGATGTCCTAAGACTAGGACTTTATTTCTCTTGTTCTTTTTGATATTCTAGATGTGCAGAATGGTGACGTCATATACAAATACATCAAAGAATCTTTGTAAAGTAATGAATGAACACAATCCAGTCTTAAATTCATGAATAGCCTTGCCTTCCCTGCTTCTATTGAAATGTTTTTCCTTAAAAACTCACACAATGGAATATTACTCAGTCATTAAAAAGAATACATTTGAATCAGTTCTAATGAAGTGGATGAAACTGGAGCCTATTATGCAGAGTGAAGTAAGCCAGAAAGAAAAACACCAATACAGTATACTAACACATATATACGGACTTTAGAAAGATGATAACGATAACCCTGTATGCGAGACAAAAAAAGAGACACAGATGTATAGAAGTCTTTTGAACTCTGTGGGAGAGGGCAAGGGTGGGATGATTTGGGAGAATGGCATTGAAATATGTATATAATCACATGTGAAACGAATCACCAGTCCAGGTTTGATGCATGATACAGGGTGCTTGGGGCTGGTGCACTGGGATGACCCAGAGGGATGGGATGGGGAGGGAGGTGGAAGTGGGGGGTTCAGGATGGGGAACACATGTACACCCATGGAAGATTCTTATCAATTTATGGCAAAAGCAATACAATATTGTAAAGTAATTAGCCTCCAATTAAAATAAATAAATTTAAAAAATAAAAAATAATAAAAAATAAAATTCATTTTAAAAAGAAAAAAAAAAGAAAGGTTTTTCCTTAAAAACTCAACTCAAATGTCACTTCTCCCAGAAATCCTTAAAAAAATATTGTTTATGTTGCTTTTCAATATGTATTTTATTTTACCCCATTTGTAGCTGTATGTTCTTTTCTGGCCTATGAGCAGTTTGTATCTCATGCATATTCTTCATACTCCTTAAATTATTACGGAAATACACACATACCACATAATTTATGGTTAACAAAATAGTATAATTTAAAAGTTAAAACCACAGAGGAAGAGGAGGTTAATACATTGCCCGTAAAGTTATCATGCACTAAGATGCACACATAAAGTTATTGCACTAGGCAACAAATTAGACCATAAGCTTCTTGGAATTCATGATGAAAAAAAAAAAAAAGTGGAATCTTAGCAATGTGTATGCTGCTGCTGCTGCCAAGCCACTTCAGTCGTGTCCGACTCTGTGCGACCCCACAGACCACAGCCCACGAGGCTCTGCCATCCCTGGGATTCTCCAGGCAAGAATACTGGAGTGGGTTGCCATTTTAATCTACATCAAAATGTTTGCTTATTATTTAAGTGAAATACCTTTTTTTTCCAATGTGAAATTCAAAATTGCATCCATCATACATAGAAGTGTGTATCAGGAGAAACTGTCCTCAAATTAGGGTCTATAAGAAATATAGAAAAAATTTCTATGGGGCACTGTAACTGGCTAAATAATGGGCCACAGATGTTTTTGTTGTTTTCTTCCCTGGTGGTTCAGATGGGAAAGAATCCATCTGCCAATGCAGGAAACCTGGGTTCAATCCCTGGGTCACGAAGGTCCCCTGAAGAAGGGAATAGCTACCTAGTCCAGTACACTTGCCTAGAGAATTCCATGGACAGAGGAGCCTGGCAGGCTTCAGCCCATTGGGTCATTCTCAAGTTACAAAGCGCTGCAATTATTTTGGCTTCTCAGATGGAACAGTGGTAAATAATCTGCCTGCCAATGCAAGAAACACAAGAGATGGGGATTCGATCCTTGGGTTGGAAAGATCCCCTGGAGGAGGAAATGGCAACCCACTCCAATATTCTTACCTGGAAAATTCCATGGACAGAGGAGCCTGGTGGGCTACAGTCCTTGGGGTCACAAGAGAGTTGGACATGACTGAGCATCCACACATGCAAAGAATTTTAATCCCTAGTCTCTGGAACCTGAGTTAAGTGTCTTACAAAATATTTACATTGTCTTATATGCAATAGCTGTTAACTTAAAGATCTTGATGTGGAGAGATTATCTAGAATTATCTGAGTGGGCCCTAAATATAATTACAAGTATCTATGTAAGAGGTAGGCAGAGGGAGATACTGCTTCTGGAGAAGATGATGTGATACAAGCAAGGGGAGAGATTTGAAGAGAGGATGCTGCTGGCTTTTAAGATGAAGGAAGTTGCCATAAACTAAAGAAAACAAGGAATGTGCTTCTAGAAGCTGGTAAAGGAATCTTTACTGGAGACACCTTGCCCTGCCAACACCTTAATTTAGCCCAATGATATAATTTCTGAAGTCTCACCTCGAGACCCCTGAGGGAATAAATTCATGTGGTTTTAAGTCACTAAATTTGTGGTAATTTGTTATATCGATCATAGGAAACTAACACAGGCTCTTTATTATAATAACCTATACTAAATGCTAATATCAGAGTACAGTATTGCGTATAAATAATTTTGAAGTGAAGATCACTTTGTAGAAGGATAGACAGCTTTCTAAACTTCTAAATCAATGCAAACATAGGGCATTTAGCCTAAAGGTAAGAATTAATTTATGCTTTATAATACTTCTTAAGAAGCTATTTCATCATGAAAAATAAGAAGTATAACTAACAAACCTGCTCACAGTGAATTGAATCAACAATATGAAACAGTAACTGTGTCTATATTTGAACAACCTTAAGAGAGAGAGAAAAAAAGATTCTATCTAGAAAATATGGGCGAAGCATGACCATATCTGGGGGTTTATATGTCACTTTCTCAGGCTACTTTCTCTAAGAAATGATTGTTATAAAATGCAGAACACCAAAGTCCTGATAACAGATCTACAAAAATGTGACCATCAGGCCAGTTATTTTGCTATTTGTTGAGGCTAATAAAATAGTCTTGTTATTTATCTTGTTCTTCCATTAAGCAAAAATGCCCCCCAAGGACAGATGCAGAGCAAAGAGGAACCAAACCAAGCATGGAAACAAATAAGGGATATGTAAATAAAAATTGTCATCTCAGCATCTGGACACAATAATTGAACATCTTGGGACTTGGGGAATCAGTCTTCACTGGCATCACTGGCATCAGTTCAACAGAAGTTATTTATTTATGCTTATCACATAACACAGAGATACTTCTTTTTGATATCAAAAGGGGAAATGGATTTTGACAATATATCATTGTATTAAAACAGAAGATGCTGAGAATGAAAGTCTAATAATGATAAATGATATACTGGACACAGGAGAACATATCCTGCAGACTTTGTCAACAGGATATTGGATCCAAGTGGATGTGCATTTGAGTCCAAAATGTAGCACTTGCCGTTTGTGGTAACTTAGTCACTGGCCCTCCCTCAGCATCAGCTCTTTAATATATATAAAAAAAAACAATAGTGGCAATAATGACACCTCTTTATAGGTTTGTTTGGGTGATTAAACAAGAAAGCAAATGTAAATGATTTAACACAATTCCTGGCACTATTAGTGTGCTAAGTCACTTCAGCCATGTCTGACTCTTTGCAACCCCATGGACACTAGCCTGCCAGGCTCCTCTGTTCATGGGATTTCCCAGGCAAGAATACTGGGGTGGGTTGCCATGCCCTTCTCAAGGGGATCTTCCTGACCCAGGGATCAAATATGCCTCTCCTGCAGCTCCTGCATTGCAGGCAGATTCTTTACCACTGAGCCACCTGGGAAGCCCAACTATTAGTAGTATAAATCAAATGCTTAACTTTAATAGATAAAAGTTTCTTATCTCTTGGGATATATGCTATCAAAACTTTTCTCAAGCGCTAGTATTTTGTGTCTGCAAATTTGATAGTCTCCAGGTCTCACATTTTCAAGTAGATAGGAGCTGACAAAAGACAGAAACTGTGTATGACTGCATTAGTAGATAATATCTGCTGAACATATCAGATCCCATCCACTAGGAGGTAGCAGAGAGCAGGATGCATTTCTCCTCCACTCAGGTTCTACCCCTAGTGATTGTACTGGTAGCCATTACTCTGCTTATTAAACTAGGTTATTTCTTTCTCCAGACACAGGGAAATCTGAATTCCATGTCCCTTGGATGACTAGATGATGTCATATAACTAATATTGGCCAATAAGTTGTGAGCAGAAGTGACATGTGTCCATTTGGGGTTGAAATATTTAATAGCTTGTGTGAAACTGCTAGACTATATTTTTGCTCTTCAACAAAAAACTTCAAGATGATGGTTTCTCCATCATCAGAGCAAGATCATACCAAGAAAAATTCCAGCAGAAGCATAATGGATACATCTGGGTGTGATTAAGAAAGCTTTTATTTTAATCCTCTAAAAATTTCAAACCTACAGCATATTAAAAAGCAGAGACATTACTTTGCCAGGAAAGGTCCATCTAGTCAAAGCTATGGTTTTTCCAGAAATCATGTATGGATGTAAGAGCTGGACCATAAGGAAGGCTTAGCACCAGAGAATTGATGCTTTCAAATTGCAGTGTTGGAGAAGACTCTTGAGTGTCTCTTGGACTGCAAGGAGATCAAACCAGTCAATACTAAAGGAAATCAACCCTGAATATTCATTGGAAGGACTGATGCTGAAGCTGAAACTCCAATACTTTGTCCACCTGATGCAAAGAGCTAACTCATTAGAAAAGACCTTGATGCTGGGGAAAATTGAAGGCAGGAAGAGAAGGGGGCGGCAGAGGATGAGATAGTTGGATGGCATCACCACTCAATGAGCATGAGTTTGAGCAAGCTCCGGTATATGGTGAAAGATGGGGAAGCCTGGTGTGCTGCAGCCCATGGGGTTGCAAAGAGTTGGATATTATTGAGTGACTGAACAACAACAACCCTTCCATCTTATACACTGGCAAAACATTTGGTGGAACTGATATCTGAAATAACTTGGAAGGCGAATATGCACTTAATGAATTTTTAGCAACAAGTAAAAGGTTGAAAACAATGTTATTAGTATCCATTATTATGCAAGTACATTGTTATCCATTATTAGTAGCTGTGCTCAGCAAGGTATCAGTAAAAAAAAAAAGAGTTGAGCAGAGAAAGGAATTGACCAGATTTCAAGAAAGAATGAAAGAAAATAGGGACAGCTGGCAATTTCAGAAATTTGTAAGTATAGAAAAGACAACTGCCTCTCAACCTTAAATAGTGAAAGATAAAATTGAAAAATGCTTTGAGTACCAAAAGTTGAAAATTCAAATTATTAACAAATCAAATCAAGAATATGACTATTATGTTGACTGTATAAAAACCTCTGAATGGACTAAATTAGCCCCAGTAAATACTTTCAATTGAATAAAATGATTCAGAAGGGGGAAAAAAAAAAAGACAGTGTGGCTTTCTCACCAAAGCCTCATAGGCTCCAAACACCAAGAACTAAATGGAGAGAAGAAAGCATGGAGTAAACAAGAAAATAAATATAGCAGACATGAGAATGATTCTTGGAAATAAATTTTAATGTGATTATTGTCAAATGGAACAGAGTAGAATCAAATGTTTATAAGAAACCTTACTTTTTAAATAAAGGGTTTCTTTGCCACAGAAATACTATTGGTCTAGACTAAAAGACTGTGGTTGCTCAAGACCTAATATAAACCACAGGCTTTCAACCCTCTATGGGAGAAAGCAGACTAAGAAATTTACTCAGCCTTCAAGAATGGTGGAGTCCCAACTCTTACTTTAAATCTGACTAAAATCAATAATGGAAAATGAATGATATTCCAGAATGTAGAATGTAGAGACATTGTTCATGCAGGAAACAGACAATGGGGCAGAATTAGAGTTTAACCAAGGAATCCTCCCCCATCAAAGGCCCTTAAAGAACCTGCTGTATGTGACATCAGAATTGCTACAGATTACAATCTGCTTTGTAATTCTCATGCTCCCATTTTCAAATGTAAGTGTTCATTTTCTCCTGCCACAGATTATCAGCTTCCAAACAGCCTAGTGTGAGAATGCCTCCTCATGTGAGAATGTCTCCTAGTCTGAGAACGTCCCTGTTAGGCCATCATGACACCCTGTGATGTACATTCAGTATTAGTGGGTAAAACACAGATTCATTGCTTTTAAGCCACTGAGATTTAAAAGTTGCCTGAATGTCCCTCATATAATGCCTTGGCACTTGCTCTTCTTAAGTATACTGACAGCTTTTGACTCTAAGCATCTACGTATTTCTGCCTGCAGGATTTTTCTGATATGATAGGTCTACACAAGCAGGCTAGATTATCAGTCAGTTGATTCCCCAGGAGAACTTATCCTTTGAAAGATGAGATTTGAATGAAAAATATCCAATTCATCTCTCTTTCCACTTCACTCTTGTGAGGTGAATTCTATGCAATCTCCCAAAATTTTCAGCAATATTTAAGCCCCAGTTGTCCACAGGAGTAACCGGTTCATTAATATATTGGATTGTCTTCATTCTGTCTCCTGTATTGCTTCCCAATTCCTACTTTTTGGCACATTTCATACATAAAATGCTTGTATTCAAATCCTCAACTCAGAGTCTGCTTCTTAAGACACTCAAACTAAAAACACACTGGAGCCACTTAGGGTCTTAGCTTCCGAGAGTAATTTCACATACAGATAAGAGAATGAGAAGATTAACAAATCCTTTCTGCTCTTTGTATGTTACAAAGCATATTATTTGCCCTAAAGTTTCCTTTAAAACATAAACATAAAAGAAGTAAAGAGACATAACAGTATAATGTTGAATATTTCCAACCTGACACTTAAATGACATTTCTCTCAAAGATTACCTAAAATTTTTATTCCCACATTTTTTTGATTACCCTGTTTCTTCTCCTGCTCCCCTCAGCCCACAAACCATTAATTAGATTTCATTAAATGACTTAGGAGGAAAGAAGGTACCATCTAAAAGAAATGTCAATTCCATCTGTGGAATGAAATAATAAAACCATGGTAAAGACAGGCATCTCTTGAAAGATAAGTGATTTTATTGAATACTATGAGTTTGACTTTGAATAGCAACAAGAAAAAGCCCTGAAGTAGGAGAACCCGGTGCTGTGCTGTGCTTAGTCACTCAGTCATGTCAGATTCTTTCCGACACCTTGGACTGTAGCCCACCAGGCTCCTCTGTCCATGGGGAGTCTCCAGGCAAGAACACTGGAGTGGGTTGCCCTGCCCGCCTCCAGGAGATCTTCCCAACCAAGGGATAGAACCCAGGTCTCCCACCATTGCAGGTGGATCCTTTACTATCTGGGCCATGAGGGAAGCCCGAGAATACTAGAGTGGTTAGCTTAACCCTTTTCCAGGAAATCTTCCTGACCCAGGAGTCGAACTGGGGTCTCCTGCATTTCAGGCAGATTCTTTACCAGCTGAGTTACCAGGGAAGCCCAAGAAAACACAATCATGTTGATGGTTTAGTTGCTAAGTCATGTCCGACTCTTGTGACCCCCATGTAATGTGGCCTGCCAGGCTTTTCTGGCCATGGGATTTTCCAGGCAAGAATACTGGAGTGGGCTTCCATTTCCTTCTCCAGGAGAACACAGTATTTATGTATAAACAGCATATTAGAGAGAATGGTTAAAGAGCCATACAACTTCAAACATGAGGATAGTTGAAAATTTGCATAGCTGATGGTGGGAAGGAAAATTGAAGGGGTCATAAATGTGAAAAAATGTGCTCGTCTAGGATGTATAGTCAGTCATCCCTCAGTATCCCCAGGTTCTGCTTCTGTGCATTCAATCACCACTAATTAAAAATTTTTTTCAAAAAAATAAAAAATGTCAAACTTGAATTTGCTTGATACCTGCAACTATAGACATTGTGTTTATATTTTATTTGCAACTATATACAAAGCACTTACATTGTATTAGGACTTCCCTGGTGG
The DNA here is from genome assembly GCF_023699985.2 of Odocoileus virginianus. NCBI lineage: Eukaryota > Metazoa > Chordata > Mammalia > Artiodactyla > Cervidae > Odocoileus > Odocoileus virginianus. Next base: position 56,174,624 of record NC_069683.1, read on the forward strand.
GTGGTTCAGATGGTAAAACATCTGCCTACAGTGCAGGAGACCCAGGTTCAATCCCTGGGTCAGGAAGATCCTCTGCAGAAGGAAATGGCAACCCACTCCAGGACTCTTGCCTGGAAAATCCCTTGGATGGAAGAGCATGGTAGGGTACAGTCCATGGGGTCGCAAAGAGTCGGACATGATGAGGGACTTCACTTTCACTTTCTTTACATTGTATTAGGTATTATAAGCAATCTAGAGATGATTTAAGGTATATGGGAGGATGTGGAGGATATTCATAATTTATAAGAAAATACTATGCCAGATGATAGCTCTCTAATGGCAGAAGTGAAGAGGAAATAAAGAGCCTCTTGATAAGGGTGAATGAGGAGAATGAAAAAGCTGACTTGAAACTCAACATTAAAAAAAAAAAAAACACAAAAAAACCTAACATCATGGCACCTGACCCCATCACTTCATGGCAAATAGAAGAGGAAAAAGTGGAAGTAGTGACAAATTTTATTTTCTTGGGTTCCAAAATCACTGTGGACAGTAACTGCAGCCACAAAATTCAAAGATGCTTGCTCCTTGGAAGGAAAGCCATGACAAATCTGGACTACATATTAAAAAGCAGAGACATCACTTTGCTGACAGAGGTCCATATAGTCAAAGCTATGGTAGCAGTAATGCACAGCTGTGAGAGATGGACCATAAAGAAGGCTGAGCACCAAAGAATTGATGCTTTCAAACTGTGGTGTTGGAGAAGACTCTTGAGAGTCCCTTCGACTGCAAGGAGATCAAACCAGTCAATCCTAAAGGAAATCAGTCCTGAATATTCATTGGAAGGAGTGTTGCTGAAGCTCCAATACTTTGGCCACTTTGGCCACCTGGCTATGTGAATAGCTGACTCACTGGAAAATACCCTGATGGTTGGAAGGATTGAAGGCAAAAGGAGAAGTGGGTGGCAGAGGATGAGATGGTTAGGTAGCATCACAGACTCAATAGACATGAATTTGAGCAAACTCTGGGAGACAGTGGAAGACAGGATAGCCTAGTGTGCTGCAATATATGGGGGTTGCAAAGAGTTGGACACAACTTAGTGATTGAACAGCAACAATCTATTTTATATAAGGGACTTGAGCATCCACAAATTTTGGTATCCACAGGGTTTCATGGAACCGGTCTCCAACATCCCTGCTACAAGCAGCAGAGAGGAATCAGTGAATAGAGAACCTGAAATTGGCCCACATGGGTATAATTAATAAATGTGAAGCTAAGTCAGTGTACAATAGAACTTTTGTTGCCATTCAAATGAGCAATGTGAATTTCCTGCAGGGTAGAGTCCTATAAGCCTTACTGTAACCATCCTGTGAGGGCCTCCCTCAATATCTGATTCCCAGTGCCACACTGATAATGAACTGAGTAGGAATGTTATTTGTCTGTGCTCAGCTCTTTCCTAATTATAGTCCCTCAGAACACTGACAAATTCTCCAGAACAATAGTTTGATCACCTGGATGTAAAAAACAGATGGGAACAATAAAGGGAGGCCTTCACTTCATATCTTTGCTTAAATGGGGACTAAACAGAATCACCTCAAGTCTTATCTCTGCAGGCCAAGTGAATGGTGAAACCCACCATTCAGTGGTTTTCTGGCAGTAGCTAAAATATATTGGCATAGGGAAGACCCAGAGGGATCGGGTGGAGAGGGAGATGGGAGGGGGGACTGGGATGGGGAATACATGTAAATCCATGGCTAATTCATTTCAATGTATAACAAAAACTACTGTAATGATGTAAAGTAATTAGCCTCCAACTAATACAAATAAATGGAAAAAAAATATATTGGCATAAACATAATATTATATAGAATTGAAGTATACAGATTGCCAATATTTGTTAGCACAAAATGAGAATAATAGGTGTAGCACATTTTATTAGATAAATTAAGTGTGTTGGTCCAGGCCATGGCATATTTTTTTCTGAAAATACAAGGCAATCCATATGGCAACAAGTTTATTCACTACCAAATATTTATTGCATAGTTAATATGCTATTTCTTTTGTAATGGCAGGAAGTTTCTGGGTCTAAGGATTATACTGTTCCAAATGTTTCCCTTGGTGTTCTTTCTTTACCTACACTCTCATCAAATTTGAGGATTTAAATTTCATATATAAACTAGTTAATCTTTTATCCATATCCTTAACCTAGATCTTTCCTCTGAGCTCCAAACTTAGATATCTAGCTGCTTACTAAATATTTCCACTTGAACGTCTAGTATTCATAAAGAATGGTATCTAATATAAATCTTTTCATCACTGCCCACTCCAACTAGTTTTTCTATGAGTCTTCCTAAACTAGTAAAATGCCAAAATTCTAATCTATCTTGGAATTCTTGTTGGTTGTTTGAAAAATCAAAACCATCACACTTCAGAGCCACACTGTCAGGATGTTCCTTTGGATCTATTGCCAAAATGTAATATAAACCTCACCACTTTGCCCCATCTTCACTGCTAAACCCAAGTCTAAGTCACAGATATCTTTTACCTTGATTGCTGCACTAACCTCAATTGTCTCCCTGTCTCTTTTATTAACCTACCTTCTGGCCATTTTCTGCACAGGAATCAAAGTGATCTCTTAAAGCTATAAATAAAGTAAAATTATTCCTCTGAATAAAGTTACCTGATGATTACCAACTACACCTAAACTAAAAGCCCAATCCTTCTGGCCCAGAAGTCCTACATAACTGACTCTCTTTTGGAGCTCATATCTTGTTTTGTTCCCTCAAATTAACTGTACTCAAACCACACTTGTCTTCTAACCCAACTCAGGGTCTCCACAACTGCATTTCTCTTTCATCTAGATGACTCTTCCCTCATCTGCTCTTTTTTAGATCTCAGTTCGGATGTTACTCCATCAGCAGTACCTTCTCAGGCTGCTAGTTGCCTCTGTCCATCTCCTCAGCCTAACCCAGTCCCAGTAGGGGTGACATAAGATGTTTCTTAGAAAATCCACTTTTCCAAAGCTTAGAAAACTAAACAATCTCCCAAATATATACAAATAAAAATTGAAATAAGAAAAACGTGATAGAGGAATATGGTCCAATAAAAGGAATACAATAAAACCCCAGAAGAAGTAATTGAACTGTAGATAAGCAACCTACTAGATAAAGAGTTCAAGGAAATAATCATAAAAATGCTCAAAGAAATTGGGAGAAAATTAGTGGAACAGAGTGAAAAGTTAGAAAACTTTAACACACACACACACACACACACACAAACACACACACACACACATATATATATATATAATATGTACAAAATAAAAAAACAACCAAACAGAACATAGCTGAAATTAAAGTTATACTACAAGGAATCAGCAATAGAGTATGTAACACCAGAAGAGTGTATCATTGAGCTGGAAGAGTAGTGAAAAGTCACTGAAGCTGAACAGATAAAAGACAAAACAATAAAAAACAAATGATGACAGTTTAACAAACCTCTGGGACAACATCAAGTGTACTAAAGTTCACATTATAGGAATGGCAGATACAGAAGAGAGAGAGAAAGACAAGTTGAAAGATCAACCTGAAGAGGACCACATCAAGACACATTGTAACTAAACTGAAAAAATTGAAAATAAAGAGGGAATATTACAAGAAGCAAGGGGAAAGACAACAAGTTACATGCAAACCCACTTCCACAAGGCTATCAGCTAACTTTTCAGCAGAAAGTCTGTGGGCCAAAAGGGAATCATAATACATTTAAAGTGATGAAGGCAAAAACCTACATTCAAGAACACTCTACCAGGTAAGGCTGTCATTCAGATTTTAAGGAGAGATCAAAAGTTTAATAGAAAAGCAGGAGTTAAAACAGTTCATAACCACAAAGCCAGCTTTACAGGAAAGGTCAAAGTGAATTCTAGAAGTGGAAAAAAGGTCACAACTAGAAATATAAAAATTACAAAAGGAAAATTTTCATCTGTAGAGGAAAATAAATAGAAAAGGCAGTAATCAACCTCATACAAAACCAGTAGGAGGCTTAGAAGAAAAAGTAATAAAATCATCTATATCCACAATAAGTGGTTAAGGACTTACAAAACAAAAAGATTTAAAGCATGTCGATGATGTAAAGTAATTAGCCTCCAACTAATAAAAATAAACGGAAAAAAAAATAAAAAAAAAAGCATGTCGAAAGCAGTAATTGGGAGAAGAGGACTAAAAATAAGGGTTATTAAAATGTATTCCAACTTAAAAATCGGCAAATTAAAATAATCACAGAAAGAAAGAAAGATGATAGAGAGACAGGTAGATTGGTACATAAACCTCGGGGTAACCACAAACCAAAAATCTATAATAGATACACGTACACAAAAGAGAAAGAAATTCAAAATAACATTAAAATATTCATCAAATCACAGAGGATGAGATAGTTGGATGACATCACCAACTCAATGGACATGAGTTTGAGCAAACTTCAGGAGATAGTAAAGGACAGGGAAACCTGGCGTGCTGCAGTTAATGGGATTGCAAAGAGTCGAACATGACTTAGTCACTCAATAATAACAAAAACTACAAGTAAAGAGAGAAACAGAAGAAATAAACAAGAAAGAGCCCAATACAACAACAAAAAAAGTTAAAATGGCAATTATTGCTAGGTATCAACAATTACTATAAATGTAGAAGGAATAATGCTCCAATCAAAATATAGAAGGCCTGAATGGATTCAAAAACAAGATCCACAGATATGCTGCCCCAAACTGACTTCAGATGTAAATATACACACAGATTGAAAGTGAGGGGATGGAAAAAGATATTCTCTGCAAATAGAAATGAAAAGAAAGCAGGACTAGCAACACTTATATACGGTAGACTTTAAATGGTTGTCAGATTAGTTCAGTCGCTCAGTCGTGTCTGACTCTTTGTGACCCCATGGACTGCAGCACGCCAGGCTTCCCTGTCCATCACCAACTCCTGGAGCTTGCTCAAACTCATGTCCTTAGAGTCAGTGATGCCATCCAACCATCTCATCCTCTGTCATCAAGAGACGAATAAGGAAATTACATACTGATCAAATAATTAATCTATCAAGAAGATATTACAAGTGTAAATATCTGTTTACCCAACCTAAATAGCACCTAAATTATATAAAGCAAATATTAATGGATGTAAATGGGGAACTGACATGAACACAGTAACAAGAGACTTCAGTGCTCTACTTATATAAACAGAAACATCATTCAGACAGAAACTCAATAAGGACTGCTGGTATCTAGGAGAGGATTTTTGCATGTATGGTGATCCATGGTATTGGCCTGTAATGTTCTCTCTTTCTCTCTTTTTTTTCTGATATCTTTGTCTGGTTTTGGTATCAGTGTAATGGTAGCCTCATAGAATGAGTTTGGGAGTACTCTTACCAATACAATTTTTTGGAAGAATTTCAGAAGGATAACAGTTAGTTTTTCTCTAAATATTTGACAGAATTCATTTGTGAAGCAAGAAGATCATTTGCCTTATATATTGCAGGGCTTCCAGGTCGGGTATATATATAACTACAATTTTTATATCTTCTTCTTGACCATTATGCAGTGTCCTTCTTTGTCTCTAATAACAGACTTTAAAATATATTCTTTCTGATATGAGTATTTCTACTCTATCTTTTTTAGATTTCCATTTGAATGGAATACCTTCTTCCATCACATCATTTTCAGTCTGTATGTGTCGCTCCACTTCATGGGTCACAGTCTTACTGTGGCAGATGGGCTTGCATAACTCAATGAAGTTATAAGCCATGAAGTGCAGGGCCACCCAAGATGGCTGGGTCATAGTGAGGAGTTCTGCTGAACTGTGGTCCACTGGAGGAGGAAAAATGGCAACCCACTTTAGTGTTCTTGTGTAGATAACCCCAGGGAAAGTGTAAAAAGACAAAAAGATATGACACCAGAAGATAAGCCTTCCAGGTCAGAAAATGTCCAATATGCTACTGGGGAAGACCAGAGGGCAATTACTAATAATAAGAAAGAATGAAGTGGCTGTTTCAAAGCAGAGACAATGCTCAGTTGTATATGTTTCTGGTAGTGAAAATAAAGTATGATGCTGTAAAGAACAATACTGCATAGGAACCTGGAATCTTAGGTCCATGAACCAAGTTAAATTGGATGTGGTCAAGCAGGAGACGGCAAGAGTGAACATTGGCATCGTAGGAATCAGTGATCTAAAATGGATGGGGATAAACAAAATTAATTAGGTGACCATTATTTCTACCACTGCTGGCAAGAATTCCTTAGAAGAAATGGAATAACCCTCATAGTCAACAAGAGTACAAAATGCAGTACTTGGATACAACCTCAAAAATGACAGAATGATTTAGTTTCATTTCCAAGACAAACCATTCAACAGCACCATAATCCAAGTCTATGTTCCAACCACTGACACCAAAGAAGCTGAAGTTGAACAGATCTATGAAGATCTGCAAGACCTTCTAGAAGTAACAGCAAAAAAGATATCATTTTCATCATAACGGATTAGAATGAAAAGAAGGAAATCAAGAAATACCCAGGTAACAAGCAAATTTAGCCTTGGAGTACAAAATAAAGCAGGATAAAGGTTAACAGTTTTTTCAAGAGAACACACTGGTCATAGCAATCACCTTTTCCAACAACATGAGAGGCAAGTCTACACATGAACATCACCAGATGGTCAACATCCAATTCAGATTGATTATGTTCTTTGCAGCAGAAGATGGAGAACCTCTGTAGTGTCAGCAATAACAAGACGTGGAGTTACCTGTGATTCAGATCATGAGCTTATTATTGCAAAAGCCAAGCTTAAACTGAAGAAAGTAGGGAAAACCAGTAGGCCATTCAGTTATGATCTAAATTAAATCCCTTATGATTATACAGTGGAATGATGAAAAGATTCAAGGGATTAGATCAAGTAGACAGAGTGCTTGAAGACCTGTAGACAGAGGTTATTAACATTCTACAGGAGAGAGAGACCAAAAGTGTCCCAAAGAAAAAGAAATTCATATGGCAGTTTATGACTCAGCAATCCCACTTCTGGGCATACACACTGAGGAAACCAGATCTGAAAGAGACACGTGTACCCCAATGTTCATTGCAGCACTGTTTATAATAGCCAGGACATGGAAGCAACCTAGATGCCCATCAGCAGACGAATGGATGAGGAAGCTGTGGTACATATACACCATGGAATATTACTCAGCCATTAAAAAGAATTCATTTGAATCAGTTCTAATGAGATGGATGAAACTGGAGCCCATTATACAGAGTGAAGTAAGCCAGAAAGCTAAAGACCATTACAGTATACTAACACATATATATGGAATTTAGAAAGATGGTAACGATAACCCTGTATGTAAAACAGAAAAAGAGACACAGATGTACAGAACAGACTTTTGGACTCTGTGGGAGAAGGCGAGGGTGGGATGTTTCAAGAGAACAGCATCGAAACATGTATATTATCTAGGGTGAAACAGATCACCAGCCCAGGTTGGATGCATGAGGCAAGTGCTCGGGCCTGGTGCACTGGGAAGACCCAGAGGGATCGGGTGGAGAGGGAGGTGGGAGGGGGGATTGGGATGGGGAATACATGTAAATCCATGGCTAATTCATGTCAATGTATGACAAAAACCACTACAATATTGTAGAGTAATTAGCCTCCAACTAATAAAAATAAATGAAAAAAAAAAGAAATTCAAGAAGGCAAAATGATTATCTGAGAAGGCTTCACAAACAGCTAAAGAAAGAAGAAATGAAAGGCAAGGAAGAAAGAGAAAAACATATCCAACTAAATGTAGAGATTCATAAAATAGCAAAAAGAGATAAGAAGGCCATCTTAAATGAACAATGCAAAGAAACAGGGGAAAATAATAGAATGGGAAAGACTGGATATCTCTTCAAGAAAATTTTAGATATCAAGAAAAAATCTGATGCAAGAATGGGTACAATAAAGGACAGAAACAGTAAGGACCTAACAGAAACAGAATAGATTAAGAAGAGGTGGCAAGAATACATAGAATTCTATAACAAAGTTCTTAATGACCCAGATGACCACAATGGTGTGGTTACTCATCTAGAACTGGACATCCTGGAATGCAAGATTAAGTGAACCTTAGGAAGCACTACTAAAAACAAAGTTGCTGGAGATGATGGAATTACCCCTGAACTTTTTAATATCCTATAAGATGCTGCTGCTAAATGCTGCTCTCAATATGGCTGCAAATTTGGAAAATTCAGCAGAGCCCAAGGACTAGAAAAGGTCAGTTTTCATTTCAATCCCAAAGAAAGCAATGCCCCCCCCAAAAAAAAAAAAAAATGTGCAAACTACCATACAATTGTGCTCATTTCACATGCTAGTAAGGTTGTGCTCAAAATCCTTCAAGTTAGGCTTCAGCAATATGTGAACCAAGAACTGCCAGATGTATACAAGCTGGGTTTTGAAGAAGCAGAAAAACCAGAGATCAAATTGGATCATGGAAAGCAAGGTAGTACCAGAAAAACATCTGCTTCATTGACTACACCAAAGCCTTTAATTGTGTTACTCACAAGAAAATGTGAAAAATCTTTAAGGATGTGGGAGTACTACACTATCTTACCTGTCTCCTGAGAAACCTGTCTGTGAGTCAATAAGCAACAGTTAGAACCGGACATGAAACAAATGATTGTTTCAAAATTGGAAAACGCATATGACCAGGCTGTATACTGTCACCCTGCTTATTTAACTTATATTATATATATATATATATATATATATATATATATATATATATATAAGAAGCACAAGCTGGAATCAGGATTCCAGGGAAAATATCAATAAGCTCAGATATGCAGATGATACTACGCTAATGGCAAGAAATGAAGAAGAACTAAAGAGCCTCTTAATGATGGCAAAAGAGATGAGTGAAAAAGCTGAATTAAAACTCATCATTCAAAAAACTAAGATCATTACATCTGGTCCCATCACTTCATGGCAAGTAGAAGGGGGGAAAGTGAGAGCAGCATCAGATTTTGTTTTCTTGGGCTCCAAAATCTCTGTGGACATTGGCTGTAGCCTTGACATTCAAAAACACTTGCTCCTTGGAAGGAAAGCTATGACAAACATAGAGTATTATAAAGAAGAGACATCACTTTGCTGACAAAGGTCCATATAGTCATAGCTATAGCCATGTACAGATATGAGAGTTGAACTATAAAGAAGACTGAGTGCCAATGAATTGATGCTTTTAAATTGTGGTGCTGGAGAAGGCTTTTGAGAGTCCCTTGGATTGCAAAGAGATCAAACCCATCAATCCTAAAAGAAATTAACCCTGAATATTCAACCCTTCCATTGGAAAGACTGAAGCTGAAGCTCCAATACTTTGGCCACCTGATGTGAAGAGCTGGCTCATTGGAAAAGACCCTGATGCTCAAAACAATTGAAGGCAAAAGGAGGGCATGGGAACCCACTTCAGTATTCTTGCCTGGAGAATCCCATGGACACAAGGAGCCTGACAGGCTACAATCCATAGAGTAATGAAGAGTCAGACATGACTGAAGTGACTAAGCACACACAAATAAAACTGACAACCTAAACTAAGTGGACAAATTCCTATACATGTACAATCTCCCAAGACCAATATAGAAGTAAAAAATAAGAACAAACTAAATAACAGTAATGAAATTGAAACAGTAATCAAATAATTTCTAAGGAAGTCCAGGACCATATTGTTACAGGTGAATTCTGACAAATTTTGACAAAATTGAGCCCAATCATTTTGACAAAATTTGAGACTCTCACACACTATTCAAGAAGATTGCAAAGGAAAAAATGTTTCCAAAATCATTCTACAAGACCAGCATCACACTGATTTTAAAATCAGACAAATATATCACACAAAAAGTAAATTGCATACCAATATTACCAATGAACACAGGTGCAAAATTCCTCAATACAATTTTACCAACCAAATTCAACAATAAATTAAAAGGAACATAAACCATGATCAAGTGAGATTTATTCCAGGGATGCAAGAATGGTTCAGTATCAGCAAATCAATCAGTGTGACACATCACATTAATAAGACGAAGAACAAAAATCATATGATCCCCTTCAATAGAAAAAGCTTTAAAAATTTTTAATATTCATTTGTGATAAAAATTCTCAACGAAGTAAGTCTAGATTTTATATTAAGCTAGCTTCAACATAATAAAGGCTCTAAATTACAAGCCCATAGCTGGTTTTATATCCAGTAGTGAAAAACTGAAAGCATTCCTCTAAGATCAGAAAAAAGACAAGGATACCCACTCTCACTTTTATTTCAGTATTGGAAGTCCTAGCTACAGCAACCAAATAAGAAAGAGAAATAAAGGAAATTCAAATTGGAAGGGAATAATTAAAACTGTCATTATTTGCAAGTGACAAGGCACCTTACACAGAAAAGCTTATAGATGCCATTAAAATTATAAAGATGCATCAATAATTTGGTAAAGTTGTAGGATATGAGGCAAATATTTAGAAATCTGTTGTAGTTTTATACATTAAAAACTTTCAGAAAAAAATTAAGAGAAATTTCATACAAGCATATAAAAGGACAAAATACCTAAGAATAAATGGAAATGGGAGTTGTACTGTGTGCTTAGTCGCTCATTCATGGCTGAATCTTTGCAGCCCCATGGACTGTAACCCACCAGGCTCCTCTGTCCAGGGTGATTCTCCAGGCAAGAATACTGGATTGGGTTGCAGTGCCTTTCTCCAGGGGATCTTCCCAACCAAGGAATTGAACCAGGGTCTTCTGTGTTGCAGTTGGATTCTTTACCAGCTGAGCTACCAGGAAAGCCCAAATAGGGGTTAAAAGACCTTTATTTGGAAAAGTATAAGACATTGGTAAAAGAAATTGAAGATCACACAAACAGAAGAAAAGGTATATCATGGCATATCATCTGCATATCTGAGGCTACTGATATTTCTCCTGGCAATCTTGATTTCAGCTTGGGCTTCATCCAGCCCAGCATTTTGCATGATGTACTGTGCTTATAAGTTAAACAATCAGGGTGACACTAAACAACCTTTACATACTTATTTTCCAATTTGGAACCAGTCTGTTTTTCCATGTTCAGTTCTAACTGTTGCTTCTTTACCTGCATACAGATTTCTCAGGGGGCAGGTAAGGTGATATGCAGATGATACCACTCTAATGGCAGAAAGTGAAGAGGAACTAAAGAACTTCTTGATTAGAGTGAAAGAGGAGAGTGAAAAAGCTGACTTAAAACTCAGTTTCAAAAAATAGTATCATGGCATATGGTCCCATCACTTCATGAGAAATAAAAGGGGATAAAATGGAAGCAGTGACAGATTTTATTTTCTTGAGCTCCAAAATCACTGCTGATGGTGACTTCAGCCATAATATTAAAGACACTTGCTCCTTGGAAGGAAAGCTATGACAAACCTAGACAGCATATTAAAAAGCAAAGACATCAATTTGCCAACAAAAGTCCATATAGTCAAAGCTATGATTTTACCAGTAGTCATGTACAGATGTGAGATTTATACCATAAAGAAGACTGAGCACCAAAGAATTGATGCTTTTGAATTGTTATGCTGGAGAAAACTCTTGAGAGTCTGTTGTTCTGCAAGGAGATGAAACCAGTCATTCATAAAGGAATCTATCCTGAATATTCATTGGAAGGACCGATCCTGAAACTGAGACTTCAATACTTTGGCCACCTGATGTGAAGAACCAATTCATAGGAAAAGTCCCTAATGCCAGGAAAGATTGAGGACAGGAGCAGAAGAGGGTGGCTGAGGATGAGAGTTAGATAGCATCACTGACTCAATGGACATCAATTTGTACAAAGTCCAGGAGATAGTGAAGGACAGGGAAGTCTGGCATGCTGCAGTAAATGGAGTCACAGAGTCAGACATGGCTTAGTGACTGAACAACAAGTGGTGTGCACACTTCCCTGGTATCTCAGACGGCAAACGACCCACTTGCAAATGCAGGAAACCCAGGTTCAGTCCTGGTTTGTGAAGATCCCCTGAAGAAGGGAATGTCTAAACTTTCTATCATTCTTGCCTGGAGAAATCCATGGAGAAAGCTGCCTGCCTGGTGGTCTATGGGCTTGCAAAGAGTTGGACAGGATAAGCAACTAACACCTTCACTTTTCACATGAGAAAAAGTCTCAAAATACAAAATGCAAAAAGTTTGAAAAGAGGAATTCAACATTTATGGTTGCATATTCGGAAACTCTTAGATATAAAATAAGCCAGTCAAAGAATTGATGTCTTGAACTGTGGTGCTGAACACAACTCTTGAGAGTCTCTTGAACAACAAGGTAACCAAACCAGTCAATCTTAAAGGAAATCAACTCTAAGTAATCATTGGAAGGACTGATGCTGAAGCTGAAACTCCAACATTTTGGTCACCTGATACAAACAGTCAATATGTTGGAAAAGACCATGGTGCTGGGAAAGATTGAGGGCAGAAGAAGAGGGCATCAGAGTCTGTGATGGATGGATGGCATCGCTAATGCAATGGACATGAGCTTGGGCAAACTCCGGGAGATGGTGAGGGACAGGGAGGCCTGACGTGCTAGGATCCATGGGATCACAAAGAGCTGGACACTACTGGATGACTGAAAAACAACAACAACAATGTAGGATTTAATGGTACCATAAACTATCAGGGCCTAATTGACATATATGACATTCCATTAAATAACAAAATACACAAAATTGCCAAATACAAATGGATAATTATTTACTTTATGCAATATTCTAACACATAAAATAAATCCCTATAAATTGAAAATGACTGAACTCATGCAAAGTTTTTTCTCCAATAAATCTTTGAATTAAGTTAGAAATTGAGAGGTTTCAATAAAAATAAAACATAATATATAACAATTTTTGTGATGCAACTAAAGCAACAATTAAGAGGAAGTTTAAATCTTTAAATGCTTATCTTAAAAGAAAAAACTAAATTCAACAGTTAAGCTTTTATCATAAGAAATTTAAAAGGATGAGCTAATAAGTATGGGATAAAATAATGAACATCAGAGTTGAAATCAGTAAAAAGAAATGAAAGAAGTCAATAAAATTAAAGAAATCAGAATTTAGTTGGTTGAAAAGGTCCCAGTATTGATAAGTTGGCAATGAAGCTAGACACTAAAGAGATCAAACTATGTCACTCAATTTATATAAAGTTTAAAAATATGTAACCTCACTAGTCAATGGTTGAAATAAGGATAATGATTTTATGGATGAGAGGATAGTGATTGGAAACAGACATAAAAAATTCTAGGAGTCTGTAACTTAATTTTCTGTTGTTATTGTAGGCTGTGGTTATGTTAGTGTGTTCACACTTTTAAAATTAATGGAGCTGTTCACTTATCAACTCTATACTTTTACACATGGGTTATATTTTCATATTTTGTTAAAATTACAAAGCACAGTGGATAGTTTTAAAGAATAAACAGAACGAAGAAAGAATTTCTGCAACAGAAATAATAGAAAAGTTATGCAATATGCAAGAGAAACAAAGAGGTGGAAACATGAAAGAGTAAAAATAAAACCATTGAAATTCATGGAAAATTTATCAAACTGACAAAGTCCTTAAATAGTTCTGTAACTAAAAATATATATCTAATGAGTACTTAATAGACCAACAAAGCAAGCATCATGACTAGACAGCTGTTAGGTATGTACCACCTTTCTTAAGAAACAGAAAGGTTTACAATTACACAACTCTTCCAGAAAATAGACAAAAACAGGACATTTTACATATAATAGTAACTTGACCTACAACACACTGTTTAGTGGAAAACACACTGTCTAGAGAAAGAATGAACTCTTCAAAAAAAAAAAGTTCTATGACAGCTGGAAACCTAGCTTATGAGAGTAACAGAATCGAGCAGAGAAGACGAAACAACCACAGGACTAAAACACAATGGTGCCTCATGGTTTTCTTCAAAGGCAAGTTTTCTCATTGCTATTTTCTCATTTTTGGCTACATTCTTCAATACAGACAGATTTATGACACTTATAAATCCAATCCTTAAGTAAGAAAACCACTTTTGCCATCATTGAATCATTGCTGGAGAACCACTCAGTGTAACTGTCAGACACTCTTTTCTTCCCAGGTGAATATTCAATAAATAATTTTTTTGGACTTGGTTTAATTGTGATTCCCCCTGGGATATTGTATCTGTATCACTTGTGTTTTTGAGTTTCACTATTGCCATCATGATTCTGCAGTTCTTCAGTTATCTTCTTGCAATGGTTGAGCTGAATTGAATCTGTCTGACAGAGCCCTCTTTTCTTCACACGTTAGGATATATCAGCTCTGAGGGAAGACTTGAACTGGTTTACATTAAATTTGTGGCTTCCAATCAGAGTAACATACAATTCTGTAAGAAAACTACACTTCTCAATACATGAAAAGAATAAAAACAAGCTGAAAGAAATGATAATTAAAGAAATTATATAATCTCAACTAAGACAGGAAAGGATTATTTATAGTTGTGTTTAAACTTCATGATCTCACTATCTAGAGAAAAAAAAAAACCAGTAAATTTAGCTGGCTTTATTTTATGAAGAAAAAAGTCAACCCTTGATTGTTACAGTTAGATTTTTATTCAAAAGAGCTACAATCTAGTTATTTAAAGAATTACTATAAAAAAAAAAAGAATTACTATGTGTGTTACTTGCAAAATAAACAGAACTGTGAATTATTGTCATGGAATTTTAATAAAGTTAGGTGATACTTCAGTTCATTTGTCAAAAGATAGGCCAATTACATTTTGGGAGACATGAGCCAATATAAAATACAATATAAAGTCCATCCCAAAACCCTGATGGTGCTTGTCAGCAGCACTCTAGATCCTCATAGGATGTGTTTGGGTATACATTTCAGGTTAAGCTGTAAACTAATCAATGCAACAACCTTCTAGAAAACACAGAGGAACTGTTCTTTTTAAGCCTGACAGCTAAGCAGGCAATCATTCTACTTCATAAAAAGGATAAGGCATAATTGATCAAGGCCATCCCAAAGTTTATGGAGCTACTGTGTTTTCACAAAGAGCAGACACCTGAGTTCTATTATAAATGAAAAATCAGTTGGGCTTTGGAGAACTCATGGGCAAATGTGGAGCCACTGGCATGTCTAGAGAAGTTTCAGACATTAAACTTCTTTTACGTAAATTCATGTGAACTGATGGACCAGTAAGTTGCCAAGTCCTTTAATTTTCATGGTGCTTCTTGCATCCTTATTTTCCTCTACATTTCAGTACCACAACCCTAGTTCCAGCCCTCATTACTGTTTCTTTGGGGAAATGGTTTAGAATATGATCATGGCCTCTTTTCTGGTATTGCTACCTCTATTTTTGCCTCTAAACCGTTCTCCATCCTGAAGTTCACATTAAGTATTCTGAAATGTTATACCTGTCACCCCAGGCTTCCCATAGTTCGCTGATGATCTTTTTATTCTTTCATGCCGTATATGCATAGTATAATCTTTTACTAACATGTATTCTCCCCAAACTGGATTACTTACAGCTTGAATGTGCTTGCAATTTTCTTTTCTCCTTTGCAAATCAAAAATCTCCTACTCATCTTATGAGTTAATTTACTTGCCTTCTTTCATCTACTTCTTTTCCTGATAGACTCCAAAACTCAACTTAGTTCATTTCTTCATCTGTAAAGCTGTATACAATACAATGTATTCTAGTTATACATTTCTGCTTCTAAAGTTAAGCACCTTGAATACATGGGCTGTCTCAGTACTTAACACAAGTGTATTTCTAACATGAACATTGGTTGATATGTTGTTTACATTAATGAGTGAGACCAAAGAGAAACAAGGCAAATATATGTTGGAACTTTACTCACTTGTTTTCAATGACATAAGTGACTTCTTTTTGCTTTGTTTCTTAGTTGCTAAGTCATGCTTGTTCTTTTGTGACCCCATGGACTGTAGCCCACCAGACTCCTCTGTCCATGGGATTTCCCAGGCAAGAATAATTATGTTGAATGCCATTTCCTAACACAGGGGATATTCCTAACCCAGGGATTAAACTTGAGCCTTCTACATTGCAGGCAGATTCTTTACAAGTGAGCCACTGGGGAAGTCTAAGTGACTTCTTTACTGATTTGGATAGTAGCTTTGAATACTGAAAGAATATTTTCTCACTTTTTTGCATTACAGTTGATAATTGAACAACAAGGATTTCAACTCTAGGGATCCAGTTACACTAGAATTTTTATTACTAATAGGCATATTTAGTTATGGTTGGTTGAATCTGTGGATGCAGAACTGGACACTCAGAGTTGACTGTAAAATTGCACATGGATTTTTCACCTCTGTGCAGTGGATCACCCTAGCCTCCATTTGTTCAATGGTCAACTGTATTACTATATAACAGTTACAGACATGATATGCTTTTTTTTTTCATGATATGCTCTCAAATTTAATCTGTATTATTAACATTTCCCTATGACTTTTTTAAATCTAAAAAATTATCTAGAAAGAAATCATATCCTCATTTGTAGTGTTTGACAGTTTACATGATGTAAACTTTCCCATCATAGCTGATTTTGAACTACAAATATAATGTTCCTCAGTGCAAAGCCAGGACATGATAAGCAGTAGAACAGCATTATTTCCACTATAGAGAACCAATGGATGTAAACAGCATTCAAGGGTGGATAATAGTGGACTTCACTGGTGGCTTGGTGGTAAAGAATCTGCCTGCAATGCAGGAAACTTGCAGGAGACATGGGTTCAGTCCCTGGGTCAGGAAGATTCTCTAGAGTAGGAAAAGGCAACTGACTCCAGAATTCTTGCCTGGAGTTCCTTGTGAACAGAGGAACCTTGATGGCTACAGAACATGGGGTCCCAAAAGAGTTGAACATGACTGAGAAACTAAATAAGAGCAACATAGAGAATAGTAAAATATAGAAAAATTATGGGGAGATGGTGATTTTTGAGTGTGCTTTTACTAATGTATCTTGTGCTGTGCTGTGCTTAGTCACCCAGTCGTGTCCGACTCTGTGACCCCATGGGCTGTAGCCCTCCAGACTTCTCTGTTCACAGGATTCTGCAGGCAAGAACACTGGAGTGGGTTGTCATACACTCCTCATGGGGATCTTCTCAACTCTGGGGTAGAACCCTGGTCTCCCACATTGCAGGGGGATTCTTCACTGTCTGAGTCACCAGGAAAGCCCAATGCATCTTACTTAACTCTAAGTTTATATAATTTAGTTTTCAAGAGTGACAGTGTGTGATCAGCTCACAAACTCCTAAAAATTTAACACTTGACCCTTATGTCATTGTAGAAGTCAGCTTCAACACAGTATTGAATTATTGTTGCTTCAAACTCTATACAAGGCACTATGGGACTATAGGGTAGGTGCTCATAAAGCTTTTACTACTTTAAACACAATCTGGTGGTTGGGCACATACCATTATCTTTAGGTTCTGCTAGGACATTTTCAAAAATAACTGTAAGATTTGAATTTGCTCTGGGCTCTATGACCTGAGGATGGCACTGGTGCTCACATTACAAACTTCCTGAAGCTCAACACCGCCTTGGAGAGGCAAGAGAGTGAAAGAAAATGGTTTCCTTATTAGTTACCTTGAAATCAACAGTTTTCCTACAAATAGAGTAGCATATTCGCCTTATATCCTTGAATGTCTCGATAAAATGTTTATTGAATTTTCTTGGTACTACTTTTGCATTATTATGAAGAGTCTGAAATTTAGAAAAGGCAGAGGAACCAGAGATCAAATTGCCAACATCTGCTGGATCATCGAAAAAGCAACAGACTTCCAGAAAAACATCTATTTCTGCTTTATTGACTATGCCAAAGACTTTGACTGTGTGGATGACAATAAATTGTGGAAAATTCTGAAAGAGATGGGAATACCAGACCACCTGACCTACCTCTTGAGAAACCTGTATGCAAGTCAGGAAGAAACAGTTAGAACTGGACATGGACCAACAGACTGGTTCCAAATAGGAAAAGGAGTACGTCAAGGCTGTATATTGTCACCCTGCTTATTTAATTTATATGCAGAATACATCATGAGAAATGCTGGGCTGGAAGAAGCACAAGCTGGAATCAAGATTGCTGGGAGAAATATCAATAACCTCAGATATGCAGATGACACCACCCTTATGGCAGAAAGTGAAGAGGAACTAAAAAGCCTCTTGATGGAAGTGAAAGAGGAGAGTGAAAAAGTTGGCTTAAAGCTCAACATTCAGAAAACTAAGATCTTGGCATCTGGTCCCATCACTTCATGGGAAATAGATGGGGAAACAGTGGAAACAATGACTGACTTTATCTTTTTGGGCTCCAAAATCACTGCAGATGGTAATTGCAGCCATGAAATTAAAAGATGCTTACTCCTTGGAAGGAAAGTTATGGCCAACCTAGATAGCATATTAAAAAGCAGAGACATTACTTTGTCAACACAATTCCATCTAGTCAAGGCTATGGTTTTTTCAGTGGTCATGCATGAATGTGAGAGTTGGACTGTGAAGAAAGCTGAGTGCTGAAAAATTGATGCTGTTAAACTGTGGTGTTGGAGAAGACTCTTGAGAGTCCCTTGGACTGCAAGGAGATCCAACCAGTCCATCCTAAAAGAGTTCAGTCCTGGGTGTTCATTGGAAGGACTGATGCTGAAGGTGAAACCCCAATACTTTGGCCACCTCATGCAAAGAGTTGACTCATTGGAAAAGACCCTGATGCTGGGAGGGGTTGGGGGCAGGAGGAGAAGGGGAAGACAGAGAATGAGATGGTTGGAAGGCATCACTGACTCAATGAACTTGAGTTTGAACTCCAGGAGTTGGTGATGAACAAGGAGGCCTGGCATGCTGCGATTCATGGGGTCACAAAGGGTCAGACACGACTGAGTGACTGAACTGAACTGAAAAGACCATAGGTGCCAAATGCTTGAGTTACAAGAGTTCAAAGGCAGTATGTAATGGCTAAATTTTTGCAGCCATATTGATCTCTGTTGAAATCCCATTTGCTCTCAAAAATTTTGCAATCTTGGCTAAGTCTTTAACCTAAGTATGTTTTCTTAGTAAATGAAAGCTAAATTATTGGTTATTGTAAGAAATGTATTTAAAAAGTCAACTAAATTGAAATTATGCAAGCCCAAGGATTCAGTTGTTTGATGAACTGGGGATGTGCAAGGAAATATCAGTGCCCCTTCACTCCTCCACCTTCCTATACACATATTAAGCACTGCTTTATTAAGGGAGTAACATATTTTTAATTCTCAATAATCTCTCTTCTTCCTCATTTCCCACAGCCCTTTTCTATCTAGATAAACATTTTTAAGTTAATTCTATGTGCCTGTACCTTGTACTTTAATTGCTTTATATTTGTAATATCTTACTTTCCTACATTTTTGTCTTCTTTACCACTTTATATCACATGTCCACTCCAAGCTAGACTATAAATTCCTGAGGTCTGTGATCTAAACAGAAAATTGTTCCTGGACTTTCAGCAGTTTATAGTGTCTGAAAAAAGTTTAGATACATGGACATTGGTGAGTATCTGCAGAAGTTGACTTCCTAATTGTGAGGCAAAAATAAAAGTTCTCCTAAATAAACACTTTAGGTTTTACAGTTTAGAGTGGTGACTCGTAGAGAATATCTAGTTTCATTTCCAGTCAGCTGGAGATAATGGTGTTGAATAAGAGGTTGTCTTACTTGCTTCATTACCCAACAAATTGGCAGTTGAAGCACAATATGTGGAGAAGGCAATGGCACCCACTCCGGTACTCTTGCCTAGAAAATCCCAAGGACGGAGGAGCCTTGTAGGCTGCAGTCCATGGGGTCGTGAAGAGTCAGACACGGCAAAGCAACTTTCTTTCTGAAACTTCACTTTCATTTTCACTTTCATGCATTAGAGAAGGATATGGCAACCCACTCCTATGTTCTTGCCTGGAGAATCCCAGGGATGGGGGAGCCTGGTGGGCTGCCATCTATGGGGTCGCACAGAGTCGGACACGACTGAAGCTGACTTAGTAGCAGCAGCAGCATCAACAGAATATGTAATCCCAACTTTAATTTTTCCTTTTACTTGGTGACTAAATCGTATCACCATAAAGATAATGATGACATCATCATAAAGGTAATCTGATGACACAGACTTTTTTTTCCATTTATTTTTATTAGTTGGAGGCTAATTACTTTACATCATTACAGTAGTTTTTGTCATACATTGAAATGAATTAGCCATGGATTTACATGTATTCCCCATCCCAGTCCCCCCTCCCACCTCCCTCTCCACCTGATCCCTCTGGGTCTTCCCAGTGCACCAGGCCCGAGCACTTGTCTCATGCACCCAACCTGGGCTGGTGATCTGCTTCACCCTAGATAATATACATGTTTCGATGCTGTTCTCTTGAAACATCCCACCCTCGCCTTCTCCCACAGAGTCCACAAGTCTGTTCTATACATCTGAATCTCTTTTTCTGTTTTGCATATAGGGTTATCATTACCATCTTTCTAAATTCCATATATATGTGTTAGTATACTGTAATGGTCTTTATCTTTCTGGCTTACTTCGCTCTGTATAATGGGCTCCAGTTTCATCCATCTCATTAGAACTGATTCAAATGAATTCTTTTTAATGGCTGAGTAGTATTCCATGGTGTATATGTACCACAGCTTCCTCATCCATTCGTCTGCTGATGGGCATCTAGGTTGCTTCCATGTCCTGGCTATTATAAACAGTGCTGCAATGAACATTGGGGTGCACGCGTGACACAGATTTTTCAAGAAAGACAAATGAATATTTTCCTCATCTTTTCCTTTTTTTTTTTTTTTAACCATAATCTTTCCTAAATAGCCTAGAAACATAGTAAAGAAAAACAGACTCACAGACTCAGAAAGCAAACATATGGTTACCAAAGGGGAAAGGTGAGGGTAAGGGGTTAATTAGGAGGTTGGGCCTCCCTGGTAGTTCAGTGGTAAATAGTCCACCCTCCAATGCCAGAGCTGAAAGTTCCATCCCTCTGTTGGGAAGATCCCCTCGGCTGGGAAGAAGGAAATGGATGATCACTCCAGTATTATTGCCTGGGAAATCCCACGGATGGAGGCTCAAAGAGTTGGACATGCTTTAGCAACTAAGTAACAACAATATATAATATAGATAACTAATAAGGGCCTACTGTATAGTATAGGGAATCCTAACTCATTACTCTATAAAACCTATATAACCTGAAAAAAATATATATATGTATAACTAAATCACTTTGCTATATACCTGAAACTAATACAACATTGTAAATCAACTATACTCCAATATGTATGGGGAGAGTAACATGGGAATTTATTACACCATGTGTAAAATAGAGAGCCAGTAGAAATTTGCTGTGTGATGCAGGGAACTCAAACAGGGACTCTGTGACAATCTAGAAGAGTGGGATGGGGAGGGAGATGGGAGGGACATTCAGGAGGGGGTGGCTATGGGTGTACCTATGGCTGATTCTCGTTGATGTTACATAAAACCACAAAATTCTGTAAAGCAAATATCCTTAAATTAAAAAAAAAAGTGGTGAAATAATTTTTTTTTTAAAAAGGAAAGATTCCTCCCATTTGCTACAGTGTGGTTAAACTTGGAGGACATTATGCTGTTTGAGGTAATCTAAACAGAGGAAGAGAAAGTTATGCATATGTGGAATTTTAAAACATTGAACTAATATAGTCAGAGTAGAGGTGTGGTTACCAGGGCTTAATGGGTGGGGAAAATCAGAATATGTTGATCAACAGGTGCAAACTTTCAGTTACAAATGAATAAATTCTGAAGCTCTAATATACAGCATGGTGACTATAGATAATAATATTCTATTGTATAATTCAAACTTGCTAAGACAGTAGGTCTTAAATGTTTTCACCATAGCCTCTCTTCAAAAATGGTATTATGGGAGGTGATGGATGTGTTAATTAGCTTGATTGTACTATTTATTCACAGTGTATAAATAAATCAAACTATCAAAAGTATACCTTACAGGTATATAATTTTAAATTTTCAATTACACCTCAATAAACAGCATATTTAAAAGCAGAGACATTATTTTGCTGACAAAGTTCTGTCTAGGCAAAGCTATGATTTTTTCCAGTAGTCATGTATGGATGTGAGAGTTGGAGTATAAAGAAAGCTGAGCACAGAAAAATTGATGCTTTTGAACTGTTGTGTTGGAGAAGACTCTTGAGAGTCCCTTGGACTGTAAGGAGATCCAATCAGTCCACCCTAAAGGAGATCAGTCCTGAATATTCATTAGAAGGATTGACGCTGAAGGTGAAGCTCTGATACTTTGGTCACCTGATGGGAAGAACTGACTTATTGGAAAAGACCCTAATGCTGGGAAACTTTGAAGGCGGAAGGAGAAGGGGACGACAGAGGATGAGATGGCTGGATGGCATTCCCGACTCAATGGACATGAGTTTGTGTAGCATCAGGAGTTGGTGATGGACAGGGAAGCCTGGTGTGATGCAGTCCATGGGGTGGCAAGGAGTTGGAAACAACTGACTGACTGAACTGAACACCTCAAGAAAGCTAAATAAGCTTATAGACATATAAAGAAGAATTTAAAACAATTATCAGTCCTTCATTGGCATATATAAAAAGGAAGAGTGTTATGTAAAAGGAAAGACTTTCTAATGATAATTTGTATGGAAATACAAAACACCTCAAATAGCCAAAGTAATCTTGAGAAAGAAGAATGGAACTGGAGGAATCAACCTGCCTGACTTCAGACTCTACTACAAAGCCACAGTCATCAAGACAGTATGGTACTGGCACAAAGCCAGAAATATAGATCAATGGAACAGAATAGAAAGCCCAGAGATAAATCCACGAACCTATGGACATCTTATCTTTGACAAAGGAGGCAAGGATATACAATGGAAAAAAGACAACCTCTTTAACAAGTGGTGCTGGGAAAACTGGTCAAGCACTTGTAAAATAATGAAACTAGAACACTTTCTAACACCATCACAAAAATAAATTCAAAATGGATGAAAGATCTAAATGTAAGACCAGAAACTATAAAACTCCTAGAGGAGAACATAGGCAAAACACTCTCTGACATAAATCACAGCAGGATTCTCTATGACCCACTCCCAGAATATTGGAAATAAAAGCAAAAATAAACAAATGGGACCTAATGAAACTTAAAAGCTTTTGCACAACAAAGGAAACTATAAGCAAGGTGAAAAGACAGACCTCAGAATGGGAGAAAATAATAGCAAACGAAGCAACAGACAAAGGATTAATCTCAAAAATATACAAGCAACTCCTCCAGCTCAACTCCAGAAAACTAAATGACCCAATCAAAAAATGGGCCAAAGATCTAAACAGACATTTCTCCAAAGAAGAAATACAGATGGCTAACAAACACATGAAAAGATGCTCAACATCACTCATTATCAGAGAAATGCAAATCAAAACCACAATGAGGTACCATTACATGCCAGTCAGGATGACTGCTATCCAAAAGTCTACAAGCAATAAATGCTGGAGAGGGTGTGGAGAAAAGGGAACCCTCTTACACTGTTGGTGGGAATGCAAACTAGTACAGCCGCTATGGAGAACAGTGTGGAGATTTCTTAAAAACCTGGAAATAGAACTGCCATATGACCCAGCAATCCCACTTCTGGGCATACACACCGAGGAAACTAGATCTGAAAGAGACGTGTGCACCCCAATGTTCATCACAGCACTGTTTATAATAGCCAGGACATGGAAGCAACCTAGATGCCCATCAGCAGATGAATGGATAAGGAAGCTGTGGTACACATACACCATGGAATATTACTCAGCCATTAAAAAGAATTCATTTGAATCAGTTCTAATGAGATGGATGAAACTGGAGCCCATTATACAGAGCGAAGTAAGCCAGAAAGATAAAGACCAATACAGTATACTAACACATATATATGGACTTTAGAAAGATGGTAATGATAACCCTATATGCAAAACAGAAAAAGAGACACAGATGTACAGAACAGACTTTTGGACTCTGTGGGAGAAAGCAAGGGTGGGATGTTTTCAGAGAACAGCATCAAAACATGTATATTATCAAGAGTGAAACAGATCACCAGCTCAGGTTGGATGCATGAGAAAAATGCTTGGGGCTAGTGCACTGGGAAGACTCAGAGGGATGGGGTGGGGAGGGAGGTGGGAGGGGGGTTCAGGATGGGGAACACAAGTAAATCCATGGCTGATTCATGTCAATGTATGGCAAAAACCACTACAATATTGTAAACTAAGTAGCCTCCAACTAATAAAAATAAATGAAAAAAAAAAAAAAAGAGGATTTGAAGAATCAAAAAAAAAAAAAATGAAAGTGAAAATGATAGACTGCTGGTAAAAATAAAGTTTACACAGAGCTCACTTGAAATAGGTAATAATCTCTAGTTTCAATAATTCAAACCATGTTCCTGAGCTTATGCAAATAATTCAGAGTAAGTCACATACTCTCTTATTAAAGTTTATGTATAAATTTTCAAGGTTAATTTTATTTATTTTTCATTTTCTTCTTTATTGGGCTATAATTTGCCTACAATATATGTAACATAAGCTTTAACAATAATATATGTACATGTAGTCACTAACAAAGAGTGGAAAAACAGTATGTCCATCTATCCAAAGTTTTCTAACAATCCTTTGTAACCAATCCTTCCCAAAGGGAATTACTTTCTCATGAACAAGATAAATTCATTTTGCTTGTTCTAAAGCCCTACATATTTGGGATCACACAATATGTACTCTTCTGTCTCTAGCTTGTTTCACTCAGTACAGTGTCTATGTATGAGATTTAACCATGTATTGTGTTAATCAGTGGTTTTTTCCTTTTTATATTTGTGTAGCATTCAGTGGATGAGATGGCTGGATGGCATCACCGACTCTATAGGCGTGGGTTTGGGTAGACTCCGGGAGTTGGTGATGGA
This sequence comes from Odocoileus virginianus, assembly GCF_023699985.2. NCBI lineage: Eukaryota > Metazoa > Chordata > Mammalia > Artiodactyla > Cervidae > Odocoileus > Odocoileus virginianus. The sequence continues at coordinate 56,199,564 of NC_069683.1, forward strand.
CAGAGAGGCCTGCTGTGCTGTGATTCATGGGGTTGCAAGGAGTCAGACACGACTGAGTGACTGAACTGAAATGCCAGGCCTCCCTGTCCATCACCAACTCCTAGAGCCCACCCATGTCCATTGAGTTGGTGATGCCATCCAACCATCTCATCCTCTGTCATCCCCTTCTTCTGCCCTCAATCTTTCCCAGCATCAGGGTCTTTTCAAATGAGTCAGCTCTTCGCATGAGGTGGCCAAAGTATTGGAGTTTCAGCTTCAGCATCAGTCCTTCCAATGAACATCCAGGACTGATCTTTAGGACAGACTGGTTGGATCTCCTTGCAGTTCAAGGGACTCTCAAGAGCTTTCTCCAACACCACAGTTCAAAAGCATCAATTCTTTGGTGCTCAGCTTTCTTCACAGTCCAACTCTCACATCTATACATGACCACTGGAAAAACCATAGCCTTGATTGTGTAGCATTACACTGATTAATATAACACAGTTGGATATTCTATTCTCCTCTGGATGAACATTTAAATTGCTTCCAGGTTTTAACTATCATAAATGAGGCTGTCAAAAAGTTCTTGCCAAGGTCATGTTGTGGAGATTGCTTTCCTTTATGTTAAATATATTTATAGGAGTAGAACTGCTAAACTGTAGAATAGATACACTTTAATGTTGTAAAAAAAACTGGCAAATGTTCCCCAAAGTGATTGTACCGTTTCCACACTCTCACCAACAATGAATAAAAGTTTAACAGCTCTACATCCCTGCTGCATTTTCTGTTGCCAGACTTTTTTTTTTATTTTAGCCTTATAGTGGATTAGATACTTTTATTTTACATTTATCTGATGGCTATTAATGTTGGCTATCTTCTCATCATTGTAAGTGACCATTCTTACATCTTCTTTGTTGAAATGTCTGCTCAAGACTTTTGGTCATTAATTTTTTTTTTACTATGGTAAGTATTTATAGCATAAAATTTGCCATTTTAATCATTTTAAGTGAACAATTTTGTGGTATTAATTATATTCATACTGTTGCCCAACTATCATCACTATTTCCAAAAACTTTTCATCAACCCAAACAGAAACTTTGTAAACATTAAGCACTAACACTTCATCTTCCCTTTCATCCAACCCCTGGTAAATTCTAAATCTGCTTTCTCTATGAATTTGTCTATTCTGGATATTTTTTTATAAATGAAATATAATTTTGTGTGTGTGTGTGTGTGTGTGTGTGTGTGTGGCTTATTTCACGTCACATAATAGTTCAAGTTTTATTCATGTTGTAGCAATGTAACAGAACTACATTCCTTTTATGGATGAAAAGCATTCCACCCCCTGCATATACTATGTTCTGCTCATTCATTCATCTGTTGAAAGGATGCTTGGTTTTTTTCCTACCTTTTGGCTTTTGTGAATAATGCTTTAGTGAATACTGATGTACAAATATCTGAGTTCCTATTTTCAATTCCATATAACTGAGGAATCACCGAGTCATATGGTAATTCTATGTTTAGCTTTCTGAAGAACCACTAAACTGTTTCTGCAGTAGCTGCACCATTATACATTCCCACCAGTAATGTGTTACAATTTTTCTGCCTCCTCACCAATACTTATTTTTCATGATTATCATTATCATCTTTAACAACATCATCATCACCCTGCTAGGTATGAAATGTTATCTCATTGTGGTTTTGATTTTGCTTCCCCTAATGACTAATGATTTTAAGTACCTTTTCAGGTTTTTATTGGCCATTTGTATATCTCCTTTAAAGAACTGAAATAAGTATACTATCAAGGGTGAAACAGATCACCAGCCCAGGTTGGATGCATGAGACAAGTGCTCAGGGCTGGTGCACTGGGAAGACCCAGAGGGATGGGATGGAGAGGGAGCTGGGAGGGGGGATCAGGATGGGGAGCACATGTAAATCCATAGCTGATTCATGTCAATGTATGGCAAAAACCACTACAATATTGTAAAGTAATTAGCCTCCAACTAATAAAAATAAATGGAAAAATAAATAAATAAACAAAACAAAAAAATAAAATAAAATAAAGTCTATTCAAACTCCCTACCGATTTTTTTTTTTTAATATATTGTAGTGGTTTTTCCCATACATTGACATGAATCAGCCATGGATTTTTTCAGTTCTAATGAGATGGATGAAACTGGAGTCCATTATACAGAGTGAAGTAAGCCAGAAGGATAAAGACCAATACAGTATACTAGTACATATATATGGAATTTAAAAAGATGGTAATGATAACCCTATATGCAAAACAGAAAAAGAGACACAGATGTACAGAACAGACTTTGAGACTCTGTGGAAGAAGGCGAGGGTGGGATGTTCTGAGAGAATAGCATTGAAACAAGTATACTATCAAGGGTGAAACAGATCACCAGCCCAGGTTGGATGCATGAGACAAGTGCTCAGGGCTGGTGCACTGGGAAGACCCAGAGGGATGGGATGGGGATGGAGGTGGGAGGGGGGATCGGGAAGGGGAGCACATGTAAATCCTACCAATTTTTTAAATTAATTTTGTTGTTTTTGTTTAATTGTGGCAGCGTCACATATTTCTGGCTATTAAATTCCTATGAGCTATAGAGTTTGTAAATAGTTTGCCCCATTCTGTAGGCTATCTTTTGATTTTACTGTTAAGGTACTTTGATGCACACAAGTTTTTAATTTTGATGAAGCCCAATTTATCTTTTGTTTTGTTGCTTACGTTTTGGTGTCATATCTAAAAATCCTTTGCCACGTGGGGTGCGTAAGATTTTTTTCTTATTTTTTTTTCCCTTAGATTTTTGTGGCTTTATTAATATTTAGGTCATTGAATAGACTTAAGTTTTTTTTATATGGTGTGAGTTAGGTGTCCAAATTTATTCTTTCATATGTAGAATACAATTGTTACAGCACCATCTGTTGAAGAGACTGTTCTTCCCCCATTCAGGGCACTTGGCATTGTCAAAATCAAATAGCAATAGGTGTGCAGATTTAATTCTGAACTCTTAATTATACTTCATTGGGCAACATATGTATCTCAATGACAGTACCACACTGTTTTGATTCCTGCATTGCAGGCAGATTCTTTACTTTGTGAGCCACCAGGGAAGCCCTTTGATTACCATAGATTTATACTAACTTGTGAAATCAGGAAGTGTTGGTCCAACAAATTTGTTGTTCATTTTCAAGATTTCTTTTAACTATTTGGAGTAAATTACAATTTCATATGGTTTTTAAGGTTGGCTTTTTTAATTTCTTCAATAAAGCTGTTGGAATACAGATAGAAATTGTGATGAACCTGTACTTTGGATATTAGTGACATCCACTTATTTGTGCTTAATCGCTCAGTCATGTCTGAATCTTTGTGACCCCATGGACTGTAGCCTGCCAATCTCCTGTGTCCAAGGGGGTTCTCTAGGCAAGAATACTGGAGTGGGTTGCCACGCTCTCCTCCAGGTGATCCTCCCAACCCAGGTCTCCAACCCAGGTCTCCTGAATTGCAGGCAAATTCTTTACCATCTGAGCCACCAGGGAAGCATCTCTCCTTTTATTTATTACCAACTTAATTTCTTTAAGCAATATTTTGTTGTTTTCAGTGTTTAAATCTTCAACTTCATTGGTCAAATTTATTTCTAGCATTTTATTCTTTTGCACTCTATTACAGGTGCTATTGTTTTCTCAGTTCTCTTTTCAGAGTCTTCTTTTCATGTGTATAGAAACACAACTGATTTATCTATTAATCTTGTGCTGAATTTATTTATTAGTATTAATAGTTTTGTTGTGGATTATTTTTTTCATACATGGTATCATATCAACTGAGAATATAGTTTTACTTCTTTCCAAATTGTATGCTCTTCATTTTTTTCTCATTAAATTGTTCCACCTAGAACTTTTGGTATTATGTCAAATAGCATTTGTTAAAACAGACACCCTTGTCTTGTTACTGATCTTAGAAGCAAAGCTTTCAGTCCTTCACCATTAAATATGCTGTGTCTGTGAATTTTAATGAATGCCCTTAATCATGTTTAGGAAGTTTCCTTCATTTTCTAATTTTCTAAGTGTTTTTATTATAAAGGCCTATTGGATTTTGTCAACAGAGTTTTATTTTTTCAATTGAGAAGATTATATGATTTTTCTTTGTTCTATTAAACTGATCATTTTTTAGTTTATTAAATTGATCATTTTATTATGCTGAATCATTCTTGGTTTCCTGGGATAAATCCAATTTGGTCATAGTATATATTCCTTTCAATATGCTGTGGAGTTGGTGGAATAGTATTTGTTGAGAATTTTTACATCTATATTCATAAAGAATTTCATCTGTAATTTTACTTTCTTCTGATGTCTTTATCTGACTTTGATATGAGGATAATGCTGGTTTCATAGAAAGAGTTTGAAACATTTCCTCCTCTTCAGTTTTTTAGAAGAATTTAAGATTTGGTGTTAATTCTTCTTTAAATATTTAATAAAATTCATCAATAAAGTCATCTGGTCTAGGACTTTTCTTTGTTGGGAGTCTTTTGATTACTGTTATTATCTCTTTATTTGTTAAAGGTCTGTTAAGATTTTCTAATTTTTCTTGAATCATCTTAGGTAATTTGTATGTTTTTAGAAAATTTTCCACTTTATTTATCTAATTTGTTACCATACAGTTTTTCATATTATTCTTTTTAATTGTTTTAATTTCTGTAATACAGGTAGCAAGTCCCAACTTCTATTTCTGATTTTAGTTATTTGGATCTCCCCTTTTTAATTTATTATTCCAGCTAGAGATTTGACAATTTTGTTAATGCTTTCAAAGAAACAACTTTTGGTTTCATTGATTTTCTCTATTGTTTTCCTATTCTCTATTTATGTATCTCTGTTCTGATAATTATTTCATTCCTCCTGCTAGCTTAGGGTTTAGTTTGTTCTTTTTCTAGTACCTGAAGTGTAAAGTTAGGTTACTGATTGAAGATCTCCTTTATCAATATAAGTGCCTACAGCTATATATTTCATTGTAAGTGTGATATAATATATGAGTGTAACATATTATATATGCATGTATCTTGTAGTCATGTATGCATAAATGTACATTTATAGTTTTATATATGCAAATAATCATTTACATACATATATACTTATACACATAAGGTCTTAACATTGCTTTCACTGCATTACCACAAGCTGTGGTATGTTGTGTTAATACATAACCTTACTTTCATTTAATTCAAGATATTTTAAATTTTCTCTTGAGATTTCTTATTTGTCCTCTTAGTTATTCAAAAGAGTGTTATCTACTCCCAACAGGGTAAGCATGCCCCCACATGTTGCAAAGGACCACCAGTCTCACCCTGCAGGCACTTTGCAACATGCCAACTGTGGCCACTGTATTCCTCCCTGGCCTGAGTGGGTGTGTCCTTATCAGCTGCTGCTTTTGCCCTCTCATCTGAATGGGGAATTATTGTCTGAGGGTGGTGCACATAAAGAAGTGAGGCCAATATCAAAGCTAAGCCCCAGGGGCAGTGTGATTAAGGAAAAAGAATGAAAATCAGTACAACTGCACAGGCTGTGAGTTAAACCCACACAGTCAGCTTGGTGTCAATCCTGACAACAAGACCTGGCTCCACCCAATTGATTACAGGCTTCAATGTCGGACACCTCATGCCAAACAAACAGATTGACAGGAATGCAACCCTACCTGTCAGCAAACAGGATGCTTAAAGTAATACTAAGCTCACAGACACCACAAAACACACGACCTGATGCAGCCCTGCCCATCAGAGAGAAAAGACTCGGGGTCCAGGAGAAACAGACATAGAGAATAGATTTGTGGTCCTGGGGAGAGGGGAGGAGAGGGTGAGATGTGTGGAAAGAGTAGCATGGACACTTACATTACCATATGTTAAATAGATAGCCAGTGGAAATTTGCTATACGGCTCAGGAAACTCAAACAGGGGCTCTGTATCAAACTGAAAGGTTGTTGCTGAACAATAAGACGTGGGATTCTTGGCCTCGGGAGGAAACGAATTCAATCCGGGGCCAGAGATGAGGCTGGATCGCTCAGAGCTTTTGTGTAATAAAGTTTTATTAAAGTATAAAGGAGATAGAGAAAGCTTCTGACATAAGCATCAGAAGGGGGCAAAAGAGTACCCCCTTCCTAGTCTTTAGCTGTTTGTTATATAGTCACTCACAGTCTGTTAATGAAAAGAAAGGAATGTCATAAAATTCAGAATGGCACCAGATAATTCATCTATGTCCAAAAAACGATTGACTTGAATCTTGTAGAAGGGAAGAATACCAACAAATAATTTTGTTTACTTAGATTAGGGGAACAATACCTGAGTAAGTGAGTTAGGTGTTGGCTGAACCAACTTGAAGATAGAGTCAGGGATACATTAACATAGCTTAAGACAACATTTCCATAAGAAAAAGAAATGTATTGCTTAACTCAAGGTTTGAGAGTAGTTAGCTTCAGGTGAAACCAGGTGTCATAGAAACATAGCACTTTAAGAGAAACCTCCTTTTAAGTTTGTATAGAGAAGGAAAAACATGTCGCTGGTTTGTTTCTTCCTGCCTCTTAAGAGAGATAAAAATGTCTGGCACGTGCAGCCTCTTTCCTCTGTTTGGAGACCCCTGGCCTTCCTGCCTGTTACCCTCTCAAAACTAGAGGGGTGTGACGGGGAGGGAGATGGGAGGAAGTTTCAAAAGGGAGGGGATGTATGTATACCTATGGCTGACTCATGTCGAAGTTTGACAGAAAACAGCAAAATTCTGTAAACAATTTTCCTTCAATAATTAAAAAAAACAAACAAGCAAACTCAGCTCCAACCACTACACAAGCCTGCACAAGAACCTGGACCAACCTCACCCACCAAGCAAGAGGAACTACAACTCTGCAACCTGCAGAAAGGAGACCATAAACACAGCAAGACAAAATGAGATGACAGAGAACTATATTGCAGATGAAGAAGCAAGGTAAAAATACACAAGACCAAATTAAGAGAAAATAGGCAATATGCCTGAAAAAGGGTGCAGAATAATGGCAGTAAAGATGAGAGTCCAAGAACTTTGGAATTTTCTAAGATTCCAAGATCTCAAAAATAGGATGGAGGCATGGATCAAGATGATGCAGGGAATATTTAATAAAAACCTGGAAGAACTGACAACAATTAGTGATGAGAAACACAGGAACTAAAATGCAAAATTCACTAGATGGAATCAATAGAATAACTGAGGAAGAAGAACAGATAACATGAGCTGAAAGATGGAATGGTGGAAATAACTGTCAAAGAGCAGAATAAAAACAAATGAGGGCAGGATTAGAGACTCCTGGAACATTAAATGAGCCAACATTTGACTGATAGGGGTATGAGAAGATGAAAAGAAAGAAAAAAGATCTGAGAAAATATTTGAAGAGATTATAGCAAAAAACTTCCCTAACATGGGAAAGAAAATAGTCACTCAAGTCAAGGAAGTGCAGAGAACTCCATACATGCTGAGATACATTAATCAAACTAACACAAATTAAATACAAAGAAAAAATATTAAAAGCAGCAAGGGGTAAGCAACAAATAATATACAAGGGAATCCCAATAAGTTTATCAGCTGATTTTTCAGCAGAAACTCAGCAGGCCAGAAGGGAGTGACAGGATATGGTTAAAATAATGAAAGGCAAAACCTACAAACAATATGTACTAACCAACAAGGATATTCTTCAGATTTGACAGAAGAATCAAAACTTTACGTACAAGTAAGAGTTAAGAGAATTCAGCACTACCAGACCAGTTTTACAACAAATACAAAAGGAACTTCTCTTGGTGGGGTACCCAAAGGGAAGAAAAAGACCTACAAAAGCAAGCCCCAGACAATTTTAAAATGTGATAGAAACATACATATTCATAATTATATTAAATATATATGGATTAAACCCCTCTACCAAAAGACACAGATTAGCTAAATGAATAAAAACACAAGACTCATTTGTATTTTGGCGTACTATGCATACCCCATCAGTCAAATGTTGGTTCATTTAATGTTCCAGGAGTCTCTGATCCTGCCCTTATTTGTTTTTATTCTGCTCTTTGACAGTTATTTCCACTATTCCATCTTTCGGCTCATGTATCTGTTCTTCTTCCTCAGTTATTCTGCTATTGATTCCATCTAGTGGATTTTTTCATTTCAGTTACTATGTTGCTCATCACTAATTGTTGTCAGTTCTTCCAGGTTTTTATTACATATTCCCTGCATCATCTTGATCCATGCCTCCATCCTATTTCTGAGATCTTGGAATCTCAGAAAATTCCAAAATTCTTGGAATCTCATCTTTACTGCCACTAGTCTGAATTCTTTTCCAGGTAGATTGCCTGTTTTCAAGACCCACTTCAGATCTAGGGACACATACAGACAGAAAGGGAGGGGATAGAAAAAGATATTCTATGCAAATGGACAACAAAAGAAAGCTAGAGTAGCAATACTCATATGAGACAAAATAGATTTTAAAATAAACACTATTACAAGAGACAAGGAAGGGAAACCTTCAAGATGGCAGAGAAATAAGATGGGTAGATCATCTTCTGTCCCCCACAAGTATACTAAAATCCATCTGCATGTGGAACAATTCCTACAAAACACCTTCTGAAGGCTGGCAGAGAATTCCAGACTTCCAAAAAGCCAAGCAAATGTCTTCTGAATGAGATAGGGCAAAGATAAAGATAAAAAAAGAGCCAGTGGATTTCAGGATGAGGACCTGCACCCTGGGAGTGAATCAGGAAGGAGGAAAAGTTTCCACACACTCAGAAACCCTCTCACAGTTGGGAACAGTGGGAACTTTGGAACCTCAGAGGGGAACGCAGCAACAGATACTCCAGAGGCAAAACAGAAAATTCACCACAGAGATCATTGCCAAGCAACACTTCCCAGCACAGAATCAGCTCACAGTCCTGCACCCACAGAGAGTGGGATCTGGGTGCTCAGACTCAGATTTCAGGGTCAGACCTCAAGGAGCGAAATGGGATTGACTGCCTTTAAAATATCCTGAGGAGCTAGTACAACACAGCTGAGAGAGTCCAGAGGAAAGCCTGTACTGCCCAGGGAAGCAAGAGATGGCTTCCACTGGGAATGCTCTAACTCTGTGCACTCACAGACGAACGTTATGTGCCCAGTAGCAGTCACCAAAGTCATCAGGAGTGCCAGTGGCAGTGGCAGAACTAGACGTGACTATAGTTTATGATCACACAGTGGGAAACAAAAGCCACTAGCCACTGTCAAAGCCAAGGTGAGTGCCTGAGGCAGTGGACAAAATGCCACTCTTACAGTCCCAACCCCAAAGATTATAGCTGCCACCAAGCTGGGAGTAGTCCCTGGTTACTGCCCATAACTTGCTGGTAACCTAATAAGCTTGACTTTTCCTAGGAACAAACAACTGGGGGCCAACTCCTCTGGGATAGTGTACAGTCTGCCTCAGACTGTAACAATATCCAGCAGGTCTCTACCACCACAGACACCCCATACATCTAAAATGTGGTGGCCATACCCCTGTCTCCCCTGCCTGACTGAGCCTAACAAGTCTCAGTCTTCACCCCCTCTTGTCTGGGCGGGGAGCAGACATTGGAGGGTGACCTACAAGTAGAGGCAGGGCCAGAGCCAAAGCAAAATATTAGGGGATCTGTGACCAAAGAAGAGGAAAGAAATTAGTTCCTGCAGACTCAGGTGCAGCAGGTTAAATCCCACAATTAGCCTGAGATTGTGGGCTTGAGGGACAATTATGACTCTTGGGGAAAGTACAAGCTGAAGTAAAGCAAGACTAGAATCTGAAGTGACCCAATACTGCCCACAACAGGTTCAGAGATCTTCCTAGATACATTGCAGGAGGTTCTGAGTGTGCACTCTAGAAAGACGTACAAGCTGAAGTAAGGCAAGATTAGAGGCTGAGGTGACCCAGCACTGCCCACAGCAGGTCCAAAGACCTTCCTAGATATGTTGGAGGACCTTCTGAATAAGCAGATTGACTGGAGCACCCTGTGTGGAGAGGAATATGGAGGAAGCACAAGGACATTCTTATTACCACTCTCTATTTTTCCTTTTTTTCCCCAAGTTATTCTAAAGTTTTCCTTTATTATTTTTATAGCCAACTTTTTCCTTTTTAAAAAACACATTATTCTTAAATAAATTCATTTTATTTTTATCTTTACAATACTGTCTAGTTATGCTGCATTTTTCCCCATGCTTTTGATTTGGCATTTTTGCTACTCTAACTTTTAGAACTTATTTTTATTTAGGGATTTGTATACAGGCATGATTGCTTTCTTCTTTATCAACTCCTGTTTTAATCCTTTATATCTCCTTTTCTCTCACTTCTTTTTTCTTTGTAAGAGTGTGAGTCCCTTTGGGTGTTCTTGGCTGTTGAGTGTTGTTTCACCATTAGTCTTTGCGTTTTGTCTTCTGTGTTGTGTGGTGTGTAAAGCCTTAGTGTTGCAGTAAGGAGTTGGGCCTGGGCCCTGAGGTGGGAGAGCCAAGTCCAAGAATTTACGCCACTGGAGAACTCCAGACCCAATAGAACATTAATCATTAGGAACTCTCCCAAATGCCTCCATCTCAGCACTAAGACCAAGTACCACCCAAGGGCAGCAAGTTCCAATACCAGACACCTTATGCCAAAACTTCAGCAAAATAGGAACCCAACTCTGGCTATTAGCAGAAAGGTACCCAAAGCTATACAAAGCCCACAGACACATCAAACACACTACTGGACATAGTACTGCCCTAGAGAGACAAGATCAGCTCCACACATCAGGATTCAGACACAAGTCCCCCCAGCCAGGAAACCTTCACAAGGTACTGGTCCAACCCAACCCCATGGAGGGCAGAATCCACAATTAGGAGGAACTATGATCTTCCAGGAGAAAGGAGACCAGAAACACAGTACATTAAACAAAATGAAAAGACAGAGAAATATGCAGCAGATGAAGGAACATGGTAAAAACCCACAAGATCAAATAAATGAAGAGAAAATAAGCAGTATACCTGAAAAAATTCAGAGCAATCATAGTAAAGATGATCCAAAATCATGGAAATAAAATGGAGGCAGAGATAAATAGGCTGGAGGTAGAGATCAAGAAGATATAAGAAATGTTTAACAAGGACCTAGAAGAGTTAAAGAACAGATATTCAGCAATGAACAGCACAATAAATGAGATTAAAAGTACACCAAAGGGAATCAGTAACAGAATAGCTGAGGAAGAACAGATAAGTGAACTGGAAGGTAGAATGGTAGAAATGACTGAAGCAGAGTAGAATAAAAGAAAAGAAGTTAAAAGAAATTAGGACAGTCTCAGAGACAACTAGGGCAACATTGAGTGCACCAACAATGGAATTATAGCATTCAAGAAGAAGAGAAGAAAAAGAAAGTGTGTGAGAAAATATTTGAGAAGATTGTTGTCAAAAACTTCCCTAACACAGAAAAGATAATAGCCACACAAATTGAAGAAGCCCAGAGAGTCCCGTATAGAATAAACCCAAGGAGAAATACACCAGACACATATTAATTAAAAAAAAAATTAAACACAAAGAGCAAATATTAAAAGCAGCAATGGGAAAGCAACAAATAACATACAAGAGAACCTCCATAAGCCTAACAGCAGATTTTTCAACAGAAGAAGGATATACTTAATGTGATGAAAGGAAAAAACCTACAGCAAATATTAATGTATCCAACAAAGATCTCATTCAGATTCAAAAGAGAAGTCAAAAGTTTTAGAGACAAGCTAAACTTAAGAGAATTCAGCACCACCAAATCAGGTCTATAACAAATGCTAAAGGAGCTTCTCTAGACAAGAAATACTAGAGAAAGAAAAGGCCTACAAAAACAAACCCAAAACAATAAAAGTAAATGGTGGTAAAAGGATCATACATATATAATTATATTAAATAGAAATAGATGAATGCTCCAGCAGAAAGACACAGATTGGCTGAATGTATACAAAAACCAGACCCATATATATGCTGTATAGAAGAGACCCACCTCAGACCTAAGGACACATACATACTGAAAGTGAGGGGCTGGAGAAAGGTATTCTATGCAAATAGAAATTTTAAAAAAAGCAGGTATAGTAGTGTTTATATTGAATAAAGACTTTAAAATAAGGACCATTACAAGAGACAAAGAATAACACTACATAATGATCAAGGGGTCAACCCAATAAGATGTTATAACAACTATCAATATATATTCACCCAATAAAAGAACTTCTCAAAGCATAAGAAAATGTTGACAGCAGTCAAAGGAAAAGTTGGAGGTAACATAATAATAGTGGGAGACCTTAATAACACACTCACACCATTGGATAGATGATCTAGACAGAAAATTAATAAAGAAACACAACATTTAAAAGATACATTGGACCAGTTGAACTTAATCAATATCTACAGTGTATTTCATCCCAAACCAGTAGATTTCACTTTTTTTCTCAAATACACATGGAACATTCTCCAGGAGCGATCACATCAAGGGATGCAAATCAAGCCTTGGTAAATTTTTAAAAATTAAAATCATTTCTAGAATCTTTTCTGACTACAACATAATAAGATTAGATATCACCTACAGGAAAAAACTATAAAAGAGACAAACACATGGAGGCTAAACAATATGATTCTAAATAACCAAGAGGTCACTAAAGAAATCAAAGAGAAACCGAAAAACACAGAGGCAAATGACAGTGTAAACTTGGTAACTCAAACCTATGAGACACAGCAGTGCTAAGAGGATAGTTTTTAGCTATTCAAGTCTACCTCAAGAAACAAGAGAGAAATCAAATAAAGAAACCAAGTTTACAGCTAAAGAGGCTTCAAAAAGAAGATAAAAAAGCCTATTAGTAAAAAGAAAAAAAAAAATCAGAGCAGAAATAAATGAAAACGAAATAAAGAAGAAAATAGCAAAAATCAATAAAACTAAAAGCCAGTTCTTTGAGAGGATAAACTAAATTGAAAAACCATTAGCCAGACTCATCAAGGAAAAAAAAGGAGTAGACTCAAATCAATAAAATTGTAAGTGAAAAAACAAGATACTAGAGACAACACAGAAACACAAAGGATCAAAAGAGACTGCTATGAGCCAATATATGCCAATAAAATGAAAGACTTGGAAGAAATGGATGCATTCTTAGAAAATTATAACCTTCCAAAACTGAACCAGGAAGAAAGAGAAAATATGAACAGACAAAGAACAAGCATTGAAATCGAAACTATAATGAAAAATCTTCCAACAAACAAAAGTCCAGGGCCAGAGGGCTTCACAGTTGAATTTTAACAAAAGTTTAATGAGCAACTATCAGATATTCTGATCAAATTCTTCCAGAAAGTTGCAGAAGAAAGAAAACTGAAAAAGTCATTTTATGAGGCCATCATCACCCTGATACCAAAGCCAGAAAAAATGTCACAAAAAAGAAAACTGCAAGCCGAAAACACTGATGAACATGGATTCAAAAATTCTTCAACAACATTCTAACAAACAGAATCCAGCAACACATTAAAAAGATCATGCATCATGACCAAATAGGCTTTATCCCAGGAATGCAAGGGCTCTTCAACATAGGCAAATCAAAAAATGTGATACACCATTAACAAATTGAAAGGTAAAAACATATGATCATCTCAATAGATGCAGAGAAAGCTTTTGACAAAATTCAACACCCACTTATGATAAAAATTATCTGAAAGTGGACATGGAAATAATGTACCTCAACATAATAAAGGCCATATATGACAAACCCACAATGAACATTATTTGCAATGGTGAAAAATTGAAAGCATATTCTCTGACATAAGGAACTAGACAAGGGTGCCCAACCGCACCACTATTATTCAATATATTTTTGGAACTCCTAGTCAAGGCAGAGAAAAAAAGGAAATAAAAAGAATGTTAAATAAGAAGCAAACTCTCACTGTTTCCAGATAACATGATTCTATACATAGAAAACCCTAAAGATGCCACCATAAAATTACTAGAGCTAATCAATGAATGGTGTAATGTCATAGGATATAAAATCCATACACAGAAATCATTTGCATGCCTATATACTAACAATGAATATTCAGAAAAAAAAATTAAGGAAACAATCCCATTCACCATTGCAACAAAAAGAAAGAAATACCTACAAATAAACCTACCTAAAGAGACAAAAGACCTGTATGCAGAAAAGTATGACACTAAATAAAGAAATCAGAGACAACACAAACACATGGAGAGATATATCATGTTCTTGGGTGGAAAAATCAATATTATGAAAATGATTCTACCCAAATCAGTCTATAGATTCAATACAATCCCTATCAAACTACCAAAGGTATTTTTCTCAGAACTAGAACAAAAAATTTTTCACAATTTGTAAGGAAATACAAAAGTCCCTGAATAGCAAAGCTGTGTTGAGAAAGGAGAATGGAGCTGGAAGAGCTTGGAGGTCTTGATTTCAGGCTATGCAACAAAGCTACTAACATCAAGATGCATGATACTGGCACAAAAACAGAAATATAGACCAATGGAACAAGATAGAAAGCCCAGAGATAAGCACCTTATCTTTGACAAAGGAGGCAAAAATATAAAATGGAGGAAAGACAGTCTATTCAATGAGTGGTGCTGGAAAAACTGGACATCTCTGTGTAAAAGAATGAAGGAAAACACTTCCTAACATCATACACAAAGACAAACTCTAAGGATCTATATGTAATACCAGAAACTATAAAAGTTTCAGAAGGAAACGTAGGCAGAACACTCACTGATATAAATCACAGGAAGATCCTCTATGACCCACCTCCCAGAGTAATGGAAATAAAACCAAACATAAACAAATGAGAACTAATTGAACTTAAAAGTTTTAAACAGTGAAGGAAACCATAAACATGGTGAAAAGACAGCCCTAAGAATGAAAGAAAGTAATAGCAAATGAAACAACTGACAAAAGATCAATTTCCAAAATTCACTTGCAGCTCTTGCTACTCAATACCAGAAAAACAGCCCAATCTAAGTGAGCAGAAGATCTAAACAAAATTTTTCCAAAGAAAACATACAGATGGACGATAAACACATGAAAAATGTCAACATTGCTCATTACTAGAGAAATGCAAATCAAAACTGCAATGAGTTTTCACCTTATACTGGTCAGAATGTCTATCATCAAAAAAAAAATCTACAAATAATAAATTCTGGAGAGGGTATAGAGAAAAGGGAACCCAATTGCATTGTTGGTAGGAATGTAAACTGATGCAATCACTATGGAGAACAGGATGGAGGTTTCTTTAAAAAACTAGGAATAAAAGTACCATATGGCCCAGCAATCTACTGTTGGGCATATACCCTGAGGAAACCATAATCAAAAAAGATATATGTACCCCAATGTTCCTTGCAGCACTATTTACAAAAGCTAGGCCATGGGAACAACATAGATGTCGATGAATAGTTGAATGGGTAAAAAAAGTTGTGGTGCATATACACAATGGAATATTGCCCAGCCATGAAAAGGAATGCATTTGATTCAGTTCTAATGAGGTAGATGAACCTGGAACCTATTAAAAAGAGTGAAGTAAGTCAGAAAAAAGAAAGGCAAATATCTTATATTAATGGACATAGATGGAATCTAGAAAATTGGTACTGATGAACCTAGCTTCAGGGCAGCAATGGAGATATAGACATAGAGAAGAGACTTGTGGTCACAAGGTAGAAAGGAGAGGATTGGATGAAGTGAGATTGTATCATTCAAACATATATGTATTACCATATATAAAACTAGATAGATAGTGGAAATTTTCTGTATGATGCAGGGAGTAAAAGTTCAGTGCTATGTGACAACCTAGAGGGGTGGGATGGGGTGGTAAGTGGGGGGGAAGTTCAAGAGGGAGGGAACGTATGCATACCTATGGCTGATTCATGTTGATATATGGAAGAAACTAACACAATACTGTGAAACAATTTTCCTCAAATTAAAATATGAATTAAAAAAACCAGTAACTGAAAAAGAACAATTGACAAAACCACTACAATATTGTAAAGTAATTAGCCTCCTACTAATAAAAATAAATGAAGGAAAAAAAAGAACAATTAAAGAAGAGTTTGAAGCAAAAAACGAGAGAGAGAAGAAATAATACTACACAATGATCAAGGGATCAATCCAAGAAGAAGAAGATATAACAATTGTAAATATTTATACACCCAACATAGGTGTACCTCTATACATAAGGCAAATGCTACCTTACCTGGTGGGTCAGACTGTAAAAAATCTGCCTCCAGTGCAGGGGACCCAGGTTCAGTCCCTGAGTTGGAAAGATCCACTAGAGAAGGAAATGGCAACCTACTCCAGTATTCTTGCCTGGGAAATCCCAAGGGCAGAGGAGACTGGTAGTCTACAGTTCATGGGGTTGCAGAAAGTTGGACACAACTGAGAGACTAACACTTTTACACTTCACAACAGCCATAAAAGGGAAAATAGACAGTAATACAGTAATAACTGGGGGCTAAATCTTCATTTACATGGACAGAAAAATCAATAAGAAAATACAAATGTTAAATGACACATTAGACCAGCTAGACTTAATATTTACAGGGCATTCCATCTGAAAGCAGCAGAATGCATCTCTTCCCAAGTGCACACAGAACATTCTCCAGAATATATCACATCTCGGGTCACAAATCAAGTATCTGTAAACTTAAGAAAAATTGATTATAATCAAGCTTTTTTTCCTAACAAAACATTATGAGATTAGTAACCAATTACAGAAAAAAAAGAATTGTAAAACACACACACACACACACACACACACACACACACACACACAGAGGCAAAACAATATGCTATTAGGTAACCAAGATATCACTGAAGAAATTAAAGAGGAAACAAAAAACACTTAAACAGATGGCAATGAAAACATGACCACTCAAAATCTATGGGATTCAGGAAAAGCAGTTATAAGAGGGAAGTTTGTAACAATAAAATCCTGTCTCAAGAAACAAACAACAAAACACTCAAATAAATCTCTAAATTTATGACTGAAAGAACAGGAGAATGAAGAACAAAAACCACAACAGGATAAATAAGAAAAAATACTGTTTTTATCTATAATTTTTGCCATTTTAACTATAATGTGTATTGGTGCGGTTCTCTTTGGGTTGGTCAGGATTGAGACTGCTTTCTAGACTAGGGAGTCTGCTTCTTTTCCAAGGTTAGGAAAGTTTTTAGCTATTATGTCTTGAAATATGGTCTCTGCCCCCTTTTTCTTTTCTTTTCTTTTTGGGATCCCTATGATGTGAATATAAGTATGCTTGGTGTTGTCACAAACGTCTCTTAAACTCATTTTTTAATTCTGTTTTGTTTTGTTTTCTATTTAGCATCAGTGATTTTTCACTACTCTGTCGCCCAGCTCACTGGATCTCTTCCTTTCTATCTCTAATCTGTTGCTGATTTCATCCACTGTATTTTTTATTTCAGTGATTTTATCCTTCAGCTCTTAGTTTATTTATATTTTCTAGCTCTTTGTTAAAAACTTCTAACTTATCATTCTGTCTGTTTTCTCTTCTTCCAAGTACTTTGAGCATCTTTAAAATCACTACCTTAAACTCTTTATTAGGAAGATTTTTTCTTTTTCCCATTTCACTTCTTCTTCAGAGGTTTTCTCTTGGTCTTTCATTTGGAACATGTCCTTATTGCCTTATTTTGCCTAGTTTGTTGTTTTGAGTTTTATGTATTTGGTAGGTTGGTTACATTTTCCAATCTTGGGAAAGTGGCTTTTATAGGAAACGCTCTATGGGGCCACCAGAGTTATATACTTTAAGGGTACCCTTTATGTGGGCTGCATGGGTCCTTCTTTTGTGGCAGTATGACTACTGTGGGCATGCAAGTAGGTGGTTCATTGCTAGCCCTGCCTTGTGTGGTGACCACCAATTACCACTTGGCCGGGCCTAACACTGGTACAGCTGGCTGCTTAAATGGGGTTATCCTTGTGCCAATCGGCAAGTGGGCAGAACTGGGTCATGAGGAGACTGGCTATGAAGCTCTGTGGGATCCCAGGTCTAGTACTGGACCACTGGTGGGTGGAACTAGGTTCTAAAGTGGCTGGCTGCTGGCTTAGGTTCTCAGAGCTCATACTGACCTGCGTAAATCAAGGCCATGACTGGGGGTCCTCAAACTCGTACTTGCCTGATGATGATTGGAACTGATTCTTCTCATTGTTGACTCTAAGGTTTGAGACGTCCTAGAGCTTGTGTCTGGAGAAGGCAATGGCATCCCCACTCCAGTACTCTTGCCTGGAAAATCCCGTGGATGGAGGAGCCTGGTGGACTGCAGTCCATGGGGTCACTAAGAGTCAGACACGACTAAGCGACTTCACTTTCACTTTTCACTTTCACTCATTAGAGGACATGACGGCCCACTCCAGTACTCTTGTCTGGAAAATCCCAGAGATGGGGGAGCCTGGTAGGCTGCCGTCTGTGGGGTCGCACAGAGTCGGACACGGCTGAAGTGACTTAGCAGCAGCAGCAGCAGAGCTTGTGTCATGGAAACTGTGACCAGGATATCCAGGTGTGGCTTCAGCCAGCTAGTGTAAGCCTGGGCCTTGTCACAGCTCACTGCAGCCTATGGTGGTCCAGTAGCTGGTTGGTCCACTGGTAGGCAGAGCCAGGGTTCCAGGGGTTCCAGTATCAGTGCTTACCCAATAGTGTGTGAGGTTGAGTTCTGGTGCTAGTGTCAGCCCACTGCTGTGAGGAGCTGGGTTCTAGGATCTTCGGCTGTGAGACCAGAGGACCTGCTAGCCTGCTGGTGAGTGGTGTTATGGCGTACAGGTACCCAGGGCTGGCACTGGCCCACTGGTTAGCAGAATAGGATCCTAGGGTCTCTTGCTACAGGGCCCTGGTTGTCTCAGTGTTCATTTTGACCTGCAAGGAACCTGATGCTTGTTCTAGACTGCTGGTAAGTGCGCTAGGTCTTGACACAGGTGGCTGTAGGGCCTCCATATTCATAGGACACTTGTCTGCCCACTCTGGGGTGAGTTTCATGTCAGGGCAAGTTCTGGCCCACTGGTAAGTGGGGTCAGGTCCTGGGCCTTATGGTGTTTGGGGCTGGGCCTTGGTGTGACTGGAGGATCAGCTAGAAAGTAGGTGGGTGGGGCCTTGTCCTTGCATTAATAAAATAGTGGGAGGAATCCAAAATGACACTAGTACCAGTGTTCTCCTAGTGAGATGAGCTCCAAAAAGTGGTTGTTGCCAGCATCTGTGTCCCCAGGGTGAATGTTCAATTGTCTCCTGCCTCTCCTGGAGGGTCTCCAAGATCAATAAGTGGGTTTGAGTTGGGTTCCTTTCATATCACTGCTTCTACCCTGGATCAAAAAAACATGTGAGATTTTGTGTGTACCCTTTAAGAGTGGAGTCTCTTTCCTTAAAGTAAGCACCATTGGGGTGGGGGTTGCTCGTCATCCTGATACAGGGCCCATAGACTTATGTGGAGCTCAGATCCCTTGTAGTTTGCTTACCTCTAGGTGTTGCATATTAACTATACCAGGCTTCCTGCCTGTCTCATTGTGGTTCATTTTTCTGAATCTTTAGCTGTAGAAAATCTTTGCTGCTAGAATTCAGGCTGTAATTACATTGTAAATAGTTTCAATTTCAATATGCCCATGAGAAGAGGTGAGCTCAGGGTCTTCCTACTCTGCCATATCGGCAACTCCTCAAATGTGAAGCAAATAGACTGAGATAAAACATATTATTAGATATAAAGTTATTATTTCATGATAATACAAGAATCAAATTATTTGCAAGATAAACTAATCCTAAATGATATACAGCTAATAACGGAGCTGAAAAATCCATTTAGAAAAACAGAACTTCAGGGAAAAGAGATAAATCTGCCTTCATTTTTAGAAAATGTATTAACATTTTTCTTTAATTGGTACAAGACTAGGACAAAAATTCAGTAAAAATAAAGAAGAGGTGAACAATTTGATCAACTTGACATTTATAGAATACTACAGGCTTCAGCAATATGTGAACCATAAACTTCCAGATGTCCAAGCTGGTTTTAGAACAGGCAGAGGAACCAGAGATCAAGTTGCCAACAGCTGCTGGATCATCAAAAAAGCAAGAGAGTTCCAGATAAACATCTATTTCTGCTTTATTGACCATGCTAAAGCCTTTGACTGTGTGGATGACAATAAACTGTGGAAAGTTCTGAAAGAGATGGGAATACCAGACTACCTGACCTGCCTCTTGAGAAACCTGTATGCAGGTCAGGAAGCAACAGTTAGAACTGGACATGGAACAACAGACTGATTCCAAATAGGAAAAAGAGGATGTCAAGGCTGTATATTGTCACCCTGCTTATTTATCTTATATATAGAGTACATCATGAGAAACGCTGGGCTGGAGGAAGCACAGGCTGGAATCAAGATTGCCAGAAGAAATATCAATAACCTCAGATATGCAGATGACACCACCCTTATGGCAGAAAGTGAAGAACTAAAGAGCCTCTTGACGAAAGTGAAAGAGAAGAGTGAAAAAGCTGGCTTAAAGCTCAACATTCAGAAAACTAAGATCATGGAATCCAGTCCCATCACTTCATGGCAAATAGATGGGGAAACAGTGGGTGACTATTTTTCTGGGCTCCAAAATCACTGCAGCTGGTGATTGCAGCCATGAAATTAAGAGACACTTACTCCTTGGAAGGAAAGTTATGACCAACCTAGACAGCATATTAAAAAAGCAGAGACATTACTTTGTCAACAAAGGTCCGTCTAGTCATGATTTTTCCAGTGGTCACATATGGATGTGAGAGTTGGACTGTGAAGAAAGCTGAGCGCTGAAGAATTGATGCTTTCAAACTGTGGTGTTGGAGAAGACTCTTGAGAGTCCCTTGGACTGCAAGGAGATCCAACCAGTCCATCCTAAAGGAGATCAGTCCTGGGTGTTCATTGAAAGGACTGATGCTGAAGCTGAAACTCCAATACTTTGGCCACCTGATGTGAAGAGCTGACTCTTTAGAAAAGACCCTGATGTTAGGAAAGATTGAGGGCAGGAGGAGGGGGACGACAGAGGATAAGATGGTTGGATGACATCACTGACTCAATGGACATGGTTTGGGTGGACTCTGGGAGTTGGTGATGGACAAGGAGGCCTGATGTACTGCAGTTCATGAGGTCACAAAGAGTCAGACATGACTGAGTGACTGAACTGAACTGTCTACCAGATCTAGTCCTTTTAAAATATTCATCACCTTCACTGTATAATCATAAGAGATTTGATTTAGGTCATACCTGAATGGCCTAGTAGTTTTCCTTGCTTTCTTCAATTTAAGTATGAATTTTTCAATAAGGAGCTGCTGATATGAGCCACAGTGAACTCCAGGTCTCATTCCTGCTGACTGTATTTAGATTCTCCATCTTCGACTGCTAAGAATATAATCAATCTAATTTCAGTATTGACCATCTTGTGATGTCCATGTGTAGAGTTGTCTTCTTGTGTTGTTAGAAGAGGGTGTTTGCTATGACCTGTGTGTTCTCTTGGCAAAACCGTTAGTCTTTTCCTGCTTGGTTTTGTACTCCAAGGCCAAACTTGCTTCTTATTCCAGGTTCTCTTGGCTTTCTACTTTTGCATTCCAGTTCTTTTTGATGAAAAGGACATCTTTTTTTTGGTGTTAGTTCTAGAACGTCTTATAGGTCTTCATAGAATCATAGCATTGCATAATATGGAGGTGAGATAACAACGGAGATGGCAGCCTGGAGAGGTGGCTGTGGCCCATAGAGACAAGGACAGCCTGGGATGTGGCTTCACAGAGATCATCTAGAGATGTAGGTGGGAGCTGGGTAGTGCCCAGCACCTAAAGATCCTAGAGTGGTAAGGCAGGAGGCCACAAATCACCAGGCACTGCATTTGGGGTGGCTGGGTTTGCTTGGCCTGGACATTAATGTCAAGGATTCAGAGAAGAGTAATGTTTGGGCCAGAGCTCAACTGATGGTAGGCCATGCTAGCAGCTGTCTGGCCCCAAAATGGCAAGTGACAGTGGAGAGACCTGGGTGCCCTCTGTTCCTGGGCAGCAGATCAGCCCCAGGGTGTCCAGGGGCAGCAGTGAGGCCAGGATGTCTTCTGCTCCTGGGTATCCTCCAACATCAGCTCCAGCCTCTGCCATATCCTTTTCCCAGTGACTCCAGCAGGGCCTTTACCTCAGCCCCTCGGTTGCACATTGACTGACACCCAGCAGCTTATGAAGGTTACGTGCTCAATGAGGACCAGCAGTGGGACAACCAGGGTGCTGGGCATGTCATCCAGCAATGTGGAGCAGTTGAAGGACATGTCATGTTAGTAAACAGCTGACAAAAGGTGGTCTACTGGAGAGGGAATGGCAAACTCTTCAGCATTCTTGTCTTGAGGACCCCATGAACAGTATGAAAAGGCAAAAAGATATGACACTGAAAATGAACCCCCTAGGTTGGTATGTGTCCAATATGCTACCATGGAATAACAGAAAAATAGCTCCAGAAAGACTGAAAAGCCTGAGCCAAAACAGAAATGACGCCTAGTTGTGGATGTAGCTGGTGGTGAAGGAAAAAAATCCAATGCTGTAAAGAACTATATTGCATAGAAACCTAAAATGTAGGTCTATGAATCAAGGTAAATTTGAAGTGGTCAAACAAGAGATGGCAAGAGTGAACGTCAACATTTTAGAAATCAGTGAACTAAAATGTATGGGTAAATTTAATTCAGATGGTCACTGTATGAAAAGGAGCAGCTCTCACAGTCAACAAAAGAGCCCAAAATGCAGTACTTGGGCACAGTCTCAAAAATGACAGAATGATCTCAGTTGATCTCCAAGGCAAATCACTCAATATCACAGTATTCCAAATCTATGCCTCAACCAAATGCTGAAGAAGCTGAAGTTGAACAATCCATATAATAGGTCTGGCTTTAAAGAAAAATTTACAAATATTTAATATGTCAAAGGCAAGAAAAAAAGCACAATATTAAAGGACAAATTAAGCATCAAAATCAGATATGACAGAGAATTTTTAATAGTCACAATTAATGTTAAGAGTTCAAGTGGAAAAAGTAGATGACATCCAAAAGCAGGTGAGTAATATAAGCAGTGAGATAGAAACTCTAAGAAAGGATGAAAAGGAAATGTCGGGGGGGGGGGCGCATTAACAGAATTGAAAAATGCCTTTAATATGCTTAATCAGTAAACTAAAGATAGGTGATGAAAGAATCAATAAAGTTTAAGATAATCCAGTAGAAACTTTCCAAACTGAAATGCAACAAGAAAAAAGGGAAAAGAAGGAGAATAAAGGAGGAGCATATCCAAAAGTTGTGGGAAACATTTTATAAATACTACAGATGTATATTCAGATTACTTGAAGTGATAGAAAGAAAACAGAGCAGAAAAAAGTTATTGAAGTAATAATGGTCTTGAACATTCCAAAATTAATGATAAACAACATTATAGATCCAGAAAAATCAGAGAATACAGAGAAAACTAAATACCCCCCACCCCCCTCCCCCAAAAAACTACACCTAGGAATATATTTAAACTGTGTAAAAGCAAAGACAGAAAACATTGAAAAAGCCAAATGTGGAGGAGGGAAGGACATTACTGACAAAAGAGCAAAAGTCAGAGAGTAGTATTTCCATCAGAAGCTGTGCAAGCAAGACAGTATGGTGGGAAATTTTAAAGTATTAAAAGAATAAATACAGCTACCTTAGAATTTAATATCTAGCAAAATTGTCTTTCAAAAGTGAGGGAGAAATACTTTCTCAGACAAATACCGAAGGAATTTATCATCAAACCTGCCCTGAAAAAGATGTTAAAATAATTCTTCAGGAACATGGGAAATTAAAGAGATCAGAAATGCATGATATACCTCATATCCCAATGGACATAGTGCTGTAAAAGGAATAAATCTTTTATTTTTGTTGTTCATAGTTGATATAAAGGCAGCAGTTTATTTAAAGTATTAATACTAATAATGTATTGGCTTATTATGGCATTTAAAATTATTATTAGCTACACCATGAGGCATGCAGGAATCTTATACTTCCCTGACCAATGATTGAAACTATGCCCCCTGCAGAGGAAGTACAGTTTTAACAACTGATGCCAGGAAAAGTCCTCGATTATGGCATTAAATGTGAGATAAATTTCAGCAGTTTCATGAGGAATGGAAGAATTTGGAAATGCTCTAATGTATATGCATATGTAAAACACATGAAATGATATAGTATAATTTAGGTATGGATTTATATTAGTTAAAGATGAATATTGGAAACTGAAGAAACTTCTAAATTTTTTTTAAAGTTTATATGCCAAGAAAGAAGAAAAAAATGAACTTACAACTTGATAGATTAAAAATCAGAAAAAGGAGAAAATTTCAGGGAAAATAATTTCACAAATACAAACGTGGTAGGTAAACAGTTATTATAAGAATGTGGTATATCTCACCATCTGTTTATTTCATCTTTGATTTCTTTCATCAATGTCTTATAGTTTTCTGTATACATCTTTTTGTCTACCTGAGTAATTTTATTCCTAGGCATTTTATTATTTACATTGCAGTGATGAATGGGATTGATTCCTTAATTTCTCTTTCTGATTTTTCATTTTTAGTGTATAGGAATGCAAGTGATTTTTGTGTTTTTATTTTGTATCCTGCAACTTTATTAAATTCACTTGTTAGCTCTAGTAATGTTCTGATAACATTATTAGAGTTTTCTATGTACATATTTCATTTTCCTTGGGTTGAAAGAATCAATATTGTGAAAAATTATACTACCAAATGTGACCTACAAATTCAGTGCAATTCCTCTCAAATTACCAATAACATTTTTCACAGAACTAGAGCAAATAATTTCACAATTCGTATGGAGGCACAAAAGAACCTGAATAGCCAAAGAAGTCTTGAAAAAGAAAAATGAAGCTAGAGGAGTCAACCATCCTGATGTCAGACTACATTACAAAGCTACAGTCATCAAGACTGTATGGTCTATTACAAAAACAGAAATATATACCAATGGAATAACATAGAAAGCCCAGAGATAAACCCATGCACCTATAGGCACCTTTTCTTTGACAAAGGAAGCAAAACTATACAATAGAGGAAAGGTGGTCTCTTAATAAGTGGTGCTTGGAAAACTGGGCAGATAGAAGTGCAAGAATGCACATAGAACACTTCCTAACACCGTACACAAAGATAAACTCAAAATGGATTAAAGATCTAAGACCTAAAGACCACAAACTATAAAACTTAGGAAGGAAAATATAGGCAGAACACTAGATGACATAAGTCAAAGCAAGATCCTCTATGATCCACCTCATAGAGTAATGGAAATAAAAACAAAGATAAACAAGTGTGACCTAATTAAACTTAAAAGTTTTTGCACAGCAAAGGAAACTATAAACAAGGTGAAAAGGCAGCCCTGAGAATGGGGGAAAATAATAGCAAATGAAACAACTGACAAATGATCAATTTCCAAAATGTACAAGAAGATCAATACCAGAAAAACAAACAACCCAATCAAAAAGTGAGCAGAAGACATACAGATGGCTAATAAACACATGAAAATATGCTCAACATTACTCATTTTTCAGTTCAGTTCATTCGCTCAGTCATGTCCAACTCTTTGCAACCCCATGAACCACAGCACACCAAGCCTCCCTGTCCATCATCAACTCCCAGATTTCACCCAAACCCATGTCCATTGAGTCGGTTATGCCATCCAACCATCTCATCCTCTGTCTTCCCCTTCTCCTCCTGCCCTCAGTCTTTCCCAGCATCAGGGTCTTTTCCAACGAGTCAGCTCTTCGCATCAGGTGGCCAAAGTATTGAGAGGGTAACAGGCAGGAAGGCCAGGGGTCTCCAAATGGAGGAAATAGGCTGCAAGTGCCTGACATTTTTATCTCTCTTAAGCGGCAGGAGGAAACAAACTAGCGATATTTTTTCCTTCTCTATACAAATTTATTTATTTATTTATTTATTTTTCCATTTATTTTTATTAGATGGAGGCTAATTACTTTACAATATTGTAGTGGGTTTTGTCATACATTGACATGAATCAGCCATGGAGTTACATGTATTCCCCATCCCGATCTCCCTCCCACCCCCCTCTCTACCGGATCCCTCTGGATCTTCCCAGTGCACCAGGCCCGAGCGCTTGTCTCATGCATCCAACCTGGGCTGGTGATCTGTTTCACCCTAGATAATATACATGTTTCGATGCTGTTCTCTCGAAACATCCCACCCTTGCCTTCTCCCAGAGTCCAAAAGTTTGTTCTATATATCTGTGTCTCTTTTTCTGTTTTGCATATAGCATTATTGTTACCATCTTTCTCTGTACAAATTTAAAAGGAGGTTTCTCTTAAAATGCTGTATTGCCGTTCACCTGAAGCTAACAATACTCAAACCTTGAGTTAACCAATACATTTTTTCTTATGTAAATGTTTGTCTTAAGCTATGTTAATGTACCCCAGACTCTGTCTTCAAGTTCTGCCAAATGGCTCAGAACCTACTTGACAAACCTGTATGTTATACTCAGATATTGTTCCCCTAATCTATGTAAATGAAACTATTTGTGTGGTAATCTGCCCTTCTACAAGATTCAAGTCAATCATTTTATGGCCTGTGATGAATTACCTGGTGCCATTCTGAGTTTTAAGACATCCCTTTCTTTTCATTAACAGACTGCAAGTGACTACATAACATCCAGCTGAAGACTAGCAGGGGGGTACTCTTTCTGCCTGCTCTGATGCCTATGTCAGAAGCTTTCTCTATCCCCTTTATACTTTAATAAAACTTTATCACACAAAAGCTCTGAGCAATCCATCCTCGTCTCTGGCCCCAGATTGAATTCATCTCCTCTGGAGGCCAAGAATCCCGGTGTCTTATCATTCAGCAACAACATTTCAGTACTGGAGTTTCAGCTTCAACATCAGTCCTTCCAATGAACACCCAGGTCTGGTCTCCTTTAGGATGGACTGGTTGGATTCCACATAAAACTAAGACCAAAACTACCATCAGTTCAGTTCATTCACTCAGTCGTGTCTAACTCTTTGTGACCCCATGGACTGCAGCACGCCAGGCCTCCCTGTCCATCACCAACTCCTGGAGATTACTCAAACTCATGTCCATTGAGTCAGTGATGCCATCCAACCATCTCATCCTCTGCTGTCCCATTCTCCTCCTCCCTTCAATCTTTCTCAGTATCAGGGTCATTTCGAAGGAGTCAGTTCTATGCATCAGGTGGCCAAATTATTGGAGTTTCAGCTTCAACATCAGTACTTCCAATGAATATTAAGGGCTGATCCCCTTTCAGATGAACTGTTTGGATCTCCTTGCAGTCCAAGGGACTCTCAAGAGCCTTCTCCAACACCACAGTTCAAAAGCATCAATTTTTAGGCACTCAGCTTTCTTTGTAGTCCAACTCTTACATCCATACATGACTACTGGAAACATCATAGCTTTGACAAGATGGACTTTTGTTGGTAAAGTAATGTCTCTGCTTTTTAATATGCTATCTAGGTTGGTCATAGCTTTTCTTCCAGGGAGCAAGTGTCTTTTAATTTCATGGCTGCAGTCATCATCTGCAGTGATTTTGGAGCCCCCCAAAATAAAGTCAGTCACTTTTTCCATTGTTTCCCCATCTATTTGCTCTGAAGTGATGGGACCAGATGCCATGATCTTAGTTTTCTCAATGTTTTCAGGTTTTGAGGTTCAAGAGGGAATGGACATATGTATACCTATGGTTGATTTATGTTACTGTATGATAGAAAACAGCACAATATTGTAGAGCAATTATCTTTCAATTAAAAATTAATAAATTTTTAAAATATTCAGAAAACTACCATGCAGCACTGTAATCATCGCAGTACAATTTACCAAAGCTAGGACATGAAAGCAACCTAGATGTCCATAGACAAATGAATGGATAAAGAAGCTGTGGTACATATATAAAATGGGATGTTACTC
Organism: Odocoileus virginianus; assembly: GCF_023699985.2. Lineage (NCBI taxonomy): Eukaryota > Metazoa > Chordata > Mammalia > Artiodactyla > Cervidae > Odocoileus > Odocoileus virginianus. The sequence continues at coordinate 56,227,515 of NC_069683.1, forward strand.
AACAATAAGAAGGAATGCGTATGACTCAGTTCTCATGGGGTGAATGACTCTAGGGTCTATTATATAGGATGAAGTAAGAAAGAGAAAAACAAATATACTAATGCATATATGTGGAATATAGAAAGATGATACTGATAACTTTATTTGCAAGGCAACAATAGAGAGATGCAGACATAGAGAACAGACTTGTGGAACAGGGAAGGGGAAAGAGAAGGTTGTATGAATGGAGGGAGTAGCATGGCAACATATACTCTACCATGTTAAAATAGATAGCTAGTTGGAATTTGCTGCATAACTTATGGAACTCAAATTGGGGCTCTGTGACAACCTAGAGGGGTGGGAGGTGGGAGGGAGATTCAAGAGGGAGGAGACATATGTATACCTGTGGCTGATTCATGTTGCTGTGTGGTAGAAACCAATGCAATATTGTAAGGCAGTTATCTTTCAACTAAAAATAAATAAATTTTAAAATACAGTAGATAACCATTTCAACTATATCTATGTTACTTTGAGTCACAACTAAAAGACAGATTTTTGAGATAGATAAAATAAGACAAAATTGTGGGACTTTTTTTAAAATAAGAAATCCAGTTTAATTATAAAAATTTAAGTTAAAAGAAAAAAGACCTTTTAAAAGATGTACCATGCTGACACTAATCAAGAGAAAGCTGGCTTAGCTCTACTAATTTGAATGAAACAGATTTCAGAACAACAACAACAAAGCAATAAGGAGTAAGGAGGCCCTCATATAATGAAAAATGGTTAGTTCTCCAAGAAGAATGAACAACCTTAAACAAATCTTATTGTTAGCATATGTACCTAACAATATTATGTCAAAGTTCACAAGGCATAAACTGATAGAATGAAGGAAGAAACAGACAAATTTATGTCACAGTTGTAGATATCAACACCTCGCTTTCAGTAATTGATAGATCAAGCAGACAGAAAATCATTAATAGCATAGCTCACCTGCTCAACACTATCAATCAACTTGATCTAATTAATATTTATAGTATATTCTTACCCAAATCAGAATGCAGTTTTATCTCATGCTTACATGGGGCATTAACTGTGTGAGAACACACTTTTGGCCATAAAACACAGCTTAAATTTAAAAGAATAGAAGTCAAAGTATATTCTTAGACCACAATGGAATAAATGAGAAATGAACAATAGGCAATCTCCAAATGTATGGAAATGAAGCAACACTCCTTTGTTTTCTCTTATGCAGTTTTAATAACTTTTTAAGAATATGAGTACCATGGAATATTACTCAGCCATTAAAAAGAATTCATTTGAATCAGTTCTAATGAGATGGATGAAACTGGAGCCCATTATACAGAGCGAAGTAAGCCAGAAAGATAAAGACCATTACAGTATACTAACGCATATATATGGAATTTAGAAAGATGGTAACAATAACCCTATATGCAAAACAGAAAAAGAGACTCAGATGTATAGAACAGACTTGTGGACTCTGGGAGAAGGCGAGGGTGGGATGTTTCGAGAGAACAGCATCGAAACATGTATATTATCTAGGGTGAAACAGATCACCAGCCCAGGTTGGATGCATGAGACAAGTGCTCGGGCCTGGTGCACTGGGAAGACCCAGAGGGATCGGGTGGAGAGGGAGGTGGGAGGGGGGACCGGGATGGGGAATACATGTAAATCTATGGCTAATTCATTTCAATGTATGACAAAAACTACTGCAATGATGTAAAGTAATTAGCCTCCAACTAATGAAAATAAACGGAAAAAAAAAGAATATGAGTACTTTTATTATCACATGCCATGATATATACTTTTAAAAGCCATGTCAGGATAAATATGTCAATTCTCTTCTAGTTTGCAGCTATAAAAATTTATTTATTTAAAATTGGAGTATAGCTGTGTTACACTGCTGTGTCACTTTCTGCTGTACAGAAAAGTGAATCAGCCATGTTTATATTTATATCCCCACTTTTCTGGATTTCCTTCTAGTTTAGACCACCACAATGGAGTGAATAAAGTTCGCTGTGCTATAAAGTAGGTTCTTATTAGTTATATATTTTATAAATGGTAGCGTATATATGTCCATCTCAGTTTCCCAATTTATCCCATCCTCCTTTTCCCCCTTGGTATCTATGTTTGTTCTCTACTTTTGTGCTTCTATTTCTGCTTTGTAAATAAGACCATCTATAGTATTTTTCTAGATTATATATATCTTAATATGCAATATTTGTTTTTCTGCCATACTTCACTATGTATGGCAGTCTCTAGATCCATCCACATGTCTGCAAATGGAAAGCTTTTATTTCATTTTAATGCTGAGTAATATTCCACTCTGTGTGTGTACACATATTCTTTATCCATTCCTCTGTCGGACATTTACGTTGCTTCAGTGTCCTCACTATTGTATTACATATGGTGTTACAATGAACATTGGTGTACATGTACTTTCTTGAAATATAGATTTATCTAGGTATACACCCAGGAGTGGATTTCTGGGTCATATGATAGTTCTATTTTTAGTTTCATTAAGGAACCTCAATGCTGTTCCCATAATGGCTGTATCAATTTACATTTCCACAACAGTAATAAGGTTCCCTTTTCTCCACACTCTCCCAAGCACTTATTATTTATAGCATTTTTGATGATGGCTATTCTGATCAGTGAAATATTTTCAGGTTTTGATTTGCATTTCTCTGATAATTAGTGATGCTGAGCATCTTTTCATGTACCTGTTGGCAATCTGTATGCCTTCTTTGGAGTTGCATAATCTATTTGTATATTTTGGAGACTAATCCATTGTCAGTAGCCTTGCTTGCAAATTGTTTCATTCTGAGGGCTGTCATTTGTTTATGGTGGTATTTTCTGTACAGAAGCTTCTAAGTATCATCATGTCCAATACTTTTTGTTTTTATTTTCATTACTTTGGAAGGTGGGCAAAATATATTCCTGCAATTTATGTGAAAGAGTCTTTTGACTATTTCCTAGCTTTCATGTTTTCCTCTAAGTTTCCTAGTCTCTGGCCTTACATTTAGATTTTTTATTCATTTTCATTTTATTTTTGTGTCTGGTTTAGAGATTGCTCATATTTCATTGTTTTACATATAACCATTTAGCTTTCCCAGAATCATTTATTGAAGAGATGGTATTTTCCCTATTGTATATTTTTGCCTACTTTGTCATAGGTTTAGTGACCATAGGTATAGAGGTTTATCTCTGGATTCTCTATCCTGTACCATTGATCTATATTTCTGTTTCTGTGCCAGGACCATACTGTCTTGATGACTGTAACTTTGTAGTATAGTATGAAGTCAGGGAGCCTGTTTCTTTCACTCTATTGTACTTTCTCAAGATTAATTGGTTATTTGGAATCCTTTGTGTTTCCATACAAATTTCAAAAATATTTTGGTTTGGTCCTAATTCTGTGGAAAGTGTCATTAGTAATTTAATAGAAATTACATTCAATCTGTAGATTATTTTGGGTAGTATAGTCGTTTTCACAATATTGTTTCTTCCAATCCAAGAACATGCTGTAACTTACCATATGTTTGTGTTGTCTTTGATTTTTTTCATCGGTGTCTCATGTTTTTTATTTATTTATTTTTCACTTAGGTATTTTGTCTCCTAGGTAGATTCATTCTTAGGTTTTTATTCTTTCAGTTGCAATGGTGAATGGGATTTTCTTTTAATTTGTTTCTGAAAATTTGTATAGGAGTACAGGAGATTTCTGAGCATTAATTTAGTAACCTGAAACTTTTCTAGAATTATTGAGTAGTTTCAGTAGTTTTCTGGTGACATCTTTATGATTTTCTATGTATAATATCATGTCATCTGCAAACAGTGACAGTTTTACTTTTTTCCCAATTTGGAATTCCTTTTATTTCTTTTTCTTCTCTGATTGCTGTGGCTAGGACTTCAAGAAAATGTTGAATATTAATGTCAATAATGGATCCTGTTCCTGATCTTAGAGAAAATGCTTTCAGTTTTCTCCATTAAGAATGATTTTTGCTGTAGGCTTATTATACATGGCCTTTGTTATGTTGAGGTAGTTTCCCTCTATCCCCATTATCTGGTGAGTTTTATTAGAAACAGGTACTTGAATTTCGTCAGAATCTTTTCTGTACCTATTGAGATAATGATGTGGTTTTTATTCTTCAATTTATTAAAATGGTATATCACATGCATCACATTCATTGATTTGAATAGATTGATTTATTCTTGCATTTTGGAATAAATTCTCTTGATCATGATGTCTGATCCTTCTAGTGTGCTGTTGGATTGTTTGCTAGCATGTTGTTGAGGAATTTGGTATCTATGTTCTCCAGTGATATTGATCTGTAATTTTCTTTTGTGTGGTATCTTAGCCTGATTTTGGTATCAGGGTGATAGAAACCTCATAGAATGAGCTTAGGAGTGTTCTTTTCTCTGAATTTTTTGGAAGAATTTCAGAAGGATAGGTGTTAACTTTTCTCTAATGTTTGATAGACTTCACCTGTGAAGACATCTGGTCTTAGAATTTTGTTTATTGGGAGATTTTTAATCATAATTTCAATTTCATTGCTTTTCATTGGTTTATTCACATTTTCCATTTCCTCCTGGTTGCTTCATTCTCAAGAGGTTGTACTTTTCTGAGTATTTGTCTATTTCTTTCAAGTTGTCCATTATATTGGCATCCAGTTGCTTATAGTTGTCGCTTATGATCCTTTGTTTTTCTGCACTGTCTGTTGTTATTTCCCCTTTTTCACTTCTAATTTTATTGATTTGAGTCTTCTCTATTTTTCCTGATGAGTCTGGCTAATGGTTTGTCAATTTTGTTTATCTTCTCAAAGAATTATCATCTTTAGTTTTCATTGTCATTTGTTTCTAAGTCTCTTTTCATTTTCTCTTTGATTTCTTCAGTACTCTCTTGGTTATTTAATAGCCTATTGTTTAACCTCCAGATGTTTGTGTTTTTATAGCTTTTTTCTCTACTTGATTTTTAATCTCATAGTGGGTTGGAAAAGATGCTTGATTAGATTTCAATATTCTTAAATTTACTGAGGCTTGACTTATGACCTAAGATGTTCTCTATCCTGGAGAATGCACAGATGAATCATTTACCAAGCAGGCTTCATAGAGATTAAATCCATGGCTTGTGCATTTACAGAGAGAGTTTTCAATTCGTCTTCCTTAATCACACTGCTCCTGGGTTTCAGCTTTGGTTTTCACCCCACCTCTGAATGTTTGCTCTCTTCGGGCATCTGTTACTTTCCCGGGCCTGAGAGAGCAAATGCAGTGGCTGATTGGGTCTTACTAGGTTTCCCTGTCCTTCACCATCTGCCAGAGCTTGCTCAAATTCATATCCATTGAGTCAATGATGCCATCCAACCATCTTGTCCTCTGTCATCCCCTTCTCCTCCTGCCTTCTATCTTTCCCAACATCAGGGTTTTTTCCAATGAGTCAGCTCTTTATATCAGGTGGCCAAAGTATTGGAGCTTCAGCTTCAGCATCAGTCATTCCAATGAATATTCAGGACTGATTTCCTTTAGGATTGACTGGTTTGATCTCCTTGCTCTCCAAGGGACTCTCAAGAGCCTTCTCCAGCACCACAGTTCAAAAACATTACTTCTTTGGCACTCAGCCTTCTTTATAGTCCAACTCTCACATCCATGCATAACTACTGGAAAAACCACAGCTTTGACTCTACGGACCTTCGTTGGCCAAGTGATGTCTCTGTTTTTTAAAACACTGTCTTGATTTGTCATAGCTTTTCTTCCAAGGAGCAAGCATCTTCTTTTAAACTCACTGAAAAAAAATTTTTATTATATCATATATTTTAGTTTTTAATGGTCCGCCTCCCAATACAGAAGAAAAGACATGGGTTCAATCCCTAGATCAGGAAGATTCCCTTGGAGGCGGGCATGGCAATGCACTTCACTATTCTTGCCTGGAGAACCGCATGGACAGAGGAGCCTGGAAGGCTATGGTTCATAGTGTCACATAGAGTCAGACACAAATGAAGCAGCTAAGTATCATATGCATGCACATAGATATTTCAATATGAAGTTTTGAATGATCACAATCTACCTTCAAATGATATTATACTACTCAAGAAAAGTATAAGAAACTTTTTTTTAGTTTTATCTACTCTGGATTCCTTTTACGTTCTTGCTTTCTTCTACATTATGCTACAAACCCATGATACATTATTTTTATATTAAACAATCATTATGAAATTTTATGTATGCCTTCTGGTGTTATTAATATTGTCTGACAGATTCTCATTTTCATCTGCTATTATTTCCCTTCACACTTAAGAACATATTGCTTTATAGTATTTCTTGTAATACAAGTTTGCTGAAATAATTTTCCCAGTTTTTTTCAGTCTGAAAAGTCTTTATTTTTCATGTTAACTTTCATTTTTTAATTTTGAAACGATTGCAGATGTACATAAAAATTTCAAAAACAGGGCTGAGTTCACATACATTTCACCCAGCTTCCCCTGATACAAACACAAGAAAATCAAGAAGTTACCTTTCATAAAATTACATTAACTATACTATACTATAAACTAGACCTTATATTTTTGAAACTTCATGTCTCCTCAGTAATGTCTTTTCTGCTGTCCAAGATTCAACTCCAGATTTTACATTGCATTCGATTTTTGGAAGTCTTTATTCTCATCCTTCAATTGATAGCTTGTGTTTCTTTCTCTGACTTTCATGACTTTGAAATTTTTACGAGTGCTATTCAGTTATTTAAGAGAACATTTTGTAATTTAAGTTTGTTTGGTGTTTTCATAGATACAGATTAGAATTACACATTTTTTTTGTGTGTGTGTCAAGAATAGAGTAGATACGATACTGTGTCAAGTATTAACTATTTGATGATTCACTGGAAGGACTCACAGAACTCTATATAAAGTTATACTCACAGCTAATACATTATGGCATAGAATACTCAACAGGAAAATGATATATATAGGCATACACTAGGAAAGTCAAACACAGATTCTGTCATCCATTTTCAGGGCAAACATTTACAGACATGTCTTTCTTCTAGCTATGAATTGCAGGATTATGTGTGAGATGCCCAATTCCAAAACAGCCAGCTTGTGTTTTAAATGCACAATTCTTAAAGGGAGTTTGTTGCATAGGCACATCTCTTCCATATGAAAAAACCTTAAACCCAGTACAAGGTCATTCCAATAACTTGATTTATTTTCACCCACTGCTTTAGGCATATATAAATATAACTGCCAAGTAAGTTTTTGATTATTTCAGTAGTTTTCAGAATTTGAAAATGGATAATCATTATGGCTACAAACATGAAGACGAACTGAGGAAAATGGACCTGCTGTATTTATTCACAGTCAAACTGTATTACATTGGAGTAGACTATGCTAATTTGTCTTACTATTGATTTTATTAACTTTGATCATCAAGCTAGGTGATGTCTGCTGGACTTTTGTCTCAGAGAACGGATAGCTAATATTCACACAAAAATTTGTACATGAATGTTGAATTCATTGCAACTTTATTCATAATAACATTTCCTTTTTAACTAATAAATACCTGGGGGGGATTACTTCAAGATTAAGTTAATATACAATTTCTCCTCAAATTTTGCCCACTGATTTTATCATAACAAGTATTTTCTATTTCTCAGTTTCTTCTACATGGATCTCCTCTGTAGAGGAGTTATTCATTCTCTTCAATTTGATACTTTTCATTAATTTTTATGTTTAGACTTATGAATATTTATTTTATATGTGGTGTGTATCTAATACTCACTTATTTTGTTCTTCAAATTATATTGGCCATTGTGAGCTGCTTTTATTTGGCATTTGTATTCCTTTGTCATTCCACCATTTATTATTTTAATTATCCTTCTGATCTGGAGATAATTGTAAATTTAGATGCAGCTGTAAAAAAAAATAGAGAGAGAAATCTCATCTGCCTTTACACAGTTCTTCCCCACTGGAGAGAGTAAAACTAGTAAAATGTCACAACCAAGATACTGACAACCTTCCTCTCCAGTCTTGAGTGTTTGGGGCCTGAGTGTTTCTGAGGCCTGTGAAGGTGAAGCCTGGGGAAGAAAGAAGTTCATAACATGAAAAATATGAGTGTAAAGAAAAAGGAACCTGTAATACCATACCCAAAAGCGAACAAGCCCTGAGCCTCTGGATTGGGAGCACTGACTCCAAGACTCTAGACTACCAGAGAACTAACACCCAGTTCATGTCAGTCCCTCAGTCGTGTACGACTCTTGGTGACCCCATGAATCAGAGCACACCAGGCCTCCCAGTCCATCAGCAACTCTCGGAGTTTACCCAAATTCATGTCCATTGAATCGGTGACGCCATCCAGCCATCTCATCCTCTGTCGTCCCCTTCTCCTCCTGCCCCCAATCCCTCCCAGCATCAGGGTCTTTTCCAATGAGTCAACTCTTCGCATGAGGTGGCCAAAGTATTGGAGTTTCAGCTTCAATATCAGTCCTTCCAATGAACACCCAGGACTGATCTCCTTTAGGATGGACTGGTTGGATCTTCTCGCACTCCAAGGGACTCTCAAGAGTCTTCTCCAACACCACAGTTCAAAAGCATCAATTCTTCGGCACTCAGCTTTCTTCACAGTCCAACTCTCACATCCATACATGACCACTGGAAAAACCATAGCCTTGACCAGACGGACCTTTGTTGGCAAAGTGATGTCTCTGCTGTTTAATATGCTATCTAGGTTGGTCATAACTTTCCTTCCAAGGAGTAAGTGTCTTTTAATTTAATGGCTGCAATCACCATCTGCAGTGATTTTGGAGCCCAGAAAAATAAGGTCTGACACTGTTTCCACTGTCTCCCCACCTATTTCCCATGAGGTGATGGGACCAGATGCCATGATCTTAGTTTTCTGAATGTTGAGCTTTAAGCCAACTTTTTCACTCTCCACTTTCGTTTTCAGCAAGAGGCTTTTTAGTTCCTCTTCACTCTCTGCCATAAGGATGGTGTCATCTGCATATCTGAGGTTATTTATATTTCTCCCAGCAATCTTGATTCCAGCTTGTGCTTCTTTCAGCCCAGCGTTTCTCATGATGTACTCTACACATAAGTTAAACAAGCAGGGTGACAATATACAACCTTGATGTACTCCTTTTCCTTTTTGGAACCAGTCTGTTGTTCCATGTCCAGTCTAACTGTTGCTTCCTGATCTGCATACAGATTTCTCAAGAGGCAGGTCAGGTGGTCTGGTATTCCCATCTCTTTCAGAATTTTCCACAATTTATTGTCATCCATACAGTCAAAGCCTTTGACATAGTTAATAAAGCAGAAATAGATGTTTATCTGGAACTCTCTTGCTTTTTTGATGATCCAGCAGATGTTGGCAATTTGATCTCTGGTTCCTCTGCCTTTTCTAAAATCAGCTTGAACATCTGGAAGTTCACAGTTCATGTATTGCTGAAGCCTGGCTTGGAGAATTTTGAGCATTACTTTACTAGTGTGTGAAATGAGTGCAATTTGGTGTATTTTGAGCATTCTTTGGAATTGTCTTTCTTTGGGGTTGGAATGAAAACTGACCTTTTCCAGTCCTGTGGTCACTGCTGAGCTTTCCAAATTCGCTGGCTGTGATGGCATAGGAGCGGCCAATATCCGAGGCCAATGTCCGGTAAGGGGCGGCAGCCAAGAGGAGCAACCCAACGTCCAAGGAGTGGTGACTCCACAGCTGCAGATGGGCTGAGAGGAGTTTCTACACGTTCAAGGTCAGGAGGGGTGACCTCGTCCAAGGTAAGGAGCAGTGGCTGCACTTTGCTGGATCAGCCATGAAGAGATACCCAACATCCAAGGTAAGAGAAACCCAAGTAAGATGGTAGGTGCTGTGAGAGGGCATCAGAGGGCAGACACACTGAAACCATAATCGCAGGAAACTAGCCAATCTGACCACATGGACCACAGTCTTGTCTAACTCAGTGAAACTAAGCCATGCTGTGTGGGGCCACCCAAGATGGAAGGGTCATGGTGGAGAGGTCTGACAGAATGTGGTCCACTGGAGAAGGGAATGGCAAACCACTTCAGTATCCTTGCCTTGACAACCCCGTGAACAGTATGAAAAGGCAAAAAGATAGGATACTGAAAGAGGAACTCCCAAGGTTGTTAGGTGCCCAATATGCTACTGGAGATCAGGGGAGAACTAACTGCAGAAAGAATGAAGGGATGGAGCCAAAGCAAAAACAATATCTGGTGTGGATGTGACTGGTGATAAGAGAAAGGTCCAATGTAAAGAGCAATATTGCATAGGAACCTGGAATATTAGGTCCATGGATCTAGGCAAAATGGAAGTGGTCAAACAGGAGATGGCAAGAGTGAACATCAACATTCTAGGAATCAGCAAATTAAAATGGACAGGAATGGGTGAATTTAACTCAGATGACCACTATATCTACTACTGTGGGCAGGAACCCGTTAAAAGAAATGGAGTAGCCATCATGGTCAACAATAGAGTCCGAAATGCAGTACTTGGATGCAATCTCAAAGATGACAGAATGATCTCTGTTCGTCTCCAAGGCAAACGATTCAGTCTCATGGTAATCCAAGCCTGTTTCCCAACCAGTAACGCTGAAGAAGCTGAAGTTGAACGGTTTTATGAAGACTTACAAGACCTTTTAGAACTAACACCCAAAAAAGGTGTCCTTTCCATTATAGGGGACTGGAATGCAAAAGTAGGAAGTCAAGAAACACCTGGAGTAACAGGCAAATTTGGCCTTGGAGTACAGAATGAAGCAGGGCAAAGGCTAATAGAGTTTTGCCAAGGGAACACACTGGTCATAGCAAACACCCTCTTCCAACAACACAAGAGAAGACTCTACACATGGACATCACCAGATGGTCAACACTGAAATCAGATTGATTATATTCTTTGCCTCCAAAGATGGAGAAGCTCTATACAGTCAGCAAAAACAAGACTGGGAACCGACTGTGGCTCAGATCATGAACTCCTTATTGCCAAATTCAGACTTAACTTGAAGAAAGAAGGGAAAACCACTAGACCATTCATGTATGACCAAAATCAAATCCTTTATGACTATATAGTGGAAGTGAGCAATAGATTTAAGGGACTAGATCTGATAGACAGAGTGCCTGATGAACTATGGATGGAGGTTTGTGACATTGTACAGGAGACAGGGATCAAGACCATCTCCATGGAAAAGAAATGCAAAGAGGCAAAATGGTTGTCTGAGGAGGACTTACAAATAGCTGTGAAAAGAAGAGAAGCAAAAGCAAAGGAGGAAAGGAAAGATATTTCCATTTGAATTCAGAGTTCAAAAGTATAGCAAAAAGAGGTAAGAAAGTCTTCCTCAGTGATTAATATGGAAAAGGAAATAGTCAATCAATTCCAAGAGGCATAAAGGGCCCCATACAGGATAAATTCAAGGAGAAACATGCCAAGACACATACTAATTAAACTAACAAAGACTAAACACAAAGAAAGAATGTTAAAAGCAACAAGGGAGAAGCAACAAGTAACATACATGGGAAACCCCATATGCTTAACAGTTGATCTCTCAGCAGAAATGCTGCAGGACAGAAGGGAATGTCAGGATATATTAAAAGTATTGAAAGGAAAAAATCTACAACCAAGATTACTGTACCCAGCAAGGATCTCATTCAAAATTGATGAAGAAATAAAAAGTTTCTCAGACAAGCAAAAGTTAAGAGAACTCAGTACCATAAAACCAGCTTTACAACAAATGTTAAAGGGACTTATATAGTCAAGAAATGCAAGAGAAGAAAATAGATCTACAAAATCAACACCAAGCAATTAAGAAAATGCAATAGGAACATATATATCAGTAATTGTTTAAATGTAAATGGATTAAATATTCAACCCAAAGACACAGACTGGCTGAAGGGATACAAAATAAGACCCATATATATGCTATCTACAAGAAATCCACTTCAGACCTAAAAAACACATATAGACTGAAAGTGAGAGGATGAAAATATATTCCATGCAAATGGAAAGCAAAAGAAATCTGGAGTAGCAATCCTCATAGCAAACAAAATAGACCTTAAAATAAAGAATATTACAAGAGATAAGGGAGGACATTAAATAATGATCAAGGGATCAAACCAAGAAGAAGACATAACAATTGTAAATATCTATGCACCCAACATAGGAGCACCAACATATGACAAACACTAACAGACATAAGAGGAGAATTGTCAGTAACACAATAATAGCAGGAGAATTTAACACCACACTCACACCAATGGACAGATCATCAAAACAGAAAATTAATAAGCAAAGGCATGTCACATTAGATGAGATGAATCTCATTGATATCTTCAGGACTTTCCATCTAAATGCAGAAGAATATGCCTTCTTCTCAAGTGCACATGGAACATTCTCTAGGATAGACCACATCTTGGGTCACAAATCAAACCTCAGTAAATTCAAGAAAATTGAAATCATATCAAGCATCTTCTTCAATTACAATGCTATGAAACTAGTTAATAATTACAATAAGGAAAAAAAAAACTACAAGAAACACACAAACACATGGAGGTTAAACAACACATTTCTAAGTAACCAGTAGGTTACTGAAGAGATCAAAAGGAAAATCAAAAAATTTCTAGAAACAAACGGCAATGAAAACACCACAACTCAAAACTTATGGGATGCAGCAAAAGCAATTCTGAGAGGGAAATATATGGCAACACAGTCCTACCTCAAGAAACAAGAAAAACATCAAATAGACAACCTAACTTTACACCTAAAACAACTGGAAAAAAAAGAACAACAGCAACAACAAAAACAATCAAAATTAGTTGTTTTGGAAAGGAAAAGAAACTATAGGAAAGAAAAGAAAAGGAAAGAAACCATAAAGATCCAAGCAGAAATAAGTGAAAAAGAAATGAAAGAAATAATAGTGAAGATTAATAAGACTAAAAGCTGGTTCTTTGAGAAGATAAACAAAATTGACAAACATTTAGCCAGACTCATCAAGAAAAAAAGAGAGAAGAATTAAATCAACAAAATTAGAAATGTAAAAGAAGAGGTTACAACAGACAATACAGAAATGCAAAAGATCATAAGAGACTGTTGTGAACAACTATATGGCAATAAAATGGATAAACTGGAAGAAATGGACAGCTTCTTAGAAAAGTTCAATCTTCCAAGACTGAACCAGGAAGAAATAGAAACTGTGAAAAACCCAATTACAAGCACTGAAATTGAAGCTGTGATAAAAAATCTCCCCAAAAAAACAAAAGCCCAGGACCAGATTGCTTCACAAGAGAATTCTATCAAACATTTAGAGAAGAGCTAATGCCTATCCTTCTAAAGCTCTTTCAAAAAGTTGAAGAGGAAGGAACACTACCAAACTCATTCTACGAGGCCACCATCACCCTGATATCAAAACCAGACAAAGACAACACAAAAAAGAAAACTACAGGCCAATATCACTGATGATCATAGATGCAAAAATCCTCAACAAAATTTTAGCAGACAGAATTAAGCAACACATCAAAAAGCTCATACACCATGATCAAGTTGGATTTATTCCAGGGATGCAAGGATTCTTCAATATATGAAAATCAATCAATGTGATACACCATAATAACAAATTGAAAGATAAAAACCACATGATAATCTCAATAGATGCAGAAAAAGCATTTGACAAAATTCAGCACCCAGTTATGACTAAAACTCTTCAAAAAATGGGCACAGAAGGAACCTACCTAAACATAGTAAAGGCCATATGTGATAGGCCTACAGCAAACATTATTCTCAATTGTACAAAAATGAAAGCATTCCCCCTAAGATTAGGAACAAGACAAGGGTGTCCACTTTCACCACTATTATTCAACATAATTCCACAAGTCCTAGTTACAGCAATCAGAGAAGAAAAAGAAATAAAAGGAATCCAGATTGGGAAAAAAGCAAAGCTCTCAGTGTTTGCAGATAACATGATACTGTATATAGAAAACCCTAAAAATAGGATCAGAAAATTACTAGAGCTAATCATTGAATTTAGCAAAGTTGCAGGGTACCAAATCAACACACAGAAATCACTTGCATTTCAATATACTAACAATGAAAAATTAGAAACAGCAATTGAGGAATCAATCCCATTCACCACTGCAACAAAAATAATTAAATAACTAGAAATAAACTCGAAGAAGGCATTGGCACCCCACTCTAGTACTCTCGCCTGGAAAATCCCATGGACGGAGGAGCCTGGTAGGCTGCAGTCCATGCAGGCGCTAAGAGTCGGACGTGACTGAGCAACTTCACTTTCACTTTTCACTTTCCTGCATTGGAGAGGGAAATGGCAACCCACTCCAGTATTCTAGCCTGGAGAATCCCAGGGATGTGGGAGCCTGGTGGGCTGCCGTCTATGAGATCGCACTGAGTCAGACACGACTGGAGCAACTTAGCAGCAGCAGCAACAGCAGGAATAAACTGACCTAAAGAGACAAAAGAACTATACACAGAAAATTATGACACTAATGAAAGAAATCAAAGATGACATGAACAGATGGAGAGATATTCCATGTTCCTCGGTAGTGAGAGGGTAACAGGCAGGAAGGCCAGGGGTCTCCAAATGGAGGAAATAAGCTGCAAGTGCCAGACGTTTTTTCTTAAGCAGCAGGAGGAGACAACTTAGCAATATTTTTTTTTTCCTTCTCTATACAAATTTAAAAGGAGGTTTCTCTTAAAATGCTGTGTTGCTATGACACCTGGTTTCACCTGAAGCTAACTATTCTCAAACCTTGAGTTAACCGATACATTTTTCTTATGGAAATGTTTGTCTTAAGCTATGTTAATGTACCCCAGACTCTGTCTTCAAGTTGGTTTCACCAAACGGCTCAAACTACCTGACAAACCAGTATGTTATACTCAGATATTGTTCCCCTAATCTATGTAAGTGAAACTATTTGTGTGGTAATCTGCCCTTCTACAAGATTCAAGTCAATTGTTTCATGGCCTGTGATGAATTACCTGGTGCCATTCTGAATTTTAAGACATTCCTTTCTTTTCATTAACAGATTGCCAGTGACTACATAACATACAGCTGAAGACTAGCAGGGAGGTACTCTTTTTGCCCTCTTCTGATGCCTATGTCGGCTTTCTCTATCTCCTTTATACTTTAATAAAACTTTATTACACAAAAGCTCTGAGCGATCCATCCTTGTCTCTGGCCCCGGATTGAATTCATCTCCTCCGGAGGCCAAGAATCCCGGCGTTTTATCGTACAGCAACAACATTTCAGTAGGAAGAATCAATATTGTGAAAATGACTATACTACCAAACCCAATCTACAGATTCAATGTGATTCCTATCAAATTACCAATGGCATTTTTCACAGTAATAGAACAAAAAACTCTCACAATTAATGTGGAAACACAAAAGGCCCCAAATAGCCAAAGCAGTCTTGAGAAAGAAGAATGGAGCTGTTGGAATCAACCTTCCTGAAATCAGATTGTCCTACAAAGCTACAGTCATCAAGACAGTATAGTACTGGCAGAAATACAGAAATATAGACAAATGGAACAGGGTAGAAAGCCCAGAAGTAAACCCATGCACTTATGGGTACCTTATTTTCAACAAAGGAAGCACAAATATACAATGAGGCAAAGACAACCTCTTCAATACCTGGTGCTGAGAAAACTGGACAGCTACATGTAAAAGAATGAAATTAGAACACTTTCTAATGCCATATGCAAAATTAAACTCAAAATGTATTAAAGACCTAAATGTAAAATTAGAATCTATAAAACTCTTAGAGGAAAACATAGGCAGAAAATTCGATGACATAAATCAAAGCAAGATCCTCTATGACCCTCCTCCTAGAGTAATGGAAATAAAAATAAAATAAACAAGTGGAACCTGATTAAACTCAAAAGCTTTTGCACAGCAAAGGAAACTATAAGTAAGGTGAAAAGACAACCCTGAATGGGAGAAAACAGTAGAAAATGAAACAACTAACAAAGGATTCATTTCCAAAATATACAAGCAGCTTATAAAACTCAATACAGAGAAATAACCCAATCAGAAAGTGTGAAAAAGATCTAAACAGACATTTCTCCAAAGAAGACACAGTTGGCTAACAAACATATGAAAAGATGTTCAACATCAATCGTTATTAGAGAAAAGCAAATCAAAACTACAATGAGATATCACCTCACAACAGACAGAATGGCCATCAAAAAAGTCTACAAACAATAAATGCTGGAGAACGTGTGCAGAAAAGGGAATGTTTTGCACTGTTGGTGAGAATGTAACTTGATACAGCCACTATGGTAGACGGTATGGAGATTCCTTTAAAAACTAGGAATAAAACCATCATATGACCCAGAAATCCCATCCCTGAGGAGACCAAAGTTGAAAAAGACACATGTATCAAATTGTTCATTGCAGCACTATTTATAATAGCTAGAACATGGAAGCAACCTAGATGTCCGTTGACAGATGAATGGATAAAGAAGTTGTGGTACATATACACAATGGAATTTTTTTAATTTTAATTGGCATCTAATTACAATATTGTAGTGGTTTTTGCCATACATTGACATGAATCAGACATGGGTGTACATGTGTTCCCCATTCTGAAACCTCTCCCACCTCCCTCCCCATCCCATCCCTCAGGGTCATCCCAGTGCACCAGCCCTGAGCACCCTGTCTCATGCATCAAACCTGGACTGTTGATCTGTTTCACATATGATAATATACATAGTTCAATGCTATTCTCTCAAATCATCCCACCCGCGCCTTCTCCCACAGAGTCCAAAAGACTGTTCTATACATCTGTGTCTCTTTTGCTGTCTCACATATAGGGTCATCATTAGCATCTTTCTAAATTCCAAATATATGTATTAGTATAATGTATTGGTGTTTTTCTTCTTGACTTAATTCACTCTGTATAATAGGCTCCGATTTCATCCACCTCATTAGAACTGATTCAAATGTATTCATTTTAATGGCTGAGTAAAATTCCATTGTGTATATGTACCACAGTTTTCTCATCCATTTGTCTGCTGATAGACATCTAGGTTGCTTTCATGTCCTGGCTACTATGAACAGTGCCATGATGAACATTGGGGTACATGTGTCTCTTTCAATTCTGGTTTCCTCCATGTGTATGCCCAGCAGTGGGATTGCTGGATCATATGGCAGTTCTATTTCCAGTTTTTTGTTTTTGTTTTTGTTTGTTTTTTAATTTCCAGTTTTTTAAGGAATCTCCACACTGTTCTCCATAGTGGTTGTACTAGTTTGCATTCCCACCAACGGTATAAGAGGGTTCCCTTTTCTCCACACCCTCTCCAGCATGTATTGCTTGTAGACTTTTTGATAGCAGCCACTTTGACCAGCGTGAGATGGTACCTCATTGTGGTTTTGATTTGCATTTCTCTGATATTGAGTCATGTTGAGCATCTTTTCATGTGTTTATTAGCCATCTGCATGTCTTCTTTGGAGAAATGTCCGTTTAGTTCTTTGGGCCTAATTTTTGATTGGGTCATTTATTTTTCTGGAGTTGAGCTGCAGGAGTTGCTTGTATATTTTTTGAGATTAATTCTTTGTCAGTTGCTTTGTTTGCTATTATTTTCTCCCATTTGAAGGCTGTCTTTTCACCTTGCTTATAGTTTCCTTCATTACACAATGGAATATTACTCAGCCATAAACAGGATCACATTTGAGTCAGTTCTAATGAGGTAGATGAACCTGAACCTATTATACAGAGTGAAGAAGTCAGAAAGACAAAGATAAATATCGTATTCTAACGCATATATGCAGAATCTAGAAAAATGGTACTGAAAAACTTATTTACAGGGCCACAGACATGGAGAAATAGACATAGAGAATAAACTTATGGACATGGGGAGAGGGGAGGAGAGGGTGAGATGTATGGAAACAGTAACATGGAAACTTACATTACCATATGTAATAGATAGCAAATGGGGATTTGCTGTATGGCTCAGAAGACTCAACAGGGACTCTGTATCAACCTAGAGGGGAGGGGTTGGGAGGGAGATCAGAGAGAGGTTCAAAAAAGAGGGAATATATGTATACCTATGGCTGATTCATGTTGAGGTTTGACAGAAAACAGCAAAATTCTGTAAAGCAGTTATCCTTCAATAAAAAAAAATATTATTATTATTAGGAAAAAGAAAGTGTATGTTATGCACATGTTCTCATCTGCCCAGGCCAAAAGAAAGAAAAGAAAAGAAATTATATTGAAAGGATGCAAATGGGAAAATGTGGAGTGTCAGAAGTATGTGGTGGTTTCTAGCAATGGTAAAAGAGACTTAAGGCCTCATCTTCTGTAATCATATTATTTGAATATATATAGTTTGAGAAAGGCTGGAAAGGGAATGCAGAAGCTGGCTGTTTTTCATAATGTGTTGTAGAATATTTTGAGTTTCTTAAACAGTGCATACAAACATGATTTGAAGCCTCATACTGTCACTTACTAATTGTGTGAATCACTTACTAATTGCCTCAGTTACATCTTCTCTTGAAATTAGTATAGTAATTGTGCTTTCCTCAGGAAATTTTTTTAGAGTGAACTAATTTAATCTATGCAAAATACTTGGGATAGTGTCTGGTACAAAGTAAGTACTGTGTAAGTGTTTCTGTTATAATTTTGTACAGACTTTCAAAAGTATTAAAATGAAAATTTAAAAAAGTTACCGACAGCACAATTCACCAGTATTATTAATATTTACAAATTTTAACTTGTACTTATTTATTTCTATTCAGTTTTATTACACGTTTATGTATTTACCACCACAGTCAAGATATAGAACAGTTGCAGCACCATAAGAATCCCCTGTTTCCTTTTATAAATCCCCTTGTACCCCCTCACCACCATCTAACCTTTGGCAAGCAATAATCTATTTTTCATTTCTAAAACTTTGTCATTTAAAAAATATTATATAAATGGATTCAGAGCACATAGCCTTTTGGGAATGACTTTTTCACTCAGCTTTATTCACTGAAGATTAACTTAAATTGTGGTGTGTACCAATAATTCTTTTTTTTTTTTTTTTTTTAAGTTGTGACATGCAGAATCTTTAGTTGTGGCATGTGAAATCTAGTTCCCTAACCAGGGATTGAACCCAGGTACCCTGCATTGTGAGTGCAACAGCATAGTCACTGAACCACCAAGGAATTCCCCAATAATTCACTTTTTTTGTTGCTGAGCACTATGCCATGGTATGGATTTATTCAACACAATAGGTTTTTGACTATTCACCCATTGAAGGACATTCAAGTTGTTTCTAGTTTTTGGCTATTACAATAAAGTTACCATGAACATTCATGTACAGATTTTTGCATGAACATAAATTTTTATTTCTGTTGAGTAAATGTTCAGAGTGCAATTTCTGAGTTTTATGATAATTTGTTATATAAAAAACTATTAAACTTTTCCCATAATGGCTGTACAATTTCACACTTCTACCAGCAATATGAGTGATTCATCTTCCCCCATACATTTAAGCACTTCTTTGTGTTCTGATATCACAAGATGTTTCAAGTTTATCTTGCATTTTTTGTGCCTCAGTCCTAGAATTAACTTCTTTTTCCAAGGGTTTTTTTTTTTTTTTTTTTTTTAACTGGAAAAGGGTATTTTTCAATATCTGGGCTTCTGGATACTCTGATTTCTCCCACAGCCTCTTAGAAGACAGACTATTAAATATTTGTAAGTATCCTATACTGCACACACACACATGTGTATGTGTTTGTGCATGTATACTTGCTTTTTTAAAAAATGAGTATTACATACAGACACCACTGATTGCAATTTAATATAAAAAGTTTATTTTAGTCTTTCTTGCTCCTTTCTTATTTGTAAAATTTTCCCCCAACAATGAGAAATCTTGCTCTCCTTATCTATACTATACTCGCTTTTTAATTTCAGAATACACATAAAGTAATTACAGACTTTATAACATATTCCTGTACATAACAAGAATTATTAACTAGATTGCAATATTTCAATGTACTTCTTTTTGCCTTTAGCAAAATACTGCTTTCCAAAATTAATTGTTAGTTATTCTCTTCCCAATACCTTTCAATGAGGTTATGTTATTCATTAATATATTGCATTTGTAATAAAATTGGCTTAATTGGATGCTGCTTGGATTTCATTTTAGCTTTTCTCAAATCAGTTAATAGTAATTATTTTACTTCTGGCCCATAATAAATGTTACTATAGTTTTAAAAGTCAAAAGTACACAAACAGTTATGCTTCAAGTAGTATCATGTCATCCTCATCCCTACCAACTTGTTTTCATTCCCCACTAATTTCCACTCCTTTCCCTCCCACCTATATATATCCTATGTATATCCAATATATCCAATCTCTTTAGCATCTGGTGTAGCTTTCCTGTATTTCCTTTATACAAATAACAAAAAGCATTTTTTTCTATCTCCTTCTTTCTTCCTGAAAGAGTAGTTTACTAAAGTTATTCTTACATCTTGCTTGCTAACTCAACTGTATATCTTAGAAATCACTCCAATCTATTGTTCATAGATTATAATTTTTTCTTTTTGATAAGCGCTTAATAGTTTCTTGTGTAGATGTGCTATTTATGCAACTACCACTCTCCTATGCATGAACATTTAGATTATTTCCAATATTTTGCTATTATGAACAATACTGCAATAAATAAACTTGTGGATATGTGCTTTTGGGTTTTTTTTTGTTGTTGTTGAGGAGGATCTTCAGGTTGTATTCTAGAAGGGGAACTTATGGTTCAGAGTTAAGTGCATAAATAGCATTAGTTGATATTTTCAAATTTTTTTTAAGGGTTAACTTGCATTTCCATCTGCATTGTATTAGTGTCTATTTCTCCACAGCATTGCCAAGATAATTTTAGTTTTGTCAGTCTAATAGGTCATTAGTGGTTTCTTGGTGTTCTTTTATTTGCATTTTCTCATTATGAGTGAATTTGTGAGCTACTTTATATATTTCTGCAAATGATCTCTTCATATGTTAGTTTTCTAGTAAGTTGTTAATCTTCTCTCCTTCAAATTTTTATGTAATCAAACATATAAAACTTTTCTTTTATTGGTTCAGGATTTTGAGCTATATTTAGATAGAATTTCCTTACACCTAAGGAAGAATTTGTCTCTACTTTCTTATAGTACTTGTAATTTAGGCCAAGCTTCAGCAATACGTGAACCGAGAACTTCCAGATGTTCAAGCTGGTTTTAGAAAAGACAGAGGAATCAGAGTTCAAATTGCCAATATACACTGGATCATTGAAAAAACAAGAGAGCTCCAGAAAAATATATATTTCTGCTTTATTGACTACACCAAAGCCTTTGACTGTGTGGATCACAATAAACTGTGGAAAATTCTGAAAGAGATGGGAATACCAGACCACCTGACCTGCCTCTTGAGAAACCTGTATGCAGGTCAGGAAGCAACAGTTAGACTGGACATGGAACAACAGACTGGTTCCAAAAAGGAAAAGGTGTACGTCAAGGCTGTATATTGTCACCCTGCTTATTTAACTCATATGCAGAGTACATCATGAGAAACGCTGGGTTGGAGGAAGCACAAGCTGGAATCATGATTGATGGGAGAAATACCAATAACCTCAGATATGCAGATGATACCACCCTATGGCAGAGAGTGAAGAGGAACTAAAAAGCCTCTTGATGAAAGTGAAAGAGGAGAGTGAAAAAGTTGGCTTAAAGCTCAACATTCAGAAAACTAAAATCATGGAATCCAGTCCCATCACCTCATGGGAAATAGGTGGGGAGACAGTGGAAACAGTGTCAGACTTTATTTTTCTGGGCTCCAAAATCACTGCAGATGGTGACTGCAGCCATGAAATTAAAAGACACTTACTCCTTGGAAGGAAAGTTATGGCCAACCTAGGTAGCATATTAAAAAGCAGAGACATTGCTTTGCCAACAAAGGTCCATCTGGTCAAGGCTATGGTTTCTCCAGTGGTCATGTATGGATATGAGAGTTGGACTGTGAAGAAAGCTGAGCACCGAAAAATTGATGCTTTTGAACTATGGTGTTGGAGATGACTCTTGAGAGTCCCTTGGACTGCAATGAGATCCAACCTGTCCATCCTAAAGGAGATCAGTCCTGGGTGTTCATTGGAAGGACTGATGCTGAATCTGAAACTCCAATACTTTGGCCACCTCATGTGAATGGTTGACTCATTGGAAAAGACCGTGATGCTGGGAGGGGTTGGGGGCAGGAGGAGAAGGGGACTACAGAGGATGAGAAGGCTGCATGGCATCACCGACACTATGTGCATGAGTTTAAGTAAACTCCTGGAGTTTTTGATGGAAAGGGAGGCCTGGCGTGCTGCAGTCCATGGGGTCACAGAGTCGGACAGGACTGAGCGACTGAACTGAACAGAACTGAATGGTGTTACATGTGGATCTAATTTTAACTTTTTGCAAATAGCTACCCAGTTGTCCCAGAATCATTTATTTTAAAGTGTGTCTTAATTGTCTGTAATTTTAATCACTTTTAAATTTTTTTCTAGAAATGGAGTTTTAGCTTGATAGTATTTTTTTTTCATTTATTTTTATTAGTTGGAGGCTAATTACTTTACAATATTGCAGTGGGTTTTGCCATACATTGACATGAATCAGCCATGGATTTACATGTATTCCCCATCCTGATCCCCCTCCCACCTCCCTCTCTACCCAATCCTTCTGGGTCTTCCCAGTGCACCAGGCCCGAGCATTTGTCTCATGTATCCAATCTGGGCTGCTTGATAGTATTTTTAGTTTCAGCTTCTTGAAGATATAATTCCATTGCTTTTTGGTTTCCATTATTTATGCTGAAAAGTCATCTGTAATTTATTGCCCCTGTGTATGCAGTATATTTTAATTTCTCTAGCTTTTTGACTAATTGAACTTAAAAAAGAAACAGCAATTTGTGATGTGCCTACCTGTGATTTTCTTTCTATTCATAGTTTTGGGGGTTACTTGTCTTGAATTTTTTGGTTTGGTATCTAAAATGAAAAGTTTTGGCCATTACATTTTGAAATAATTGTCTGTTTTCACTTTCAGAGCCTCCAATTACATGCATGTAAGACTTTTTGATATTATTCCATAAACCTTGGTCACTTTGTTCTATTATTTCACTCATTTTTTTTCTATTTGCATTTCTGTTTATATTTTTGACCTGTTTTATTTTCACTCATTCTTTTCTTTGTTGTTTCTACCCTGCTCATTTAAAGAATTCTTTATTTC
Source organism: Odocoileus virginianus (assembly GCF_023699985.2). NCBI lineage: Eukaryota > Metazoa > Chordata > Mammalia > Artiodactyla > Cervidae > Odocoileus > Odocoileus virginianus. Next base: position 56,250,714 of record NC_069683.1, read on the forward strand.
TTTCATTTAATTTTCAATTCTAATATTTCTATTTGATTCTTTTTTTCATAATTTCCATGTCTCTACTGAAGATACCAATTATTTTATATATTTTGTCCACCTATTCCACAATCCTTCAGCTTTTTTTAAAAAACATCACAGGTATTTTATTTTATTTTTTAATTTAAAAAACTTTTTGCAATCTTTAAAGGTTGTTGTTTTTTTCTGTCACTAAGTCATGTCCAACTCTTTGCAAACCCATGAACTGCAGATCTCTAGGCTTCCCTGTCCTTCACTATCTCCTGGAGTTTACTTAAACTCATGTCCATTGAGTCAATGATGCCATCCAATCATCTCATCCTCTGTCATCCCCTTCTCTTCTTGCCCTCAATCTTTCCTAGCATCAGTGTCTTTTTCAATGAGTTGGCTCTTTGCATCAAGTGATCAAAGTATTGGAGCTTCAGCTTCAGCATCAGACCTTCCAGTGAATATTCAAGGTTGATTTCCTTTAGGATTGACTGGTTTGATCTCTTTGCTGTCCAAGGGACTCTCAAGAGTCTTCTTCAGCACCACAATTCAGAAGCATAAATTCTTCAGTGCTCAGCCTTCTTTATGGTCCAACTCTTACAACCATACATGACTACTGAAAAAAACATAGCTTTTCCTGTACTCACCTTTGCTGGCAAAATGATGCCTCTACTTTTTAATGCACTGTCTAGGTTTGTCATAACTTTTCTTCCAAAGAGCAAGTGTCTTTTAATTTTGTGGCTTCAATCACCATCCACAGTAATTTTGAAGTGCATGAAAATAAAATCTGTCATGGTTTCCACTTTTTCCTCATCTATCTTTTATATGTATCTGTAATATTTTAAAGATTACATTCCATTTAAAATTATTATAAAATATTGTCTGTGTTCCCCAATTGTACTATACATCCTTGACCTATCTTACACAGAATAATTTCTATCTCTAATTCTCTCTCATTCCTATATGCCCCTCTTCCCCACTGCCACTTGCAACCATTATTTTTGCCTCTATATCTGTGAGTCCACTTCTTTTTTGTTATGGTCTCTAGTTTTTATATTCTTTAGATTACACATATAACTAATATTATGCAGTATTTTCATTCTCTCTCTGAAATATTTCACTTAGCTTAATGTCCTCCATGTCAATTCACATTGTTGCAAGTGGCAAAATTTTATGCTTTTCTGTGACTGGGTAGTATCCCATTGTGTATATATTTGTGTATACATATTAGCCATGTTGAGTATCTTTTCATGTTTGCATATTTGTTTATTTGTATAATTGTAGCAATATTTTTTAATATGTCTCCTAAAATAAAGGAAATAAAAGCAAAAATAAATAAGCAGGCAGGGCCTAATTAAACTTAAAAGTTTTTTCACAGCAAGGAAACCATCAACAAAACAAAAAAACCCTACTAAGTGAGAGAGAATATTTGGAAATGATATGATTGATAAGAGATCAATACCAAACATATATAAACAGCTCAAACAACTCACAATAACACACACACACACACACACACACACTGATTGAAAATTGAGCAGAAGGACAGAATGGACACTTTTCCAAAGAGGGCATGCAGATGGCTAACAGGCACATGAAAAGCAGTTCAACATTGCTAATCACCAGGCAAATGCAAATCAAAACCACAATGAGATATCTCCTCATTCCTGTCAAAATGGTTGTCATCAAAAAGAACACAAATAACAAATGTTGATGAGGATATGGAGAAAGGGGAACCCTAGTACACTGTTCTTGGGAAAGTAAGTTGGTATTTCCACTGTGGAAAGCAACCTGGCAGTTTCTGAAAAAGAATTAAAAATAGAACTACTATATGACCCAGCAATTTGACTCATGAATATATATCTAAAAATAACCTCACAAATTCAAAAAAGAATCACAGATATTTTAAGTTTTCTGTCTGATAATGCCAACTTCTGCATCAACTTTGATTCTACTTGAATTGATTATTTCTCTTATTGTCCATTGGTCATATCTTCTTTGGGTGTCCATATGTAACTGTAATTATTTACTTTATGCCAGATCTTTTATGTATTAAAAAATAGACACTGAAGTAAGTAATATTCACTCAAAGAAAAAGGACACATTCCTTGTCATGTCATGCTTCTAGAGTGGTTGCTTAATTTTACTCAGTTCCCTTTTGACTTCATTTACTCATTCTCCAGAGATTTCTTTTCTGCATGACTTAAAATCTGAGCACTGGTAAGTTTCCAGAGTTCTCATTATGATTTAAAGTTGAGCCACCAGCTTTCTTAACTATAAAAAACGTCTTCTTTTCTGCATTACATCTGGTTGCCATCTTATTAAGTAATTGGGGAATTTTTATTGCTCTGGTACCAGAGTCAACTTTCTGTACCTTGGGAATCTCTCTCACCCCTGCTTCTCTGGCCCCCTTTTTTGAAGTAGAAATACCCTGCAATTTGATGAAGATATGCAATGCCTCAAAGGGTTTTCTCTCAATTCTTTTGCAATTTTTCCATATCTTTGATAGATGAATTCCTAAAGAGCCTCAGGTGGATTTTTCTCACGCCTTTTTTCTCTTATATGAAGAATGACTTACTTTTATTGGGAGTAAATGCCCTGTCTTTCAGAAGACCTCTCTCTTTCTCTCTCTCTCTGCTCTCCTGTTCTTAGACCAGGTGGCCGAAGTATTGGAGCTCCAGCTTCAGCATCAGTCCTTCCACAGTTCAAAAGCATCAATTCTTTGGCCCTTAGTTTTCATGGTCCAACTATCACATCTGTACATGACTACTGGAAAAACCATAGCTTTGACTAGATTGACCTTTGTTGGCAAAGTGATGTCTCTGCTTTATTAATACACTGACTAGGATTGTCATAGCTTTTCTTTCAAGGAGCAAACGTCTTTTAATTCATGGCTACAGTCACAGTCTGCAGTGATTTTGGAGCCCAAGAAAATAAAGTCTGTCACTGTTTCCATTTCCTCATCTATTTACCATGAAGTGATGGGACAAGATGCTACCTTAGTTTTTTTTAAATGTTGAGCTTTAACTCAGCTTTTTCACTCTCTTTCACTTTCTTGAAAACTCTTAAGTTCCTCTTTAGGAGCTAAATGACCTATCCTGGTCATTAAGAAAATTTTTGTAGTTTTTCTGTGTATTCTTGCTATCTCTTCTTAATATCTTCTGCTTCTGTTAGGTCCTTGCTGTTTCTGTCCTTTTTTGTGCCCATCTTTGCATAAAATGTTCCCTTGGTATCTCTAATTTTCTTGAAGTAATCTCTAGTCTTTCCCATTCTGTTTTTTTTTTTCCTCTGTTTCTTTGCCTTGTTCACATAAGAAGGCCTTCTTATCTCTTCTTGCTGTTCTTTGGAACTCTGCATTCAGATGGGTATGTATTTTTCTCCTTTACCTTTCACTTCTCCTCTTTTCTCAGCTATTTGTAAGGCCTCCTCAGACAACCATTTTGCCTTTTTGCATTTCTTTTTCTTGGGGATGGTTTTGATCACCACCTATAAGTGAGATGGCACAGTAGAAGGATGTGTGCTCATCTTCTCCTATGAAATCACTGAAATCACAACCAGTTGCTGAAAAACCACTGACAGGAGAATGTTGGAACTCATTAAAACACACACACACACACACACACACACATTCAAGGGCAAAGGAGAAACAACAACAGGACAGTAGGAGGAGCACAATGAAGTTTAAAATCAAACTTATATCCACCAGAGAGTCTTGAAAGGCACAAACAAAACATTGTGTGCAACAGAACCCAGGGAAAGGAGCAGTGACCCCTATAAGAGACTGAGCCAGACCTTCCTTTGAGTGTTTGAGGTTCTCCTACAGAGGCATGCATCAACAGGGCCCTGCTGGGGGGATAGGGGCGCTGGCAGCAATAATCCTAGGAGGTGTGGTGCGTGGCATCAGTCCTCTTGGGGGAGGTTTCCATTAGACCCTCTGGAGCCCAGGGTGAGGAATCCAGAAACTGGAGAACAACTATGCCAGAGAAGTTCTCACCGTGCTGTGAAAGTTCTAGGCCCTACAACAAACTCCCCAACCTAGGGATCCAGCAAAAGGATTGAGAATCCCCAGAGTATCTGACTTTGAAGCTTGGTGGGATTTGATTACAGAATGCCCACAGAGCTGGGGAAACAGAGACTCTTGGAGGGTGCAAATAAAACCTGGGTCATGAGGACCCAGGATAAAGGAGCAGTGACCCCATAAAAGATTGAGCCAGACTGGTCTGTGAGTGTTTGGGAGTCTCTGGCAAGGGGTAGGTTGACAGTGGCCTGCCGCAGGGTGAAGGGCACTAACAGCAGCAGTCATGGGAGGTGAGATGTGCTTACATGAGTCCTTTTGGAGGAGGTCACCATTACCCCTACCATAGTTTGACCTGAGGTCAAACTACAGGGAGGGAACATAGCCCCACCATCAGAAGAAAGTTGGGTTAAAGGTTTACTGAGCATGACCTTGCCCATCAGAGCAAGATTCAGTTTTCCCCACAGCCAGCACTTCCCATCAGGAAGCATGCACAGGCCTCTTATCCTCATCTATCAGAGGAAAGAGAATGAAAATGATAACCACAGAAAACTAAACAAAATTATCACATGGATCACAGCTTTGTGTAACTTAGTGAAACTATGAACCATGCCATGTAGTGTCCCCCAAGACAGATGTGTCATCATGGAAAGTTCTGAAAAAACATAGTCCACTGGAGCAGGGAATGGCAAACCACTTCAGAATTCTTGCCTTGAGAACTCCATGAACAGTATGAAAAGGCAAAAAGATGACACTGAAAGATGAGCCCCTTCCCCACTCCCAGGTACGTAGGTATCCAATATGCTGCTAGAGAAGAGTGGAGAAATAGCTAAAGAAGGAATGAAGAGGCTGAGCCACAGTGGAAACAATACCCTGCTGTCAATGTGCCTGGTGGTGAAAGAAAAATCTGATGCTGTGAAGAATAAAGAAGAAGAATAATCTTCCAAGGGCAAGAATCCCTTAGAAGAAATGGAGTAGCCCTCATAGTCAACAAAAGAGTCTGAAATGCAGTACTCAGGTGCAATCTCAAAAATGACAGAATGATCCTGGCTCATTTCCAAGGCAAATTACTCAATATCAGAGTAATGTAAGTCAATGTCCCAACCACTAAAGCTAAAGAAGCTGAAGATGAACAGTTCTATGAAAATCTACAAGACCTTCTAGAACTAACAGCAAGAAGTGACATCTTTTTCATAATAGGGGACTGAAATGCAAAAGTAGGAAGCCAAGAGGTACCTGGAGTAACAGGCAAGTTTGGCCTTAGAGTACAAAATGAAGCAGGGCAAAGCCTAACAGAGTTTTGCCATTAGAACTCACTGGTTCATAACAAACACCCTCTTCCAACAACACAAGAGAAAACTTTACATATGGACATCACCAGATGATCAATACTGAAATCAGATTGATTATATTATTTGCAGCCAAAGATGGAGAAACACTATACAGTCAGCAAAAACAAGACTGGGAGCTGACTGTGGCTCAGATCATGAACTACTTATTGCAGAATTCAGTCTTGAATTGAACAAAGTAAGGAAAACTACTGGTCGTTCAGTTATGACATAAATCAAATCCCTTATGATTATATAGCCAAAGTGACAAATAGATTCAAGGGATTATATTTAATAAAGTGCCTGAAGACCTATGAATGGAGGTTCATAACATTACACAAGATTTTGTAGATCATCCAGATTATTGTGATCATTCAAATAACAGCAATAGTTCCCTGCATTTCCACCTACCATGTTAATCTTGGGACCAAAGATATGCCTGCGTGGAGAGATCCATAACCCACTCATGCTAGCATTTTGCCTCACATTGAAGAGCCCAATGCCATGTTGTAGGAATAAATGGGGATTACTTTTAATATTCTCCACAACTACTATGAAATTTCATTTATCATTAAATATATATTGTAAATGCTTTATTATACATTTATTTTCTTGACATTTATATCTGTAAGTTTTCTCTGAGGATTAGTGTATACTGTATGTATAGTATGCAGTGCATGAAATATCATTTACTTTCAAAAAATAATTCTTAACCCCCATAATTAGTTTAGAACTTGTTTGAATTTGTTGTTCACATCTCTAGTCAAAACTTACTAAAGAGATATAATTTTAGATCTGTACTTTCATAGCCATGAAATTCTAACTAAAATTCTTATTCAGTCACTAAGTAGCAACTGTCTCTTTGTGACTTCATGGCCTGTAGCAGGTCAGGCTCCTCTGTCCTCCACTATCTCAGAGAGTTTGCTCAAAGTTATGTTCATTGAGTTTCTGATGCTGTATTACCATCTCATCCTCTGCAGACATTTTCTCCATTTGCCTTCAATCTTTCCCACCATCAGAGTTTTTTTCCAGTGAGTTGGGTCTTCACATCAAGTGGCCAAAATATTGGAGCTTCAGCATCAGTCCTTCCAATGAATATTTAGGGTTGGTTTCCTTTAGGATTGACTTGTTGATATACGTGCAGTCCAAGGGACCTCAAGAGTCTTCTCCAGACCCACAACTTGAAAGCATCAGTTATTCAGCACCCAGTCTTCTTCATGGTCCAACTCTCCTATCCATACATGATGACTGGAAAAACCATAGCTTAACTATATGGACCTTTGTTGGCAAAGCAATATCTCTGCTTTCTATATGCTGTCTAGGTTTGTCATTGCTTTCCCTCCAGGGAGCAAGTGTCTTTTAATTTCATGGCTGAAATTCATAGTCCACAGTGATTTTGGAGCCCAAGAAAATAAAATCTATTATTGCTTCCACCTTTTCCCCTTCTATTCGCCATAAGTCATGGGACCAAATGCCATGATCTTATCTTTTTGAATGTTGAGCTTTAAGCCAACAGTTTTAACTCTCCTCTTTCAACCTCATCAAGAGGTTCTTTAATTTTTCTTTGCTTTCTGCCATTAGGGTGATATCATCTTCATAGCTAGTGTTTTTGCTATTTCTCCTGGCAGTCTTGATTCCAGCTTGTGCTTCATCCAGCCCAGCATTTCTCATGATGTACTTTGTATATAAGTTAAATTAACAGGGTGACAATATACAGCTTTGTCATACTTCCTTTCAAATTTAAAGCAGTCAGTTGTTCCATGTCAGATTCTAGCTGTCTTTTCTTGACCTACATATGGATTACTCAGCAGGCAGGTAAGGTGGTCTGGTGATCCCATCTCTTCAAGAGTTTTCCACTGTTTGTTGTGATCCACACAATCAAAGGCTTTAGCTTAATCAATGAAGTAGAAGTAGATGTATTTGTGGAATTTCCTTGCTTTCCCCATGATCCAATGGATGCTTGCAATTTGGTTTTTGTTTCCTCTGCCTCTTCAAACCCAGCTTGTATGTCTGGCAGTTCTCATTTCACATAGTTTTGAAGCTTGGCTTGAATGAGCTTGAACACTGTCTTGCTAGCATGTGAAATGAGTACAATTGTACTGGAGTTTGAACCTTCTTTGACATTACCCTTCCTGGAGATTGGAATGAAAACTGACTTTTCCAGTTCTGTGGCCACTGCTGAGTTTTCCAAATTTACTGATATATTGAGTGCAGAATTTTAACAGCATCATCTTTTAGTATTTGTGTAGCTCAGGTGCAATTCTGCCACCTCCACTACCTTTGTTTGCAGTAATACTTCCTAAGGCCCCTTTAACTTCACACTCCAAGATGTCTGGCTTTAAGTGAGTAAGCACACTATCATGGTTATTTTGGCCATTATGACCTTTCTTATATAGTTTTTCTGTGTGTCCTTGCCACCTCTTCTTTATATCTCTTCCTCTTGTAGATCCTTACAGTTTCCATCCTGTATCATGCTCATCCTCTCGTGAAATATTTTCTTGATATCTCTAGTCTTGAATAGATCTTTAGTATTTCCCATTCTGTTGTTTTCCTCTATTTCTCTGCACTGTTCATTTAAAAATCTTTATCTCTCCTTGCTGTTTTCTGGAACTCTGTATTCAGTTGGGTGTACCTTTTCATTTTTCCCTTGCCTTTCACATCTTCTTTCCTTGGTTATTTTTAAAGCCTCCTCAGGCAACCCTTTACCTTCTTGCATTTCTTTTTCTTGAAAGTGGTTTTGGTCTCTGTGTCCTATACAATGTTATGAACCTCCAGCCATAGGACTTCAAGGACTCTGTCTACCAGATCTAAGCACTTGAATCTATTCATCACCTCCACTGTATTATCATAAGGAATTTGATTTATGTCATACCTGAATGACCTAGTGATTTTCCCTACTTTCTTCAAGTCTGAATTTTGCAATATGGAGCTCAAGATCTGAGCCATAGTCAGCTTCAGGTCTTGTTTTTTGCTGACTATATAGAGCATCTCCATCTTTGGCTGCAAAGAATATAATCAATCTGATTTCAGTGTTGACCATCTGCTGATATCCATGTGTAGAGTCATCTCTTAGGTTGTTGGAAAAGACCATTTGCTATGACCCATGTGTTCTCTTAACAAAACTCTGTTAGCTTTTCCCCTGCTTCATTTTGTACTCCAAAGCCAAACTTTCCTGTTACTCCAGGTATCTCTTGACTTCCTACATTTGCATTCCAGTCCGCTACAATGAAAAGACATCTTTTTTTTTTTTTTTTTTTTGGTGTTAGTTATAGAAGGTGCTGTTGGAGAAGGCAATGGCACCCCACTCCAGTACTCTTGCCTGGAAAATGCCATGGAGGGAGGAGCCTGGTAGACTGCAGTCCATCTGGTCGCTACGAGTCAGACATGACTGAGCGACTTCACTTTCACTTTTCACTTTCACACGTTGGAGAAGGAAATGGCAACCCACTCCAGTGTTCTTGCCTGGAGAATCCCAGGGACGGGGGAGCCTGGTGGGCTGCCATCGATGGGGTCGCACAGGGTCGGAGATGGCTGAAGTGACTTAGCAGCAGCAGCAGAGAAGGTGCTGTAGGTACTCATAAAACTAATTTAACTTCAGCTTCTTCAGCATCAATGGTTGGGACATAGACTTAGATTACTCTGATGTTGAATGGGTTTACCTTAGAAACAAACCAAGGTCATCCTATCATTTTTGAGATTGCACCAAGGTACTGCATTTTAGACTCTTTTATTGACTATGAGGCTACCCCATTTCTTCTAAGGGATTCTTCCCACAGTAGTGTATATAATGGTCATCTGAATTAAATTCATTTTAATGAATTAAATTCATTAAATTAATGAATTAATTTTTGTCCATTTTAGTTCACTGATTCCTAGAATGTTGACGTTCAATGTTGCCATCTCCTGTTTAACAACATCCAGTTTACCTTGATTCATGGACATAACCTTCCAACTTCAGATGAAATATTGTTCTTTAAAGCATCAGACTTTACTTTCACCACCAGGCACATCCACAACTGAGTGTCCTTTCCACTTTTGCCCAGTTGCTTCATTCTTTCTGAGCCGTGAGTAATTACCCTCCAGTCTTTCCCGGTAGCATATTGGACACCCTCTAGCCTTCGTGGCTCATCTTCTGATGTCATATCTTTTTGCCTCTTCATAGTGTTCCTTGGGCTCTTGCAGCAAGAAAGCTGGAGTGGGTTGCTATTTTTTTCCTTCCAGTGGACCATGTTTTGTCAGAACTCTTCACTATGACCCATTGGTTTTGGGTGGCCCCATAGCTTCATTGAGTTATGCAAGCCCCTTCACTACAACAAGGCTGTGATCCATGAATGAGAAATTAAAATATTATCTGAGTGTTTATATGTGATGGAACCACTATTAGTTTTTACAAATGTTTTTCCTCCATTGTCTCTATTTGCAGCCCTGTGGCAGTCTCCTCACGATGTAATGCTGCCTTTGGGATATCTATGTCTGTTTGGTTTCCTACTGTTTTAGAGATATCTATGTGTATGTGCCTCAATTACAACACTAATGCTTCTCTGCTTTACATTAGAGCCACTTTGATGTTTGGATAAATATGTCTCCCCCAACCAAGATGAGACTGCTTAAGGTCAGGGGCTGATCTGCTTCAACTTTGTATTCAGGATTCCCCAAACAGGCAATGTAGCTTGTTCACTACACAAATGTGCTTCATCAACATGGCAAGTCAATGTTGGAATGATTGCTAGGACTACTAATCAAACTTGGTGAACTGTTCCAAGGCATGAAGAAAAGTATGAGTTACTATTCCTCTGCTAAATTCCTCCTGAGGTGGTGCCATTTTTTAAACTCCAGAAAAGCCCAGTAAATCTGTGTACAGTCCATTGCATAGTAGGTTCCCAATATACATTTTCAAGTTTAATTTTGTCCATAAAAACTTTAAAATTACAGCTCTCTTTGTTAGTGTTCTTGGAGACCAAAAAATTCTGTCAGGAGGTCCTTAGCTTGATTTTCTAAAAAGCCTTTTCCATGAACATGAGCACCTCTATTGTATTCCCATGCTATCAGGTCTTGCAGCCTATAGTTGTTTAAGCAAGGGCTGGAGACATAATACACACATACTCATAGGAAAAAAATTTCATCACTCACACCATACATATCTCTGACTTTCTTGTGATCAACTTCAAAACAATAATGAAAATTTTCTCCTACTGACCCTTTCTTCCAAGGTCTATTATGTAAGTAATAAACCTTCATAAAAGAATATGAAAGGATATTTCCTTTATTTGTAGAACTTATATACAGTGTGACTCAAAAAAACCAAAAAAAAAAGCTATGAGTATGGTTAATTAAAGCGCTGTTAAACCCTAAATAATTTACAGAGTTTTAAGCACACATTTACTCACATACTGAATTCATATAAGATATTGTTCCCATGATTTGCAATAAAAAGCACATTTATGGATTACCTACTTGGCATCATTTATTGTGCCAAGTATGAGTATATATTAAAAGAGAATAAGACATAGGTTCTGCCCACAGAAATACTATAATTTGGTTAGAATGGATGTGAGAGAGAGAATTTCCAGTTCCTTTGCAGCAAGCACTGTTTGATAATGAGCTTCTTGTCTCATTATCTATATTCATAGACAACTGACAAATTTGACTCAATATTCCATGGGGAAAAGGACTTTCTTGTGAAAGTATAACTCCTGCCTAAGATTTGATTCATTTCTCTTCTGATTTCTCAGGACCTTACCTCAGCAGTTATCTCCTCTCTCACTGTTTTCTTTCTAATTTTTAATTTTTTGGCTGCACCATGTAGTATGTGGGATCTTAGTTCCCCAACCAGGGATTGAACCTGTGCCCCCTGCATTGGAAGCATGGAATCTTAACCACTGGACCACTAAGGAAGTCCTAACAAGATATCAGGCAATTTTAAGGACCTTTGGAAGTTATGTGACTTGCTTTAGAAATCTCTTGTATAATTGGGGAATCAAATGATAAAGCCATTATTCAACTTGTTAAATTCCTTCTGGCAGGGAATTAGTAAAATTAAGCAATGAGGAAACTGCCATCTCACTTTTCATTATAAATGTATTTAAATTAAAAAAAAAAAAGAGTAGAATCACAGAGCTTCAGGGACCAGGTTTGATTACTCAGAGCTTTTGTTACAGTGAAAAAGGACAGAGAAAGGTTCTGACACAGACATCAGAAGGGGGTCTGAGAATGCCTCCCTCCCCCCAACTCACTAGTCTTATAAGCTCAGTTCAGTTTAGTTGCTCAGTCGAGAAACAGACATAGAGAATAGACTTATGGACATGGGGAGAGGGGAGGAGAGGGTGAGGTGTATGGAAAGAGTAACATGGAAACTTTCATGTCCATACGTAAAATAGATAGCAAATGGAATTTGCTGTATGGCTCAGGAAACTCAAACAAGGGCTCTGAATCAATCTATAAGGGTAGGATGGGGAGGGAGATGGGAGGGAGGTGCAAAAGGGAGGGGATATATGTAGACCTATGGCTGATTCATGTTGAGTGTTGACAGAAAACTGCAAAATTCTGTAAAGCAGCTATCCTTCAATTAAAAAATAAATTTAAAAAGTATTAATTGGCAACTTACAGAAAGGTAACTTTCTTTGAATGCTTGTGAAACCTTCATACTAACAAATTTTAAAGGATATTTTTGATTGATGCTGAGATATACTACCTTATGATCATTAAAGTTGACTTGTTGTTTTGGTTGCTGAGAAAGTTAAGCATATATTTACATGCTATTGATCTTTTGTGTGTCTTCTATGAACTGCCTGTTGATTCTCTATCTTATTTTTCTGTTGTACTTTGTTCCTTTTCTATTTTTTATAGAAATTATTGCAGATAATGTCTCCTCTGAACATGCCATTTTTGCTTTTACAATAGTTGTCCTTTGTCATATAGACTTTAAAAATTACTTGTCTTTGCTTCCTGGGTCAGCTGTAACAAATAACACCAACTGGTGGCTTAGGGATTTACCTTCCCTGCCTCCCCGCCACCCTCCGCCCCTGTTCTGGAGAGCAGATGTCTCAGATCAAGGTGTAAGCAAGTCTTTGCTTCCTTCAGAGGCTCCTGTGGAGGGTCCTTCTTGTCTCTTCCAGCTTTTCAGGGCTTCAGGCCTCCCTGGACTTGTGGCCCCCTCCCATCTCTGTGGCTTCTGCTCTGTGTCTCTCCTCTTCTGTCTCTTATAAAGACCCTGTCATTGGATTTAGGGTCACCCTCAACCGGAAGGATCTCATCTCAGATCCTTCACTTCGTGATGTCTAAAGAGACCCTATTTCAAAGTAAGGTCTCATTCACAGGAACCTTTCTATAAATCTCCAATAGTTTCTATCTCACTAAAATATCCATAAGTGATATATTTAGCCATTTTTGGATCATTTGGAATTAACCTCTAAAGATAAAAACATTAAAATCTGGAATATTTTTCAAACTTTTTTCCAGCTTCATTGAGTTAGCATGGGCATATAACATTGTATAAGGTGAAGCTGTACAATGGGATGATTTGTTTTATGTAAATATGGCAACATGATGACCATATTAGGTTTGTTAACAAATCTACAGGCTCACATAGTTACAATATTTTCCCCATTGTCTTGGAAGTTCCACTCCACTATTCAGAACACTGTGATTTTTTTTACTTTCATTCTCTCTGAAAGAATATAGGAAAAACACACCTGCACAGGTATTTTGTACACCAACATTTCATCCATTTGTGAATATAATTCTTGTATCAACTGTGTTTCCTGGTCTTTCTTAGCTGCAAATCATTAGTGTGTGTGTTAGTTGCTCAGTCATGTCTGACTCTGCAACCCCATGGACTGTAGCCCGCCAGGCTCCTCTGTCCATGGAATTCTCCAGACAAAAATACTGAAGTGGGTTGCCATTCCCTTCTCCAGGGGATCTTTCTCATCCAGGAATCGAACCCAAGTCTCCTGCATTGTAGGTGGATATTTTACCTCCTGAGCCAGCAGGGAAGACAACCGGTGCAAATCATTAACAACATGATTTTATTTAACAGTTCTCTGAGGGGTACCTTTAATGAAATAGAGTACTTTGGTCACTTCTTTAAAGACAGCTAAAAAATAATTCTGGTTCATGTAACCATATTTGTGTATGATGTGTCAGCCTCACAAGTTTATAGATCTGAAGCCCTGTTGTGCCTTGCCCATTAGCCTATCCTTAATATGACTATCTCTAATATATTGTTATTATTGTTCAGTCACTAAGTCATGCCTGACTCTTTGTGACCCCATTGATTGCAGCACGCCAGGCTTCCCTGTCCTTCAAAATCTCGAGTTTGCTCAAATTCATGTGCACTGAGTTGATAATGCCACCCAATCATCTCTTCCTTTGTTGCCCCTTTCTTCTCCTGCCCTCAATCTTTCCCAGCATCAGGGTTTTTTCCAGTGAGTCAGCTCTTTGTATCATGTGGCCAAAGAACTGGAGCTTCAGCTTCAGCACCAGTCCTTCAAATGCATATTCAGGGTTGATTTCCTTTAGGACTGACTGGTTTGATTGCCTTGTTGTCCAAGGACCCTCAAGAGTCCTCTCCAGCCATAGATCAAAAACATCAATTATTTACACTCAGTCTTCTTTATGGCCCAACTCTCACATTTAATATTTAATATTAATAGCAAAATTCTATGCTAAATTTGAAAAAAAAAAAAAAAAAAACAGAAGTCTTCTTGGAGGTGGAGTGGGGGAGTACAGGCAGAGGTGGAGAATGGTCTTCTTGATATTTCTAAAAATCTGACGTGATTCAAAAATATCCCTTTACTCAGCTCATACTTATCTTCTAGGCTGTCATCACTAATCACATGGAGACTGTAACACCTTCTAAGTCACCTTCCAAATCAGGTACAATTTCCTACACAGCCAATGCCATACTTCTAAAACATAAATCTGATCACATTACTCCCCTATTCAAAACATTCAAATTTTCTATCAAATTGTCTTAAATGTTTTGTGTAGCATACACGGTTCTTTATTATTTGACTCCATTTATTTTCTAGTCCTAGTCCTCACCATCCTTTTGAAGAAATTTTATTGGGGTATAAATGAGTGAGGTATGCATTTAATGTGTATAATTTGATGAATTTGGACATAGGCTAACATCCATGATGCCAACACCACAATCAAGGAAGTATACATATCCAACACTGTTCAGAGTTTCCTTGTATCCTTTTTATGTATGTGTGATAGGAACACTTGACATGAGTTATACCTATACCTGACATGAATTTTATTCTTATAAAAATTTTAATGTGCCCAATACCATATTGTAGGCCCTATGTTATACAGTGGATCTTTAGAACTTATTCATCTTGCATAGCTAAGACTTTAATGCCCATTGAATAACAATGTCCCTTTTTCCCCATCTCCTCAGTCTCTTGCAACCACTGTCATAGTCTCCATTTCTATGAATGTGACTATTTTAGATCCTTCATAAAGGTGAAATCATGCAATATTTGTTCTTCTGTGACCAGTTTACTCTACTCAGCCTAATGTCCTCCAGGTTCATCATGTTTTTGCAGATGGTGTGATTCCCTTCTTTTCTAAGGCTGAATAATATTCTATGTATATACCATATTTATTTACCTGTTTATCTGCTGATGGGACACATTGGCTGTTTCACTATCTTTGCTATTGTGAATAGTGCTACAATGAACATTTTCCACTACTTTTTTTATCTCCTCCCCTTACCCTTACTTGCATGCTTAGTCAGTCAACATTTCATTACACATATACATCATAATTCCTTGTATTCCAATGTTTGTTAAAAAAAAAATCCTCCCTCTCCATTAACACCTACATAACCTAATCCTTACTTCTAACGTTCATACAAGATGTCACTTTCTCTAAGAAATCTTCCCTGATAACCAATTCTACTTCAAACCACACATTCTAATCATTTCCCCTCACCTGCAGTCTCATAGCATCTTATATATATCTTACTGACAATGCATATAGCATATTGTAAATGTCTGATTCAGCATTTTTATCTATCAAAAACTGTAAACACCTTGCGTATAGAGGCTGTATTTTTTTCATTTTCCTGTCTCTGAGGCTTTTTACATATCCTGTCACATAATAGAATTTCAATAGGTATTTGATGAATGAGTAATTTAATTAGTTTCTACATTTTAGCTGAATCTTAACCTATTCTTTAAAAATATTACTCCACTGTATGAATAATGTACAATAGAGGGATCAAAAGCCATACTTAGTCATCTTAAAAATAAAACTGATCTTCTATTTTATCCAACTGAAGAATTAGCAATCATTCTTTTTTTCCAAATTTTTATTGTAGTACAGTTGACCTACAAGGTTGTGTTGGTTTCTGATGTACAGAAAAGTGAATCAGTTGTGTGTGTGTGTGTGTGTGTGTGTGTTGTGTGTCTATTCTTTTTAGATTCTTTTCCATTTAGGCCACAACAGAGTATTGAATAAAATTCCCTGTGCTATAGAGTAGGTTCATATTAGTTGTCTATTATATATATGTTAGTATGTATATGTCAATCCCAATCTCCCAATTTATCCCTTCCCACCTTATCCCCTGGTAAGCAAAATTTTGTTTTCTACATCCATGACTCCTGTTTTGTAAATAAGTTCATTTGTACCACCTTTTCTTTTTGAGTCCTCATTTAAGTGGTATCATATGATATTTGTTTTTCTATGTTTGACTTACTTCATTCCTACACCATTTGTGGGAATGTAAATTGGTACAGACACCATGGGAAACAGTACAGAGGTTCTTTAAAAACCTAAACATAGAACTACTATATGAACCAGAAATCTCGCTCCTGGGCATATACCCAGAGAAAGCCATAATTCGAAAGGATGCAGGCACCCCAATGTTCTTGGCAGAACTATTTGCAATAGCCAAGACATGGAAGCAAACTAAGTGTCTATCAACAGAGGAATGGATAAAGCAATTACTCTAAAAGCTGTTGCTTAGCAAGCAACTGTGTAAGAAGCGTTAATCAGCTCTGCCATTGAGAAAACAACTCTACGGCTGACGTGGGTGATGTCAATTGGCATCAGTAGCTTCAGACACACATAAATTCACTTGACACTATGTTGAACATCTATTGTGTCACATGCGCTTCCTTCCTTTGGAACTTCCCTCATGGCTCAGCTGGTAAAGACTCTGCCTGCAATGCAGGAGACCTGGTCTCAAATCTGTGTTGACAAGATCCCTTGGAGAAGGAAATAGCAACCCACTCCAGTATTCTTCTTTTTATTATTATTTTTTATTGAAACATAACTGCTTTACAGCATTTTGCTGTTTTCTGTCAAACCTCAACATAAATCAGTTCAGTTCAGTTCAGTTCAGTTCAGTTGCTCAGTCATGTCCGACTCTTTGTGACCCCATGAATCACAGCACGCCAGGCCTCCCTGTCCATCATCAACTCCCGGAGTTTACTCAAACTCATGCCCATTGAGTCGGTGATGCCATCCAGCCATCTCATCCTCTGTTGTCCCCTTCTCCTCCTGCCCCCAATCCCTCCCAGCATCATGGTCTTTTCCAATGAGTCAACTCTTCACATGAGGTGGCCAAAGTATTGGAGTTTCAGCTTCAGCATCAGTCCTTTCAATGAACACCCAGGACTGATCTCCTTTAGGATGGACTGGTTGGATCTCCTTGCAGTCCAACAGACCCTCAAGAGTCTTCTCCAACACCACAGTTCAAAAGCATCAATTTTTCAGCATTCAGCTTTCTTCAGAGTCCAACTCTCACATCCATACATGACCACTGGAAAAGCCATAGCCTTGACCATAGCCATAGGTATACATATAATCCCTCCTTTCTTTTTTTTTTTTTCCTGAGTTTCCTGAGCCATACAGCAAATTCCCGTTGGCTATCTATTTTATGTATGGTAATGTAAGTGTCCATGTTACTCTTTCCATACACCTCACCCTCTCCTCCCCTCTCCCCATGTCCATAAATCTATTCTCTATGTCTGTTTCTCCACTGTTGCCCTGTAAATAAATTCTTCAGTACCACTTTTCTAGATTCCATATATATGTGTTAGAATACAGTATTTATCTTTCTCTTTCTGACTCACTTCACTCTGTATAATAGGTTCTAGGTTCATCCACCTCATTAGAACTGACTCAGATGTGTTCCTTTTTATGCTGAGTAATATTCCATTGTGTATATATACCACAACTTCTTTATCCATTCATCTGTCGATGAACATCATTATTCTTGCCTGGAGAATTCCATGGACAGAAGAGCCTGGTGGGCTACAGTCCATAGGGTTGAAAAGAGTTGGACATGAATGAGTGACTATCACTTCCCTATCTTTCACTTTCTTCTTTCCTTCAACACATATTTATTGATAATCTGCAGTGTACTGGTGCTGTGTTAAGAGATGTGATAAAAAGTTGTGCAGGCATAGATTCTACTACTGTGGTGCTTTAGGGCTCTTGCAATACGTTTCATCAATACTCCCATCTCTTTGGAAACTTAGAACAGTGCTTTCTTCCCTGGAATCCTTGCCTGATTCTAAAGAAAAGATTGGGTACCTCTGCAAATGATTACCTCTACTTGTAATTGTAAATATTCACTCATTTCTTTACTGCCCTTGACTATCAGCTACAAAAGAAGAGAAATGTCTTTCCTTTTGCTTTATTTCCCTAGTGCTCAAAAAAAAGGAAGGCACTAAACAAATATTTTTAAAATAAACAACCTGGCATTAAGCAAGCTTCTCACTGCACTAAAGAGCACATATTTCACCATCAGTAACCAAAGTCTATGATATAATGTCCTGCTACTTTAAAGATGATTTCAAAAAAGAAATGTTTCACCTCAAAGCGAAAAATGATGTAATTTTAACCCTTTGAAGCTGTAGCCATAACATGTTGTTTTTCATTTTTTTCCCCTCAGAATAAGAAGTAGACATAAGATTTCATGGCTCTCCTGCTGTTAACTTCCATATTAGGTGGTTGTCAGACTGCCAGAGCCTGACATTCCATTACTATACCATTAATAACCATGCCATTGATTTATGCATTATTTTAATGTGTCCTCTTCATGGTAAGTTAATGCCCCTCAAAAAACAGCTAAAAATAATGAATGTTTGATTGAACATAGAATCCATTTCCATAGGAAGCCTTTTGTGAAAAAGTAATAGGAGCAAACCACTCATTCCAGAAATTTAAATGCTAAGCACTTGAGGGCAAAAAACCTTAAACTTCATAATAGAATCTTAACTTTTATGCATTTTTATAAGCTAGATGGCAATGTTAGGCAGCCTGGATACCAATTTTCCATGTAGAATTATTTGCAAGATTAAGAAAATATGAAGACCTGGGTAGTGTCATTGTGAAACTGATTTTATAATGTTAAATAAATCACATTTGGAAAAGGTTTTGCATGCTTTTATATTAATAGATTCTATTAGAATTTTAGTGCTTTTAACAAGGATCTTTAGGGATTAGAGAAACACTTAGCTATAGGAGTTTGTTTGAAGCTGAATATACTTAGGGATAACTACATTTTTTTTTCTTTGCAAACCTATCCTAACAGACCTAAATAAAAACAAAGAGGTTAACAATTATGTTGGAAAATGTTGCCCCCCTTGCCTCAGTGGTGAATAACTATAGAGTTATTCACACCCCAAAATCTCCCTGGGATTAAGGATTAAATGAGTTTAAATTCAGCTGACTATGGTAAAGAATGCAGGAGACATAAGAGACATGGGTTGGATCCCTGTGTTGGGAAGATCCTCTGGAGAAGGAAATGGCAACCCACTCCAGTATTCTTGCTTGGGGAATCCATGGACAGAGGAGCTTGGCAGGTTACAATCCATGGGGTAGAAAAGAGGTGAACATGACTGAAGTGATTTAGCAGACATGCATGCATAGCTACTTTCTAGCATTTATCAAACCTATCCTGCTTTCCTCTCTTCTTTGCAGGTCTTACCTGAGAGTTCTTCCACAATAAATCACTTGTACAAGAATGTCCATATCAGACTGTGCCTGATAAGGATCAAGTCCTAAGATCAGGAGAGATGCGTTAATCCCAAGGGATCATGTTTTCCCCCCAAATCTCCACTTATTATGTAGCAGAAAGATGGAATCTACAGATTTCTGTGTTTATCCATGTATACTACTCTCTTCCTTAAAATAGAGCATAAAGTTACTTTAGGTCTTGGGCCATATCATGGCATGTTAATGATGTGAAAGTGAAAGTGTTAGTCATTCAACCTTGTCCAACTCTTTGAGACTCCATGGAGTATAGCACTCCAGGCTCCTCTGTCCATGGAATTCTCCAGGGGAGACCACTATAGTGGGTTGCCATTCCCTTCTCCGGGAGATCTTCATAACCCAGGGATTGAACCCGGGTCTCTGCATTACAGGCAGATTCATCGTCTAAGCCACCAGGGAAGCCCGTGTTAACAATAGACAATACTTATTTGGTATAACGTTTCAGGATCAATGGAAAGGGCATTAGTGTTAAGGTATTTAAGACTCACAGCAACTCTTGGAGGTAGTTTATGTTATTAATATTTCCATTTTATATATTAAAGGAACAGTGGCTGGGAGAGGTTAGGTACCCTGCTCCAGGACACACAGACAGCATGAATCAGAACTGAGATTTAATCCAAACTCTATGTTACATGTATCACCAGTATGGTAGTACAGCTCTGAAAGAAAAGTTAGCTTTTGTATTAGAAGTGATATAATAGACAAATATATTAATGTTAAATTAGTCATTTTAATGAATTTTGAAATTGTCTTCTTTGGTATAATAGTGTAATTCTATTTCTCTATAAAGTTACTCTTGGATAAAAGTTTAATAACTTACCACAAAAGGAGGACTTGGATCCCTGAAGAGCTAAGGGGGGATGCTCAGAGTAAAGGGGAGCCCTTGGTGAGTCTTTGGCAGGGCTTCTATTTGGGTCTATACCACTCATCAGCCAAAGTTATAAGGCTAGAGACCCTCAAAGGTATCTAAGCATTGAAATGGCAATAACAGTAATAATTTGCCTTGGGACAGCATTCTATATATCAAGTGTGTGTTTTCTCACTTGATCAAACAGTGACCCTGTAAAGGACTCAGGGCAGATCTTTAGAATCAGTTTTATAAAGAAGAAAAAGGATGCTTGGCAGAAAAGTGACTTGCTGAGGTTTCCATAATGGGGAGGTGGTAAAACCAGGGTTCACATTCAGGCCTCTCAATTCTTAATTCATTGTTTTCCCACCACTCAATTTTGCTGAATAGCTCTGTTAGCCATTAGTAAACAGAGTAGCTATGCATGTGAAGGAAAGGATTAATGGAAAATAACTTTTCAGAAAGCAGATGGAATTGATCCAAGATTTTAGTCCCTGGACCCAAAGCATGTTGTAGCAATATAGACAGTCTGTCCAAATACAGGTTGGTAGTTTCTCATAAACTCACAAGATAGTGTAATTGCCTTCCCATCCCAAGATTTGTGTAGATGCAAGGATGCTGCCCAAGTGAGATCTAAAAGCAAACTCAGAATCCCTAAGATTAGCAAGAAATTTATGAGGTACCAAAGGAAGTGATGCTTCTACAATTCTTCCTTGATAATAACCTATGACCACTATGTCCCTGGTGGCTCAGATGGTAAAGAATATGCCTGCAATGCACGAGACCCAGGTTTGATCCCTGGGTTAGGAAGATGCCCTGCAGAAGGAAATGGCAACCCATTCTAGTAATCTTGCCTGGAAAATCCCACAGACAGAAGAGCCTGGAGGGCTAAGTTCATGGGGTCACAAACAGTCAGACGCGACTGAGCAACTAACACTTGTACCTTCACTATACCCAACAAGAGATGGCATGCTTGGTGTCTGGGGAGAGAGGAAACAAACTATTAGAATTCTTTGTGTTACCAATTGATCAAGAAACAGGATAAGCATTGGTGGATTTTTTTTTTCTAATCACTGTAGCAGAAATGATTGTAGAATTTTACTATTAACAACATGATATACATTTTAGGAAGTAGAGGAGAGGAATAATGGCTGTTAGGTCCCACTAAGATCCTCTTTATTAAGCAGTGTACCCAACCCTCAGCTAACAGTTCACAGCTACATCCTTCTGCTAAGAATTGTCTTCATCAAATGAAAGTCACCTGCCCTGGAAATACCTAGGAGGTTGTGCCTTCCACTTGAATGTAAACCACACAGGCATTGGCTGAGAGAGGTACAAGAAGGTTGACTCCAGAGTCCAAGCTTCTACCACCATATTATGTTGCCTCAGACCAAGTCAAGTTCATAAAAAATTATTTTTGAAGTAATCTGGGGACAGTTTTTCAGAAACTATCTTATTTGGTCTATTCATTTGCATAAGTCATGAAATTTTGTATCAATTTAGTTATTGGTAATGTCTCAAACTTCTCCTACCTAGAACAACCTAGGTGAAGATCAAGTTTGACTGCAGCATTTATCAGGAGTCTATGGCAGGACTTAAGGGCTGGGATCTTTTCCTTTAGGTCTCAGAAGACATATAATTTTATGTACTAGAGAATTCTCATGCCTAAAACTGGGAAAGTACTGTGGGTTGGCTACTCCAAGAGGCAGAACTTGAGACAAAGCTTTAAATAGGATTCATTTGTTTGAGGGCTTCCCTGATAGTTCAGGTAGGTAAAGAATCCACCTGCAATACAGGAGACTCCAATTTGATTCCTGGGTTAGGAAAATTCCTTGGAGAAGGGATAGGCTACCCACTCCAGTATTCTTGGGTTTCCCTTGTGACACAGGTGGTAAAGAATCTGCCTGCATTGTGCCTGGATACAGTACCTAGGTTGGGAAAATGGCCTGGAGAAGGAAAAGGCTACCCACTCCATAACTCTGGCCTGGAGAATTTCATGGGCTCTATAGTCCATGGGGTTGCAAAGAGTTGGACACAACTGAGTAACTTTCACGTTTCATTTATTTGGAAGGTGAATTGAAGGAACACCAGTAGGGGAGGGTAAAATTAGTCAAGGAGTCTTTAGGGGACTGCATACCACACACCTCACTGGGGAAATTGATGGCAGTCTCCCGTGGGCAATTTAACTTCCTAGGACTTCTGTCTTCCATGAGAGGAGGTGTGGTATGTTACTACAACCTGAAAAAACATTCAGGAAGAAAGTTATAGAGAGGTAGAGAGAAAAATCTGGCTTAAAACTCAGCATTCACAAAGCTAAGATCATGGCATCTGATCCCATCGCTTCATGGCAAAGAGATGAGGAAACAATAGAAACAGTGACAGACTATATTCTTGGGCTCCAAAATCACTGAAGATGGTGGCTGTAGCAATGAAATTAAAAGATTCTTGCTCCTTGGAAGAAAAGCTATGACCAACCTAGACAGCAATATTAGAAAGCAAAAACATTACTTTGTCAACAAAGGTTTGTCTAGTAAAAGCTGTGATTTCTCCAGTAGTCATATATGGATGTGAAAGTTGGACTTAAAAGAAAGCTGAGTGCCAAAGAATTGATGCTTTTGAACTGTGGTCTTGGAGAAGACCCTTGAGAGTCCCTTGGACTGCAAAGAGATCCAAAAAGTCCATCCTAAAGGAAATCAGTCCTGAATATTCATTGGAAGGACTGATGCTGAAGCCAAGACTCCAATACTTTGGCTACCTGATGCATAGAACTGACTCATTGAAAAAGACCCTGATGGTGGGAAAGATTGAAGGTGGAAGGAGAAGAGGATAACAGAAGATGGGATTGTTGGATGGCATCATCGACTCAATGGACATGAATTTGAGCAAGCTCCTGAAGTTGGTGATGGACGGGGAAGCCTGGCATGCTGCAGCCTGTGGGGCCACAGAGTTGGACATGACTGAGTGACTGAGCTGAACTGAGAGAGTTGTGATGTTTGCACTAAGAAGACATTCACATGTAAGGGAATCCTTATGATGTTCACTAATGTCAAAGGAATATGGGAGAAGCACTGACAGTTTCTGCCATACACAGAAAGACTGAAACTGGGTCATGCATCCAATGGTTAGAAGGGAGAACAGGAACCAAAGTATGCAGCCAACATGGAGTATGTTATTAAAAAAAAAATCCAAGAGAGACAGAGCAAAGAGAGAAGTAGCAGAGCAAGTAAATGGGGGTGGCCAGAAGCAATTGTGAAGAGGATTTCTGGTGGCTGCTAAGAGGTACTACCCAGCTTGTATTTCTGTGTTGAATCCATTTCATGGAGACAGATTGGTATACTGAGTTGTGATTCATACTTAGTAGTATACTGGCCAATCCTCAGACTATCTCTGTAAAAGGACAATAATACCTCCCTCCCTTGAGTAGGAGGAGAAATATTGCCAATCCTTTTGGAAGAAAGTTGTCTCATCTTTGCACAAGGGTATCCATAATCAGAAAATCAAAAAAATATCACAATGTCCAAGGGTAGATATGTCTAATATGTACCAGTGTATGAGCTGTGCACATCAATTTCATTCTGGTTTCAAGTTTAAGAAGAATGTCTTGGAGCCTGATGCTCACCAAGGAATACTGCCTATGCTATGGGGCTGT
This sequence comes from Odocoileus virginianus, assembly GCF_023699985.2. Classification (NCBI taxonomy): domain Eukaryota; kingdom Metazoa; phylum Chordata; class Mammalia; order Artiodactyla; family Cervidae; genus Odocoileus; species Odocoileus virginianus. The sequence continues at coordinate 56,274,572 of NC_069683.1, forward strand.
TGGTATTTAATTTGTTTATCTCATTCCTAAGCTCAGTTCAGTTCAGTTCAGTCTCTCAGTCATGTCCAACTCTTTGCGACCCCATGAATCGCAGCACGCCAGGCCTCCCTGTGCATCACCAATTCCTGGAGTTTACTCAAACTCATGTCCATTGAGTCAGTAATGCCATCCAGCCATCTCATCCTCTGTTGTCCTCTTCTCCTGCCCCCAATCCCTCCCAGCAGCAGAGTCTTTTCCAATGAGTCAACTCTTTGCATCAGGTGGCCAAAGTATTGGAGTTTCAGCTTCAACGTCAGTTCTTCGAATGAGCACCCAGGACTGATCTCCTTTAGGATGGACTGGTTGGATCTCCTTGCAGTCCAAGGGACATGGACACAACCTAGATGCCCATCAGCAGACGAATGGATAAGAAAGTTATGATACATATACACAATGGAATATTATTCAGCCATTAAAAAGAATTCATTTGAATCAGTTTAATGACATGGATGAAACTGGAGCCCATTATACAGAGTGAAGTAAGACAGAAAGATAAAGACCAATACAGTATACTAACGCATATATATGGAATTTTAAAAGATGGTAACGATAACCCCATATGCAAAACAGAAAGAGACACAGATGTACAGAACAGACTTTTGGACTCTGTGGGAGAAGGCGAGGGTGGGATGTTCTGAAAGAATAGCATTGAAACAGGTATACTATCAAGGGTGAAACAGATCACCAGCCCAGGTTGGATGCATGAGACAAGGGCTCAGGGCTGGTGCATTGGGAAGACCCAGAGGGATGGGATGGGGAGGGAGGTGGGAGGGGGGATCGGGATGGGGAACACATGTAAATACATGGCTGATTCATGTCAATGTATGGCAAAAACCACTACAATATTTTAATTAGCCTCCAACTAATAAAAATAAATGAAAAAAAAAAAGAGTCTTCTCCAACACCACAGTTCAAAAGCATCAATTTTTCAGTGCTCAGCTTTCCTCACAGTCCAACTCACATCCCTACATGACCACTGGAAAAACCATAGCCTTGACTAGATGGATCTTTGTTGGCAATACAATGTCTCTGCTTTTTAATATGCTATCTCGGTTGGTCATAACTTTCCTTCCAAGGAGTAAATGTCTTTTAATTTCATGGCTGCAGCCACCATCTGCAGTTATTTTGGAGCCTAAAAAAATAAACTGACACTGTTTCCACTGTTTCTCCATCTATCTGCCATGAAGTGATGGGCCTGGGCTCTATGATCTTAGTTTTCTGAATGTTGAGCTTTAAGCCAACTTTTTCACTCTCCTCTTTCACTTTCATCAAGAGGCTTTTTAGTTCCTCTTCACTTTCTGCCATAAGGAGGTGTCATCTGCATATCTAAGGTTATTGATATTTCTCCTGGCAATCTTGATTCCAGTTTTTGCTTCTTCCAGACTGGCATTTCTCATGATGTACTCTGCATATAAGTTAAACAAGCAGGGTGACACTATACAGCCTTGACGTACTCCTTTTCCTATTTGGAACCAGTCTGTTGTTCCATATCCAGTTGTAACTGTTGCTTCCTGACCTGCATATGGGTTTCTCAAGAGGCAGGCCAGGTGGTCTGGTATTCCCATCTCTTTCAGAATTTTCCAGTTTATTGTGATCCACACAGTCAAAGGCTTTGGCGTAGTCAATAAAGCAGAAATAGATGTTTTTCTGGAATTCTGTTGCTTTTTCGATGATCCAGCAGATATTGGCAATTTGATCTCTGGATCCTCTGCCTTGTCTAAAACCAGCTTGAACATCTGGAAGTCCTGAGCTAGGGTAAGTGAAATCCATAACCTATGAAGATTCCCTTCTTGAATAAGCTGTTTTTATAAAACTGTAAAATCAACACTCACTGAATGTCCAGGTACAATAATTTCCAGAGTTGGAAGCCCATTAGCCTTCCTTGGATTTACTAACAGAAGTAGCTATATAAAAGTCAAAGAGGTGCTATTGGAAGGTATTTACAGACCTCATTCAAGGAAAAATGAGTGAAAATATCATTGATGATCATGTGCTGGCGTTTTAATCAGCGGGCTCAGGTTAAGCCAGAGTGATACCTCCAAACCAGTTGTAGAACAGTAAATCTTAGCATGCCTTTTCTGGATCAGGTTATTTCAGAATTACAAGATAGGAAGAGCTGAAGATGAGATGGCCAAATGCATTTTCCTTCTGGAGATAAATTGTATTCAACAGGATCAATCAACTCTGCTGCTTGGTTCTGCTCTGCTACTCTGCGGCTGCGTGCCCTTTACCAAAGTCCTGGCCATAAACAAGCACCCTGGGCTAAGTTTACAGATAACTAATATCGTATTCCATCTATTTGCTCTAATATTGAGTTGTCACCTTTGAATGAACTGTGAAATGAAAGAATTGTGGTGAGGCAGAGGAGATGAAAGGTGGTATAAAATGCACGAGTTCAGACTCAGACAGAACTGGGATCAAATCAAGTCTCCCAACAATCCTGGCCATGTGACTCTGGGCAAGTTATACAACCTTACTAACTCTAAGTTTGCTTACCTATGCCAAAAGAAAAAAAAAAGAAGAGTTAATAGAATATATCTCATAAAACTCTGTGGAGATACAGTGAACACTAAATGCCTGTGTACTTAGCAAGTGCACAATGTGTGATTGCCACTGCTGAAAAGGAGCAACAATCTGGGTTTCACGGCTATTTTAGATACATGATATGAGTTCTTGTACTAAAAAATCTCAGTTATCTTATAAGTAAGTATCTCTATCTTCATTTTAAGGTTGAAGAAAATAAAGGCTCCGGGGATCTGAGCAAACTTTTCCAGGTCCCATGACAGGTGAGGTAATAGGAATTCAGGCCAGAGTCTATGCTCTTTTCACCATAAGTTGCTTCTTCCTGTGCCCTGCAGAGGAGCTCACCCACATGCTCTGGGCATTTAACTAGGTTTAAACATTGCCGAAGGATGTTTTCTGTGGGGTTGCCAGGGCATTGCTTGGAGCCCATCTGTGGGTGGCTGTGTACACTGCTGCTCTCCTCTCGCATTGTGCATGTTGTGAAGGGGGATTTTTACACAGTCAGAGTAACATCTTGAAACCTGAGACCCAAATTTCTCAAAGCCTAATCCATGGCCTATAGTCTGCTGTCTGTACTTTGCCAGATGTTTCTCAATCAGAAAGTATGGATAAACAGGGAAAATAAGCTGGGAGAGATTTTGAACCTTTTGCTACAAGCCAAAATAGTAGCAAGAAAGGTTGGTTAGAGTTAGCATTCATGGAAAAGAAAAAAAAAATTGTCATGTTGGACCAAGAATAGCCAGTTGTCTAGCAAAGAATCTGGATGGGAACACAGAGGAAATACAGGAATAGAGTGAATCTCCCAGGTTAGAGGGACACAGAGCTCCAGGGCCAGACTAGCCCTGCAACGCACCCTGTGGCCGTAAGCAAGTCACGAGCTAAGCCCTGGTTTCCTTATCAGTAAGTTATGAGTGGGGACAACCTCTGCTTCACAGAGTTTTGTCAAGAATGAGTAAGATAAAAGTAAAATTCTTAGCTTCACTTATGCAGCTCACTGTTATTGCATAAACTACAGTGAAACATTTCCAATTACCCCATTTACAACATTTTTAAAGAAACAAAATCAAATCTATATTTCAAACCCTTGAGAGCTACAGTCCCACTTTCCTTATAGAACCCCTTTCCTCATTCTTCCCTCTACCTAGGCCCAATCTGAATTCTTTCACTTTTTGTCTGGCTCTGCAGAAAGCTATGATAATACTTCTGCTATAGCGTGTGACCTTCTTCAGCCTTGAGGGAGTACTGGTTGTTTCCTCCCCAGTATGACATCCTAACAGCTATACTGATGCATTCTATTTCAGTGCATTTGGAGCTACTGTGTATTCTCAGAGTCACAGCTCTGTTTTATGCAATTTGGTGGGTGGTTGTGGCTTTTGGGTTTGTTTCAGAGGCAGTGACTTTACCAATTTGATTTGCATAATTCTATTTACTTGTCTTTGGAAGGGGAGAGCCGCCATATCCACTGACTCTTATAGCAAGGTCTGAGGGCCATGAAGTTCTCATGAGAGAACAGAACAGAGCTCAAAAAACTGGGTCATTCCATTTGATTCCAGTCCTATGTGCTAGTACACAGAGAAATAGCAGCTCTGGTCCACCAGCATAGTAAACAGTTAATGAGCATATGCTCTGTGTATTGATAGTCAGGAACAAATCTTAATTCAAAGCCAAACTCAGTTACTAAATGAGTGATCTTGAGGGAAATTACTTAATCATCCAGAGCCTCAGTATTTAGTCTATAAAATAGAAATAATTACCTTGGAAATTTTATCCTGAAAGTTAACTGAGATACCTTGGTTAAATATAAAACAGGTGCAAACAGAGGCACATACTTTAAGTTTGGATAGGATACTTTATATGTGGTTCTAAAGTTTCTCTTTCTTTAAATGATTTTGATGAGCATTTCTACAAAGAAAAAGAACAGAGGACAATGCTGTTTTACAGGGTTGAAACAGGATCTTCCTGAAGAGTTTATACCTGATAATTTCTCTTTTCTTTTTGCAATTCAGGGAAGTGAATGACATCTGGGCAACTCTGCTCAAAACTATAGGTGGAATAAGCCAGAGAGAGCATAACTCATGATGACTGGTAGTCCTGGACTAGCCCCTAAGGACATTTTGGCATCTGAAGAGGCAAAGAGCCTTCCAATTAGAAGGTGTAGAAGTGAGCATGCTTTCTCTCATATTCCACTTCACCAACTGACACCTTCAAACTGTAAGGTAAGTATAGAAATCAGTGTTAGCCAGGCCTGACAAGACCCATGTCTCCAGTGTACACCTTCCTTACATGTCTGTGAAGTCTAAGGTGCCCATTCCCTGATAACTAAGCCCAGTAGGTTTAGAGGGTTGGGTGATGAACCTTCTGTAGATCCAAAATGTTGGCTCTTGCAGAGTTCACATTGTTATTTCACTAAGTATACTTAATGCTGACTAGATTTTCCACAGGGCAGACTGAACCTGAAAAAATAAAAACCGTTATTTTAACAAAACATTAAATAGCTGTCATGGGAAAAAGCAGAACTTTATTAATGGACTTCCTGATTTATATATGAGCTTTATTTTTGTATTAAATAACACAATGGGGATAGATTTGGAGGTCGTATTCTTTTCAAGATCTGAGGCCTCTATGGTTGTTAATCTGTTCTGGGTCTTAACTGCTGAGGACAAAGTAGATGGTTATTCTCTTGATATGATCAGAAAGGTAGCAAGATCAACAATTGGGTACCCGAAGCTCTGCTCTGAAATACCTATTCCTACCCAAGGCATTGTAGGCTTTCATGAAATGAGAATGGTATCTTAGAGCATCATAGTCATTATTGGTTGTAAATACCAAATACCCATGCTCAACGTTGCAAAGAGTAGCAATCTGATGAGGAAAGGAGTAGGTCACAGATGAAATTAGGACAGGGACACACTTTCATTTTAAATTTTCAAAGAGAGACAATGGTTGCAAGAGAAAGTGTGACTTTTGAAGGTATAAAATTGTGATTTGTAAGAAAAATGTATATGTTGTCATTCAGATCACAAAAACGTATTTGTCATATATATTTGATCTTCCTCCAAGTTTACTACTTCACATCTCCCCAAACTCTTAGAATTTCCTAAATGTTGAGAGCAACCAGAAAAGCACCTAAGGATGGGGGCAGAACCAACCATGTGATTGAGCTTAGACCACCCTCAGACCTCCAGAAAAGGGAAAGAGTCTGGAGATGGAGTTCAACCATCAATGGTCAGTGATTTGATCAATCACACCTGTGTAATGAAGCCTCCCTAAAAAAAAAAATCAAAATGGAATTCAGATTGCTTCTGGGTTGGTGAGCACATGGAGAATTGGGGAGAGTGGTGCACTTGAGTAGGCATGGAAGCTCTGTGTTCTTTACAGGTAGCTTGCCCTGTGCATCTCTTGCATCTGGCTGTTTGTGAGTTACATTCTTTTGTCTAATAAGCTGGTGACCTAGTAAATAAAATGTGTCTATGAGTTCTGTGAGCCACTCTAGGAAGTTAGTTGAAGCTGTGGAGGAAGTTGTGGGAACCTCCGATTTATAGTCAATGGACCAAAAGTAACAACCTGGAATTGTGACCAATGCTTGAAATGAGAGCAGGGGCAGTGTAGTGAGATTGAGCCCCTTACCTGCAGGTTCTGATGCTATCTCTTGATAGATGGTGTCAAAATTTAGTTAAATTGTAGGACTCCCAGCTGGTGTCTAAGAATTGCCTGTTGGTGTTGTGAGAAACACCATCTCCACACATTGAAGTTGGGTACAGCAGTCATAATAGAGGAAGACCGACCTTCAAGTGGAAGTTGGACACAGAGTGAAACATTGGGAAACACTGGGCAGTCCAGAGAACATAAGGACATTCTAGGGTAGGTGAAAAAAGAGAAATTATGGGTTGTGGCAAGTCTGCCAAAGGTCTGTAGTTTTCATAACCACTAGGGACAGCAGCACACCTACTAGTGTAGACAGAGCCTAGTCCTCTCATTTCCTCAACTCCAAATCTTGCCATCAGACTCAAAGTTCTCTGTCTATACATCAGTGGAATTTTATGGCTTCCTCAATGGCTGTGAGAGTGAAGGAAGATTTTATAATCCATAATCAGTTTGTGTTCATTCAAGTTGGCTTATTATTTATTCACAGCTGCCACTTCAACTTGGTTTCTCTTTCATTATTACATTCTGGAAGTCTTCTCTCCCTAACTCTTTGAGTCATAATCTCTTTGAGAAGATTGGGTCCTACCTTTTTCTTTAGCATCTCTTCCAAGTGTAGAAGATTTCATGGACAGTGAGACAATGCCAGGTAACCAATTACTCACCTGATACTCTTCAACAAGTGTTCATTTGGCCTCAGTTAATATGATTGACTTACTACTTTTGTACCAGCCATGAGAAGCATTAAGATTCAGATCCTACAAGCAAGTTTTGCTGGGCTATTCAGACAACCATAGAGTAGGGCTAGAATATGGTGGTGGGACATTATATCTGCAAAACATTTCTTTGAAGATAATACCAAAGGTTCCACTGATGCCACTCTTATTGCCATCCAGAAGTCAAGTGAAATTGATGATCATTACAAATATCCTGTTGACTTTTACTTTTCTTCTGTTGGTGTTTTTGGCTACAACCCTATAGTAGAATCAAAGGACATTATCAGGAATGTATGTGCAAAATTTCAACTCATTCATTCACTTATTTATTAACAACATTTTTTATTGAATAAGTACCATGTGCCAGGCACTTTGCTAGAGATTGGAATGTGTTTTTAGAATGTAAAGAAATAAGCTTTCTACTAATCATCTAACAGAAAACTACACCCTCCCTCTGTTATGCAATCCCCAAAAAAGGAAGCATAAATAAGAACTACCATGCGATCATTGTCCACTATTGGTAGACCTCTGCATATACTTTCTCACTGGAGTCACACTACAGACTTTCATAAAACTGAAGCATAGAAAGTTAAAGAACTTACCCAAGGTCTCAGGGATACCAAATGGCAGAGCCAATATTTGAACTCAGGCCTTTTCCCCATAATCCTGATTGTATCGGATCTTCAACAAATTCACCAACACCCTGCAATTCCTTCTCAGCAGTATCAGCTCTTATCACAGTCAATGGTGTCATATTTGATCATTTCTCTATTCCAAGAGAGCCAAGAGGTTTATGGTAGATCCTGTATAACTTCACAGTTCTCTGCAGGCATGTCTCAGAATTGCAACAAATGGCCTAGAAGCTAATATCAGAACACACACACTTCCAGATATATAGAGAACTCCTGCAAGTTGACGACAATGAATAGTCATCCAGAAACTACATGATAGTGACAGTGCTATTTCTTGAAGTTCAAATGCCAGATTTCAGGATACTGCACGGGGCAAGACTTTACCAGTCTGAGCGTGACCTAGGAACACTATTCCAAGCAAGACCATACCTCCATTTGAGCCCCCAGTAGTTAATGATTAACTTTGTTCCCAATTCATTCTTCCCAATTCATGCTTAAGCAGCACCCAGACCAAAGCTGCCTTAATCTACAAAATAGAAAGCATAAATTTCCTCTCTGCCTTTTTCCTCTTCTTTTTGCTTCCACTTCCTCACCCCATGCATCTATTAATCAGCAGCTCCATCAATGCAGTAGCCTAACATTCTCTTGAATATACATTTTCCTTCAACTTCATCCCCGTTGGTTCAAATCCTCTTCATTTGTTGCAGGATTGTGACAGTTGCTTTCTATCTGGTGTCTCTACATCTATTCTATGACAATTGCATCTATAGTGAAAATTCCTCACTGACTCCCCACTGACAACAGAAAAACATATTCTCAAAAGTGACTCTTGAAGGATCCTTAATGGTCTGGCTTACTTCATTTTTCAGACTTCTTGTATGTCACTTCCAGTATGAACTTTATAACATCCCCCCAATATGCATAGCACTCTTACCTCTGTGCTTTCAGACATGTTTTTTGGTGTGTTTTTTTTTTTTTGCCTAGAATATATTTCCTTCTCTTGGTGAATACCTACTTATACTTTGAAAGCTAACTAAAGTATTACCTCCTCTGGGAAACTTTTCTAACCCTTCCCTACAGACTTTTCTGCTACTTGCTTCATGCTTCTGAAGTACTTTTTCTAAAAACATATATTTATTACCAGGATTGACATGAGTTGAAATTTATTGGTTAATTAGACTATGAGCTCCTCAAAATTAGGACTAGATTTTACCCCTCTTCCTTATTTGGGGAGTGTCAGTTTGATAGATTGTTCAGTAAGCGTCTGTTTCTTGCCTTCTTTCTAAACCAAAATTTTTATTTGATCATTTACAAAACTAGGTGAAGGACAGGGAAGCCTGGCGTGTGGCAGTCTATGCCTTTGCAAAGAGTCAGATACAACTGAGTGACTCAATAATGGCAACAAAACTAGGACCTTTGTTGAGCTGGGTTTTACAAGTCCTTCTAACCAAACAATCGCTAATCAGTTAACTCATTCATATATTGGTGAGACTTCTTCAAGTCTTTGCGCAGATAACACTTTCTCAATGAAACCTTCTCTGACCATCCTAATCCAACACTCTCTCCTGGAACTCTCTGTATCCCCCTTCCATCGTTTATTATCTCTGTAGCACTTCTATCCCTATAGATACTTCATAATTTACTCATGACTTTTGTTTATTGTCTTCCTCCACTAGAATGAACTCTCTGTGAAGATGGGACATTTTGCCTATTTTGTTAACTGCTGTTATTTCTGGCAGCAAAAATGATGCCGGGCATATAGTTTGTTCTTGGTGAATATAAGTTGATTGAATGAACTTCCAAATGTTAGAGGTGAAAGATTCAAAGGAATCATCTCATCAATCAGATTCAAAACAAAAATTGTCAATGACCTAGTCAGTGACCAAGCCATGGGAATGTGGGGACTACAGGTAGATTGACAGCTGTCAGAAACAGTGAAGCACAACTAGAGCAAAGGAATGAAGCTACCCATGAGTCTAAGAATAGGACTACTAACCTGGGTGAATCCTGAAAATAACCTCCCATAGCATGGCCACGTTCTCATATGCAGGGCATAATCATGATCCTTTCGCATCTCCTCACTGTGACAGGTGATGGGGGTCCACCCCACAAGGGCAAAGCTAGAGCAGTGTATCTTCCAGCTTCTCCTTCTTTGTTCTTCTTTGATGATATCTGCCCCTTTTGGAACTTAGGGACCTACACTTCTTCTTCTCCTTTCTTTTGCAGGATCTCTAGGAAAGGGTGATACATACTGAGGCACAAAATATGTGCCTGGTGGCACATATGATCTCTCTCAAGGGTGCTTTAAACCACTGGAACCAGCTCTTAACTTAGGGAGTTCACACACTGGCAAGTAGAGGGGAGAGAGAATGTCTTTCTGATATCCCTGAATTTTTGCTGTTCAACTGAAAATAGCCATGCCTGTGTAAACAAGTGTAACTAATAAAGTATTTCTGAAGCAACTCCCAATGTAAGCCTGTTTACCAGTAGACCAATCACTCTTCCACACTCTCTCTTCCATTTTAAGACTTACCTGTGAGTTTGGAGACATGGCATTTAGAAAACAAAAACCCCGATCTACCTCTTTTTGTGTGACTGTGCCAGAGGAAGTCCTTAAAGAGGCTATGTAGAAAAAGTCTATCCCTTTCAATTAATTTGGAGGGAAGAAGGGTGTCAAATATTTGTTGAGATGTGTAGGTTCTGTTCTTGTGGCCCAAGCCCCTTAATCTAGGAACAAACCAATAGGAGAGAGGGGTCGAGCATTCTAAAAGGATCAAAGAGTCTAAGAATTTTAGACTAGAGAGTTTAGAGTATCTCCCTGGCTACACTAGGAGGAACCATTACCAGGGAGAGTGAACTATTATTCTTTCTTCTATAGGAAGGCAGTGGCAGTGGGTCGATGATGGTGACAATAGGCAATTAGAGATCTTCTTATTACCCATTGCCTGAATGGGAAGTACTAAGGTACCCAGAGATTCTCATTTGTCCCAGTTAAGGAGATTTAGAGATGTTTATTACACAGTGAAACAGCAAAATCTTGCATTTAGAACAAAAAAGCTTCTGTAGATTCAGATTTTGAGATATATAAAATGTCCAGGATCACAGGGTACAGTGGTCAGTACTAGCTGGAACTTGCTTCCCAAGAAGTAGACTGAATGGACACTCTACAGTCCCAAAATATATTTAACACTGCACAGTTCAGAGGAATCTTCATCATCTGTAACCATGAGATCATGTAATTCATTCCCAGACACTAACTTGGAAAGAAACAAGGCAGAAAGAAAAAATTTGAGAGTTTGAGAATTTTCTTAAAAGAGCTTGGTTCCTATGACATAGATTAGATTAATTATAGTAAAATAGAGTAGCCACATCTGTATGTGAAAAGTACTTTTTTTTTTGTCATCTCGGTGTATTTGAGGGGTTTCCCTAAGATTTTTGAAAATATGCAGAGCAAATTTTTGTACCATTCAGTGATATATAATCTTCCAGGCTAAAATTAAAAATTCTACTTTGGGGCCATGACCCAAGGAGAGAGGATTTGCAGATGCAGACAGGGGATGGTCAGCATAAGGTAGAAAAGAAGCATTAATTAAAGTTCTGCAAAGTTTTGAAAAATAGAGTCAACTTTTCAGAAAGGGAAGCCCAACGCTATCAGCAAGACTGGGACATAATTAGAGAAGTACTTTTAGAAAAAGAGATTGGATTTCAATAACTAATCAGAGGAAGAATATCCAGCTAGCATTTAATTAATTAAGTCCTCATAGGGATATCCAAGGAGCCAGCAAGTACATTCATTGTCAGTCTTCTGTTGTTATGTAGTCGCTAAGTCATGTCTGACTCTTTGTGATCCCATGCACTGAGCACGCCAGGTTCCTCTGTCCTCCATTACCTTCCAGAGTTTGCTCAGATTCATGTCCATTGGCTCAGTGATGCTATTAACCATCTCATCCTCTGCTGCCTCCTTCTCATTTTGCCCTCAACTTTCCCAACATCAAAGTCTTTTCCAATGAGTCAGTCCTTCACATCAAGTGGCCAAAGTCTCGTGAGGCCTAGCTAAAAGAATACCCATCCACCTTTTGAGTCAAACAGCTGAGGCTGAAGAATATTTACTTCCCAGAAGTAAAGATGAGCATGGTTGGAGACTAAGTCTTAGCACCCATGCTCTTCAATAGAAGGTCCATGGTATGCAGGACACCCAGAAGTTCCTATATTTAAAAGAAGGGGGAAGAACTGCAGAGCACTGCTGGACCTAGGGAAGGCAGGGGACAGGATGCATGATCCCTGTGGAGATGACTTTGAGCCTGGGGACAAAGGTCTGGGGTCTAAGACTACAGTGGTGAATGTCAGCACAAAAGCTGGATAGGGCAATAGCAACTCAGACTAGAGAGCAGTTCCAATCAGCTGCTTTTCAGCAGTGTTCAGATAGAATCCATAGAAATTTAAATGAATCTGAGGCTCCAGTTTCCCTCTCTACCACAAAATTATGTCAACTGTATCCTGTCCCCATACATCTGGTTATATTAGAGAAATATAGGCAGGAAAAGAGGACATCTGAGAGACTGAGTATGTGACCTAAAGAGACTGAGCATCTTCTTAAAAGGATTGCTGAATTATTGTACTGGACTCAGTTTGTTGGGTTATTCTAAATTCTAAATTGGACTTCCTATGCGGTGCTAGTGGTAAAGAACCCACCTGCCAGTGCAGGAGATGTAAGAGATGCGTGTTTGATCCTTGGGTTGGGAAGATCCTCTGGAGTGGGAAATGACAACCCATTCCAGTATTATTGCCTGCAGAATTCCATAGACAGAAGAACTGAGCAGGCTACAGTCTATGGGGTCACAAAGAATCAGACATGACTGAGTGACTAACACTTTCACTTTTCACTTTCAAAATGTATACACTTCCCACTTCTCACAAGCCATTGGTTTGTAAGGAAGATCAGATGGGTAATGGGATTTAAAAAAATTTTTCTTTGAGCATCTGGGGGTAATAGAATGAATAATTTTCTAATCCTGCTATTTCACAAATTAAGTTAATAAGGAAATAGTGTCCAAAAAGCCAATTAACAAGAAAACTCTTTTATTGATAGAAAAACAGAACAAAATTTCCATGAATTCTGGTATCTGTTTTATTCTGTCTATTGGATATACTCAAGTTCCAAAATCAGTTTGTTTGTTTGTTTTCTGTTGCTGGTCTTGTTGTCATCATTATTGTTGTTGTTAACCTCTCAATAGAAAAAAATCCAATGAAATCACATGCCCCTCCCTCACACAGATAGGACCATCTTAATAAGACATGTCCTTAATTAAAGCTAATTAAATTCTTATCCTAAGCTAAGCATTCCTACATGGCACCAATTTTATTATTAGGTTGGTGACATTAATAAGTATTAATTTCAAGCCGTTGAAACTGTTTCTCAAATGTTATCAAATAAATAAAAAACAAATCAGAATAAGATTTACGTTCAATTCAATGATTAAATATCCTTCAGTAGATAGGTCAATTTATTCTAATGTAAACTAAAACATCTATGAGCCACAAACACTAGTTCCAAAAAAGAATAGCCCAGATGAGTGGCTTTTCAGATTTAGACTCAAAGTCCAGATTCACATGGGAATGGACCTGAGGAGCCTGACCAGATTAAGTTTCTGGTTCTAATTTAACCTACAACTTCCACATAATATCAGCTAGCAATTGCTCAACTGTCACCCACAGAAAAGCATTTAAAGCATGCCTGCACAATGGAAAATGGAATTTTAACCATTATCTAATTAATTAAATTGATATAGATAGAAACAGAGGAAAAAAGTCAGATGCCAAAGTTTTTTTTAAAGCTAATTTATCCATATTTTCCAAATACTACTTATCAAACTAAACAGATAATGGTCATATTTTCACTTTACCTTTAGCTATGCAGATATAAATTGTATCTCCACACCACATATAGGCTGAAAATTAAAAATTGAGCCACAATCCAGGTTTGTGGTCTAGATGGCCCTAAATCTCTTCTAGGTATTTTTGCTTTCCATCTAGATATTCAGACCATATAGATATGGTCATAAATTCAGTATCATTGCTACATTTGAGTCACTAACAAGGAAAGGAAGCTTATCTAATTACCAATTCCCCCGAGTCAAACAGGACTCTCCCCTTTCATTAAATAAAGAGAAAGTCATTCAGATTTAACTCCAGAGAAATAAGTGCATGCATATACCCAACTTCTCAGTATCCTCTCTGGATAAGAGGATGGAACAACTATTTGGTTTCCATCTCATTCTTGTAATGACAGAAAAGAGAATACAAAAAGTCCATTGTAAATTTGTACAAAATGTATGCATATATAAATACATATCTATGGGTGTATATAAATTCTAAAGAAGATTATATCCATCTACATCTTTAAGATTCAGAGTCCTATACAGTTGACATAATGGTATTCTCGCTCCAATTTTCTTATCTTTAAAAACAAAAAGAATCAAGCATGCCACCTTATGAATACTGAATAGCAAGTGCATAAGTTGAGCTGTAGCTATAGGGATTTGAAGCAATTAGTTTGACGGGACATCAGTGAATAAAATCTTTAAAATAAATTTGTCTATTTCCAGATTTCCTTTTGTTTCATATAAAATGAAATCCAAAATGCCCTGTTGGTAGCATCCCGAACTCCTGAGACTGTCAACTGAGCTCTATAAGAAGCAATGCTTTAAACAGAGTCTGTGCAAATTGCTTGGATATGTGCTTATTGCAATAATTTGGTGTGGGAACTGGCATTACTAAAATTTCATGTAATTCTCTATCTCATAAAAAACCTCAAGTGACACCACCAGAAGCTCATGGAGTTCTGAGAATATTAACTCAGCATGAAATTTGACTCACAGACCACATCATCTTTACATAGAGCACTATTAAAAATATTAAACCATAGTCAATTAATGGAGAAAGGTGTATATATTAAAAGGTGCACAACTAGAGCATATTGTGAATGTGTGCCTATGTTTAGAGGTATCGAGATCTTTTTAAGACAATATATATAATATTTTTATTTCTCCTGTTCCCTCTATTCCTTTGGGGAAATATTAAACAGGACAATTTCATAATTATCCCCTAGAGTGTACAGGTTGCTCCTTGAAACGGGATTATTATTGCATGCCTTGAATGCACTATGATTCATAAGGCAAAAACGTATGAGTAGCTTGAGCACCAAGGAAATGGAATCATCATCCAGCACTGCTCACAACAGAACATCTTATTGCTTTAATAAAAGGGGAAATTATTCACTTTAAAAAGTGCACCAAATGAGGAGGAGAAAGTAATATCCATGCACTTAGTGGAGCTCACTGGAAATAAGGAAGCTCCCTTCTGAATCCCTAATTCTATTCAAACTTCAAGCCCAAAAGTCATTCTGTAATAGGGTATTAAATAGCTATAGCTAGATGAGGGTGAACTACAAAAATTAATGGACTTTCTTCTTCACAGTGCCTTAGTCATTCTAATGTACAATGTAGAGCTCTGATATACTAAAGGATTCCCAAGTGGACTGAGGGAGTTAATGCGCTCTTTTATCTATTATTAGGAAGTGACTAAGGCACTGGAGAGAATCTGGTTCATTGTTTAATATATTGTATCCAAAGTTTACACCTAGTCTTCTTAGTATTACAACACAGCATGCTTAAATGATGATCCTCTGTGCTTCAGGAAAGGTATTGAGGGGGTATCTAATGGATGATTAAAATTTAGCTTATTAAATCAATTTAGAAAATATGTAAATTGAGTTTGGGCAATTTAATAGATGGCCTAAAGTCTCAGAGGTAATGTTTCCTCTGGATAAGAGCACATACACCTGGAACCAGTACAGAGATTCTAGAACTACTAGTTACTTGGGAGAGGGATGCACTTAGGGGCACTGTTGCCTTATATCCTGCAGGTTA
Source organism: Odocoileus virginianus (assembly GCF_023699985.2). Lineage (NCBI taxonomy): Eukaryota > Metazoa > Chordata > Mammalia > Artiodactyla > Cervidae > Odocoileus > Odocoileus virginianus. The sequence continues at coordinate 56,290,052 of NC_069683.1, forward strand.
GTAAGGTCCCTTTTAGTTGAGCTTTTTGTAGAATATTCTCATTCATACATTTTCCAAATTTGTTCCCAAGAAAGGATGCCTCTGCATACAGTTAAGTTATAATATGCTTCTGGACCCTTCTACCATCAGCCCAAGGGAAACAAAGTGGTAAATAACCATAGGTGGATTCCATTTGTAACACAGATGGCCTTGTCTGGCATTAGGAGAGAGAACAAAAATATTGAATTTTGTCTCTCACTTTCCTTTTTCTTAATCTTTTTTCATACATTCAATGAAGTTAGGTAAGCCAGACTGAGAAAGAGAAAGAGAGACACTCTTTAACTGCACCCCAGATACAGGAACAGATTTCTAACTAAACAAGTTGCATAAATTTTTATTCTACAAGCAGTTACTGGATTAACTTCTCTTAAAATTTGCATGTCCTGTCATCCAAATTGCCCAACATCCCCACCAGTCTCACCCCCAACACACACAGTACAAGCAAGCACACACACACCACTGCCTCCAGGTGGTAACTGCATGCAGGGAGGACTGCAGGCACTGTTTAAATATTAACCATGTTTTAATAGATGGCATTCCTGCACATCCATTATTTGTCTGTTTTCTGTTGTGGTTGCCTCTGTCATTTGCAAAAGAAATAAGAAAACATATGTATCATCTTTTTATAACAGTCTACTACAGAGTAAGGTACAAAAGAACACTTCTGGAAACAGCAGAAGCCAGGCCTGCACCACTGAAATCCTCATCCAGTGGTAACCATTATATCAACAGCTAATTAAGAACAAGAATATACAGTTTGGAGAACATAGTACAGAATTATAGTTTGCTTTTGTATTTGGTACCAATATAATAAATATATAACAAAGGTGCACTTGTTCTAAAAATTAAACAGAAAACATTCTGGTTGGTTAAACACTGCACTTTCAGTACTGCACATTGCCTAATTTATTTTTTACAAAAAAAAAAAAGGTAATGTATGCAATGTTTAACAAGAAGAAAACCAATAGTACACATAAACACGACTGAAGAAAAAGAGGAAAGAAACCAACAAAAAGCTAGCATATTCACTTTCCAAAATAGCCCCTTCTGCACCTGCACAACCGAACAATGTAACCAGTTCTGAGACAATTTCAGCACCAGATCTAGCTGGACAGCTCCCGGGTCCTCCGTGAATCCTGAAATGCCACAAGTCAAAGGTGTACAGGTGGGGGTGGGGCAAGGATAAGGGACTAGATTCGGTCTTTTAAACCCATTTAAAAGATTTTTAATGAACTTATGCTCGACCAGCAAGGGGCATTTCTAAAAGTAAATTAAAATGCCTGGCCCTAGAAAAGAGAAACTGAAGGTAAGAAGAGGGCTGGCTGGAGGGTGGTACCTGTCATAAACGTTTTTCTGGGACAAGTCTCTGTGGCCTCCTGCAGTCCTGGTGCTTAGGTTTACGTTTTCTTTATAGTGTACTGTTGCCTGAGCCCAGCTGAAGGTAGGAATGGGGAAGGGAGGGAAGCTGAAGGAAAAGTGAAAGCTTTGGGGGTGAAGGAGAAGAAAGGTAATGAACCTTAACTTGACAGCTATGTACAACACACCAGGCCCCTCCACTCTCTTTGCTCCAGGGGTCAATGCCTTTTACATATTTGGTAGCTTGTGCGGTTTCTCCTCCGTATTGTGGGGGGCGTAGGGTGGAGAGGGAAGACGCATCTTTCATTGACAATGAGAAATTATGTGATTTGTCATGCGCTTGGATCGTGTAATTAATATTATAATAATTACTATAAATATTAATAATAAAGTATTATCAGCGTTATTTCTTCTTCCGAGACTTCCCTCGCCCAATATTTACAAATACCGCACAGTGCCTCGGCGGAGGAGAAACAGAGGAGGGGGAGGACAGATAAGGAAAAAGGGAAGAGGAAAGGGAGGCCACAGGAAAGTGGAGGAGAAAGACCGGAAGGGAGAAGGGAAAAAAAAAAAAAGAGCAAGGACGGCAAAAATGCTGGAAAGGAGGAAGGGAAGATGAGGGGGCTAGACAATCAGGATAGTACCACCGTTTGCAAAAGGCCCTCGCCAACTGGGTCCAAACAGGAGGAGGCTGTGTGTGCTCCTTGCGGACTGGGGGCCGGCGGTGGAGGCGGATCACAGGGAGCCTGGCTCGGGAGGCCAGGGGGAGACGAAGAAGAAGCGCTGGATGGGGCGCAGAAGGCAGAGTCCCGGGCCTGCCTCTCCAGCCGCGCTTCTTTTGCTTGGGTGGAAGCCTGGCCTCCCTCGGGTTGGGGCAGCCCCCTCCCGCCGCGGTTGCCGCCGCAGTGATCCCGCTCATATTCCTCCTGAGCCCTCTGCATCTTCCTCTTCTTCATCCTACGCTTGTGGATATGGAAAGTGGAGAGGGACAGCACGATGAGGCAGAAGATGAGGGTGACCAGGACAATCAGCACCAGCGTGGAGGAGAAGGACTGGAAAAGCTGCTGTCCCACCTGCGTGATGCAGGTGCCGCCGCTACCGCCGCCTGCGCCCGGCCCACGGGCGCTCGCGTTGCCGCTGCCGCTGGCGTTGGGGGAAGCGAAGGTCCGGTTGAGGAGACACGGCGGCAGCGCCAGCCTCAGCTCCTTGGGCGCCCTGGCACTCATCGGCGCTGGGCGGGGAGGGGCTGGGCCCACAAGACTTCCTCTTTTGAGCACACGGTTCCCACCAGCCAAGAAAAGGACGGAGCCCGCAGCACCCAAAACTACTACTCCCTGGTGTGGGAGGGGATGCGCACGCGAGCGAAGGACTGAGGGAGCAACTGTGGGCAAGCAAACCGGCCAGGGAGCGAGCGGTGCCCGGGAGATCCTCTCCGGCCCCGCCTCGAACGCGTGTCCGCGCGCCCTTTTCCTTTGCCAAGGCACCAGGCTGCAAAGAGAACAGGCTTGGTTAGGATCCCGGCGGCTGCCCCGGGAGTACAGAGAACTGGAATGACCGGCGCCACTGCAAAGCGGCCCTCTGAGCGCACTGCCTCAGCTGGGCGCTGCCGGTCTTCACAGTCCACAGACCCCAGTCCGCCCGCCCGCCCCTGGCCGCGCACCAAAGCCTCCAGTTCCGCGCTCTCGCCACTTTGCGGAGAAGAGGGTCTGCGCCGACGCCGCGGAGATGCCGATTACTCAGCAGATAAAGCAGCCTCCCTGAGCCCTCCACAACTTTCTAATTGCAACAGACACGCAGCCACCTCGGAACGCGGTCCTCGCTTCTCAGAGCGCCGGCTCGCCTCTTTTGTGCGCCCTCTCAATGGATGTCTTCGCCTGGATCTTACCCTTCCCAGCACCCACCCTGGGCCTCCGAGCCGGCTCCGGGAACGCAATCCTCCCTTCTGTTCTCCGCCCTCCAGACTCTCCCTCCCTGAACGATGCCAGATCCCTTAGGTACCATTCCCCTGGGGGTAACCCTGGAGCCACATCCCACTCCACCCCTGTTCGCGGCCACGGCTGACACGCAGGACTGCTCTCCACCCTTGCTCCAGCTTTCTTCCTTGGTACCTCCCCACCCCCCAATAAAAAAAAAAAAAAAAACAGGCTGAAGCACCTTTCTTAGCTAAAGCACATCCCTGCAAACGCCCCCTTTTCCCCATCTCTCTGTGTCTCCACCCCCACTTGACAGGATCCTGCTTCTAATGGTGCTGGAAATGAAAGGGGGAGGGTTCCCGCCTGCAAAGTTTGGGGAACGGACCTTCTCTCGGGCCTTTCCAGACTCAGCCTGAGGGCCCTGAGGCTCTTCCCCGGGACCAGAGCCAGGAAGACCCTTAGCGCGCAGGAAAGCCCCCTTGCCGCTCTCAAGAGGCCGCTGCAAACTGTTGCACTGCGGAGCAGCGAGGCGGCGCGCAAGCCGGGGCTGGGGCAGGGGCGGGGGCCGAAGCCACGGCCAGAGGTGCCCGCGCAGGCCGCCAGGGCTGTCCTACCCACTCGCGCCTGGCCACCCTGCCGCCCCGAGTTTCAGTCGCCCCGCGTCCCTTACCTGGGGCCGCCAGATGGCTGCGAGGAGGGAGCCCCGCCGCGCGGCTGCAGTGGCGGCTGCAGAAGGCGCGGAATGAAGGGGCCAGAAACCGAGCCGCGCTGCCGCCGCCGCTGCCGCTTTGGGGAGCTCAGCTCGCAGCCTATTGCCAGAGAGGCCGGTGACGTCAGGCAGCCACCGCCAGGGCTCCAAGCCACCCCTCAGGCCCCCACCCCACCCTCATACCCCAACACCTCGTCCTGGCACAGCCAGGCTCTGGCACACAGGTTCCCAGTTCCCTGCTGTTTCTCTGCCCAGGCGCTGAGGAGTAACCCCCAGCTCCACCCTGTGAGCAACCCACCTTCCGCAGCGCTCCGCTTGCGAAGGGTTGAAGCTTCGTTCTCTGGCTGCCCGATTCTTCACCCTCAACCCTTGCCCACGTGGTAGCAAGCACACATTTTTACACTCTAGAGATCCCTCTCCCCTCAGGGCACACAATAGATTTCCTCTCTCTGCTGACGAGGATCGTCCCTTTCTCCAATCCTGTCTGTGCTGGCCTGCCTCTGAACAGAAACTGCGTCCGTGAGAGGGGCATTTCTGAACACAGATGTGGCAGAATCTGAAATACAAACGAGAGCATTTATTTAACATCAAACAACCCAAATGAACCATTTTCATCTCCTATAAGGTCAGAATCTCCAACTTATCTTTCCCTCTACCCAGCTCAGGATCCTCCTCTCTTCCCTCACACACTCAACTCCAGGCCCAAAATAACACTCAGTGTATTAAATATTCCTTGTATGCTGACAATCTAGACGCTCATGAGCACACACAGCACGCAAAAATCTTATAAGGCAGGGAGATGAAAATCATTCAGAAAAGTGCAGAAATGAAACCCTATGAAAATTCCAAGCATTGTGCTTCTTACAGAGTACCCCATTTATTGGCCCTAATAGTTGCAAAGGTGCCCGTTGCCTTTCTGTAGTATTAACAGTAGTCTTTCAGCACAATGGATAGGACTTCCTGGAAGATTCTGCCTAAATCTGGGCAGAGACTAATGAACTATTGGTTTAGAATCCTTGGGAAAATATGAATAGCACACTTGACTACAGTGGCCAACTTCAAAACAAAATATTCTCGTATTTTTACTATAGAAAACAGCAGTTTCAAGGATAATGCATTGGTCTCTGAAAGCATTCAGGTGTCTTATTAAGTGTGCATTTCCTTCTTCCCTTACAGTTTTGTTTTCTTCCCATCTTTGAGTCCAATACAGTGCCTGTACAATTCTCTGTTGCTAAATTGTGTGCTGCAGTATTCACTGCTGCTTTTTCCTGCTGTGCCTCAGAATTGAGGAAGAAAAGCAATAACTGGTAAGCACCTTGTATTTGCAAGCAGAGGGTTTTGTAAGAAAGATGGTTTCGTGTGCGTGGTAAACGGTTGTCTGTAATCTGGGAGCCCCTTCTTCTGAACCTGTGTTCCTATCTAGTCCTACTCTAACTTTTCCTTTCTCTCTTCTTGCCCATGACACATATATGAGAAACACATATTTTCTCCCCCAAATTCTTTCATTCATTTGAATAAAAGTCATCAACATTTTTCCATAATTGTTTCCTTTTTTTTTTTTAAGTATCTCTGCTGAAGCTAATAGGGCAGTACATGTTGAATAATGCATGGTTTCTTGAGAGCATGGATTGATGCCTTTGGCTGCCAGAGTCACAGGGTTAATGGTGGTCAACGACCCCAGTGCTGGTTTAGGTTTCTCTCCTGGAGTGAGGACACCTAATGCCTTGTAAAAGCCATCTGCCATATTTAGCTATTCTGACTTTGATGGGCTCAAGTTCTAGAAGGGTTGGCCTTGTTTTCACTATGATCACTAAGTGAGGCTTCACCATTAACTCTAAATATGCAATGCCCCATTTGTGCACACTTTCCTTGCTCCTGAAAAGTTGAATCGATTCAGCATTTTGTAAAGCAAATTTGATTTTGAATACTCCAGAAAGAGATCTGTCTATTTAAAGAGACTCTTTAGAAAAGTGTCTTGTAAAGCAAAGAATTTTTACATAATTAGAATTAACTCTCACTGATCTGTTTTCTAAAATTGAAAAAAAAAAGTTGTCAGATTTTCCTAGTGCAAAACATACTTACTTTTTACAGTACACTGTAATGGGATTACAGTACATATATAATGGGATTTCTTTTCCATACCAAGCTTCTAGGGCATGTGATTAGGCTGCCATTGTTCTTATTCTTTTGTTATAAATGATAACTATCTGTTATACCACAAGTGCTAAAAGTGTCTGCACCATTTTACACAATCTATGAAAAGACAAGGTCTTGCCTTGGAGAATTTACAATCTGCAGCAGATGAATGTGATCCACAAGACAATGGTATTTAACTGGAAATGATGTAGGTAGATTAAAGACATCAATTTCCAGGTCACTTTTTTTTTTTCCTTCCTCCATCAAGAAGGATAGTCTGCAGGTTTATAATTTGTTCTAACCCAGAGAATGAAAGTAGATAGAAGTGGGTATCACTGGGTAGTATGATTCAAGCCCCAAGAATACCAGTGACAGCAAACATGCATACCTTTTGGGCTGCAGGAACTGATCCCATTGAGTCACTGTATGATTTTGGCACACCTGGCACAATGTCAAGACTTCTTCCAGACAACATGTTGCCAGTGTTTTTACCACCAAACTTTTCAGGTGACACTTGCAAAAGTGGAGGACCAAGAAGCCTCTGAGACTCCCATGATCTCCTGTTATGATGGGAAAGTCCCTTTGGATTCAGGTGCATTCCCAACATTCAGCAACATATAATATTTGTTCTCAAGTTTTAAGAGGAATCTCTAGCTTAGAGAACAGTGCTACATGAGCACCCGGCACATCAATCCCCAAAAAGCAAAAAATCAATAATAATTACACTACCACCAACAATAATAAGTGGCTATTATTATTATTATTATTATTATTTGCAAAAGGTCTTCTATATGCCAAGCATGCTAAAGACTCTATATAAAGCCTCAACATAACCCTGCAAGCTTATTTTTGCCAAAATACAAAATTATTTATTTATTTATTCACTCACTTATTTACTCAATGAAGTTCTTTGAATACCTGCTATATGTCAGGTGAGGAAATTAAAGCTCAAAGTAGCTAAAAACCATGTCCAAGTTGCCTAATAGTAGGTATAAGACTAGGGTCAAACCCCAACAAGCTGGCTGCAAAATTAGCATTCTTTTCGTGACTAGTTGTTTCTCGCTCTTTCTCTCTTACACTCACACTCACATATACATATCTCTATTTCTAACTCTATCACAATTTTATCTCTATCTACTTCTTATTGGAGGAGGGTAAGCAAATAAAACTGGAGAAGAACAGAGCTGTTTGGTTGAAGCAGTGGAGGGGAGCTGAGAAGTCCCTTCAGCGGGGCCTCCCCCTTTCCCCAGCACCAGTCCACAAGATGCTCCAAGCAATCCCTTGTACTGAGCAGAGTCGTTTGGAAACCCTGGTACTTCACTAGGTCACCTAAGCAGGTTATTCAAGACCACAGTACATGTCATGTCATCTTAGATTTACAAGGACTTCTTCAGAGTTTGTTTAGATGATCCTAACATTTTGCTTAATCACGTATCTCAACTACTCTGGGTCCCTGCATACCTACAGAGATATGTTCCACATGTTGCTGTATTGCTATTAAATCAACTACTGGCCCAGTCAGCAACTAATTAAAAAACAAGGTTCTGAATGAAGATTTTGACTTCATTCAAGCAATCTAGTTTTTTTTTTTTCTGATTCAGTCTTCTCATCTGTAAAATGAGAATAGCACTTTTATTGCAGTGTTTATTTTTAGTACTAAGCATATACTAAGCCTTTAATAAATGGCAGCTCTTCACATTGTGAAGTTGTCACAGGCATTAATATTTTAACCCTGATAGTAGAAGCATTATACTGTTTTGGACATAAAAACTCAGGAAAATTTTTATAAGCTTGAGTATTTTTATGGAAGGATAAATATAAGGGTGAAGGGAATGAAAGTAAGGATAGATAATAAGCAATACAAGAAACTGGGGCCATGAATCCTAGAGATGGGGAGACATCAAGAATACATCATAGAATCTTCAAGTGTTTAGAGCATCATCAATGGAAGATGAATTTGTCCTGCTCTAGGTACTCAAAGAGAACTGAAACATAGTAGAATAGATATATGGTGAAAGTGAAGTTGCTCAGTTGTGTCCGACTCTTTGTGACCTCATGGACTGTAGCCTACCAGGTTCCTCCGTCCATGAGATTTTCCAGGCAAGAATACTGGAGTGGGTTGCCATTTCTTTCTCCAGGAGAGCTTCCCAACCCAGGGATTGAACCCAGGTCTCCTGCATTGTAGGCAGATGCTTTACCATCTGAGCCACCAGGGAAGTCCAAGATATATGGTAGGAAGTATATTTCAGTTCACTATTCCATAATTTAAAAGATTTTTTTTCTAACTATGTAACAGATTATCATGTAACCAGCAGTCTTCAAACTGAGAGGCTTATATCCCTGGCAGTACATTAAATTTTTCTAGGGGTCTATGGAGCTGTATAGTTTTATAAGAATCTTTTCCCAAATCCTCAACCTCTATGTGTAATTTTTCCCAAAATATATCAATCTGAGATTAAAACTTATCCTATGTCACCTCTCTTTGTATTTCTCCTACTTTATTGTACTAAGGAAAAACCTATGTTCAAACCTGTTCCTCAGCCTTACTGTCATGCATTGCTCAGGGTGTAAAATCCTTTGGGGAACCGACAAAGGAATACTTTGAGGACGTATAACTCCCAAAGAAGTGACAGCAAAGCAGAAAGGTCATCTGTAAGAAATATTGATAAGACAGTGCCTTATTTCATCCAGGTGACAGACTCATTTTAAGACCCTATATCTATCTATATATTGATTTATCTTAGAATTGGAATTTAGAAATGAAATGGCTGTCACAGGGAAACAAATAGTCTAGTTTATTTAAATTGAAAAATGAATTTGGATTATTTTTTTCACAGAAAGTAAGCCTGATTCATCTATTCGAATAGACAATTTGAACAGCATTTATATGATAGATATTATGGAAGACATATTTACAAATTGAATGAACTAAATCTATCAATCTGGATGTTTTAACAAAATATATTTAAAACACTTACATGATATGGGATATGCCAGAAATTACATTCTTTGTAACTGTTAACTTATAATTAAAAAGTTTTCAGTGTCAAATTAAAATGTGCAAAAGGGTCTATGATTCGCCAAAATTCTTTTAGGGAGTATTCAGGGGAAAAAAGCACTTTGAAGATTTCTACTCCAAAGTGTCCAATGCCCATGACACCATCTATGCATGTGTGCCCAGTCCTGTCTGACTCTTTGTGACTCCATGGAATGAATAGCTTATGAGGCTCCTCTGTTCAAGGAATTTTTCAGGCAAGAATATTGGAATGGGTTGCCATTTCCTCCTCCGAGGGATCTTCCCCACCCAGGGATTGAACCTGCATCCCCTGTGTCTCCTGAATTGAGGTGGATTGTTTACCCACTGTCATGTCACAGTTTACCACTGTCATGGGGGAGACCCATGATGCAGTCCAGGACTGAAACAGAAACTAGATGCATCAGGGGTGTCATATAGGAGATTTCTTCCTAGAGTAGGAATTTAAATCAGGTGGCTTCTCTAACTTTAAGAAATGTTGCTAGTTTACACATCTTTATATACCCATCAGGGCATTTCTGATCTCAAGCTGCATAAGTATATGCTTCATCCTTTTATATGTCATAGTAGAACATTCTCCATTCAAGTCTCAGACCCATTTAAATCTGAGTATTTGTACAGAAAGTCCAGATTCCTATTGCTACATTATCCTTGACTGGGAAATTCATTTATCTAATGAATAGTCACTGTGTGCCTAACATGTGCCTCAAACTGTGCTAGGTGCTCAGTACATCAGTGACCAAAAAAAAAAAAAAGAGCTACTGTAATGGCAACCTGTATTCTAATTACACGTATGTCCACATTTTTGTAATTTAGCCGAAAATAAAGAATGTTTAATGCTCCTCTTTTTTCTAACAATTTTAAATGAAATACCATGCGTGTCAAAAAATAGAATGTAAACTAAGTAGACTGATGGATGTGAAGCTACGAAGTTGATGGGTTAGGACCAGCAAATATCAAGCAACCCTTAAGATCTTTGTGATCAACAGCTCTGACAAAATGAGTGTTTTGGATCATGATCAGAAACCCACTGACATATGCTTCTTTCAAGCACTGTAGGCTGTGAATCTGTCTTTCACAAGAAAGATAAATAAAATATTTCCACCATGCACAAAAAGATATGCCTAAACCAGAGTTTCTTGAGCTTGGCAATATTAGCATTTGGAGCCAGGTAATTCTTGTTGTCTTAGGCATTGTAGATACTGGGGTAAGCAGAATTCTAAGGATGGTCCCCCTTGGTGAAGCCTCCCTCTCGTTCAATCAAAAACTAATCTAAATACTATGAAGTGATTTTTTGGAGGTTAATTAATTCCCGTAGAGTTGACCTTAAAATATAAAGATTATTCACATCGGCCTGATCTGGTTAAATAAATGCTTTTAAAAAGAGTTTTCTCTAGCTGGTGACAGAAGAGGAAAACAGAAATTCAAAGCACAAATTCACAACAACATGCTATTATGGCATTTACTATGGATGGCAGGGGACATAAGTTAACTAATACGGATGCCTGTTAGGCTCTAACAATGTCTGACATCCAGCAGGGAAATGAGGACATCAGTCTTACAACAGCAAGGAGCTGAATTCCACCAACAACTTGAATGATCTTAGAAAAGGATTCTTCCACAGAGATTCCATGTAAGACCCCGGCTTGGTCAACACCTTGATTTCAGCCCTGTGAGACTCTAGATAGAGAACCTGCTTGATCACCCCTCCCAATTCTCCCAGATTTCTGGCCTATGGAGCTGTGAGACAATACATGAGTGCTGTTTAAAGCTGCTGTGTTACCCAACAATAGGAGGCTAACACATATGTTTAGCAATGTTCCAAGTCTCCTTCCACTAGATACTCTCAGTACCCCTCCCCAGTTGTGACAGTCAAACTTATCTCTATACATTACTAAATGTCGTGGAGGTGAGGGTGTGAAATCACTGTGGTTGAGAACCTCTGACCTACACATATAACCTCTCTCTGTACAGTTACAGAGACAATAATTCAAAGAAAGAGGTGGGCATCTTGAGCCCCACCCATATTTTATGACCATTCCGATTACTGTTTTCTGAGTTATTGAATTTGGCCAAGAGAGAATCTGATGTAGAGTGAGGAATTCTCTAGTAAATCAGTCTGCAACAAATTTAAAAAACATTAGGTCCCAAGGATCAATCAAGAGTGTTTGGAAGAGAATAAATAGTGCCAACAAAATTGTTACCTTTCATGGTAAATGAAGGTTCATGCAAAGAAAGGGGAAGTAATCTTGCAGGATTTGAGTAAAGCTTTACATTTTGTTTTCTGTAACACACAAAAAAACTCACAGCAAGAGAGAAACACTTGGCTCGGGTCACAGATCTGTTGGTGGGCACATGATGTTCAATGCTCTGGAAGATTCCAATGGAACACATGATAGTAAATGACTTATTCCACATTGTGGGTGGCCATCTCAACTCCTCCTGTTTCTTTCTTCCTTATGAAGCAAAGATTATTGTATTTGTTTTGAGAATCAAGAAAGAAAGCCAAATGGCTTCATGGGTTTCAAACTTTCGTCTCTTATACTTTTTTTCATTGTTTATATATCATTTTATGCTTGAAAAGCAAACAAAGGAAGCAGTGTGAACATGGCTTTAAAGGAGCCTGGGAGTTACCAACCCTGAAGTATGACTGACTAGAAAAGAAACATATGAGATATCTTAGATTTCTTCATGTACTCTAAGTTAATTTTCTTAATCTTAATCTTAATTTTCTTAATCTTAATCGGTTGCTGTCAGGTATATTTTTATTACTATAACAGAAGATATTGGGAGCAAACAAAAGCAATAATGAAGTAGCAGAAGGAGCATGTTGAAGAGGCACACTTGATATAATCAAGTGAATATGTTTGTATGTTTATTTGTTTCATTGGAACTTAGATATTGTCCGGAAATATCTTTTATGCCACTAAATGAAAAATCATGATGTTTTGGATCACTTTTAGTTAAAAGACACTCCTACATCCTTTTAAATCAGAACATAATGTCAATTCAGTAATTAGAATATCTAGTCTAAGATATAAAAATTTAAAAACTGATTAATTGTATATTTTCTCTTTCCTCACAGCTTGGATTTATTTTAAAATGAAAACCTTGTCGCTGTTGTTGTTCAGTCGCTAAGTAGTCGTGTCCGCTCTGTGACCCCATGGACTACAGCGCTCCTGGTTTCCCCGTCCTTCATTATCTCCCAGAGTTTGCTCAAATTCATGTCATTGAGTCGGTGGTGCTATCTAGCCATCTCATCCTCTGTCACTCCTTCTCCTCGTGCCCTCAAACTTTCTCAGCACCAGAGTCTTCTCCAATGGGTCAGCTCTTTGTATCAGGTGGCCAAAGTATTGGAGCTTCAGCTTCAGCTTCAGCTTCAGCATCAGCCCTTCCAAAGAATATCCAGGGTTGATTTCCTTTAGGATTGACTGGTTGGATCACCTTGCTGTTCAAGGGACTCTCAAAAGTCTGCTTCAGCACCACAATTCAAACTCATCATTTCTTCAGTGCTTAACCTTCTTGATGGTCCAACTCTTACATCTATACATGATTACTGGAAAAAACATAGCTTTGACTATAAGGACTTTTGTTGGCAAAGTAATGTGTCAGCTTTTTAATACATTGTCTAGGTTTGTCATAGCTTTTCTTCCAAGGAGCAAGTGTCTTTTGATTTCATGGCTGTTGTCACTTTCCACAGTGATTTTGGAGTCCAAGGAAATAAAACTTGTCATGTTCCCACTTTTTCCCCATCAATTTGCCATGAAGTGATGGGACCAAATGCCATGATCTTAGTTTTGCTTTGTTTTGTTTTTGTTTGTTTATTTTCAAACTGAGATTTAAGCCAGCTTTTTCACTCTTCTCTTTCACTCTCATTAAGAAGCTCTTAAGTTCCTCTTCACTTTCTGCCATTAGAGTGAAATGATATCATTTGCCTGTCTGAAGTTGTTGATATTTCTCCTAGAAATCTTGATTCCAGTTTGTGACTCATGCAGCTTGACATTTTGCATGATGTACTCTGCATATAAGTTAAATAAGTAGGATGACTATATACAACCTTGACATATCCCTTTCTCAATTTGGAACCAGTCAGTTGTTCCATGTCTGGTTCTAGCTGGTGTTTCTTGACCTGAATCAGGTTTCTCAGGAGAAAGATAGGGTGATCTAGTACTCCCATCTCTTCAAGAATTGTCCACAGTTTGTCATGATACACCCAGTCAAAGGCTTTAGTGTAGTCAATGAAGCAGAAGTAAATGTTTTTCTGGAATTCCCTTGCTTTCTCTATGATCCAACAAATGTTGGCAATTTGATCTTGGTTCCTCTGTCTTTTCTAAACCCAGTTTGTACATGTGGAAGTTCCCAGTTCAGGTACTTATTTTAAAATGAAAGCCTAGAGCCATAAGAAATAGTATTTGACTTGATTTCTGTATATTTGGCTTGTCTTTCTCTCTGTTTTCCTCCCTCCTCATCCCTAGATTGCTAAACAGTTTCTTTTATCTCTGGAGTCAAAGCAAAGAGGAGAAAAAATGGTAACAGGATAGGAAAACTTTACCCTGACTGATTCTGTCCCAAGATACCTTTACACTCTTGGGTCCTGATAGGTCTCCAGGTTGACTCAAGATGGAGAACCTCCTCCCTGACATGCTGACATTCAAACCTTAGCTCAGTTGCCATCAGTGACATTTCTTCACCCCTCCCCACCTCAGGAATCTATTCAGGGTTTTGCTGAGAAAACTTGAGGAATGAGTATTCAACACTGATCTAAGAAATCTCCCATCTGAAGAGCAAAGGAGCTGAGTATTTATAGAGCGATTGCATTTAACTTGATGCAGGCCATCATTTTCCAAGCTTCAAATAACTATACCAGCAGCAAGTTAGCATGGACTACAGGAGTCCTTCCCAGTACATTAAAACTGATGTCATGGGGAAGAGGGGGGAATCCCCTCATTTTGAACTCCTTTGTTTTCAATCTTATAGTCCTCCCTGCTGGGTGGAACCCTCAAAGTCCACTTTCAAATATGTTTTCCTGATTCTGTCAGGACATATTTTCCAAGTCTTATAGCTCTTTTGAACTAATTCCTTTTTTTCTGGAGCAGGGAAATTACTTTTCCAAGAGTTCGAGCTGAGTTTCTATCCTAGTTATTATCCTAAAATCTATGAGTGAGATAGAGGTAAACTTTGAAGAAGATAAGTATCATCTCATGAAGAGATGTCTTATGACATCTCTTATGATTTGTCTGCAATGAGAAAATTTATAATCCTATAAGAATGAGGAGTGAACCATTTCTATAGGCCCAGATGTTCAAGAGAATCTACAGATTCAATGTTTTCAAGTTTATCTTCCACAAATATCCCCATCTCAGATGTCAGAGCCATAGTCCTTTCCTATCAAGGTCCCAATTTTAACATAAAAGGCTTGTCATGACTGAGAATTGTCTTTGCAATTCTACCTTTTCCACTGAGGTCTGCACCCAATTTTTAGCTAGACCTGCCCTCTGGCTATAGGATATATGGTCTCTTCAAATGCTGTATTTGAAGTCTTCTGAGATTCATACTGAAAATAATTTGGTGGTTGTTGAATTGAGCCTGTCATTTCTTTCCCCTTAACAATTAGCAGTAACCAATTCCACAGTCCTCATAATTACCATTGCCACTGTATCTAAAAAATGCTGAGATACTGTATAAACTTAAACTACATTCCAATTCACCATAAATGAGAATACTTACAATTGTGATGCTCAGCAAGCCAAGGATTATCATCACCTCTCTTATCACCACCAGTAATAGGTCCCTTTTTGTGACTTGGTTGGCGAGTTCCAGAATCCTATTGTAAGGGTGTTTTTCCTTGGACCTTCTTTGGTGTTCACTGTCTTAGTTTTAATTCCTCCAAAAGTAGACCCTTAGGTGAGGATTTGAATGCAAGTAGCTTATTTGGGAGTTGCAGAGAAATATCAGCAGGGTAAGGAGGGAGGAGGAGACAACCAGTGAAGAGCACAACTTAAACCAGCTGCCATTAGAATTACATTTATGTCCACAGGGAACAAGGCAAAGAGTGCCAAACACATGCCTTAGGGATATCCCAGCTTAGAAACAAGAGAACTGTGGTATTCATAGGTTTACAGATACACCTTATACTCACACTTAAAGTCAAACTTGTTCTAAGACTGCTCCAAGGAGGAATTAATTCCCTGACACTTCTGGTCTACTTCACCCCAGGCAAAGTGGCCCCCTACAGTTCTAGAGAAGTCTTTAGGGCTGGAGTTACTGGGAGCACGCTGAAATGGAAGGGTCTGAGTGACATATGTGAAGCACTGGAAGGATCTGCTTTAAGTTCCTCTGTGTGGCCCAGTCCACTCCATCAGAATCCTTCATGTACCTTCTCCAGATGAGATCGAGGAACACAGATTAATGAGACCTGAGCAACCTACTCTACTTCTATCACCAAAGCAGTCTGTCAGATTTGTCTTCTAGATGTCCTGCCTGAAAATCAGACCCAAGGAAACAGAGCCCACCAACTTCTGTAGTAACATATACATCTAGCTCTCCAAAGGACCATGCAGACCACCATCCCCATTGGGTTGAAGTAAGGGAAAGAAGTAAAGACATTAAACACAGCAGTAGTCTGTTCTGTACATCTGTGTCTCTTTTTCTATTTTGCATATAGGGTTAACAATAGCATCTTTCTAAATTCCATATATAGTAACAGATCACCAGCCCAGGTTGGATGCATGAGACAAGTGCTCGGGCCTGGTGCACTGGGAAGACCCAGAGGAATCAGGTGGAGAGGGAGGTGGGAGGGGCGATCAGGATGGGGAATACATGTAAATCCATGGCTGATTCATGTCAATGTATGACAAAATCCACTGCAATGTTGTGAAGTAATTAGCCTCCAACTAATAAAATAAATGAAAAAATAAATAAATAAATAAACACAGCAATAGCCAACTCCTAGGAAATCTCTTCACCTATCTTCCCACCTCTCCTTATTTTGACCCTTTTTTACATCTTTGGTATGGTAAGGGACCAAGGATCGTGAATGGGATACTGAATATTTCTATTATAAATTATGACATGTTAATATGAAGGTTATTCTCACATTCTCTTTCATACTTGGTATCTTCTAACTCTACCCCTCAGAAGACATGGAGGCAGGAAGAATTCTAGTCAAATATTCCCTTACTCTAGCAGTTGATATTATAGCCTCAACCAACACTTTTCTCAGAACAATCAGTATTAGAGCTAACAGTGGAGAATTTTCAGTGATTTCACAAAAGATGCTGATGAGGGTGAGAAGGGATCATGGAGGGCACTAATATTTACCAAATACCAGGCACATTACATGTGTTTTGTTTTCATCTTTACAGCAGCGCTGCAACTTAGGTTTGGCTATTTCCAGTTGTGTGATGGAATTGGGCTAAAGTCTTGCCCAAAGCACATATATTGTTAGTAATTGGTTAGGCCTACACTAAAATACCCCCCTTGTCTTGCACCAAAACCCACAATCATTCATCATACCAGGGAGAGAGATCACAAATTCTAAACGTTTCCAGCAACCAGAGATAGAAAATAAATATATGAGTTATATATAAATGTGTATTTATATATACATAGTGTGTGTGTGTGTGTTTGTGTGTGTGTGTGTACATCAGGATATAAGAAAACAAAAAGCGCTAACCAGAGAGAGCATAGCTTCGTGCTGACCAAACAAAACAAAACAAACATCATGAGCTGGATCATACCGATGAGCCCCTCAGTTCAATCCAGTTCAGTTCAGTCGCTCAGTCATGTCTGACTCTTTGCGACCCTATGAACGACAGAACGCAGCACGCCAGACCTCCCTGTCCATCACCAACACCCAGAGTCCACCCAAACCCATGTCCATCGAGTCGGTGATGCCATCCAACCATCTCCTCCTCTGTCGTCCCCTTCTCCTCCAGCCCTCAATCTTTCCCAGCATCAGGGTCTTTTCAAATGAGTTGGCTCTTCACATCAGGTGGCCAAAGTATTGGAGTTTCAGCTTCAGCGTCAGTCCTTCCTATGAACACTCACTACCGATCTCCCTTAGCATGGACTGGTTGGATTTCCTTGCAGTTCAAGGGACTCTCCATGTCTCTTTTTCTGTTTTGCATATAGGGTTATCATTACCATCTTTCTAAACACAGATGTATAGAACAAACTTTTGGACTCTGTGGGAGAAGGCGAGGGTGGGATGTTTAGAGAGAACAGCATTGAAACATGTATATTATCTATAGTGAAACAGATCACCAGCCCAGGTTGAATGCATGATACAAGTGCTCGGGCCTGGTGCACTGGGAAGACCCAGAGGGAGCGGGTAGAGAGGGAGGTGGGGGCGGGGGTGGGTCGGGATGGGGAATACATGTAAATCCATGACTGCTTCATGTCAATGTATGACAAAACCCACTACAATATTGTAAAGTAATTAGCCTCCAACTAATAAAAATAAATGAAAACAAAACAAAACAAAACAAAAAAAACAAAGAGTCTTCTCCAACACCACAGTTCAAAAGCATCAATTCTTCAGTGCTCAGCTTTCTTTATAGTCCAATTCTCACATCCATACCTGACTACTGGAAAAATCATAGCCTTGACTAGATGGACCTTTGTTGGCAAAGTAATGTCTCTGCTTTTTAATATGCTATCTAGGTTGGTCATAACCTTCCTTCCAAGGAGTAAGCGTCTTCTAATTTTGTGGCTGCATTCACCATCTGCAGTGATTTTGGAGCCCCCCAAAATAAAATCAGCCACTGCTTCCCCATCTATTTGCCATGAAGTGAAGGGACCAGATGCCATGATCTTAGTTTTCTGAATGTTAACCTTTAAGTCAACTTTTTCATGCTACTCTTTCACTTTCATCAAGAAAGTTCTTCACTTTCTGCCATAAGGGTGGTGTCATCTGCATATCTGAGGTTATTGATATTTTTCCTGGCAATCTTGATTCCAGCTTGTGTTTTCTCCAGCCCAGCATTTCTCATGATGTATTTTGTATATAAGTTAAATAAGCAGAGTGACACTATACAGCCTTGACGTACTCTTTTTCCTATTTTGAACCAGTCTGTTGTTCCATGTCCAGTTTTACCCGTTGCTTCCTGACCCGCATACAGGTTTCTCAAGAGGCAGGTCAGGTGGTCTGGTATTCCCATCTCTTTCAGAATTTTCCACAATTTATTGTGATCCACACAGTCAAAGGCTTTGGCATAGTCAATAAAGCAGAAATAGATGTTTTTCTGGAACTCTCTTGCTTTTTTGATGATCCAGCAGATGTTGGCAATTTGATCTCTGGCTCCTCTGCCTTTTCTAAAACCAGCTTGATGATAAGCCCCTACCTTGCTGATTCAGACCAACTTCAGTTTTTATTGTTCAGTCACTAAGTCATGTCCAACTTTTTGAGACTCTATGAACTGCAGCATGCCAGGCTTCCCTGTCCTTCACTTTCTTATAATTTGCTCAAACTCATGTCCAACTTCAGTAGCAGATTTGAAACCAGATAAACTTAAGTATAGAGTGCAGGCTTGGTCATTTCAGTCATGTTTGACTCTTTGCAACCCTTTAGACTGTAGCCCACCAGGCTTCTCTGTCCATGAGATTCCCCAGCAAGAATACTAGAATGGGTTGCAATGCCCTCCTGCAGGGGATTTCCTGACCCAGGAATCAAAGCCAGGTCTCCTGCACTGCACACAGATTCTTTACCCACTGAACCACCTGGGAGGCCCAGACCCCCATCTAGCCACCACTAATACTGAAAACTTTTATGAATCTTTTAATCTCTGTGAGCCTCAGTTTCTACCCTTGTAACTTGAGGAGAACAAACTCTTACTTTATAGTATATGGTTAATTTTTAAAACATATCTAGAAACTTCCCAGAACACAGAAGGCACTTGTCAAATGGAAATTCTCATAAATCTCCGTGTACAGTGGGATTCTAATCCAGCCTACCCTTCCTTTTTCCAAACCTCCCCCTATATTTTTTAATGATTTTATATCACAGAAAAGGGAGTTAGATGATTTGAACATCCAAAGCACTTAAGGAATATACACAGACCTCATGGATTATTTGATATCATGAAGGCAAGATGTCAAGACAGGTGACATAAAATCAATCTTCACCTGACATCAGTGTTAAAAGGTCAGAAGATTGCCACAGGAAAAAGAGAGGTGGCCACTGCACACTCAAGTTTGATGGGTTAAAGAAAATAGGGGGCTATTTGATTCATATTATTAGAAACACAGGCATATTTTCTTTCAAATAAGTTCATGATCATTATTAACATCAAGAAACCAAATATCAAAAAAAGACAGATATTCTAAAAAGAAGTCATAATTTATATGATTTTTGCATCACAGGATACGTTTTATCATTGTTATGTTGATTTATAAAGATATTTCAAGTGCAATACTTTTATTCTTAGGAATTTGATTAGATAATCCAAAGAAAGTTATGTTTCTCCTTCTTTAATGAAAAGAAAAAAAGAGAACTCTTGGGATTATAATGGTATCAGATCTCACAAGAACAGTTCTTGCTCTTAAGATTTGAGTTTTCCACCAGGGCACTGAAACTTAATACATTGTAATCCATTATTTAAACCAGATATTATTTATTCCTCAGAACGTTAACATAATTCAAAATTATCTCCACATCTGTCATTCATTTTTAACAATAGCACATTGCCATTAAGTTCTCAACCATATTGTAAATCACTCTTAGCAAATCTTGACATCAAAACATGTATATTATCAATGGTGAAACATCACCACCCCAGGTTGGATGCATAAGACAAGTGCTCGGGGCTGGTGCACTGGGAAGACCCAGAGGGATCGGGTGGAGAGGGAGGCGGGAGGGGGGATCAGGATAGGGAATACATGTAAATCCATGGCTGATTCATGCCATTGTATGGCAAAAACCACTACAATATTGTAAAGTAATTAGCCTCCAACTAATAAAAATAAATGGGAAAAAAAATTCTATGAGAGAGAAAAAAAAAAAAACTTGAAGAGAACTTAAGGCTGATGTCCTTCCCAGACGCATAGTAAGTTATCGTTTAAACAGTGACAATACAGGAATCCTCTGAATCTACAATAAAGAGAGACAGGGAGAGAGAGACAGAAAGAAGCAGAGTCTGTGGATTCTAATGACCTGATGACTTGGCACACCTCATTTATAACATTTATCATGTTCCTAAAATTACTCACCAACATGTACAATTCCTTCATTGGACAGCAGGGCCCTGGAAGGAAAGCATCATGTTTGATTCCTCTTCTGTGCTGTCTGGAATAGATGCATCATAAATAAAAGCCGCAAACATACTCATTTCCATTAATAGCTTTTAGCTTCCTTCCAAAATTTATGCATACAAAGAACTGAGCAGATGGATTTGAGTTTTGCTTCTTCCATGTCCTCTGGTTCATTTTGATGATGAAGATCAAAATCGTGGAAAGAGGAAGCAATAGCATGAGGCAGAAGCAGAGTTCCCAAAAAGCAGGGGGTGGAAGTATCTTTTCTAAAGCACTTTCTGATATGTCCTTATTGCACACGCTAGAGGAAGAGCTCTAGAGAAAGAGCTGAAGGTAAGAAAAATATAGGCAATAAAGGGAAAGGGGACAAAAAAAATCACTGAACAACTACTATAATATACAGTATTTGCAAACATGATGCCATTTTATCCCTGGCAACACTTCTATTGGCTCGAGAATTATCTCCGTTTTTGCAATTATCTTTTCCAAATGGAAGAAAATAAGAGGTTAAATAATTTTACCAAGGGCACACAACTAACAAGTGATAAAGTTAGGATTCAAACTCAAGTCTGCCTGTCTACAAAGCCTGCTCTTTCTATTACTGCAAGTAATAGAACCCCTAATCCCAGGTTCCTGGCCAGTGGAGGATGTATCCACTTGAGTTAGTAGAAAAAGCAGGCTTAAGTCCCAAGAGCCAGGAGATTTAGGTATCAGAAAAAGTATATCTGCTATACCTGTAACATTTCGTCACTAGTACCCAAAGGGTTAACTTGATCTTTGTTGACCTATGTTGTCGTTCATCACTCAGTCCTGTCTGAACATGCTGCTCTATCCCTGGGGACCCTCTAGGAAAGAATACTGGAGTGGGTTGCCATGCCCTCCTCAGGGGGATCTTCCCAACCTGGGGATTGAACCCAGGTCTCCCACATTGCAGGCAGATTCTTTTTGTCTGAGTTACCAGGGAAGACCTTGCCGAGCCTATGGGCATTGTGTTTTCAATGATCCAGCACCCAACAGATGAGGAGTTGTAGTCAGTTTTATTTAATGCACAGTGTCCCTATTATTTGTTTCTGCATTGATAAAATGCATCAAACATTCTACAAAGCCTTATATAATTTACATCTGCTTATTTGAAATCCAGTTGCTAAAAACAAAACTCACAAAGAATTCACTTCTACCTTTCTCTTCCAGCCAGGGCTTTACCTCTGTTTGAGAGCTTGAGTGGGACCATTCTGAAGTGTGAGATTTTCTTCTTATGCAGTCCATCCTCTCTAAAGATTTGGCAATGGAAGCTGTACTCAGAGGATTTGCAGCCTGGAGCTGGAGACCTGCCTATTTCTGGCTCATTTCATGTGAAGAACAGAGACTCCAAATATCACCCAACAGAAGAAAAGGGATCCCAGGGAATTCAAAGGTGACTCCTGGCTGAGGCTTGCCTAGATCTTGCTCTCATGCTATACTTCCTCCTACAAGAAACCACTCTTAACAATCTCATTCAGGGCACCAGTTCTTTTAAGCATTCCTTAACATTACCTTCCTGTGGGCTGCATAATCTCAGAAGGCAGAATTGGGACCAGAGAGAGGCCAAGTTTGATTCAACAGAAGACCTAGCTTTCAAATAATTATTGTTGAATGGGGAAATAGTTGGATTGGCAGAGGTTTGAGATTGACCTGTATTAATTTCTAAGGTCAAAGTTTAAATTCCATGATTTACAATTTTTAACTATAACCAGTAGTATTGTAGGGCCTAAAGGAAGGGGACATGGAGAAGGGAAGTTTCAGTGAGATGTTCAACCCTAGAGGGCTGCGACTTAGTGGTTCTCCTGTGGTTCTCTTAGTGGTTCTCTCATACAGAGTCCTGTAAAGTACAGCATGATCCTGAGTGCCTGAAAAAAAAAAAGGGTTTGCAGAGGGTCAGAACCCAAATGGGCTTCAAGGAGAACAACTTATGAGAGGAGGAGCTACATGTTGGAGGTCACTAAAGAACTGGTTACCATGAGTTCAGTCCTGATTCTCTAAATTAGAAAGTAAGAGACAAACCTATCCCATCACCACTCCCTGCAAAAGCAACAAATCTCTGTTGGTAGACTCAGGGGCTATAAATCACTAAAGCCAGAGCTGAGGCAGACTCAAAATCAGAAGCTTTACATCATTACAGTAGTTTTTGTCATACATTGACATGAATCAGCCATGGATCCACATGTATTCCCCATCCAGGTCCCCCCTCCCACCTCCCTCTCCACCCGATCCCTCTGGGTCTTCCCAGTGCACCAGGCCCGAGCACTTGTCTCATGTACCCAACCTGAGCTGGTGATCTGTTTCACCCTAGATAATATACATGTTTCAATGCTGTTCTCCTGAAACATCCCACCCTCTCCTTCTCCCAGAGTCCACAAGTCTGTTCCAGTAATTAGCCTCCAACTAATAAAAATTAAAAATAAAATAAAATAAAATAAAATCTTTGTCAAAGATAAAATTAAAAAAAAAAAATCAGAAGCTTGTAGAATAAAATTAGGGAAAGTTAGGAGTGGGCCAGTCGCATGGAGGAGGTATGGAGCAAGCCTGGTCTAGGCTGAATCTCCTGGGCACTGGATTCTCACTACAGCCAACAATGCTCTGCCCATCTTGAAGTAGCAGTCCCACTCAACACTCAAGGCAATGACCACCTGCACCTTGATTTTGCTGAGTTTCAGTCCCACTGAGTAGCTGCCTACAAAGGTGCTGTAACTTGATTATAATCTCCTCCTGTTTTGAAGTTAGCATCTTCCAGAGATATCTGCTGATATCAAGATAGGAAGATATGTGACAACTCTGTAGGTTTTTCAATGTCTAAATGTCAAGTCTACTATCTCTCTTACTTGATCTCTTTGCCTTCTTTTTGATTTAACATGACACTGTGACATTCATTCTGTCTGACCTTCAGAAATAACAGAAGGCTTTAGAAGAGGCATAGGCTTTGGGGTCTGATAAACCTGGGTCTGAAATATGTCACTGTCACTTAAGCAACTGTGCAAACACAGGTTTATTTTTTTAAACCCTCAGAAACTCAACCTTAAATTTGTTCATCTACAAAATGGGAATGATAATAACTTCCAAAAAGGGTTCAGAATTGAGATAACTGGGAATTCAAAGTGAAGAGTTGTATGGGATTCATAGAGGTGCTCAGGAAATGTTCATTCTCTGCCTCTCCCCTCTTTCTGTGCCCCTGTAGACTATACTATGTCCTTTAAGAAGCCAGATTTCTCCCACAAGTTGTGACACTTTGAAAATCGATCACATTTTCAGTGATGGCTATGTGATCCATATAAAATAAAGCATGTTCTGCCAACTAAATAAATAGAGAAGAGACAGGTACTCATTCCTGTTCTAATTTAATCTGCCTGAATGCCTGCCTGAATGCCTGAAGGTCTTTGTGAGGTAAATATTGTTTTCAGTCTGACCTTGGTGTAGTGTTCCCATTGAATTTGTCTCAGTTGGCCCTTAGATGTCATGCTGATGCCTCCATAATAGATTGAAAGCTCTGTGTTGAGAAGAGAGATTAGCAAGATCTAATAACCAGTAAATACCTGTCTACTCTGGATGACTGGAGATTGGAATGTTCTGAGGGACTGGCTGCTCTGTGGAATAAAGAGTAGGCACCTAACTCTGAACTGCCAATTTTAAAGATGGGACCTATAACAACACACAACCCGTCTTAGCAGACTTGGCAATTTGGGGCCTCCTTGGAGGCTGCTGAGCGGGGGACCACGGGGAGGAGAAGCAACAGCTCAGGCTAGCAGAAGAGAATGAGTCGAGTGGAGCACTCACATGCTCTGGAAATGCTTTGACAGCACCTTTGATCCTGTATTTACTTGTTCCTTGTTTCTTCCTTATGAAAACATAAAGATATTTGTTCTAGACTTCCCCCCATCAGATTTAAAAAGTATTTACACAAAACACTCGATTTGATAGTCCAGTGAAAAAAACTGCTTATGTCCAATGGTTCAGTGATTCAGGAAGTGTTCGTTCTCTGCCTCTTCCCTCTTTCTGTGCCTCTGTAGACTATACTATGTCCTTTAAGAAGCTAGATTTCTCCCACAAGGTGTTGCCCTTTGATTAATTGTTCAGTACAGGCCAGACTTCCCACCCTTGGCTCTGTGTAAACAGATTCAGATATTCAGGAACTAAAGTATACTGCCTTGATATCCAGATAACTTGTTCGTTTAGAAGTAACTTCTTCTTTAGTCTTTTAAAGAGAATTTAAAATGTTAAATGTTTAGAAAATAAATCCAAGAGAAACCAAAAGAAAAAAAAAAAGAGCAGTATCCTTAATTTACCATTTAGAGATACCCAGTACTAGTATTCTGAGAGGGTTTTTTTTTTCCCCCTAAGCATAAATGAACTCAGGAAGAACTTTTTAAAAATAGATTCAAGAAATATAAACTGCAGTGCTATCTACTCTTTTGCCTTCTCAACAATGTTTTGTGAACCATGTTAATATTCTTCCTCAACATATATTTTAATGATAGCAAGGAATTCCACATATCATAAATCATAGCTTATTCTGAAAACTAGTAACATTCTCATAGCAATGCTATTATTTAAAAAAGAAAAAAAAAGAACACTTTATAGCTAATTCTTTGCTTACATCCAAGCTTATTTTTTACAGGATTAATTCTTAGGAGTAGAATTGAAGAGTCAAAGTCATTTTTAAAAAGCTTATATATTGTCAAACTATTCTCCAAAGGTTTAAACCAAAATATACACTTCACTGGCAGTATACTGCTATGTATGTGTCTGTTCCCAAGAAAATTGTGAAATTCTTGATGTCAGGGATTGTGTTACTCATCTTTATATCCTACATCTCTATGCTTTTGAACATTAAGTCACTGTAATACTTGTTGATAAATGATGAATTAATGACTCATTGTTTAAACAAATATGTAATATGAAGCAAGTTTATGTCTCTGAGGCTGAGCTTTCTCTTTTGCAAAATAAGATTTTTGTGTTATAGGTTTCTTAATATTCTGCAGTTTCACACCTCTTGTGTAGAAACATGACCTAGATACCCTTGGGGAGATTGCCCATAAGTACAACATATAATCGTGGTGATTGTACTGGAAAGTATATATCATATGTAAGTCAATTATAATTGTATAGAAATATACACAAGTGCTCGGACCTGGTGCACTGGGAAGACCCAGAGGGATCGGGTGGAGAGGGAGGTGGAGGGGGGGGGATCCGGATGGGGAATACATGTATATCCATGGCTGATTCATGTCAATGTATGACAGAAACCACTACAATATTGTGAAGTAATTAGCCTCCAACTAATAAAAAAATTTAAAAAAAAACATGCAAAGAAATATATACATGTGCTAAATATTCTGGGAGAATAAGGCCAGATGACATGATGGGACATTCCAGGAAAGTGATGCTCAGCTAGACTCAAATCATCTGCTTTTTTTTTCATTTATTTTTATTAGTTGGAGGCTAATTACTTTGCAATATTGTAGTGGGTTTTGTCATACATTGACATGAATCAGCCATGGATTTACATGTATTCCCCGTCCCGATCCCCCCTCCCACCTCCCTCTCTACCCGATCCCTCTGGGTCTTCCCAGTGCACCAGGCCCGAGCACTTGTCTCATGCATCCAACCTGGGCTGGTGATCTGTTTCACCCTAGATAATATACTTGTTTCGATGCTGTTCTCTCGAAACATCCCACCCTCACCTTCTCCCACAGAGTCCAAAAGTCTGTTCTGTACATCTGTGTCTCTTTTTCTGTTTTGCATATAGGGTTATCATTACCATCTTTCTAATTCCATATATATGTGTTAGTATACTGTAATGGTCTTTATCTTTCTGGCTTACTTCACTCTGTATAATGGGCTCCAGTTTCATCCATCTCATTAGAACTGATTCAAATGAATTCTTTTTAATGGCTGAGTAATATTCCATGGTGTATATGTACCACAGCTTCCTTATCCATTCATCTACTGATGGGCATCTAGGTTGCTTCCATGTCCTGGCTATTATAAACAGTGCTGCGATGAACATTGGGGTGCACGTGTCTCTTTCAGATCCTGCTCAGGATTTTGTGGTTTATTGACATCTAAAAAAACAGGCAGTAAAATTATCTTGAAATTCAGTTTCCTTAAATAATTTCACCCGGGACAAGCAAGCCTCTTCCACTAGATTTTAGCAACATTTTAAGTACTTTTAAATTACTTGGGGTAAAATTATATCTGTTGACTTTCATGTTTCCTGGCTAATTGGCAGTGAACATCTGTAGACCTGTCTTAATTCTTGGTGTAGAAATATTGATTCCAACCATTACTTATTACTTTATTAACTAATTGGTGGTTATTTATTGCAAAATAATAATGCGTCTTTTGCACTACTGGGGGAAAATGAGGCAATGTGGCATATACTACAATAGTAAGAGTAAACATGATCCTTTGGAACATAGAGAAAGAAAGCACCTACCTCTGGGAGTCAGGAAGCCTCACAGAAGATAATGCTTGAAATAATTCTTGAAGAATAAGTTTATGTGTAAAGTGGAATTGTACGGATGATAGTGTAGAGAACAGGATTAAACAGAAATAAAGCACGGAAAGTCATAGATAGGAAACACAGGAGGTTTATTTCCAGCTGGTAGATTTTCTATCAGTCTCCCGCTTGGTGAAATCTCTCCACTTCACCCTCATAGTTCCTCTCATACAGGTTCACCCAGTGAGAAGTGCTGACTCATTCTCCTCTCTTTGCTGTATCTCCTGCTGTATTTCTTATTGCTCCCCAGTTGTGGCCAGCTCTATGACCACTGCTTAATCCTAACTGCTTCCACTCTGCTGCTCTGGATGGGCCTTGGAGATTCAGCTTCTATAGCATTATGGGTCAATTCATATCAAAGTTGTAGCCACCTTACTCTTTGAGTTTAAGAACTTCCCTGATCTGGGTTGAGAGGCCTTCTTAAAATAATGTCAATCACTGTTACACTAGAACACTCCTTGTAGGCTTTGGAGCCATGCTTCTAAATACTGCACACGTTTTCCCCACTTCTCTTAGATGACATGTCCAGAGACTAACCTTGCTTAGCCATTAAATGTCTCTGAATCTACATTCACCCTTATATCTTTTTGCGTCTCAAAATAAGTGTTCTTTCTTCTACCCAAGAATATTCTCTTCACTTGTGTCCTAAATGAGTGTTGCTAAATTTGAGAAGCGTAGGAATCACTCAGAGACCTTGATAAAAATATAGATTCCCAAGACGCACTCAGCTGAATCTAAACTCCCAAGGGTTAAGAGTCAAGAACCTGAAATTTAACAAGTTCCTTGATAATCCGTTTTCTTGAGATAAAGTGTTTCATACATATATTTTAAAAGGTGGAGAGAGGCCATATATACAATGTATATTCCAGGAGATCCAATGAAACCAATCAAGCTCTTTTGGGGACCATTTTTGGGGGGGGGATTCCCAATAGCATTTGGGACCCATTTTTCTGAATTCCCAACAGCATCTGGATTCCCATACCTTCCTGTCTCTTTGGAAGCTTCTTTTTAAGAACCAGCTGCTCATGTAACTGAGCAGGACCCATGAAGCTCCTGAGCATGGAAGCCTTTCTGTGTCCCTTGATTCTTGCTTGTAGGGAATAGATTCCAGCCTCCATGACCTTCCCTGAGTTCCAAAGGGCAGTTTAAAAGAGTTGCTAATCAGGTAAAGGAGAAGATGCAGACAAGGGAGGAGACTACATGAGACCAAATTAAAAGAGTTCAGGCCCTGAACATACCTTGATCCTTACCAGCAACCTTGTCCTGAACCATTGCTATAAAACTCCTCACCAAATTCCCCCAGGTTGAGACTCACAGTTTTTTGAGGCATGAGCCTCCTTTGCTGGGCAAAGGTAAAAAGCTATTCTTTGCAACTCTGTTGCCAAGATTCAACCCAACACCATTGTTGGTTGAGTTTTCCACATCACTCTCTTAGTTCTTTCAGCTCAACTGCATCTCTTCAACCAATCCCCTTCTCTTCATGTATCAACTACTTCAAGAATCTCACTTAAATATACCCTCTTTAGACTTTTCTCTTTACCCCTTATCTCTTGAACTTCTTTGATAGCTCACTTTCTTTATATTGATAACTATGTAGGAAATAAGTCTCACTTCACATTAGTCTCTTTAATCTAATGCATTCTGATTTCCATCACAACAAAGTCACAGAAAAAAATGCTCTTATAAAGTTCATCAGTAATAACTGTTTTTTCTTGTTTTTCACCTGGTGCATAGAATTGACTTTTTGACCCTCTACAGTCATAGCAAGCTATCACCAATACTCTACGAAATGACTTTTTTTTTTTTAAAGTGAGGTATTCCATCTTTGTGATATCTCAATTCTACTCTTCTTACTTGTTCAGGTACCCAATTAACTTTATATGTATTTTTATATGCACATATGTTACCTAAACTCATTTGAAAACACCCTGATGCATACATGTTACCTAAACTCATTTGAAAAGACCCTGATGCTGGGAAATATTGAAGGTGGGAAGAGAAAGGGACGACAGAGGATGAGATGGTTGGATGGCATCACTGACTCAATGGACATGAGTTTGAGTAAACTCCGGGAGTTGGTGATGGGCAGGGAGGCCTGACATGCTGCAGTCCATGTTGTCTCAAAGAGTCAGACATGATTGAGTGACTGAACTGAGTTGAACTGATGTCACCTAAAATGCATAGAACCATTGTTTCTATGCATAATTTACACAAATGTTGCTGCGGTATAAGAATAATTTTGTTTCTCCTTTGTCAATGTATTATATATATTTGTATATGTATATAATTTCTCTTGACTTTGTAACTGTATTCTATTTTATACATAGATCACAACTTATTCATACACTAATGGTGTGCATTTTGATTTTCTCTATTTATAATAATTTTAAATTCTTTTAGATACACAGAAGTGGAATTGATGGAGATTATTGTACTTCTATTTTCAATTTTTAAAAGAAACTCTGTGGCTGCACCAATTTACATCCCCACCACCAGGAAACAAGTGTTTCCTTTTCTTCATATCCTCGCCAAAATTTGTTATTATTATTTTTATAATAAACAAAAACTGCTAGGTATGAAGTGGCATCTCATTGTGATTTTGATTTGTATTTCCTTGGTGAGTAGTGAAGTGGAGCATATTTTTATATAGGC
Organism: Odocoileus virginianus; assembly: GCF_023699985.2. Classification (NCBI taxonomy): domain Eukaryota; kingdom Metazoa; phylum Chordata; class Mammalia; order Artiodactyla; family Cervidae; genus Odocoileus; species Odocoileus virginianus. The sequence goes on from NC_069683.1 coordinate 56,319,673, forward strand.
GTTGACCATTTTGTGAATATTGTTTGAAGAAATGCCTAATCAAGTCCTTTGCCCATATTTAAACCTGGATATTTGTTGCTTTTCCCCCCCAATGACTTGTAGAAGTTCCTTATATATTTTGGAAGTTCAGTTCAGTCACTCAGTTGTGTCTGTCTCTTTGCAACTCCATGGACTACAGCACACCAGGCTTTTCTGTCCACCACCAAGTCCTGGAGCTTGCTCAAACTCATGTCCATTGAATTGGTGATGCCATCCAACCATCTTATCATCTGCCATTCCCTTCTCCTCTTGCCTTCAGTCTTTCCCAGCATCAAGGTCTTTTCTAATGAGTCAGTTCTACACATCAGGTATTGGATATCAAGCTTTATCAAGTAAATGATTTATAAATATTTTCTCCCATTCAACAGGTTGTCTTTTAATTTTGTTTCTTTTTCTGTGCAGAAGCTTTTTAGTTTAATGTAGTTCCACTTTTCTATTTTTCCTTTTGTTGCCTGTGCTTTTGCTGTCATATACAAAAAATCATAGCAAAAGATCATTGCCAAGAAGTATTTCCCCTATATTTTCAGCTATGATGTTTCAGCACTAATGTTTAAATCTTTAGCCCATTCTGAGTTGATATTTTTTTTGTGTGTGATGCAAAATAGAGGTCCAGTTCCATTCGAATTTTTTTTTTTTTCTTGATGTCTAGTTTTCTCAACAATATTTGTTGAAAAAATTATCCTTCCACACTGGATATTCTTGGCATCCTTTTCAAAGATCAATTGACCATGTATGTGTAAGTTTATTTCTGTACTTTATTCAGTTACAGTGGTCTATGTGTTTCTCTGGGCTTCCCAGGTGGGTCAGTAGTAAATAATATGCCTGCCAATGCAGGGGATGCAGGTTCAATTCCTGGATCAGGAAGATCCCCTGCAGAAGGAAATGACAACCTAATCCAGTATTCTTGACTTGGAAATGCCATGGACAGAGGAGCCTGGCATACTACTGTCCATGGGGTTGCAGAAGAGTTGGACATGGCTTAGTGACAAAACAACAAAAACATGTCTACACTAGTACCGTATGGTTTTAATTACTATAACTTTGTAATATATTTTGAAATCAAGAAGTGTGATGCCTCTGGCTTTGTTTCTTCTTTTTAAAGACTGTTTTGGCTGTTCAGTCTTTGTTCGAGTATGATTACTAAAAATATTTATTGGCTATATATTTTAAATATAGCAGTGTATACATGGATGCCAAGACATGGGATCAACCAAACTGTCAATTGACAGAGGAATAGATAAAGAAGATGTGTTACATATGCACAATGCTATTCTTCAGCCATTATAAAGCATGAAATAATGCCATTTGCTGCAACATGTGTGGACCTAGAGATAATCAAATTAAGTGAAATAAGTCAGATAGAGAAACAGAAATATCATATGATATCACTCATATATGGAACCTAACTTTTAAAGATGATATAAATGAAGTTATTTGCAAAACAGAAACAGACTCACAGACTTAGAGAGCAAAGTTATTGTTACCATGAAGTTAAGGTTAGGGGGAGAGATAGATTGAGAGTTTGGGATTGACTCCCCCTAATCGCAACATCTTGGTGGGAACTCAAGAGGTTACGAGACTTCCCACTAAGTCTCATTGGTTTGTATTTCTCTAAGAATTAGTGATATTGGGCTCTTTTTATGTAACTCTTGGCCATCTGTATATCTTCTTAGGGAAAATGTCTATTCAGCTCTTTTGCCCAGTTTTATCTTGTGTTATTTGTTTGCATTTGATATTTAATTGTATCAGCTGTTTGTAATTTTAGAGATTAATCCATGTTGGTTGCACCTTTAGTAAATAATTTATCCCATTCTCTTTTTTGTGATTTTCTTTTGTCTCTAGTTGCCTTTGTCATGTGAAAGCTCAAGAGTTTAATTGGGTCCCATTTATTTTTATTTGCAATGGGAATACCAGACCACCTGATCTGCCTCTTGAGAAACCTGTATGCAGGTCAGGAAGCAACAGTTAGAACTGGACATGGAACAACAGACTGGTTCCAAATAGGGAAAGGGGTACATCAAGGCTGTATATTGTTACCCTGATTATTTAACTTATATGCAGAGTACATCATGAGAAATGCTGGGCTGGAGGAAGCACAAGCTGGAATCAAGAACGCCAGGAGAAATATCAATAACCTCAGATATGCAGATGACACCACCCTTATGGCAGAGAGTGAAGAGGAACTAAAAAGCCTCTTGATGAAAGTGAGAGAGGAGAGTGAAAAAGTTGGCTTAAAGCTTAACATTCAGGAAACTAAGATCATGGCATCTGGTCCCATCACTTCATGGGAAATAGATGGGGAGACAGTGGAAACAGTGTCAGACTTTATTTTGGGGGACTCCAAAATCACTGCAGATGGTGACTGCAGCCATGAAATTAAAAGACGCTTACTCCTTGGAAGGAAAGTTATGACCAACCTAGATAGCATTATTGAAAAGCAGAGACATTACTTTGCCAACAAAAGTCCCTCTGGTCAAGGCTATGGTTTTTCCAGTGGTCATGTATGGATGTGAGTTGGACTGTGAAGAAAGCTGAGTGCTGAAAAATTGATGCTTTTAAACTGTGGTGTTGGAGAAGACTCTTGAGAGTCCCTTGGACTGCAAGGAGATCCAACCAGTCCATCCTGAAGGAGAACAGTCCTGGGTGTTCATTGGAAGGACTGATGCTGAAGCTGAAACTCCAGTACTTTGGCCACCTCATGCAAAGAGTTGACTCATTGGAAAAGACCCTGATGCTGGGAGGGATTGGGGGCAGGAGGAGAAGTGGACGACAGAGGATGAGATGCTGGATGGCATCACCGACACTGTGGGCATGAGTTTGAGTAAACTCTGGGAGTTGGTGATGGACAGGGAGGCCTGGCGTGCTGCGATTCATGGGGTCACAATGAGTCGGACATGACTGAGCAACTGAACTGAACTGAAGAGACAGATCAAAAAAGATCTTGCTGCAATTTATGTCAAAGAGCATTTTTCTTACATTTCCCTCTAAGAGTTTTATAGTATCTGTTCTTAGTTAAGGTCTTTGAGTTTGTTTGTTTGTTTTTGTATGATGTTAAAGAATGTTCTAATTTTATCTTTTACATATTGCTTTCCAGTTTTCCCAGCATGTTTATGTCTTTTCTGCACTGTATAGTCTTCTCTCCTTTGTCATAGATTAATTGACCATAAGTACATTGGTTTATTTCTGGGATTTCTATTCTGTGCCACTGATATATATTTCTATTTTCATGCCAGTACATACTGTTTTGATTTAAGTAGCTTTGTAGTATAGTCTGAAGTCAGGGAGCCTGATTCTGGCTGCTCCATCTTTCTTTCAATATTCCTTTGGCTATTCATGCTATCTTGTGTTTCCATACAAATCATAAAATGCTTTGTTTTAATTCTATGAAAAATACCATTGGTAATTTGGTAGGTATTACATTAAAACTGTGGATTCCTCCATGTAATATAGTCCTTTTCACAATGTTGATTCTTCCAATCCAAGATCATGGTATATATCTTCATCTGTTTGTATCATCTTTGATTTATTTCAGCAATGTCTTGCGGTTTGATATGAGTTGCTTTGAATCTGCAGGCTGCCTAGGTCAGAATAGTAATTTTGATAATAGTGATTCTTCCATCTAAGAACATGATATATCTTTCAGTCTGTTAATATCATCTTTGATTTCTTTCATCGATATCTATTGCAGTTTTCTGAGTACAAGTTTTTTGCCTCTTTAGGTAGGTTTATTCCTAGATTATTCTTGTTGAGGTGATCATAAATAAGATCATTTATTTAATTTCTTTTTCCTAATTATTCATTGTCAGTATACAGAAATGCAACAGATTTCTGTGTATAAATTTTGGATCCTATAACATTGCTGAATTCATTGATGAGCTCTAAGAGGTTTCTGTAGCATCTTTAGGATTTTCTATGTACAGTACATCATCTTCAAACAGTGATAGCTTTATTTCTTTTTCAGTCTCTCAAGTTGCATTAGGTGTAAGGTTAGATTGTGTATTTGAGATTTTTCTTATTTTATAAAGTAAGATTTTATTGCTATAAACTTTCCCCTTAGAACCTCTTTTTAAAAAATTATTTATTTCAGTTGGAGGATAATTACTTCACAATACTGTGATGGGTTTTGCCATACATCAGTGTGAATAGGCTATAGGTATATACATGTCCCCTCCATCCTGAACAACCCTTCCACCTCCCTCCCCAACCTATCCTTCCAGGTTGTCACAGAGCACTGGTTTTCAGTGCCCTGCTCATACATCAAACTCACACTGGTTATCTAGTTTATGTATGGTAATGTATATGTTTCAAAAGTCTGTTCTTTATGTCTACATCTCCTTTGCTGCCAAGCACATAGGATCATCAGTACCATCTTTCTAGATTCCACATATATGCATTAATATATGGTATTTATTTTTCTCTTTCTGACTTACTTCTCCATGTATAATAGGCTCCAGGTTTATCCACCTCTTTAGAATGGACTCAAATGCATTCCTTTTGATAGCTGAGTAGTATTCCATTGTGTATATGTATTACAACTCCCTTATCTTTTTCAATTTGTCTGCTGATGGGCATCTAGGTTTCATGTCCTAACTATTATAAATAGTTCTTCAATGAACATTAGTGTACATGTTTCTTTTTAAATTCTGGTTTCCTCAAGATTTATGCCCAGTAGTGAGATTGCTGAGTTGTATTGTAGGTTTAGTCCTAGTTTTCTAAGGAATCTCCATACTGTTCTCCATAGTGGTTGTAACAGTTTGCATTCTCACCAACAATGTAAGAGGTGTCTCTTTCCTCCACACCCTTTCAAGAATTTATTGCTAGTAAACTTCTTGCTGATGGCCATTCCTACTGCTGGGAGATGATGCCTCATTGTGGTTTTGATTTTATTTCTCTAATAATGGTGATGTTGAGTATCTTTGCATGTGTTTATTAGATATTTGCATATCTTCTTTGAAATGTCAGTTTAGGTCTTATGCCCACTTTATGATTGGGTTGTTCATTTTTCTGGTATTGAGCTGCATGTGCTGCTTGTGTATTAGTCTTTGTCAGTGGTTTCATTTGCTATTGTTTCCTCCCATTCTTAAGGCTGGTTTTTCACCTGATTTATAGTCTCCTTTGTCATGCAAAGGCTTTTTTAAAAAATTTATTTATTTTAATTAGAGGTTAATTACTTTACAATATTGTAGTGGGTTTTAACATACATTGACATGAATCAGTCATGAGTATACATGTGTTCCCCATCCTGAACAAGTTTAATTATGTCCCACTTTTTTATTTTTGGTTTGTCTCCATTACTCTGGGAGGTGGGTCATAGAGGATCTTGCTGTGATTTATGTCAGAAGGTGTCCTGCCTACATTTTCCTCTAAGAGTTTTATAGTTTCTGGTCTTACATTTAGATTTTTAATCCATTTTGACTTTATTTTTGTGTAGGGTGTTAGAAAGTGTTCTAGTTTCATTCTTTTTCATGTAGTAGACCAGTTTTCTGAGCACTACTTGTTGAAGAGACTGTCTTTTCTCTATTGTATATTTTTGCTTCCTTTGTCAAAGATAACATGTCCATAGGTGTGTGGACTTTTTTTCTGGGCTTTCTATTTTGTTCCATAGGCCTATATTTCTGTTTTTGTGCCATGACCATACTGTCTAGATGACTGTAGCTTTGTAGTATAGTCTGAAGTTTGGAAGCTTGATTCCTCCAGTTCCATTCTAATTTATCCATCTTGCTTTGGCAAATTAGGGTCTTTGCTATTTCCATACAGGTTGTGAAATTTTTTGTTCTAGTTCTGTGAAAAAATGCCATTGGTGATTTGATAGGGATTGCATCTAATCTATAGATTTCTTTGGGTAATATAGTCATTTTCACTATAGTAATTCTCCCAATCCAAGAACATGGTATTTAGTGTTTTATAGCTTTCTACATACAGGTCTTTTGACTCTAGGCAAATTTATTGCTAAGTATTTTATTCTTTTTGTTGCAGTGGTGAATGAGATTGTTTCCTTAATTTTTCTTTCTGATTTTTGTTGTTAGAATACAAGAATTATAGGCATTTCTAAATTTTAATTTTATATCATGTGACTTTACTATATTCATTAATTAGCTCTAGTAATTTTCTGGTGCCATCTTTGAGGTTTTCTATGTAGAGCAGCACGTCATCTGCAAACAGTGAGACTTTTACTTTTTTTCCAGTTTAGATTCTTTTTATTTCATTTTCCTCTCATTTCTCAGCTAGGACTTCCAAAACTATGTCAAATAGTAGTGGTGATAGTGGTAACTCTTCTCTTGTTACTGATTTTTCGGGAAATGCTTTCAATTTTTCACCATCGAGGATAATACTTGCTGTAGGTTGGTCACAGGTAGATTTTATTATATTGAGGTATGTTCCTTCAGTGTGCCTGAAGAACTATGGACAGGGGTCCATAATATTGTACAGCAGGTAGCAACCAAAATCATCCCAAAGAAAAAAGAAAAGCAAGAAAATAAAAGGCTTATCTGAGGCTTTACAAATAGTGGAAGAATGAAGACAAGTGAAAAGCAAGGGAGAGAGGGAAAGATACACCCAATTAAATGCAGAGTTCCAAAGAATAGCTAAGAGACAAGAAGTCTCTTGTCTCTTAATAATATAAACAGTGCTTAATAATAGAAGAAAACAACAAAAGGGGAAAGACTAGGGATTTATTCAGGAAATATGGAAACATCAATGGAATATTCCATCAAAAGATGGGCACAATAAATGATAAAAATGACAGAGATCTAGTAGACATTGCAGAGATCAAGAAGAGATGGAAAGAATACATGGAAGAAAGAATGGTATAAAAAGATGTTAATGAAACAGATTACTACAATGTTGTGGTTAGTCACCAAGAGCCAGACATTCTGGAGTGTGATATCAAGTTCACTTTAAGAGGCACTGCTGTTAATAAAGCTAGTGGATGCAATGAAATTCCAGCAGAAGTATTCAGATCCCTAAAGGATGATGCTATCAAGGTTTTGCATTCATTATGTCAATAAGTTTGGAAGACCCAGCAGAGACCAGAGGACTGAAAGTGAAAGTCATTCAGTCATGTCCTACTCTTTGTGAGCCTATGGACTATACAGTCCATGGAATTCTCCAGGCCATAATACTGCAATAGGTAGTCTTTCCTTTCTCCAGGAGATCTTCTCAACCCAGAGATCAAACCCAGGTCTCCCACATTGCAGGCAGATTCTTTACCAGCTGAGCCACAAGAGAAGCCTAAGAATACTGAAGTGGGTAGCATATCCCTTCTCCATTGAATCTTCCTGACACAGGAACTGAACTGGGGTCTCCAGCATAGAAGGCTGGTTCTTTACCAGTTGAGCTATCAGGGACGCCAGCCACAGCACCGGAAAAGGTTAATCCTCACACCAATTCCCCAGAAGGATAGTACCAAAGAATGTGCTAACCGTCAGACAATCACATTCATCTCCCATGGTAGTAAGTTCATGCTTAAATGCAGCTGTCGACTGGTGGTTGCAAAGTGGCTGCTCCTGTTTTCCTTCCAGTCCTGGGACCAAATGGCTGCCCCACAGATGTCTTCCAGGAGTGTCTAAGTCACTGCAGGATTTCCTCATCTTCCAACAGATGGACAGCTTCTTACTTGCCTCAGCCTTCCCTATCTTCCCATAAATGCACAGAGATCAAGTCCTGAGTCTTTGGGATGGGAACACTGACACTAAGACCCTGGACTATCAGAGAATATCTATCCCAAGTATCAGACCCTGGGAGATGTGAGAACCCCCACAAAGAAAACTACCTGAATACAAGATCCAGGATCATATAACCACCAGTAGCACCCTGTGCATGATGTCTTATCCAAACAACAAACAAGACAAAAATACAAACTCAATCATCAGTGAACAGGATTACCACCTCACTCAGCCTTGCCCATTAGAGGGGAAAAAAAAGAACTCAGCAGAAATCTCACTCTATATGAAACTTATACAAATCACCGGACCAACCTTAGGAGGGCCGAAACCAAAAGGAAGAAAGAATTTAACCTTGAAGCCTGGGAAAAGGAGACCTCAAACATATGAAAAGGCAGAGAAATGTTGTATAAATGAAAGTTAAACTAGAAACACAGAAGTCCAAATAACTTAAGAGGAACTAGGCAAACTACCTGAAAAAGAATTCAGAATAATGATAGCAAAGATGATCAAAAACCTTGAAAATAAAATAGAGAAAATGCAAGAATCAATTAACAAAGACCTAGAAGAATTAAAGAATAAACATACAGAAACAAACAACACAATTCCTGAAGTTAAAAATAATCTAGAAGGAATCTATAGCAGAATATCTGAAGCAGAATAATGAAACAGTGAGCTGGAAGAAAAAAAATGGTGGAAATAACTTCTGAAGAGTAGAATAAAGTAAAAAGAATGAAAAGAACTGAGGATAGTCTCAGTGACCACTGGGACAGTATTAAACACACCAAAGTTTGAATTATAGGGGTCCCAGAAGAAGAAGAGGAAAAGAAAGGGGAAAGAGAAAATTTTTGAAGAGATTATGGATGAAAATTTCCCCAACATGGAAAAGGAAATAGTCAACCAAGTTCAAGAGTTGCAAAGAGTACCATACAGGATGAACCCAAAGAGAAACACAAGACACATACTAATCAAACTAACAAAGACTAAACACAAAGAAAGAATATTAGAAGCAGCAAGGGAAAAGTAAACAGTAACATGCAAAGGAAACCCTATATGTTTAATGGCTGATCTTTCAGCAGAAACTCTGCAGGGCAGAAGAGAATGGCAGTATATATTTAAAGTAGTGAAAGGGAAAAATCTACAATCAAGATTCCCCTGTCCAGCAAGGATCTCATTCAAAATCGGTGGAGAAACAAAAAGCTTTTCAGACAAGCAAAATTTAAGAAAATTCAGTACCACAAAAACAGCTTAATAACAAATGTTAAAGGGACTTATATAGTCAGAAAATATGAGAAGAAAAATATTTACAAAAACAAACTGTAAACAATCAATAAAATGGCAATAGGAACATATATATCAATAATTAATTTGAATGTAAATGGATTAAATGTTCCAATCATAAGACAGAGACGGGCTGAATGGATACAAAAACAAGACCCATATATATGCTATCTACTAGATACCCACTTCAGACCTAAAGACACATATGACTGAAAGTGAGAGGATGAAAAAATATATTCCATGCAAATGGGAAACAAAAGAAAGTTGGAGTAGCAATCCTCATATCAGACAAAGTAGACCTTAGTATAAAGGATATTACAAGAGACAAAGAAGGACACTACATAATGATGAAGGGATCAATCCAAGAGGAAGACAAAACAGTTGTAAATACTATGCACCCAATACAGGAGCACATCAATACATAAGACAAACACTAACAAACATAAAAGGAGAAATTGACAGTAACACAATAATAGTAGGATACTTTAACATCCCACTTACACCAATAGATCATCAAAACAGAAAATTAATAAGGAAACACAAGTCTTAAATGATACCTTAGACGAAATGGATTTCATTGATATCTTCAGCACATTCCATCTAATGCAGAAGAGTACACCTTCTTCTCAAGTACACATGGAACATTCTCCAGGATAAACCACTTCTTGGGTCACAAATCAAACATCAGCAAATTTAAGAAAATTGAAATCATATCAAGTATCTTTTCCAACCACAATGCTAAGAGACTAGATATCATTTACAAGAAAAAAGAAACTGTAAAAAACACTAACACATGGAGATTAAACAATATGTTTCCAAATAACGAACAGGTTGCTGAAGAAACCAAAAGGGAAATCAAAAAATTCCTAGAAACAAATGACAATGAAAACACGACAACTCAAAACCTATGGGATGCAACAAAAGCAGTTCTAAGAAGGAAGTTTATAGCAATACAATCCTACCTCAAAGACCAAGAAAAACATCTAAGAGACCACCTAACTTTACACCTAAAACAACTGGAAAAAGAAGAACAAATAAACCCCAAATTTAGTAGAAGGAAAGATATCATAAAGATCAGAGCAGAAATAAATGAAAAAGAAATGAAAGAAAAAACAGTGAAGATTAATAAGTAGCTGGTTCGTAGAGAAGATAAACAAAATTGACAAAAAAGAGAGAAGAATTAAATCAACAAAATTAGAAATGAAAAAGGAGAGGTTATAACAGAAAACGCAGAAATACAAAGGATTATGAGACTATTATGAACAATTATATGGAAACAAAATGGATAACCTGGAAAAAATGGACATAGTCTTAGAAAATTTAAATCTTCTAAGACTGAACCATGAAGAGATAGAAATTATGAGCAACCCAATTACAAGCACTGAAATTGAAGCTGTGGTCAAAAATCTCCCCAAAAACAACAGCCTGTGACCATATGGTTTCACAGGTGAATTCTATCCAATATTTAGAGAAGAGCTAATGCCTATCCTTCTAAAACTCTTTGAATAAATTTTAGAGAAAGGAACACTTCTGAACTCATTCTATGAGGCCACCATCACCCTGATACCAAAATCAGACAAAGATAGTACAAAAAAGAAAATTACTGGTCAGCATCAATGTTGAACATAGATGCAAAAGTCCTCAACAAAAGTTTAGCAAACAGAATTCAACAACGCATTACAAAACTCATATACCATGATTAGGTTGGGTTTATTCCAGGGATGCATGAATTCTTTGATATATGAAAGTCAGTCAATGTGATACACCATATTAAGACATTGAAGGATAAAAACAATATGATAATCTCAATAGATTCAGAAAAAGCTTTTGACAAAATTCACCACTCATTTTTTATTAAAACTCTTCAAAAAATGGGCATAGAAAGAACCTACCTGAACATAGTAAGAGCTATATATGATAAGCCTACAGCAAACATTATTCTCAATAGTGAAAAAATGAGAGCATTCCCCCTAAGATCTCACCACTATTATTCAATATAGTCTTGAAAGTCCTAGCTATAGAAATCAGAGAACAAAAAGAAATAAAAGGAACCCAAATTGGAAAAGAAGAAGTAAAGCTCTCACTGTTTGCAGATGACATGATACTATACATAGGAAACCCTAAAGATACTGTCAGAAAATTACTAGAGCTAATCAGTGAATTTAACAGGATACAAAATCAATATGCAGAAATCACTTGTATTCCTAGATACTAACAATGAAAAATAAGAAAGAGGAATTAAAGAATCCATCCCATTCACCATTACAACAAAAAGAATAAAACATCTAGGAATAAACTTACCTAAGGAGACAAAAGAACTGTATATAGAAAATTATAAGATGCTGATGACATAGCATCTTATGTCATCAGCATCAAAGATGACATAAACAGATGGAGAGATATTCCATGTTCCTGAGTAGGAAGAATCAATATTGTGAATATGACTATACATCAAATGTAATCTACAGATTCAATATGATCCCTATCAAATTGCCAATGACATTTTTCTCAGAACTAGAACAAAAAATTTCACAATTCATATGAAAACACACAAGGCCCCAAATAGTCAAAGCAGTCTTGAGAAACAAGAATGGAACTGGAGGAATCAACTTTCCTGACTTCAGATTATGCTGCAAAGCTACAGTCATCAAGGCAGTATGGTACTGGCACAAAAACAGAAATATAGACGAATGGAATAAGATAGAAAGCTCAGAAACAAACCCATGCACGTATGGCTACCTTATTTTTGAAAAAGGAGGGAAGAATAACCAATGGGGCAAAGAGAGCCTCTTAAATAAGTGGTGCTTGGAAAACTGGACAATGACATGTAAAAGAATAAAATTAGAACACTTCCTAACACCATACAGAAAGATAAATCAATGTGGATTAATGACATAAATGTAAGACCAGAAACTATAAAACCCTTAGAGGAAAACATAGGCAGAGCACTCAATGATATAAATTGAAGCAAGATCCTATATGACCCACCTTCTAGAGTAACAGAAATAAAAACAAAAGTAAGCAGGTGTGACCTGACTAAACTTAAAAGCTTTTACACAGCAAAGGAAATTATAAGTAAGGTGAAAAGACAACTTTCAGAATATGAGAAAATAATAGCAAATGAAACAACTGACAAAAGATTAATTTCCAAAATATACAAGCAGCTCATACAACTCAATACCAGATAAACAAACAATCCAATTAAATAAGTGGAGAAAAGACTTGAACAGATATTTCTCCAAAGAAGACATACAGATGGCTAACAAACGTGTGAAAAAATGCTCATCATCATTCATTATTAGAGAAATGCAAATCAAAACTACAATGATATATCACCTCACACCAGTCAGAATGGCCATCATCAAAAAGTCTACAAACAGTACATGATGGAGAGGTGTGGAGAAAAGGGAACACTCTTGTACTGTTGGTGGAATATAAATTGATACAGCCACTATGGAAGATGGTATGGAGGTTCCTTAAAAAACTAGAAATAAAATCACCATATGACTCAGCTATCCCACTCTGAGCCATATACCCTGAGGAAACCAAAATTGAAAAAGACACATGTATCCCATTGTTCATTGCAGCTCTATTTACAATCGCTAGAACTTGGAAGCAACCTAGGTGTCCATTAACAGATGAATGGATAAAGAAGTTACATATACACAGTGGTACATATATACAATGGAATGTTACTCAGCCATAAAAAGGAATGCATTTGAGTCAGTTCCGATGAGGTGGATGAACCTAGAACAGAGTGAAGTGAGACAGAAAGAGAAGGGTAAATATCGTATTCTAACGAATATATATGGAATCTAGAAAAACGGTACTGAAGAGCTTATTTGCAGGGCAACAGTGGAGAAACAGACATAGAGAACAGACTATGGGCATGCAGGAGAGGGGAGAAGAGGATGATATGTATGGAAAGAGTAACATGGAAACTTACATTACCATATGTAAAATAAATAACCAGTGGGAATTTCTTGTATGTCTCAGAAAACTCAAACAGGGGCTCTGTATCAATCTAGAGGGTTGGGATGGGAAGGAAGACAGGAGGGAGGTTTAAGATGGAGGGGACATATGTATACCTATGGCTTATTCATGTTGAGGTTTGACAGAAAGCAACAAAATTCTGTAAAGCAATTACCCTTCAATTAAAAAGTAAATAAATTTTTAAAGTTTTTTTTTTTAATTCTTACATGCTGGACTTCAGTATTGTGTGAGTCAAGAACTTCCAGATGTCAAATGTGGGTTTAAAAAAGGAAGAGTAACTAGAGATCAAATTGCAAACATTTGCTGGATTATAGAGAAAGCAAGGAAATTTCAGAAAAAAGAAATCTATCTCTGTTTCATCAAATACTCTACAGCCTTTGACTACATGTATCATGACTAACTGTGAAAAACTCTGAAAGATAAAGGAATACCAGACCATATTCCCTGTCTTCTGAGAAACCTGTATGAGGGTCACAAGCAAGAATTAGAACCCTGTATGGAACAACTGATTGGTTCAAGATTGAGGAATGAGTAAATCAAGGCTATCTGCTGTCACCCTGTTTGTTTAAACTATATCCTGAGCACATCACGAGGAATGCCAGGATGAATAAGTTACAAGCAGGAATCAAGAAAGGTGGAAGAAATAGCAACAACCTCAGAAATGCAGATGATACCCCTCTAGTGGCAGAAAGTGAAGAGGAACTAAAAACCTCTTGATGATGATGTAGGAGGAGAGTGGAAGAGTTGACTTAAGACTAAATATTAAAAAACTAAGTTCATGGCATCTAGCTCCATTACTACATGGAAAATAGAAGGGGAAAAGTTGTAATTAGTGATGGATTTCCTATTCTTGGGTTTCAAAATCAAAGTGGATGGTGACTGGAGCCATGAAATCAGAAGATGATTGCTTCTTTGCAGGAAAGTGATGACAAACCTAGACAGTGTATTGAAAAGCAGACATTACTCTGCAAAAACAAACAAACAAACAAACAAAAACAAACATATAGTCAAGGCTATGGTCTTCCCTGGAGAAGGCAATGGCACCCCACTCCAGTACACTTGCCTGGAAAATCCCATGGGCAGAGGAGCCTGGTAGGCTGCAGTCCATGGAGTTGCTAAGAGTCGGACACGACTGAGCGACTTCACTTTCAATTTTCATTTTCATGCATTGAAGAAGGAAATGGCAACCCACTCCAGTGTTCTTGCCTGGAGAATCCCAGGGACAGCGGAGCCTGGTGGGCTGCTGTCTATGGGGTCTCACAAAGTCAGACACAACTGAAGCAACTTAGCCGCAGCAGTAGCAGCAGCATGGTCTTCCCAGTAGTCATGCACGGCTCTGAGAACTGGACTATAAAGAAGGCAGAAAACCAAAGAATCGATGCCTTTGAACTGTGGTGCTGGAGAAAACTCCTGAAAGTCCTTTGGACAGCAAGGAGATCAAATCAGTCAATCTTAAGGGAAATCAACACTGAATATTCACTGAAAGAACTGATGCTGGAGCTGAAGCTCCTGTATTTTGGTCACCTGATGTGAACAGATGACTCTTTGGAAAAGTGTCAATTGCTGGGAAAGATGAAGGGCAGAAGAGAGCATCAGAGGATGAGATGGCTGGATGGCATCACTGATGCAATGAACTTGGGCAAACTCCAGGAGATGGTGAGAGACAGGGAGGCCTGGCATGCTGCACTCCATGAGGTCACAAAGAGTTGGACATGACTGGGTGACTGAAAAACAGCAACAACAATGCACCTTCTATGCCTGCTTTCTGGAAAGTTTGTATCATAAATGGGTGTTGAATTTTGTCAGAGGCTTTCCATGCATCTATTGAGATAATATATTGATTTTATCTTTCAGTTTGTTAATACGGTATATCACACTGATTGATTTGAGTACGTTGAATAATCCTTCATCTCTGGGATAAAGTCCACTTGATAATGGTGTGTGATATTTGCAATAGGTTGTTGGATTTTGTTTGCGAGAATTTTTGCATCTATGTTCATCAGTGATATTGGCCTGTAATTTTCTTTTTTGTGGCATTTTTGTCTGGTTTTGATATCAGGATAATGGCACCCTCAGAGAATGAGTTTGGGAGTTTTCCTTCCCCTGCAAGTTTCTGGAAGAATTTGAGCAGAATAGGTGCTAGTTCTCTAAAATTTTTGTAGACTTCACCTATGAAATCATCAGGTCAAGTACTTTTGTTTATTGGAAGATTTTTATTACAGTTTCAATTTCCATGCTTGTGAGTGGTCTCTTCATATTTTCTATTTATTCCTGGTTCACCTTTGGAAGTTCATACTTTTCTAAGAATTTTCCCATTTCTAAGAATTTGTCCATTCTATTGGCATTCTGTTGCTCGTAGTAGTCTTTTATGATCCTTTGTATTTCTCTGTCATCTGTTGTAGCTTCTTTTTTATTTCTAATTTTATTCATTTGCATGTTTTTCCTTTCTTTTTCTTGATGAGTGTGGCCAATGGTTCATCTATTTTGTTTACTTTCTCAAAGAACCAGGTTTTTGTTTCACTGATTTTTTGTTTCTTTTCAATTTATTTCTGCTCTGATCTTTATTCTTTCTTTCCTTCTACTAACTTTGGGGTGCTTTCTTCTTTTTCTAGTTGCTTTAGATGTAATCTTGGGTTCTTTATTTGATGTTTCTCTTGCTTCCTGAGGTAGACTTGTATTGCTATGAACTTAGCACTGCTTTTACTGAATCCCATAGATTCTGGATTGTCGTGCTTTCCTTATCATTCATTTCTATGAATATTTTCATTTCATTTTTTATTTCTTCACTCATCTCTTGGTTATTCAGAAGCATGTTGTTTAGCCTACATGTATTTCTGTTTTTATAGTTTTTTTTTCCCCTCTAGTTGATATCTAATCTTATAGCAATGTGATCAAAAAGGCAGCTTGGAAAGATTTCATTTTTTTTTTTTAATTTACTAAGGATTGATTTGTGGCCCAGGATGTGATCTATCCTGAAGGTTATATTACATGCACTTGAGAAAAAGGTGAACTCCATTTTTTTTTGGGTGAAATGACTGTTGATATCAATTAGGTCTAATTGGCCCAACATATCATTTAAAATTTGTGTTTCCGTATTAATTTTCTGTCTGCATGATCTGTCCACTGGTTTTGAGTGTGGTATGAAGCTCCCTCATTATTACTGTGTTACCATCAATTTCCCATTTAATAGTTGTTAGTATTTGCCTTATGTATTGAGGTGCTCCTGTGCTAGGGCTGTATATAACAATAATTATTATGTCTTCTTCTTGGATTGAGCCTTATGTAGTGTCCTTCTCTGTCTCTTACAATGGTCTTTATTTTAAATTCTATTTTATCTGATATGAGTATTGCTTCCCCTGCTTTCTTTTGGTCTCTATTTGCATAAAATATCTTTTCCAGCCTCTCATTTTTAGTCTATATGTGTTCCTAGGTTTGAAGTGGGTCCCTTGTAGGCAGCATATACAGAGGTCTTATTTTTGTATCCATTCAGCCAGTCAATGTCTTTTGGTTGGAGCTTTTAACCCACTTATGTTTAAGCTAATTATTAATGAATATAATCTCATGACCATTTACTTAATTGTTTTTGGTTAATTTGTATAGGCCTTTTCTGTGTTTCTTGTCTAGAGAAGATCCTTTAGCATTTGTTGAAATGTTGGTTTGGTGGTGCTAAGTTCTCTTAGCTTTTGCTTTTCTGTAAAACTTCCAAATTCTCCTTCGAATCTGAATGAAATCCTTGCTCAGTAGACTAATCTTGGTTGTAGATTTTTCTCTTTCATCACTTTAAGTATATCCTGCCATTCCTTTATGGCCTGTAGAGTTTCTGTTGAAAGATCAACTGTTAGCCTTATTGGGATTCTCTTGTATGTTATTTGTTGCTTTTCCCTTGCTGCTTTTAATGTTTGCTCTTTGTGTTTAATTTTTGTTAGTTTGATTAATATGTGTCTTTGCAGGTTTCTCCTTGGGATTTTCCCTGTATGGGACTCTCTGGGTTTCTTGAGCTTAGGTGGCTATTTCCTTCCCCACATTAGGAAGTTTTTGAAAATTATCCCCTCAAATATTTTCTCATGTCCTTTCCTTTTGTCTTTTTCTTCTGGGATGCTTATGATGCAAATGTTGGGGTGCTTAACCAATTTCAATACCTGAAATTGTCCAAGAGGTCACTGATGCTTCACTCATTTATTTTTCTTCTCTTTTCTTTATTCTGCTCTGCTTTATTTCCATCATTCTATCTTCTGGCTCACTTATCCTTTCTTCTGCCTCAGTTTCTCTACTGTTGGTTCTCTTCAGAGTGTTCTTAATCTCAGTTATTCCACTGTTCATTACTGATTGACTGTTCTTTATCTCTTCTAGATCCTTGTTAATCATTTCATGAATTTTATCAATTCATGTCTCTAGTCTATTTATCTGTATCTCCATTTTGTTTTCAAGATTTTGGGTCATCTTTACGATTCAGAATTCTATCATTCTGAATTCTTTTTCAGGCACATTCCCTATCTCCTTCTCTTTTGTTTGTGTTAGTGGTTTTTTATCTTGTTCCTTCACCTCCTGGATATGTCTTTGCCTTTATATTTTGTTTAGTTTGCTGTGTTTGGGGTCTCCTTTCTGTAGGCTGGAGGGTCATAGTTCCTCTTAATTGTGGTGTCTGTTCCCTGTGAGTGGTTTTGGACTAGTGGCTCATGTAGTTTTCCTGGTTGGTGAAACTCGTGTCTGTGTTCTCATTGATGGAGCTGGATCTCATCTCTCTGGAGGGCAGTGCATTGTCCAATAGTGAGTTTTTTGTTGTCTATGGTTTTGGTACGGCTTTGCACAGCCTGTCTGTTAATGTTCAGTTTTGTGTTCCTTTACTTTGCTCATATTGGCCGTCTCTGCTTGCAAGTCTCTCTTCAGTGTCTTATCTGCACCCTGATATGAGGAGGCAAAAGTGGCTCATTGTTCAGTTGCTCAGTTATTGATCACTGCTCAGTTATTCTGTAGAGAGGGAGGAACACTGAAAATGCTGCTGGTATGTGTGAGGAGTGCTCCCAGTGGCCGGACTACGCGGGGGGTCATGGTGTGATCATGCAAGACAGGCATGCACCTCCCAGGACCAAACCAATCAGGCTCCCATCTGTGCCACTAGGGCACAGTTCCAGGTGGGCCATGCATCTCTTCAGAGGAGTTGGTTTCAGGTTATGATACTCTTGGCAGATCTGAATTATCCAGGATCCCAGGAAGACATGGGTAGCAACTGGAGGTCTGCTCACACCTTGGCTGCAGCAGCCCCTTGCTTTCCACCTCTGGCTGTCATGCACCTGCCTCTCTGCCTCAAGGGCTATAAATGGCAGCCGGCTGGTCTCCCTTTGTTATTGCCTATAGCACAATCCTTTATTTTGTGAGCACATCATGGGTCAGAGTGCAGCATTAGGTCCTTCCTGTGGGACCAGTCCTTTGTTTCTCTGGTGTTCCCAAGGTTTCCCCATTCTGTCTGTGCTATGTCACATTAGCCCTCTGAGCGTGGCCTCATGGCATTCAACCTTGGTCTTTTCTCTGCGGATTAACAATGCAGCCTGTGCCTCCACATCCAGCCCCCACTCACCATGGGCATATGCAAGACTGTGAGCCACTTCTTGGCTGGTAATTGCCATTTGGCATTGTTTCTGTGGTGAATTTTCTCAGTTACACTTCCCTCTGAGGTTCCTGAGCTCCCCACTGACCTAGCCTGAGAGAGGGTTTCCTATTGTGTGAAAAATTCTCCTCCATTATGACTCCCTCCTCAAGACAGTTTCCCAGCTCCAAATCCTTCATCTCTCTTTTCACCTTTATCCTTTGCCCTACCTCATTCCAAGGCTTCCTAAGTGGCTCAGATGGTAAAGAATCTTCCAGCAATGTGGGAGACCTGGGTTCAATCCCTGGGTCAGGAAGATTCCCTGGAGAAGGAAATGGCCACCCACTCAGTATTCTTGGCTGGGAAATCTCATGGACAGAGGAGCACAGTGGGCTACAGTCCATGGGGATGCAAAGAGTCAGACATGACTGAGTGACTAACACACACCACACCTCATTCTGAGGAGACTGGTTTGCCTTTCTGGGCATCTGGGTCCTCCACCAGCATTCAGAAGTTGTTCTGTGGAAGTTGTTCTGCACACTGATTATCTTTTGATGTATTTGTTGGGGAGAAAGAGGTCTCCCCATCCTACTTCTCCACCATCTTGGTACCACTCCCCTAGAACCTCTTTTGCTGAATCCCATAGGTTTTAAATCGTCATGATTTCATTTGCATATTTCTCTAGGTACTTCTTGATTTTGCCTCATCCATACATGACTAACTAGCTCTAGTGAATACTAGAGCTTTGACTATACTCTGCTTTTTAATATGCTGTTCAGGCTCGACATATTCTTTCCTCCAAAGAGCAAGTTCTTTAAATTCCATGGCTACGGTCACCATCCACAGTGATTTGGAACCCCAGAAATTAAAGTCTGTCACTGTTTCCATTTTTTCCACATCTATTTAAATATCAATTAAGTCCACCTGGGTGTAATGTGTCATTTAAGACCTGTGTTTTCTTATGGATTTTCTATCTGTATTATCTATCCATTGATAAAAGTAGGTTGCTAAACTCCTCCACTATTGTTGTGTTGCTCTCAATTTCTCCTTTCATGACTTAGTATTTGCCTTATATATTGAGGTGCTCTTATGTGGGTGCATGTATATTAATAATTGCTAATCTTCTTCTTGGATCAATCCCTGATACTTTGAATCAATCTATAATCCTTCTTTGTTTCTTATAAAATTCTTTATTTTAAAGTATATTTTGAAGCAGAAACACCACCCTTTGACCTGGTGTTATTGTCTGCTACTGAATATGAAACAGTTGTGCCTGATTTACTGTTTTCAAATCTGCAACAGCACAGAATACTTTTGTGCAAAAATAAAAATAAAGGTGGTAGAGTGCCACTAGTAATGTAAAAAAAATAAAAATAAAAATAAAGTATATTTTGTATGTCATGGCATTGCTACTCCAGCTTTCTTTTGATTTCCTTTTGAGTGGAATATATTATTTTTTAATCCTTTCACTTATCATCTATGTCCTAGATCTGAACTTGAGTTCTTGTTGATGGCATAAATATATTTCTTATTTTTGTATCGATTCAGTCTATGTCTTTTGGTTGGAACATTTAACCCATTTATGTTTAAGGTATTTATTGATATATGTGTTCCTATTGCAGGCAGATTCTTTATCCATTGAACACCTGGCTATTTTCTTAATTGTTTGGGTTTGCTTTTGTTGTTTTTCCCTTCCTCTTTTGTTCTCTTGCAGTTTGATGACAATCTTTAGTATTTGTTTGTGTTACTTTTTGTGTTTGTGTTTATATCTATTCTAGTTTGGGGGCTTACAGTTCCCAAGAGGGTTTTTTTTTTTAAATGTGTTTTTCTTTTTTTATGGGTTCAACTTTTTAAACTCTCTATTGAATTTGTTATAATATTGCTTCTGTTTTATGTTTTGATTTCTTGGCCACTAGGAAGGTGGGAACTTAGCTCCCCAATCAGGAACTGAACCTGCACACCCTGCAGGAAGGCAAAGTCTTAACCATTAGACAACAAGATAAGTGCCTCCATGAGGTTTTGATATAGTAGTCCATATATGTATGAGGTTGTTTTGAGTTGCTGGTCTCCTTTGCCTAGAAAAGTTTCTTTAGCACCTGTTGCAAAGCTGGTCTGTTAGTGCTGAACTCTGTTAGTGTTTGTCTAATCTGTGAAGCCTTTTATTTCTGTATCAAATCTGGATGAGGGCTTCACTGGATAGAGTATTCTTGGTTGAAGGTCTTTCCCTTAATCACTTAAAATATATCATGTCACTCCCTTCTGGCTTGCAGAGTTTCTGCTGAGCAGTCAGCTGATATCCTTATGGGAATTTCCTTGTCAGGTATTTGTCATTTTTCCCTTGTTGTTTTTAATACTTTTGCTTCATCTTTAATATTTGTCAATTTGATTTCTATGTGTCTTGGTAGGTTTGTCTTTGGGTGTATTCTTCCCAGGAATATCTGTACTTCTTGGACTTGGGTGATTGCTTTTTTTCTCATATTAGGGAAGTTTTCTGCTACTAATTCCTTCAAATATTTTGGGGGAATTTTCTTTCTCTGTTCTCTTTCTTGGACCCACTATAATGTGAATGTTGGCACGTTTAAAATTGTCCCAAAGAGCCCCTATATTGTCTTCATTTTTTTTTCATCGTTTTATCATTATTTTGATCCATGGTAGTGATTTCCACCATTCCATCTTCCAGATCATTTATCAGTTCTTCTGCCTCACTTATCCTGCTATTGATTCCTTCTATCATATTTTTCATTTCAGTTATTGTGTTGTTCATATATATGTTTGTTCTTTAGTTCTTCTAGGTCTTTGTTAAACATTTCTTGTGTCTTCTCAAAACGTGTCTCCATTCTTTTTCTGAGACTTTATATTATCTTTACTATCATTACTCTGAATTCTCTTCCTGGGAGATTGTTGATCACCTAGTTGTCCTTATGGGTTTTTATCTTGTTCCTTCATCTGGGACATATTCTTCTACTAATTCATTTTGTGCAATTTTCAGTGATTGCAGTTTTTGTTCTTCAGGCAGTAGGGGTATAGTGTTTCTTGCTTCTGCTATCTTCCCTCTGTTGGATGATGCTGTCTAAGAGGTTCATACAGCCTTTCTGGTGGGAGGGACTGGTTCCTGCCCACTGGTGGGTGAAGATAGATCTTGTCCATTTTGTGGGAAGGGCTTGGCCAGGGAACTTGTCTAGAGGACTATTGGCTCAGGAAGACTTTAAGTAGCTTGTATGCTGATGGGTAGCTTGTAGCTTTTGTGTGGTCTGTAGCAGCCACCAGGACCTTCTGAGTTGTCCTTCACTGGGAGAGGAGCTACTCCACGTTCAGGGTCAGGAGGGGCAGCAGTGAGGAGATACCCCTCGTCCAAGGTAGGGAGCAGTGGCTGCACTTTGCTGGAGCAGCCGTGAAGAGATACCCAACATCCAAGGTAAGAGAAACCCAAGAAAGACAGTAGGTGCTGCGAGAGGGCATCCGAGGGCAGATACACTAAAACCATAATCACAGAAAACTAGCCAATCTGATCACAGGACCTCAGCCTTGTCTAACTCAATGAAACTAAGCCATGCCATGTGGGGCCACCCAAGATGGACGGGACATGGTGGAGAAGTCTGACAGAATGTGGTCCACTGGAGAAGGAAATGGCAAACCACTTCGGTATTCTTACCTTGAGAACCCCATGAACAGTATGAATAGGCAAAATGATAGAATACTGAAAGAGGAACTCTCCCCTGGTCGGTAGGTGCCCAATATGCTACTGGAGATCAGTGGAGAAATAACACCAGAAAGAATGAAGGGATGGAGCCAAAGCAAGAACAATACCCAGTTGTGGATGTGACTGCTGATAGAAGCAAGGTCCAATAATGTAAAGAGCAATATTGCATAGGAACCTGGAATGTTAGGTCCATGAATCAAGGCAAATTGGAAGTGGTCAAACAGGAGATGGCAAGAGTGAATGTCAACATTCGAGGAATCAGTGAACTAAAATGGACTGGAATGGGTGAATTTAACTCAGATGACCATTATATGTACTACTGTGGGCAGGAATCCCTTAGAAGAAATGGAGTAGCCATCATAGTCAACAAAAGAGTATGAAATGCAGTACTTGGATGCAATCTCAAAAATGATAGAATGATCTCTATTCATTTCCAAGCAAACAATTCAGTATCACGGTAATCCAAGCCTATGTCCCAACCAGTAACGCTGAAGAAGCTGAAGTTGAACGGTTCTATGAAGACCTACAAGACCTTTTAGAACTAACACCCAAAAAAGATGTCCTTTTCATTATAGGGGACTGGAATGCAAAAGTAGGAAGTCAAGAAACACCCAGAGTAATGGGCAAATTTGGCCTCAGAGTACAGAATGAAGTAGGGCAAAGGCTAATAGAGTTTTGCCAAGAGAACACACTGGCCATAGCAAACACCCTCTTCCAATAACACAAGAGAAGACTCTACACGTGGCCATCACCAGATGGTCAACATTAAAATCAGATTGATTATATTACTTGCAGCCAAAGATGGAGAAGCTCTATACAGTCAGCAAAAACAAGACTGGGAGCTGACTGTGGCTCAGATCATGAGCTCCTTATTGCCAAAATCAGACTTACATTGAAGAAAGTGGGGAGAACCACTAGACCATTCAGGTATGGCCTAAATCAAATCTTTTATGATTATACAGTGGAAGTGAGAAATAGATTTAAGGAACTAGATCTGGTAGACAGAGGGCCTGAATAACTATGGATGGAGGTTCGTGACATTGTACAGGAGACAGGGATCAAGACCAACACCAAGAAAAAGAAATGCAAGAAAGCAAAATGGCTGTCTGAGAACTTACAAATAGCTGTGAAAGAAGAGAAGAGAAAAGCAAAGGAGAAAGTGAGAGGTTTTGAATGCAGAGTTCCAAAGAATAGCAGAGATAAGAATAAAGGAGTTAAGATGAAAATAAGAGTAAAGATAAGAATAAAGGAGAGATAAGAAAGCCTCCTCAGTGATCAATGCAAAGAAATAGAGGAAAACAATAGAATGGGAAAGACTAGAGGTCTCTTCAAGAAAATTAGAGGTACCATGGGAATATTTCATGGAAAGATGGGCTCAATAAAGGACAGAAATAGTATGGACTTAACAGAAGCAGATGATATTTAAAAGAGGTGGCAAGAATACACAGAAGAACTATACAAAAAAGATCATGACCCAGATGATCACGATGGTGTGATCATTCAAATTTGTGAATCAGCTTCTTGTATTCTATTTAAAAAGACTATTCTTTCCTTTTTAATTATCAAATTTTGTGAATAATTTGTTAATTGCTAAATATTTTAATATACTCTTGTCTATTTTAAATAGTATGATTGTCTCTTTTTGTATTTTCATTGAAGTATAGTGATTTAAATTATTGTGGCTGTTTCAAATGTAAAGCATAATGATCCAGTATTTTTGCTCATTATATTCCATTATAGGTTATTACAATGTAATGGGTATTATTCCCTCAACTATAGATTATATTCTTCTTACTTATCTATTTCATATCTCATCATTTGTATCTGTTAGTGTCATACCACTATTTTGTTTCTTCCCTACCCTCTCTCCCCTTTGGCCATATGAGTCTATTTCTGTTTTGCATATACATTCATTTGTATTTTTTCTTGATTCATATGTATAAATGATATCATGTAGTATTTGTTTTTCTTTATCTGACATTTCACTAAGCATAATCTCTATGTCCATCCATGTTGTGATAAATGGCAGCATTTTATTCTTTTTATGGATGATCATATTCCATTGTGTGTATATCTATCTCTCTGTCTACCTATTTATATATTCTTATTTCAGTCATATGTTAATGAGAACTTGGGTTGCTTCAATGCCTTGGCTATCGTAAAAGTGCTGCTATAAACATTGCAGTGTATGAATCTTTTCATATTAGTATTTTATTTTTCCTGGATGTATACCCAGGAGTGGAATTCCTGGGTCAAGTGGGGGTTCTATTTGGCTGCATCAATTCACATTCCCACCAACACTGTACAAGGATTCCCTTTTCTGCACATCCTCTCTAACATCTATTATTTATAGACTTTTTGATAATAGGCATTCTGACTAGTGTAAGGTGACACTGCATTGTGGTGTTATTTATTTATTTATTTTCTGTTTAACTTTTAGTTTTTCTTGAGTTTTTTTTCCATTTATTTTTATTAGTTGGAGGCTAATTACTTTACAATATTGTAGTGGTTTTTGCCATACATTGACATGAATCAGCCATGGATTTACATGTGTTCCCCATCCCGATCCCCCCTCCCACCTCCCTCCCCATCCGATCTCTCTGGATCTTCTCAGTGCACCAGCCCTGAGCACTTGTCTCATGCATCCAACCTGGGCTGGTGATCTGTTTCACTCTTGACAGTATACTTGTTTCAATGCTATTCTCTCAGAACATCCCACCCTTGCCTTCTCCCACAGAGTCCAAAAGTCTGTTCTGTACATCTGTGTCTCTTTTTCTGTTTTGCATATAGGGTTATCATTACCATCTTTTAAAATTCCATATATATGCGTTAGTATACTGTATTGGTCTTTATCTTTCTGGCTTACTTCACTCTGTATAATGGGCTCCAGTTTCATCCAACTCATTAGAACTGATTCAAATGAATTCTATTTAATGGCTGAGTAATATTCCATGGGATATGTGTACCATAGCTTCCTTACCCATTCGTCTGCTGATGGACATCTAGGTTGCTTCCATGTCCTGGCTATTATAAACAGTGCTGCAATGAACATTAGCGTACACGTGTCTCTTTCAGTTCTGGTTTCCTTGGTGTGTGTGCCCAGAAGTGGGATTGCTGGGTCATATGGCAGTTCTATTTCCAGCTTTTTAAGAAATCTCCACACTGTTTTCCATAGTGGCTGTACTAGTTTGCATTCCCACCAACAGTGTAAGAGGGTTCCCTTTTCTCCACACCCTCTCCAGCATTTATTGCTTGTAGACTTTTGGCTAGCAGCCATTCTGATTGGCGTGTAATGGTACCTCATTGTGGTTTTGATTTGCATTTCTCTGATAATGAGTGATGTTGAGCATCTTTTCATGTGTTTGTTAGCCATCTGTATGTCTTCTTTGGAGAAATGTCTTTTGAGTTCTTTGGCCCATTTTTTGATTGGGTCATTTATTTTTCTGGAGTTGAGCTGCAGGTGTTGCTTGTATATTTTTGAGATTAATCCTTTGTCTGTTTCTTCATTTGCTATTTTTTCTCCCATTCTGAAGGCTGTCTTTTAACCTTGCTTATAGTTTCCTTTGTTGTGCAAAAGCCTTTAAGTTTCATTAGGTCCCATTTGTTTATTTTTGCTTTTATTTCCAATATTCTGGGAGGTGGGTCATAGAGGATCCTGCTGTGATTTATGTCAGAGAGAGTTTTGCCCTATGTTCTCCTCTAGGAGTTTTATAGTTTCTGGTCTCACATTTAGATCTTTAATCCATTTTGAGTTTATTTTTGTGCATTGTGGTTTTAATTTTCATTTCTCAAATAATTAAAAATGTTGAGCACGTTTTCATGTGCCATTTGGCTATCTGTATGTTTGTATTCTTTGAAGAAGTGTATATTCAAGTCTTTTAACTATTTTTTGATTGGGGTGTTTGTTTGTTTGTTTGTTTTAATAATGAGTTGTATGAGCTATTTGTGTTTTGGATACTAATCCTTTGTGGGTTATATCATTGCAGACACTTTTCCTTTGGTTGGTTGCAAACCTCATTTGTAGGTTATTTTTCTTTTTGACAATGATTTCCTTTGCATTTCCTTAAAAATACTTTTAAGTTTAATTAGGTCCCTTGTGTTTATTTTTATTTGTATTTCATTTCTCTTGGAAGACTGATGCAAGAGAATATGTTTTACAATTTTTGTCAAATATTGCTCTGCCTATGTTCTCTTCTAGTTTTATGGTTTCAGGTATTATATTTTGGTCTTTAAACCATTTTGAGTTTATTTTTGTTTATGATGTGATTAATTAATTTGGTTTCCCCATTTTCCAGGACCACTTATTGAAAAGACTGTCTTTTTTACCATTGTATATTCTTTTCTCCTTTGTCATAGATTAGTTGAACATAGGTCGTTGTTGTTGTTGTTTAGTAACTCAGTCATGTCCGAATCTTTGCGACCCCATGGACTGCAACATGCCAGGCTTCCCTATCCATCACCAACTCCTAGAGTTTGATCAAACTCATGTCCATCGAGTCGGTGATACCAAGCAACAATCCCATCCTCTGTAGTCTCCTTCTCTTCCTGCCTTCAGTCTTTCCTAGCATCAGGGTCTTTTCCAATGAATTGGGTCTTTGCATCTGGTGGCCAAAGTATTGGAGCTTCAGCATCAGTCCTTCCAATTAATATTCAGCATTGATTTCCTTTAGGATTGACTGGTTTGATCTCCTTGTGATCCAAGGGACTCTCAAGAGTCTTCTCCAGCATTACAGTTTGAAAGCATCAGTTCTTCAGCACTCAATTTTCTTTATGGTCCAACTCTCACATCCATACATTACTACTGGAGAAACCATAGCTTTGGCTAGACGGACCTTTGTCTGCAAAGTAATGTCTCTGCTTTTTAATGTGTTGTCTAGGTTGGCCATAGCTTTTCTTCCAAGGAGCAAGCATCTTTTAATTTCATGGCTTCAGTTACCTTCTACAATGATTTTGGAGACTAAGAAAATAAAGTCTCTCATTGTTTCCCCATCTATTGCCAATGAAGTGATGGGACCAGATGCCTTGATCTTTCTTTTCTGAATGTTGAGTTTTAAGGCAGATTTTTCACTCTCCTCTTTCACTTTTATCGAAAGGCTCTTAGCTCCTCTTCCCTTTATGCCATAAGGGTGGTGTCATCTGCATATCCCTCCTTATTTGGACACATTTTATTTCTCTTTCTTGTCTTACTTCTGTGACTATGATTTCTGATACCCTGTTCAATAAAAGTGAAAAGAGTGGGCATCCTTGGCTTGCTCCTGATGTTAATAGAAAGGCTTTCAGTTTTTCATAATAGAGTACTATGTTGAGTGCTGGTTTGTCATAAATGGCATTTATCATGTTGAGATATGTGCCTTTTAGGCACATATTGATGATAGTTTTTATCATGAATAGATATAGATTTTTGTTAAATGTTTTTGTCTATTTGGATGATCATAAAATTTTATCTTTCCTTTTATTAGTGTTTTGTATCACTTTGCTTGATTTGCGTATGTTGAACCATCCTTGTGACCTAGAATAAATCCAGTGTGAGTGTGGTTTATGATTCTATCTATTGTTGTATTCCATTTGCTAACATTTTGATGAGGATTTTTGCATCTATATTTTTTAAGATACTGACCTGTAATTTTCTATTCTTACAATATCTTTGTCTTGTTTAGGTATCAGAGCAATGTTGGCCTCATAGAATGAGTTTGAAAGTGTTTCCTCAGCCTCAATTTTTTAAATGCTTTGAAAAGTCTAGGTATTCTTCATTATATATCTGATGGAACTCCACTTTGAAGATGTCCAGCCCTGGACTTTTGTTTGCTGGGAGATTTTTTAAAGAACAAATATAATTTCACTTCTAGTGATCAATTTGTTCAAACTGTACTTTCCTTTTGATTCAGTCTTGGCAGGTCATATGTTCCTAGAAATTTGTCTATTTCTTTTTTTTTTTTTTCATTTATTTTTATTAGTTGGAGGCTAATTTTTGTAGTGGTTTTTTTCATACATTGTAAATCCATGGTTGATTCATGTCTATTTCTTTTAAATTGTCCAACTCCCTGGCTTATAACTGTTAATAGTATTCTCTTATGATTTTCTTTTGTGTGTGTGTCTCTGAAATGTCAGTTACTGTTTCTCCTCTATCATTTCCTCTCTCTTTTCTTCTTGGTGAGCATGGTTAAAGATCTATCAATATTGTTATCTTTTCAAAATATGAATTCTTAGTTTCATTGATATTCTCTGTTATTTTTTATCTCTATATTATTTATTTCCTCTCTCATCTTTATTATTTCCTTCCTTCTGCTGACCTTGGGCTTTGTTTCTTCTTTTATTTCCAATTTCCAGCTGATAGTTTAGGATGCTTATTTGGGATCTTTTTTATTTCTTGAGGAAGGCTTATTGCTATGAACTTCTCTCTCAGAAATGTCTTTGCTTCATCCCATAGATTTTGGAAATATTTTTTTCCACTTTGTCTTGAGGTATTTCTTGATTTCTTTTCTTGCAAAATCAAAGAAGTATCAATTCTATATTGATACACTAGTCTTGTAGCAAGCTGTTTAATCGCCATGTGCTTGCCTTTTTACCATTTTTTTTCCTGTAGTTTATTTCTAGTTTCACACTGTTGTGTTCAGACAAAATGCTTGATATAACTTCAATGCTTTTAAATTTGTTGAGGCTTATCATTATTTTTTTTATCTGTCTTGTAGAACATCATGTCTGTACTTGAAAAGAATGTGTATTTGCATTTTTTGGATATAATGTTCTCTCTTCTCTTTCTGGAATTCCTATAATGCAAACGTTATTCTATTGATCTCATGGGCTGCTTTCTTTTTTTCTTTGTGCCTATTGTTTTGATTGGGTGATTCCCATTTTTCTATCTTCCAGATCACTTATGTGTTAATCTGTGTCATTTAATCTGTTATTTATTGCCTTCAGAGTGTTTTCTAACTCAGATATTGAATGATGTATTTTTTATTGGGTCTTCTTTATATTTCCTAGTTCTCTGTTAAAATAATCTGTGCTTAGATTAATTTTATTTTCTAATTCAATTAGCCTTTTTATTACTAATGTTTTTAATTCATTTTCTGATAGGCATTTTTCCTCTTTCATTATTTCTTTTTTTCAGGGATTTTCTCTTGCCTTTCCAATTGAGCGCTGTTCTTCTGCCTTTTCATTTTATTTGACTTTTACTGTCTCTTTTAATTTAGGTGAAACTGTTACTTATTGTGGTATTACAGTGGCATTCTTATGAGGGAGTGTCCCTGTGTAGATCATTAGTATCCAGTGTCTTTCATGGGGGAGGGGGCAGAATTTGATGTGGATGCCAGTCACGTCTTTCCTTAGGATGAGGTGGATGCCAGTCACGTCTTTCCTTAGGATGAGTTGGTCACCATCACATTGGTAGGGATCGTGACTGGTGATGGAGGAACTAGGGTCTGTGCAGGGTCTGCAGAGGGATTCTCCACTCAGTGGCTATCACCACCTTGTCAGGGGCTGAGTGTGCTCCCAAGTTGCCAGAGTGGAAGCCCTGAGAGTCAGACTCAACTGGTTCTGTTCTCTTTAAGTGTATGTTTTCTCTTCTCCCTATACTGAGACCTATGCTGCAAAGGAGGGGAGTGCTGAAGCAAGCGGGGTTTGTGCACTTACAGAAGTCTGAGGCACTGCCTATTTAGGCATCTGCAGCTCCACTCAGATGTAAGCCATGGTTGCGTCTTTTCCCTTTTTGTTGTTGCCCCAGATCCAGTGCTTTGCTGTGGTGTGGAGTGGTGGAACCAGAGCACTAACTTAGCTAAGACTGGTGAGCTCAGTCCAGGAGGTTGCAGGAGTCCAGGCAGCCATGTTGCCATCAGAAGTCTGGGCTGCCTCTGGGGTGCTGATTGAGTAAGCACGGACAATGGCCACCACCACCCCAGCTGGACTACATTCTGGGGTCTTGGGTCACTTCTCCAGTTCTAGGTGGAGTCTTTACCAAGGATTTGGCAAGGCTAGACCTAACGCTGAGCTGTGTCGTGGAGTGAGCAGGCCAGGGTGTTCATTTGGCTTGAGCTGGGGAATATGACAAAGCAGCAACCACAAGGGCGGGCGTCTCTGCACTCTAGCATAGTCACAGTCCTCGCAAGTGAAGTCCAGGTTTCTCTAGCCTTTCTCTCTGTCCCGGTCATTTTGTTTTTATTTATTTATTTTTAACTTTTTTTTTTTTTTTTGTCTGTGCTGGGTCTCAGTTGTTACACAAGATTTTCTCTAGTTGTAGCAAATGGGGCCTACCCTCTAGTTGTGATATGCAAGTTTCTCATTGTGGTGGCTTCTTTTGTTGTGAAGCATAGTCTCTAGGGCGCTGGGGATTCCCTAGTTGTGGTACTCGGACTCAGCAGTTTCAGCTCCTAGACTCTAGAGCATAGGTTCAACAGCTGCGTTGCATGGGCTTAGTTGCTCTGCAGCATGTGGGATCTTCCCAGATCAAGAATTGAATCCATCTCTCCTGCATTGGCAGGTGGATGCTTTACCACTAAGCCACCAGGGAACCCCCCACCCCCAACCCAGTGGTTTTCTAAGCAGCTGGTTTCCTACACACAGGATCTCAAGAGTGGGATGCCCAGTCTGTGGCTCAGTCCATTCCCTTTCCTCACATATGTCTGCCCATGGAATCGCTCTTTTCATCTTAGTCTCCTCCCAGGAACACAAGTCCTGACCTAATGCTTTTCTCCCTGTCCTACCCAATGATGTGTGTATCTTTCTTACAACCTTGACTGCTTTTAGTTAGTTTTCAATGACGATTCCACATGTAAACATAATTTGTATGTTTGTTGGGGGAGGTAAGCTTCACATTTTCCTACTCTGACATTTTGATTTCCCTACTTTGGGTAGTATATATTTACTATAACATTTTCTAATTGGCTATTGTTAACTGATGTAGAAAATGCTTCTACTAATCTTTAATACAAAAACTTTGCTAAACTCTCTTATTAGTATCATAGTTTGCTGACTTTCCTAGATTTTTACTGAAATAATATGGAAACAATAATAATTTTGTCTCTGCCTTTGCCACGATTATGCTTTTTATTCCTTATTTTATTGCATGGTTAGAATCTCCAGGATCTTATTGAACAGGAAATGCACTTAACATTTCCCATAATATAAAGCATAGATTTTGTGGATAATCTTCTGATAGATGAATTAAACACACAGCTTTTAGTCCAGCCCAATGAATGTGTCAATCTTACTTATCCCCTGTTCAGTATTTTGCACGGTTAACAAGTCATCCTTCTTGAAATGTATCTTTCATATTATTCTCTGTTGGCATTCTGCCTATCTTTTAGGTTAGTTTCCTCAAAGCCTTCCTAGGTTTAGTCATTCACTCATTCAACAGGTATTTCCTGAGGACCACTTGTGTATCATATTCCTTCTTCCACCATGCATCTTGCCTTTATACTCATTCTCTAGAACTTTGTATACTCTTCCTGGGAAAATTCATTTCTATTACCACAACTACTATCTGCCATGGATGCCCTGTTCATCACTACCTCCCAGGTTTTACACAGGTTCATATCCATTGAGTCCATATGTCCAATAGGTGATGCCATCTATTTCATCCTCTGTTGCCCCTTCTCTTCCTGCTCTCAATCTTTCCCAGCATCAGGGTCTTTTCCAATGACTTGGGACTTCTCATCAGGTGGAAAAAATATTGGAGCTTCAGCTTCAGCGTCAGTCCTTCCAATGAATACCTAGAATTGCTCCCAAAGTCCTCAATAAAAAGGGGGGGGGCGGGAGGAGTGAAATCAAGAAGGAGAAAATTTTGTTCTTCCTTGTATGTGCATTGAGGTTCTCCTCCCTGAGAAGGAAGATGAGCAGAGGAGAAACTTAAGATAAAAATACATGTTCTGAAGCAGTGACATTTAGCAAAATGATTAGGCAGTGACATTATACAAGCTCCTAGGCCATTTCCAAGAGATTTGTATGGGCACCTGTGCTGCTCAGGGAGGCCAAGCTTGAGGTGGGAAAAAGGACTAAAACCTGAGGTTGCTTTAATAGAACATTCAGGAAAGAATTATTTTCTTCATTTATATACCTTTTTATTTGTTAAAAAAAAAAAGAAAAAGAAAACTTGTTTTTACCCTAAAGAGTATAGTAAAGGAAAAATATTTGGCCAGGATAAGTCTAAGTTGTTGATTAAAAAAGGACATTAACAGTGTTTTCTAGAGTGAAATTGTCCATTGTCCATCTCTCTTCTGCCTCTCTAGAGTGAAGACTGTCAGAGTGAAGGTTGTGTTTTTCATCGCAATAATTGAAACATAATTATTCTTTACTCTCACAAGTTGATCAGATCTCTCTTTCACTGTTCAAAATCATTAGCCGGAGCTGAATTGTACCAGCAAAATGTAGCCAGAGTGAAGGTTCTCCAGTAAGTAATAGTTGGTTGGGAAAAAATCAGATGTATCTCTTCTTTCATAATCATCACTGTGTTATTGCATCTACTTCCTGCTAATTGTCAGCTGAATTCTCTGGTCCAGAGAAGTCTTTCTTTTTTTTTTTTTAAATTTTTATTAGTTGGAGGCTAATTACTTTACATCATTACAGTAGTTTTTGTTATACATTGATATGAATTAGCCCTGGATTTACATGTATTCCCCATCCCAGTCCCCCCTCCCACCTCCCTCTCCACCCGATCCCTCTGGGTCTTCCCAGTGCACCAGGCCCGAGCACTTGTCTCATGTACCCAACCTGAGCTGGTTATCCGTTTCACCCTAGATAATATACATGTTTCAATGCTGTTCTCCTGAAACATCCCACCCTCTCCTTCTCCCAGAGTCCACAAGTCTGTTCCATACATCTGAGTCTCTTTTTCTGTTTTGCATATAGGGTTATCGTTACCATCTTTCTAAAGTCCATATATATGTGTTAGTATATTGTAATGGTCTTTATCTTTCTGGCTTACTTCGCTCTGTATAATGGGCTCCAGTTTCATCCATCTCATTAGAACTGATTCAAATGAATTCTTTTTAATGGCTGAGTAGTATTGCATGGTGTATATGTACCACAGCTTCCTCATCCATTCGTCTGCTGATGGGCATCTGGGTTGCTTCCATGTCCTGGCTATTATAAACAGTGCTGCGATGAACATTGGGGTGCACGTGTCTCTTTCAGATCTGGTTTCCTTGGTGTGTATGCCCAGAAGTGGGATTGCTGGGTCATATGGCAGTTCTATTTCCAGCTTTTTAAGAAATCTCCACACTGTTTTCCATAGTGGCTGTACTAATTTGCATTCCCACCAACAGTGTAAGAGGGTTCCCTTTTCTCCACACCCTCTCCAGCATTTATTGCTTGTAGACTTTTGGATAGCAGCCATCCTGACTGGCGTGTAATGGTACCTCATTGTGGTTTTGATTTGCATTTCTCTGGTCAGATTGGGAGAAAATAATAGCAAATGAAGCAACAGACAAAGGATTAATCTCAAAAATATACAAGCAACTCCTCCAGCTCAACTCCAGAAAAATAAATGACCCAATCAAAAAATGGGCCAAAGAACTCAACAGACATTTCTCCAAGGAAGACATACAGATGGCTAACAAACACATGAAAAGATGCTCAGAGAAGTCTTTCATTCAAAGCTCTGGATAAGCTCTTGCTTCTCATACCTTGACTATTGTATTACTTATGGGAGGAGTGGAAAGTTAAGTGGAAAGTTTCTGTGGGCCTAGCCTGAAGTGGCAGATATCACACTCACATGTTGCAATGGTCAGTCACATGGCTACAACTTACTACTAAGGAATCTGGGAAAGTCTAACGGTGAACTTGGGAGAAAAAAAGGAAATGGATTTGGTGAATAATCAGTCATACCCTGCCACCCTACTCCCTCTAGATTTTAGCTTATCTTCTCCTTTTTTTCATTTCTCACCCCTTCTTGGTGTAATTCAGCAAAATCTTGTAATTTGAACAAATTTTGATGTATTAAGCCTAATCCTAAGTTCTCAGTTCAATTCCTGGACTCATCTTTGTCAGCTGTCACATGGAGTATAAAAGGTGGAACGTCCTAGACCACATAGCAAGAGGTAAGAGGAGAGGAGGAAGCAGAGTGTGTGGTGGAGAGATTTATCCTGGGACCCTCACATGACAATCTGTCTAAAAGAACTATGAAAATGCTTCCACCCTTCAGAGTACAGCTCCAGAGGAAGGAGTGCATCATTCCCCAAGCATCCAAGGTCTCAAACATAAAGAAAGCTAAAGCAAAGGATGAGCGACAGGACAACTCAGAATCTGTGTTTTGGTTGTCAACTTGTGTTCATGTGCTTTCAAATCCTAGCTTCTGGAGCAGTTTGAAACAAGATCATTGTCACTAATTTCTGCTAAAGAATTTGCCTTAATCTGTCAGCAATAAGAGGGTAGAAACTCTGCTCTTTCCACTTATTAAATCAACCAGGGCCACATGGATTTTTGCAGACATATTCTTAATGTGAATTATCCAGCTTGGCACTGTTAGATACCTCTCGTTGTTTAGTCGCTAAGTCATGTCTGATTCTGTGAACCCCACAGACTCTAGCCCATCAGGCTCCTCTGCCCATGGGATTTCCCAGGTAAGAATACTGGAGTGAGTTGCCATTTCCTTCTCCAGATAGCTCTCAGCCTATGTCCAGATTCAGCATCATTCTTAAGAGTGAGATTTTCCAAAATCCATTCTTCACCTAACTTTAAGTTCTCCCAGGAACTTGAAGTTCCTGTTCTCCCCGTTGGACTGTAGGATTTGTCAGTAGTGACACTGCTAAAATTTGGGGCCAAATAATACTTTGTTGTGGGGAGGGACATTTCCTATGCAGTGTAGGATATATAGCAGCATCCCAGACTTGCCAGTAGTATCCCATCCCTCCAGTTGTGGCAATAAAAATACACCCAGACATTCCCAAGTGTCTGCTGGGGAATCAAATTGTTCCCACCTGAAAACCACTGAAAAGAGAGAGGCCCACCTTGATATTTTCCATAAAAAAGAAATTCCAAAGATTGTGAATTTTCCTAGCCTATAACAAAAATAAGTACTTTTTATTTTTATTTATTTTATGGACTCCAGGCTAATACATACACTCAGAACACATAAATACCTGTGGATAGATTTATTAATTGGTTGATTAATTATTTGTTTAAAGTTTAATAATTTTAAAGAACACAAATATGTGGTTGAGTGATCATTAGAGGAAGTGTAGTGCAGTGTAGGAAGTATTAATAGACACTCATAAGGAGTCAGAAATAAGAACTGATGCACAATATAAACACTTATTCACCATTCATTACATTTTACATAAAAGTATGCATGGTTTCACTTGATTCTTGTAGCTACTTTTCCAAGTACTTTGTAAAGAGTCAATATATTTTATCAATCACAGTAATATCAATGACTGGAGATAACATTACCATTTTTCATATAAGGAAATTGAGGTTCATAGTGGTCAAGTAATCTTTCCAAGTTTAAAGAGACAGAAAATGGCAGAGCTATGATTCTTTACTCAGGTTTGTGTTACCTGAGCCCATCTACTTTCTACAATATACTCTAGTAGTGAAGTCCTTGGTAGTCCCCACTACTTTCTCAGTGTGAACAAAAGTCATCTTGGGAAGGATTTTACATGTGAATCAACAAATGAAACTGCACAAAGAAGCCCTAAGTGAGTCAAGACTCATTAAAGACACTGAAAATTTGCACTGTGCCACTCAAGATTTCACTCAAGGAGATACTTGGAGCTTATGTCATAGAGAAGACAGAAAGAAAAAACAAGAGGAGAATTATTGCTGCCAAGAGTAAATGGAGGCTATGACCAAATATACCACATTTATTTCTGTAAAGAGGAAAATAAAGAACAAGCTTTTTTTCCCTTGAATAGATTCAAAGGACTCCCAAGGAAATTTTTGATCAGGGTCTGATCTTTCAGTGCATCTGTTTTCCAAATGGACCCAGTAATGTACCCAAATAAAGTACAGTCATCATCTTGATTAACTACAGTACAGCTTCATGGTCCTTTCTTAAAATGCCTGGGAATTTGTAAATTGTCACTGACTCCTACTCCAAACTTATAGCTCTTCTTGGAACTGCTCTCATCTAGACTATCCTTGGAACTATTTTCAAAGTTTTCAGACTTATTACCAGGTGATTTCTTGTTAAGGTGAAAATATACAGTGAGAGATAAACAAACATATCAAAAAGCACTCTTCATTTTATGTTAATAGGGAAACGCAAATTTAAAATGTTTAATTATTCCTGTCTCACATCTACTGCTTCTGCTACTGCTACTGTTACTGCTATGTCACTTCAGTCCTGTCCGACTCTCTGCGGCCCTATAGACGGCAGCGCACCAGGCTCCCCCGTCCCTGGGATTTTCCAGTCAAGAATACTGGAGTGGGTTGCCATTTCCTTCTTCAATGCATGAAAGTGAAAAATGAAAGTGAAGTCGCTCAGTCATGTCCGACTCTTAGCGACCCCATGGACTGCAGCCTACCAGGCTCCTCCATCCATGGGATTTTCCAGGCAAGAGTACTGGAATGGGGTGCCATCACATCTACTAGAATGATCAAATTTCAGAACACTGACAACACCAAATGCTGGCAAGGATGTGGAGCCACAGAAACTCTCATTCATTGCTTGTAGGAAGGCAAAATGGCACAGCTAGTCTGGGAGACAGTTTTTCAGTTTCTTACAAAATTAAACATACTGTTAACAAGTGATACCACAACTGCACTACTTGGTATTTATCCAAAGAAATTGAAAACTTATGTTCAAGCAAAAATGTGCACACAAATATTCATATTAGCTTTATTCATATGCCAAAACGTGGAAGCAACCAAGATGTCCATTAGTAGGTGAATATATAAATTGCAGTACATCCAGGAGCTGTGGGTGGCAGTACCTGTCACTGGGGCCAAAGAGTTGGATCCCGGTAAAGGTACTAAGAAAGAGAACTTGAGACCGGAATATAATTAAACATTTTCACTGAGGTGCAAAGTACTTTCTAGAACATCAGAAAGCACAGTCCAATTACCAGTAGGATTTCCTTAGGCTTTGATGCTACTGCAAGAGGTTGAGACCAAAACTTAGAGACAGAAGGTTCAACTTCAGAATTTTGAAGCACCACAGAAATCCTGATGAGGGACATTAATAGATGAGAGCCTACCCAAAAGACAACATCCCTACACTGATGGCCACCCAAGAGCCATCAAGCTCCAGTGCAAGACACCCCACTCTAATCCTCCAAAAACAGGAACACAACTGTGAACCTTAAAAGATAGGTTGCCTAAACCATACCAAAACCATTGACACCCCAAAACTCACTATTGGACACTGCACTGTCCTCAAAAGAGACAAAATTCAGCTCCATCCATGAGAACACAGAAGTTCCACCAACCAGGAAAGTATCACAGCCACTGTTCAAACCTCACCCAGAATGAGCAGACTCCACAACTAAGAGAAACTATGACCCTCCCATCTCAGAGACTTCTGGGGCAATGATAAGCACCCCAATATTCAGATAATAGGTGTTCCAGAAGAAGAAGACAAAAGGAAAGGGCATGAGAAAATATCTGAGGAAATAGTAGTCAAAAACTTCCTAAAATGGGGAAGGAAATAGCCACCCAAATCCAAGAAGCCCAGAGGGTTCCATACAGGATAAACCCAAGGGTAAAAGTGCCAACACACAAAATAATCAAACTAAAAAATTTAAACATAAAGAACAAATATTAAAAGCACATTGGAAAAGCAACAAATAACATACAAGGGGATCCCCATAAGGCTAACAGTTATACTTCAAATGGTGAAAGGGGGAAAACTTACAGCCAATATTACTCTATCCAGCACGTATCTAATTCAGTTTAGAAGGAGAAATCAAAAGCTTTACAGACAACCAAAAACAGATAATTCAGCATCAAACCAGCTCTTCAAAATATGCTAAAGATCTTCTCTAGACAGGAAACATACAAAAGGTTTATAAAAATGAATCCAAAATAATGAAGTAAATGGTAACAAGTTCATACTTATCAATAATTACCTTAAACATGAATGGGTTAAATGTTTCAACCAAAAGATATAGATTGGCTAAATGGATACAAAAACAAGACTCCTATATATGCTATCTACAAGAGACCCACTTCAAACCTAGGGACACAAACAGACTGAAAGTGAGGAGCTGTAAAAAAAAAAAAAAAAGATATTTACTGCAAATGGAGATCAGAAGAAAGTGGGAGTAACAATACTCATATCAGATAAAATTGACTTTAAAATAAAAGTAGTTACAAGAGACAAAGAATGGCACTACATAATGATCAAGGAATCAATCCAAGAAGAAGACATAACAATTATAAGCATATATGCACCCAACATACGAGCATCTCAATACATAAGGCAAACGCTAACAACTCTTAAAGGGAAAATTGACAGTAACACAATAAGATTGGGGGACTTTAACACCCCACTCACACAAAGAAGAGATTATGCAGACAGAAAATCAACAAGGAAATACAAGTGTTTTTTTTTTTTTTTTTTTGTGTGTGTGTGTGTGTGTGTGTTTTTAATTTATGTGTTTATTTATTTGACTTTACAATGTTGTATTGGTTTTGCCATATATTGACTTGAATCCTCCATGGATATATATGTGTTCCCCATTCTGAACCCACCTCCCACTTCCCTCCCCATTCCATCCCTCTGGGTCATCCCAGTGCACCAGCCCTGAGCACCCTGTCTCATGCATCGAGACTGGACTGGCGCTTCATTTCACATATGATAATTTACATGTTTCAATGCCATTCTCCCATAACATCACGCCCTTGCCCTCTCCCACAGAGTCCAAAAGAATGTTCAATACATTTGTGTCTCTTTTGCTGTCTCGCATACAGGGTTATCATTACCACCTTTCTAAATTCCATATATGTGTGTTAGTATACTGTATTGGTGTTTTTCTTTCTGGCTTACTTCACTCTGTATAATAGGCTCCAGTTTCATCCACCTCATTAGAACTGATTCAAATGTATTCTTTTTTATGGCTGAGTAATGAGTATACTACCCAAAGCAATCTATAGATTCAATGCAATCCCCATCAAGCTACCAATGGTATTTTCAGAGAACTAGAACAAATAATTTCACAATTTGTATGGAAATGCAAAAAACCTCGAATAGCCAAAGCAATCTTGAGAAAGAAGAATGGAACTGGAGGAATCAACCTGCCTGACTTCAGTCTCTACTACAAAGCCACAGTCATCAAGACAGTATGGTACAGGCACAAAGACAGAAATATAAATCAATGGAACAAAAAAGAAAGCCCAGAGATAAATCCATGCACCTATGGACACCTTATCTTTGACAAAGAAGGCAATAATATACAATGGAGAAAAGACAATCTCTTTAACAAGTGGTGCTGGGAAAACTGGTCAACCACTTGTCAAAGAATGAAACTAGAACACTTTCTAACACCATACACAGAAATAAACTCAAAATGGATTAAAGATCTAAACGTAAGACCAGAAACTATTAAACTCCTAGAGGAAAACATAGGCAAAACACTCTCTGACATAAACTACAGCAGGATCCTCTATGAACCACCTCCCAGAATATTGGCAATAAAAACAAAAATTGAAACATGTATATTATCAATTGTGAAACAGATTGCCAGTCCAGGTTTGATGCAAGAGACAAGTGCTCAGGGTTGGTGCACTAGGATGACCTAGAGGGGTGAGATGGGGAGGGACATGGGAGGGGGGTTCAGGATGGGGAACACATGTAAATCCATGTCTGATTCATATCAATGTGTGGCAAAAACCACTACAATATTGTAAATTAATTAGTCTCCAACTAATATAAATAAATGAAAATAAATAAATAAACAAATGGGACCTAATTAAAATTAAAAGATTCTGCACAACAAAGGAAACTATAAGCAAGGTTAAAAGACAACCTTCACAATGGGAGAAAAAATAGCAAATGAAACAATGGACAAAGGATTAATCTCAAAAATATACAAGCAACTCCTGCAGCTAAATTCCAGAAAAATAAAAGACCCAATCAAAAAGTGGGCCAAAGAACTAAACAGACATTTCTCCAAAGAATACATACAGATGGCTAACAAACACATGAAAAGATGCTCAACATCACTCATTATCAGAGAAATGCAAATCAAAACCACAATGAGGTACCACTTCACGCCAGTCAGAATGGCTGCTAGCCAAAAGTCTACAAGCAATAAATGCTGGAGAGGGTGTGGAGAAAAGGGAACCCTTTTACACTGGTGTGAATGCAAACTAGTACAGCCACTATGGAAAACAGTGTGGAGATTCCTTAAAAAACTGGAAATAGAACTGCCATATGACCCAGCAATCCCACTGCTGGGCATACACACTGAGGAAACCAGAACTGAAAGAGACACGTGTACCCCAATGTTCATCGCGGCACTGTTTATAATAGCCAGGACATGGAAGCAACCTAGATGTCCATCAGTAGATGAATGGATAAGAAAGCTATGGCACATATACACAATGGAATATTACTCAGCCATTAAAAAGAATACAAGGTTTAAATGACACATTGAATTCAGTTCAGTTCAGTTGCTCAGTCGTGTCCGACTCTTTGTGACCCCATGAATTAGAGCACGCCAGGCCTCACTGTCCATCAGAGTAGTTAGACCTAATTGATATTTATGGGGCATTTCATCCCAGAACAATGAATTTCACCTTTTCCTGACCTGCACATGGAATATTCTTCAGGATAGATCACATCCTGGGCCACAAATCTAGCCTACCTCAAGAAACAAGAGAAATATCAAATGAACAGTCTAACCTTGCACATAAACAACTAGAAAAAGAAGTACAAAAAGAAAAAAACAAAAACCCAAAGTCAGTAGAAAGAAAGAAATCATAAAAATCTGAGCAGAAATAACTGAAAAAGACATGAAGGAGACTATAGCCAAACTCAATAAAATTAAAAGCTTGTTCTTTGAGAAGATAAACAAAATAGACAAACCATTAGCCAGACTCATCAAGAAAAAAAAAGGGGGGCCCTATCAATAAAATAAAAACTAAAATAGAGAAATTACAGCAGACAACACAGATCATAAGAGACTACTATGAGCAAGTATATGTTAATAAAATGGACAACTTGTAAGAAATGGGCAAATTCTTGGAAAAGTATAACTTTCCAAAACTGAACCAGGAAGAAATAGAAAATTTGAACAGAACAATCACAAGCATGAAAATCAAAATTGTAATAAATCTCTAACAAACAAAAGCCCAACACATGTGGCTTCACAGGTGAATTCTACAAAAAATTTAGAGAAGAGCTAACACTTATCCTACTCAAACTCTTCCAGAAAATTTCAGAGAAAGGAAAACTCTCAAACACATCCTACAAGGCCACTCATCACCTGGTTAACCAAAACCAGACAAAGATGCCAGAAAAAAGAAAATACAGGCCAATATCACTGAAGAACAAAGATGAAAAATTCCTCCAGTAGATTCTAGCAAATGGGATCCAACAGCATATCAAAAATATCATTCAGTATGATCAAGTGGTCTTTATTCTAGAGACACAAGGATTCTTTAATATTTGCAAATCAACCAGTGTGATACACCATATTAGCAAATTAAAAGATGAAAACCATATGGTTATCTCAATACATGCAGAGAAAGCCTCTGACACAATTCAACACCCACTTATGATAAAAACTCTCCCCAAAGTAGGCATAGTTGGAACATATTTCAACATAATAGAAGTCATATATGAAAAACCCACAGCAAATATTATCATCATTAAGAAAATTTGAAAGCATTTCTTCTAAAATCAGGAACAAGACAAGGGTGCTCACTCTTACCACTATTATTCAACATAGTTTTGGAAGTCCTAGCCACAGCAATCAGAGAAGAAAAAGAAATAAAAAGAATTCAGACTTGTATACAGAAAACTATAAATATTTAATGAAAGAAATCAGAGA
This sequence comes from Odocoileus virginianus, assembly GCF_023699985.2. NCBI lineage: Eukaryota > Metazoa > Chordata > Mammalia > Artiodactyla > Cervidae > Odocoileus > Odocoileus virginianus. Next base: position 56,361,856 of record NC_069683.1, read on the forward strand.
CAGCACAAATAGATGGAGATATATACCATGTTCTTGAACTTGGAAGAATCAATATAGTGAAAATGAGTATACTATACAAAGCAATCTACAGATTCAATGCAATCCTTATCAAACTGCCAATGGTATTTTTCACAGAACTAGAACAAATAATTTCACAATTTGTATGGAATCACAAAAGACCTCAAATAGCCAAAGAAATCTTGAGATAGATGAATGAAACTGGAGGGATCATCTTTTCTGATTTCAGACTATACTACAAAGTTTCAGTCATCAAGAGAGTATGGTACTGGCAGAAAGAAAGAAATATAGATTGATGGGAAAAAATAGAAAAATAGAAAGTCCAGAGATAAATCCACACACCTATGGACACCTTACCTTTGACAAAGAAGGCAAAAATATACAATGGAAAAAAGACAGTCTCTTCAACAAGTGGTGCTGGGAAAACTGGTCAACTTCATGTAAAAAAATGAAGCTAGAATACTTTCTAACACAATACACAAAAATCAACTCAAAATGGATTAAATATCTAAATGTGAGACTAGAAACTATAAAACTCCTAGAAGAAAACATAGGCAGAACACTCTCTGACATAAATCACAGCAAGATCCTCCATGACCCATCTCCCTGAGTAATGAAAAGAAAACAAAAATAAACAAATGGGACTTAATTAAACTTAAACGTTTTGCACAATGAAGGAAAGTATAAGCAAGGTGAAAAGATAGCCCTCAGAATAGGAGAAAGTATAGCAAACAAAACAACTGACAAAGAATTAATCTCCAAAATATAGAAGCAACCCATGCAGTTCAGTAACAGAAAATAAAAGTGAACAAAAGACCTAAACACATTTCTCCAAAGAAGACATACAGATGGATAGTAACCAAATGAAAAAAAAAAAAAAAAAGGCTCAACTTCTCTCATTATTAGAGAAATGCAAATCAAAACCACAATGAGGTATCATCTCAACCAGTCAGAATGGCCATCATCAAAAAGTCTGCAAACAATAAATGCTGGAGAGGGTGTAGAGAAAAGGAAACCCTCTTACACAGTCAGTGGGAGTGCAAACTAGTGAAACCACTATGGAGAACAGTGTGGAGATTCCTTAAGAAGCTGGGAATAGAGTTGCCATAAAACCCAGCAATCCCACTGCTGGGCATAAACTTCAAGGAAACCGTAATTGCAAGAGACACATGTACCCCGATGCTCAATGCAGCACTATTTACAATAGCTAGGGCATGAAAGCAACCTAGAAGTCCATCAGCAGATGAATGGGTAAGGAAGTTGTGGTGCATATACACAATGAATATTATTCAGCTATAAAAAGGAATCTATTTGAGTCAGTTCTAATGAGATGGATGAACCTGGAATCTATTATGCAGAGTGAAGTAAGTCAGAAAAAGAAGGACAAATACTCTATATTAATGTGTGTGTGTGTATATATATATATATTTATATAATTTAGACAGACAGTACTGACAGTCCTATATGCAGGGCAGCAAAAGAGACAAAGAACAGACTTTTGGAATATAGTAGAAGGCAAGGTTTGGATGATTTGAGAGAACAGCACTGAAGCATGTACATTACCTTAGGTAAAATAGATGACCAATTTAAGTATGATGCATGAACGAGGGATCCAAAGCTGGTGCTCTGGGACAACCCAGAGGGATAGGGTGGGAAAGAAGGTGGAAGGGGTTTCATGATAGGGGAGAACACATGTATAGCTGTGACTGATTCATGTTGATGTATGGCAAAATTCATCACAGTATTGTTAAGTAATTATCCTCCAATGAAAGTAAATTAATTAATTAAAAAATTTGTGGTACATCTGGACAATGGAATAGTATTCAGCTAGTAAAAAGAAATGAGCTATTAAGTCATGGAAAGACATGGAGGAAGCTTAAATACATATTACTAAATGAAAGAAACCCATCTGAAGAGGTTGTATGATCCCAGCTATAATGACATTTTCCAGAAAATGCAAAGTGATGGAGACAGTTTAAAAAATCAATGATTTCCACAGATTAAGAGAGAAAGAGGGATGACTAATAAGAGCACAGATTTTTAAGGTAGTGAAAATACTCCATATGCTACTGTAATGGTCATTTATAAATTAAAATTATAAACTTAATTTTGAAATCATAAATTAGTCCAGACCTATGGAATGCATACACCACCTTATGTAAACTGTAAAATGTACACCACCTTATGTAAAATGACCTTGGGTTCACCATCAACGCAGGTTCATTGATTGTAACAAATGTACCACTCTGGTGAAGGAGGTCAGCAATAGAAGAGGCTATGCATGTGGCTGGGAGACAGAGTGGGGCTCTATGGGAAATATCTGAATCTTATGCTCAATTTTGCTGTGAATCTAAAACTTCTCTAAAAAATAAAGTCTATTAAATACAGTGAGAACAACACAAACAAATATTAATTTGGGTCCAGTTATATTTCAGCCATTGGGATAGATGTTGTGAGGGTCACATGATGAACAAAACACAGTTCTGCCTTTTAAGAAGATGCCCATCACTCATTTTGGTAGATGCAGCAATGCTTACATAGGAGAAAGGTATTGAAACATATTTTAAAAAAAACTGTGATAGTTTTTGTTCAGCAAATATTCACTCCCCCCTCCTCCCACCGTGGGTAGAGTGGACTTCCCTAACCACTTGATCAGGGGCTTGATCACCTAACTTGATTAGGCTATGCAATATGATGTGGATGTAATTTGAACAGAGACCTTAAAAGCATCTGTGTGTCTGGCTTCTTTTGCATCCAGCAATCTGCCATGAGACCATGTCTCAAGTCACCACTGTTCTTACAGCTTGGTGTATGGAGTAGACTTGAGCCCAGTTTGCTTTCTGTAGCCAGTCCTCATTAACCCTCAACATGAGGTAGGCCTGCCCAGCTAAGTCCACCCTACATCAGTTGAACCATTAGTATGCTCAAGCATACCCTTGAGCTTCAGCATAAGAGCTTATAGTTTTAAGCCACTGATTTTTTTTTGCAGTGGTTTATTACACAGAAATTACACACTAACACAAACATCAGAAAAGAAGCACCTAATTACAAGTATATATGTGTAGTTTTATATAGGTATATATATATTTGCATGATCATAGTTAGCTTTAAAGAAAAATAGAAATTGAAGTGAAGTGGAAAGATTTTGCATATAGGAAGAGAAAGGTCATTGCAGGTGAAAGGAATCACATGAGCAAAGGCATGTAACTGAAAATGGCGAGGGGCTTTATGGGTCCAATAAATAAATCATTTTGACTGCAGCAGAAGATTTTCATGTTTTCTTCGTTTTGACATAAACAGCAAGGGTATTTTGGGATAAACTTGTGGAAGACTTTGAATGTCAACCTGAGGAAATTTGACATCGTAGGAGAGATTATTAAGAAAGACTGAAGCTGTTTTTGTGATGTGAAATTGAGCAGGCAAATTCAAGCAGAAGATCTTTGCCTGTTGTGTTGCTGATCCTGCTCACTGTGCCAATTGTATTGCTGTCCACACTGTTCACTGAACCCATGGTAGGCAAGGCATGATCTAAGAGGCTGGAAGAAGACACCAGGACTCATAGGAACTGTAGCCGAGTTTATTCTTTTCTGGCTGACACTGCAACCATAGGAGTAGACATACTATATTCTTTCCTCTCATGGCTGATCCAATGGACACAGCCATGATGTGGCAGTAAATGCCACTGATTTCTAGGTAGCACTCATATATCTGTACAGCACAAAGTAGCTCGTGACCAAGCGAGCACCTTGTGAGGTGCATGCGCAGTGCTATAAATGATCTCAGCTCATACATAGTCATTATTTACAAAACTTGGGGAGATAAAGTCTGAACAGTCCATCTTGGCTAATTTGCTCTCTCGCCACACCCAGGTATTAGAAACAGGAGTTGCAAGAAACTCTTATGGAGAGTGATTTCCAAACCTAGAGGAAATAAAGTTTTTTATATGTAATGAAATAAGTTTGTGTAAGACAGCTTGGCCTGCTGTGTTGTATTTATTTAAAGAGGAAGGCACAGTGTAGTTCTAATGAAGACACTTTCAAGGTTAAGAAGATGAACACTGAAAGACATAGATCTATAAAGGAGGCTGAAGTAAACATCAGTCTGTAAAAGGCCAAAACAAGGAATCCTTGTTCTAAATCTCCCACTTGTTAGTGAGAAAAAGAGGGGCCAGGAGTTGGTAGTAGAGTGAGATACCTTGAGGCTGGATTTTCCTTTGATGTTCTCAGAGCTACAAGAACCACTCTGTGCAAAACAGTGTGCTGCCTAACTGAAAGAAATAATCTCCAACGGGTCCTGGTATTAAAATCTTAATTCCTTTTGCAATGAACTCCCTAATCTTATAGCAAAAAAAAAAAAAAAAAAATCAGTGAAGTTCAGGGACAGTTTGAGACAGGATTTCAGTAGAGACACAAAGGACGAAAGTTTGCAATTGCAAAAGAATCTCAATCTGTCAGTCAGAGGAAAGGGCATTTTAAGCAGAGTTCTGTCCTGGGGGAAACCGCCTGGAGAAAAAGATGACCAGCACCTAAGGGAATATGAAATGGGTCTAAAGGAAGTCAGGCAAAAGAAGATAAAATAAATTTCACATGCACTGTTTCTTATTGCTACTTCCTCTTTGTATAGTTGCTATGGGAACGGTATTCCGGAAGCTCTCAAAGACTGTGTCTATCTAATGCAAAGTGATCAAGCATCTGGGCTGAAACCCCCAGTCAGTTTAATCCAGCTGGTTTAATTGATTTACTTCCACTCATGTTCTCCCTCACCTCCATCCAAATTAAGTAGTTACTTAACTGAATTCAGTAGCATCTTCCAGAAATAAAATTGGTTTACCTGTTGTATATATTTATGTTCTAGAATATGCCTTCTCCTACTAGTGTCCCATGAGTTCTGAGATTACAAGCAGCAACAAAAGGCATGGAGAGTGTCTGTGAAGACAGGAAAGGACTAGATGAATAATTCATACACCCATGACAGAAATCTAGGTGCACTCACAAACTGAGGAGCAGGAAAAAGCAATGTGTCAGAGGTCAAGTAGCCAAGCAGAAAATAATAAGAGAGAACAGCTGCCTGAGGCAAGCAGAACCCAGACAGGGATGGAGCTACCAGAATCCAGAGGAGACCTGGGCCCTGAGGTTATCCTATCCAATTTAGAGGCTGCTTATCAAGCACTGCCTAGGCTGTTGCCAAATGAGGACCTATCCTAATATCCTAACATCCCCTGCTGCTATCTTCCTGCTGTGATCTAGTCAATCCTCTGTGAGTCTAACCACACATCAGTAGCCTGCATCTTCCACTGGCCCTGACTTGACTTGGGTCATGCTTTGAACAGGTGATGCAGTCACAGTTACTCATTTCCATCAGATCCCCCCAAGCTCATACCTGAGCATTTTTGCTGACTCTGCACCAAAGAATTATTCCCTTCCATTCTACCCCACATCTGTCAACCCAATAGGCAGGGCAAAACTTCTCCATACTTAGTGCATATCTGTTGTCTGCCTAATACTCAGCCTGTCTCCTCCAGGACCAGAAGCCAAGGCAACCAGGAATCAGAACACCATCTGTAGTCTAGTCAATGTTGGTATTTTATAAACACTTTTTTTTTTTTTTTTTGCCAAAGAAGAAAATAAAAGGAATAACTACATATAAGGCACTGAAAGAAAGAAAGTGAAATTGTTCAATCATGTCTGACTCTGCGACCCCATGGACTGTAGCCTGCCAGGCTCCTCAGTCCATGGAATTTTCCAGGCAAGCGTACTGGAGTGGGTTGCCATTTCCTTCTCCAGGAGATCTTCCCGACCCAGGGATTGAACCCAGGTCTCCCACATTTCAGGCAGACGCTTTACCGTCTGAGCCACCAGAGAAGCCCATATAAGACACTAAAGACAGCCAAACGTATAAAACCAGTATTCACCTAGGTGTTTCTTGGTGGGAAATACTGAAGACTTGTAATGATGAATCTTTCATGAGCAGAGCTGGCCTTTGACATTATGAAGCAGGCTTGGGGCTCTTTTCTTCTTGTACATTGTCCTGTACCTTAGTTAGCAGGGCCCCTGATCTCCCTAACTCTATGCCACTTCAGATGCCTGCAACCTAATGCCTTGAGACTGAGCAGGTTCATGCCACCACTGCCACATTTCCCTTATCAAACAGACTGCCCCTGTGTCCCACTCTTGAGACAGGACCCTTCTTCAGGGAAATGTGTGATGATTGAGAAATTAGGTAAACCACTTAGCCCTAGACAAATTATTCCATAAGTGCCCCTTTTATTTAAGTTGTGGGAAACACCTCAGAAAAGGAAATCAGAGATTGTCGAAAACGATATTCATAATAAATTAGATTTGAGAATTATGCATCTTTGAAAAAACTGTGGCTGCTATTCTCTAGAAACTAAAATATGATACTCTAAGAAAAATCAGATTAATTGCAGCTGACCTTTGAATAACATGAGTTTGAAATGTGTGGGTCCATTTACATGCAGATGTTTTTCAATAAACACATTGGCAACTTTTTTAGATATTTGCAATGATTTGCGAAAGACTTGCAGATGAACCATGTAGCCCAGAAATATCGAAAATACTAAGGAAAAGTTAGATATACCATAAAATACATATGAATGCATGTAATATAGGTAGATATTTTATCTTCAATACTACCATAAATATACAAAAATTTATTATAAAAAATTAAAATTTATCAAAACATGCCCATACACTTAGACTGTATATAGTGCCATTTATAGTCAAGAAACATGTAAAGAGGCATTATTAAATATATAAGCATAAAATTAGTTGGTAAATGCAAAGTACCATTGTAATAATTTCACAGCCACCTCCTGTTGTTATCCCAGTGAGCACAAGTGTTCTGAGTATTCACTTAAAATGTTGTGTAACACTAATCATTTCCATGTGATCAGCTTGTCTTTCCAGGAAATTGCATATCACAGTGAAAAGCGAACACTTGTGGTTCTTGCATATTTTTCATTATGTTTAGTGTGATACTGTAAACCCTGAGTAACATTATGGAACCCATACTAAGTGCCACTAGTGATACTGGATTTGCTTCCAAGAAGCAAAGAGAAGTTATGACAATACAAGAAGCAGTTGAATTACTTTATATGTACCATAGATTGAGATCTGCAGCTGCAGTTGTCCACTATTTTGAGATAAATGAATCCAGCCAAAGAATCACTGTAAAAAAGAAAAGGAAATCTCTGAAGCCATCTCCACAGCTATGCTAGGAGGCATGAAACCCTTGCACTTTTTGTGAAATATTTTTTTATCTTATATTGAAAATGCAGTTTGTATGTGTGTGCAAGATTGGTATAGATAGGAAAGTCATACCTACACACTCTAATATGATTTGAGAAAAAATGAAGTCATTATACGAAAACTTAAATCAAGAGGAAGGTGAGGATCTAAAGCTCACCTTTCTCATTGGAATTTAATTCCAGTAAAGGATAGTATGATAATTTTAGAAAGAGGTTTGGCTTTAAAAAGTGACAAGATAAAAGACTAATCTTAGAGTAGCAGCTTCTACCAACTAAGAGGCAGTAGACAGGTTCCAGGCATTATTAGGAAAATCATTGAGAAGAAGGGATAAAAGCCTGAGCTGGTTTTTTTTTTTTTTTTTCATTTATTTTTATTAGTTGGAGGCTAATTACTTTACATCATTACAGTAGTTTTTGTCATACATTGAAATGAATTAGCCATGGATTTACATGTGTTCCCCATCCCGGTCCCCCCTCCCACCTCCCTCTCCACCCGATCCCTCTGGGTCTTCCCAACATTGCCCTATTCTAGTTAAAAAAAAAAAAATGCCACAAAGGACATGTATTAGTAAGAAAGAGAAGTGAGTACCAGTTTTTCAGAAAGGAAGAGATAGGCTAACTCTACTGTTTTGTGCAAATGCAGTTTGGTTTATGACCAGGAAAGCCCTTTTTTATACAGCTGTTAACCCTTGAGGCTCTAAGGGAAAATATAAATACCAGGGGCCAGTCTTTGGTTGTACAACAAGAAGGCTGAGATAATGAGAATTGCTTTTCTGGATTGGTTCCATCAGCGCTTTGTCCCTGAAGTCAGGAAGTAACTTGCCAGTAAGGGACTGCCTTTCAAGTTCTCCTGATGTTGGACAATGCCCCTAGTCACCCAAAACCCCATGAGCTCAGCACTGAAGACTTCAAAGTGGTCTGCTTGACCCCAAAAACACAATGTCTCTAATTCAGACTTTAGATTCAGGTGCCAATAAGGCCTTTAAGGCTTATTACACGTGCTACAATATAGAAAGGCTTGTCAACACTCTAACAGAGAATCCTGCTAGAGACAATATCATAAAAACCTGAAAGGATTACACCATTGAAGATATTATTGTTGTTACAGAAAAAGTCAAAGAAGCCATCAAGCCTGAAACAATAAATTCCTGCTTGAGCAAACCATGTCTGGATATTGTCTGTGACTTCACAGGATTTATTACAGGGGCAATCAAGGAAATCATGAAAGGGGATTGCGGATATAGCAAAGGTAGGGAGTGAAGGGTTGCAAGATACAAATCTTGGAGATATTCAAGGGTTAATAGACACTGCACCAGAATAATTAACAGAAGACCTTCTGTTGGAGATGCATGCTTCTGAACTAGTTCTAGATTATAAGGAAGAAGACATAGAACATTGTGTGCAAAGTTTGTATTGAAATGGATAGCCTGTCCTTACATAAACACAAGGTGAGTTATATTTAATGAAGAACTAACAGTGTGTTAGTTTGCTTACTGTTTTATAACTTTGCTTTCAAAAATTGTGGTACAGTAGGTCTCAAAGAGTTGCACACGACTTAGCGACTGAACAGCAACAGTAGAAAACTGTATATCAGATTATCATCACAGGTAAATAGCTTTTCAAGAAATGTAACAGTTTCCAATACTATATTAGGAATATAACTGTAATACTGTATGCCATAAAAATTTTGTAAACATTCATTAGTGTACAGGATAAGCTACCATGAAACAATTGCATTGAGTAGGCATAGAGCAATCATTTTATGCTTCTCCATCATCAATGCATGAATCATTACAGTTGTAAATAAATATAAATTTATTTTGTTATGTTTTCTGTTTTGAGGTTTAGTGTAATATGTATTGGGCTTCCCTGGTGGCTCAGCAGTAAAGAATTGGCCTGCATTGCAGGAGATGTGGGTTCCATCTCTGGGCCAGGAATATCCCCTGGAGGAGGGCATGGCAACCCACTCAGTATTATTGCCAGGAAAATCTCATGGATAGAGGAGCCTGGTGGGCTATGGTCCATGGAGTCGCAAAAAGGCAGACATGACTGAAGCAACTGAGCATGTAATATGTATAATGTATACAATGTTTTGTATCTTTTAAGACAATATTGATGTAGGTGAAACATTGATGCAGGTACTAACAGACAATTCATCTTGTAAACAGATGACTAATCTTAGAGTAGAAATAAATGCAGTGCAATAATTTGTATTTTCACTATGTTATGGTTTCCTTAATAATATTCTCTTTATCTAGCTTACTTTGTTGTTAAGAATATAGTATATAGTAAATGAACATACAAAATATGTGCTAACTCACTAAGGCTTCCTTCCAGTCAACAGTGGTCTATTCCTAGTTAAGTTTGGGGGAATTAAAAGTTACACTGCATTTTCAACAGCAAGGAGGTTAGCACTCCTAATTCCTGAATTGTTGAGGGGTCAACTGTACAAGTACTGAAAAATGCAATGATGATGATAAATAATATCTATTATGGTGCTGAGTTTCTAAAAATCCCTTCATATATAGCATCTCCTTGATTTCTACTTGATCCTAGGAGGTATATTTGACTTTACATCTGAGACTCAAAAACATTAAATCCCTAACCTGAACTTTTTGACTCCAAACTTCATCCTCTTTTTGCTACATTTTCTTGGAAACTCTTATCCCTTAAATGTATATTTTCTGGTTGTTCCAGTTGGTGTTTTAACAGCAATCATTTTCTTCCTTTATCTTGCACATAACTGACAAACTATGAACTTAGAGTTGACTTTTGCCTCACTTTCTAAATAATAAGTTTAACAAATTGGCAATCTAATTTAATGAATTAATTTAATAAATTAACATTTAAATTTATTATTAAGCGCTTCAGCAGACTGACAAAGACATACCGTATGATCTCATCTTTTTGCAAAATGACAAAAAATAAAAACTAACTCATAAGGAAAAAGAAGAGATTGATGTTTGCCAGGAGAAGTGGGCAAGGGGATGGGGAGGTAGGTTAAGGTGATCAAAGGGGACAAATTTCCAGTTGTAAGATAATATACTTGACATGTAATGTATAGAATTGTGTCTACAGTTAACAGTAATGTATATTTGAAAGTTGCTAAGAAAGTAGATCTTATAAGTTCTCACCACACACAAAACATAACTGTAACTATATTAGCAATGAATGTGTGAACATTTCACAATATATACATATATCAACTCATTACATTGCATATCTTAAAATTTACAGAATGCTTTATATCAATTATATCTCAATAAAATAAGTTTTGAGGAAGTTGCAGAAATACAAATTTGCTTAAATTTTATATTAAACATGCTGAATTTCCTAAGTCATAAATAAATAATAAATAATATCCTGTAGACTCTCTTGTCATTAATAAAACATTTCCCCCTGTTTATTTTTCTTAGGAAAATTACTTTAAAACTCTGTGTATTTCCCCAAGTATGAGACCAAATCTCAAATTTCAGAATAGACATTCACAGAATGATGAACCAATTGGAATCATTAATCACAAGTGAGATTATCAAATCCTTTTTCAAAATGTGACTAGACTTATGGATTTAGGGCTTTAATTACTTTGACCTACTACAAGGTTGTCTTTAAGGATTTTCTTGTGTGTGTATGTGCATATATATGTATGAACACACATACCGAATCATTTATCAAGGGGATAATAAAGGAGTGGTGGTTTGAAGAGTGAGGCATTTAGGAAAACATCACTCTGTTTCTCTACCGGTTAGGCATGTTCTAATGTTTGCTAGGTTTGATTGCTTCTATTCCATGTTAGCATAGCCCAATACTGATGATGATTTTAAGAATTTAATTTGGCAGAGGACTGATTCACAATTTGGTCCAATCACATGATATTTTCACACAAAAACAATTAATAATAACAATGGAGATGTTATAACTTTAAAGCCAATGTCGAGTAGAATGCATTTCTCCATTAATTTTCATAATAATTTTATTATGACTAGGGTAGGACATAGCCTAAATACCTAATTGAATGATAGGTGACAACAGTGCCAACTGGGTTGAATGTGTTATGCAAATGACATAGTCTTCTCCCCGGATGAGGGGGTATGAATTTTATTGCTATGGGCAAAACATCACCTCTGGTGACTTCTTCAGAGCTGAATGCCAGAAAATAGATCTTCAGGGACTACAGAGGAAGGAACTCTACAATTCCACTTAGGATAAATACCGAGAAACTTACGACCAAAAATTTTAGTCACTAATGCTCCACCACAAGCAAGAAATATTTAGAGTTTCCTTCCAGAAAAACTGGAAAAATAAATTGCTCCATGAACAGAAATACATACTGTACAATAAAGCAGTTTCAATCCTGGGAACTTTTAATACATTGATGTGATTGTATTGCATGGTCTAATAAACTTGCAGATTAAAATAACATTAAAATAGGTATTGAGGGGGTGGGCATAGACTTATTGTCATTGGAGACTGAGATTCAGCCTAGCTATAAATTAAGGTTTGAAATTTGAGTAATTCTGCCATATATTCTTAGACAAGGAAAGGTAGAGAAGAGGGTCTTACACCTCCTCTTTCCTCAGTCAAGACTATAGCTTTGAATATGGCCCCATCCACCTGCTTATGTGAATGCAACCAAGATGGTCTTGATTCCAAGAGACCCAGAGAAATAAGAGACAGGACCATCTACCCCCCTCAACCCCCCTGTGCAGAAGGAGTAGAAAGGAGTATGAGTGAGCCCAGAGCACTGGAGGATGAAAGGAACAAGGCATAGAGGAGAGACCACCCTCTCTTCTTTGGATGCTTCTTGTCCTCAGCTTCAGAGGCCATTTTTTGGCCAGTCTCCACCTCTGAGACCCTGAGGAGATAAAGAACAACCACACATCATCTTCAGATTGGGATTTCTGTGTCCTGAGTTACCCTGAAATATAAACTGTCTGTCCAGTTCTGTCCAGCTCACCTGATGACTTTACACAGGACCCAAACTCTTAACACCTCGTAGTGAGTACTTGAGATGATGAGAGGAGCACCAGTATGGTCTGGCACAGAGATATCATCCTGAAAAAAATCAGGGCTCTTCCAATGTATTTTCAGTACAACTTAATTCCTATCGTGTGCTAGGTGTTGTAAGAGATTTAGAGTAAATAAGACTATTCATACCTTCCAGGCATTCCTAGTCTCCTAAGGAAATGAGACAAGTTTTTAATAATATTTGAATTGAGGCATAAGCTAAGTGCAATGGGAGAGGTACCCACAAAATACTTGCTTTGGGATTGAAAGGGTGAACATCAAGGGGAGAGACAGAGAGCATCAGGTACTCTCATGGTTAACTCTATGGCCCAAGACATGGTTTCTCAAGTTCAGTGCTGCTGTCTTTTTGGCTGGATAGTTCTTTGCCATGGGCACCGCCTTGTGTACTGTGGGATGTTTAGCAGCATCCTTGACATCTGCCCACCGATGCCAGTAGCACTGCCCTCTTCATTCATGATTATCAAAGGTGTCTCCAGATACTGCTAAATGTCCTTCAGAGGGTAAAAACACCCCCACTGAGAGCCACTTGACTCTCATCTTGGAAGAATGTAACTGGTTCTGTGTACCTTAACTTGAACAATGTCTGGGCAAGGGTTTTCTCTAAATCCTCCTTAGCCTGTTCCATCCTGTCAAGGATAAGTGCCGAGGGATGTCACAGCACTAACAGAGATGGGATCCTTGCAGAAGTGATGTTTCTATTACTTCTTAGAAAATCAGTTGACCATCTAGTCAAAAAATATGTGTTAGCATTGACTGTCTACAATGTATTGTGTTAGGGCTGAGGATGTTAGATTTTAAGGACTCATTTCCCCAGCTCCTGAAAGTATTCCTGGAAGATAGCTTTGAGCTATGGTCCCTCTCTGAAGGCTTCATTGGCAGGAGAAACATGCCTTATCCAAGATCACACCTCTTTACTCAGACAGACTGAACCCAATCATTTCTTAATTTCCTCCAGCTCATGTCAACCAAAGGGCCATGCCAGCTCCAGAATTCGCTGTGGGACTCACTCAATTTCTCCCTCTGCCCCTTCCTATTTCTTTCCCTTCCCTTCCACAGATGTTGATCTCAAAAGCACCCACTGAGAAACACCCTGCATTCTGATCTCCATCTCAGAGCCTGCTTCCCAGGGGAGCCCACTACAACAACTCACAAGGCACAGTTCCTGTTCTCAGGTGCTCATTGTCACATGCTTGGTGGTATTTTCATCCTCAAGGGCTGCACTTGTGGGACTCTGCTTCCACTCGGCCCTATCTATCATCAACCTGCTTGACCTAGAGTTCCAAAACATTGACTCAGCAGGTAAGTCCCTTAAACAAAAGATTCAGCACACAGTGATCCTTCCAAGCAAATAATTGAATCCTAGTTAATTCCCAATTGGGAAAAAGAAAACAATTGGAAACACATTTCTACAGATCTGAAGGCAGTTCTTTCCTATCCCTACCCATCACTTGACTTGGCCAAGGCACAGGGCTTTATCTTGAACATGAAATTGTATCACTCCTACAAATCCACTCCTGATTCCTGGCCATCCCTGGGAGAAAACTTACTGTTCTCCTTTTTGCTTGAGAAGGATCAAAAAGATGTCACTCACAGAGGCAAAACTGGAGCTTTGAAGTCATCCCTGTGGTCTAATTTCCTACAGATTGACTTTTAACTGCTGCTTCTTTCTGTCTAATTTTAACCAAAATGCCTCCTATGTTCTCCCTCTGACTGCCCTAAATAACTGGCCCTTCTTTGCCCTTTTGTCCTCCTTATTTTCACCTCGTAGCCCAAATAAAAGAGGCTTTTCAGCAAAACATTAGGAAAGGAGGCCAGTGCAGTGTATGTGAAATTTCCACTTCTAGCAGCAGCAGGTCCTCCCTATATAGAATTAGAAAATAACCTAATTCCTGGACCCAAGTTCCCCTTTAAGGACTCTTTTCTAGCCCCTTTTCCAACGTTCCCATGCATACTACTTTACTGCCTATTCAGGCGGCCTTCATGCCCTCTGCACTCTCCCACCTCCCTTTAGCCCAGAAAAATCTTCTTCCTTCCACCCTGTGTGCTAGGCCCCTGGTAAGTTATAGGAAGGCTATTTTTACACATGAATTTGAGCTATGGTATGACTGCATCACAGTGATCATTATGTGTTATTCCTGCCATAGGGAATTTGCATTTTGCATTTGTATGTCACATATTAATACATAAATCTTCAGGATCCAAGAATGTAGAGCCCAAATATTGTTGGGGTTCCATGACACACAGAAGGGACATTAGTGGGCAAGGTAAATTTCCTTCATTATGTAAATCTCACTGATGAGAAAGTTTCCATCACTCATGACTGAACACAAACTCCAGCCAGTCTGAACAGTGAGCCACACCTCACCTCTTCCTATCATTCATGCAGTGGAAATAGGTCAGCTAATTCTTCCATCCTCCTGCATGTGACCATTACTAGGCAGTCAACTGAGTCAAGCATGCAAATAGAGAAATTCACTTCATGGAAATAAAGTCAGACTGATTTGACTACATTCCCTAGTTTATTTGGGGGCTTTTGGAAAAGAAATGGACTCACCATTTTTCTTCTTCCTTTAGTTTTCCACAGTGACTTCTGTACAGCCTATTCAGCACTCACTATAAGGTTTGATTAAAATAAGCTCATAAAAAAATCATCAGCAAATAATATAACAGGACAAAGGTTTCCTCAGGGGTATAGAGGGACAGGCCATTCAAGCAGCCCTCACCAACCCTGTCCTCAAATCTCCATGAAGCTCTGCTCATCAAGGGTTCCGAGGCAAGAGGCCCAGGGGATGACTGAGGAGAATTGTCTCAGCAGGGATGAGAGAGAAAGAAAAGGGACAAATATTTATCAGCCTCACAAATGATTGTACACAAATCTTACCTGAGTGCAAACAAGGAAAGCAGAGTCTACAGGGTTGTAAATGCCCAAGATTTCAGTCTCAAGTAAAGTACAGGCCCAAGCAACCCTTATGAGGCCAGTCTTTGGGGCACATCTTCCTAGGACCACAGGTCACATGCAGTTCCACTTACCCTCAGTCATCTCTTAAAGGACAAGCACAAGTTACCACAAGTCCAATTAAGGCAAAGAAGCCACTTTGCCCGCAAAATAAATATACATCCCCAGAATACTAGTCTGAGAGAGACACTTGTGAATCACCTTGCTTCAGAATGCCCATTTGTTTTCCACATTAAGTACTTTTGTCTTCCTGGAACAATAATTTTAACGAATACATATGCAACTGATCTAGTTGGAATAAAAATGAAGCAATCAACAAGCTTATTATACCTATCTCCTTATTCCAAAATTGATTTTTCTTTTTTCCCCTTAATTCTAACTTTATATATATTCAGGGTTACCACCAGTCTTTTACTATTTTCTTTTCCAGTCATCTCATGTTTTTGGGTGATTAAGTAGGTTCCTTAAGAAGAACTCACAAAACATTACAGTTGACCCTTGAACTGTATGGGGTGAGTTGGGAGAAGGTTAGAGGCACTGACCTCCATGTAGTGGAAAATCTGTATGTAACTTTACAGTCAATATATAGCCTTGACATGCTCCTTTCTCAATTTGGAACCAGTTCATTGTCCCATGTCTGGTTCTAACTGTTGCCTCTTGACCTGCATACAGATTTCGCAGGTGGCATGTCAGGTGGCCTGGTATTCCCATCTCTTTCAGAATTTTCTAAATCCAGCTTGAACATCTGGAAGTTCATGGTTCATGTACTGCTAAAGCCTGGCTTGGAGAATTTTGAGCATTACTTTGCTAGCGTGTGAGATGAGTGCAATTGTGTGGTAGTTTAAACATTTTTGGCATTGCCCTTCTTTGGATTGAAATGAAAACACCTTTTCCTGTTCTGTGGCCACTGCTAAGTTTTCCAAACTTGCTGACATATTGAGTGCAGCATTTTCACAGCATAATCTTTTAGGATTTGAAATAGTTCAATTGAAATTCCATCACCTTCACTAGCTTTGTTCGTACTGATGCTTCCTAAGGCCGACTTGACTTCACATTCCAGGATGTCTGGCTCTAGACGATTGATCACATCATCATGGTTATCTGGGTCATGAAGATCTTTTTTGTACAGTTCTTCTGTGTATTCTTGCCACCTCTTCTTAATATCTTCTGCTTCTATTAGGTCCATACCACCATTTCAAGGCTGTATATTGTCACCCTGATTATTTACCTTATATGCATAAAACATCAGGCAAAAGGCTGGGATGGATGAAGCACAAGCTGGAGTCAAGATTCCCAAAAGCAATATCAATCACCTCAGATATACAGACGACACCACCCTTATGGCAGAAATCAAAGAGGAACTAAAGAGCCTCTTGATGAAAGTGAAAGAGCAGAGTGAAAATGTTGGCTTAAAACTCAACATTCAAAAAAGTCAGATCATGGCATCTGGTCCCATCACTTGGTGGCAAATAAATGGGGAAACAATGGAAACAGTGAGAGAATTCATTTTCTTTGTCTCCAAGATCACTGCAGATTATCACTGCAGCCAAGAAATTAAAAGACGCTTGCTCCTTGGAAGAAAAGCTATGAACAACCTAGGCAGCATATTAAAAAGCAGAAACATTACTTTGCTGACAAAGCTATGGTTTTGCTAGTAGTCATGTATGGATATAAGAGTTGGACTTTAAAGAAAGCTGAGCACCAAAGAATTGATGCTTTTGAACTGTGGTGTTAGAGAAGACTCTTGAGAGTCCCTTGGACTGCAAGGAGATCCAACCAGTCAGTCCTAAAAGAAATCAGTCCTGAACATTCATTGGAAGGACTGATGCTGAGGCTGAAACTCCAATATTTTGGCTACCTGATATGAAGAACTGACTCACTGGAAAAGACCCTGATGCTGGGAAAGATTGAAGGCAGGAGGAGAAGGGGACAAGAGAGGATAAGATGTTTGGATGACATCACTGACTCAATGGACATGAGTTTGAGCAAGCTCTGGGAACTGGTGATGGACTGGGAAGCCTGGCATGCTGCAGTCCATGGGGTCACAACGAGATGGACGCGAGTGACTGACTGAAATGAACTGAACTGAACTTTACAGTCAGCCCTCCAAACCTGAGGTTCCACATCCATAGATTTATCCAACTACAGACCATCCAGTACTGCAGTACATAGTTATCAAAAGAAATCAGTATATAAATGTGTTCCTGTAGTTGAATCCCATGTTGTTTGAGAATCAGCTGAATCTTGTGAGCTCTTCCAAAACTATTTTGGAAGAAACAATATCTTGTATTCTATCTCTTGAGTTCTTCCAACACTATTTACATGGCATCACTATAATCTGAAATCTAATAGTCTCTTCTGTGATACTTTCTGCCCTGTTGATCTTCACCTGCTTTTTGCAGGTTTACTATGACCTGACACTAGCTCTGTTTGAGTTTAGATCTTCTCATAGCAGCATTAGCTTAAGTTTCAACACTTATGTTTTCAGGTTTGGTTTCTCTCCTAAGGGACTGTATTGTGAGTTCTTCCTGAAGTCTGCTGCCACTCAGCATCCTGAGTACTCGAGCTCTTTCGACCCAGCTCTACCAACATCACTTCCCAGATAGCTCTGCTTCTCAGGGACTTCTGGCCACCATTACACAATGCTTAGAATTTCCATATTTTGTGTGCCTCCTGGTGTCACTGAAAATGAAGTTTGTTTGTGTGCATGTGTATGTCTTTGCTCTATTCTATTCCCTGAGTAAGAAGAGTAGATTCTAAGCTAACCTACCACATTCATATCAGAAGTTTTGCCAACAGCTCTTGAGGAAGCCTATTCCTAGACCTTTGTCACAAGAGCCTCTGTATCAAATAACAGCTACCCCCATCAATTAATTCCTATCTCGGGAGGTATGAATGTGAGCTACACACAGCAAGAGAGTCAGTCATTCAGTGGGGTTAAAGCAGGGAAAAAGAGGTTTGAAGAGAGAAGTGCTGAGTCAAGAGAAAATTAAGTGCATCATCAAGAAACTATTCTAATTCTTCTTAAGATTTTCTTCCTACCTGCTAAGATGAGTTCTTCAACTAGCTCTCATTCCCAGATTTTTATAAAACCACATCACCTTTTGCAACCAGTTTCTCAGAACCTGAGTTTACCAAGCTCAGCAACAACGGCACTGTGATACTCTGGTTCTCTTCCTACTTCTCTGGTGGCTCAGAAGGTAAAGAATCTGCCTGCAACGCAGAGGCCCTGGTTCGATATCTGGATGGGGAAGATCTCCTGGAGAAGGGGACGACAACCCACTCTAGTATTCTTGCCTGGAGAGTTCCATGGACAGAGGATATTGGCAGGCCCCTGCCCATGAGGTCACAAAGAGTTGGACACAACTGAGTGACTTCTTTGCCTAGTTCGCCCTTTTTCCTTGACTTTCATCTCCCACTTCCTTTAATATAACACGAGTATATTGTTTTTCACCCATAGCAGACTTTTCAGTTTGCACATGTTTTATTACAAGCAAATGATTCAATAGGAACTTTACTCTAGTCCATATTTGTCTTCCAGGACCTATTTGCATCCCTCACTGCTTACTTGGTCTCTTCTTTAAGGTATCTTTCTAGCACCCCTGATCATTCTAGAAGTTAAACCCATTATCATTTTCCATCTCTTTACTCAATATGTCAGCTTGACTTCAGTGTCTTTTATAATTATTTATTCTCCCTGTCTTTCATTCCACCCCAGTGGAAGCCAGATATTAATGATAATTCTTTGAAGAAGAGGCTGCCAATGCTTACCAACATCTGTGTTCCCCTCTCCCTCCTGGGCCTGTATGTGGATTTCCTTTTCCAGTCCCCTTGCAGTTGGATGTGACCAGAAATATGTTAGTAAAAGTAATGTGTATCCTGCCAGGCCTGACTCATAAAAAGAAGCACATCACATTTCCACAGGTGATCTTTGTCATCTTTCCCCATCTACCACCTATCTATACTCATTCCAAGTCTATACTCATTCTTGTTAATAGGGATGTAACCTTAAATGCATGTGTGTGTACACATACATATATCTGTATTTAAATACATATTCATATATTCTAGTTAATACATAAAATATAATATTAAATATATATTATCTAGTAATTATCAAAGGTAAGCACCTTTGTTTTCAGAATTTCACTACTATAAATGGTGATTCAACAAATAGACATCCATGTTTATTGACACAATGGAAAATACTGGCTTTTATGACTTCTTAAAACTGAATACCACTCTTAGTCCAATTTTAACTCAATACTTAACAATTAATGTCCACATTGTCACTTTCATGTATCACTTCTCTCCTGTGATCAGAGCCCTAATTCATATATCTGCTATCTCTAACTGGATGATGGTGGCAGCCTGATTCTTTTAAAACACTAGGTTAAGCTAGAATGCTAGGTTAAGCATTTATTTATTTATTTTTTTGTCATCAACTCCTTATTAGTCATTGTGACTTTACTGGAGGGGGATAAAATGTGAAATCTCAAATTTATTTCACTATAGTTTGTCTTCCACAGAGCTCTGCCTCTTGCATTATTTGTGTCCAAAACACAGTGCTGTTCTATATGACTCACCATAAACAGTTTAGTAGATTTTATTTTTCCTCTTCAACAAGGTAAATTTATGTTATGTAGACATAGTTGTAGATCTTTGCTTTCCCCATAGGGATCATAAGCCCACATGTCAATTGGAAACTTCACTGGAGAACACGGTAAGTAAACCTGTAATAATGCAATTTCAGGCAACTTGAATGAAAAGAGGACTGGAAAGGAGTAAATAAACATATATGTTAGACCATAAATGATTAAATTTTTCCTGCCACGTGGAATTATAACCCCTAAATAATTAGTAAAACTTAATGAGTATGATTATGTCCATATCATGTCCAAACAGTTACTGAGCTGTGTCCATATGATTTTGAACATTTCACTTTAATAGTGAAAAATTCTTTCAAGCTGATTGTATCACATGACATACTTAAGAGATAAATTTAAGAGATAATTTTTAGATGGTGTTGACTGAGAGATATGAAATTAATCCCTTTCTTTCATAGGGAATTACCAGGATGGTCAGTGTGCCAGTTATTTATTTATTTGTTCTCAAATACATTACCTGTCCTTCCCCAGTCTCCTCTGGATTAGAAGGTACTCCATTTTTTAGGCTTCTTTGGCAACTGGCACCTGGAAATTTTTGGCCAAGTGAAGAACTGATATAATATCCATGAGGAGATGGGAGAAAGCCAGGATTTTTTTTTTTCCCTCTCTTGTCATCATTAGCAGAAGGATGCTTCTTCCCCTTTGACTCAAGATACCATTAGAATCTCCTCCTTCTGTGGTCCCAGTTCCTCTAGCAGCCCCCCATCATGGTCTAACTCTTACTAAATGGATCCTTATTAAATGCCCTCTGTATTCTGGAAATAAACTTCATCCTACTGTCTTTCCAGCCCATGGGACAGAAATGTCTTAGTGCTCTTTCTGGTCTCTGGATTGCCTCACTATTCCCTATTTGATTATTTTCCTCTTTCACATCTAACCACTTCTTTTAATAAATTCCCTCTGTATGAAATACCTAAAGGGGTTCTTTTTTTATGATTGGACCATGACTGATAAATGGGATATAGAACAGATGACATGCTTATTAGTGGAAAGGCAATGTCATGGCCCATATATTTTATCAGCACCGTTAGTTCAATATAGCTAAGACTTTTCCCAGTGGCTCAGCGGTGAAGAATCTGTCTGCCAACCAGTAGATCTGGGTTTGAGCACCCAGTCGGGAAGATCCCATGGAGAAGGAAATGGCAACCCATTCTGGTATTCTTGCCTGGGAAATCCCATGGACAGAGGAGCCTGGCGGGCTACAGTCCATGGGGTTGTACAAGAGTCGGACAAAACTTAGCAATGAAACAACAACAACGAGACTATCAAATGGTTCAAAAACACCTAAAAATAAACACACACATAATATATTTGAGAGCAAGGAGGAAAAAATTAGCAAAGTTTGTCACTGAATCAGGATGGTCATTCAAGCATATACCACATATACTAATCTAGACAGTGGAATTCAAATAAGATAAAATGAAACTGTCATATTGAATAGCATGGTTAATAAACTGTAAAACAGACGCTGTACTACTTTTGTAGTTGAGTCAGATTTCTCAAAGTAGAACCCTAGCTTTTTGACATACCAGCTATGGGAATTTGGGGAAAGTTTCTAACTCTTTGATGCTTTATTTTTCTCACCTATAAAATGGGGCTACTAGTATTATCTGGACTTCCTTCTGGCGAAGTGGTAGAGAAAAGGAGGAGTTAGATATCGTGCCTCATACAGCACACAGGCTCATAAAAAGAAAGGGAGGGCAAAGTGAAAGGTGGTAAAAAAAAAATGTAAAACAGACCCAAGGGCTTTGAGGAGAGAAACAGAAATCTGGTAAATTTCTCCCAGAGAAAAATTTAAAGGTGAAGTCATGGTTTTCCAGATATAATAGATGAAGACATGCATTTCAGGCAGAGAAAACAGATTTAAATACAAGGAGAGGAAGGAGTCATAAATGTTCATTGGTGAGTTCTAGCAAACATTTAAGAACAATATAGCAAGTTTCTACAATCTCTTCCAGAAAAGAGAAGCAAAAATAATACTTTCTAACTTATTCTATGAGGAAATCATTACCCTAATACCACAAGCAGACAAAGACATTATAAGAAAAGAAAACCACAGATGAACACTATAAATGCAAAATTGTTCAATAAAATACTAGTAAAACAAATCCACCAATGAGTAAAAAGAATTACATACCATGAACAAGTGCAATTTATCCTTGGTATGCAAGTATAGCTCGGCATTCAAAAATAAATTAATGTATTACTTCACATCAACAGGATAAAGAAAAGTCATGATAATATTAACAGATGCAGAAAAAAAGCACTTTTACAAAATCGAACACCAACTGATGATAAAATTCTCAGCAAACTAACAAGAGAGGGAGGAGTCCTCACTTTGATAAAAACATCTACAAAAAACCTACATCTACAAAAAAAAAAAAAAAAAAACAACAACAACAACCAACATCTAACATCATATAGAATACTGATTTAGAAACTTTCTCACTGATATCAGGACCAGGTAAAGATGTCCCCTCTCATCACTGCTTTTTAATTTTTTTTAATTGGAGGATAATTGCTTTATAATGCTCTACATTTCTGCTGTACAATAATGTAAATCAGCTACCAGTTGAGGTCAGTTCAGTCGCTCAGTCATGTCCAACTCTTTGCCACCCTATGAACTGCAGCACACCAGGCCTCCCTGACCATCACCAACTCCCGAAGCCTACCCAAACTCATGTCCATTGAGCTGGTGATTCCCTCCAACCATCGCATGCTCTGTGGTCCCCTTCTCCTCCTGCCTTCAATCTTTCCCAGCAACAGGGCATTTTCAAGTGAGTCAGCTCTTCCCATCAGGTGGCCAAAGTATTGGAGCTTCAGCTTCAACATCAGTCTTTCCAATGAACACCCAGGACTGATCTCCTTTAGGATGGACTGGTTGGCTCTCCTTGCTGTCCAAGGGACTCTCAAGAGTCTTCTCCAATACCACAGTTCAAAAGCATCAATTCTTCAGCATTCAGCTTTCTTTATAGTCCAACTCTCACATCCATACATGACCACTGGAAAAACCATAGCCTTGACTAGACGGACCTTTGTTGACAAAGTAATGTCAACAACAAAGTAATGCTTTTTAGTATGCTACCTAGGTTGGTCATAACTTTCCTTCCGAGAAGTAAGCATCTTTTAATTTCATGGCTGCAATCACCATCTGCAGTGATTTTGGAGCTCAAAAAAATAAAGTCAGCCACTGTTTCCTGTTTCCCCATATATTTGCCATGAAGTGATGGGACCGGATGCCATGATCTTAGTTTTCTGAATGTTGAGCTTTTCCACTCTCCTCTTTCACTTTCATCAAGAGGCTCTTTAGTTCTTCTTCACTTTCTATCATAAGGGTGGTGTCATCTGAGGTTATTGATATTTCTTCTGGCAATCTTGATTCCAGCTTGCGCTTCATCCAGCCCAGCATTTCTCATGATGTACTCTGCATATAAGTTAAATAAGCAGGGTGACAATATACAACCTTGACATACTCCTTTCCCTATTTGGAACCAGTCTGTTGTTCCATGTCCAGTTCTAACTGTTGCTTCCTGACCTGCATACAGGTTTCTCAAGAGGCAGGTCAGGTGGTCTGGCATTCCCATCTCTTTCAGAATTTTCCACAGTTTTTGGTGATCCACACAGTCAAAGACTTTGGCATAGTCAATAAAGCAGAAGTAGATGTTTTTCTGGAACTCTCTTACTTTGTTGATGATCCAGTGGATGTTGACAATTTGATCTCTGGTTCCTCTGCCTTTTCTAAATTCAGCTTGTATATCTGGAAGTTCATGGTTCACGTATTGTTTAAGCCTGGCTTAGAGAATTTGAGCAGTACTTTACTAGGGTGTGAGATGAGTGCAATTGTGCAGTAGTTTGAGCATTCTTTGGCATTGCCTTTCTTTAGGATTGGAATTAAAACTGACCTTTCCCAGTCCTGTGGCCACTGCTGAGTTTTCCAAATCTGCTGGCATATTGAGTGCAGCACTTTCACAGCATCATCTTTTAGGATTTGAAATAGCTCAACTCGAATTCCATCACTTCTGCTAGCTTTGTTGATAGTGATGCTTCCTAATGCCCACTTGACTTCATATTTCAAGATGTCTGGCCCTAGGTGAGTGATCACACCATTGTGATTATCTGAGTCATGAAGATCTTTTTTGCATAACTCTTCTGTGTATTCCCACCATCTGTTCTTAATATCTTCTGCTTCTGTTAAGTCCATACCATTTCTGTCCTTTAATGAGCCCATCTTTGCATGAAGTGTTCCCTTGGTATCTCTAATTTTCTTGAAGAGATCGCTGGCCTTTCCCATTCCCTTGTTTTCCTCTATTTCTTTGCACTGATCACTGAGAAAGTCTTTCTTATCTCTCCTTGCTATTCTTTGGAACTCTGCATTCAAATGGGTATATCTTTCCTTTTCTCCTTTGCTTTTCACTTCTCCTCTTTCATAGCTATTTGTAAGGCTTCCTTAGACAGACATTTTGCTTTTTTCCATTTCTTTGTATTGGGGATGGTCTTGATCCCTGTCTCCTATACAATGTCACGAACTTCTTTCCATACTTCATCTGGCACTCTATCAGATCTAGTCCATTAAATCTTACTCACTTCCACCGTATAGTCATAAGGGATATGATTTAGGTCGTACCTGAATGACCTAGTGGTTTCCCCTACTTTCTTCCATTTAAGTCTGCACTTGGCAATAAGGAGTTCATGATCTGAGCCATAGTCAGCTGCCAGTCTTGTTTTTGCTGATTGCATAGAACTTCTCCACCTTTGGCTGCAAAGAGTATATTCAATCTGATTTCAGTGTTGACCATCTGGTGATGTTCATGTGTAGAGACTTCTCTTGTGTTATCGGAAGACAGTGTTTGCTATGATCAGTGCTTTTGCTTGGCAAAACTCTATAAGCCTTTGCCCTGCTTCATTCCATACTCCAAGGCCAAATTTGCCTGTTACTCCAGGTGTTTCTTGACTTCCTACTTTTGCATTCCAGTCCCCTATAATGAAAAGGATATTTTGGGGGGTGTTATTTCTAAAAGGCCTTATAGGTCTTCATAGAACCATTCAACTTCAGCTTCTTCAGTGTTACTGGTCAGGGCATAGACTTGGATTACTGCAGTAGGGATATATAAATGAAATTAAAAGTGTGATTTTAAAGATCCAAAAATCCTATATAGAAATAGCAATAATAAACATCCACAAGAACAGAGCAAAGAAACATAACCAACAAAGAACAAATCAAAGCATAGAAATCCTGATAAAAGTTTTCCTAGGGTCTTAGTTGTCAGTGTCCTTGACCCTGTTACTGCCACAGCCCACCTCTGCCTTCCTAGGAGGTCCTCTGGTGCTGAACAAGTCTGGTCTCTGTACCTGTGTGGGAAGAGTTTAGACTCCCCTGTGTGCTTGCTTTCAATGTCAACAGTGGCCAGAGCTAGTGTTTTCTTATGTGTGAATACTATGTCCTTTTATATATTCCATAGACAGAGTCTACCTAACTGATAATGTTGATTTAATCTGAAACGTGTATAACTGATGGAAAGGTTTTTGATCCTCTTCCTTAGTCACCCTACCCCTGGAACTGGATTGTTGTTTTTATCCCCACCTCTGCATGTGGGCCATCACAGGAGCCTGTCCCCAAGGCTTCCCTGGATAAAATTGGTCTGCCCAGTGAGGACAGGGTGTGGCAGTGCTGCAGTTGTTTGGATCAGTGCCAGGTGCACAGGGAAGCCAGTGGCCACACGTGAGAAAGATATGGCTCTATCAGGAGGCTTTTCTAGACTCCACCAGCTGGTACCCAAATGGCCTCCCTGGCTGGTCCTTCTCTATGGCACCACTGCCAGCAGTGGCAGGTGGTGAGAGAGGGGCTCCAGTGGTCCCTTCACCCCTGCGTGTGACTTAAAAGTAGTGCCCTGCTTCCATGCCCACTCGGTTTTTTTCCAAAGGCATTCCTTGTTGTGTATTTCCTCCCTTTCATTTCCTCAGCCATCTCCCTGAAGTCACCAGAAGTCCTTTCCCTGGGATTGCTCTCCAATCCCCACATTCCAGATCCCAGCTCCAGCGGGCAGCAGTGGACACTCATCTCAGTCTGAGGTATGTAGGGCCACAGCACTGACTGTGTGGTTTCACTCTATTCACTGGCAGATCAGCTGCTTCTCTCTCCTTTGACAGCCTCAAATGCTTCCCTTCTGTCCAAACTGATCTCCCCGGATGTGGGAGTCTCTCCCTTGCTTCAGCTCCCTTACCCTCCAGTCCTACTCGCTGTTCTCCTCCTCCTTCTTTCTTTCATCCTATCCAGCCATGCTTGGATCCATATATTCCTTTCCAGTGGTCAAAGACTCCTGCTAGTAATCAGCCTGTGTTCTGTGAAGACTGTTCTGTCTGTAGATGTATTTCTCATGTATCCATGGAGAGAGATGCACTTCACACCCACCCCCTCCTCCACCATGTTGATTCCCCTCATTACTCCTTTTTAATATTGTACTGGAAGACTTAGCTAATGCAATAAGACCAGACAAGTAAATAAAAGATATGTAGATTGAGAAGTGAAAATGAAACTGCTTTGGTTTTCAGGTGACTTAATCATTTGCATAGAAAATCTGGAGACTTTTAAAAGCTGCTAGAACTAGTAAACAACAATAGTAAGGCTGTAGGGTTTACAAGATTAATATACAAAAGTTAACATTTTCCTGTATACTAGTAATAAACAAGTGGAATTTGAAATTTAAAAATGCATTACCATTTACTTTGAAAGAAAGTGAAAATGAAAGTTGCTCAGTCATGTCCGACTCTTTGCAACCCCATGATCTATACAGTCCATGAAATTGTCCAGACCAGAATACTGGAGTGGGTAGCCTATCCCTTCTCCAGGGGATCTTCCCAACCCAGGAATCATACTGGGGTCTCCTGCATTGCAGGCAGATTCTTTATGGCCCACCATTTACTTTAGCACCCTTAAAAAGGAAACATTTAGTTAGAAATCTAATAAAATATGTAGAAGGTCTATTTGAAGGAAACTACAAAACTCTGATGAGAGAAATCAAAGAGTTAAATAAATGGAGACACTTTTCATGGAAACCAGTACTCTATATCATCAAGAAAACCAAACATGATCTATAGATTGAACACCATTCCAATCAAAATCCAGCAACTTATTTTGTACAACCGACAAATTTATTCTAAATTTATGCAGAGAAACAAAAGCCCCAGAAAAATGAAGTCCACACAGAAGGTGAAGAACAAAGTTGGAGGATTGACACTATTTGACTACAAGACTTACTATAAAGCAACTGTAATCAAGAGTGTCATATTGCTAAGAGATAAGACAAAGATATCAGTAAAAAAGAATAGAGAGCTGATGGATAACAGAGCAAGGAAAAATATAAACAGCATTTCTTTAAACCAATAACTGTTTTATCTTTTAATGCCTTTGTTTACAACAGAAACAAAAGCAAATTGTAATTAGAAGTAATCCTAACAAAAGTTATTTTATACTTGTATGGGCAAAATTATAAAACATTATTAAACTACATCAAAGATAACCTAAATAATTGGAAATGCACATTGTGTTCATTGATGAGAAAATTGTATTATTAAGATAATTACACCTCTAATTTATTTCATTTCAAAGAAGCTTTTTTGACAAGTTGATCCCAAATTAATTCAGACAAGTGAAAGGTAAAGATAAGTTTATAGAAGCAGAGAAATATGGGATTTTGTGTGCTTATATAAATTACTGTAAAACTATGGCTATTTTTATAGTATTATGTTATTTGCATATAAATATAGTTACACCACTGAAACCAACTCAGAAACAGAAATATATATATATGAAATTGTGGTATATCACAGAGCTGGAACTACAAAACAGCAGAGAAATAATGGACTATTCATAGAAATGGTGACAAGAAAACCAGTTTATCAATAAGAAGGGGGAAAAACCTGCCTAAAATGACATGTGGAAATAAATCCCAAGTAGATTTTAAAATCATATGTGAGAAAAAAACCTGAATTTTTTGAATTTTGAAGATACAGAAAAAGATATCTATGACATGTACTTATAAAAATTTATTAAATAAGACATTAAAAGGACAAAATATAAAGTGATAAAACCACCTACATTACATCTAAAAACTTTTGAATGACACAAGACCTTATCAACCAAAGTATAAGCTAAGATTCAACCTAGAAGAATATATTTATAATACATAAAACCTACAAAGAATTTGTGAACAGGTTGTTCAAATGTATGTATATTTACACACTGCCACAAATAAACAATAAAATAAAAATAAACTCATAGAAATAAGGCAAAAATATAGACAATTTACAGGAAAAAGCAACATTGTAAAAACTTCTATTTGGATTTCAGGGAAATGTAAGTTTCTTTTAAAAAGCAACGAGAATCAAGTGTTGGTAGGGATGTAAGACATTATACTAATCATTCATTGCTGTTAGCCATGTGACTGCTAAAATCACCTTAAAGAACACTCCTACAATGTTCTAGTAAAATTCCACTACTACATACATCGTCAGAGATATAAATATGTACTCAAAAGGACATATTAAAGAAATATTTACTATTAATGGTAATGGAATATTTGATGAATTGATAAACTATGATTTTTAAATGTAATGGATTGGTACACAGCAATTCAAAATATGTCTTCTTCAATATGTTTTAAAATATAACACTTTTTCCCCCAAAATCTAAGGACATAAAACAATAGAAGATTGCTGCAATTGTATTGAAAATATACAACCTCCATTTTGGGCTGGCGAGCCGCCAACCCAAAATGTAGGCGAAACATATATATTATCTAGGGTGAAACAGATCACCAGCCCAGGTTGGATGCATGAGATAAGTGCTCAGACCTGGTGCACTGGGAAGACCCAGAAGGATCGGGTGGAGAGGGAGGTGGGAGGGGGGACCGGGATGGGGAATACATGTAAATCCATGGCTAATTCATTTCAATGTATAACAAAAACTACTGTAATGATGTAAAGTAATTAGCCTCCAACTAATAAAAATAAATGGAAAAAAAAAAAAAAAGAAATCTCCACACTGTTTTCCATAGTGGCTGTACTAGTTTGCATTCCCACCAAGAGTATAAGAGGGTTCCCTTTTCTCCACACCCTCTCCAGCATTTATTGCTTGTAGACATTTGGATAGCAGCCATCCTGACTGGCGTGTAATGGTACCTCATTGTGGTTTTGATTTGCATTTCTCTGATAATGAGTGATGTTGAGCATCTTTTCATGTGTTTTTTAGCCATCTCTATGTCTTCTTTGGAGAAATATCTGTTTAGTTCTTTGGCCTATTTTTTTATTGGGTCATTTATTTTTCTGGAGTTGAGCTGCAGGAGTCGCTTGTATATTTTTGAGATTAATCCTTTGTCTGTTGCTTCGTTTGCTATTATTTTCTCCCAATCTGAGGGCTGTCTTTTCACCTTGCTTATAGTTTCCTTTGTTGTGCAAAAGCTTTTAAGTTTCATTAGGTCCCATTTGTTTATCTTTGCTTTTGTTTCTAATATTCTGGGAGGTGGGTCATAGAGGATCCTGCTGTGATTTATGTCAGAGAGTGTTTTGCCTATGCTCTCCTCTAGGAGTTTTATAGTTTCTGGTCTTACATTTAGATCTTTAATCCATTTTGAGTTTATTTTTGTGTATGGTGTTAGAAAGTGTTCTAGTTTCATTCTTTTACAGGTGGTTGACCAGTTTTCCCAGCACCACTTGTTAAAGAGGTTGTCTTTTTTCCATTGTATATCCTTGCCTCCTTTGTCGAAGATAAGGTGACCATAGGTTCATGGATTTATCTCTGGGCTTTCTATTCTGTTCCACTGATCTATGTTTCTGTCTTTGTGCCTTACCCTCAATGGTGAAAAATTGAAAGCATTTCCCCTGAAATCAGGAACAAAACAAGGGTGCCCACTCTCACCACTACTATTCAACATAGTTTTGGAAGTGTTGGCCACAGCAATCAGGGCAGAAAATGAAGTAAAAGGAATCCAGATAGGAAAAGAAGAAGTGAAACTCTCTCTGTTTGCAGATGACATGATCCTCTACATAGGAAACACTAAAGACTCTACCAGAAAATTACTAGAGCTAATCAACGAAAATAGCAAAGTTGCAGGATATAAAATTAACACACAGAAATCTCTTGCATTCCTATACACTAACATGAGAAAACAGAAAGAGAAATTAAGGAAACAATACCATTCACCACGGCAACA
This sequence comes from Odocoileus virginianus, assembly GCF_023699985.2. NCBI lineage: Eukaryota > Metazoa > Chordata > Mammalia > Artiodactyla > Cervidae > Odocoileus > Odocoileus virginianus. Next base: position 56,392,000 of record NC_069683.1, read on the forward strand.
AAAAGAATAAAATACTTAGGAGTATATCTACCTAAAGAAACAAAAGACTTATACATAGAAAACTATAAATCACTGATGAAAGAAATCAAAGAGGACACAAACAGATGGAGAAATATACCATGTTCATGGATTGGAAGAATTAATATTGTCAAAATGGCTATACTACCCAAAGCAATCTATAGATTCAATGCAATCCCTATCAAGCTACCAACGGTATTTTTCACAGAACTAGAACAAATAATTTCACAATTTGTGTGGAAATACAAAAAACCTCGAATAGCCAAGGTAATCTTGAGAAAGAAGAATGGAACTGGAGGAATCAACCTGCCTGACTTCAGACTCTACTACAAAGCCACAGTCATCAAGACAGTATAGTCAGAGATTTCTTAAGCAGGATCACAAAATGCTAATTATAAAAGAAAAATTAGATAAATCAGACTTCATAAAAGTTAAGATTTCCTATTTATAACAAAACAAAATTAAAGTCTGCAATACATGTATCAAAAAAGGGTTCAAATTCAGAATACATGAAAATCTCCTGTAAATCAAAAGGAAAAAAAAAATACACAAAATCCCATAGAAAAGCAGAGAACAAATTAAACAGATAATTAGCAAAGAATATATTCAAAAGGTCAATTTACAAAAGAAACATAGAAACATGTATATGTATAACAAGTACATTAATATGTATAAATGAATCACTCTGCTGTACACTTGAAACTAACAGAACATTGTTAACCAACTATACTCCAATATAAAAGAAAAAGAAAAAAGAAATAACAATTAACCAAGTAAAATATATACAGGTGGCAAATAAGTATATGAAAAGATATTCAACATCATTAGCCATTTAGGAAATGCAAGTTAAATTTAAAATATGATATCACTCTTACACACGAACAAAATGGCAATAATTTAAAAATAATAGCAATACCAAATGATGGCAAGAATGTTTAGAAACTCATACATTGCTGTTTGAAATGTAAAACAGCACAGCCGCTTTGGAAAACAGCTTGGAAATCTGTTGTAACACTAAACATGTAACTACCATACCACCCATCAACTGTACCCTTAAGTCACACAGTTGTGTCCAACTCTCTGTCAACCCATGGACTGTGTAGCTCATCAGGCTCCTCTGTCCACAAATTCTCCAGACAAGAAACCTGGAGTGGGTAGTCATTCCCTTTTCTGGGGGATCTTCCTGACCCAGAGACCTAACCCAGGTCTCCCACATTGCAGGCAGATCCTTTACCATCTGAGCCACTATGTATATTGATGATTACCTCGAATATAAATGGATTAAATGCTCCAACCAAAAGACACAGACTAGCTCAATGGATACAAGCACAAGGCCTGTATCAAGAGATCCACTTTAGACCTAGGGACGCATGTGGACTGAAAATGAGGGAATGGAAAAATATTTTCCATGTAAATGGAAATCAAAAGAGCACTGCAATAGCAATACTCATATCAGACAAAATATACTTTAAAATAAAGTCTGCTACCAGAGATGAGGAAGGACATTACATAACAATAAAGAGATCAATCCAAAAAGAAAATATAATATTTGTGAGCATTTATGTTCCCAACATAGGAGCATCTCAGTATATAAGACAAACGCTAAGAGTCATAAAAGGGGAAATCAACAGTAACACAAAAATAGTGGTGGACTATAACACCCCTCTTACACCAGTGAACAGAATATCCAGACAGAAATTTAATAAGGAATCACAAATTTTAAATGACACATTAGATCAGATATAATTAACTGATACTTATAGGACATTCCATCCAAATGCAGCAGAATTCTTCTCAAGTCCACTTGGAACATTCTCCAGGATAGATCACATCTTGGGTCACAAAACAAATCTTCATAAATTTAAGGAAATTAATTGAAATCACCTTTCCCAACCACAATGCTTTGCAATTAGAAATCAATTACAGAAAAGAAACTAAAAAACACAAACACATGCAGGCTAAACAATATGCTGCAAAATAACCAGTGGATCACTGAAGAAATTGAAGAGAAAATTTTAAAAAATACCTAGAAAAATATGACAAGGAAAGCCCAATGACCTAAAATCTATGGGATGCAGTGAAAGTAGTTATAAGAGAGAAGTTTATAACATCACAGCAATTCTACATATGAACCTTCAAGTTGCCTACATTCAAAGATGAGAATGTGCACTTCACCAGCTTCAGGCATGAGAAAAATTGCTGTTTGTCCTATGTCTCCTGCCACTGAAGATCCTTTAGCTCTACTGTCTCCAACCTGCTCTCCTTCCTCTAGTCAGTAACTGTCCCAGCCCCTTCACTCAAGGCCAACAACCTCCGTACAACAGCTGTTGTCCTGTACTTTTCAAGGTACTCTACTGTAAGATGACAATGGTTTACTTTTTGTGTGTTCATTTCTTTTTAATATATTATTTATGTGAAAAGTATTTTAAACCTATTACAACATAGTACTATATAGTTGGTTGTGTTAATTAGATACATAGGCTAACTTTGTTGGATTTATGAACAAATTATATTTATGAATGTACTCTAAAAATGGAACATATTCATGTATAGGGGATTTACTCTACTATCTTACCTCAAGAGAGAAGAAAAATCTCAAATAAATAACTTAAACTTACAACAAAAGCAACTAGAGAAAGTAGAGCAAGCAAACCCAAATTTAGTAGAATGAAAGAAATTATAAAGATAGGAGCAGAAATAAATGAAAACAAACAAAGGAAACAACAGCAAATATCATTAAAACTAAAAGCTGTTTCCTTGAGAAGAAAACAATATTGATAAATTTTTATCCAGACTCATCAAGAAAAATAGGGGAAGGATTCAAGTCAATAAAATTATAAATGAAAATGAAGTTATAATTGATACTGCAGAAATACAAAAGATCATACGAGACTACTAAAAGCCACTATGCCAATAAAATGGACAGCCTGGAAAAATTGGAAAACTTCTTAGAAAGGTACAACCTTCTAAGATTAAACCAGGAATAAATAGAAAATATGGAGCAAACAACCCCCAGAACTGAAATTAAAACTGTGATTAAAAATCCTCCAACAAACAAAAGTCCAGGACCCGATGTCTTCACAGGTGAACTCTATCAAACATTTAGAAAAGAATTAACACCAACTTTACTGAAAATCTTTCAAAAAACTGCAGGGAAAGGAACACTCCTATGCTCACCATCACCTGAATACCAAAACCCGAAAAAGATACTACACACACACACAAAAAAAAAGAAAACGAAAATTACAGGCTGATATCACTGATAAACATAGATGTAAGAATTCTCATCAAAACTACTAGTAAACAGAATCCAACAACATATTATGAGGATTACACACCGTGATCAAGTGGGATTTATCCCAGGAATGCAAGGAATCTTCATTACACACAAATCAATCAAAGTTATACTAACAAAACTTGAAAAATAAAAATCATATGATCATCACAATAGATGCAGAAAAGGCTTTTGACAAAATTCAACAAATATTTATGACAAAAACCCTTGAAAAACTGGGCAAAGAGGGAATCTGAGGCATATACAACAAACCCACACAAACATCATTCTCAATGGTGAAAATATAAAAGCATTTCCTTTAAGATCAGGAATAAGACAAGGATGTCCACTCTTGCCACTATTATTCAACATAGTTTGGAAGTCTTAGCTATGGCCTTAAGAGAAGAAAAAGAAATAAAAGGAATTCAGATTGGAAAAGAAGAAGTAAAATTGTCACTGTTTGCAGATGACATGATATTATTCATAGAAAACCCTAAAAATCAAACCAGAAAACTACTAGAGTTAATCAATGAATTTGGTAAAGTTGCAGGATACAAAATTAAGACACAGAAATCCCTTGCAGTCCTATTTACTAACAATGAAAGATCAGAAACAGAAATTAAGGGAAGTAGCCCATTTACTATTGCATCAGAAACAATAAAATATGTAAGAATAAACCTACCTAAGGAGACAAATGTAATAAAGAGACAGGAATCAAGACCATCCCCAAGAAAAAGAAATGGAAAAAAGCAAAATGGCTGTCTGAGGAGGCCTTACAAATAGCTGTGGAAAAAAGGGAAGCAAAAAGCAAAGGAGAAAAGGACAGATATATACATTTGAATGTGGAGTTCCAAAAAATAGCAAGGAGAGGTAAGAAAGTCTTCCTCAGCGATCAATGCAAAGAAAGAGAGGAAAACAATAGAATGGGAAAGACTAGCGATCTCTTCAAAAAAATTAGAGATACCAAGGGAACACTTCATGCAAAGATGGGCTCAATAAAGGACAAAAATGGTATGGACTTAACAGAAGCAGAAGATATTAAGAAGAGGTGGCAAGAATACACAAAAGAACTGTACAAAAAAGATCTTCACGACCCAGATATTCACTATGGTGTGTGTGTGTGATCACTCACCTAGAGCCAGACATCCTGGAATGTGAAGTCAAGTGGGCCTTAGGAAACATTACTACAAACAAAGCTAGTGGAGGTGATAGAATGCCAGTTGAGCTATTTCAAATCCTGAAAGATGATGCTGTGAAAGTGCTGCACTCAACATGCCAGCAAAACTGGAAGACTCAGCAGTAGCCACAGGACTGGGAAAGGTCAGTTTTCATTCCAATCCCAAAGAAAGGCAATCCCAAAGAATGCTCAAACTACTGCACAATTGCATTCATCTCACACACAAGTAAAGTAATGCTTAAAATTCTCCAAGCCAGGCTTCAGGAGTATGTGAACCATGAACTTCCAGATGTCCAAGCTGGATTTAGAAAAGGCAGAAGAACCAGAGATCAAATTGCCAACATCTGCTGGGTCATCAAAAAAAAAACAAGAGAGTTCCAGAAAAATATCTATTTCTGCTTTATTGACTATTCCAAAGCCTTTGACTGTGTGAATCACAATAAACTGTGGAAAATTCTGAAAGAGATGGGAATACCAGACCACCTGACCTGCCTCTTGAGAAACCTGTATGCAGGTCAGGAAGCAACATTTAGGACTGGACATGGAACAACAGACTGGTCCCAAATAGGAAAAGGAGTACATCAAGGATGTATATTGTCACCCTGCTTATTTAACTTATATGCAGAGTACATCATGAGAAACGCTGAGCTGGAAGAAGCACAATCTGGTATCAAGATTCCTGGGAGAAATATCAATAACCTCAGATATGCAGATGACACCACCCTTATGGCAGAGAGTGAAGAGGAACTAGAAAGCCTCTTGATGAAAGTGAAAGAGAAGAGTGAAAAAGTTGGCTTAAAGCTTAACATTCAGGAAACTAAGATCATGGCATCTGGTCCCATCACCTCATGGGAAATAGATGGGGAAACAGTGGAAACAGTGTCAGACTTTATTTTTTTGGGCTCCAAAATCACTGCAGATGGTAGCTGCAGCCAAGAAATTAAAAGACGGTTACTCCTTGGAAGGAAAGTTATGACCAACCCAGATAGCGTATTAAAAAGCAGAGATATTACTTTGCCAACAAAGGTCCGTCTGGTCAATGTTATGGTTTTTCCAGTGGTTATGTATGGATGTGAGAGTTGGACTGTGAAGAAAGCTGAGTGCCGAAAAATTGATGCTTTTGAACTGTGGTGTTGGAGAAGACTCTTTAGAGTCCCTTGGACTGCAAGGAGATCCAACCAATCCATCCTAAGGGAGATCAGTCTTGGGAGTTTATTGGGAGGTCTGATGCTGAAGCTGAAACTCCAATACTTTGGCCACCTCATGCGAAAAGTTGACTCATTGGAAAAGACCTGATGCTGGGAGGGATTGGGAGCAGGAGGACAAGGGGACGACAGAGGATGAGATGGCTGGATGATATCACTGGCTTGATGGGCATGAGTTTGAGAAACTCCGGGAGTTTGTGATGGACAGGGAGGCCTGGCATGCTGCGATTCATGGGGCCACAAAGAGTCAGACAGGACTGAGCGACTGAACTGAACTGAACTGAACCAAAGTAGTCTAATGATTCAGTGCAGTCCCTATAAAATTTCCAATGGCATTTTTCATAGAATTAGAACAGAGAGCTTTACAAATTGTATGGAAGTACAAAAGATCTCAAGGAGCCAAAGTATTCATGATAAATAAAAAGTGAGCAGGAGGAATCATCTTTCCTGACTTCTGCCTACACTACAAACTACAGTCATCAAGAGAGTATGATACTGGCACAAAAATAGAAATATAGATCAAAGGAACAAAATAGAAAGCCCAGAGATAAAGCCAAGCTTCTATGGGCACCTTAATCTATGGCAAAGGAGGCAATATTATATGATGGAGAAAAGACAGTCTCTTCAATAAGTGGTGCTGAGAAAACTAGACAGCCACATATAAATGAATGAAATTAGAATTCTCCCTTAACTCTATATACAAAGTAAAATTAAAATGGGTTAAAGACCTAAATGTAAATTTGGGCACCATGAAACTCTGAGAGTAAAACATAGAACACTCTTTGATGTAAATCACAGTAAGATTGCTCTTAATTCACCTCCTAGTGTAATGAAAATAAAAATTAAAATAAACAAATGGGAGCTAATTAAACTTGGAAACTTTTGCACACCAAAAGAAACCAGAAAAGAAATGAAAAGATCACCCTCAGAATAGGAGAAAACATTTGCAAACAATGCAAATGACACAGGATTAATCTCCAAAATATACAAACAGCTCCTGCAGTTCAATAAAAAAAAAATAATAATAATAAATAACCCAATCAAAAACTGGGCAGATCTAGACATTTCTCAAAAGAAGACCCACAGATGGCCAAAAAACACGTGGAAAATGCTCAACATCACTAATTAATAAAGAAACACAAATCAAAATACAATGAAGCATCACCTCATACAGGTCAGAATGGCCATTATCAAAGGAAATCTGCAAGAATAAATACTGCAGAGTGTCAAGAAAAGGAACACTTCTACAGTGTTGGTAGGAACATAAATTGGTACATCCGCCATGGAGAACAGCATGGAGCATCCTTTAAAATCTACCACATGGCCCAGAATGGAGCCTTCTTAATAAAAATGCCATATGACCCAGCAATCCGACTCCTGAGCATATGTCTGAAGAAAACCATAATTCAAAAAGACACATACACATGTAAATCCATGGCTGATTCATGTCAATGTATGGCAAAAACCACTACAATATTGTAAAGTAGTTAGCCTCCAACAAATAAAAATAAATGAAAAAATTTTAAAAAAGACACATACACCCCATTGTAGCACTATTTATAATAAACCTAAATGTCTATCAGCAGAGGAATAGATTAGAAACAATGTGGTAAATATATACCCAGAATATTTTTCAGAATTAAAAAGAACAAAATAATGCCATTTTTTTTCTAGTGTCTAGCAATATATACCTAGAAATTGTCATACAGAGTAAGTCAGAGAGAGACAGAGAAATACTACATGATTTTGCTTATATGTGGAATCTAAAAAAAGGGGGGGGTGTGCAAATAAATTTATTTACAAAACAGAGTTACAGATATAGAAAAGAAACTTATGGTTACCAAGGGATAAGAGGGGGACTAAATTGGGAGATTGGGACTGACATATACACTCTACTATATATAAAATATATAACTAATCAGAACCTAATGTATAGCACAGGGAACTCTACTCAATACTCTTTAATGGTCTGTATGGGAAAATAGGGTTTTTTTAAAATAAATGGATATATGTATATGTATAACTGATTCACTTTGCTGTACATCTGAAATAAACACAACATGTTAAATCAGCTATACTTCAATAAAAAATTTTAAAAGACAAGCCAGTTTTTTAAAAAAGCAAAAAAAATCATGAAATTTCTCAGATAAAAATATCTTTTTATTAGATGGATCAAGTTAGCTGTGGGGAAAGCATTCATGAAATGACAGATATGAAAGACAAAAAGACAAACAGCATGAATATGAAGTCTGAAGAATCAGTACACCACCTTTTATTATACTTTTGTCAGCAGTGGGGACAGATCAAACCAAAAGCAAGAGCATGACGCTTAAGTATTCAACATCCACACAATATAAATGTTATTCTTTTTACTCTTGTCATTATGAGGTCTGTTCTCCTCCCGCACTTCTTGCAACTCTTTGAGCCTCAGCCCTGCCTCAGTGAGCAATCTCCTTCCTTAATAGGATATTGGTGAAATATTTTCTTTGCTCATGAAGTGACTATAAATATTTATAACAGAGCTTTTAATTCACATGTCACCAGGGAATATGTTTTCTCTATAAGCTGTTTCTAAATTGAGCTTTCCACACTGAAGAAAAACTCGCAAAGAAAATTCTACAAAATGTCCCTGAAAATTCTACTTCAAACTGTCCTGAGACTTGCTAGACAGCAAACTCAACATAAAATTTTAGGGAAAAAAAGAAAGAGAGAGAGAGACACACACACAAGTTTCAATCCTCTGGAAAGTAAAAAATCAATTTCCCATCATTCATCTATATTATTAATAATCAGTGAAAGAGATCTTGCTATATCAATATATACCTGACTTGCTGCTAAGTCAGCATGATTTCCCTAGCTTTCCCTACTCCCACACCAGCCATTAAAATTTTTAATATAAGCAATGAATCTTAGAATATTAGCACTCTAAAAGACTCTGAAAATCATTAGCATTACAATGAATATAAAAGTTATAGGATCTACTATTCAGAAATTAAAAAAATTAAGGACACACAACACGCACATGTGAAAATGTTTCTATTATCTGAATGCACACTGATTCACAGTCAATGTGAAAAACTGAAGCCATCAACTGTGATGGCTTCACAATACAGTTACAGGAAATCCGTTAGCAAGGTCACTTAGCCATGCTCCAGCCCTCCAAGGAGATCACAAAGCTGGGATGTAGACAGAGACATCCCATCCCTTCCCTCAGCTTCATGAACCGTCAGATCACTTTCCCTTCACTCTGGAGAACATTATAAATCATGTGTTCAGCACCTTCTCTGGGAAGAAGTGATAACCTATCCCAGATGATGCTGACCTTCGCCAGAAACACAGGTCTCTCTACACAGCCTTTCTAGGTTTCTAGATCCTACAAGAAACACACCTCCATCTCTGGGGATGAAACAGTGGTGGCAAAATGAATCTTTTTCCTGGTTAACATTAGGGACTGGCTTCTGCACTGCTGCAAACATGTAGTTCATCAATTCCTCTTGTCTTCACAGCTTCCAAATTTATCCTGATGAGGCTAGGCATGTCTAAACTGCACTTCAGTTTAGCCATTCTAGTTGAGGTGTGAGGGTCTCTACCATTCTGATTTGCACATTAAGAGACCACCTGGTGTATGATTTTTATTTTCCCTGCATTTCCTACACACAAGGGCCTGAAGATCAGAAGAGCATGAGAAGGCAGAGGCCAGGGTGTGGGAGGAGCACGCCTCTCCCTGGAAGCTGAGAAACTCCTCACCACAAATCCATGTGGAAGTCCCTTCACCTGTGAACATACCTTGTGGTTCAGACTCGCAGGTTTAAATGTTGGTTCCACTACTTATTAAGTGTGCTCTCTTGAGTTCTCATAGTTGATTATGACATTGCTTCTTAAACTGCATGAAGAGATTTTAATACATGACATTGTTGGTTGCTATGTCTGAGACACGCTGAAGAAATGAGACAACTCTCCTTTCTCCAAGAGGAAAGTCACAGAGAAACTAAACAAGCAAGTCCTTGTCCTCTGGGCAAGGTCCTCAGGAAGCAAGGGACAGTGGTGAAAAGGCTCACCTGATTTTGCGGCAGTAGGATTTTGGGATTAACAGGTGAGAGAGACTGGTACAGTTCATCTCTCCATTCAGGGAATATTTCCTGGGCATCCACCATATGTCAGACTGTATGCCTGGTGCTAGAAATGTGGCAGTTCCAACAAAGCAGCTGTCCTTGTGACAATCTGAGAAAGACATGAACATTAAGCCAGTGATTATGCACTTACTTATCAACAGGTAGGACAAGTCTAGCTGTATCACATAAAAGTGAAAAAAGAAGAAAAAAAGAAAAAGAAAAATGAGGGTGAGAAAGAAAGTGACTTTCCCAAGGGGAGCCAGGAGGGTGCATCAGTACAGCACATGCTTGTAAGCATATCCTTTGGAGTAAAACGTGACCCAAGTTGAACTCTTTGCTTTGCTCCTAAATAGCTGCAGAATGTCAGGCATGGTACTTAAGCCCTGAAGGGGTTCAGAACATGCCACCCCAAAATGTGCCACTTTGACATACTGATTATTTTGAGCTGAAGGCACTTGAGAATTAGCAGGTGCAAGAAGGGCTCTTTGACTTACCTCTTTCTACCTAAAAGCAGGTCATGAAATTCCCCAAGAGAAAGACACCTTTCCTATACAAGGATGAGAAGGACATTCTTATCACCAGAGACTAAAAGTCAGTGCCAAAATGAATCTGTACAAGCAAACCTACTAAAGTAACTTTTCTTCCATTAATTTTCTTCATTTATTCTCTTGTTACTGTCTCATAATTTACTGACCCTAACCCAAGCCCTTTGTCTTACTACAGCCCCACAATTTATCACCCTTTATGTAAAAGGGTATATAGGCTTTCAGTTTTTTGTTTTCCATCTGAGGACTCCTGCATACACATGTAAACATTAAGTAAATTTGTATTTTTTTTTCTCCTGCTGAACTGCCTGATTACTGTTCAATTCTTAGACCAGCTACAGAACCTAGAAGGGTAGAAGGGATTGTTTCCCTTTCATTGTTTCTACACTGGTAAGATGAGGACAGTAGCCCCATGTAACTGGACTTAATAAACATTAGATGAGGTAATATATATATAGTGCCTTTAACACTCAATAAATGTTGTTACCTTATTATCAACAGAGTTAGTGCTGTTGTTCAAACTTCTTGATAGTAAATCTAACACTTTGATCTGTGCTCTCCACTGCCTCCACATCATTTCATGTGTGTGTGTGTATTTTCTCTTTTCTTTCTAACCAAAAATGTTTCATGGAAAGTAGGTCAGATTTCAGCTCTCACTCCATAGGAGTAGGGGGCACAGGGAGCTTTTTAGCAGTTCTAAGTGCCCATCAAGGCTTCCAAAATATTTCCCTGAGGGTTTATTTAATTTTTTCCCCAGGCTTATTCACAATTCTGACCATATGGTCCCAGAGGCTTCTCTATTTTTAATATTTCTACTTTTGGAGCTTTGCTTTTTTAACCTATTCTAGGATTAGTCGCCCTCTTTCTACCACCCTCACACTCTCTACCAACCCCTGATTTATTTCCCTTGAGCAGATTCCTCAGTAGGACAAATTTACTGAGGCCTATAACTTTGATAAACTCAGAACTAAAAGAGTGAGACATCTCAAGCCATTTTAAAAGGTCACAACAAAACTGGTTCTATACTTGATACTGATATGTGATCCTTTTCCAAGACCATTTCAAGGGTACATGTTACAACACAAATAGTATTTCATGGAAGAAAACTTTCCCTACCTGGACACAAAGCTATCCCTCCTAAAAAAAAATAGGTATTGTCAGTGCTGGTCAGATAGCTCTCCTAAAAAGAAACTCAGCTTGCGCTGTCTATTCAGGGTCCCTCTAGGCCATCTGTCAACATAGCTAACTGTCACGATGTGATCAGGGATGTACCAGAGGCCTGCCTGCTCCAAGAATCTCTCTGCCAGCCTGGATTGTGGTGCCTGAGAATAAGATAAAGGGGATAGTTGGCTTGCAAATGAGATGTGTACTCCTAAATTGTTTATTGTCTTTAGGAATCAGATAGCTTTGGGAGGGGTAGTCTCTCCCCAGGTCTGTAAGTCCCTTCAAGAAGTCAAAATATCATAAGACACAGAAAATTAAAAACATGCTTAATACACAGAAAGACTTTTGTTAAAGTTAATGTATCCTTCCAAATATATGAACACATTCACAGAAGCATATGAGGATCTATACATGTCCACAAGAACACAGACATAAATATTTTTTAAACAAAAGGTAATCACACTATACAAACAACTTCATAAACTACTTTCTTGACTCAATAAGTCATGGAACCTCTTCCATCCAAATAAATGTTATCAAACTATTCCAATTTAATTTCCAAATAGTAGTCTAATACATGGATATTCTTATATTAACCAATACACTTATCAATTAAGCTGTCTTTTCTTGGTGGATTTCTAGTTTACTTTTATTTTCTTTAGTATAAATAATGCCTCAATGAACAGCCATATAACTATCTTATATAATCATTTTCTTAAAATAAATGTATTTAGGACTTCCCTGGTGGTGCAGTGGATAAGAATCTGCCTAGCTATTCAGGGTACACAGGTTCGATCCCTGGTCTGGGAAGATTCCACATGCCCCATGGAACAACTAAGCCCATGAGCCACAACTACTGAACCTGTGCTTTAGAGCCTGTCTGCTGCAGCTACTGAGCCCACAGCCTGCAACTAATGAAGCCTGGGCACCTAGAGCCCCTTCTCCACAACAAGAGAAGCCACCGCAAAGAGAAGCCCATGCACCTCAACAAAATGTAGCTCCTCGCTCACTACAGCTAGAGAAATCCTGTGCAAAGCAGTGAAGACCCAGCACAGCCAAAGATAAATAAATTCATTAAATTGATTAATTGAATATATTAAGAATAAATAAATAAAATAAATGTCTCTAAACAGAATTGCTAGATGAAAAGTTTTATCAATTCTCAGGAATTTTTATATAACAAAAATTGGCCTCCAAAATGGCTGTATTGATTTATACTGTTACTAAAATTATATGGTTTCCTCTAGATTTTTCTAGATTCTATATACATGCATTAATATATATTTGTTTTTATCTTTCTGACTGAAGGAGAGAGTGGGATGAATGAAGAAAGTATCATTGATACCTATACGCTATCTCGTGTAAAATAGATAGCTGTATAGAGAAGTTGCTATACAACACAGGGAGCCCAGCCTGGTATTCTGTGATGACCTAGAGAGGTGAGAAGTGCAGAAAGGAAGGAAGCTAAAGAGGGAGGGGATACATGTGTAATTGTGGCTGATTCATATTGCTATACTGCCGGGGCCAATACAACATTGTAAAGCTATTTTCCTCCAATTAAAAAAATAACAAAATAAAGCAAAAAGTATATGAGTTCCAGTTTTGTCAACAATCAATAATTAATTCTCTTTCTACTTTTTGTTAATATGTTGAGTAAAAATGGTATGTTCTATTGGGTGTGTTTTTATTATAATGAAATTGAAATTATATAAATATGTTGATAATATTATGCTTCTTTTGTGAATTGTTACTTCATGTCTTTTTAGACAAGTAATTCAATCTCCAAGCTCAGCTTCTTCAGTTGCGACTTGTCATTAATAGATCCCACACCTCAAGGATGACGATCAAGTAGACTAATGTTAATCAAAGCACTTTAAAGACAAAATAAGAGAGGATTCATTTAGTAAATATTTACTGAGCAATTATTAATTACTGAGCTGTGCACTATACTTGGAGGAAGAATAAAAAATATATGTAGGGCATGCCTCATCATCCAAGTATATTGGTGGGTCTGAAATGATTTTGCCACCTACAGTGGATATGTAGATATTGTCAAAAGATGAAGGGACAGCTAGACGAGAGAGCTATGTTGACATAGCTCTGTTTCCAGGGATGACCTTGCTGTGTACATATTGCCAGCAAGCATCAGCTAGAGACACTGAATTTAGGGAAATGAAATGCATCAGCAAAAATGTTGTGTGCTTTCCCTTCCCTTCATTTCAATTATAGAAGACTCTTAAAAACAATGGTGTATTTCAGAATCATCCTTTTTGTTGCTGATCAGGCAGTAGGTATCAGGTAGAGCCCCTGTCTCCTGGGAAATTGCTGTGCTAAAACAACAACAATAGTAACCGTGTAGTCAGCAAGCCCTGTATTAAAAAAGTCAAAAGAGCACAGTGGTAGTTCAGTTCAATAAAGGAGAACCCAAACACATCAGTCAAAGAGTTAGATAATTGTCCTCTCATCATTTTCTAGTTCCTGGCTTATCTTTTTTAGCTACTTGTGATTGGACAGGCATTTCTTTCATGTGGTTAAGTATTATTCCATCATAGATTTTTAAAATCTATTTCAAAAAAATGGAAATTTCCACTATTTTAATCTTCTAGTAAATGGATATTTTCCCCCTCAGTAATAATGAGACTGGCTTTTTCACAGCTTCAGATTGGATTAACTTTTCTAAATAATAACTACTTCTTAGTCTCCTTAATTAAAGTAATAGATCAGAAGGAGCAGGGACTAGCATAAATTAGTCTTTATTTGGTGGTGTACTGTCTTTCCTGCAGAAATGGATACAACTTTATAATTCCTGAGTAGCAATTTATGGCCATTCTTCTGCTAAATGGACCTTTAAAAAATGCACTTGCCCCCTAAAAGGGATTGCTTAGTTCCTATTCATCACTATAGTCTGCTCAGGACAACCCTACCAGCAGAAGTGCAGCTATAATGTTACCTAAAGGGTTTGGTTTCAGGCTAGGAGACTTGGGTTCAAGTCTCAGCCCTGCCACTTACTATCTGTGTGACCTCAGGAAATTCAGTTTGATTTTGACTTTACTTTCAATTCCCTACACTTCAGGTATTTTGTCCATGAAACAGAATTTTGGGAATATGAAAAGAATTTTAAATTCCCTTCAGTGTTAAAGGATGCTATATCCTCTGTACTATAAGGTAAATAGATAACATTTCCTTCTGCCTTGGAACACTGCGATACTTCCCAAAAAGAATTGAATTAATACAAGATTGAATGAACTTCTATTCAAAATTAATAAGTAATATATAAAATAATAGGCATGACCCAAGCTGACATTGGCACCAAGTGCAAACATAGAAAATAATTCCTGAAAGAAAAAACTAATGAATCCAGCTCAAAAGTATGGAGGATGAAACTCGGCATGAGGTCACTATGGTCTTTTTTCTCCATTACATTACTTGTATCATCTTTCTCTGGGAATTACCAGTTCATTATTTTTTTGCTTAAGAAACTTCACCTTTCTACCACCCTCCACTTCTCTGACACCAGAGAACACAAACATGAATCATTCATCTGTTCTGACCTCACTGCCTCTACTCATGGTTTCTTTTTTTTTTTTTTTCCATTTATTAGTTGGAGGCTAATTACTTTACATCATTACAGTAGTTTTTGTCATACATTGAAATGAATTAGCCATGGATTTACATGTATTCCCCATCCCAGTCCCCCCTCCCACCTCCCTCTCCACCCGATCCCTCTGGGTCTTCCCAGTGCACCAGGCCCGAGCACTTGTCTCATGTACCCAACCTGGGCTGGTGATCTGTTTCACCCTAGATAATATACATGTTTCAATGCTGTTCTCTTGAAACATCCCACCCTCACCTTCTCCCAGAGTCCACAAGTCTGTTCTATACATCTGAGTCTCTTTTTCTGTTTTGCATATAGGGTTATCTTTTCTTAACCAACTCAATCAAGACATACTGAAGGTAAGTTTTTGGAGACTAGGCAACTTCAATCTTCTGTCAGTCGGGCCTTTGAGACATACCATTTGCTCACCCTTTCTATGGTTCTCCAGTGTATGTTCCTCTAACATTTCCAAACAGTCTTTCAAAACATAGTCAATGAGCACTTATTATATATATGGTATTATGCTGGGCTTTTCTTTCACAAAACCTCACCTACAGAGCAAGGTGAAGAACACATACAGAAGCTGAAAAAGTAGTGTGCAGCCAAAAAAAAAAAAGAATACTGATATTTTGTAGCATTTGCTTATTTTGATGGTATATATACTCATACAAAGTTTTATTTCAACCTATCAATACTATATAAATAGCAGGGTTCTAATTGTTCTACATGCATCATCTAATTTAATCTTCATCAATTCCAAAGTAAGCACTTTGCTAGTGATTACGTTTTACAGAAAAGGTAATTAGGTCTAAAACATAATTAAGTAACTTGTTCAAATCCAGTAGCTAGTAAATAGTGAAGTGAGATGCAAACCTATTAGTCTGGGTCTATAACCTGAACTTTTACCTTTTATTCTCCACTGTCTCTCTTAGAAAACATACTCCTTTAAAAGCATGAAAAGGGGTACTGAAAAGACTTGGGACCAGAGAATCAAAGAAATGATCTAAAAGATTGTCGTAGTTAAAGCCTTGAAAATTAATGAGTTCTGTGATGGAGACTTCCACTATGCTTCCTATAGGGTACAAGAATAGACTACCACTTCCAGTCTCCCTCATAATTAGGTGTTACTATGTGATTGAGGTGTGCATATGTGAGAGGGACAGTTCTTCTTCAGTTCTGGTTCAGAGATCCCTCATTATTTCTTTCCCCCCTGCTCCACAAAAGTAAGGATTCTCCAGAGACCTATAGTACAAGGAGGCCATGAAAACAGAAAGAGCCTGGGTTCCAGGATGGACGTGAAGAAGGACTCTCAATGAGAAATGCCATCACTGGACTCTGAAGCAAATGAGAAATATATTCTCATTGTGAGAAGTCTCATTATTCTGGATTTTACATGTGTAGCACCTATCAGTATCTTTGGAGAAGGCAATGGCACCCCACTCCAGCACTCTTGCCTGGAAAATCCCATGGATGGAGGAGCCTGGTGGTCTGCAGTCCATGGGGTCGCGAAGAGTCAGACACGACTGAGCGACTTCACTTTCACTTTTCACTTTCATGCATTGGAGAAGGAAATGGCAACCCACCCCAGTGTTCTTGCCTGGAGAATCCCAGGGACGGGGGAGCCTGGTGGGCTGCCATCTATGGGATCGCACAGAGTCGGACACGACTGAAGTGATGCAGCAGCAGCAGCAGCAGCAGCAATACCTTACATATTGCAAAGAAATAGACAAAAGAGGCTGAATGCAGAGAGAGAAACAGTATTCTAAGCAGAAAGAACAGAGTGAACGAGGGGTTAGGACGACATGCAAGAAACTGGTAAAGATCTCAATATATTTGGAATATGAAGCAGGAGGAACAAAGAATCGAGGTATTGGGTTTGAAATGTAAACAGAGCTATGGTATTAACGTCCTGAAACCAAATGAGAAACAAAATAATTTAGAATACTGGGTCACCCAGACAATCTCCTGGAGGGTCAGGAAAGCAGGACAAAAGGCTCTGCAGCCATGAATCATGGCAAAATCACACCATAATACTGCTTTATTAGAAACATCACTGCTCCTATGACTAGCGTTAGACCCCACAACTGAACTCCTATGTGGCCAAGGCTGGATATAGGCCCTGTTGCTTCAGAAAATCAAACATAACTGCCATCATGCTTGCTATAGTGGTTTTTCCCAATGAGAAAGTCAATTCCTCGGCAGATTGATAAGAAGTCCAGGGGTCCCCAAGGAGAGAGAGGCCTGGAATTCTCAAGGAGGAAGAAAGGACAAACGTTTTTTGTCCCTCTACATTCCTTAGGATTATATAGCAATAATGTATCCTGCTTGAGGACATTCTCTGGAAAAAAAAAAAAAAACAACCTTCTGGCTAATCCTATTATTTTAAGATGTAAATTATGGGAGTAGGTCTAGTGAGGTCTTCACAACCTCCAGACATTCTTTTGATTCACCTTAATAACTAATTAGAGAGTATATAACTCCATGGCTAGCACTAGCAAGCCCCCTTCTGATGCCTATGTCAGAAGCCTTCTCTATCTCCTTTATACTTTAATAAAACTTTATTACACAAATCTCTGAGTGATCAAGCCTCGTCTCTGGCCCTGGATTGGAATCTTCTACTCCGGAGGCCAAGAACCCTGGCATCTTTTCATGTGTCAGCAACAAACGTTCACCAATGTACCTTTTGTTTTGCAGCACTAGCTCCCAATTTGAAGTTTGGTGAGAATATTCCTGCTGGCAAACAGTAAAGTCAGCTACATAAATGCTGGCTACAAAGGAAGGAGAAAACACTTTTTTGTTTTGTTTTGTTTTCTACACTCGTGGGCAATGGCTTCCATCACAGTGAATTCTTCAAACGTGGAAGAGTGTCCAAAGGTGCTGGAAGGCCAAAAACAATGACAATTGTTTGCCTGGTGAGGTGACACGGGAATAATTAGGGCTGAAGTCTTCATTCATCTAGCAAAGGATTAACAGGGGCAGAAACTCAGAATGGTCAAAGGCAAGTGGACTTGTCTCAGAAGAATTAAGAAAGTAAGAAGGGATAACCAACATCAAGACACAAAAATTAAGAAAGTAAGAAGGGATAACCAACATCAAGACACAAATACACTCATGGTCTTTAAAACACAGGGTCTTCAAAACTAATTTGAAAATGAAATTACAAATAACATAACAGAATTGACTACCAAAAACAATCCTATGGAGAATCCTCACTGCTGCTGCTGCTGCTGCTGCTGCTGCTGCTGCTGCTAAGTCGCTTCAGTCGTGTCCGACTCTGTGCGACCCCATAGACGGCAGCCCACCAGGCTCCCCCGTCCCTGGGACTCTCCAGGCAAGAACACTGGAGTGGGTTGCCATTTCCTTCTCCAATGCATGAAAGTGAAAAGTGAAAGTGAAGTCGCTCAGTCGTGTCTGACTCTTCGCGACCCCATGGACTGCAGACCACCAGGCTCCTCCATCCATGGGATTTTCCAGGCAAGAGTGCTGGAGTGGGGTGCCATTGCCTTCTCCGGGAGAATCCTTACATAAAATATAAATCCATACAGTTATTCCTTATGTATTTCATAAACCCTGGTTGACTCATACTGGTTTACTCAAAATAGGACAGAAGTGGAAGTACTAGTCCTTCGGTTGAAATAGGACACAAGCATTCAGTAAACCTAAGAAACGAAAAGGAATAGTGGCTATTAATGATGCAAGGAATATCTGATGAACGATAATGTATCTGTGGTTGAAACCTATGACTCAGTTACACAAGAAGTCAAATGAGAATCCCCTGGCAAAGTGTAGTGGGTTGCAAAGGCCCCAGGAGGTGTTACTGTTAGAAGAAAATAATCCTATCGGAACTGGGCAGCCATGAATTAACTCTCAATTTACTGAACCGTTGAACAACTAAGTCAGGTTAACATTTTTGAGCCTCTCACGTGTACATAATACTGGGCCAGGAAACCACTAATGGAAAGACAGGCAACTGATGCAGTTCTTGCCCTTAAGGAACTCACACTCAAGTGAGGGAGTTTAATGTGTAAACAACAACTATAATATGTGACAACAGGATGCATTATCTATAATAGACATCAGTGAAGTATTCTAGGTTCAGAAGGATAAAACAATGAATTCTGGAGTGGATTGAATTGGTTAGAAGGATAAGATATCATCTGAACTTTAAAAGATGAGAAACAAGGTACCATTACACGCCAGTCAGGATGGCTGCTATCCAAAAGTCTACAAGCAATAAATGCTGGAGAGGGTGTGGAGAAAAGGGAACCCTCTTGCACTGTTGGTGGGAATGCAAACTAGTACAGCAACGATGGAAAACAGTGTGGAGATTCCTTAAAAAACTGGAAATAGAACTGCCATGTGACCCAGCAATCCCACTCCTGGGCATACACACCAAGGAAACCAGATCTGAAAGAGACATGTGTACCCCAATGTTCATCGCATCACTGTTTACAATTGCCAGGACATGGAAGCAACCTAGATGCCCATCAGCAGATGAATGGATAAGAAAGCTGTGGTACATATACACTATGGAATATTACTCAGCCATTAAAAAGAATTCATTTGAATCAGTTCTAATGAGACGGATGAAACTGGAGCCCATTATACAGAGTGAAGTAAGCCAGAAAGATAAAGACCAATACAGTATACTAATGCATATATATGGAATTTAAAAAGATGGTAACATTAACCCTATATGCAAAACAGAAAAAGAGACACAGATGTACAGAACAGACTTTTGGACTCTATGGGAGAAGGCGAGGGTGGGATGTTCTGAGAGAACAGCATTGAAACATGTATATTATCTAGGGTGAAACAGATCACCAGCCCAGGCTGGATGCATGAGACAAGTGTTCAGGGCTGGTGCACTGGGAAGACCCAGAGAGATTGGATGGGGAGGGAGGCGGGAGGGGGGATCGGGATGGGGAACACATGTAAATCCATGGCTGATTCTTGTCAATGTGTGGCAAAAACCACTGCAATATTGTAAAGTAATTAGCCTCCAGCTAATAAAAATAAATGGGAAACATCCCACCCTCGCCTTCTCCCAGAGTTCACAAGTCTGTTCTATACATCTGAGTCTCTTTTTCTGTTTTGCATATAGGGTTATCGTTAAAAGAACAGCATTGAAACATGTATATTATCTAGGGTGAAACAGATAACCAGCTCAGGTTGGGTACATGAGACAAGTGCTCAGGCCTGGTGCACTGGGAAGACCCAGAGGGATCGGGTGGAGAGGGAGGTGGGAGGGGGGACTGGGATGGGGAATACATGTAAATCCATGGCTAATTCATTTCAATGTATAACAAAAACTACTGTAATGATGTAAAGTAATTAGCCTCCAACTAATAAAAAAAAATACATATATATATTAAAAAAATTAAAAAAAATAAATAAAAGTAAACAAAATAAATAAATAAATAAATGGGAAAAATAAATAAATAAATAAAAGATGAGGAAAAAAAAAAAAGACACTTCAGTACCAAAGGGCCAAATTGTAGAAGTGTAGGTTCTGACTGGAAATGACTAAGAGGGCTATACCTGGTTCCAAATTGGGAAAGGAGTACATCAAGGCTGTATATTGTCAACCTGCTTATTTAACTTATATGCAGAGTACATCAATGTGAAATCCCGGGCTTGATGAAACAAAAGCTGAACTCAAAGTTGCCAGGAGAAATATCAATAACCTCAGATATGCAGATAACACCACCCTTATGGCAGAAACTGAAGAGGAACTGAACAGCCACTTGATGAAAATGAAAGAGGAGAGTGAAAAAGTTGCCTTAAAACTCAACATTCAGAAAACTAGGATCATGGCATTCAGTACAATCACTTCATGGCAAATAGATGGGGAAACAATCTAAACAATGAGACTTTATTTTGGGGGGCTCCAAACTCATTGCAGATGGTGACAGCAGCCATGAAATCAAAAGACACTTACTCCTTGGAAGAAAAGCTATGATCAACCTAGACAGCATATTAAAAAGCAGAGACATTACTTTGCCAACAAAAGTCCATGTAGCCAAAGCTATGGCTTGTCCAGTAGTCATGTATGGATGTGGGAGTTGGACTATAAAGAAAGCTGAGCTCTGAAGAATTGATGCCTTTGGTTTTTTTTTCCCCCCATTTATTTTTATTAGTTGGAGGCTAATTACTTTACAATATTGTAGTGGGTTTTGCCTTTGAATTGTGGTGTTGGAGAAGACTCTTAAAAGTCCCTTGGACTGCAAGGAGATCCAACCAGTCAATCCTAAAGAAAATCAATTCTGAATATTCATTGGAAGGATTGATGCTGAAGCTGAAGCTCCAATAGTTTGGCCACCTGATGTGAAGAACTGACTCATTGAAAAAGACCCTGATGCTGGGCAAGATTAAAGGTGAGAGGAGAAGGGGATGACAGAGGATGACATGGTTGGATGGCATCACCAACTTGATGGACATGAGTTTGAGCAAGCTCCGGGAGTTGTTGATGAACAGGAAGCCTGGCATACTGCAGTCTATGGGGTCACAAAGAGTCAGACATCGTTGGGCGATTGAACTGATACCTGCAGTATTAGGTACTAGAACAGAGAATGGTGAGTGGATTATGGATCTGGAAGAATAAGGCCAAATGAGCAAGGACCTAGAATAGGGTGATAACTAAACCAGGGCACATTTGAGGGAAGAAGGATGATGCTGAAACCACAGGTGTAAATTGTCTCCCCTTCTGGGCAAACTGAGATTAATGGCTGTCCTAGCCTTTAGTAACATACCATGGATATTTTTTTTGTTAACCAAGTGAGACATCCAATGTTTTTGAATGCAGTAGTGTGAATCATGGTGGTAAGTAGATTTCTCACTGTGTAGCACTGTAGGTCACAGGCTAAAAAGAAGCTGTAGAAAGTCATTATAATAGCTTAGTATGGGTGAAAACTTAGGCCCTGCTGGGGCAGAAGCAATGGGGTTTAGAGTACAGTTGTAGTAGGTACTGCATAGTTATGGATTTGTAACCAATTGACTGAGTTTTCTAACATACACAGTCAAGTACAGGCTAGTACCAACACAATTTCAGAGTAGAGTATAAGGAAGAAACCACTTTCACAGTCTGAGCTCTAATGATTAGAGTTCTATTCCACTCTCTGAGGAGTCTGTCCTTAGCCACCTGCCAAAGTAGGGTAACAGGTCAAATTTAGCAATGCAAAACTGCCTACATTGTACAAATTAGGAGTCAGCCAGCAGGATTCCCTGCCCAAACACATTTTTCTCACCTGCTATTTACTACTACCTGAAAAGCCCTCATTTACAATGCATCCTTCAGATCTTAGAGACCACTTCTGGCTTCAGCTGTTCTTAACTAAAATTCAAATGTCCTTGGAAGGAAACATCCTCAGATCGTTATCAATCTCATTCAATTATGCTCCCTTATCATCACCTCTCTTATCACATCAAGTTACTTTCATGCATTATCCATATGGAAGTCTTTGTTCTTCTCTGCTCTCCCTTTTGGTTTCTAACCTCCTCTAGGACAGAGATCATGTCTTACCCATTTTGGGGTCACAACTGCTAATACTGTGCCCCGTATAATGCACAATAGGTGTTCATGCCAAATTTTCTATTCCACAGCTGTAAAATCTTAGACAGTCATTTAGTCTCTTGAGTTTCCCTGTCTCTTACCTATCTATGAAATGAAATTATTATAATCGATTTCCCAAGTTGTTAAGGAACTTGTACAAGAAGGTCCCTGCTAACCTGTAAGTCATTGTGCAAATATAAACCAATATTCACAAGCAACTAGCATAGTTCTTAGCACTTGTGTGTTGATCGAATAATGGGACAAATGACAGTCAGTTCTTTTGCTCAGTCACATCCGACTCTTTGCGATCCCGTGGACTGCAACACACCAGGCATCCCTGTCCATCACCAACTCCTGGTGATGAGCTTACTCAAACTCATGTCCATCGAGTCAGTGATGCCATCCAACCATCTCATCCTCCGTCATCTCCTTCTCCTCTTGCCTTCAATCTTTCCAGTATCAGGGTCTTTTCTAGTGAGTCAGTTCTTCATATTAGGTGGCCAAAGTATTGGAGCTTCAGCTTCAACATCAGTGCTTCCAATGAATTTCAAGTGTGATTTCCTTTAGGATTGACTGGTTTGATCTCCTTGCTCTCCAAGGGACTCTCAAGAGTCTTCTCCAACACCACAGTTCAAAAGCATCAATTCAGTGCTCAGCCTTCTTTATGGTCCAACTCTCACATCCATACATGACTACTGGAAAAACCATAACTTTAACAAGATGGACCTTTGCTGGTGAAGTAATGTCTCTGCTTTTTAATATGCTGTCCAGGTTGGTCATAGCTTTTCTTCCAAGAAGCAAGTTTTTTTTTAATTTCATGGCTGCTGTCACCATCTGCAGTGATTTTGGAGCCCCAAAACATAAAATCTTTTACTGTTTCCATTGCTTCCCCGTCTATTTGCAATGAAGTGACTGTACTGGGTGCCATGATCTTAGTCTTCTGAAGGTTGAGGTTTATGACTCATTTTTCACTCTTCTCTTTCACTTTCAACAAGAAGCTCTTTTGTTCCTCTTTGCTTTCTGCCATAAGGGTGGTGTCATCTGCATATCTGAGGTTATTGATATTTCTCCCAGCATTCTCAAATCCAGCTTGTGTTTCATCCAGCCCAGCACTGCATATAAGTTAAATAAGCAGGGTGACAATAAACAGCTTTGATGTAGTCCTTTCCCTATTTGGACCCATCTGTTGTTCCATGTCCGGTTCTAACTGTTACTTCCTGACCTTCATACAGATTTCTCAGGAGGCAGATCAGGTTGACTGGTATTACCATCTCTTTAAGAATCTTCCACAGTTTGTTGTGATTCACATAGTCAAAGAGTTTGGCACAGTCAATAAAGCAGAAGTAGATGTTTTTCTGGAACTCTCTTGCTTTTTTGATGATCCAATGGATGTTGGCAATTTGTTCTCAGGTTCCTTTGCCTTTTCTAAAACCAGCTTGAACATCTGGAAGTTCATGGTTCATGTACTACTGAAGCCTCTCTTCGATAATTTTGAGCATTACTTTGCTAGTGTGTGAGATGAGTGCAATTTTGTGGTAGTTTGAATATTCTTTGGCAGTGGCTTCTTTGGGATTGGAATGAAAACTGACCTTTTCCAGTCCTGTGACCTCTGCTGAGTTTTCCAAATTTTTTTGCATACTAAGTGCAGCACTTTCACAGCATCATCTTTTAGGATTTGAAATAGCTCAACTGGAATTCCATCATCTTCACTAGCTTTGTTCATAGTGATGTTTCCTAAGGCCCACTTGACTTTGCATTCCAGGAGGTCTGGCTCTGGATGTGAGTGATCACACCTTCATGGTTATCTGGGCCATGAAGATCTTTCTTGTACAGTTCTTCTGTGTATTCTTGCCACCTCTTCTTAATATCCTCTGCTTCTGTTAGAGCCATAACATTTCTGTCCTTTATTGTGCCCATCTTGGCATAAAATGCTCCCTTGGTATCCCTAATTTTCTTGAAGCGATCTCTAGTCTTTCCCATCCTATTGTTTTCCTCTATTTCTTTGCATTGATCACCGAGGAAGACTTTCTTATCTCTCCTTGCTATTCTTTGGAATTCCACATTCAGATGGGTATATCATTCCTTTTCTCTTTTGCCTTTAGCTTCTCTTCTTTTCTCGGCTATTTGTAAGACCTCCTCAGACAACAATTTTGCCTTTTTGCATTTCTTTTTCTTGGGGATGGTCTTGATCACTGCCTCTTGTACAGTGTTACGAACCTCTGTCCATAATTCTTCAGGCACTCATTCTATCAGATCTAATCCCTTGAATCTGTTTGTCACCTCCACTGTATAATCATAAGGGATTTGATTTTGGTCATACCTGAATGGTCTACTGGTTTTTCCTACTTTCTTCAATTTAATTCTGAATTTGGCAATCAGGAGTTCACGATCTGAGCCACAGTCAGCTCCCAGTCTTGTTCTTGCTGACTGTATAGAGCTTCTCCATCTTTGGAGGCAAAGAATATAATCAATCTGATCTCTGTGTTGACCATCTGGTGATGTCCATGTGTAGAGTCATCTCTTGTGTTGTTGGAAGTGGGTGTTTGCTATGACCAGTGTGTTCCCTTGGCAAAACTCTGTTAACCTTTGCCCTGTTTCATTTTGTACTCCAAGGCCGAAGTTGCTTGTTACTCCAGGTATCTCTTGACTACCTACTTTTGTATTCCAGTCCCCTAAAATGAAAAGGACATCTTTTATGGGTGTTAGCTCTAGAAGGTCCTGTAGGTCTTCATAGAACCATTCAACTTCAGTTTCTTCAGCATAACTGGTTGGGCATAGACTTGGATTACCATGACATTGAATGGTTTGCCTTAGAAACGAACAGAGATAATTCTGTTTTTGAGATTGCATCCAAGTACTGCATTTCAGACTCTTTTGTTGACTATGATGGCTACTCTATTTCTTCTAAAGGATTCTTGCCCACAGTAGTAGATATAATGGCCATCTGAATCAAATCCACCCATTCCAGCCCATTTTAGTTCACTAATTCTTAAAATGTCAGTGTTCACTCTTGCCATCCCCTGTTTTTCCATTTCCAATTTACCTTGATTCATGGACCTAACATTCCAGGTTCCTATTCAATATTGCTCTTTAAAGCATCAGACTTTGCTTCCATCACCAGTCAGATCCACAACTGGGTGTTGTTTTTGCTTTGGCTGTCTCTTCATTCTTTCTGGAGTAATTTCTCCACTGATCTCCAGTAGAATATTGGGCACCTACTGACCTCAGGAGTTCATCTTTCAGTGTCCTATCTTTTTGCCTTTTCATACTGTTCATAGGGTCCTCAAGGCAAGAATACTGAAGTGGTTTGCCATTCCCTTCTCCAGTGGACCACATTTTGTCAGAATTCTCCATCATGATCTATCTGTCTTGGGTGGCCCTACATGACATGGCTCATAGTTTCATTGAGTTAGACATGGCTGTGGTCCATGTGATCAGTTTGGTTAGTTTTCTGTGGTTGCGATTTTCATTCAATCTACTCTCTGATGGATAAGTGTAAGAGGCTTATGGAAGCTTCCTGATGGGAGAGACTGACAGATGGGAAAACTGGGTCTTGTTCTGATGGGCAGGTCCATGCTCAGTAAATCTTTAATCCAATTTTCTGTTGATGGGCAGGCTGTGTTCCCTCCCTGTTGTTTGGCCTAAGGCCAAACTATGGTGGAAGTAATGAAGATAATGGTGATCTACTTCAAAAGGTCCCATGCATGTACTGCTGTGCTCAGTGCCCCAGACCCACAGGACACTGCCGACCCATTCCTCTGCCAGAGACTCCTGGACACTCACGGACACATCTGGGTCAGTCTCTTGTGGGGTCACTGCGCCTTTCTCCTGGGCCCCGGTGCACACAAGGTTTTGTTTGTGCCCTCCAAGTGTCTGTTCTTGGGACAAATGACAGTTCTCCCAGAAATAGGCCATGATGGAGGTGTATGACCTCTCAGCAAGTTAGGGCCAGGTTGAGAACAATGATGTTGGAACACAGAGTGTTGTATTTATCTTTCTCTGATGCTGTGCAAAGAGGACATTCCACACTGTCTAGGCTCCAGCGCCTTTCTCAAGCGCGGCCCTTGGAACTTTGAGTCAGATAGACCCAAGTTTCCCAGATAATCTCTGCTTTCCTAGGCTGCCTGATCTGCAATGTTCTTCATCAGAATTCACTATTCATATGTCAGCTGTGTGGCCCAATTGCAATCTGTTATTCTCATTTGCTGGTTTTTGGTTGTTTATCCAGGGTTCTTCATCTGCTTCTCTTTGAATTTGTTATCTAAATATATATCTGCTGAGCTTGAATTATTTTTACTTCTTTTCCTTTTAGCTACCCAGCCAGTTTTGAAAGCTGCTTCTCCAAACAGTCAATTTATAAGTCAGTAATTTGGAACGGCTTTAAGCATAGCTCAGTCTCATTTTTATGAACCCCCTCCTTCCTTTCTGCTCTCCTCCCCAAGAAATGCCAACTCCATAAGTATTACGCACTGTGTAAGAGACGTTGAGACAATGAAGCAAAGCATAGAGAAGGTGGTTGGTTGAACTATTCACAAGAGGAGACACCAGGTCTGAAGAAAAGAATGCTGGTACCAGGGAGATCTCTTGAAACAGGCAGCACTCACTCCAGGAAAAAAAACTGCAATAAACCTGACTGGCAGTTCCTTTGGAGGAACATTTGAAGTCTAGGAGCTTAATAGCAGAGAAGATGTTTCAATCATCACACCATTTATACAAGATGTTCATGGAGAGGACAGCTTATTTCTCAGTATTAACACCTGTATTCAAGAGTCTCTACAAACTTAAAGTTGCAAAGATGGTCATATCCCAGCTCAAGTTATCTCTCAGCCCATCTGTTGCCATTTATCTGGGTCAGTGATACTTAAGAATTGAACAAATTAGAAGGAAAATTGCCTAGCTTGATTTGGGATGCCCCCCTCCCCTTTTCTGTTAGAGAATCATCTGTAATCTTCCTACACTTTATGTATACAAATCCTCAATAAAGATCTCTAGTGATCTATTCGAGTTTAAGAATTAACTTCCTTAAGGATACAAAAGTTTTGTAAAAAAAAAAAATCTAATTGTCCATAAATATACAAATATTTGATTTGCTATTGTACTGGGGAAACTAGACCACAGTGGAATGTAATATTTTACAGGAGAAAATATTCGGATCTAAAATAAGGGCTCAGGAAGAACAAACTGGTGAAGGTAAGAGAAAAATCTGTCTCTGAAAGAGTCACCCACACAGTGAGCACTGGATAGACCTTGGATGTGGATCTAGGCTGATAAATAGCAGAGATGTGCGGTGATACATACCTTCAGAAGCATCTCTCTGTAATGCACATATGTTAACAAATCAAAGAAATTCACTTCCAGAATAAAAGAGCAGAATTATAAGCCTGACTTTCTTATTTTATAATAACAGAGGAAGAGAGAGAGGAAAGAAAGAGAATGAAAGGAAGAAAAAGGAGGAAGAGAAGAGAGAGGGAGAGGAGAGGGAGAGAAGGAGAGACAGACTTTCTTAGCATTAAATCCCAGCTCTGTGACACTGAATAAGTCCCTCAACCTCCTTGAATCCTAGTTTTTTCATCTTTAACAAAGTAAGACCTTTGCTATAAAACATTGTGAGGATTAATTGTGAGATGATATTTATAAAACATCTGGCACATAACACTCAGTCATGTCTGACTCTTTGCAACCCCAAGATTGTAGCCTGCCAGGCTTCTTTGTCTACGGCATTCTGAAGGCACTGAAGTGGACTGCCATTCTCTTCTCCAGGGATCTTCCCAACCCAGGGATTGAACCTGGGTCTCCTGCATTGCAGGCAGACTCTTTACCATTTGAGCTACAGGGAAGTCCTAAAGTAAGGGCAGTGGGGGGAAATGATAGTAATAACTTATGACAACAACAACATTGATGAAAGGGAAAAGGGAGAGAAGGTGGAAAAGGGAGGGAAAGGAAAATATAGCCACCAAATCTGACATTTTAGAAAAAGGGGAAGTATCAATTGCTATTAACTTTATAAGAAATCAAAATCACATAAAGAGAAAGGGCAAGATAGAATTCAGTGTAAATAGAGGCTCCTTTTAAATTTTATTTTCTTTTAGGTAACTTTTTTTTTTTTTAGATATCCAAATGAAACAATTGAATGCATTATCTTTTTAAAAGATACTGTTTATAGCTCTTGACTATGGCCTCAAATGTAGAGTTTTTCATTTGTCATGTCAAGTTTGCTCTATTTTGTGATTATCAAATGTCCTGGGAATTCTAGAAACACTAAGGAGGTCACACTAAGAGTCAGTTATTTTATTAAGTTCTAGGCATCCAAAAGTAAATAAACAGGAAAAGGAGTCTATGACTTGGACAGGGAAAAAGAGATTGATAGGCCACTGGAAAGAATGCCAAGTGTTGCTGTCACAAAGTCACTACGAGGATATGATAGACACAAGTAAGATAGCATTTAACTGCCTGGTAAAGACAGGACTTTTCACTGAAAGCGTAGTATTTGCACTGGGCTTGGAATACTGACTGACTAGCATCAGGCAACACAGAAAAGAGAAGGAAACCCATCAGGAAGAAAGAATAGAATGACCAAGGCAACAATGTGGATGTTGATCAGATCTGTATTTGAGAAAAATAACCTTTGAGTGGAGAGTGAACTGAACTGGGGGGTTCTAGAAGAAACTAGACTGGTTAATAGCACCTGCAATATTTTAGGTGAGAGATAAAGGGGCCAAGCCAGGTCAGTGGTAGAAGATGCCATATAAAGCCAAACAAAAATGGTAAAATGCATAATATCACATAAAGAATGGCATGAATCTTCAAATTATTAGCCATTTAGTTATCAATGGTCTATGGTTTTCTGCATCTCTTCATTTCTGTTAGGGGTCCCCCATTCAACACCCCATTCAAGATACCCAGTGCCCATGACCTGTCTTTTGCCTATTTAGAAACTCCATACCCAGGAAACACCCAGACTTCCCTGCTGTTTAATTCTTAAATAATAATTCTTAAAAACTTTGAACAACTTGTCTACCTAGGCAGTTATACTCTTAGCCTTCTATAAAAAGTTGACCATTTCCAATGAAATACTCATAGAAATTGGGCTCCCCTGATGGCTCAGATGGTAAAGCATCTGTCTGCAATGCTGGAGGCCTGAGTTTGATCCCTGAGATGGGAAGATCCCCTGGAGAGAGAAATAGCAACCCACCCCAGTACTCTTGCCTGGAAAATCCCATGGACAGAGGAGCCTGGTAGGTTACAGTCCACGGGGTCTCAAAGAGTCAGACATGACTGAGCGACTTTTCTTACTTACTTAGCAGTTACCTTCTGAAAATATTCATTGGCCTAAAGGAATCACTCCAATAGTGGGCATTTCCAGCATGTTGGTATGTCAAATTCAGGGCAGAGAGGGGAAAATGGGTAATTTGAAACAGAGAGCCACATTAGTGCCACTCAGAGATTCATAATTTCCAGTACTTTCTGGATTCACAGTTATATGTAAGCAGCTGCTGTAGGGAAAAGAAAATCTATCATTGATTTGAAACACACACATACACAAGATTATAAAGATTTTTTG
Source organism: Odocoileus virginianus (assembly GCF_023699985.2). Taxonomy (NCBI): domain Eukaryota; kingdom Metazoa; phylum Chordata; class Mammalia; order Artiodactyla; family Cervidae; genus Odocoileus; species Odocoileus virginianus. The sequence continues at coordinate 56,422,203 of NC_069683.1, forward strand.
GTCTGTTTAAAAGTGTGTTCACAAGCCCCATATGGGGAAGGGAAGAATGGGTGTGCTTGATGTGCAGCATGATTTGCAGAGCTGCTTTATTTTCTACCCCTGCTGTGATAATGAAGGTGTTACTACAGCCTGCCTAGTTTGGGGTGGGGGTACTTGGAGAAATCATGACTGCAAATGCAGTGTTCACAAAAATCTGGCATTTTCATAAGTGAAGAGTCATGTGATGCTGAAGCCAATGCTGCAAAGTAGAGTGGCAGAACTGAGAGGCACAGTAAAAGATCATCTCTCCATTCTGAATCCATGCAAGTATATGTAGAGCAACTACAATGTACAAGGCAACAAGAGGCTCTAAAATACATAATCTTTAGTTCTCTTTCTCAGAGAATTTCAAACTTACCGAGGAGCCCAGAAAATACAGGAACAAAATACAAATGAACAAAGGTGGGTATCTCATTAGATTTGGAAGATCACTAGAGGAGTAATCAATAAGGCTGGATTCTTGAATATCAGGACCTGGGTCTGATATTCATTTGCTATGTGAACTCTTACACAACTCATTAAGTCTCTCACATCTATAAGAGAGTTCAAATGTATCAAGAATGGAAAATAAATTTCAAGTTAGGTGCCAGCTCTCACCAATCAATATGGACTTCCTGGAGCAATATAATGATATTGATGCTAAAATATACCTGGGCTCAGTGGGAAAAGTGTTATTTTTGATTAGCAATGATTATTATGAGTTTAAAAAGGGAGAGTTATAGATGGAGAGAGCCATAAATATGCCATGCTCTTAAATAGATCATCACAGAGACATCTTCCAGCTAAAGTTGGGAAGGGTTGGATCATATTCAATCTACTAACACATGTTTATTTATAGAATGACTTCTGTGTGGCTGATGCTATGCTATGCATTGAGATACCATGAACCTGTGATGCAAACTTTGCAATCAGAGAGCTCATAATATACTATAAATACAGACCCATGACCATCTATTGTGTTGGCATAAAACTCCTTTGATTTTTAAATATAATAAAAGGCACATTTTTATTTTTACCAAGAACTTTATTGAACAACATATTCACAGTTTTATTCCACTACCTTCTGACATTTATCAAGCAACATCATACTTCTATCTTCCCAAAACTTCTACCTTTTTGAGCAAAAAATAAAACTGTTTCAGGTACATTTTACAGTCTTCAGGGAGTTGAATTTTTTCCCATTAAGATAATTCTGGAAAGACTGCAATAAAGGAATTTCTGAAGGTGCAATGCCTGGTAAGTATGACAAATGAATCAGAATTTCCCAGCCACACTGTAACAGTTTTTTCCTGGTTATCAAAGAAACATGCAGTCTTGCATTATCCTGATGGAATATTATATGTTTTCTGTTGACTAATTTTGGACATCAGTGTTGCTTTCTGTTGGTCTAATTGGGAGCAGTACTTCTTGGAATTAATCATTTGGTTTTCTGGAAGGCTCTCATAAAAGAAGACTCCCTTCTGATCCCACCATATACACAGCATCACCTTCTTTGAATGAAGACTGGATTTTGATATGGTTGATGGTGGTTCATTTCATTGACCCCATGATCACTTCCATTCCACGCTATTGTATAGCATCCACTTTCCAACACTGTGACTTTCCAAGACCCCCACCCCAAACTAGGCAGGCTGTAGTAACACTTTGATCATCACAGCAGGGGTAGAAAATAAAACAGATTTGTAAACTGTGCTGCACATCAAGCACACCCATTCTTCCCTTCCCCATATGGGACTTGTGAACACACTTTTAAACAGACCAAAAATCTTTAGAATCTTGTGTGCATGTGTTTCAAATCAATGATAGATTTTCTTTTCTCTACAGCAGCCGCTTACATACAAGACCGTGCTTTTTTTAAACAGAACATTTTCATTTATGTTTAAGTGGAGAATCACATGCAGAATATGGTCAAGAAGTGCTTTTTTGTTTTGTTTTGTTTAACTTATTTGAAATCTAAGCATCAAAGGGATTAACATAACCAAGCTGGCGCAGATAATTTTCAATGCTTAATTTGGATATTTTGAGTATGTCATCTTTCTCCCGCAAGGTATAACATTGATTGTTCTCAATTGATGTCTCAGTTTGATCGCTATCAATTTCAACTGGTCTACTCGATCATGGACCAAGCTCAATCTTCGTTGATCTTGCTCAATCATCAATTGAACACCATTGTCCAGCAAGAAATCTCCATCATGAAACTTTGTAAACCACATTTGACATGTTCAACCAGTCACAGCATATTCTCCATACACTGCACAAATCTTTTTTTTTTTTTGCATTTAAGTTGAGTTTTTAACTTTCTTGAAATAATAAAGTAATATGCTGAAAATGGTTCTTCTTCCATCTTCAGTATTAAAATGGCTACGCAAAAATTCACCAGTTAATGAGTACTTTTAATGCATACTGATATGACAGCTGTCAAAATGCGATCTAACAATATTGTTTCAAATGAAGTTAAAGACAACTAAGTGCTACTAGAGTATCTTATGGAGAAAAGTGAATGAATCTTTTGGCCAATCCAAAGTAATGCAATATGATTGAGTTCTATTATAAAGGTATATACAAAAGGCTACATGAATATAAAAAAGAGAGCATGCTATTCAAAGCTGTCATATTCAGAGTTATCTTTGAGGGAACTTTAAGGAGATTCCAAGCAGAAAAGTAGAAAGAATATGAGTACATGTGCAAAGTGCTTATCATGTTTAGGAAGCAATAAGGATTCCAATGTAGATAGATTATCAGGTATTTGGGCACAAGTAATACGGAATGAGGCAAGTAAGTTGAACTGTGCAAATTTGGTGTATGCTCTGTAGGCCAAATAAGAAAATTGACTTTTATTTTTGGGCAAAAAAGATCTAGTTAAAAAAAAAATCAGTGCCAGAGTAAAGATGGGACAAAAAGTGGAGTGGGGGTCAAAATTTCACATCAGACAGAGAGTGCCATTTTGAGAATTTTGCAAATGTCCTTAGGAGAGAGAGGGGCCAGGATTAAAGCCAGGGTACAACAAACCTCAAAGAGAAGGCTAAAGGCAAGATTAGTAGCACAGTGAATTCAAGAGAATTTCAGGAATATGAGAGAGAAGACACAAAAGCCTAGGGTGATCAGGGAAACCTTCATGAAAAAGATGAGACTGAGTTGAAGGGGTTGAGGAACTGGGCGCCTCTAAGCCACAGAGATGGTTAGCAGTAAAATGGGGTCAGTACTCCAGCTACATAGTCCTTAATTTGATCTAATTTGTATCACAAAATCAACAAGATATTTGTAAATTTAAGAGAATAAAAGTCTTCATTTTTGTTGTTGTTCAGTCACCCAGTCATGTCTGACTCTTTGCGACCCCATGGACTGCAGCACATCAGGCCTCCATGTCCCTCACCGTCTCCCAGAGTTTGCCCAAGTTCATGTTCATTGTATCAGTGATACCATCCAGCCATCTCATCTTCTGATGCCCTCTTCTCCTTCTGCCCTCAAACTTTCCCAGCATCAGGGGCTTTTTCAATGAGTTGTTTGTTTACATTAGATGACCAAAATACTGGAGCCACAGCTTCAGCATCAGTCCTTTCAGTGAATAGTCAGGGTTGATTTCCCTTGAGATAGACTGATTTGTTCTCTTTCCTATGCAAGAGACTTTCAGGAATCTTCTCCAGCTCCACAGTTCAAAGACATCAATTCTTTGGCAGTCTGCCTTCTTTACAGTCCAGCCCTCACAACTGTACATGACCCTGGGAAGATCATAGCCTTGCCTATACAGACCTTCAAGGATCACTGCTTTGTCATGGTGAAGGAGCTTGTGTAACTCAGTGAAGCTATGAGCCATGCCATGCAGAGTTACCCAAGATGGGTGGGTCATAGCGATTCTGACAAAACGTGATCCCTGGAGGAAGGAATGGCAAACCACCCCAGTATACTTGCCATGAGAACCTCATGAACTGTATAAAAGGCCTTCATAAGCTAAGACAATTAAGAGCACTTTCTGGACTGTTAAATAGAGCTCATTCATACAGCACCTTCTTCTAACATATGAATGTACATGTGACTCTCTAAGAGGGAAATGTAAATAAGGAATGTCTCCCAAATCCAGTTGATTTCAGGCTGCTGTTGTCAGGGACCACCTCATGTGGTGAGTTGTTGCATAGAACGCAATTTGGTAGCATAGAACCAATTGTCTGAAAATACTTATGGAATTATTTTAGAAAAGATCTTTCCATCTGAGGGGACATTATATACTTTATTCTTATAAATTTACTGCAAAAAAAAAGTCATTTTTCTTTAGAGTCTTGAAGGTAAAGAGATCAGATTTTATACAGGAAGAAGCCATGTGCAGAAAGCAAATTCGAGTAAAACAGCCCACAGAAATCAGTGAACATAAGGAATGAGTCGCTAGGGAGGAGACTGAGACAAAGCACACCATCAGTGTGGTCGACAACACCTACAGAACTGCTATTTCTAGAAAAGTATAAGGGGTGGAGGAAAGTGGTAAGAGGAACAGGAAGCCAAGTGTAGGATGAAGCAAAAACACTAAGGAGGACCTTTCCTGTTCCTGAAATTCCTTTCAATGTTTTCAAAATTGGATTTGCCTATTATCATTAGTTACATTGCATTATCTGCACTATTTTCCATTAACTGTTTTCCAAAGGCTGACATCTCTGGGCTGTCCATCAGAATGGCAGATTTGGGAGAAGAGCTTCATACTGTTGCCTGCATACTCAGCTTCTTAGCAGTGTTGGAAACTGTGTGGTCTGGACAAAGCTAGTTCACAGGAAGCTTTGAGAGGATTAGAAATAGGCATCCCCTCAGACAGGTGCATGGTGTGTTGAGAAAAAATAACTTTTTACAAATTAGTGAAAAGAAATATATTCTCCAAGCAAATAAAAACTTGTGGACAGAGCACAAATGGAAATTCAGCTTCCACTCCCTCCCTTTTACAGCCTGTCACCTTTGTTCATGGTACAACCTGAGCCATCAGGCCCTGTTTATCCTGTCCCTCCCATTGGCTTCCCATGGTAAATCTTTTGCAAAGGAATAGTCCTCTTTCTTATAGCTCAAGAGTCCCTAATAGAGTAGTGTCATCCTGAGACTGCAAAGCTGTGACCAGCAAAATATACTGAACTAAGACACCTATCCTTTCTTTAAGCTTCAGTTTTAGCACTGACAAGGTAAACCAAATTTGGATAAATTATTTCACCTCATGGAATTTTACAGATTTCAAAAATCGCCATAATTTCATGCAGTGCCTCCCATCAAGCTACAAAATCTAGTTCTCCATCTTCAGAATATGGGCTGAGCCTCTTGACTTAATTTGATCAATAGTCATTTGGTCAGTTGGTCATTGGATGCAATATGATGCAAGTTCGGAATCTGGGGTTCAAGAGGCTTTATACATTTCCACTCAGTTTCTTAGAACTCTGCACAGCCACCATGTAAGCAAGTCCAGGATTGCCTGTTGGGGATGAGAAACCATGTGGAGCATAGCTGAGCTATTGAAGCTGAGACCCACCTAAACCAGCCAGTCACTAGTTGACCTGGAAGCTGACCACAGACCCAGAAGTGGCCCAGTCTCAAAGGGCTGAAAACATAGAGCCAGCATAACTTGCCAACCAGCAAAATATTGAACCAAATAAATGCTTATTTTCTTATGCTACCAATTTTTGAATGTTTTATTGTATAGCAAGTGCTTCTGAGGTGGCTCAGGGGTAAAGGATCCACCCATCAATGCAAAAGACACAGGGATCAAACCAAGATTGTCCAACTGAGTTGTCATTGTGCTAACTTCTACCCTTATTTGATTGCAATTTCCAGAAAGAGTGGAACAAGGCTGATAGTATCCTCTTTCCAGGCTCCTGTCAATAATTTCTTTCATATCCTGCTTGCCAAATAAAAAAGCAAGCCTGGACTTTGGTAAAGAAAGACTTTACTTTAAAGAAGTATCAGAAAAAGAAATTAAAAGGCTATTACAATAGGGAGACTGTTGCAGAGGACTTTTGCAATAGGGAGAGATCTCTATGAGATCTGTACATGTTTCAGAACCCAAAAATAAAAAGGCTTTATTTTATAAGGAAGAGTAAATGGGGTTAGAAAGAACTGGATATGGGAAAGTGAGATGAAAGGGTGAACTAATGGGACAGTTGATCAGGAAATGCTTTCTTTGTTGTCAGTTAATGTTCATGACATTAAAGATGGGCTTCTGTGCTGACTCAGTCTGATGATAGGTCAAAGTTCAAGGGTGTGAAGGAAGGAGAGAACCTTAACTAAAGTTAAGTCAAGACAGCAGGTTGCTTTTTGTTTGTTTGTTTGTCTGTCTGTCTGTCTTAGCAAATCCTGGAATAATGGAAATTACTTCTATGAATCTACCAGAGCTTCGAATAATATTGGTTCTTCAGTATTAGTAACGATTGTTTTTTTTTAGTCACTAAGTTGTGTCCAACTCTTTGTGACCCCATGGACTTTGGCATGCCAAGTCAATCTTGCCCAGCATCAGAGTATTTCCAATGAGTCAGCTCTTTGCATAAAGTAACAGTAGCTACCATTTATTGAGCACCTATCATCTTTCAGGCACTGTGGTACATATATTTTATTGTCCCCAATCTTTCAAAAATAGTGAGGCAGTTACTATTATGCTGATTTTATAGCTGAATAAACTTGAGAACTAAAGGGGATAACTTATTTTCCCAAGATCAACACTTATTAATACTTGGATCCAGATGTATCTAGCCCCAAAGATGCTTTTATCATTAGTTTGACCAATGGGTACAAACAGCTCAGATAATCATTTCTGAGTCAAAGAATGGTAATTTGGAAGGTCCATGTCTGATCTTATAATAAGTAATCAGGAGGGGCTTCCAAGTGTCTTATCTGTGTATGTATTCAGTCACCGTCTTAACTAAGCTGTATGTCAAAGAGAAATTCTTTACAGAAAAATTATTTCCATAGGCATAAAATGATAGAAGAATCTCTTTTTTTTTAGTTAATTTTAATTGGAGGATAATTGCTTCACAATATTGTGACGGGTTTTGCCACACATCCACATGAATCAGCCACAGGTATACCTGTGCATCCCTATCCTGAACACACCTCCCACGTCTCTCCTCACCCAATCCCTCTGGGTTGCCCCAGAGCGCTGGCTCTGGGTGCCCTGCCTCATGAATTAAACATGCATATGGTAATGTACATGTTTCAATGCTATTCTCTCAAATCATCACACCTTACCCTCTCCCACTGAGTCCAAAATTTGCTCTTTATATCTGTGTCTCCTTTGCTGCCCTGCATGTAGGATCATTGACAACATTTTTTCTAAATTCCATATATATATATATAGTATATACCTTTCTCTTTCTGACTTACTTTACTCTGTATAATAGGCCCCATGTTAATCCACCTCACTAGAACTGAAAAATACATTGCTTTTTTATAGCTGAGTAATATTCCATTCCAACCTGTCAATTGTAAAGGAAATCAGTCCTGAATATTCATTGGAAGGATTGATACTGAAGCTGAAACTCCAATACTTTGGCTACCTGATGTGAAGAATGGACTCATTGGAAAATACCCTGATGCTGCGAAAGATTGAAGACAGGAGGAGAAGCGTACAACAGAGGATGAGATGGTTGGATGGCATCACTGACTCAATGGGCATGAGTTTGAGTAAACTCCAAGAGTTGGTGACAGGGACAGGGAAGCCTGGCATGCTGCTGTCCATGAGGTCGCAAAGAGTCGGACACGACTGAAATGAATATTCCATTATGTATATGTACTACAACTTCCTTATCCATTCCTCTCCCAATGTGTATCTAGGTTGCTTCCACGTCCTAGCTATTGTAAACAGTGCTGCAATGAACACTGGGACATGTGTCCCTTTAAATTCTGATTTTCTTGGGGTTTATGCCCAGTAGTGGGATTGTTGGGTCATATGGCAGTTCTGTTCCCAATTTTTTAAGGAATCTCCACTCTGTTCTCCATATGGTTGTACCAGTTTGCATTCCCACCAACAGTGTAGGAAGGTTCCTTTTTCTCCATACCCACTCCAGCATTTATCGTTTGTAGACTTTTTGATGATGGCCATTCTGTCCAGTGTGACATGATAACTCATTGATTTGCATTTCTCTAATAATGAATGAAGTGGAGCAGTTTTTGTGTGTTTATTAGCCATTTGTATGTCTCTTTTGCAGTAATGTCTGTTTAGGTCTTTTCTTTCCATTTTTGATTGGGTTGTCCATTTTTCTGGTATTGAACTATGTTAGCTGCTTGTATATTTTGGAGATTACTTGTCAGCTGTTTCATTTGCTATTATTTTCTCCCATTCCAAGGACTGTCTTTTTACCTTGCTTCTAGTTTCCTTCATTGTGCAAAAGCTTTTAAGTTTAATTACGTTCCCTTTGTTTATTTTTGCTTTTATTTCCATTACACAGGGAGGTAGGTCATAGAGGACCTTTTTTTTTAAAATTTATTTATTTATTTCAATTGGAGGCTAATTACTTTACAATATCGTAGTGGTTTTGGCCATACATTGACATGAATCAGCCATGAGTGTACATGTGTTCCCCATCCTGAAACCCCTCCCACCTCTCTTGCCATCCCATCCCTCAGTGTCATCCCAGTGCACCAGCCCTGAGCACCCTGTCTTATGCATCAAACCTAGACTGGTGATCTATTTCACATATGATAATATAAATTTTCAATGATATTCTCTCAAATCATCTCACCCTCACCTTCTCCCACAGAGTCCAAAAATATGCTCTTCACATCTGTATCTTTTTTGCTGTCTTGCATTATAGTGTCATTATTAACATCTTTCTAGATTCCATATATATGCATTAATATACTGTATTGGTGTTTTGCTTTCTGACTTCACTCTGTATAATAGACTCCAGTTTCATCCACCTCATTAGAACAGATTCAAATGCATTTTTAATAGCTGAGTAATATTCCATTGTTTATATATACCACAGCTTTCTTATCTATTTGTCTGCAGATGAACATCAAGGTTGCTTCCATGTCCTGGCTATTATAAACAGTGCTGTGATGAACATTGGGGTACATGTTTCTCTTTCAATTCTGGTTTCCTTGGTGTACATGCCCAGCAGTGGGATTGCTGGGTTGCATGGCAGTTCTATTTCCATTTTTTTAAGGAATTTCCACACTGTTCTCCATAGTGGCTGTACTAGTTTGCATTCCCACCAACAGTGTAAGAGGGTTTCCTTTTCTCTGCACCCTCTCCAGCATTTATTTGTAGACTTTTTGATGGCAGCCATTCTGACCAGTGTGAGATGATACCTCATTGTGGTTTTGATTTGCATTTCTCTGATAATGAGTGATGTTGAGCATCTTTTCATGTGTTTGTTAGCCATCTGTATGTCTTCTTTGGAGAAATGTCTGTTTAGTTCTTTGGCGCATTTTTTGATTGGGTCATTTATTTTTCTGGAATTGAGCTGCAGGAGCTGCTTATATATTTTTTAGGTCAATTCTTTGTCAGTTCCTTCATTTGCTATTATTTTCTCCCATTGTGAAGGTTGTCTTTTCACCTTGCTTATAGTTTCCTTCATTGTGCAAAAGCATTTAACTTTAGTTAGGTCCCATTTATTTATGTTTGCTTTTATTTCCATTACTTTGGGAGGTGGATCATAGAGGATCCTGCTGTGATTTATGTCAGAGTGTTTTGCCTATGTTTTCCATAGAGAACCTTTCTGTGATTTATGTCAGAGAGTGTTCTGCCTATGTTTTCCTATAATAATTTTATAGTTTCTGGTCTTACATTTAGATATTTAATCCATTTTGAGTTCATTTGTGTGTATGGCATTAGAACACATTGTAGTTTCATTCTTCCACATGTAGTTGACCAGTTTTACCAGCAACATTTGTTGAAGAGACTTTCTTTTCTCCATTGTATATTTTTGCCTCCTTTGTCAAAGATAAGGTGTCTATAGGTGTGTGGATTTATCTTTGGACTTTCAATTTAGTTCATTGATCTATATTTCTGTCTTTGTGCCAGTACCACACTGTCTTGTTGACTGTAGCTTTGTAGTATAGTCTGAAATCAGGAAGGTTGATT